>NC_141696.1:1549122921-1550373124 GCF_964263255.1 Lissotriton vulgaris | reverse complement strand
GGGAGCCCGCGGAATCATGTCTCTTTCCCCGAGGCAAACCAGGGACATGGCGGCTGGTTCCCACTCGGGCTGTTCCTGTTCGTATTCTTCATAATCCTCTGGGGCTTGCTCTACTCCCAGGGCGGCGGCAGCGACCTGGCGGGGTATAGGACTCTGGTTCTTCGGGCAATTAGGGTCGTTTGCGTAGTGGCCGGTCCGCTGGCACCGGTGGCAAGTAACGTTGGCTCGGAATCCTGGACGCATCGGGGGGTTTCCCCTGCCGGCCGGGGGCGGGGTGTTGCTGGCGGGAGCCGCCGGGACGGCGTCTCTGCCCCGACCCTGGCCTCCTCCTCCTCGGGGGCGATGGGGACCTTGGTTGGTTCTGTTTGGCTTGCTGGGCCCGCTTCGGGCAACTCGAGTGCTTTCCCATCGGTCAGCTTCGGCGGCGAGTTGCCGAGGTTCAGTCAATTTACTGTCGAGGAGGTGCTGCCTGAGCTCGACGAAGCAATTGTTGGAGAGGTGCTCCCACACAATGAGGTTAAAGAGTTGTTCGTAGGTGGTTACCTGGCTGCCCTTGATCCACCCCTCGAATGCTCTGCTGAAAAAGTTCACGTACTCCACCCAAGTTGTACCCGGGATCCGTTTGCAGTCGCGGAACCGCTGGCGGTACATTTCGGGCGTGAGTCCGTATCGAGTGAGGAGGGCGGCCTTCATGTGGTCATAGGAGGTCATCTGATGGTCCGGGAGTTGCAGCAGGGCGTCGCGCCCTTCGTTGACGAACCTCCCCCATAACCCGGCTCCCCAGTCACTTCGAGCAATCCGGTGGGAGGTCATGGCTATCTCGTAGGCTTTGAACCATTGCTGGATATCGTCGTTCCGATAATATTCTCTGACGACATCCTTGGAGATGTGGACTTTAGGGTCTGTAGTGCCAGGAGTGTTCGGGCGCTCGGGCACCCCGAGATCTTTATTCTGTTTCCGCAGCTCTATTTCTGCTAGATTGCGCTCATGTTCGTAAGCCAGTTTTTTCTCTTCTAACTCCCTCTGTTTTTGCTTCTCTTCCCGCTCCTCTCGGAGCCGCAAGTGTTCCAATGTTATCTTTTGTTCCGCCAACTTCAGTTCTCTGTCCAACCGAAGTCGTGCCAGCTCTAATTCATGGAGTCTGCTTTTCTCTCGTTCTTGGATCTCCTCCGGGGAGAGACCCGATCTCCTTCCTTCTGTCGGAGTGGTGCTCGTTTCTGGCGCCTCGAGGTTTTGGTGTACGGTCGTACCCGTCTCTGCCCAAGATTCTAGGGCCTTTTTGAAGTCTTCTTTCGTGCTCAGTCCTGTAGTAGCAATGCCTAGTTCTATGCAAAATTGTTTTAGCTCTCTGTGGTTGTACTCTTCTAGTTTCTCCATCTGGAATTTTTCTGTGGATCCGCTCTCTTTTGTTGTCATTGTGGTTGAGTCGTGGGGTGAGTTACTCTCTGTACGATTACGCGTTGGTTCGGATCGCGCCGCTGGCCACCAATGTTAGACGGGGACCCAAAGGGTCGGCCGAGGACAGGGGAAGAGGCCTCCGGTGAGGACCGTCTCCAGCGATCGTACAGACAAATAACTTCCCCCCCACAGATGGACACCACACAAGGATGAGGTCAACACTCTTTATATACGATTCTTGAAGCAAGGTTATCAACGGTACAGTGAGGTTGGGACACGAGGGTCCTCTCAATTCTAGTCTCTGAGGGGGATAAGGTAGCAGGATAGTCTTGGTACCGGTCTGGTATGGGGGTGGCAAGATGGGTAGCTCACAATCCTCGAGCTCGGAGTTCTGGAAGGTCGGGCCGCGGCAGCGCCGGCAGGCTAGGATGGGAGAGACAGTCCTTGCAACAGTAAAAAATACATTAAGAAGAATTTTACTATCAGACATGTAAATCACACCAGTAAATGTCCTAACTTTTACATACACTGCACCCCGCACATGGGGCTACCTTGGGCCTACCTTAGGGGGCCCTTATATGAAGTAAAAGGGAAGATTTCAACAACATGGCAGTTTAACACTTCACTCACACACACTGCAGTGAAAGGCCAGAGACATGTTTGCAGGGCTACTTATGTGGTTGGCACAATAGGTGCTGCAGGCCTTCTAGTAGCATTTGAATTATGGGCCTTGGACACACCTAGTGCACTTTACTAGGGACTTACTAGTAACTCAAATATGCCAATCATGGGTAAACTAATCAGCAATACATTTTATACAGAGAGCTTATGCACTTTAGCACTTATCAGTAGTGGTAAAGTGCCCTGGGAACAACACTTTATACACAAATCTCTGCATGACGAGTATGGTCACCAAGGATGAAAGTGTGAAGGCCCCAGACCAGGGTAAGAAATTCTAACTTTATAAATAAGAAAGTAAACACTTTAGACCTCTTTGAAAATGGTTTGTAATAGCGCAAACACAATACCTCTAGGAGAGTCTATGGCCATAATGATGAAGGAAGCCACAAATAAAGGCACACCACCTCACAATATAAAGGAAAACCAGGAGCCAACTCTGAAGGCTACAATGCCAGCATTATAGGCATGCTGTGTAGAGCAGTCAGAGCCGCAGCACAATGACACACCAGAGACAGCAGCAGTTTCACAGCCAGATTCATCATTGTCCCGTTTTGCGAGTCCTTAATAGCGCTTATTAAGGAATCGCTATTAGGGACTTGCAAAATGGGATTCATGTAGGAATGGCAAAATAAATTGCGATTCCTACAGCTTCCTTATTTGCGATTAGCAAATTGCTAATCGCAAATAAGGAATAACTCCCCATTCATTCCTATGGGCCTTTAGGCCCATAGGAATGAATGGGGAGATATTCCTTATTTGCGATTAGCAATTTGCTAATCGCAAGTAAGGATGCGATTTCAAGGGTGCCAGGGGTGTCCAAAGGACACCCTGTAGCACCCCTGAAATGAAAATGTAGGCTGATGTTGCGCACACACATGTCCAAAGGACATGTGTGTGTGTAACATACAACTTAGAACTAAAGTGCATTTTTCAAATTTTTCGCTATTTACCAAGAAGTCAGACTTCGCGGTAAATAGCGGCCAAAAATTGCAAATTCGCAAATCAAAAATGGTTAATGAATTGCATTTAAGGAATCTCAAATAGTGATTCCTTAAATGCAATTCCTCGCAATTTTGCGATTTTGCTATTAGCGATTTTTGCATTTGGGATGATGAATCCCAAATGCAAAAATTGCGCTCGCAAAGGGCCAGATTCTCAGAATCTGGCCCTTTGCTTGCGCAATTTTCAATGATGAATCTAGCTGAAAGAGTCTCCTTTGCTGCCTAAAAAATGGAGACAAAAGTCTGCTGATGCTACAGGCAGCCATGAGGGAACAAGGTGCAACAATGACTATGAATGCATCGAACAGGAAAAGTAAGATGCAGAGCTTTAGTAATAGTATGAAACTCGATTCAAGCGAAGAATCTGTACATAATATATAGAATCACTGGATAGTAAAGGAGCATGTGACCCTGGAATGCAAAAAATAAGTATATTTCAAACTTATCCAGTGTACATTCAGGGGCATTTAAATCAAAAGGTAATGAGGAGGGTAGTTATAAGGCAGGTTGATGTTTGTTTTAGCAGCAAAGACAGGCGCCATGGGGGGGGATGAAGCCACTCACACGAATACGGAAGTTCTACACCTTTAGCCTAGTATTTCATACCTCTTACTCAAGACAGAAAAACGGTACATATCTCATAAAAACTGCACCTGTAAGTAAACAGATGCAATCGTAAAATGGTGTCTTGGAACATAATATGAGTAGGAAGTAATACTGAAGATCAATTATCTTTATAAATGTCTAAAAATGGGGCGTCTGGTATTTTAGAAATAAGTAAATGAAAACATGAAGACATTTGTGGATGTTATTATTTATGTAATTTTTTTTTGCATTGCACAAAAAACATATTTCAGCACATGGTGGAAACCGGTGTGCAGCTTAACATTAAATGCCTCGAAGAAAAATTTTCTTTTCGATCAGCTGACCTCTCTGTGCTATAGCACGCGTTGTGAAATAGTTGATGAGATTAAATAAAAATAGTTACAACAGAAACTGTCAAGTTTTTTTTCTTTTGATAACCAATTTTATGAGAGACCAACAAATAGACTAGCAGCTTCTACAGATATCAGTGCAAAGCAGAAATATGGTGTTATTACAGCATCTTACATGACCTTGATATGGAAGGGAAAGGCAGAGAAACACCCACCCCAGCCCTCGGTTGTTCAATGACAGTGTCAATCTGCTATCACCCAAACCCATTTGCCCCACATTTTGCTAAACTTCTTCGGGCATCCTCTGCACTCGTACATGGGCCGTTCTTGCGCAGCGCACCAATCCACGCCGCTGCGCCAACGTTTCATGGTGGGAGCAGTTGAGTTCTGCCAGTTTGCCGCAGTGTCCCTCTTGGCCACCATCATGTCCGTAGTTTGTCAGCTTTGGAGCCATCCATCCACTCGGTGATTCCCAGGAACACGTTCATTGGATTGAGATGAACTTCCCAGCCTTGGACCTCGGTAAGCTCCCCTATCACTGATTCCCAGTAGCGCGTGACTATGGAGCAAAACCATACCATGTGGTAAAAATCAGCTTGTGGGTGGTTGCAGCTGGGACAGGATGCACCGGGTCGGAGCCTAGCGCGGTGGAGGTGCAGCGGTGTGAGGTAGGCAGAGAGATGAGGTGGTATACTTGGACTAAGCAGAGCCTTGGGAGGCTGCCATTGTTTGGAGGTCATTAGCGCATCCCTCCAATCGACATCCTCCAAGGACCCAAGCTATCCTTCCCACCTGTCCCTGAGCCAGAGTAGCGTGTTGGGGGTGTTGTTTGTAAGGGTGCGGTAGATACAGGAGATCCCCCTTCCCTAGGTTGCCAGTCATGATCTGGGCTTTGGGCAGCTGTATTCGGGTAAGGAGGTGCCCTTCGGGATACGAGAGTGAAGGGCATGGCGCAGCTGCAGGTAGTGATAAAACTGGGAATTGTGGAGGGAATACCGGTTTTGCAAGTCCTGAAAGGTGCGTCGGTGGTTCCCACCCCAGACGTCCCCCAATTGTGAAATCCCAATGAGGTCCCATGCTCTAAAGCCAGATAGATTGGCGACCAACCGGAGTCAAGTGCCCCGCCATAGTGGGGTATATGGAGTCAGTTTGTCCGACCAGCGGGTGTGAAGTAGGGAAGCCCGCCAGGGCAAAAGCACCCCACATGTGACCTCGGGCAGGGTTCTGGGAATGATGTTCCCCTCTGAATTAGTACTCCTGAGGCGGAAGCCGGGAGCGTCACACGTTTTTTAAAGATTTGAGTGTCACGTATATTTTCTCTGTTCTTTTAAAAAGAACTCTTTTACCTGGCAACTTTACTGCAGAAAAAGCAACTCTTACTCCCTGCACAGCGGATCTTAGCGCTGTCAAGGACACAAACAAGCTACCACTTGTGGACGCCATTGCCGGCGAGCACCGAGGCCACGCCCCCTTTAAGGCCATGCCCCCCCCGCCCAGCTTAAAAGCGCTGAGAACGATCGCTTCAACAGAATTAGTACTCCTGAGGCGGAAGCCGGGAGCGTCACACGTTTTTTAAAGATTTGAGTGTCACGTATATTTTCTCTGTTCTTTTAAAAAGAACTCTTTTACCTGGCAACTTTACTGCAGAAAAAGCAACGCTTACTCCCTGCACAGCGGATCTTAGCGCTGTCAAGGACACAAACAAGCTACCACTTGTGGACGCCATTGCCGGCGTGCACCGAGGCCACGCCCCCTTTGAGGCCACGCCACCCCCCCCCGCCCAGCTTAAAAGCGCTGAGAACGATCGCTTCAACAGAATTAGTACTCCTGAGGCGGAAGCCGGGAGCGTCACACGTTTTTTAAAGATTTGAGTGTCACGTATATTTTCTTTGTTCTTTTAAAAATAACTCTCTTACCTGGCAACTTTACTGCAGAAAAAGCAACTTTTACTCCCTGCACAGCGGATCTTAGCGCTGTCAAGGACACAAACAAGCTACCACTTGTGGACGCCATTGCCGGCGTGCACCGAGGCCACGCCCCCTTTGAGGCCACACCCCCCCTAACCCCTCCTCCTTGTAAAAAATGTGTCTTTGGAGGAAGCGCAGCGGACGAGCGCAGCGGGCGCGCCATCAGCACGCCTAAGGCAAGCCCGTCTGCGCCCGTCCGTGCCAGGACGGGCCTAGGGCCAGCCACCCTGGTCTCTTCCACTCAACCTACTATATCATACTCCAGAGACTCTCTGATGCAACTACATCGGCCCCTCCAGCCTCCCTGTACGACCATTCCTCATGGTGAGAGTTCTTCTACTCACTGCGCGCACTGCTCTTTCAAATTCACCCCGGTGACGAAAATTCAAACACCCCGGACCATCATCAAGATGGCCCTGCTAAATTGCAGATCCCTGCCCAAACATAGTCATGAAATTTTCATGCTTCTAGAAGAAGAGCAGTTTGAGATACTATTTCTCACTGAGACTTGGCTCACCCCAGACTCAGACTTTGATGTGGTGCAGGCGTTACCGCAGGGATATCTTATACAACACTTGCATCGAGTGAAGGGAAAGGGAGGAGGGATAGCCATTATCCATAAGGAACATCTTTCATGCAGATTCCGGGACAGCCCTTTACTGAACTGTGAAAATGTTCATTTTAGCATTCAACTGTCCCCCTGTAAATCACTCTCAGGAGCCCTTATTTACCGCCCGCCAGGAGCCTTGGGCCAATTTTGTAGCTCCCTTGTGGAATTCTCCAAAGCCATGACAAGCACTTTGTCTAACTTACTTGTCCTAGGGGATTTTAATATCCACTTCGATAATGGGGAGGACAACACCGCATCAGAGCTGCTCTTAGACCTTGCCACTCATCATCTTCATCTGCAGAACGACCAATCCACGCACAGTCATGGGCATTTACTTGACCCTATTTTCTGTAACATTAATACCCTGAAAACCAACGCCCCGATTCCTCTGCCCTGGTCAGACCACAGGCTCATTCCCTTTAGTTGGGAGATTCCGGCCAACGTTCCTCCCACTCTATCTCCGAGTAGACCGGTACGTCCCTGGGCTAAACTAGACCCCAAAAAATGGGAATACATCCTGGACCTCTCCAAGCCTAGCTTTGCCATCGACCCCGTAACAGCAGGTGCGGAGTTCTCATCTCGGATAGAAAATTCCCTTAATACCATCCTCCCTTACAAACCATATAGGACAACCCGCCAAAAAACCTCCTCCCCATGGTTCACCCAGGAAACCCGCCTTCTGAAGAAGCAATGCAAAAGGGCTGAAAGAACTTGGCGGAAAGACTTCGACCCCAATAGCAAGAAGGAATACAGGCTGGCCATCCTCAATTATAAAAAAGCCTTGAAAAATGCTCAAACTTCGTTTTTTCAAGAGAAAATTGCTCGTCGAGGGAGACTTTTCGCATTGTAAAACTACTCCTGAAAACCCCGGAGTCCACTTGTCCGTCTGTCCTCGCAGACAACCACTGTGATAAGCTGGCCACGTACTTCGATCAAAAAATTCAAAACATCCTGCAGCAACTTTCGCCCATTCCCCTGGATCTACCACCTATCTCCCTAATACAAGCCCAGAACCTCAACTCTAGACTTGAGACGTTCACTCCCATAAATAAGGAAACTTTGGTCCCCATCCTCCAATCTCTTAAAAGTGGCTCACCTTCTGACCCTGCACCAGTTAAAATCCTAAAGCAAGTAACACCTACCATCCTCGGACCTATGGTACACCTGATTAATGCCTCATTGGCATTCGGAGTGGTTCCCCCCAGCTGGAAAAAGGCGAAGGTTAGAGCACTACTAAAAACACCTAATCTAGACCACCTCAACCTAGGCAACTTCAGGCCCATTTCGCTCCTCCCCTGCATCAGTAAAATGACAGAAAAACTCATAAATGCCCAGCTTTCCCACTACCTGGAATCGAATGAATTACTTAAACCATCTCAGACGGGTTTTCGCCCCGGCCAGGGCACGGAAACAGCAATGGTGATGGTGGTCGAGGAGGCCAGGAAGATCATGGATTCAGGAGGATCAGTGACAGTGATCCTCCTGGATCTGAGCGCGGCCTTCGACACTGTCAACCACCAAATCCTGGTCCAGCGACTCAGTGATCTTGGGATTACAGATGTCGCCCTGACCTGGATAAAATCCTTTCTTCATGACCGTTCATTCCAGGTGATCGAGGGTGGCTATACATCCAGGGAGACCCCTATACGTTGCAGAGTACCACAGGGCTCCTCGTTGAGCCCCACGCTCTTCAACGTATATATGTCCCCTTTGGAAAAATTAGTCACCCCCTACGGTATTAAACTCCTAACGTACGCTGATGACACCCAGCTGGTAGTCTCTTTTTCTCAGCAGGAAAACCCTACCACCAACCTTTATTCCTGTCTGAAAGACATAGTCAGCTGGATGGACAGCTCGCACTTGAAGCTCAACAGCGACAAGATGGAGATACTGGTAATGGGGAATCAGGCTCATTTCCGGCCAGAATCTCTATGGCCCCCATGCATGGGCAAGCCTCCTACCCCTAAAACCGAGATCAAAAGCCTCGGACTATGGCTTGACCAAAATCTCACCATGCACACTCAAGCTAGGAAAACTGCTGGGGTCTGCTATGGGCTTCTGCGATCCGCCCGAAAAATTCTGCCATTACTCCCTTTTCCATCAAGGAAACTCTTTATCCAAGGCCTCATCCTGTCACGCCTGGATTATGGCAACGCACTGTTTCTGGGTGCCCCGCGGAAAGTCACTACCAAACTGCAGGTGGTGCAGAACGCGGCCGCACGGATCCTCACCAACACCAAGAGCCGGTGCTCGGCCAAGCCAGCTATCAAAGCACTCCACTGGCTACCCGTGGTAGAAAGAGTGCAATTTAAGGCGCTCTGTCTTACGCACAAAATCCTCAACGGCAAGGCCCCTCCCATCTTTAAAGACCTGGTGACTCCTTACACCACTTCTAGACCTCTCCGATCCTCTAATGCTCATTTAACTCTGCCACCCAAGATCAAGAGAGCACGATCAGGAGGTCGGCGTTTCTCCTACAACGCTTCCAAATTATGGAACTCCCTCCCTCCTGACATTCGTGCACAGCCTAATCTGTTGGCCTTCCGAAAATCTCTGAAAACCTGGCTGTTCCCGTGAAACCCCCTTACGACTCCACCTGTACTCATTCTGCGCTGGGACGCTCACGGGCAGCCATGCGCTTTAGTAATCCAGTAACATTTAACCTACAGCATCCCCTGGATGTTATGCAAGCCTAGGGTGTGCAGTTCTAGTCGATATGCTGGATCTGACAAGCGACCATTGAAACAGTTGTGCAATGTAAGGAGCCGAGTAGCTAAATAGTAAAGGTATAGATTTGTTATCCCCAGGTCGCCATCGAAGGGTGGAATCAGGCACTGGGCGAAGGCCAACCGGGGCCAAGCTGTTCATTTCCCGCGACCACGTGAATGTAAGGGGCGTATTCTAAAGCATGTAGAGGAACCTAGGCAGAATCATCATTTTAAATAAAGCTATTCTGCCCATAGGATTCAGCGGCAGCGCCTGCCATTTGAGGAGATCAGCACGGGTTTTTTTCACTAGTGGGGTTACATTGAGCGACCAGGCAAGGTCTGGGAGGAGGGCAACCCAGATCCCAAGATATTTGAAGGACTCCCGTCGAAGAGGTATCGATGACTGCCAATCAAAGCACTCTCGAGCGAGATGGAGGGGACCAGGACGGACTTAGCAGAGTTCAGTCGGAGGCTGGAGGTTTGCTCGAAGTGACTCCACACCCGGAGACACCGGGGTCCTGATTGTGCTGGGTCCACTAAAAATAGCAGAACGTCATCTGCGTAAAGATCGATTTTGTCCTCCTCCAGGCCAGGCTAGTTCCATTCCATGATTTGCTCGTTAGACCGGATATGGCAGGCGAAGGGTTCCATCACCATAGCAAAGAGGAGGGAGAGAGGGGGCATCCCTGCCTCGTGCCCCTCCTGATTGGAAGGGGCTGCGACAGGGCTCCATTGACCAGTACTCGGGCCCGCGGCTTACAATATAGCGTCTTGACCAGTTTACAGAAAGAGGCTCCAAATCCCATTTCCGTCAACACAGCTTCCAGGTACTGCCAGTCCACTGAATCAAATGCTTTCTCGAAATCCACGAGAAGAAGGGACAAGTATGGGGTCAGTTGTTGGCGGTTCGCTAGAGCAAGGTGGAGACGTCTAAGGCAGTGTCTGGTGCCCCGAGAGGGCATGAAACTGCACTGGTCAAGGTGGACCAGTTTGGCCAGGTACGGTCGCAAGCGGTTGGCTAAGATGGAGGCAAATACTTTGAGCTCCGAATTGATGAGAGAGATGGGGCGATAGTCGGAGCAATGCTTTGAGGGAGGCTGGGGCTTGGGGATCACCACAATGGTGGCCTTATCAGTTTCGGAGCGGAACGAGCCCTTATTAGTTGCCTCTTGATACATCTCTAGAAGGTGGGGAACCAGCATGTCACGGTAGGTTGCATAAAACTCCTGTGGGAGTCCGTCTGGCCCCGGCGTCTTACCAGAAGCCATACGAGATATGGCTTTGTTGACCTCCTCTGGGGTGATCTGGAGGTCCAGCGCCTCTGCCTCGGGTTCACTGAGTCACAGAAAAGGGAACTGTTCTCGCTCAAGTAGCTCCGAGAGTGATAGATTGGGAGGCTGCGCAGAGTAAAGGGTAGCGTAGTATGCGGCAAAGCATTGGGCCACTGCCACCGGGGATCGTTGGACCGCTCCGTCTGGGGCTATCATCTCAGGAATGATGCGATTGGCCATTGGGCAAGTGGCTAGTCAATGAAGGAGCTTCCCATTTTTGTTTCCCCATCCATAAACACGTGCCACAGAGGACCACCACCCCCTTTTGTACCACAGAGGACCTCCACAGCAGCTTGGCAGCCTCCAGGAAGGTCTGCTTAATTTTGTCGCTCAGAAATGCTAGTCTCCTACCCTGGGCTTCAGTCCTCTCTTCCGGGATTGCCCTTCAATTAGGATAGCTTGAGCTTCTAGGAGCATAAGCTGGGAGTCCTGCGCCGTTCGTTTGAGTTTGAGTTGGCCCAGCTTCCCACAGGGTGCCTCGGGAGGGGACCGAGCCCTGGTTAGTGATAAAGTAGTGGTGGAGCTCATCGCCCACTGAGGCCCTAAAATCTTTATCCTGGAGAAACCAGGCATTTAACCGCCAGATCGGGCGCGAAGATTCGGGGAGGTCACCCATCTGCATCGCCACGGGGGAGTGGTCAGATATTCCTCTGGGGAGGATGGTGATATCCTGAATTGCCCGACAATCCAGGGCCGGCATGAAAACGTAGTCAAGTCAAGCATGTGTGTGATGGGATGCTGATGTGTGGGTATAATGTCAGGCCGTGGGTGCCAAAGTCTCCAAGCGTCCCCTAGCCCCAGGGCGGTGGCCCAATTCGATAAGAGATTAGAATGGGTGATCCTAGAGGCTGAGGGGGCGCTGACGGTGTAAAGGTCGGGGTTCATAACTGCGTTGAAATCTCCCCCAATGATGGTCGTCCACGGGGGTAGGGCAGCAACCAGTTTAGCAACTAACCTAAGTGTGGGGGTCATCAGGGAAGGTGGGGAGTATATGGATAACAGGCTCAGGGTCCGGTCTCCTATGTTCCCTTCCAAGGCAACAAAGCAACCCTGAGGGTCATGAGTAACCTTTCGCAAAACGAATGGGAGGGCATGGCGCATCAGGACAGCCACCCATCTCGATCCCCGATTAAAACCGGAGTGCCAGACTCCGTCATAGCCGTATCTCACCAGTAAGGGGCAGTTATTGCCTACCAGGTGGGTTTCTTGGAGCAGAAAAATGTCTACAGTGTGACGTTGTGCATATCGCAGGACTGCTGTGCACTTGACCCTGTCTAACAGGCCATTAACATTCCAGGACATTATATGGAGCAATGCCCTCCCGGTGCGGTTATCAGACATGGGGGAGGGGGGGGGGGGGTGAGTGTAGGATAAGACACCCAGTGTGGGTGTCGGATGTGGGTGAATCGGGGCACCTGCATGATGCAGTGGGTACATCCCTATAGTGCTGGTCAAGTGAGCGGAACATCCTAAACAAAGCTTCTTTGAGAGAACATAAATGTTACATTTCTGCTTCAAACATGAATGGCTGTCAATGCAAGCGGGCTGCGGCCTAGTCATGTTAACTAGAGCACCTCTAAAGTAGGCATGATTTCCTTCTATTAAAATGCTCTCACAACAGCAACACAATAAATGCTGGGGTTAAAACGGGTATGTAGCAATAGAAAATATTTAGGACTTCTCAGTTGGCAAGTATGTAGCGATAAATCCCATTTCCGTGGATCGAGTAGAGCATACAAAGGTGTATCGACATTGGGTCATAAACTGTGCCCAAGCATTTCTTCAAATCTATTCTGTTACAGCAACTTTAGAAATCATTCTGGTTTTACCTATTCTCATCGAACCACTTGATTTCACCAACTGCATTGCACGAGCACTTATTTTTCACGTTATATTAGAAGCATCCTTTTCTGTTTAACTAAAGAAATGTTGATCAGGTTGTATTGAATACACCAAAGGAACATAAAACGAGGCCCATGTGTGGTCTATGTCATTTCTTTGATATAACTGTACTGAATACACAGAAACAAAGCGACGCGAGACCATTGTGTGTTCTTAACCATTTGTTTATGTAAAGAAACTTAGAGAGAGATACACTTCCTCAAGTGGTATTGACAAAAGTGATTATATGAAATGTATGCTTTTCTCCCCACCAGAACCATTGTTCTTATATGCTCAGACATGTGCCATGGTCACTTCTCAATACAAAAGTCAAATAACATACATACAGCGCTTAGATACCTCTGGGTGATATAGCGCTTTACAAACTTATAATAACATAACATAACATAACTACTGGAACTTTGGTTTAGCGTATCTTTGCCGGAAACTATAAACTTTCTGATCTATATAGTATTTCATACAGATCAACCACAGGAGGAAGGTATTAAGTGACTGTGCAATAAAAGTATAACTACATTTTAACTGGAATGTTTCCTCTACAAAGACCAGATTACTAAATGTTCTATTATGGGCACATCTGCAGTAGACACTATGACCGAGTGAACAGTGAAGACTGCTACACCCGAAGTGTCAACTCAGATTAACCAACTAAGAGTGGTTGGCACTGGCTAGTAATATTTCAAGCAAAAGAGACTCCATTTGATTTTATTCCTATGTGTTTGTCCCCAAACAGATATTTATGTCTGAATTCTATATGTCAATTTTAAAGAAGAAATATCAGACAGAATAATATTTCACAATAAAAGCCCCGATTAATGGGGTGCAAATGTGTTCGCCATTTGAGCTCCTCACTTTTTACTAGATTATAGTGGGTTAGGGAATGTATAAAGTGCTTCTGACAGCAAGTAGTTCAAAGTAATATTCTGAATTTTTTGGGAAACTATTTTGGATTCCAGATGCACGCAGCCTGCTGAACATTCCAAGCACAGCATCCACATAGAGACAAAATTACCCCAGCTGACAATCCACTGCCTAAGTATCTGCATGATGAACATTCCGAGCGCAGCATCCACATAGAGACAAATTACCCCAGCTGACAATCCACTGCCTAAGTATCTGCCTGATGAACAATCCGAGTGCAGCATCCACATAGAGACAAATGACCCCAGCTGACAATCCACTGCCTAAGTATCTGCCTGATGAACATTCCGAGCACAGCATCCACATAGAGACAAATGAGCCCCAGCTGACAATCCATTGCCTAAGTATCTGCCTGATGAACAATCCGAGTGCAGCATCCACATAGAGACAAATTACCCCAGCTGACAATCCACTGCCTAAGTATCTGCCTGATGAACAATCCGAGTGCAGCATCCACATAGAGACAAATTACCCCAGCTGACAATCCACTGCCTAAGTATCTGCCTGATGAACAATCCGAGTGCAGCATCCACATAGAGACAAATTACCCCAGCTGACAATCCACTGCCTAAGTATCTGCATGATGAACATTCCGAGCGCAGCATCCACATAGAGACAAATTACCCCAGCTGACAATCCACTGCCTAAGTATCTGCCTGATGAACATTCCGAGCGCAGCATCCACATAGAGACAAATTACCCCAGCTGACAATCCACTGCCTAAGTATCTGCCTGATGAACATTCCGAGCGCAGCATCCACATAGAGACAAATTACCCCAGCTGACAATCCACTGCCTAAGTATCTGCCTGATGAACATTCCGAGCGCAGCATCCACGTAGAGACAAATTACCCCAGCTGACAATCCACTGCTTAAGTTTCTGCATGATGAACATTCCGAGCGCAGCATCCACATAGAGACAAATTACCCCAGCTGACAATCCACTGCCTAAGTATCTGCCTGATGAACAATCCGAGTGCAGAATCCACATAGAGACAAATTACCCCAGCTGACAATCCACTGCTTAAGTATCTGCCTGATGAACATTATAAGCACAGCATCCACATAGAGCAGGGGTTCCCAAACTGTGCGCTGTGGCTCCCTGGGGAGCTGTCAAACCGAGCCAGAGGAGCTGCACTCCAAGCACTTAAATGCATTTACTGTTGAAGGGGTTGTTTGGTTCAGTTAAACTAATTAGACATAAACTAATAATGTTGATGATTTGTGAGTGTCATGCCTAAAGCTGTAAATGTAGTGCTTAATTGATGACATGTCGAGGGAGATGACCTCCATATTTCACTGGATCCCCACATTCCAACACTCCCAAAGTAAGCAGAAGATGCCCGAGTTATTTTGTTAGATTCGTTAGTTATTAGTTTTGTTTTTTTCCAAATACATTTTACACCAATGCAAGTTATCAGGAAAGTACAGTTGTCCTTTCTATTAAACACACTAAGTATTATTAAGCATTGACATTTGTACTTGAATCATTGGTACTTCCAGTACACATTTCTTTCAGTACACACACATTTCAAGACAGGCCTGCTCTCTCCTTGAGCACATGGAAGTAAAACATCATATACGGCATAATGCCAACATTTGAAAGCAAGAAATCGGGACCATAAAAAAAATCAGAGGAATTTATTTTACATGCATTGCTTTAGAGGCAATTTTAGGGAAGGGCAGCTAAAATAAAGCTGTATGGGGTTTAAAAAATCATGAGTCACCCTGCTGAGACAGACGTGTTGGCACGTATGTCATGGGTGGAAATGGAATGTGAATGCAAATATTCTACTTGCTCAGTAATACTTTAGCGATGGGGCCGACATGCATAGTGGTGCTATCTAGCACTGTAAGAGGGATAAAAAAGTTGACAAGGGTATCTAAAAAAGGCATGGGCAAAGAAGTGTAACTAGGAATATTTTATTCGGGGTGTTGCCTTACTAATACGAAACACCCTGCGTATATGATTATAATAACTTTATCAGCTTCATCCCAATTATTGTCAGGAAGAAAAATGGAAGTACTCTTGAGGCCAGGCTTACATCCCCCCCACCCTCCATAAAAAGTAACAGTGGGGAGCCACTGGCAATGCAAGTGGGTCAAGGGAGCCGTGGGTCAAAAAAGTTTGGGAACCACTGAGAGAGGAAAATGACCCCCAGCTGACCAGCCCCCGCCTAAGTATCTGCCTGATGAACAGTCCAAGGACAGCATGACACAGCGCTCGGACAGTTTCGGGTAATGCTTGCGCTATATAAAATCGCATTAAATAAAAAAAGAAAAAGAAAAATAGAGACAAATGACCCTCGGCTCACAATCCACTGCCTAAGTATCTGCCTGATTCCTTGCAGACTTGGAATTGCCAGAGTGAAAGCAAAGTCCAGCACCAAACATTCTGTGGCCTGGCTGATGGAGTGTACGTGTTGTTTAAGAGACCAGAAATGGTGGCATGAAATGACTGTCGTATATAAAAGATGTATAGGTGCACCTCAGGTTAGGCTTTTAACATTAGGCCTCTTGTTGATTTAAGTGTGGGTTCAATACGATTTTTGGGTTTCATTATGCCTTGCTAACAGCGTGGATAGTGAAGCAGAGCATCATATCTTTTGAGTATGAAATATGGAGTCATTAATCTCAGTGTTAATGAAAATGTCTATATATTGGTCTCTTGTTTTTTGCGTGTCAAGAGTAAAACAAACCCAAAACTAGCCTCCAGCTTGTTGGTTGAACTTGTACTAGTGTTTCAACGTGTGGTTTTAATTACGTCTTGCTGATAGGCTTGAGAGTGAACTGTAGTGTTGTTTTTTGGTTACAGAGAGCTAACAGACCAATGTATGATTTAGCAGTTTTGGACATTATGAAAAAATAAGCTGGATGGGAGTACTTACCTAAGGAGGAGGAGTCTCAACAATGCTGAAAGTAGACGAAGACTTGCATAGGAAGAAGATGTAGAACCAGCATAAAGACTAACAAACAGGGAATGAAGGAAAAATTAGAAGACACAAAAAACAATACAGAGAAATGACATGGTGAGGTTCTCTCATGCTGGCAATCTTTGACCCCCAGACCTGGGAAGCAGAGGACCACCAAATAAGGAGTCGACTCACGAAGGAGGATAAACGGCTGCACAGGGAACACGATGAGGAGCTCCAGCACATATGTCAACCAGGAGGAATCGAAACTGAGGAGCTCTGTTAGAGGGAGAAGGACCACAGAGCGAAGAGGCAGACCTCGAAATACAGACAAATGACAGAGATGGAAGCCTGCACTCCACCTGGAAACACTGTGGCCCCACCATGGTTCTGATGAGGACCGTGGCTGACCAGGTGCATGACCGAGGTAGTTCGGGGAAGGAACTTGTAGGGAAGAGTACAGGCATAGAGGCTGGTGCGGAGTCCAAGGAGGACAACCGGGGTCAAAACCATGTCAATCGTGCATTTATGACCCTAAAATCTCCTGGGTTTCTTTTTTTTTTGAAGCAAGTCTTGATGGCCAAACTAAGTGCCTTATTCTTGTGATGGGTAAGAAAGTGTAACGGGCTAAGAAACATAGCAGAAGAAAGGATAAAACAGGAGAAAGAAACAGGAAGAAATTCAGGTAGACCATAGAAAGCAGAACAGGCTGCAAAAGATATAGTTGGGAAGAATAGCAATAGATCCATTGGCTCCCCAATAATTGAGAATTATTTTATTTCACCTGTGTTAAAATGACACTTACCTTTAATCTGGGGACATTGGAGGTGGAGCTCTAGCCGCTCTCTGGAGCTAAGAAGGAGTCTGCAGAGCCAAATCCTAGGGAGAGTAGAAGAAAGAATCCTATGAAATCTTTACAGACTTTTTGAAGAACTTGAGCCTGTATGATAAATGAAGAACAATAAAACATTTAATTACTCAGAAAGCCTTGTAATTGACCTGGGTTACTGAATTAAAACAAACAAAACAGAGACCGAGAAATTAATATGCAGAGTTCCTCAGCCTCAACTTTTTCAACATGTACAAGACACTACTCACCAATATCATCCTCGTCATTTCCTACTCCAATCACACACAAGTCATCTTTTCCCTGACGGACAAAACAACCAACACCAGAACTAACTTCACAAACTGCATGACCATGATAGCAGACTGGATGCGAACCAACTGCCTGCAGCTCAACTCTGACAAGACAGAAGTACTGGTCTTTGACAACAAGACCTCCCCAATGGACTCCACCTGGTGGCCATCAAAGATAGGACCAAACCCCGCACCCAAAACCACTCAAGTAATCTAGAGATCACCCTAGATAACAAACTCAGCATGGCGGCTCAAGTCAATGCAGTGTGCATCTAATGCTTCCACTTCTTACTCATGTTGCGAAAAAATCTGCAAATGGGTGCCTCAGAACACATGGGGCAGTATTACAATAAGTGCTCCGGGTGCACAACGGGCATTTGCGCCCGCTTTGCGCAACCCTGGGGCACTTTGGTATTATAGAAGGGGGTGCAGACGCTTGTGTGTCCCCTTCTATAATCCCGATAGCGCTGGCACACTTAAAGCGCCAGCGCTACATTCAGCGGGTGTTTCCTTGTTTGTATAGGACCTTGCTCTAGGCAAATGAGGGAATTCCTTTGACTCTGTGCCAGCGCCGTATTACAGAAGTAGGCGCACAGTCAAAGGAGCCCTCAAGAGGGCCACTGACAGTGCGCCATTTAAAAGGCGGCGCACTCTCAGTGCGCCTCCTGACAGCAGCCCTCTGCAGTGGCTAAAGGGGGTCCTGTGGATCCCCCAGACATCCCTTTGCAGGCGGGTGCCGTCACTGACTGCACCCGCTGCAAGGGGGGCTTTATTCCCTGTAAAAGTGCACGGGGGAGCCGCCTGCACTGTGAAAACACGTGGCAGCTTCTCCGTGTTTGCACATGAATGCGCTGGCCCCAGGGCAGCGCGAGGTCGCAGCTGCCCCCAGGGCAGTGCATACAACATAATAGAGCGCATTGCGATTGTTTGCACCTGGCACACCTTTTCTGCAAGCACTCCTCCCCCATAGGCTGGACTACATCAACACTCTCTAAACCGAATCTCCAAACAACTTCTACAAAGACTCCAGACCCTCCAAAATACAGCTGCAAGACTCCTATTTGAACTCCCACGCTGCACCCACATCACACCACACCTAACCTTAGGAAGCTTCACTGGCTCCCCATTTCCAAGCGCAGTCAATTTAGACTTCTCATGCACACTAAGCCCTACACACCATGGGACCGGAATACCAGAACAACCACCCAGACAACTTTCACCAACCACCCAGACAACTACGTTCTGCCTCCCTCTCATCAGCATTCGCAAAAGCAAAACTGGAGGTCGCTTATTCTCCTATATTGCATCGAAGACATGGAACGACCTTCCTCGACACATCAGAGCCTCCTCCTTCCTTCTTTAGCTGAAAACCTGGCTCTTTGTATAAGAAGAACTTTGGGACACAAACCTACACACGTGCCCAAGCACCTGGATTCCTTCTCAGGTGACAACCCACATTCCATACGAGAGTGAGAGAGTGAGAGTGAGAGTGAGAGTGTGAAAGTGAGAGAGAGAGCGAGAGCGAGAGTGAGAGTGAGAGTGGGAGTGTGTATCTTTGAATCTGGCTTAGTCTATCTGTTTCTGCATCTATCTCAGACCCCTGGGGCTGTTAAGACAAGGGCACTCTAGGCTTTGGGCTGGAGGCAAGTAATACTGTTTAACTTTTTTGATGGATAGGTGTTTGTGGCCTACATCTAGTCAAGATAATGTTTATTTAGACCATTGGTCTTTAAAAAACACAAAACAACCAATTTTTATACAACTCTAATATCATAAATAATGTAATCAATAATTATAAAAATAGAAAATTCTTAAAAAAGAAGAGCAAAAGTTTTTTACAACACTTCATTGCACATTCCCCATATTATATACGAGTTATAATCACACCACTTTTTTACTTACTTAATAACAGGATAAATAGCTTGAAAATGTCCATAGAAGTTATCCTATCTAAAATTATTCTGCCAGAATCAAGCTAAGATCCTACCCCCTTCACATTATTCCTCATTTCCATCATAGCTTGCCACTGTTCATCTCACTTCTCCGTATAGAACTTTGTGACTGCTGAGGACAGGAGAGGAGGGAGGGGAGAGGTAAAGGGTCCTCAGCCCGGGGAAGGGGGTGGGGCAATGGTTTGAAGGGGGGTGAAGGGTCCTCAGCCTGGGAGGGGCCATGGCTTGTAGGGGGGGGAGGGGGAGGGGGGGGGGAAGGGTCCTCAGCCCGGGGAAGGGGTGGGGCAATGGTTTGAAGGGGGGTGAAGGGTCCTCAGCCCGGGAGGGGCCATGGCTTGTAGGGGGGGAGGGGGGGGGGGTGAAGGGTCCTCAGCCCGGGGAAGGGGTGGGGCAATGGTTTGAAGGGGGGTGAAGGGTCCTCGGCCCGGGAGGGGCCATGGCTTGTAGGGGGGGGGGTGAAGGGTCCTCAGCCCGGGGAAGGGGTGGGGCAATGGTTTGAAGGGGGGCGAAGGGTCCTCAGCCCGGGAGGGGCCATGGCTTGTAGGGGGGGGGGGGGTGAAGGGTCCTCAGCCCGGGGAAGGGAGGAGGGGCAATGGTTCGAAGGGGGGGGTGAAGGGTCCTCAGCCCGGAAGGGGCCATGGCTTGAAGGGGGGGAGAAGGGTCCTCAGCCCGGGAGGGGCCATGGCTTGAAGGAGGGGGGAGAAGGGTCCTCAGCCCGGGAGGGGCCATGGCTTGAAGGAGGGGGGGAAGGGTCCTCAGCCCGGGAGGGGCCATGGCTTGAAGGAGGGGGGGGAAGGGTCCTCAGCCCGGGAGGGGCCATGGCTTGAAGGGGGGGTGAAGGGGCCGCAACCTGGGGGGGGGGGGGGGACATGCCTTGAAAGGGGGGGGTGATGCGTCCTCATTCCGGGGGGGCATGCCTTGAAGGGGGGTGATGGGTCCTCAGCCCGGGGGGGGGGGAGGCATGCCTTGGGGGGGGGGGGTGGAGGGTCATGCCTTGAAGGGGGGGTGCAGAGTTCAGGCTGTCTGTAGCGGGGGGGGGTGCTGTAGACTCTACCTGCGCAGACACCTGCTCAGAGCCCTCTCCCCTCGGCCTAGGACGGTGAAGATGACAATCCGAGGCCGGGGGTGACGTCCGGGGTCAGAGTGAGAAGTTCACCGCACAGACCGAGGATCCTTCCACCCCTGCAGCTGCTGGAGCCGTTGCCCGCGTTTCCGCGCATGCGCATAATCCTGCGCAGCCGCACTATGGTAAACGTCTCAGATGGTTGTTTCTTTAGGCCCCCCGCTCTGCTGCCTGTTCAGTGCGCATGCGTCATGGAGCGGTGTCTGCATCCGCCGCTGTTCATGGTGCTGGAGCTCCTCTCCCCTGCAGCGCATCGATGCGGGCGGCACCTTGAACCTTTCCTAACGGCCAGGGTGCTATTACACGCCCTCTGCACCTTCCCCGGCATTAATGTCCGCCAAGGTCCGATTCTGGTTATCGCTGGTCCGTGCTCGCTGCCCCCACCCTCCCCCTGCAGAGGCGGTGACCCCGCCCACTCGACAGACCTGCTCCTTTATGGCTGTGTGTGCATATATACCGCTCCCCCCTTTCTACTATTCCCAGTACCGACCCGTCCGGTTGATTCCATTCTGTCCTACAATAATGTTTTTTGTGGGTCAAGAGTAAAACAAACCCAAAACTAGCCTCTAGCTTGAGGGTTAAATATGTGCTAGTTTTTCAACATGAGGTTTTAATTACGTCTTGCTGATAGGCTTGAGAGTGAACTATAGTGTTGTACTTTTGGTTATAGAGAGCTAACAGACCAATGTATGATTTAGCAGTTTTGGACAATACAGAAAAAAAGCGATCATCAACCCCAACGTGGATGGGAGTACTTACCTATGCTGAAAGTAGACAAAGACTTGCATAGGAAGAAGAGAGGAAAATGTAGAACCAGCATAAAGACTGACAAACAGGGAAAGAAGGAAAAATTAGAAGACAGAAAAAACAAACAATACAGAGGAATGATATGGAGAGGAAAAACCAACAAAAGACTATAAAAGGTTCTTTCATGCTGGCAATCTTTGACCCCCAGATCTGGGAAGCGGAGGACCACCAACGAGGAGTCGACTCATGGAGGAGGATACCCTGCTGCACAGTGAACATGATGAAGAGCTATGGCACATATGTCAGCCTGGAGGAATCTAAACTGAGGAGCTCTGTTAGTAGGAGGAGCACCACGAAGCAAAGACGCTGACCTAGTAATACAGGTAAATGACAGAGATGGGAGCCTGCACTCCACCTGGAAACACAGTGGTTCCAATGAGGACCGTGGCTGACCAGGTGCGTCACAGAGATAGTTAGGGGAAGGAACAGGTAAGGAAGAGTACAGGCATAGAGGCTAGTGCGGAGTCCAAGGAGGACAACCGGGGTCAAAACCATGACAATCGTTCATAGGATCCTAAAATCTCCTGAGCTTCTTGATTTCTAGAAGCAAGGCTTTATGGCCAAACTAAGTGCCTTACTCTTGTGATGGGTAAGAAAGTGTGAAGGGCTAAGATACATAGAAGAAAGGAGAAAAACAGAGAAAGAAAAAGAAAGAAATTCAAGCAGACCATAGAAAGCAGAACAGGCTGGAAAAGATATAGTTGGGAAGAACAGCAATGGATCCATCGGCTCTACAATAATTGAGATTTTTATTTATTTGACCTCTGTTAAAAGGACACTTACCTTCATCTTTAATATGAGGACATTGGAGGTGGAGCACCAGCCGCTCTCTGGAGCTAAGAAGGAGTCTGCAGGGCCAAATCTTAAGGAAAGTAGAAGGAAGAATCCTATGAGATCTTTACAGACTTTTTGAAGAAGTTGAGCCTGTATGATAAACGGAGAACAATAAAACATTCAATTACTCAGAAAGCCTTGTAATTGACCTATGTTACTGTATTAAAACAAACAAAACAGAGACCGAGAAATGAATATGCAGAGTTCCTCTGCCTCACCCTTTTCAACATGTACATGACACTACTCGCCAACATCATCCTCGTCATTTCCTACTCCAATCACACACAAGTCATCTTCTCCCTGACGGACAAAACAACCACCGCCAGAACCAACTTCACAAACTGCATGACCTTGATAGGAGACTGGATGCAAACCAACTGCCTGCTGCTCAACTCTGACAAGACAGAAGTACTGGTCTTTGACATCAAGACCTCCCCAATGGACTCCACCTGGTGGCCATCAAATATAGGACCAAACCCCGCACTCACAGGCCACGCAAGTAATCAAGGATCACCCTAGATAACAAACTCAGCATGGCGGCTCAAGTCAATGCAGTGTGCACCTAATGCTTCCACTTCCTACTCATGTTGCGAAAAAATCTTCAAATGGATGCCTCAGAACACATGGAGCAGTATTACAATAAGTGCCCCGGGTGCACAACGGGCGTTTGCGCCCCCTTTGCGCGTCCCCGGGGCACTTTGGTATTATAGAAGGGGGTGCAGACACTTGTGTGTCCCCTTCTATAATACCAATAGCGCTGACGCACTTAAAGCACCAGTGCTACCTTCAGAGGGTGTTTCCTCTTTTGCATAGGTGCTTGCCCTATGCAAATGAGGGAATTCCTTTGACTGCGCCCGCGCCGTATTACAGGAGCGGGCACAGAGTCAAAGGAGCCCTCAGGAGGTGCACTGACAGTGCGCCATTTTAAAGGTGACGCACTGTTAGTGCGCCTCCTGACAGCAGCCCTCTGCAGTGGCTAAAGGGGGTCCTATGGACCCCCAGAAATCCTCTTGCAGGCGGGTGCCGTCACTGACTGCACCCACTTGCAAGGGGAGCTCTTGTCCCTTGTAAAAGTGCAGGCGGGTGACACCTGCACTGTGAAAACACGAAGCAGCTGCTCCGGGTTTACACATGAATGCGCTGCCCCCAGGGCAGTGCACGGTCGCGGCAGCCCCCAGAGCAGTGCATACAACATAATAGGGTGCATTGTGAGTGTTGGGTGCAAACAATCACAATGCATAACACAGCCCCTGCTAGGATCGTCACACGCGCTCATCCCCCATAGGCTGAACTACTGCAACACTCTCTACACCAGAATCTCCAAACAACTTCTACAAAGACTCCAGACCCTCCAAAATACAGCTGCAAGACTCCTATTTGAGCTCCCATGTTGCACCACATCACACCACACCTAACCTTAGGAAGCTTCACTGGCTCCCCATTCCCAAGCGCAGTCAATTTAGACTTCATGCACACAAAGCCCTACACAACATCGTACCGGAATACCAGAACACCAACAACACTTTCACCAACCCTCTGAACACCTACGTTCTGCCTCACTCTCACACTTCTCGGCATTCGCAAAAGCAAAACTGGAGGTCGCTCATTCTCCTACATTGCACCCAAGACATGGAACGACCTCCCTCGACACATCAGAGCCTCCTCTTTCCTTCTTGAGCTGCAAACCTGGCTCTTTGTATAAGAAGAACTTTGGGGACACAAACCTACACAAGTGACCAAGCACCTGGATTCCTTCTTGTGTGACAACCCACATTTCACACCCTCTTTTTGCCGAAAAATTATCTGTTACATGCACTGTCTGTGTGTTTCAGCAGTGTTTGTGTGTGTGAATGTGTTTAAGAGTGTCTGTGCTTATGGGTGTGTGTGCCTGTCTGCCTTTGAATCTGGCTGAGTCTATCTGTTTCTGCATCTATCTCAGACCCCTGGGGCTGTTACGACAAGTGCACTCTAGGCTTTGGACTCGAGGCAAGTAATAGTGTTAAACTATTTTGATGAATAGGTGTTTGTGGCCTACATCTAGTCCAGATAATATTTATTTAGACCATTGGTCTTCAAACAACACAAAACAATCAATTTTTATACAACTCTAATATCATAAATAATGTAATCAATCGTTATAAAAACAGAAAATCCTTAAAAAAGAAGAGCAAAAGTTTTTTTACAACACTTCATTGCACATTCCCCATATTATATACGAGTTATAATCACACCACTTTTTTACTTACTTAATAACAGGATAAATAGCTTTTAAATTTCTATAAAACTTATCCTATCACATGATTGCATATTTTACAAAGGTTGGACGTAGGAACAATTTCCGCAATGATAACACATTCAACCAATCCACCAGTATGTGCAGGATATCACATTTTATACCCAACATACATGTACATTTCCCATCATATTTCAT
Organism: Lissotriton vulgaris; assembly: GCF_964263255.1. Taxonomy (NCBI): domain Eukaryota; kingdom Metazoa; phylum Chordata; class Amphibia; order Caudata; family Salamandridae; genus Lissotriton; species Lissotriton vulgaris. Next base: position 1,550,348,471 of record NC_141696.1, on the reverse strand, counting down.
TATTTCCATTTTTATTCTCTCATTTATTATCCATGGATTAATACCAATTCTTAATTTTGATAATTCACATCTTAGCCAACAATTAGGCAACCTATCCAAATATGGGAACCCATCTCCATCACGCCTTATGCCACTCCCCTATGTCGTTTTTTGGTTTCGCCCAAGATTTCCTTGTGAGATCTTTTGTTTGTTTCCTTGGATCACATAGGTCAGCGCCTGTCAGTATCACTTTCTTCCTCATGTGTTTGTCCCTTCGAAGGAGCATGGACAAAGAACTGATCAATTACTTTATAGGTGTCCTTCCACGGTTCAGGCTGGGATTTAGGTACTTTTTGAAATTCTTGAGCCCTTCCGTCATCATTCCCTTGTTGTCCTCGTCGCCTGCCCATTGTTGCTTGCACAGCCACCTCCTACTGTTTTTGTTTGACCTCTGCCGCCTCCAGTTGTTGTTGCTGGCTACATTTGGTTGCACCCAGCATTTTATTTAAACTCTTAAGTATGAGCAAACCAGGCAAGCCTATCATCTTGGTTGTAGTGAAAATCAAAATGGTCAGCTCTAAGGGCCATGCATATTATTTTCTGTTTCTGAGCAGAGAAGTAGAAAAGCATGTGACCTCCTATACATACAGGTGACAGACCTGAGAAAAAGCAGTACAAAAAAGGTGACTTTACTCCCACATGTCACTGTAGCGCTGAATCACACTGTAGACCACTGGTAGTGGGTGCAATTTCAAAATGGCGGGACAGAAATAATCAAGGTGAAATGCAGGGAGTAGACAAACAAAACATGCACCCCAAACTCCTAAAAGAAGGTTTAGCTGAGGCGGGGAGAATTCTCTCACAAACATTTCTATCGTGAGACCATGATGCTCTAAGGGAAGGGATGTAGTATGTGTAAGAACAGATGTAAGAAAAAATCCTGAACTCAAAATCACTGCAGCAGACAGTTATTTTTGTCTCCTCCGAAAAATGTTATGAGCACCCATGCTGTAGATAATGAAAGATTGTACCCGCCCCAGAAGTGGTATCATCTCATGTGTGGGCACTTCCTGTGCTCACATCCAACAGAGACCAAGCCAAAACTGGTATCCACTTGTAAGGATGATCACATCTTTTTTCTCACTTTTCCCCTACACTGGTGCACAGATAAAGCTGCACACTTGCTCTGGTGGTCTGTGCAGACTCTGCGTTCAGGTAAAACAACAAAACAATTGCCTCACAAACTATACTTCACTCACACAGTTTGTACCCATCCAACACTGGCATCCAAGGCAAGAGTGTCTTATTCCTCACCCATTTTTGCATCAAATCCATGCATAGTTGCTATGACAAGCAAGATAAAAATACAACTCCGGTCCTCAAGTCCATCAAAACACTACCTATATACACCAGATTAAGTTCAATCCATAGTACACCCATAGGGAAATCAATCAATCAATCAATCATAGACATGTATATAGCGCACTACTTACCCGGAGGGTCTCAAGGCGCTGGGGGGGGGAGGGAGTGCTGCTACTGCTCGAATAGCCAGGTCTTGAGCTTCTTCCTGAAGGAGAGGTGGTCTTGGGTCAGGCGCAGGTCGGTAAGGAGGGAGTTCCAGGTCTTGGCGACCAGGTAGGAGAAGGACCTTCCTCCTGTTGTCTTTCTTCGGATGCGGGGGTTCGGCGGCGAGGGCGTGGCTGGCTGATCGGAGATGTCGTTTGGGAGCGTAGAAGTTGATGCGGTTGTTGAGGTAGCTCGGGCCTTGATCGTGTAGGGCTTTGTGTGCGTGGGTGAGGAGGCGGAAGGTGATTCTTTTGTTGACGGGGAGCCAATGCAGGTCTCTCAGATGTCCGGAGATGTGGCTGTGTCGTGGGATGTCGAGGATGAGTCTGGCTGAGGCGTTCTGGATCCGCTGGAGTCTCTTCTGGAGCTTGGCGGTGGTTCCGGCATAGAGGGCGTTGCCGTAGTCCAGTCGGCTGGTGACGAGGGCCTGGGTGACCGTCTTCCTGGTCTCGGTGGGGATCCACCGGAAGATCTTCCGTAGCATGCGCAGGATGTTGAAGCATGACGAGGAGACAGCGTTGACTTGTCTATTCATGGTGAGGGAGGAGTCCAAGATGAAGCCCAGGTTGTGTGCGTGGTCTGTCGGTTTGGGTGCGCTGCCCAGGGCGGGGGGCCACTGGAAAGTGTGTTATGTCCTTTGAAAAAGTGTTTTGGCACCTAGTCAGGGTTATCAAGCGCTATATATGTGCTACTACACTACCACCCTGGGACAGATAAGACCCTGCCCTGTCTGCACCCTATGCTCCACACAGCAGCAGGGTCCCTCTGTGAGTGGAGTTTCTGTGCATAATCCTATTTTTTCTGGGTGTGTATATGTGCGTTTCAATTCTTTTGTGTGACGAGTCTCAATCTAAAATAACAATTGATGGACAGAATGCAGAACAATGTCATACATTCACCCCAGTACAGAGATCTGGGCCTAAATCCATCATTATTTTGCTCTCCACACCACCCCAGTTCAGACATGGCCATATGCAAATCAGCCTTGACCCTGTGCCTCATGGGAACAGTCCAGCCCGAACTGCCAAGCCATGTCTTTCCTGGACAGGAATCAAGCATCCTAGGACTGGTTTCTGGCTATCAGCCGTCTTCAGCCTGGATAGCTTGACTACAGTGGTGTGGAGAGCATGGGACTCACGTCTGAGCATACCCATATCCAAATATGGGAACCCATCCCCATCACGCCTTATGCCACTCCCCTATGTCATTTTTTGGTTTCGCCCAAGATTTCCTTGTGAGATCTTTTGTTTGTTTCCTTGGATCACATAGGTCAGCGCCTGTCAGTATCACTTTCTTCCTCATGTGTTTGTCCCTTCGAAGGAGCATGGACAAAGAACTGATCAATTACTTTATAGGTGTCCTTCCACGGTTCAGGCTGGGATTTAGGTACTTTTTGAAATTCTTGAGCCCTTCCGTCATCATTCCCTTGTTGTCCTCGTCGCCTGCCCATTGTTGCTTGCACAGCCACCTCCTACTGTTTTTGTTTGACCTCTGCCGCCTCCAGTTGTTGTTGCTGGCTACATTTGGTTGCACCCAGCATTTTATTTAAACTCTTAAGTATGAGCAAACCAGGCAAGCCTATCATCTTGGTTGTAGTGAAAATCAAAATGGTCAGCTCTAAGGGCCATGCATATTATTTTCTGTTTCTGAGCAGAGAAGTAGAAAAGCATGTGACCTCCTATACATACAGGTGACAGACCTGAGAAAAAGCAGTACAAAAAAGGTGACTTTACTCCCACATGTCACTGTAGCGCTGAATCACACTGTAGACCACTGGTAGTGGGTGCAATTTCAAAATGGCGGGACAGAAATAATCAAGGTGAAATGCAGGGAGTAGGCAAACAAAACATGCACCCCAAACTCCTAAAAGAAGGTTTAGCTGAGGCGGGGAGAATTCTCTCACAAACATTTCTATCGTGAGACCATGATGCTCTAAGGGAAGGGATGTAGTATGTGTAAGAACAGATGTAAGAAAAAATCCTGAACTCAAAATCACTGCAGCAGACAGTTATTTTTGTCTCCTCCGAAAAATGTTATGAGCACCCATGCTGTAGATAATGAAAGATTGTACCCGCCCCAGAAGTGGTATCATCTCATGTGTGGGCACTTCCTGTGCTCACATCCAACAGAGACCAAGCCAAAACTGGTATCCACTTGTAAGGATGATCACATCTTTTTTCTCACTTTTCCCCTACACTGGTGCACAGATAAAGCTGCACACTTGCTCTGGTGGTCTGTGCAGACTCTGCGTTCAGGTAAAACAACAAAACAATTGCCTCACAAACTATACTTCACTCACACAGTTTGTACCCATCCAACACTGGCATCCAAGGCAAGAGTGTCTTATTCCTCACCCATTTTTGCATCAAATCCATGCATAGTTGCTATGACAAGCAAGATAAAAATACAACTCCGGTCCTCAAGTCCATCAAAACACTACCTATATACACCAGATTAAGTTCAATCCATAGTACACCCATAGGGAAATCAATCAATCAATCAATCATAGACATGTATATAGCGCACTACTTACCCGGAGGGTCTCAAGGCGCTGGGGGGGGAGGGAGTGCTGCTACTGCTCGAATAGCCAGGTCTTGAGCTTCTTCCTGAAGGAGAGGTGGTCTTGGGTCAGGCGCAGGTCGGTAAGGAGGGAGTTCCAGGTCTTGGCGACCAGGTAGGAGAAGGACCTTCCTCCTGTTGTCTTTCTTCGGATGCGGGGGTTCGGCGGCGAGGGCGTGGCTGGCTGATCGGAGATGTCGTTTGGGAGCGTAGAAGTTGATGCGGTTGTTGAGGTAGCTCGGGCCTTGATCGTGTAGGGCTTTGTGTGCGTGGGTGAGGAGGCGGAAGGTGATTCTTTTGTTGACGGGGAGCCAATGCAGGTCTCTCAGATGTCCGGAGATGTGGCTGTGTCGTGGGATGTCGAGGATGAGTCTGGCTGAGGCGTTCTGGATCCGCTGGAGTCTCTTCTGGAGCTTGGCGGTGGTTCCGGCATAGAGGGCGTTGCCGTAGTCCAGTCGGCTGGTGACGAGGGCCTGGGTGACCGTCTTCCTGGTCTCGGTGGGGATCCACCGGAAGATCTTCCGTAGCATGCGCAGGATGTTGAAGCATGACGAGGAGACAGCGTTGACTTGTCTATTCATGGTGAGGGAGGAGTCCAAGATGAAGCCCAGGTTGTGTGCGTGGTCTGTCGGTTTGGGTGCGCTGCCCAGGGCGGGGGGCCACTGGAAAGTGTGTTATGTCCTATGAAAAAGTGTTTTGGCACCTAGTCAGGGTTATCAAGCGCTATATATGTGCTACTACACTACCACCCTGGGACAGATAAGACCCTGCCCTGTCTGCACCCTATGCTCCACACAGCAGCAGGGTCCCTCTGTGAGTGGAGTTTCTGTGCATAATCCTATTTTTTCTGGGTGTGTATATGTGCGTTTCAATTCTTTTGTGTGACGAGTCTCAATCTAAAATAACAATTGATGGACAGAATGCAGAACAATGTCATACATTCACCCCAGTACAGAGATCTGGGCCTAAATCCATCATTATTTTGCTCTCCACACCACCCCAGTTCAGACATGGCCATATGCAAATCAGCCTTGACCCTGTGCCTCATGGGAACAGTCCAGCCCGAACTGCCAAGCCATGTCTTTCCTGGACAGGAATCAAGCATCCTAGGACTGGTTTCTGGCTATCAGCCGTCTTCAGCCTGGATAGCTTGACTACAGTGGTGTGGAGAGCATGGGACTCACGTCTGAGCATACCCATCCCACTCGGGGTGACAAATGCAAAAATAACAAGGCACAGGGTCAAGGCTGATTTGCATATGGCCATGTCTGAACTGGGGTGGTGTGGAGTGCAAAAAAAACGATGGATTTAGGCCCAGATCTCTGTACTGGGGTGAATGTATGACATTGTTCTGCATTCTGTCCATCAACTGTGGTTTTTGCACAAGTCTCAATCTATTCATTTCCAATGACACAATGGTCATTAACAATACAACACTGAACTAATTAAGATATTCTGTTATATATATTAGTGTTGCACCTTGTACTGCAGAACTTGCACTTTCACATCTGATTTCACTGTGTGTTGCCTTTATCTACTCTATTTTACAAAGCTTGTACTGCATTTCACTGCGAGTTTGCTCTTTCAATATAAAACAGAATGGTCCGAAATGTAAAAGAATATGCCTACATAACACTTCAGGACCACAGAATGGTGACCAATCCCTTGGCAATGCAAGGTGGTGCAGGATTTTATTTGAAAAAGACCTCTTCGCATCCACCTTCAATAACCACAGTTCGACTACTGACGCTTGAAGATGTGTGATACCTGGGGCTATGCAGCAATTAAAAGGGGGAGCCTTTATTCCACCCAAATGCTTAGATTTAGGAAGAATCGATATTGAGCAAAACAAAACTAATACGAACAGAGAACTAAATTCAATCACAACATCGTCTGTCATCCACCAGATGACAACCTCATCTTCACCGAACACCTCATACATATGATTTCAACCAACAGCGGGCGGCAAACTACCCAAATATTCCTTGGAGATTTCAATCTCCACTGAAACGACAACAACGACACAGTGGTCAACAGTCTTAAAAACTTCATTGACGACCTAGCCCTCACCCAAATCTGCAATAGCCCTACTCATAATAAAGGCCCAATCTTGGATCTAATAATCTCCAAAAGCGACATCATTCAGTTACAGTCGATACAACCCTGTGACTAGTCGGACCATCATATTATCACCTTTTTCATCAAGGAAACAGTAAAATTCACTCGGTTCAGGCCACAAACCCAAAAATTTGGAAAAGAGACCTAAAAAAAACGCATCCCCAACACACTGCCCTCCTCAAGCTACAACCTTCTTCGGCCACCGGCTGGCACCTCAGATGTCCACGACCTCACCAACCCCTACCTCAACTCTATGACCTCGATAATTAATGAGGTAGCCCCCCTTCAACTAAAGAGAGTTTCCACTAAAGACTCTAAGCCCTGGTACAATGGCCTACTTAACGAAGATAGACGTTTGCTTAGAGCCCTCGAACGGAACTGGCGATAAACCCCATCTACTAATCACCTTAAGCTATTAAGGAAGAAGAGAAATGCCTATTACAAAAAGATCAAGCGCACTAAAGCAGACCTCTTCAGCCACCAGCTACACCAAGCTAGTAATCGCCCAAAAAAAACTCTTTGAGTTAATCAAAACTCAATCCAAGGAAGCACCTCAACGGCTACAAGACGCAGTCAGACCACATCCCACCTGTGAAGAATTTTCCGCCTTCTTCAATCAGAAGACTGATAACATCGAGAAGGATCTTCTAAATGATCTATTAATGTACTCGGTGCCACACTTGCAAACATCACTTCCAACTTCCCCACTCCTAAGCCCCTCAAAGTTGGACCTTAACAACGAAGCAGCCTGGTCATCCTTCGATACCTACATTGAAGAGGCTTTGGGCAGGATTCTCAATTCCCTGAAACCTTCCAACCACCTCACTGATCCACTCCCAGCTAACGCTGTTAAAGTCTTACCCCTTGGCTTCTACCCCTATGGACCAAAAACATCAATAGCTCACTGCAACAAGGACGCATCCCAGACTCCCTCAAGATCGGACAGGTTTCACCCATCCTAAAGAAACCAACAGCGGACCCCTTGGACCTTAATAACTACTGTCCTATATGCAATATTTGCGCTACAAATCCTTGACCAGAACGGATCATGCTTACTCATCCTACTAGACCTTTCTTCAGCCTTTGATAAGGTCAAACATGAGAATCTGCTAGATCTTTTCAACTTAGAATGGGTCTTTCAGGGTCAGTGCTAAATTGGTTTACTTCTGTTCTCCATAATCGAACACAAAAATTCTTGGTCAACAACACCCTATCCAAACCAGTACCAGTAAGGTTGGGAGTCCCGCAAGGGTCCTCATTATCCCAGACACTGTTCAATCTGTTCATGGAACCACTCACCGAAATTCTACAGGCCTCCAACGTGCAATACCATATGTATGCTGACGATACACAGCTGCATCTTAAGATCAACACTCTAGAAGACATTAAACGGCTTAACACCACACTCTCAATCACACAGACATGGCTGGCAGAAAACCATCTCAAACTGAATGCTCAAAAAAACGAATTCCTCCTTATTGCTCCACCCGCCAAAATCCCCTCTATGCGTGACTTGATCCAACATCTTACTGCACTCAACGTCCAACCCACCATTGTTGACTCTGCGAAATCATTGGGAATAACTCTAGACAACAAGCTCACCATGCAAAAACACATCAGCAACGCCACTAAAGGAGCAAACTTCCAGATAAACACTCTGAGGAAGCTGAAACCCTTCCTGCCAGTCAATGACTTCAAGTGGCTGTACAAGCTCTAGTTATACCTCGCGTGGACTATGGACATGCATCTTTATGTGGCCTTCCAAAAGCTTCAACAGCACCCCTTAGAGCCTCACTAAACACAGCTGTGAGACTTATCACTGGCTCGAAAAAAAGCTCCCACATTTCCCCAGACTTAAAATCCCTGAATTGGCTCCCGTTGGAAGCAAGAATTTATCTTAAAATTGCGTGCATGACACATAAGGCTTTACACTACAAGGCACCCAGCTACTCGCACAGAAATTGACAATCTCTGGTGGATCAAGGTCCTCAAGGAGTGCAGATAACCTATACTGAAACCTCTAAGATTCAATAAGAAGAAGACATATAAGCGATCCTTTTCGGGAATGGCGCCAAGGATTTGGAATACTCGTCCACCAGAAATCAGATTAAATGCCTCCACCGTCTCTTTTAAAAAGGAAGTTAAAGCGATTCTCATGGCAATTTTCACTTGATTTCAGACTAAGTAACGCTGAAGATGCATTAGTACCCTTTCTAGTATTCCACTCTTACGTCCAAGACCCAACTAAACATCTTGTCACACGTTTCTGACCCGATTTGTATCAACCTGATGTTCATGTTATGTATTCCACGTTTATTATATACTATGCTATGCGTGACTTCACCCTCTTTTATTGTTATGTACACCCTGCGTTGTTTATTGGAAAGCGCTCTGATATCCGCAAGGATCTTGTCCGCGCTATATAAAACCTTCAAAATAAAAAAATCAATTAACCCTCTTTCCTTTCTCAAAGCCAGCAAGCATCGACTTTTTCCATTTTAATGAGATCAAGCACAACAAACAGACTTTCCTGATAGTAACTAGAGACAGCCTCTGCCAAAGGTGACTTACTGCTTAAAAGGGTAGCATTAAGGTCATGAAATATAATGTAAGGCAGCTCATTAACAAGCTGATGCTGGCCCAGTGTCCTTCAATCCCTGCACACTGCCTCCTTTTATAGAGGGGCTGCAGAGCACCAGGGGTCAGCTGCTGACCAGTGCGGGGAGGGGGCAGCATGTGTACCTGGCTCCATGGGGCCATCTGATGTATGGAAAGGATGCCCGATGCCAACAACGACCTCCATGGGGTCGGGAACCTCTCAGATGGACTGCACATTTAAGACTGAAATGATTGCGGGCTGAAGACAGTGAAGTAGGGGTGGCGGGGAGTGATAAATGAAATGACAAAGCAGCACTATAAGTCACCAGTGCATTGCATGTGTAGAAATGAACAGGACAATGGAGTGGTTGTTCTACCGGTCAATGCTTCCTGATGACTGCTTGCAGTGATGCTTCACGGCTGGGCTGTGGTGCAATTGCAGAGACCCGGTCTAGACAGGGCGCTCACAGGCAAAGAAGAAGGGAAACATTCCTCATAATGACGCTACGACGCAGAGGTCACATAATAACATAACATATGATATGATGCTTGGATTGTCAGAAAAGACGTTTAAAATAATAAATTATATAAAACAAGCAAAATTATGTTTAGGATTACTGGTTGTGGGAAAAGAGTTCTGGTCCTCAAGGGTAAGTGCCAGTGGCGCCCACCGGCACCAATCAGATGACCTTAGCTGCCTGCAAGAGTGTACTGCACCCCCTAGAGCCAGGGTCAAGGGGCACAGGAGTGAGTGGGGGGAGTGTATGTGTGAAGGCAGCTCGGTGTTTAGTCACCTACATCACTAGTTTCAGGGATCCCGAAAACAGCAAAAGGTGCCGGGATCCATGAGAGGTTGGATCCAGAGCTTGCTGTTTGTGTATTTAAAGGCTCATCCGAGCCACCCGCAGCCGAATAGATCCAGTGCCACATGTCACAATGTGTCTCCCGTAGAGACCGGGCTCAGCCGGACTTGTTTTTGCGTGCGGCGTTGCAGCAAAAAACAATGAACCAAGGTAGTGAATCTCAGATTTGGCCACTCAGGGCCACTGTAGCATAGCTGTCAAGTTTTCAGATTGCTTATGTGTAAAATTTCCATGATTTCAGTGCACTTATGAGAGACCGGCTCTGGTGGCTCAGTGGACTAATGCGTCCACTGCATGGGCCAGTGTTCGACCGCATGGTCACAGGTTCAAATCCTAGCGGGTCCACTCAGCCTTTCATCCATCTGAGGTCGATAAAATGAGTGCCACTGAGTTGGGTAACAATAAACATCTGTTATTCAGCGCCAAAAAACCTCTGGGTGAACGTGCGCTTTACAAATACACATGTTATGTTATGACACTCAACTGCCCAATATGTAACACTCAGAGTGACACTTTCTCATGAGTAAAACCAAGTAATGAGGTTCATGGAAACAGACAAAGATCAAAAATAAAACCCTTTGCAGGAATGAAAAAGCTCTAAAACTAAATGAAAACTAGTGCAAGAACATAGAAATAGAAGGTTAATGCTTGCATTACAAAACTAAATCTCTGCAGCCTTTTACTGTGTACAATACAATTTTACAACTAAGCGCATCTTCATCGTGCCTTCAGTTGCAGGTTGCCACCTTTTACCTCTATAATACAGACGCCACTAGAACCCACTGGGCCAACCGGGGCTCAATTCAGTTTCTCTCTGGTTACACACAAAATCTCTGCAGTGATTGCATTAACAAGTGACGTTTGAGAACGGTAACATAATAGAACGCATTTCTCATTATTTTCTTTAACGTGTGGTTTATCATCTTTCATTTAGTTGTGCGCTTATTGTGTATGTAGTTTCTCATTGATGAAAGGTCAACAAAGAAGTTATAGAATATTGTTTCCTTGTTTCTGTTTTGTTGTGACACCTAGACTTCATTGGATGCTCCAGCTGTCAGCACTAAAGCACATTTATGCCTAATGCCTGCTGCAGTTTGAAATTCACTAGCTAGTCAAGGCTAGCTTTAGTGCAGGGCATCTGAGCAGCATATTTCATGGGAGTCTCACAGCTTGGCTCAGGGTTTTGCTTGCATGGAGCTGGAAATTGCAAACATCATTCAAGGCAATGAACACATCAATACCATTCATTCGTTCTGTGAAATAAGTTGAACCCGGGGACTTTTTTGCCTCTCATTCTGAGATATAAATTAAGGAAAACAAGCCTGCCACAGACTTCATTTATGCTTAGACTGTAACAGGGCAAAATATACAGGGTCGTACTTTAAAGATGAACCTGCATTTGAACTGGGACAGGTGAAGTGGGACACAGACGAGGAGGAGAGGAGGGAGGGGAGGGAGATGAGGAGGGAGGGGAGGGGGATGAGGAGGGAGGGGAGAGGAGGGAGGGGTGAGGAGGGAGGGGAGGGGGGTGAGGAGGGAGATGAGGAGGGTGAGGAGGGAGGGGAGGGGGTGAGGAGGGAGGGGAGGGGGATGAGGAGGGAGGGGAGAGGCTGCACTGGAGAGGTGAAGGGGCTTGAAGGGGGGGGTGAAGGTAGAAAGAGAGAGGTGGGAGGGAGGGGTGGTCGGTGAGAGGTGAAGCGTCCTCAGCCCGGGGGGGGGGGGGGTCATGCCTTGAAGGGGGGTGCAGAGTTCAGTTTGTCTGAAGCGGGGGAGGAGGGGCTGTAGACTGTACCTGCGCAGACCCCTGCTCAGAGCCCTCTCCCCTAGGCCTGGGACGGTGAAGATGACAATCAGAGGCCGGTGGTGACGTCCGGGGTCAGAGGGTGAAGGTCAACGCACAGCCCGAGGATCCTTCCACCCCTACAGCTGCTGGAGCCGAGGAAGAGGCCGGAAGTGACGGCATTCACTGCTGGTGCTGTCTCTGCCCTCGCTCGCCCGGAAAAGGAAATTACGTATTGGCATGGCTGACAGTAATTTAAAGAGATAACGGACTAAGCAGTATCACAGACTGCAGGGACTGCATCCACTGCTGGTGCTGTCTCTGCCCTCGACGACGGAAGAGGAAATCACGGGCCCCAGGGCTGAGAGTAACCGAAAGAGAGAACGGACTCAGCAGCAGCACAGGCTGCAGTGACCCTGAGCAGCCTCGAGGCTGAAACCAGATGCGGCCGAAGGAGAAGAAGAGATCGAACCCCCCCTCCCCCCCCCCCCCCCCCCCCGCCGAGGAGAGAAGAGACCGACCCCCCCCCCCCCAGGAGAAGCGACCGACGGAAACATAATAACCTTTATTGCCGCCTTCACTAGTGTTAAAACCTTAGGCGACATTTTGGCGACAGAGTTCGGGATTTGTTCGAAGCAAGCAGGAAGATCTAAGAGCCTACGCATGGATTTTTTTTTTTTACTCCTTTCCTGGTTTTTAAAAAAAGAAGCTTCGCGTTATTGAGCATCGGAAATCCTACTTGAAACATTTGTGTACTGTGAGTACTGTTAGCTTGACTTGTTCGTGTTTAAAAAAGAAGTGACTATTTGAAAACACTCGAGATACTACGTGTGGAATTCATAACGTAATTAATCTTAACGTCGTGAAGTGTTCTACATACTTAGTCGATATTAGAATTTCATTATTCTGGATGATATTTAAGTTAACTCTGAACTCCGATCGCAAGAATATTTGCTTAAACAATTGAAAGTGTATTTGATTAGCACAAGGCTTATATTACTTTCTTCTTCGATGTTGCTATCTTGGCTGGAGATCATGTGATTCTACTTTGACCAATTCAAGTTACATTTAAAACTCAGTTAACTCTATGAGAGCAACGGTACCTTGTGCATTCTTCAAATGTGGTGAGCGTTTCGGGAGCGAGAGACATGTTCGTACTACGAAGCTCTCCGTTCTTCCTGTGACGACCCTCTATGACGAGTTCCACGGAACATTGAAGACGACTCGATTTTGCTCCATGTCATCACGTGATAAAGGTCACGTTACGTGACTCCATTTTGTTTATTTCATCAATTTCACTTCACTTTCGTCGATACATCCATGAATGCTCTGTGTTTCAGCTTTATCTAACAGAAGATTTTTCATTATAACTGAAGGATTTCATTAGTATGTACTGGTTCATGGAAGGTACTTTTCTAAACTTTTCCTTGTGAAGTATGATAACTGAAGAAAGTAATTGGAAGATTTTATTCTACGGTGATGTGCACACCATTGTTGCATGTTACAACGAAGAGATTTCGGTGACATGCACACCTCACAGTTCTACTTTTAGTTCTACATATTGTGGAATTACTCGTATTTTCTTAGCATTAAGAATATTTCATTATTTTTTTATTATTCTACTTTCATTCATTGTTATTAGCAGTGTACATCTCTAATACAAACATTCTTTTTACAGGTTGTTTTAAAAGGGAAAGAAGATACATTTTGATTAATATGGCATCACAGGGAGGGTTGAATACTCCTGTTCCATTTTTACCCCGTCCTGGTGAACCATCAATTAAATGGTCTGATTGGAAAGTGTATTTTTTAAATTATATTGAAGCTTTAGAAGAAGAACAGGATGATGCATTTTCACAAAATAGAAAGAAAAAAATGCTTCTACATAGTCTTGGACCGGAGGGCAATAGAATTTTTAACCAGATGAAAAAAAGGTTAGACCTAATGGCAATACTGCATTTCTAGACGCACTGGATGACTTAGATACGCATTACCATCCACCAGTTTGTGTAGGAATAAGTAGGTACGAGTTCTTCAAAAAGAAACAAGGGAAGTCAGAGTCTGTTGAAGATTACGTGTCTTCTCTAAAGAAGTTAGCCATCAATTGTGAATTTAGCACCCTTCATGATAGTTTCATTAGGGACCAATTAGTGATGCATTGCAACAACACCTCCATTCAAGAAAAACTCTGGACTTGTGGTGATTCTCCACTTAATGAGATATTTGCAATTGTTTGGAAGGCAGAGATGTCTAAGAGGTGTGCTAAAGTGGCTCCTAAAGATAGTGAATGAATGAATGAATGAATAATTTTATTGTGTGGTTACTTAAAACCATTACATTAAAACCAAAGTATAAAATTACAAAAGTTAAAACCAAAGGTGTTTCTGCAGGCAAGTTATCAAAGTTCAGAAGGACACACTCAGTCCGGGATCAGGGCGGGCCACCCGATGCCCCACAACAAAGTCTCTATTCCTGCGTGGCCTTGGCGGCCATCAACTCGGACCGAGTCTGTTGTATGAATTTTCCAAATGAGGCCATCTGTTTTACTATCCTCAAGGTGAATAGTTGATGGATTGCTTCCTTAGCTGTACGTGACCCGGCGTCCCTAAGAATGGGCCTGAGGTAGAGGGTGCGGGGTACACGTAAGGCAGGGCAGCAGAATAGTAAGTGGGCCAGTGATTCACGTTTATAATTACAGAGTCTGCATTCCCGAGGCCCGGTCCTGCTTTTCCCGGGTGATATAGTTCTTTGAGCGGCAGGGGGTGCAGTCTGTAGGCGAGAATCTTGTGGAGTGCTGAAAGACCCACGGCCTGCGTGAGATGGTTTCGGGGGTTATGCGCGGTGTGCGGCAGGCATAGGGACTCGTGAAAGGCTCTTTTCGTGAGGGACTCCAGGTCCAGGTCCCGGGAGCATGCACGCACTTGCTTTTTTGTCACATGTTTGATGGTCGTGTAATTGACAAGATCTGGGTTCCACGACTCAATCGCCAGATTCAGTTGCGTTTTGGCTGTTTCAAGGATGGCTGACCAGGGGTTCCCTGGTTCAATAAAGATGTATTTCAAGACGGCCTTCAGTGTGTTGTCGCGTGCCGCTGTTGTGAGGTAGTAATATTTACTTAGGGCTGCCATCTCTTCCAGCGTTTGTTGGTTAAGGGAGAATTCCAGGCGAATTAGAGTGTTTCTTGTGCGTTTCGGTAGATGGTACAGTCTCTTGTATGCCCCGCAGTGAATTTTTTCCATCTCCTTATTCAGTTTGCCTGGATACGCCTGTTGTGCGTAGTTTAGGGCCGGGATTAACTTGGCCTTGAGGACTCTTTGGATGGCAATTGCTGATGGGCTGTGTAGGGAGGCTTGTAATTTGCATAGGGCAAAGGTGATGGTCTTCCCTTTGCCCTGGATTTTTTTTAAATGGGAGCCGCACAGTCCCGATTCATGGAAGGAGACCCCTAGGTACATGTATTTCTGGATGCTGTCCAAAGTCAGGTGGCCGAGGCTCCATTTTGCTCTTTTTTTTTGGGATAGTGCCCGAAGATGACTATTTTTGACTTGGTCGGGTTTGCTACCAGCCTGTTTTTGTTGTTATATATTGCCAAAGCAGTGAGTGCCTTTTGAAGTCCTATTTTTGTGTGATCCAGGATTGCAAGATCATCCGCGTACTGCATGAAATGTATTTTGATTGCCCCGATCTTTGGTGTTGCTAAGGCGGCCCCAAACAAGGCCATCTCCATGTCTGCTGTGTATAAATTGAACAGCAGGGGCGCCAACACGCACCCTTGTTTTAAGCCACGGTTCGTGTCTATCTTGTCGGTTGCAGATTCATTAGAGAGTTTGATTCTTACCCAGGTGTTTTGATAGAGGGATTGTATCGCTCTTAGCAAAGAGGGGTCGATGTTCCAATGGACCAACTTTCTCCATAAGATGGTGCTGTCTACTCCATCGAACGCTGCTGAGTAATCGATGAAGCAGGCGAATAATGGGAGGCTTTTGCGTAGCCGTGCTCGATTGACTAGGTAAGAGAGTGCTGTGATGTTATCTACAGTCGAGGAACCTGGTCTGAAGCCGGTTTGACAGAATGGCAGAAGATTTTCTTCACTTGCCCAGTCTGTGAGGTCCTTCAAGATGGCACTTGCGTAGGCTTTGCCCTCGATGCCCAACAGGGCGATCATGCAGTAATTTGTTGGATCCGATTTGGTCCCTTTTTTATGAATTGGGTGCAGGAGTGAGCCTCGCCATGAGTCAGGCACGGCCCCCGATAGCCAGCAGTCAGAAAACAAGTAGGTCAGATTTTCGGACCAGAATTCAATATTTGATTTGAACAAGTGGCCTGGGAGGCCGTTAGGGCCCGGTGCGCCGTTTGCTCTGATTTTTTTTAATATTTTGGTCACTAGAGATTTTCCGGAGGAGGGCATTAGGTCAGTGATTGTGACTGGATTAAATTTTGGTGGAGGCGTATTGTGTGGCTGGGTGGTTGGTCCTTCTTCATAGTAGAGCGCTTTTACGTGAGAGACCCAGACCGATGCCTCAAGGGAGTTTTCTCTATGGTTTGTGCCTCGACCAAGATGGCTTATGTAGCTCCAGAACTCTTGTGATTTACCAGGGCTCAGCAGTTCGAAGATTTTCAGCCACTGTGCCTCGCAGTGATTACGCTTTGCAGCCCACACTTTTTTGGAGTGGCTCTTTGCGGCCTCCTGCAGTTGAATTTTGTTTTCGGTTGTGCGGTTTTTACTGTGGGCTTTTCGGTTTTTGTTTAAGTCCTTAGCACTTGTTTTAATTTCTACGTTGAATCCGAAGGCCGTCGAAGGGTGCCAGTGAATTGCCCTAGGTTTGTCCCCGCATCCCCAGAGTTCTGCCGCTAGGTTCAGGGTGGTTCCTTCCCATGTTGCTATTGCCTCCTGGTTGTATTTGCGTGGGGGCCAGCCTGCCCACGTGTTTGCCCAGTTGTTAAAAGTTGCGGTGGCTACCTGCCCCCATTTGATTCTTCTAGGCAGCTTTATTAATTCTTGGCCGCCCGATGCCCCGATGCATGCAGGATTGTGGCGTAATTTCACTGATAGGTTCATAGTGATTGTTAGAGCTGCGTGGTCGCTGTCGTTGCGATGATGAACCGTGAAGTTTGTCATTTTGTCATGCAATTTGTCGCTTAAGATGATATAATCGATCGTCGTTTTATTGTTGTACGTGTGACCGATCAAGGCTCCCGGGGTGTTCTTTAAGAGCAGTGTGTGGGCCGTCGCCAGTTTGTAAGATTTTAAAAGATCATTCAATGCTTTAGTCGCCCCACGCTGTTGGTTTTGCTCGGTAAAGGCCCCTATGTTGTGGATGTTGAAGTCACCGAGGATAATGCTATCTAATGATGGATGGCATAGCAGTAAAGTTTCGAGATGGTTTACGAGTGAAAGCGAGTTAGATGTGTTCTCCTGTGGGTTATGGTAGATGTTGATTAGTAGTCTGGGGCAATGCCATTGGTGGAGTGGGGGAATTTCAGGATGCCCGTCTGAAAGGTGTCTGGTTGATTATGGAGTTCCATTTTCCTTGCGAGGTATATTCAGGGTATAACAGTATTTTCCGGTCCTTAGCATTTGCTTGACTTGAGCTGGCCTCGTTGAGCCAAATTTTTCCCTGGGTCTCGATTGGAGGTGGCATTGTCGGACCGGGCTGATAAGAGTTTGTCTGCTGGTTTGGCCCTGTTGAAAGATGAGGTGCCTCCGTGGGCGTTATGCTGGGTGGGTGGTTCTTATTTCGTGGCCTGTAGACGGCATGCTCCAGTTTGAGGGATGTTGACCCTAGGGGGGCGCTCTGGAAGTCTCCAGTGGTGTCGTTGGTGGTTTTTGAGTTGTCTGAGTCAGATGCTCCGCTCGTTGGAAACTTGGTTTGCGCTGAGTTCTTAAAGCTGGTTTGGATGGGCTCCTGCTTGTGTTGCTTGGCTTCATCGTGGCTATTTAGCTGTGATTCATGCGCTTGTTTTTGTGTTATTGGCGCTGTGACTGGTTGAGGGGCCGCTGGGAGAGGTAGCAAATTTGGTTCCTTAGCTGAGGTGAATGTGTATAAGTTTCCAGTAGATGACTTCTGCGGTATGTTTTGGGTCTGCCAGGTTAGGTGTTTCGTCTGTGAAGATGTTATCGGGAGGCTGCTTATTGGGTCGTAACCAATTGTGAATAGCGCTGGTGGCATATGCGTTATTTTTCTTCTCCTTGTTGAGTTTTCTTAGTTTTTTCTTGTTTTTCCTTGACAGGTTTTGTGACCCAGGACTGGGTGGCTTAAGAGTATGTTGCGGGGGCGTGGCTTTCGACCTTGGTCAGGGTGATTCTTATTCCACCCGCTTTTGGCGAAGCCAGTTGAGCATGCTTTTCCGAGCTGCTTGGGCAAGGATGTGCTGGGCTATTATCCATGGAGTGTGCCTGGGCGAGACCCTGTGTGATTAGAGGCATCCTCTTCTGGCAGTTATTTTTGTTTACCTCGCCCTTGAGGTCCTCTATCAAGGTGGTCATGATATTTGGAAGTTTTTCAAGGCTGTGCAGGATCGGGCTGCAGCTGCATGGCTCTGGCTTGAATTGTGTGCTGTCCTGTGCTCTGCGTATCAGGGCATTCAAGTTGTCCAGTTTTGAGTCTATCCCAGATATCAAGTTTGCCACTATTTGTAGGATGTTAATCTGCACATCAAGCTTGTCCGCGTGCATTATCGCTGCTCCTGTCATCGAGACAAGGGCTTCACTAATAAGTGATAGATGGCTTGTGTTTGCGGGGACGATGTCAGAGGGCGATGCCAGGGACGTTTTGTCGTGTTCCGGGTGCCCAGGTACTGGTAAGTTCGATGGGTGGATTAGGGTCCTGTCGAATGATTGTCGGGTTGCACCTTCCTTTGTCGCGGGGGGCCGGAGGTCAAATCTATATGCATCGCTGTGGTGGGAGAGATTATGCCTCCTTTCTTGTCGAAGTGAGTACTGTCGGAAATGTCGTGCATATTCGTTTTGGTTGAAGGGGGGCTGCTCCACGGTCGGTCCTCTGGCGGGGGAAGAGTCTGGGCCGTGATGTTTGGGTGGGTGGGCCCCAGTGCCACCATATCCGAGGTCTTAGGTTTGGGGGGTATTCCGTGCGGGAGGGTGAGTATTGTTGGTGAGAGGGGGATCCTGTTGGCCCGGGGACTTATTTGTGTAGGGCTCGGCCCTTCTTCCTTTACTTTTGTAGTAGGTGATCTGGCCAGAGACCTGGGGCAGGCGGAGGGAGAGGACGGTTTAGGGTTAAAAAAACTTCTTATGTCTCTAATCCCAGCGGAGCAATTTGAGCGTTCTTTGGTGGAGAGCCTGGCCTTGTGTGCGTTCAGCTTCGGGGGGCTATAGGGCTTCCCCGTGTAGTCAGTCGAGGGATGGGCTGGGGAGGAAGGAGCCGACTGTTGCACATTGAAATCAATGTGAGATACCGGAAAAGTTGGCGTTGCTCCTGTCGCTCCTGCTGCACCTGAGTGATCCCCATCCCAGGGCCCTGGGCCTTGATAAGATCCCCCTAGTTCTAATACTGGGGGATAAAATAGCTTCGTCTTCCGTCTCTTGGTGGAGCTGTGTGGCCGGGGCCTCTCCTGGGGTTGGATTAGAGTAGAGATTCTGGTCCTAATTTTAGGATTGGTTTTGAGTGACTTTCCGGCTCCTGGGCTGCTGCTACTCCGTGGAGCCCAGGTAGTGGATGGAGTCTGTGGGAGTCTATAGGAGACTCCTAGAGTTTCCTGCTGGATTGAAAAGTGCACTGGGCTCCCTGCGGCTGCTGCTGCGAGTCCAGGGCTTGTGCTGGGGGGGAGATGCAAGTTGCAGATTGTAGTTTTGAGTTTTGGTGCTTAGGGCACTGGTTCTGGCTCTGGCACTAGCCTGCCGCTTGGTGGTGCTGGGTGCTGGATGCTGTGCTCCTGTCACGCTCTAAACCCCCATTGGAACGGGGAGCGCTAGGCCCCTGACCCACTGGTCGCCTGGCCTCCTGGCCCACTGGGGGATTATAAGGAGTTATGGGGTTGCCACCGGCAGGGTCCTTGCTGTGCCTGGGCAGCCCTGGTCTCTGAAGGCAGTCCTGACCCCCCCAGCCGCACTTTCCCCCTGATGCTTCCAGCTACCTCCCTGCGCCCAGCTCCCGGGCAAAAGTCCCAGGCGAAATCCGCTACTTCAGCTGCTCACGCTGGGGGAAGGCGGCGGGGGGGTGTAGGCGGTGGGGGGCTGCAATGTTTTTCTCTCGTGGTCTCTCTCACTGGTGCTGCAGGTGACAGGCGCTGTGGCAGGTGGTTGTGGCAGGCGTGGCGGGGAGGAGCAGGGGGTGAGGCAATGTTCTGCAGGATTTTACCTGCCTGCCGTTAGCTTCTCACTCCCCGCCTCACTGTGACGCTTTTCTGAGGTGCCTCCGGTAACTCCGAGTGAAGGTGCGGGCCGCCCGCCAAGTCACTCCAATTGGCTGCTCGGCTGCCTGACAGGTGAGGCCACGGCGGGCAGTTAGTGGTGGTGGTGGTTGCGGACGGTTGCGGCGGGGAAGGGTACTGCTGTGTGCTGTGTGCTTACCACAATTCCACGCTCCGCTTTTCACCGCTGTCTCCTTTCTCCTTTCTCCCTTTGCCGCCGCGTTGTGGCTCGGGCTGTGGCCGCGTCGGCTCCGCGTCAGCTCCGGTCTTCTGCTCCGGCACCGGCACCGGTCTCCTGGTTCTTTCTCTGTCGCGATGGCGGCGGCGGCTTTTGCAGCACACCGGTTGCTGCAGCTCTCAAACTGTCTCAAGCTCTCAAACTGTCCGCTGCTGTCCGCAGTTCACTGCTGCCCTCTCGTGTCAATAGCCTCTCTGACAAACAGTGTAACACAGTGCTCTTTTCTGATGTGGATGATTGGCTCTTAAAGATAGTGACAAAGAAGACGGATTAACAGTAAGCAAAGTATCTCATAATTATTCAAAAAAAGAATAACTATAAAACCTCCTTCTCCTAAAAAGAACGTTAATCCTGGTCCATCTTTTAAAGACTAAAAAGGTAACACTCCTAATTGTTTTAGATGTGGTTTCAATGGACATTATGCTAATGACCCAAAATGTCCAGCTTTAAAATCAAAATGCAATTTTTGCAACAAAATTGGACATTTCTCTAAAGTCTGTAAATTTAAATCTGGCAAGGATAAGAATGTGGTGAAATGCATTGAAGATTCTTGTGAGCCTAATGCTGAGAATTATGATGCATCAAGTGATGATAGCATCTTTTGTATCCTTGATTATTGGGAGGATGAGAACGCCGTACTAAATGTAAATTATAGATCTAAAAAACCTACTTGTGACATCTTAATAGGGGGAGTTTTGATTAACATTGTACCTGATTCTGGCTCACCCTATACAATTGTTAAACGTTTAATATGGAAAAAGTCATTCGCTGATGTTTTTAAAAAAAGTGTTATTACCACCCGATATTAAACCTGTTACTTTTACTGGCGAAAGAATCCCTATTTGTGGGATTTGTTGAGGAAATTTTTGAATTTGAAGGGCAAAAATGCATGGGGAAATTATATGTTGCTGAGGTAGGTCCCTCTGTCCTTGGCTGGATCGATCAAGGTGCACTAGGCATTATCCTGAATGCAAGAAGCAATGTTCAAGTTTTGATTCTTGAAGAAGATACCAAGGAATTTCTAGACAAGATAACCTTGCAATTCCCAAAAGTTTTTTCAGGCGAAATTGGGAAATTGATTGGTTTCACACACAAAATCATCTTAAAAGATGGTGCCAAACCAATCTGCCCTAAAGCAAGGAATATTCCCTTGAGTGTCAGGAGTGATGTCATGAAAGAACTGGACACTTTGGAAAAGTAGGGAGTCATTGAGCCAATAGAAAGCTCAGAATGGTTGGACTGGCATCGGCAGCGGCAGTCTTTCAACGCCTAATGCATAAGTTATTCAAAGGTATGGAAAGAGAAACTTATTTCCAGGATGACATACTGGTAATGGGTAAAGTCAGAGAAGATCATGACAAAAGACTGGTTTCTGTTCTAAAAATCCTTGAAAGAAATGGTTTGACAGCTGAGTTAAAAAAGTGCAAATTTGGTATGAGCTCCTTGACCTATTTGGGACATGAAGTAGGTGCAAAAGGTATCTGTCCTAAAAAAAAGTTGGTTGAAGCAATTGAAAATGCTCCTATTCCCAATTCAAAAGATGACCATAGATCATTCCTAGGGATGGTCGAGTTTTATTCTCGACCATCGAATATTTGATTTCCCAAAATGGTCATTCGTTTGGAATGATGTGTTACAGAATGACTTCAATAATATAAGGAAAGAAATTGTCAATGCCTTCCCTCTCCAAGCATTTGATCACACTTTGCACAACATAATCACAGATGCTAGTGGTAAAGGATTAGGGGCTGTTTTTTCACAGACTGGGAGTGAAAGGTTGGAAGTTACAATTGCCTTCGCGTCCAGGTCTCTAACTACTCTTGAAGGGAAATTCTCAGTTATTGAGAGAGAGATGCTAGCTGTTGTGTGGGGTATTGGGAAGTTTAGACAGTTCGTGTGGGGCACTAGATTCACCTTACGAACAGATCACAAGCCCCTGCTTAAAATTCTTACCTCAGAGGGGATGTTGAAGGCCAATCCAAGACTTGCAATGATGAGTCTTAAGTTACTAGGATATACATATGATGTTGAATATCTACCTGGCAAAAAGAATTTGGTTGCTGATTATTTAAGCCGTTCTCCTTTACCTGGCTGTGACGACTCGTATGATTCATCTGAGTGTAATGAAGTTGCTATTATCCATGAGGACAGTGACCAAAGATTAGTGGCCATTTCTAAAAAAGACTGGGAAGTGAGTTGTGACAAAGATGAGATTTTAAGCTCTGTCAGTTGTTATGTCATTAGTGGTTGGCCACTTAAATCAAATTTGAAGGAGGAGTTAAGACCATTTTGGGAAATCAAAGATGAACTTTGTATAGATTATGCTAATCACTTGTGTAGAGGTGAAAGAGTTGTTGTTCCTCGTGCCTTAAGGGATAAAATTATTTCTATCAACCATGAAGGTCACCTGGGTATCATGAAATTGAAGTCAAGAGTAAAGTTATCTTACTGGTGCCCTGGATTGGATAAGGATGTTGAAATGTTTGTTCAGGATTGCAATGTTTGTGCCAATGCTGATAAATCCTTGGTGTATTTAAACCTGCTCTTGGGTTTAGACACATTTCCATTTATCCTTGGGAAGATTTGAGCATGGACTGGTTAGGTCCAGTAGAAGACTGTGATAGTAATGTTAAACATATCTTAGTTGTTATTGACAATTACTCCAGGTGGCCGGAGGTTGAAATAACTGAGAAGTATGATACCAGGGTTGTTGTTGCTTTTCTTCGTAAATTGTTTCTACAAGAGGGTGTTCCGAGGAACATTTTGACTGATAATGGACCACAGTTTAGATCTGAGTGTTTTTTGAATTTTTGAAAAAAGAATGGCATTACTTCTAAAAAAACACCTGTTTATCATCCTGCTGGGAACGGCATCGTTGAGAGATTCAACAGGGTAGTCATGGGGAGTATCCAACCCTCCATTTGTGCAGATAAGAATTGGGAAAAGGAATTACTAGAAACCATTTGGGCTTATAGAATTACTCCCACTAGTACCAACAACAGCCCGTTTAGGATCCTTGGAGGAAGGGAGCCATTCACTAAGGATAATGTTGCTTGGAACTCAAAGAAGATTTGTGGGAAGTGGTCGCCAGCTCTAGTACGTTCAAGGTTAAGAAAGATCCAGGATTCACACATTAGCGAACTTGGAAGGAAAAATGTTACTAAAGAGGCAGAACTCAAAGTTGTGGATTTGGTCAGAATTAAACTTGATACTAAGGTCAAGAAAGGTAAGAGCAAATTTTCAGATCCGTCGCAGGTAGTAGAACTATATGCAAAGTCTGCTAGATTGAGTGATAAAAAGGTTTGGCATCATAATAGAATGGCGAAATGTAAAGGGAACTTCTCGTGTTCAAAAGCCAACCTTAAGTCTGATCCATCTTTCGAATGGATGTCGGATGAGGTCATAATGGGTGATACTGAGGGGAAGGTAGTAGTTAGAGCTTCTTCTAATGATGTTTTGGAATCATCTGCACAGTTACCTACTTAAGCAACCTCTACACAGTTACCCACCTCTAGGTCTTCCACATTGCTGCCTTCTTCATCTGCTTGCCTTAATCAGAATACAACACGCACTGGTAGACAGATAAAAGTCCCTGCCCGGTTCAAGAGCTATGTGATGTAAGTTTGATTTAAATTTTTTAGTAGTCGTTGCCTTACTTCTGTTTTTTTTTCTCTTCTTGTTCTTTATTTATTGTAAGGAGAGGGTGTGGGTATATTTCTATTGTCAATATGCTATGTTTATTTATGTATGGTATTATGTTGCTTTTGTTTTCTATTATTGTAAAGAGGGAAGATGTGGTGTCTTGGTCGTAATGCATTCTCCGGTTTCCATAGTGTTGGAAGATGCACTACGACCACACTCCAGAATGTAGAGTTAGTTGGGCAGTTATTGTACGAAGCCTGACAGGATAAGGTGTACCTGTTTGCTATCCATTAAACTCATACTTGGATACGAATATATGGATATTCATTCTTTACAGAACCCCGGCCTCCGGTCTGATGCTCGCTGTGGGTGCGGATTGTGCCAGCAGCAATGCCGTTGCCCCCTTGGTCAAGGCACACATTATAGGTTTTCTGGACAGGGCGAACATGGCTAATCAGCTTCTCCTCAACCTTTCCTTCTTCTCTCTCCTTGGCCACCCAGCAGTACACTGGCTGGGGTGTATGCTGGAATCTCTTGGCGCCTCCCTAGGATGATTCCCTACATTTTACTAGATTATGCTTGTGTATTTCTGGGAGGTAAGTGGGCTTCTGGAACTCAGTTTTTTTCATTTTCTAGTCACATTGCTCTTCACTACGGCCGGTTTATTTTCCTCTTGACTGCAACATTTAGCCAAGGAACTGCATGCCCTCCATGAATGTCGATGACCACCATTAGATGTCTTACCTGCAATATTGAGGGGCTCAATGACTGGCGCAAAACACAGCTGGTACTTGCATACTTGTATCGCTGTTGCATCGATGTATGGCTTTTGCAGACACTCCACTGGACGGAATCAGGCTGAGGCAGATTGTGTGCTGGATGGCTTGCGGAGACCCTAATCTCCATCTTCACTAATTATGCACGGGGAGTCGCTATACGCCTCCAAAAAGGGTACCGTGGCATACGGCTTAGGTGATATGTGAAACACAAGGCAGGTTTGTCATTTCAGCAGGACACTTACACGGCCTTCCCATAATCCTAACTTCAGTCTATGGTCAGAATAGATCATGCAGATAGATCCAGCCCCACATGCCACCCGCACCTGGGGGATGCTACTCAATTACATATACTCTTGACAGACTATGTACTCACAGATATTTGGCGACTCATACACCCCACAAGCACCGAAGGCACATGTGTTACCGCAACTCAGACTACATTGTCCAGATAGACTACTGGTTGATTTTCCAAGGATATCTGTAATTGCACTACTAATGTTTACCCACTGTCGGATCATGCCCCTGTATTGTTGGAGATTACCCCTCCAGACATTAGTGAGTGGGCTGTCTCCAGAGGCATCCCCCAATGCCCTTCGGGACTCGGGATTTAAAACTAAGATTAATGCAGTCATTCTCGTTTTTTATTTTTTTAAAAAATTTTTTTTTACCTCCGTGCATGTTCAGTAGATTCTCCTTCCACACTGTGGCAGGCGTTTAAGGTGGTCATCCATGAGATGTGGAGTACTAAGCAGGCTGTAGTACCCAGGGCACTTCTTAAGACCCTCACACAGTAGAGACTTATTCAACCGCTAGAGGTCTGATTCTTTGAAAACAATGATGTGACTACATCTGCATTGTTCAAAAACAAATTATTGGAATAGGAAGAGGCTGCGACCAGGGAGATGCATTATGTTGGCCAGGTGGCTGTGACCTGGCATTTAGGGAGAGGGATAAGGCGGGCAAGACACTTGCCAGGCTACTTCACAAGCCTTGAGCTTGTGGATATTACAGAGATATTGAATGTCCAGCATTCAGTCCATGCACGCACTACCACTATCCGACGAGTAATGGCTGGGTTCTTTATTGACCTGCACTCCACCTCATTGTCGTCTGATTTTACCACCCTGACCTGATACTTTGATACTATTTAACTGCTCTGGTTGGATGACACCAACGTTTGTGGATGCACATTTCTCAGCTGAGGACATTGTGCAGGTGATTCGAAGCATACCTAGGGACAAAGCACCGGGCCTGGATGGCTTCACAATAGTCTTGTATGAAGAATATGTCCAAATCCTCGCCCACCATCTTCTGTCTATGTATGAGGAATCCCTTAAGCGGGGTGTACTACCTCCTTCACTTCGAGAGGTGCTTATTGTCAGTGTCCTGAAACCTCACAAGCTCCCTAAGCTCTGTGAAGAAGTACAAGAATTTAGGGAGTACCATTGTGGCAACTACGACTCTCCCTGCTAGGGACAGACGCAATCGCTTCCACGCCTGCACCCAGTTCTCCAGCCACGTCATGAGCCTGTCCTAATTTGTACCCCAAAGTTCACTCAGATCTCCTCTAAGCCGAACTCCCAGGTAGCAAACCGGTGCCTGGCCCATTGTAGGAGGTATTCAGTGACAAAGTCTTGCACGTTCAGGGTATGTGGGAATATCACAGACTTGGACAAGTTGCTGGATAATCCGGCACCTCCACTAAAATGGATACTTTCCTGAATGACAGGACCAAGTTTAATTTCCAGGTTGCAGATGAACAGTATGATGTCATCTGCATACATGGATACTAGAATTCTCTGAGAGTAAACTGCAAGCCTGCTGTGAGAATGGTGCCGCCGCAACCTGGTAAAAAGGGGGTTGGACAGGCAGACAACCCCGACTTGCATGGGAAGTCCTTACTCTCCCCTTTGAGCAAGGTGTCTTGTGCACCATAGACATGGATTTATACATTTATTGTGCACAGGTGAAATTTGCTCATTACTGGCTGCACTCCACCCAATTCCATCCACATACAGCCCTAAAGCGCGATTGCATTGCGCCCTGCCCTCTATATCTACCCCCCAATCAGCCTAAAACTGAAGTGGATACTGCAGCATTTACTATATGGGCTGTGATAGGCTGAGACAGCATGAGAAACTGGAATGTATGGTCTGACAGTGCCACTTGATGGGCACCCATCACTTTACATGCTGGATGACACCTGGGCCTGTGGATATTAGCGACAGCTCCAGCTCCACAGGTTTGAACATCCCTACTCAGAAGGCCACCTCCTCTCACAGCAACATATTCTGGCCAATCCATCCCACAGGCCCCTTAATGTGCTTACTTACCATCAGTTTTCTGCTGCCGCTCACGCCATGCACAGCACTTTTCCTGTAGCACCACCAACAGTTCACACTTCAGAGGTGAAGCTGGCTAGCACCTCTCCTCATAAGCTCGTAAATTCACTTATATACCGCAGTGCAGTAGAAGGCTCTGATTTGTGTCCCTGCTGCCCAACCCGCTTGGGCCGCAGACATGGAAGCCCTCATCAGCAAGAGGCAGTGGCGCCACAGCTGCACCCAGTGCACTGGCCTCTCTACTATGGACTCAGGTTAATACATTTCAAATATTTGCATAGAGTATACCGTACACCCGTCCAGATGTGTAGGAAGTCCTAGGTGGAAGAGGCATGCTGTCTGCACTGTGGTGCACCTACCGTCACCTTGCTGCATTTGGCTTGGGAATGTCCTGCGGTTGCGGTCTTCTGGTGTGGGGTCTTTGATACAATTGAGATGATTGATGAGTATGCACCCACGTGGACGCTCCTGTTGGATAAATGCAGGGTTGCTATTAACTAGTGTAAGCGTACCACACCCAGGCTAAACCACCAGCTGCAATGCGGCCTGTTGTTAAGAACAGCTAGTGTATTACAGGAAATTAATGCCTTTAAAATCGAGACTGAGAGACATCTGTGCTCCTTTGGTGACTTTCCTGGCGACAGGCATGGGGGCGTTGGGGGTGTCCTCACCACAGAGACAGACAGGCCCGTGCAGATGTTCCTTTGCCTACCTCACCCACACTTCAAGAGGTCAATGATACTGACTGGTGAGATGCCACGAGCTCTGACCCTGGGTCACTTGATGATATGATATGATATGATAAAAATTTATAATGCGCATAGACAATAACCCGCAGGTATCAAGGCGCCTAACAATGCGATCAGAAATTGAAACAGACGTCCTTACATATAGGCTTGCCGAAAGAGGCGAGTTTTTAGGGCAGTGCGGAAATTCTGTAAAGACGGAAGGGATCTCAGGTCCAGAGGAAGATCATTCCACCATTTAGGGGCTAGAGTGGAGAAGGCCCTGCCACCCCATCTAGCTCTTCGTACGCGGGGGGCTGTCAGAAGCGATTTCCCGGAGGAACGCAAGTTCCTTCCAGGGATGTAATGGGAGATGATAGACCCAATTCCTGTGTCGCTATTTTTAGCGATGGCTCTGTAGGTCATGCATAAGACTTTAAACCGGATTCGATGTTCTACCGGTAGCCAATGCAGCGTTTTCCTGGCCGCATTGGCCGAGGAGCGTCTGGGAATATCCAGGACAAATCTGGCTATGGCGTTTTGGACTACCTGTAAGCGCTGCAGGTGGCTCCTGTTTAGCCCAGCATACAGCGCATTGCAGTAGTCCAAACGGGAACCAATAAGTGCGACGGCTATTTGCTTTCTAGCCTGCAAGGAAAGATATTTCCTGATCCTTCGCAGGGTGTGAATCAAGCCCCAGCAGGTGGAAACGGTTCTACTCACCTGACTGCCCATGTCAAGGGCAGGGTCTATCATCACCCCGAGATTCTTAGCAGATGTTGTGGGGGAAGGGCATATTCCTAGTGAGTCAGGCCACCAATTGGCTGACCAGATGTTTTATTTCCCCTCAAACACCATCACCTCAGTCTTCTCCCCATTCAGTTTAAGAGAGTTCTGAATCATCCAATGACCAACCGCCTCCATACAAGATCTAAACTTGGAGGCGATTAGCACATCTGAATGGGAGAGAGAGACGAGTATTTGGGTGTCATCTGCATGAGACTACCTCCATCCCGAAAGATCTTATTAGCCTGGCTAGTGGGGTCACATAGATGTTGAAAAGGGTCGGACTAAGCGCCGACCCTTGGGGGACCCCACACAGCACTGGTCGGGATGGAGATAGGAACTCCCCCAGCTTGACTCTTTGTTCCCTCCCCATAAGGAAAGAGGTCAAAAGATCTAAGGCTGCGTCCCTCACCCCCACCTCCCTCAGGCGAGATGTAAGTACTGAGGGGGAGAAGGTATCGAAAGCCGCAGTTATATCTAGCAGGACCAGGAGGGTGGTCTGGCCCCCATCCACTGTCGTGCGGATCTTATCGAGCACGATGGTGAGGGCTGACTCGGTGCTGTGTTCCCTCCTGAATCCATGCTGGAAGGAGTCCAGGCATCCCGAGCTTTCCACAAAAACAGCGAGATGCTTGTTAAGGTGTGCCTCAAGCATCTTCGCTGGGGCAGGAAGCAGCGAGATAGGCCGGAAGTTTTTTAGGACCTCCGGGTCAAGGGAGGCCTTTTTTAACAGGGGTTTCACTACCGCCTTCTTCCACTCCATAGGGCAAATACCGTCTCTGATGGCTAGATTCATTATTTCTAGCAGCGGTGGTAGGAGGGTCTCCCTACACTGCTTGATGATTTTCAGTGGGCAGGTATCCAGGGGAGAGCCAGACTTGGTCTTATTAAGCAGGATCTCCAGATCTTGCAAGGCCAGCGGGGGAAAAGAGTCCAGGGTGCACAGTGGGGAGATGTCTGTAGTGGTCATGTTCATCTCAACCCCAGCAGTGGGCACACTGATACAAACTCTTTGTTCCTCGAGAGCCAGGTGAATTTCCTGTATTTTGGTGTGGAAAAAGGAGGCAATCTTATCACATAGGTCCTGCGAAAGAATAACAGGATCAGGGGCTTGCAGGTTGACTAAAGAGTCAACAGTTTTAAAGAGCTCCTTCGGCGAGGAAAGCGAGGTAGTCAGGGTTACAAAGTAGTCTTGTTTGGCCTGCACAATCTCAGCTTTATATTTCCTAACAAGGAGTTTATGGGCTTCCTTGTTCTTAAGGTCCCAGCTAGCGTGCCAGAGTCTCTCCTTTCTCCTTACTTCTTGCCTAAGAAGTCTGAGGGAATCAGAGAACCAAGGGGCAGATGGTCTCTTTCTGGCTCGGCGGTGGGACTGTACTGGGGCCAATTTATTCAAGGCCTCAGTAGTGACCTGTTCAAAATGGCCAACTGCGGTCTGTACGCTGTCCAAGCCAGTGATAGAAAGGCTTCCAGCCCAGGGCACGAAGGAATCACTGCTGATATTCCTAAAATTTCTGGCAGTTTCCATTACGTGATTCCCTTTTTTGCAAAAGTCCACCCTATGGTATTCCAAAAGAAAAGGAACCGCCAAATGATCAGACCAAGATAGATACACCGGATCCTTGATGGTCAGACGAGAGTCATTGGAGAAAATACCATCCAGTGTGTGGCCTGCACGATGGGTGGCTCCGCTAACACGTTGCGTGAGTCCACATGATTCCAGAGCCTCAGTGAGACATGATGTATCAGATAGATCGTGCCGTTCTAAATGATAGTTAAAATCACCCAGGATAGAAAAAATTTCTCGGCCGAAGTAGGGTTCCAGGGACTGGAGGAGGTTGTGCGTAAAATGAGTTCTCGAGCCTGGTGGTCGATATACTAAAATTCCATTAAAAAAGGGACATTACCTTCCTTTATTGTGAAGTAAAGTGCTTGAAAGCTGTCCGGGAAGTCGTGTATAGGTACAATATGGCATTGCAGGTGGTCTTTATGAAGGATCGCTATCCCCCCTCCCACTCGACCCTGTCTATCAAGTCTGACCAGACAGTACCCTTCAGGGACCGCCTCGATTAGATCAGGGTCAGAAGAATCCTTGGCCCATGTTTCCGTAACAAACACTATGGTAGGCGTTCTATCTAATACCATCTCTTTAAACATTATCTTGTTCTTGACAAGGGAGCGGGCATTAATCAAGATGCCTTCTACTCCTACTATCTTAGGGCTGGAAATGGCGGGATGGCCAGAGAAAAGATGGTTAGGGGTGAAATTGGGAGGCCTACGCGTGGAGTAACAGCCACATCGTAGGGGGAGAAGAAGATCATTCGGCTCGTAGGAATGCGAGCATCGCAGTCGGCGAGGTTTCAGACCCAGCATTTGCTGGTGGGAGTAGCTGTAGAGGGAGGAAGGAGTATCGCCGGAGTCCGGAGTCCAGCCATCCAGCGCGTCCTCAGCGCGGACGGGCGCAGACGGGCTGGACTCTGGCATGACTCCGGCGTCACTATGGCGTCCACGCTGCGCGCCATACCCTACCGTCTATGTAGGGCTCTAGCCAGACCACGTGTCTGCTTCAGCGAATGGCTGAGGAGCGCTAGTGACCCACCCAAGATGGCGTCCCAGACAAACAAAGCGCGGGGACCGGGCCGCCCAAATGGCGGTGAATGCAGAACTATTACAGTGCAGCAGTGCGATCCGGGTCTAAGGGCACAGGTAGGGACCTAATAATCTCTAAACAATTTATTCTAACTATTAAAACCAAGGAATAACGAGCGCAAATCAGATGAAAGTAAAGACAAAACGGGGCTTTAAAATTCAGTTACAAGCTTCCAGCGCATAGCGCTATATGCAGGACGAGAATCAGGCAAGAATGAGAGTCTCTCCTACCTGGTTTAAATACTGACGCCAATTTCAGCCTCTAGCCAGACCACGTGTTACAGGATTATATTTCAGTCAGGTCCGATGAGTGGGTCCATTTGCGTGAACACTCCATGCTGCAGAGACATATCCGGTGTTATCAGGATATAACTCTGTGAGAAGTTTGCCTGGTATATGATGTCTACTAACTAAAGTGGGCCCCTTGCACCAGACAAAACAACCCTCATGCTGATTAAGAGGTCAAAGAAAACCTTTAAAAAGCTATCCTAGTGGTAGCTGTAGAGAGCAGCCTTCAGGCTTAGTCTTAAAGGAATGTTAAGCAGCTGGTTTCACCAGAATGCAATCTTATTGTATTGGTTAAGTGAAAGGAGAACCACACAGAGTTATAGGAATATATATTTATTATTATAACACCTTAAATACCTCACAGTATCTGCTACACGCAGATAAACACAAAGCACACAATACTGTAGCACGGAACTGATGGCTCAATGGACTAATGCATCCACTGCAGGGGCCTGTGTTCGACCTCATGGTCACAGGTTCTAATCCTGGCGGGTCCACTCAGCCTTTTATCCATCTGAGGTCGATAACATGAGTACCATTGAGTTGGGTAACAATGAACATCTGTTATTCAGCGCCAACAAACCTCTGGGTGAACGTGCGCTTTACATATACACATGTTATGTTATAAACACAAAGCACACAATACTGTAGCACAGAAACAATTGAAAGTAGCACAAATACACAGTGGGCTCGAGGGGGAGACCAAACCATTTACTAAAATAGTGGTAAAAGAACCACTACTCAAGTCAAGACAGAGTCTAGAGAGTATAGAATCACTGGGACCCCAAGGAACCACCCAAGGTGAGTAAGTAGGGACCCCACGGAGGATGAGTGCAGTGTGAGAATACAACTGCGGACTACGTGCAATTCAATAGGAGAGTCACGTTGAAATTTGTAGGTTAAAGGACCCTTCCCGGTAGATTACGAGGAAACCCTTTGGAACATAGAAGGTTGGAGACTACCCCACCCATGGCTACCAAAGTACCAGAGTCACCTATCCCAGGGAAGCCGGGTGCATAGGTCTGAAGTAGCATCGGAAAACGCTGTCGTTCTCAATGGGAGTCTTCAAAGAGATGCCACTGGTGGAAAGAAGAAAAGTGTCCAGTGGAATCCGCTGGTGGATTCTTGATGGAAGGAACCTGAAAGCAGAGGGGACAGAGTCTGGGTCACTCAGTAGTGACCAGGGGCTCGGTAGACGAATGCCCACCAATGTCGGGTGCTTCAGGTGTGAAGAAGGGGACCATGACTCAACAGCTGCAGGGACCAGGAGACCTCGAGGACTACCAAGAGCCGGGTATGAGCTGTCCCACGAAGGATGTTGAGTGCTAAGGGGTCAGTGTCCGCCGGGAGCACCAACAAATCTTGGCTGCGGCAACCCACGAGGAAGGTCAAGAAAGGTTACGGTCTGGCCTAGCAAGGACCAGAGGACTCACCACAGCAAGGGGAGCTAGGGCATGCCTGGAGCAACCAGGGGAGCCCAAGAAAATCAGGACTGTCCTTCAAATGGACCCACAGGTCGAAGGCATAGGAGTCATGAGGGGGACCTCTAGCAGTTTCACCAAGCCACAGCTTGAGGGGCACAGAGTGCAAGGTGGCCAAAGTCCTTGGTACAAAATATGCGCAGAGTTTGGGGCTATCGACAGCCCAATGCACAAAGTTGGGGAACACCAACAAGCATATGCAATTGCAAAAGTACGTGGTGCACAGGGGCTCGGGGGTATGCGGTCCCCACAAGGGATAGTGGCCTCAAACTTGGTAAGAGGGCAGCTTAACCTCACGGAACGTAGGAACCCATCTCCTGTGTTTCAGGAGCCTGTATAGTCCGCTGAAGCTCATGATCAGCAGACTGGTCAGTTGCATTATGGTGCCTGCAAACGCAGGGGGGTGAGTTCTTTACCCCAAGGGAGATACTTCAGATGTGCTTGATGCCTCACAGATCCTGCACGGAGCCTGTATGGAACACAGGCACAGACAATGCTTTGGACGGAGAGAGAGACGTAGTCGGGCCCAGTCGAAATCCAACGAAGTCCAGAGTGTCCAGACGGTCGAAGGTCAGTGGTTTCTTGTTTCAGAATCTTGTCCACGTCGAATCTAGGGTCATAGAGCCAGGTAAGCCCTTTTGTACCCACGGGAGAGTGTTGGACAGATTCCGGGGACCCTCCCAGGGGAGGGACTGGACAGTGGGGAGGATACTCCCATGTCCTTTATCCAGTTTCGCACCAGAGCATGAGCCATTGGCTCCCAGAACTGGTTTGAGCTGGACTATGCACAGGGACACCAAATGTGCACCTCGTGCAGACTTTCAGGCACTTTGGAAGTGCACCCATCCAGCCCTAGTACACTAAATCTTGTCTGGAAGGTGGTCACACCTCCCTGTGACAGTATGCCAATTATTTTGCCATCCTCTGCTCGAGCTTAGCTCAGCAGCAGAAGGGCAGACCTGTGTCTCTGGTTGGCAGCAACCATTTTATGCTGTCTGGCTTGAGAAGGCTAGTACCGGGAAGACCAGGGACCCCACAAAGCTTGCTTCAGTAGGGGGGAATCATACCTCTGTGTGGAGGTATGATTCCAAGGTGCGTGATACCAAACACAAGATGGTTTGTTGCCTCCGTTTTCGAGATAGCATTTACCGCAGGGTTATAATGACATTGAAGTGACCAGGAATAGAATCTGGGAAAGTCAGACAAAAAGTAAAAAGTGGTATGATGGTAAGGTGGGAGGTTTTGTAATGCAATAGGAAGTGTGTGGGAGCGAAAGCATGACCGCAGCAGCTGGCAATGGAACACAAGTAAACCTTTTGTATGAGCAGGTCTCCCGAGGCACTCAACAACAGAGCGAGAAAATGTGAGTAAGTGTAGTGCCTGGGTGGGGCCAACCCCTGGTGCATGGATGAGGCCTGTGTGGCTGAAGATGGTGAAGCTGCCGTCCAAACAGGCGAACGTGGGGTCGTCCACGGGGGTTTAGCGCGGACAATAGTTTGTGACGCATGCAGTGACTTGGAGTTAACATCATAAATTATTCATTTTTATTATTTTTATTAAATGGAATGCACATTTTGCGCCAGTTCTGCATCGAATATTGAGTATATTTGGTTAAGGCTAACGGAAGACTCCATATCTGAAGTGACATCATTTCTGTCATGGGCATTCATTTAACCACACAGTGCATTTTGGGAACTGGTGTCCTAGTTCACAACTGGAGAGAATATGATCTGGCTATTGTCACGTTTTTTGTCCTTAGTTTAACGCAGTGCATTCTGGAAGCTGTAGTCCGTGGTTCACACCAAGTGCCAGTTGGATTGCAGTTCACGGTGACCGTATTTTCAGAATAAAGAACCTGTAATCTAAAGGGATAACTGGGTAAACACATGTGATTAGTAGAGGAGGGGTGCAGCTTTCCGTCTTCTGGGGGATGGAGGGTTGGGGGAATCTGGATTATCTGAAGGCCTTGAGCTGTGAAATGCCTCGATTGGGCACATACCCCCCAGTGTTAGAATAGAATCCTCTAGGTTTATTCATTCATGTCGGCAGAAGCTGCACCTTTTTTTTTTACCAGAAATCCCCTCCCCCCCAAAAGGTCGGATGTTGTACATCAAATGTTGGATATGATGGAATAGAGAAGTGGGAGAAAAGTGAGTTTTTCAGCAAAGAAGCTGTTTTGTGACGAAGAGGGGATGATGCACGCTAGAAGGAAAACGCAAATAGTACAGTCCAAGGTGTAGTGACCTGATGGGCCTGTTTACACTTTTGGTGCTGTCTGTATTCTTCTTGTGCTCCCAACTCGTCAGATGGCTTTTCAGGGAACTTCTTTACCCAATGAGTGGGCAGACTCTGAAATCCGGGTGCAAGGAAGAGGGATGTGTGTTTGCAGTAAAATCCAGCAGGTTATTGCAGTAAGCTAATTTACTAAGTACTATTGAACTAGTGACTCGGTGGTGCTGGGCAGCAGATCTTGGGGGTATTGTGCCAAGATTTAACTAACAAAAAAAAGTGGCCCGCCATTTCTTTTTCTATTTGGTTACTCTTGTTTTTTAAGATGCCAGTGTCTAACAGGTGCATGACGGTGACTCCAGTGCAGCTCTTTCATAGGGTATACTTGCAGCCAATCACACGCTGTCCTGCAAGCTTAAGCCTGCTGTAGCCAATCAGTAGAACGCACAACTATCCAATTGCATCAGTCGGTGCTTTAGGGAATAGTCATGAGCTCGTCCTCTCCTGCAAACCCTAATCCCTCCCCCTGTGCTACTCGGCTCCATGCCCTCCTATAGCAAAGATGTACTGACGCTTCTGGTTCATAAATGCCAGGCTCGCTTTATAATGCACTGAAGTGCGACCGTCATCTCTCACTCCTGTGATCCCACAGCGCTTCGAAGTGACCATGGGTGACATAACAACACAGGACCGCAGCAACTGGCCCGTGTATCCCCACTGACTCGTGCCACAAACACCCTGCCCCTTCCCGAAGGTGCTGTCCGCTCCCCAACCACCTGCGCAAACCACCTCCAGCCTCCCCTGCATTCCACCTGCACCGCGCTCCTTCCTCCCTCCCTGGCCAAGCTCTCCTGAGTGACCTAGCGATTTGGCTGATGCCCGGTAGAGCTACCATAGCTAAAGAGGAGATGGGTTGTGGACTCCCCCTCCCTGACGTCACCTACCCAGCCAGACCGTGGGCAGATTTTCCCCTTGCCTCCACGTCCGGTTTTGCTCCTACCCTTTTACCCTATTCCCTTACCCTTCCTGCTCCATTCACCTTGTCCCCTAAGTTCTTTAAATGCTTTTCTTGCTACTATGTAATTTTTTAACTGATGTAATTTGCAACAATATTGTCCCTCATGTAAAGCGCTCTGATTCCATCGGGTCTAGCCAGCGCTATATAATATCTCATTAATTAAATCTGTTCCCTTTTAGTACTCTTTCTCCCTTTGTCTACCTCCCGAGCTCCTAACTCCTATCCACTCTCCCCTGAATCACCAGGGCTTGTACTACCTTATACTTACAATCCACCCTGCCCTTGGGCCTGCCATAGGGGTGTCCGACATTAAGAAAAGGGAAGGTTTAGGGACTGGCAAGTGGGTACATCTGCTCAGTCAACATGGCAGTACCAGACTGCACACAGGCTCTGCAATGGCAGACCTTAGACACACTTCTACAGGCTGCTTCTGTGGGTAGCACAACAAGTGCTGCAAACCCACCAGCAAAAACAACAAGTGATGGACTGAATGTGGATCAATGTCACACACTCCCCCAGTCAAAAGATCTGGGCCCAAATCCATCGTTTTTTTGCACTCCACACCACCCTGGGTTAGACAATGGCGATATGCAAATCAGCTCTGACCCTGTTGCCCCATGGGAACAGTCCAGTCCGAACTACAAACGCCATGTCCTTCCCAGAACGGAATCAAGCATCCGAGGACCGGACCGGTTTCGAGGTAACACCTCTCATCAGCCCGGCTAGCTTGACTCCAGTGGTGTGGAGTGCCTGGGACCCACGTCTGAGCATCCCCAGCGCACTTAGGGCGGAATTTGCAAACAAAACAGGTGATGGACCGAATATGGATCAATGTCACACATTCAACCCAGTCCAAAGATCTGGGCCCAAATCCATCGTTTTTTTGCACTCCACACCACCCTGGGTTAGACAATGGCAATATGCAAATCAGCTCTGACCCTGTGCCCCATGGGAACAGTCCAGTCCAAACTACAAAAGCCATGTCCTTCCCAGAACGGAATCAAGCATCCGAGGACCGGACCGGTTTCGAGGTAACACCTCTCATCAGCCCGGCTAGCTTGACTCCAGTGGTGTGGAGTGCCTGGGACCCACGTCTGAGCATCCCCAGCGCACTTAGGGCGGAATTTGCAAACAAAACAGGTGATGGACCGAATATGGATCAATGTCACACATTCAACCCAGTCCAAAGATCTGGGCCCAAATCCATCATTTTTTTGCACTCCACACCACCCTGGGTTAGACAATGGCGATATGCAAATCAGCTCTGACCCTGTGCCCCATGGGAACAGTCCAGTCCTAACTACAAAAGCCATGTCCTTCCCAGAACGGAATCAAGCATCCGAGGACCGGACCGGTTTCGAGGTAACACCTCTCATCAGCCCGGCTAGCTTGACTCCAAGTGGTGTGGAGTGCCTGGGACCCACGTCTGGGCATCCCCAGCGCACTATGGGCGGCAATTGCAAAAACAAGTAGTGATGGACTGAATGTGGATCAATGTCACACACTCCCCCAGTCAAAAGATCTGGGCCCAAATCCATCGTTTTTTTGCACTCCACACCACCCTGGGTTAGACAATGGCGATATGCAAATCAGCTCTGACCCTGTTGCCCCATGGGAACAGTCCAGTCCAAACTACAAACGCCATGTCCTTCCCAGAACGGAATCAAGGGCTGATGAGAGGTGTTACCTCGAAACCGGTCCGGTCCTCGGATGCTTGATTCCGTTCTGGGAAGGACATGGCTTTTGTAGTTCGGACTGGACTGTTCCCATGGGGCACAGGGTCAGAGCTGATTTGCATATCGCCATTGTCTAACCCAGGGTGGTGTGGAGTGCAAAAAAACGATGGATTTGGGCCCAGATCTTTGGACTGGGGTGAATGTGTGACATTGATCCACATTCTGTCCATCACTTGTTTTGTTTGCAATTGCCGCCATAAGTGCGCTGGGGATGCTCAGACGTGGGTCCCAGGCACTCCACACCACTGGAGTCAAGCTAGCCGGGCTGATGAGAGGTGTTACCTCGAAACCGGTCCGGTCCTCGGATGCTTGATTCCGTTCTGGGAAGGACATGGTTTTTGTAGTTCGGACTGTACTGTTCCCATGGGGCACAGGGTCAGAGCTGATTTGCATATCGCCATTGTCTAACCCAGGGTGGTGTGGAGTGCAAAAAACGATGGATTTGGGCCCAGATCTTTGGACTGGGGTGAATGTGTGACATTGATCCACATTCTGTCCATCACTTGTTTTGTTTGC
This sequence comes from Lissotriton vulgaris, assembly GCF_964263255.1. NCBI lineage: Eukaryota > Metazoa > Chordata > Amphibia > Caudata > Salamandridae > Lissotriton > Lissotriton vulgaris. The sequence continues at coordinate 1,550,310,209 of NC_141696.1, read as the reverse complement.
AAACCCACCATCAGCATTTGGTTTACAAGCCCAGGGCTCTCCTGGTGCATTGTACCAGGGTCCGACAAGTAAACCAAACCAGCCAATCATGGAATGACAAATTCATACATTAATTTACAATAGGGAGCACTCGCACTGTGGCACTGGACAGCAGTTGGACAGTGCCCAAGGTATGTAACATCAGCAAAAACACATGAGGCAACAGCAAAAATGGAAGGGAAACCTACGCTAATGGTGCCAGGTCTAACAGAAACATATTAAACGAGGACCCCCATCCAGCCCCAGAAAATCTTTGTGTGATAAGAAAGCTCTGTTTGAAGAGTTTCCAAATGGTTGTGTTATCTGTTGCAAGTAATTGCTGTTGGCCTTGGGTTCAGAGGTGAGGGGCATAAGGGGGTTATCAATAAGAGGAAGGTGTGGCGATAGAGGGGAGCTGGAATAGCTTGACAGGGAGTGCCACCTCTTGTCACAACGGGGTTGATTTTCTGCAGAGAACGGGGCATCTTCTAGCACAGGGTCGCAGGTATTGGGGTCAGGTCGGCCATGTCCTACTCCACAAGCATGTGCTGTAAGGGGAGGGCCATGCTGCACTAGTACTATGAAAATTGCATTTGTGCACGGGCATAGTGCAATATAGGGTCAGGAACCGTAAGTCCCTATTTTGGAATGTGAGGGTTAGCGTGTCCTATTTTATCTGGAGAAGTGTGGCTCAGTGGTTAGAGGCGGCAGACCCGGAAGCTGAGATCGGCCGTGGACCAGGGTTCGATTCCCCGCCTCGGCGGGTCTTGGGCTAAAAAATTCCACGGACTCGACAATTCTCGCTCCGGTGCCTACTCGACTCACGGGGTCACACTCTGCGACTCTGGGCAATAGCTTGCTTAATCTCCACTATGATTCAGAAAAGGGGGTGGTGATGAACAGAGTGTCTGAATTAAGCAGACCACTCTTACCCAGTCCAAAGATCAGGGCTTGATCCATCACCGTTTTTTAGCTCACTGCACCATCCCAGCTCAGAACCTGGCTACATGCAAATTAGTCAGTTCCTGTCCCAGTGCATGATGGGAACAGGGCAAACCAAACTACCAAGCCATTTCTTATACTGGGAAGGAAACAAGCTTCCGGGGACCGGTTTCTAGCATTTCAGCCATCGTCGGCCCAGCTTGCTTGAATCCTGATGGTGCAATGCGCAAGGGACTCACATCTGAGTATACCCTTCCACGCTTATGGTGTACAAAATGATTCAGAAAAGGGGGTGGTGATGAACAGAGTGTCTGAATTAAGCAGACCACTCTTACCCAGTCCAAAGATCAGGGCTTGATCCATCACCGTTATTTAGCTCACTGCACCATCCCAGCTCAGAACCTGGCTACATGCAAATTAGTCTGTTCCTGTCCCAGTGCATGATGCCTTGGACAAAGGGTTTCCTGCCTTGGGAGACAGGACTTTGTGTATTGGGTAGGACAGGGCTGAATAGAATCAGACATGCCCGGGGCACACAAGGTGTCCTCGTGCATAAGCCAGTCCAAACCGGTCCTGGAACTTTCCAGACCCAGGCCTGGCGAGGAGCTGGACAAAGGAAAGGGGGTGTAACCGCCCCCCTTCCTGGTCCCACCCAGAGGAGGGACCTAGCAGGTGATCCACCCCTCAGATTGGGAATAAGAGTGGGAGCAGTGCCATAGCACCTCAGATCATCCTGAATCAACTTGAAACTAAGAAGACGACTGGACTTCGACATTCTGCTGCACAGAAGACTGAAGAGCATCTCCCTTGTGGCCTAGGAGTGGCCACCCTGTGAACACAGGCACCATCCAGCAACTCGACGTCTGCTTTGCCGCCGCCTCCCGCCGGAGCCCGAGCCCTGAGCCTGACCCAGACTCCCAGACTTCTCACAGCCCGATCCACAGTCCCTGCAAAGAAGGGACCCGTGGAGGCACCGAGAGACGTGGGACAGGACCTCTTGAAAGACCCCCGAGACGCTGACTGCGCAGCACCCGAGGCACCCTCGACGCTGTGCTTTGGGGTTTGAGAAGCCCCACAACCGAGCAGCCCTTGCACCGAAGTTCAGCCCCCCAGCATCTCCACGATCTGCGTGGGGCCCTTTTGCATCGTGCCACTCGACGCGCTATCCGGGCCACTTGCCACGTGGTCAGCGGCCATCTTGGCAGTGAAACCTACAATCTACACTGCGGGTCTGGTTGCTCCAGACTTGCCCTCGCTCCTGTAAAAAGGAGCACCCGCTCTGACCTTGCTGGTCCGAGTGATAAGCCTTTTTTGATTCCTGCATGGCTTGCATTAGCCAAGGCCTGTTTGCTCCGATCAAGTTTTTTTTTTTTTTTAAACCTTTATTAGTTGCGTTCAGCACAAGAAACATGACAGTGACAGCATCTGCAATTCAGTACAGCAAAAAATCGTGATACATTCCGTAGAGAGGTAGCAGCCTCACTCGGTCCAACATAACACAGGCACAGCTTCATATTGACATCAAAGTGTTACCAGTACACCAGAATTCTCCCCCCCATCACAGTCAAGGATGCAAGGAGGATGCTCTTCACCACCCCCCTGCATTCAGACATGAGGACAGGCCAGCAAGGTCAGCGCCTCCACAACCCACCAATCAGCACTCGTCTGTGATCCGTCCAGTCAATCGGCTATGCCATTGTGTGTAGCATTGTTCCACACGCACGGCAAGCGTGTGCATCCCTGCCAAGTAGCGCAGCCAGCACCCAGTGTAGGGACATTCAGGTCTCACCATAGAGCGACGTTGCGCCCACCGCTCCTCTTCGGAAGTGTAACCTGCATCTACTAGTGTGTGTGGCCTACAGTGCGTGTGCCCACCACAATAATCCCAATATACGGATGAGTAAGAGGGGTCCCTCCCCCCCCCCCAAAAAAAAAAGGGTGTCTCAAGGCGTACGAGTATTCCCAGCTCCCTCAATATTAGTTTTAATCAGTTGTCACGACTACCCATTTTGATGCAGGTGGTACAAATTACCTCTACTCAAAAAACACATGTACGGAGGGTCGAAAGGGGAAATAATTTAACGACCTGTCAGCTCATGCCCCTAATAACAACGTGAAAAACAAAGAGAGGTGACCAGGTCAAAGGTGGTGTTGTGTCCTGAATAGTGTGCGACAATCATGCAAACACTAGTGTGAAAAAAAGCACAGAGTCTCACTGGGCTGGACAAATCCCATCAGACCACCCTTATGGCGGCATATCATCATGTGGGAATAAGGAGTCGCTCCATAATATCGCCTGAGCCATCACGTGGTGATGCAAAAGATGGAGGGCAGTCAATATAGCCACAGTGGTGCTCAAAGAAAAATATAGAAAATAGTGCAGTGCAATTGAGATAGTGATGACTAAAATTGGCTACCTAGGGAAAATTAATCTAGGTGTCAAGATTAAAAGAACGCCTAGTAGTGAGTGAGTAAGACTACATTATGGCGCGGTGTGAAGTGGTCAACTAGTTTCAGCTAGAAGGAGTATTGCTCCAGCTTTCATCAGGACCTTAAAAATGTATGATAAGCTACTGCAACTCATTTTGGGGGGTGTATCCACATGTAAAAGACAGTTATAACAGTAACATGTGGTATACTCAAGAGAATCATGTCTCCCCTTCAAAACTTGGAACCCCAGTGTCCGCTGATCACAGGAGAAAATCTTCTTCCTGTCAAAAGACAAAGAATAAAAAAATTGTATTCATTTCCACACATGAGTCTACATGACACCACACCCACCACCAAGACAGGGAACACCTGCAAGAACAATTTGCGTTCTGCCCAATATTTAAGCATATTAGCTTCGTCACCAAGAGGCATTTCCCCTTGGTGATACTCACCCAGCTTTGTGTGGGTGAAGACCTCATCTCGCCCGGCAACCGCTCGGGTGATAGAGGCCCCGCTCTGGTGTGTAAAGAAAAAAGACACAGTTAGCACACGCTCATCCTGTGTCCAGCCAAATTGCTATACACACACTAACCCAATGCAAGTGTGACAGTCTCCTATCCAAACCACCATTGCCCGCCAGCACTCTACCACCACCAGTTAATCTTAGAATAATGTACTGATGAGGGAACCTTAGATGACAAAAGTGTCTGCCAAATTCTGACATAGTACAAAAATTGAATATCTGTGGTGAAATAATTGTCCTTCAAGGGAACAATAAAATAATAATACCTATGACAAATATGTGTTAACCAATGGCCAATGATGTATATGACACAGAGTACTGTCTTGTATATTGACAAAAGAACAAAGTCTTGGGACTTTAACTAAATGGTCCTACAAGCGCCAAAATGGATAGCTACAGAGGGACCCTGGAGGACCAGAATGAAAAGCTATGCCAAGGTAGTATAAGAACCACTCACTGCCGCTACTGCTCAAGCCAAGAGAAGAGAGAGCGTCCCTAAATGATTTATGTACGCTCTGCAAGCTTACCTGTCCGTCGGTGCCCCGCGTTTGGATCCGAGCGGAAGGGGAGGCACAGGTGGATGCAATCGATTCGTTTTTGAATCGGAGAAGAATCTCTCATCAACCAATAGGGGCGTGAAATGTGGCCATGTGGTCGCAAATCAAGTCTGTCCTGAGCCGCCTATGAGTGAGAAGGATACTCACTTCTCTTATCAAAAGCCGAGTTGATTAAGGGACCGGGCGAACCAGTTGCAATGTTAGCACTGATCTAAACGCGCATGCGCGATAGTGTCCAGAGAGAACACTATTCCCCCGCGCATGCGCTACACTAAATGGAGACAACTATTGTCATATGAAGAGTTTAAAGCGAAGAACCCCTCTATACCACATACTATATAGCACTGCTTTATGAAACGCATTGACCCCACACCATCTATCCACATATTGGTGGCCCATTTCAAATTTACATACATTGACAATTCAATGTTGCTTGATCACACAATATTGATATAATAAATTAAGGGGTCTATCCAGCTCCCACTTATGATGTAGACATAATTTAATATCTGGGGTACTGTTGAACCACTTCGACTAGAGGGGTTCTTCGCTTTAAAGGGGCCTTTGTTTTCTGCCGTTACAAGCCACCCGGTGACTGGACCATTGCAAGAGGAAGAAAGAGCGCCAAAAAGGCACTTCCCAGGTACTCTGTCAAAAAGATTAGAGACCTGCCAAAAGCGAGCGCTCAGTAAAACAAACTGCTGGTCTCCGCGGTCAGAAAGGAAAAAAAACGGAAAAACCCGTCTGACGGCAGCGCTGTCTGCAGCCTCGAGAAATTCTGAACGGCTGTCTGTTTATTTAAAGAGATTCACTAAGTTCCACGTTGACGCTGCAATTATATGCAGGAAGCAGCATTTCTACGAAGACACCACACGGGCTGTCTTGAAACTTAACCAATTACTGTCCTTTGGTGTTTTGTGCTGCATATTTGAAAAACTCCCCGTTTTTATTGCCATGAGGCAATTCTGTACTTGAAGAAACCCACAGAAAGTGTAAATACAGGCTAAGTGAGATGGGAGCAGTGGATCCCCAAAACTGAGGTGACACGTGCCGATTTCAGGGAAAGAAAATAACGGTGCCTCACTTACTCTGTTTTTAATTGAAGAAATCCATAGATGGACCATCTGAACAGAGGTCTATGTCAGATAAATTGGCTGAAACTATAAATGTCCTGAGGAAGACACCACGAGGTGTCGAAACGCGTTGACTCACATACAACAGCCACAGCAACAATAGATAGGACATGTATCATTGCCCGTCTAATGTTTTTTAATTTGTGTTTTCTTAAATACAAAATATATCACTTTTTATCAACAATTTATTATAACTGTATATTCACATTGTAAAAAAATGTACCCTTGTTTTTATTAAAATGCACTATTTTTGATATCATTTATGATTGTTTGTGTTATGGTTTAAGTCTTCTACTTTTGGGAATGTTGCAGTTGAATATATAGCTGGTGTTTTGCTATACAGATAGCCTGGGTGGTTACCTTCACATTGTATAGCAGTTGCACCCAGGCTATGAAGATCCGGGGGAACCCCATTCTGCTCAGAATAGCTATCAGGTAACCCCACTCCACCGAATCGAACGCCTTGGTGGCGTCCAGAAACACGGCAGCGACCAGCAAGTCGGGCGAGATGGTAGGTATCAGGGAAAACAGTGTGCGTAAGTTATGGGATGTAGCCCTCCCCGGGACAAAGCCAGATTGGTCCGGCAGCACCAGGGTGTTCATGAGTAGGGACAGCCTGGTCGCCAACACTTTCGCAAGGATCTTTGCGTCGCAGTTCAGCAGTGACAGAGGGCGATAGGCATCAGTGTCCTTCGGATCCTTCCCCGGTTTCAAAAGCGACGTGATCGCAACCTCTCTCATGGAGCCCGGAAGTATCCCTACCTCGAGCGAGTCCTCGAAGACCTCCTTCAGCACCGGTGCCATAATATCGATGTAGCACTTATAAAATTCGGCCGGTAGGCCGTCCAGCCCCGCCGCTTTGCCATTGTTATGGGACATGATCGCTTCTCTGATCTCGTCCAGTTCGAACGGGCACCCCAAGAACGCCCTATCGCTATCACTAAGCCAGCAGAGTGCGATGTCATCCAGGAAGTTACCGAACTCCACCTCACCCACCTGTTGTGTGGAGTATAGACGCTGGTAGTGCTGTAGAAAGGTGTTCTGAATTCCTTGGGAATCCTGGTACATCCTGCCCCCCTCATCAGAGATTTCCAGGATATGAGTGGCGAAGCGCTGGTGCCTCGTGAGAGCAGCCAGCACCTTTCCCAGACGATCTCCCTCACAGTAGCGCCTAGCCGTCCAGTATTTGCCCCGGAATTTCGTTTCCCTGGCCGCTTCCTCCTCATAGGTCGACAGAAGAGCCCTGAATTTCACCGCTAGGTCAGGGCAGGGGTTACTGATCATCTCTGCCTCCAGCGCCTTAAGCTCCGTTTCGATCTTAGTTAATGTGCGCACTATGTCCTTCAGTATACCGCAACTTTTAGAGATCGTGATCCCCCATACTGTCACCTTAAAGGCTTCCCAGATCATTTCGACCTTGTCGACCGATCCCTTGTTCCTCGGAAAGAAGGCTTCAATCTCCTCTCCCAGTTCTTGTCTAAAGCCAGGGTCCAGCAAAGCTGAGGGAAAGAGCCGCCACGGCGGGCGCACCCTAGCATACCCCGGCATCCCCAAGACCGTCAAAACAGGACAATGGTCCGAGTAGGTGCGAGGCAGATGTTTCACCCGGACAATTCCCCCAGCGAGGCCTCGCGAGACAAAGCAGTAATCGATCCTTGCCCATGAGCGTGCATGTGCCGTAAAATGTGTGCCCTCCCTAACCGATGTGTGTGTGTGCCTCCAGCTATCCACTAGCCCAGCTTCCGTTAGTATGCCCTGAAGTGTATCTCCGGCGTTAGTGTTGTACTGTGCACTACCGTCCGATCTATCCGCTACGGGACATAACGATAAGTTGAAGTCCCCCCCCCCAAAGAATGTGAGTGGCTTCAATGTCCAGTACAAGGCCCCACAATGACAAAAAGAAACCAGGAGTGTCCACATTAGGCGCATAACTATTGACAAGTATTATTACATCAGTGCCCAATCTCCCCCACAGGATGACGTACCTCCCCTCCCTGTCCGCTCGCACTCCCAGCTTTTGAAACGGTGGCTGTTTGTTGATTAAAATAACAGTCCCCCTAGAGTACGTGAAATAGGAGGAAAACTCTCTCACACTCGCCCATCTACTCGCAAATTTAGGAATACCATTCGGATTAAGGTGGGTTTCCTGGAGCATAGCTATCTGCACATTGTGCCGGTCTAAATAAGCAATCACATTCCTGCATTTGCGGGGGTCATTAAGGCCACGGACATTCCAGGACATTATTGAGACAGTATTCGACGTATCATCACCTGTGTTGGTCACAGTATCCCTGAAAAAAGCATTCGGTCAATGCTGCAACCCTCAATCCAGACGTACCTGACGCAGATCTTTCCGCTGTCCAGAACATTCTATGCCTATAAACAGCCACACTTTCATACACACGAACTCCAGTACCTGCACACTTGTCAGTAAAGTCTTTCGCAACACCAGTTCTGCTTTCAACAACTCGAATCCCACCAACCAAGTCCCACCCCTCCCTCCATGCACAACAATCCCCCCTCTGATTTCCCGTTCCCCCCCCCACCCACTGAAGCAACCCAATCTTGCCAGTACCACACCCCCCCCCCCCCTCCACCCCGACCCCAACACTCAAGAACAATAGAAAAACCTTGTGGGGAATCCCCTCCTAAGGACACCAGAGGAATGCACCCAATCACCCCAACTCTCCCCTCTCGACCCACGTGCGCCATACGGGGAAGACAGAGAAGGTGGGGTGGTGCCTGGCATGTGTGATCCCTGCAGGCTATAGCCCAAATCGCAAGTCAGCTCCCGCTAACACCTCCCCCCAGACCGGAAAAATCACCAAAAAGGGTTCATGGGGTCCATCCTAGGAGCATCCGCTGTTCATCACTGTCTCTGCTCCGTTGTCAGATTGCCCAGTCCCGAAACACCTTCAGCAGAGGGGCAAGAAAAATGCAAAAATACAGTTGTCGCTCCCCAGTAATCAACAATACAGCAAGTCCATCATCTATGGTACTACCGGCAGGGCCGGGCCACCCTGACGGTAGCAGGCATCGCCATTTTAAGTCCAGCCGCTGTACCTTCCATCGGAATCAGTGGTCGAAAGTAGACAAAGACCCAGTTAGGACTCCTCGTGCTCGGCCGGGTTCACTTCCGCCTCATCCTCCCTTTCATTTTGTCTGCCCCTCCTGGCAGTGCGTAGTTTCCGAACATAGTCCTCGGCCTGCTGCGGGTTCACAAAGAAGTGTTGTTTTCCCTGATGAGTCACCCTGAGCCGCGCTGGATACAGAAGCGCGTAGTCAACTTGCATGTCCCTCAGCTTTTTCTTCACGTCCAAGAATTTCCTTCGCTGATCTTGAACCATGGGCGTAAAGTCCGGATATAGGGAGAACTGTACGCCGCCACAAGTTAGATTCCGATTAGTGCGGGCAGCGCGAAGTGCCGTATCGCGGTCCCGGTAGTTAAGCAACCGGGGGATGATGGGCCGCGGCTGCGCCCCAGGCTTGGGGACCGGGCCCAGGGAGCGATGCGCCCGCTCTACAATAAATTGGCTGGAGAAGGCCTCCTTACCCACTGCCGCGATGAGGATGCGCTCCACGTAGTCCTCCATGCGCCCAGTGTTGGTGGATTCCGGAACCCCCGTGACGCGAATGTTGTTGCGCCTGCTCCTCGCCTCCAACTCCTCGTTCTTCGCCGCTATAACTCTCAGGATATTGTCCATTCTAGTTAGGCGCGTATCATGGGCAGTGGCCGTGTCCTCCGAGGTAGAGATGCGCCTCTCCGCCTCCCCCAAGCGCTCCTCATGGACCTCCAGTTTCTGTGCAACACCATCCATTCTGGATGATAAGCGGTCAACCTTGTCGACTATCGTGGCGAAGCCCTGCCGCATCTCCTCCATCATCAGTCTCAGCTCCGGAGCCAAGGGGGCAGCGGGGGGCTCAGTGCCCGACGTGCTCGAGGCTCCACTTGTCCCCGCCATGCTGCGTAACGGTTTTTTGGTAGTCGCTGGTTCGAAAGAGAGCTTGGGTTGCTTGTTATCATTTTTGCCCATCGTGCCTGAACTGTGAGCGCCGACCAGGCACTGTGACTGGTGCCAACGTCTATGCCCACTGCTCCGAACCCAGTCGGCGTGACCCGATGGCCCCGCTCGCAACAATCACAGAAATGGCAGTAACAGCTTCTCAAGGGTAGAGGTCTTCCAAGCAACCACCCTCTCGCCCCCAGTGCCCCCGCACCGGTGATGTAGCTGCGGGCGATGCGATGAGGCACTGCGTCAAGCTCCGTGGTCCGAAGTCCAGGGCGAGGTAGCGGGGGGTGATGGTGGGCCGCAGGGCGTAATGGTAGGCCCGAGCGCCGAGTGCAGAAATCAGGGGCCGCAGGCTGGGCAATATCTATGCCCTCCGGGGGTATGTTGGTGCCTCGTAGACCAGAGGCCAGGGAACGGCAGCAGGGGAGGTGCCGGTAGGCCGCCGGGCGCAGGGGAAGGTCCGTGCATTAGGCGCGTGCAGGCAGGCCGACTCCTACTTCAGGGAAGCCTCCGTTACTGCGAGGGGGCCCCCCCCCAGTCGCAGCGAGAACATAGCAGTAAGGCAAAGCAGCTGCAGGATGATGGGGCACAAACCAGGTGAGGTGTCCAATTCCCCCGGCCGGCCCTGGTATGTCCCGATGGCCCCTCGCGCAGCGGCAACGGTTGTGGGTGTGTTGGCGCCTCAAGGGCGCAGGCCTGCAGGAGTTTCGTCAAGCACCCACCCCTACGGGCCTCCGCTCAGGTACAGCCGCTTCGGGCGCGGTGGCGAGGCGTTGTGGACAGCCTCGCAGACTGGAGCCCCGGGGATGTCAGCGGGAGGTGGTGGTAGGGCGCCGGGTGCGGGGGAAGGTCCGTGCGCCAGGCTAGGGGCTCCGGAGGTGCAGGCAGGCCGACTCCCACGTCCGGGAGTCCCACGTCTCCACAAGGGTCCCCCCTCCCAGATGCTGCGAGATCGCGGCAGTATCGCAGGGTAGCCGCAGGATAACGGGGCACAGATCAGGAGGGACTTCCGAGTCTCCCGGCAGGTCCAGGCGGGCGCCGCTGCGTGCCCTCGGCACCCCGGCGGCCCACCGGTGTAGTGCCGACTGTCCTTGCCCGCCGCAGCAGCCCCAAGGGGGGGGAGACTCACCTCCGTCGCCACCCGACAGGCCCTCAGCAGGATTCTCCACAGGCAGCACGGGCCCCGCAGCACCGAGGCCCAGTCACCTCGTCGGCAGCCGCGGCCTCGCGTGGTCCGGCGCCCAGGCGCCTCAGCAGCTCTCCTCCACAGCGTCCCCCGGGCAGCACAAACAGTCGCGTATCTCAGGCATCCGACCACCGATCTCTCCCAAATTTGGACCGGATCTGCGAAACAGGTAGGGTCACCACCGCTGCGATTTCTGGGCGCCTGCCCACAGGTGAAAAGGATTTTTGCAGGATGTATCTGGCCAGGCAGCCAGAGCCTCACTAAAGTGCAGCCATTAGCTAGTGCGCCCTCAAGCGCCCCCTCTTGCTCCGATCAAGTTGCCGACACCGCCATCAGCTAGAGCCTTTGTGGGACAGTTAGTGACCGGCGCCTGGATGTCCTCGACCTCTTCTTGTCCACGTGGCTGCGGAGAGAAGCTACACCTCATCGCCTGTTTGCACCCGACATCGCCTGGTTCCAATCTGGTTCCACGGTAGTCACTGGCTAGTGACTTTGAACATTGTCCCCACTGCTTTCAGGTCTTCACCACTTCAGATTCACCCTTGGATCCACCAGAACTCTTCACATCGAGCTGCCTGCAGCATCTTCAGCTCCAAGCACCATCGACCTGCGTGACAAAACCCAACACTACTTCGACCCTATGCACCCGCTTCCTGTGGGTGAGGTAACTCAGCAACGCCGGTGTTCCCACACTGGTACACACCTCTAGTGTCTGTGTCTAAAGTTTCATCCCTCTAGGTCACTCGGAAAGTTCCTTAATAACTAACTTTGTAACTTTTACGCACCATTGACTTAACATTGGTATATGCGTGCACTTTCCGCACTGCACCCGAGTCCCGCGGGCCTGTCCCGACTTCATCACTGTTAGTCCCGAACAGCTCCAGCGATTCCCCAGGCCGTAGGCCTACCTCCTTTCAGCTAGTTGGTTCTTATACCACTATTTTAGTATATGGTTTAGGTGGCCCCTAGGGCTCATCCATATTGTGCAACTTTTGTATATTTAAACTGTGTTTTGTTTTAACGCTTGTGCTTCTGTGCTCATAAAGAGTATAGGGGATATTTGTAGTAAATAAATATATATATATTTTCAATATATATCTGTGTGGTGTCCTTTCATTTGGTATTCAAGGGGAATGTGTATGGTAAAACAGCTTGCTTCACATGCCTTTACAGAGTTTAGCCTAAGACTGCTTTGTCCACGCTACTAGGATAGCTGGTCTATAAGGTTGACTTACAACCAATCATCATAAGGGTTGCTTGGCATGGTACAAGGTGATCACTAGAACTAGTGAGCATCATATACCAGGCCAACTTCTCACAGTGGTCAAGTCCCAGTTTCAAATCTCCACCCCATAGGAACAGCCCTCTTGGGCACTGGCATATGCTGTCCTCCAGGTCCTGGAAAAATGTAGGGGTCTCGATATTTGGTTCGTAGACATTAATAATATTAACAGGCCTAATCTCTCATAAACCGTGTACTACCAGGTAGCGACCCTCAGGATCCTTAAGGAACACTTCCTGACATAGCTACAATAAGAAGCAAAAGAGCAGTGCGTACTCCATTGGGACGCAAATCTTGTTTCCATGTTTGGGGTTAAGAATGTTTCCTGTAAACGTACTATGTGTACATTGTTCCTAACATGATATACCAGTACCTACCTGGCTTTACAGGCGCTGCTGGGCAAGTTACTTACCTTTAGTACCCCCTTATATGGTGGACACTCAAGCCACTGATTCCTTTAATTTTAATATTCCCCAGACATCAGACTGGATCTCGAAACTTTACAAGTAGTACCTCTCTGTGGTGGTAGGTGACATTGAGTGACTCGGTGTCCGTGACATCTGCGGTGAATGCAGCGTGTAATGCCTATATAGGACCCACCCCAGCTCGCTAACATCTCTTACTTTTGGCAACCTTTCCACACCAGGAGCGCAAAGTGACAAAGGTTTCTGATGTACACTAAGGACCTCATAAGGGTTACCCTATATGGAGATATCTGTTCATTGAGGCGAGGATCAGTAAGCAATCTACGGCTAGATTAATAGTCTCCCAGATAAGGCGTTACTGATTGAGTCATTTTTCAAGTCAAGTCAAAAAGGCTTTATTTCGATAAAAAATTATCATAAAAGCTGCATATAAATCACAGATACATCAAGTTTAAAAGCAGAAGCAAAAGAAAACATGAACATACAGCAAAGGTTTTATAACCCCCCAAAAAAAGAAAAATTGGTTAAAAAGTTACAAGTTTTTTGAAAAAGTTCATTTAGCAGTCAATTTAAAAAAGAAATTAAACAGTTAATTTTAGCCTTTTAGTTCTGATGGACCAAGCCCATGATAAAAATTTGGCTAAGGCGCAAGCATAGGTGGCACGACTATCAGACATTAATATCCGGATTGCGTCCATATGGCTCCTGGTGCCCAGCTGACGACATACATTTTTAAGCCATACCCTCCTAGGAAGGGCATACTCTCCACATTCAAACATAAAATGTGCCACTGACTCTGGTTTATCTAGGCATACTGGGCAAAACTCTGTAGTGTGTAGAGGTGAATTCCATTGTGAGGTAAAGGAATACAAAGGAAGAGTTCCTGCTCGGAATTTAAAGTATAAGGCCCTATCAAAGGGTTTTTCGATAGTATCAAGATACACTTCCCGTTTTGGTTGATCCTTGAACCTCAAAAAATCTTCCGTAAGTCTGCCCAGGGTAGTACTGGTGTTCCTTTGTAACAAAATCCAGTCCCAATAAAGTTTCTTGAGAGTTGACTTTGGGGGTGAGGATCTATTTGCCCACGCATCATTTAAGCCCAGATTTAGTAACAATGTTTTCATATCTCTCAACCATTTGATTTTATGCCACCCTGGTACGGCGAGGGGGAGAGGCCTGGCTCGGTATTGGCCAATATCCTTAAAGGCCGAAGGGGAAAGCCGCTGGTCTCGGAACTGAGAGATGCAGACGGTGGAAGAGCCACGGATGAGGCAGACATAGCTTCTATCTTCAGAGACTACTACTCGGAGCTATACTCCTCGAAGTGCAGGGACATGTCGGCCGAAATTTTAGATTACTTGGAACATATAAAGCTCCCATTCCTCCCAAACTCTGAAAGGGAATTCCTCATGTGCCCTATACAACTAGACAAAATTAGGGATGCTCTAGCCTCAATGCGATCGGGTAGCGCGCCGGGTATTGACGGATTGACGGTCGAATTTTACAAATCATTTCAGGAACAGTTACTGCCACATATACACACGCTCTTGGAAGACATCTGTGTCCAGGGAAGCATGCCTTGCTCCATACGAGAGGCTATGATTGTCACAATTCTAAAACCGGGTAAGATGCACGACGAGTGCGGATCATACCGACCGCTGTCGCTGCTAAACGTAGACACTAAGCTCTATGCTAAAGTTCTAGCGACCAGGCTAGCGCTGCTCGCCCCCGACTTAGTGGCCCCAGAACAAGCAGGGTTTATACCCAGCAGAAACTTGACATACAATATCAGGATGGTGTTAGGAACTATTCAACATGTTAAGCAGGACGTAGCGGCCGTAGCCCTTTTCCTAGATATGGAAAAGGCGTTTGATTCGGTGGAATGGCCGTTTCTGCTCCAGGTATTGCGACGTATGGTACTTGGGGAACCCTTCCTACAAATGGTGGGCGCCCTTTATGAAGGGCCCTCGGCTAGAGTTCGAGTTGGAAATGCGATCTCGAAACCCCTCCACATCGGCAGGGGAACTCGGCAGGGGTGCCCCCTGTCCCCCTTGCTTTATGCACTAGCAGCAGATCCCCTGGCTTGCGTGCTGAGGGAATATCACGGCCACAAGGGCATACGATTCCCGACTTACAAAATAGTCGTGTCCATGTACGCAGATGACACGCTGTTGTATGCACACGACCCCGCAACGACACTTCCCCCACTTTTGAGGGAGGTGGTGCGCTTTGGCGCGCTGTCTGGACTTAAAGTAAACTGGGCAAAATCCGTGGTGCTGCCACTGACACCTGTGACTAGACAGGTGGAGACGGAGTACCCTCTACAGTGGACCGAAGACCCGATTAGGTACCTGGGGATACAAATTCACACAAATCCGGACCTGCTTATTAGCCAAAACTACGGAAGAGCGACCAGCAGGTTGGAAGATGATATAGTGCTCTGGAGTAAATTGCCTCTTACGCTAATAGGCCGCATTGCCATTATGAAGATGGTGGTACTACCGCGGTTCTTATTCCTCTTTAATGCTCTCCCAATAGTGCTATCCAGGGCTTTTTTTCAGCGACTGACGAGTCTTATGATCGGCCTTGCATGGGCGGGAAAGCAACCGAGAGTCAAGTGGACGACACTCCCTTTGTCTTACAACATGGGAGGCTTGGCGGCTGCAGACCTTGAACTGTATTACAGAGCTGCTCAAGCGTCGCACCTTCATACCTCGACCCAATCTTCACCTCCAGCAAACACATCTCCTTCGATCGCACCACAGCTCTCCACTGGACGGACCACAGCTGTGTTCACTTCAGCTACAAAACCACCTCAACCCACAACCCCCCACAACCTATTCCCCGAAGAAAATGGTACAAAATCACCACCGACCAACTACTCACATCGCTCAACCAAAACCCACCCGCCCTATCATCGGACCCAAACCAAGCTGCCATCAAATTCAAACAATGGATCACTCACAGCGCTGACGAATTAGCACCCTTGAAAAACCATCACACCACACAAGACAGCAAAAAGGCCCCCTGGTTCAACGATGACCTTAAGAAATCCAAGAAGATATGCCGCACTCTCGAGAAAACATGGAGAAAAAACCCAACCACCGACAACATGACCACCCTCAAGGCAGCCACCCGCAAACACCACCAGCTGATTCAATCCACCAAGAAATCAGCATTCAAGAACCGACTCGACAACAACGCCCACAACAGTAAGGAACTATTCAACATGGTCAAAGAATTCACCAGCCCCACCGCAGCCTCAAACGACATCACTCCCTCCCAAGACCTCTGCGATTCGTTATCCTCCTTCTTCTACAACAAAATTGCTGACATACATAACAGCTTCGAAAACAGTTCCAACGAACAATCCTCTCCACCCCCCTCAGAACCTAAACCGCCCTCTAACAACCTCAGCGCCTGGAACCCAATCACCACTGAAGACACCATCCGCCTAATGAATTCCATCCACTCTGGCTCGCCAACCGACCCATGTCCCCACCACATCTTCAACAAAGCAGACTCCATCATCGCACCCCATCTCCGCGATGTCATCAACTGCTCCTTCAACTCTGCTACCTTCCTAGATAGCTGGAAACATGCCGAAGTCAGCGCCCTCCTGAAGAAACCCACAGCAGACCCCTCTGAACTTAAAAACTACCACCCCATATCCCTCCTCCCATTCCCGGCCAAAGTCATCGAGAAAGCCGTCAATAGCCAACTCGCCGCCTTCCTCGAATCCAACAACTCCCTCGATCCCTCACAGTCCGGCTTTCGAGCCAAACACAGCACTGAAACCGCCCTCATCGCAGCAACAGACGACATCTGAACACTACTGGACAACGGAGAAACAGTGGCCCTCATTCTACTCGACCTCTCCGCCGCCTTCGACACTCTCTGTCACAGCACCCTCATACAACGCCTCAGCAACATCGGCATAAAAGGAAAAGCCCTGGACTGGATCATCTCATTCCTTGCCGGGAGAACTCAGAGAGTCCGACTCCCCCCATTCAAATCAGAGGCCACCAAAGTCATCTGCGGTGTACCACAAGGATCATCACTCAGTCCCACCCTCTTCAACGTTTACATGAGTCCACTCGCTTCCATCGCGCATCAACACAACCTTAACATCATCTCCTACGCTGACGACACCCAGCTGATCCTTTCCCTCACCAAAGACCCCAACACCGCCAAAACCAACCTTCATGAAGGCATGAAAGAAGTAGCCGTAATGTAAAATGTAAAAAGGATTTATAGAGCGCAACATACACCGGACGGTTTCTTGGCGCTGTTCACTAAATCAAGAGGAGACAGAGGAGGGAGGGGGAGGTAGCTTATGTGTAAGCACAGCGGAAGAGGTGAGTTTTTAAGAGAGACCTAAAGTGAAGGTAGGAGGAGGAGAGTCTGAGTTCCAGTGGGAGAGAGTTCCAGAATGAGGGGGCCAAAAAAGAGAATCTGAGGCCACCGTGCTTTTTGCGCCTAAACCTGGGCGTCTGAAGGAGAGCATGGTGGGAAGATCGGAGGGGTCTAGAAGGGGCGTACGGGAGCAGGAGCGACGAGATGAAGAAGGGGCCGATGCCAGCCAGGGATTTGTGGGTCAAACAGCCTAGTTTGAATTTACAACGCTCTGATACAGGAAGCCAATGAAGGGCTTTAAGTAGAGGACGAACGTGATGATGTTTTGGTTGGTGGTAAATCAGGCGGGCTGCCAGATTCTGTATCAGCTGTAATCTTTTGATTTGGTATTGTGGGATACCTGCGTACAAGGCGTTGGCATAGTCAACCCGAGAGATGACTAATGCCAGCAACGTCAGGGTGAGAGCTTCAGTGGTCAGAAAATGGGCTATTTTACGAATTTTTCTGAGCTGGTGGAAGCAGGAAGACACTGTAGCACTGACCTGAGGTTGCATGGAAAGATCTTGAGAGATATAGACCCCCAAGCTTTTTACCTTGTCAGCAGGGCAAGGGGAGGGACCAAGGGCAGGGGGCCAGAAGGTGGAGTTCCAGGGGTTGGATGGGCCTCCGACGAGAACAAGCTCCGTCTTGTCAGGATTGAGTTTGAGATGGTGAGTGCCCATCCAATTGCTGATATGACAGAGGGTAGACTGGAAATCCTGAGCCGCATCCTGCGAGGAGTCAAGATTGAAAATGAGCTGAATGTCATCTGCATAGTTAAATGCAGTGACGTTCCTTCCCTGGAGGGAGCGGATCAGGGGGGTAAGGTACAAATTAAAAAGAAGTGGGGACAGAGACGAACCCTGTGGCACACCGCAGGTGAGTTTCATCCTGTCAGCCGAAAAATGGGAGAGTCGGACAGATTGGTGGCGGTTCGTCAGGAATGAGCGGACCCAATCAAGGGCCGTCCCTCCGATACCAGCCTCTTCGACACGGTCGACCAAGATGGTATGGTCGACCGCGTCGAAGGCCGCCGACAAATCCAAAAGAATCAAGGCTTGGTGGGTGTTAGAATCGGCGCCTCTACGGAGTTCCTCCATTACAGAGAGAATGACCACCTCTGTTGAATGGGCGGGTCTGAACCCGGCCTGCTGGGGGTCCAAGAAGTTGGAGTCCTCAATGAAAGAACTGAGGATACTAGTCACATACGTCTCGAGCACTTTGCTTAGGTAGGGAAGTAGGGAGATGGGACGGAAGTTGCCCATAACCGTAGGGTCAGCAGTGGGTTTCTTTAGAATGGGAACTACCTCCGCGTTCTTAAACTGGCTAGGGACCTCACCGCGCAGAAGAGAACTGTTCAGGAGGGCCAGAGGGGGGGTGGGGCAGGCTGAGAAAGCAGCCCGGAGAATCGCGGGAGGGCAGCAATCTGTGGGGGAGCCGGAGGAAACTTTGTTAAGCAAGGCAATGAAGACATCTTCTAATAGGGGAGGGAACTGAGTCAGAGAGTGAAGGTTGGTGAAGGGAGCAGCCTCAGTGAGGGGAGTAGTCGGGGGTGTGGAGGAGATACTTGTTTTGATTTTGCTAATTTTTTCTACGAAGAAGCAGTTGAGGGAATCACAGAGTGCCTGAGATGGAAGGGGTTTGATGGTCACCCTATCTGGATGTGAGAGTTCTTCTACAATGGCAAAGATGTCTTTAGATTTTTGCGCAGAGTTGAGGATTTTGGTGGAAAAATAGGTGGTTTTGGCGGTTGAGATTGCTCGTTTATATTCTCCCAGTAATTTTAGAAAAGGAGGTTTTTCTAAGGGATCATAGCTTCTACGCCAGCGACGCTCGGCTTGGCGGAGACCAAGTTTTAAAGATTTAAGGTTGTCAGAGAACCAGCGATGTGCGTCGTGAGGGCGCTTGGTTCTAATTAGCTTGAGGGGGGCGACCTTGTCACTGGCGGATTCTAGCCATTTGACGAGTGCAGCTGCTTGAGAGTCGATAGGACCAGAGCTGGGCAGAACTGAGGATGTTAAGGAGGTAAAAAATAAGTCAAGGTCTGCTTTGTTCCAGTTTCTGGCCAAGAGGCTAGTGCCTCGGCTACGAGGGGGCGGAGGAGGGACCAGGAGGAGGAAGGAAATTAGGTGATGGTCAGACCAGTGACAGGGTGTGATCGTGAGTGACTTGATGTCAAGATTATAGGTCCACACCTGGTCTAGGATATGGCCCTTGGAGTGAGTGGGTGAGTGAACGTGTTGAAGACCATTGAGCCCAGTTAATAAGTCAGTAAAAGCAAGGGATTGCGGGCTTTCGTGGGCATCTGACGGCCAGTAGTTGAAATCACCCAGGACCAAGAGTTTAGAGTTATTAATTGTAAGCTGGGAAAGCAAGTCACCAAAGTGAGAAGAAAAATTAGGCATGGATTGAGAGGGACGGTATACCAAGACACAGATTAGAGGGGATACAGAGGAATCAAATCTAATAGCCAGGCAGTCCACCTGGGGAATAGTGAGTAAAGAGAGGGAAGTGAACCTGAGGGGAAGTTTGATAATGGCAGCTACGCCGCCTCCTGGTTTGTCAGCAGGCCGATTGACTTGGAGTATGTAATACCCCGGAGGAATGGCGGCCAGGATGTCGGGGGACGAGTCCTCATTCAGCCAGGTCTCGGTTAGGAGAAGAACGTCAGGTCGGTCTGAGTCCAGGAGGTGGAAGATGTCGAGTTGGTGACTGACTAGTGATCGAGTATTAAGATAAATGATTGCTAATTCCATGTTAGCGGATGTCTGAGCGGGCAGGGGATTGGGAAGTGGGAGAGAGACTATGGGTTCAGAGGTGAGGGAAGACGGGATAGTCTGAATCTCAGAAAAGGTGCTACGGGCTTGATAAATACCTAGATGACGCAGGCATGAAGAGCTGGTAGTGTCTAATGGCCGGAGTGAGTGTAGAGCAGTTAAGTCCCCGGGAGCGTAAGAGGTGATGAGTTGGGCAGAATGACATGGCCCGGGCCCCGGTCGGCCGCGGACGGGCGCAGACGGGCTTGCCTTAGGCGCGCCCGCTGCGCTCGTCCGCTGCGCTTCCGGTATGGACACATCCTGTATGCTGTTGGAAAGGCGGAGTTGGGAAGGGGCGTGGCCTAAGTGAGTGGGCGTGGCCTGTGCACCGCGAGGAAGGCGGCAGTTCTGATCAAGCCCAGCCTCGCTCGTTGCAGCGCTAAATCCGCTGTTCAGGGGTCATGAGTGGCAGGCAGGTGAACAAAGGTTAAAAGGATTCCAATCAATTCGGTTTTTAAAAGAGCAAGAAAAACGTGGCTCCCGGCTGTGCCTCAGGAGATTTAATGATTCCAGCAGCGCTGGTTCTCGGCGCTTTAAGAACGCTGGCGAAAAGGGGGCGTGGCCTAAGTGAGTGGGCGTGGCCTGTGCACCGCGAGGAAGGCGGCAGTTCTGATCAAGCCCAGCCTCGCTCGTTGCAGCGCTAAATCCGCTGTTCAGGGGTCATGAGTGGCAGGCAGGTGAACAAAGGTTAAAAGGATTCTAATCAATTCGGTTTTTAAAAGAGCAAGAAAAACGTGGCTCCCGGCTGTGCCTCAGGAGATTTAATGATTCCAGCAGCGCTGGTTCTCGGCGCTTTAAGAACGCTGGCGAAAAGGGGGCGTGGCCTAAGTGAGTGGGCGTGGCCTGTGCACCGCGAGGAAGGCGGCAGTTCTGATCAAGCCCAGCCTCGCTCGTTGCAGCGCTAAATCCGCTGTTCAGGGGTCATGAGTGGCAGGCAGGTGAACAAAGGTTAAAAGGATTCCAATCAATTCGGTTTTTAAAAGAGCAAGAAAAACGTGGCTCCCGGCTGTGCCTCAGGAGATTTAATGATTCCAGCAGCGCTGGTTCTCGGCGCTTTAAGAACGCTGGCGAAAAGGGGGCGTGGCCTAAGTGAGTGGGCGTGGCCTGTGCACCGCAAGGAAGGCGGCAGTTCTGATCAAGCCCAGCCTCGCTCGTTGCAGCGCTAAATCCGCTGTTCAGGGGTCATGAGTGGCAAGCAGGTGAACAAAGGTTAAAAGGATTCCAATCAATTCGGTTTTTAAAAGAGCAAGAAAAACGTGGCTCCCGGCTGTGCCTCAGGAGATTTAATGATTCCAGCAGCGCTGGTTCTCGGCGCTTTAAGAACGCTGGCGAAAAGGGGGCGTGGCCTAAGTGAGTGGGCGTGGCCTGTGCACCGCGAGGAAGGCGGCAGTTCTGATCAAGCCCAGCCTCGCTCGTTGCAGCGCTAAATCCGCTGTTCAGGGGTCATGAGTGGCAGGCAGGTGAACAAAGGTTAAAAGGATTCCAATCAATTCGGTTTTTAAAAGAGCAAGAAAAACGTGGCTCCCGGCTGTGCCTGTGTATGGATGAAAAACAGCCGCCTAAAACTTAACTCCGACAAAACGGAAGTGCTCATCCTAGGATCATCCCCCTCTGCCTGGGACGACTCATGGTGGCCTTCGGATCTGGGTTCAGCACCCATATCCATTTCATTTCATGTTGGAATTTTGTAAAGCGCTTGGTAACGCACACCGGCGTGTCCCCGCGCTGAAGAGAACCTGGAAGAGAGTCAGAGGATTATAACAATGCTAGGCGGAAGAGATAGGTTTTGAGGGTTTTGCGAAATTTAGTCTCAGAAGGTTCGAGACGCATTTCAGTGGGGAGCAAATTCCAATTCTTGGCTGCAAGGAGCCTGAAAGATCTACCTCCCATCCGAGATTTACGGATTTTGGGGACAACAGCCAGACCCATCCCAGAGGATCTGAGCAGCCGCTCAGGTCTGTAGGGAGTAATAAGGCTGTTCAGCGGGCCGGGTGCTTTGCCTCCAAAGATGCGATGGCACATGCAGAGAGCCTTGAAGGTAATCCTTTCCCGGATAGGAAGCCAGTGAAGGGACCTCAAGGCAGCTTTAGAGGGTGCTCTCCTGGGGAGTCTCAGTACCAGCCGGGCTGTGGCGTTTTGTAGAACTTGGAGACGGTTGAGACTTTTGGCCGTAATACCCAGATATAATAGGTTGGCATAGTCAAGTCTCGATGTGACCAAAGCATGCACAAGAGTTTGTCTGGCACCAATCGGTAATAGGTCAAGGACCTTGCGAAGGCTCTTCAGTATCCCGAAGCACATTCCAACCACCCGGTTAACCTGGGGAGCAAAGGATAGATCAGAGTCGAATAGAACCCCAAGATTTTTCGCCTGGTGGCTCGGCGTGGGGGTAGAGCCCAGAGAGTCAGGCCACCACGCTGAGGACCACACAGACGGGCCTCCCCCTACCACGAGCACTTCCGTTTTGGACCCATTCAACTTCAGGCAGTTGTTGGACATCCAGGAAGCAAGTTCCTGCATGCAAGCCCTGAAGTTGAGTGCCGCAGTATCGGGTGCCCGTGACAACGAGATGACCAGCTGTGTGTCGTCAGCGTACGACACCAGCTGGATGCCATGCCTTTCCACAATGGTGGCAACAGGGGAGGCGTAGAGGTTAAACAGGGTGGGGCTGAGGGCCGAGCCCTGGGGAACCCCTTGTTCGAGATTGAACACCCGAGAGTAGTGTTCCCCCTGCCTGACCTGAAAGCCCCTCTCAGACAGGAAGGACTGCATCCAGCTGAGTGCCATCCCGTTTACCCCGCCATTGTTCAGACACTGCAGCAAGGTGGAGTGTGCTACAGTGTCAAATGCGGCACTTAGGTCGAGTAAGATGAGAGCCATGGTATGCCCCTCATCTACACCCTGCCTAATGGTCTCAGTTGCCAGGAGCATCGCAGATTCCGTAGAGTGACGCGCCCGAAATCCAAACTGGGTCGGATGGAGAAGGTTGGCATCTTCCACAAAGGTCATCAATTGGAGATTGGCGATCTTCTCTGCCACTTTGGCCATATAGGGAAGGAGGGAGATAGGTCGAAGATTGTCTAGCCTATCCCAACTGAGGTTAGGTTTCTTTTGGAGCGGGAGCACAATCGCTTGCTTCCATTTTTTAGGTACGGTGCCGCTCATAAAAGAGAGATCCAAAACCTCTCTAATGTAAGGCGCAAGAGCTTCCATACTCCCTCCAAGGAGTTTAGGTGATGCCGGGTCGCGGGGGGAGCCTGACTTAATCGAGCAGCAGATTTGCTGAAGCTCATTAGGTGGTGGAGTAACGAATTTGCTTAGGTTATTTGCGCCTTCTTCTGATGGTAAATTTCCACTGAACTCTATTGCCTTCTCCTTACCCCCTGTGAAGGCGGAATAGATAGTAGCCACTTTCTCAAAGAAGTAAGTGGCGATGCGATTACAGGATTCCTCTGAAACCAAGGAAGGATCAACAGAAGAGCTACTTAGGGAGATTTCTTTATATATTTTAAAAAGCTCTTTCGTGGAGTTGTGAGCTTCACCAATCTTATCAGAAAAATAGTTGGTTTTGGCGCGCCTAATTAGCTTATGGTATTCCCTGCGTTTGTCTATGTAGCTCAGTTTAGCTTGGTCGAGGTAGGCCACCCTCCATTGTCTTTCCAATTGCTTGCATTTAGTTTTGGCTAAGCGAAGTTCTGCATTAAACCAGGGGGCAGATTTGCGAGGTCTGCTCCCGGGTTTCTTATAGCAACGAGGGGCTGTGCCATCCAGGGCGTTGATAATGCGTTCATCAAGTCTATCAGATGCTGTGGCAGCATCCTCCCCTCCTGGGCTGCCACCGTTGATAAGGGCGGCATCAAACCCGGCTTTAGAAAATGCAGCCCATCTACGACTCAGATATTTAGTATTGTAAAATTTTTGGACGTTGCTGGCAGGAATAGTTATAGTAAAAGGTACTAAAAAGTCCACAGACCACACACGTAACCTAGGCTTCATCCTAGACTCCTCCCTCTCGATGACCAGACAAGTCAACGCCGTCTCATCCTCCTGCTTCAACGTACTTCGTATGCTCAAAAAAATCTTCCATTGGATCCCCACCGAGACAAGAAAGACCGTCACCCATGCACTGGTCACGAGTAGACTGGACTACGGAAACACCCTCTACGCCGGAATCATAGCCAAATTACAGAAAAAACTCCAACGCATCCAAAACGCATCGGCGAGACTCATTTTGGACATCCCTCGCCAAGATCACATTACCAGCCACCTGAAAGACCTCCACTGGCTTCCCGTCAACAAGAGAATAACATTCTGTCTCCTCACCCACGCGCACAAGGCCCTCTACGAACTAGGGCCCGAATGCCTCAACACTCGACTATCCTTTTACACACCCACCCGCCAACTAAGATCCTCCAATCAAGACCTCGCCGCAGTTCCACGTATCCAAAGATCCACCATGGGAGGCAGATCCTTCTCCTACTTGGCGGCCAAAACCTGGAACTCACTCCCCACTCACCTCCGCCTTACACAGAACCACATCTCCTTCAGAAAAGAACTCAAAACCTGGCTATTCGATAAATAATGTACCCTCTCCCCAAGCGCCTTGAGACCCTCTGGGTGAGTAGTGCGCTATATAAATCCTTGAACTTGAACTATCCATGGCGACGGGCTGATCCCACATGTCTGCATGGAGCGACTATTCGCTCATCCACAGCCTCTCCCGGCCACGATTTGCAAGACGATGGACCGTCGAACAGGAGTATTGGACTCCATTACCACCACCAACCATGCATGGCACTCACTCCTGGAACGGCAGGGAGGGGCGCTATTGCATTCGCCAGATATGCCGCTGGAATGGATGCTCTGGCTTCCACCCATGGCAGAAAAGGGGGTCACCAGAGAACCGGCTAAACTGGGTCTCAGTAAAGCGGGCGATCTTTTTCAGGACGGTGTAGCCAAGAACTGGGATCAGGTGCGTGGGAATAGCAGTGAGACCCCTATGCTGCAACGCTTTCAATTCTATAGAACCCGGAGTGCTCTCTTGGAGCTGCTTGGGCCGGATATGGCGGAACCTCCGGACGTCCTTGAACTGACATATGTTATCAAACACAAGGAGCCTTGGAAGCTCCTCATGAATTTATACAGAGTAGCTAGGACGCAAGGTGAGCACCAGCTTATGAAAGCGAGACTGGCAGCGGGACCTGGATACCACGCTAGATGACGCGATGTGGCGGTATTGCTGCGACAAGACAAAGCGGATCTCACTTAATGGTAAGCACAGAATAATCCACTTTAAGTTCCTGCAGAGGGTGTATTACACCCCGGCGAGACTTCATAGCTACGGCCTGCGGCAGACGGCACAATGCGAACGTTGCCATGCGGCTGACGCTGACTTCCTGCACTTGGCTTGGAACTGCCCAGGCATACAGTCATTCTGGTGTAATATTTTTTCGGAAATGAGCAAAATCCTGGAGGTAGACATGACCCCAGATCCGGGTGTGGCGCTCATTGGCAATTCCAGAAAGCTCCCAGTCGCGCTCCGCAGACTCACGGATATGGGGATGTTAATGGCTAGGAGGGTTGTAGCTCAATGTTGGATGAGAGGACAGCTCCCAACCAAGGCTAGATGGGTGCGAGACATGCTGTACTGTAGCACACAGGCGGAAAGCTATAGTGAACTGTTGCCCCCTAAAAGCCGCCCTAAACATTTTTGGGCACTATACCAGACTTACCTAAATGGGAAGCAGCGGGAGAACACAGGCAGCCCGGAAGCTGAGTCCCTGAACTAAGGGACAAATGGTGGCTCGAACTTGCACCAAGGCGAGTGGAAGAGAAGGCTGTGTGAGTGGCCAAGCGAGTGAGACGTGGGGAGCGATGAAGACATGGAGCGAGGTGGGAGGAGTGTGGAGGGGTGGGATGACACTATCGGAAACACAGTCCGCACCGACTTGGCTGGTATACAACTTCCTGGACGGACATTCGGGTAGGGCTAGCACAAAAGAGGCGCAGACACTGCTAACGGGCGCACTGGAAGCAGGATTAGCAAAGAGTCAGGACTGGGCATCACATTGACGGACATAATTGTGCAGAACAGAAAGACTACTGAGGGGGAAGGGGTGGGGAGGGAGGATGGGCCATTGACCGAATTGGGGGTTGGTATATGTTCAGTACTGGCACGATCACTCATGTCTTGATACCTGGCAGCAAAGGAATGGAGGAGGGGGAGAGCAGGGACGTGCTGCTGGATAAAATCTAGTAAAAACACAAGAACACTGCACCCTGCTCTGTCAGCAGTGATGCCGGGGCACTGATTAACTGCCAATAGCAAAACGCAGCCGGACCCCCGGGTTGTCGGCTGAAGGGCTGTGTATACATGTGTCTAGAATTTGCCTGATATGCCTATGACGCGGCCGGCCCAAGGGGTTGTAGGCCTGAGGCTGTGTGATCTAAGCTTGTGCAATAAAATAAAAAAATAAAAAGAAATTCACCATGGATTTGGTCCAAAACACTTGATTCCGATATTAGACCTTCCGAGCTATGCCCCCAGACCCCTGCAGCCACCCTCAAAAAAGAAGAACACCCCCAAACAGGCAAAAAGCAAAAATGCAATAACTCATACTTAGAACGTTTTCAGCCAATCAGACAACATCGGTCCAAAGGCGCTCTGCAGCTAGGCCCTAACTCCTCTTTCCCACCATGGATTTTCTTCAAATCACTTCCAATAAAAATTATGCTATCCCAGCAGTGCTCCCAGACCCCCACACCCTCCCCCACAAATCTAGAACACCACCAAATAGCCCCCCAAATACAAGCAATACTGGTATATTCAAAACATGGCAAATTGCGCTGTTCACAAAACATTGCTGTTTTCAGCACTTCCACTACTTCGATCCTCTTGAAACTCACCTGGACAGTCACTTGTTCCAGCGATTCACAAGAATTTCAGCAAGGCAGAACAAAATCGAACCACTGCGCTCTTTGAAGAAGAAGAAGAAGAAGAAGAAGAAGGTCTACGACTAGTTTTCACTTAGTTTTCACCCAAACACACGCGCCCGCAAAACACCCGAAAAGGCCAAAATTCTGCCAATTCTGGACCAAAGAATACCAAACCCCCCTAAAACATTGCCAACATCATTATGAACGAGCCTGCATCGGGCCCGAGCCCTAGAATCAGCGTGAACCATACCAACTTAAACCCAAAAAACCTAGTAAAACACACTGAACTGTAAACCGTATATATGCTTTGTCTGTCTGTGTCAAAGAGCCTAGGAATCGTTTTGTCCACCATAAGCGTGGAAGGGTATACTCAGATGTGAGTCCCTTGCTCATTGCACCATCAGGATTCAAGCAAGCCGGGTCGATGACGGCTGTAATGCCAGAAACCGGTCCCTGGAAGCTTGTTTCCTTCCCAGTGAAAGAATTGGCTTGGTAGTTTGGTTTGCCCTGTTCCCATGATGCACTGGGACAGGGACAGACTAATTTGCATGTAGCCAGGTTCTGAGCTGGGATGGTGCAGAGAGCTAAAAAACGGTGATGGATCAAGCCCTGATCTGTTGACTGGGTAGGAGTATTCTGCGTAATTCAGAAACTCTGTCCATCACCACCCCCTTTTCTGAATCGTTTTGTCAACCATAAGCGTGGAAGGGTATACTCAGATGTGAGTCCCTTGCTCATTGCACCATCAGGATTCAAGCAAGCCGGGCCGATGACGGCTGTAATGCCAGAAACCGGTCCCCGGAAGCTTGTTTCCTTCCCAGTGAAAGAATTGGCTTGGTAGTTTGGTTTGCCCTGTTCCCATGATGCACTGGGACAGGGACAGACTAATTTGCATGTAGCCAGGTTCTGAGCTGGGATGGTGCAGAGAGCTAAAAAACGGTGATGGATCAAGCCCTGATCTGTTGACTGGGTAGGAGTATTCTGCGTAATTCAGAAACTCTGTCCATCACCACCCCCTTTTCTGAATCGTTTTGTCAACCATAAGCGTGGAAGGGTATACTCAGATGTGAGTCCCTTGCTCATTGCACCATCAGGATTCAAGCAAGCCGGGCCAATGACGGCTGTAATGCCAGAAACCGGTCCCCGGAAGCTTGTTTCCTTCCCAGTGAAAGAATTGGCTTGGTAGTTTGGTTTGCCCTGTTCCCATGATGCACTGGGACAGGGACAGACTAATTTGCATGTAGCCAGGTTCTGAGCTGGGATGGTGCAGTGAGCTAAAAAACGGTGATGGATCAAGCCCTGATCTGTTGACTGGGTAGGAGTATTCTGCTTAATTCAGAAACTCTGTCCATCACCACCCCCTTTTCTGAATCGTTTTGTCCACCATAAGCGTGGAAGGGTATACTCAGATGTGAGTCCCTTGCTCATTGCACCATCAGGATTCAAGCAAGCCGGGCCGATGACGGCTGTAATGCCAGAAACCGGTCCCCGGAAGCTTGTTTCCTTCCCAGTGAAAGAATTGGCTTGGTAGTTTGGTTTGCCCTGTTCCCATGATGCACTGGGACAGGGACAGACTAATTTGCATGTAGCCAGGTTCTGAGCTAGGATGGTGCAGTGAGCTAAAAAACAGTGATGGATCAAGCCCTGATCTGTTGACTGGGTAGGAGTATTCTGCTTAATTCAGAAACTCTGTCCATCACCACCCCCTTTTCTGAATCATTTTGTCCACCATAAGCGTGGAAGGGTATACTCAGATGTGAGTCCCTTGCTCATTGCACCATCAGGATTCAAGCAAGCTGGGCCGATGACGGCTGTAATGCCAGAAACCGGTCCCCGTAAGCTTGTTCCCTTCCCAGTGAAAGAATTGGCTTGGAAGTTTGGTTTGCCCTGTTCCCATGATGCACTGGGACAGGGACAGACTAATTTGCATTTAGCCAGGTTCTGTGCTGGGATGGTGCAGTGAGCTAAAAAACGGTGATGGATCAAGCCCTGATCTGTTGACTGGGTAGGAGTATTCTGCTTAATTCAGAAACTCTGTCCATCACCATACCCTTTTCTGAATTGCCTTGACCGTCTGCATGGCCCTGCCGCAAGCATGGGCCAAAAATCGGTTCCGCTCAAGAATTTGCGATTTTTTGGTACTTTTGCGAGATTTGCGAAATACTGAAAAACAGCTAATTTTGCAAACATAACGGATGTTTGGCCCTAGCTTGAGGCAGTGCCATGCAGAGGGTCAAGGCAGGCACCACTGAGTGAAGCAACCTGATGTAGCATACCTAGGCTCTTTGTCAGACAGACAAAGCATATCTAATTGTATGCTGCAAGCCACATAGCCCCAATTTTACATGAACTGCTGTCTGGAGTGGACTCTGCCTGGCATAACAACAACAGTACACTGCCTCGCCCTCGACCAATACATACCACGAATAGACAGACATGTAGTCCGACCACACAGGAGGAGGAATCGCTATCGTCCATAAGAAATCAATCCGCATCTCAACCAGCTCTGACACCAACCTCGCCAACTCCGAACACCTTCACTTCCAGATCCACACCGACCCCAAGACCACACTCAGAGGCACCCTCCTCTACAGACCACCAGGACCCCGCGCTAAATTCAGTGAAGACATCACGGACTTCATCACTCCACACGCGCTCCCCTCCAAAGACTACATCCTTCTGGGAGACCTCAACTTTCACCTTGAGAAGATCAATGACCACAACACCGCCACCCTCGTGGACAACCTCGCTAACCTCGGACTTAAACAACTAGTCACTTCCCCCACCCACATCGCAGGTCACACACTCGACCCCATCTTCACATCCAGCAATCATGTCTCCTTCAGCCACACTACGGATCTCCTATGGACCGACCACAGCTGCGTCCACTTCACCTACAACAAGCCGAAACCCATCAACCACTCCCAACCTACCCTGCAAAGAAACTGGAACAAAATCACCACGGACCAAATCTCCGCTTCACTCCTTCGAAACTCCCCAGCCCTCTCCTCTAACGCCAACGAAGCCGCCGCCAACCTCACCCTATGGTTATCCAACACCGCCGACACCTTAGCACCACTGAAAAAACGTCAAAGCAAACCTGGCAGCAAGAAGGCCTCATGGTTCAACGATGATCTCAAGAAGTCCAAGAAACTCTGCCGCTCCCTTGAAAAAGCCTGGAAAAAAGACCCAACCACCAGCACCAAGGACGCCTTCAAAAGCGCCACCCGCACTCACCACCAACTGATCCGTAAAGCCAAGAAAACAGCATTCAAAGATCGACTTGACAACAACGCCCACAACAGCAAGGAACTTTTCAACATCGTCAAGGAATTTTCCAACCCCTCGGCCAACTCCAACGACATCACCCCCTCTCAAACCCTCTGCGACTCCCTAGCCTCTTTTTTCCACAACAAGATTGCAGACATCCACAACAGCTTTGACAACCAACCCGGAAACCAACCCACCCTACCAGCTGCTGACCATCTTCCCCCCGTAAACACCCTTAACGCCTGGAACCCAATCTCCACTGAAGACACCATCCGCCTGATGAATTCCATCCACTCTGGATCCCCCACAGACCCATGCCCTCACCACATCTTCAACAAAGCAGACTCCGTCATAGCACCTCACCTCCGAAACGTCATCAACTGCTCCTTCAACTCCACTACCTTCCCAGAAGACTGGAAACACGCTGAACTCACCGCCCTTCTGAAAAAAACAACAGCGGACCCCACCGAACTCAAAAATTACCGCCCCATCTCGCTTCTCCCATTCCCGGCAAAAGTCATCGAGAAAGCCGTCAACAACCAGCTCGCCGCCTTCCTCGAAGCCAACAAATCCCTCGACCCCTCACAATCTGGCTTCCGAGCAAAACACAGCACTGAGACCGCCCTCATCGCAGCAACAGACGACATTCGAACTCTACTGGACAATGGAGACACAGTCGCCCTCATCCTCCTCGACCTCTCCGCAGCATTCGACACAGTCTGCCACAGCACCCTTCTACAACGCCTCAATAACATCGGAATCCAAGGAAAAGCACTTGAATGGATCACCTCGTTCCTCACCGGAAGAACCCAAAGAGTCCGCCTTCCTCCGTTCAAGTCCGAGGTATCTGAAGTCATCTGCGGCGTACCTCAAGGATCCTCACTCAGTCCCACCCTCTTCAACGTATACATGAGCCCCCTCGCGGCCATCGCCCGCCAACACAACCTCAACATCATCTCTTACGCGGATGACACTCAACTGATCCTTTCTCTCACCAAGGACCCCTGCACCGCCAAAACTAACCTACACGAAGGAATGAAAAAAGTCGCCGAATGGATGAAACAAAGCCGTCTGAAACTGAACTCAGACAAAACAGAAGTCCTCATCTTAGGTACATCCCCCTCTGCCTGGGACGACTCCTGGTGGCCGGAAGCCCTCGGAAAAGCACCCATCCCGACAGACCACGCACGGAACCTTGGCGTCATCCTGGATTCTTCACTCTCAATGAACAGACAAGTCAGCGCCGTATCCTCTTCCTGCTTCAACATTCTTCGCATGCTCAGAAAAACATTCCGCTGGATCCCCTCCGAAACAAGGAAAACAGTCACCCACGCTCTGGTCACGAGCCGACTGGACTACGGAAACACCCTCTACGCAGGCACCACCGCTAAACTCCAGAAGAAACTCCAACGAATCCAAAACGCCTCAGCCAGGCTCATATTAGACATCCCACGTAACGAACACATCTCTGGTCACCTTAAAGACCTCCACTGGCTACCCGTCAATAAGAGGATCACTTTCCGACTGCTTACCCACGCACACAAATCACTCTACGACATCGGACCAGATTGCCTCAACTCTCGACTGTCCTTCTACACCCCCTCCCGCCAACTACGTTCTTCCAGCCAAGCCTTCGCCACTGTACCTCGCATCAACAAGACCACCATGGGAGGCAGATCCTTTTCATACCTGGCTGCTAAAACATGGAACTCACTCCCCGCTCACCTTCGCCTCACCCAGAACCACCTAGCGTTCAGAAAGCAGCTTAAAACGTGGATATTTGACAAATAATCCTCCTCCCCTTCCTAAGCGCCTTGAAACCCTCTGGGTATGTAGTGCGCTATACAAATTATTTGACTTGACTTGACTAGTAGTTGTTGTATACTGGTTTACCTGTTTGCCACTCACGAATTGGCCATAGTTCTTCCGTAAATCGACGCTGTTGATCCATCCATCCCAGTGAGTGAATGTAAAGAAAAAAAATATATTATTTAATCAATCATCATGGTATATTGGCAAGTGAGTGCGCTCCAAGGACATTTTGCATATTTTGTGAAATGCAATATAGTGGCCCCTGAATTTGAAGTACAATTTTAATTAAACAAGGTTAAAAAAAAAGAGTTGTTGATTGACATGGGTTACAATTACTGTGTGAATGATTAGATAATAACTAAGACAAGACATATGAATCATCATTTCATGCACAAAAAACAAACAGCAATTGGTTTCATCAGAGCCAGACAGCCATTGCTGTCCAGTGCATGCCATCTTCTCAATTATTCATTACCTGTTCTACTTTTTGTCCGCATCTTCTTCGGAAAGTGAGGGCCCACAGGGCAGCCTCTCCTGTCAATATTAAAAGTACTCTGTCACTCTGTCAGCAATCAGCAAGCATGTAGTCAGTCGTTAATTTCAGTCCCACTTGAGGGGACTCGTCGTAATCCATCCATCTGCCTTGAGGGAAATGGATAGGGGGAGTCTGGAGGAGGAGTATAAAGGAGCATGATTGAGTTGTGAACTTGTGAACCTCAGGAATGCAGACTGTGGCACCTTCAAATCAATAAGGAATATAAGATGAAGACAGTGCTGCTGATGGACTTGTTGTGATTATGTGATTAGAGTTTTGTTGTGGTAAAAGTTGCAAAACAAAGAAAGACACATAGGAATAAAAGTGAATAAGGACGAAAAAAAGGAAGTCATTTTCAGGGCTCGGTGTCAGAGAAGTAGAGCTCGTCCTCCAGCTCCATGATTTGAGATGGGAGTAGGTCAGGTAACAGAGAAGAACTTCCATCACCTAAGTTGGTGTCCTCTTCTTCCTGCGTGCATTCACGAACTTTGTAATCTGGTGGTATCAAGTGCTGATTCATCTTGATCAGTGTTAACCTCTCCACATTTTTGGCCGAGAGCCGGGACCTTTTTGAAGTTACAATGGCACCAACAGCACTGAAAACACGTTCAGAAGACACGCTTGCGAGTGGGCAAGACAAATAATTTAGAGCCAGGTTGGCGATCAGTGGCCATAGAGCCATTTTCCTGTACCAATACAGCAATGGGTTCGTATGAACAAAGACCTGTGTTGGCTCATCCAGATAGGCCTGCACCATCAACTCAAGGTTCTCCATGGTTGCTCCACTTTGCGTACCATCTGTGGCCTTCTCAGCACTGGAACGAACAAACCCTTGATGAGTTAGCCAATCCGCTTCTGACAATATTATGGCTGGGCCTGATGCAGGTGAGGATGATGATAGGGTTGCTGCTGGTGTCGTTAACGGCTGTGAAGGAAAGTGACTCCCTTCGGCCACAGATTCAGAAGTGGAACTTGACGCTGGATCGCCTGCTGATTCAGTTGGACTTCTGCCGGCTCCTTGAATTCTCTGCCGATCTTTTTCAAACCGTCTGGCTGACACAGCTATCCAATGTTTGTACTTTGAAACATCTGCCTCATCAAAAGGAATGAATGCTTTGCTGGCCACTGCCTTTTTGTACCGTGGATCCAGAATAGTGGCACAAATGTAATGTTGTTCTGTATGTATCTTTTGAAGCCTTTCACTGGCAACTAGGCGGCTTAATAAGTTCTCCGCCAACAGATATGCAGCTTGCTTTCCACCATCATCTCTCAACATTGAAGACACCGCCTTCAGTTGGTGCTCTAGCATGCGCAACAATGGGATAGCTTTTCTCAAAGAACAGTCCTCCCTGCTGACTTCACGCGTGAAGACCTCAAAAGGACGAAGCATGTCTGTCAGGCTTTTAACTAGCTGCCATTCCTCCGACTCTAGCCTCATGTCATTAATAGAAGAACATACTGTAAAGATATAGTCATTGTTTACCATACACTGCTCAAACAGACGCTCAAGCATGTAAAAGGTTGAGTTCCAACGTGTTGCCACCTCCTGGATGAGTCCTTTGACTGGCACTTTACGTACATGTTGAATGCTCCTCAGCTGCTTCCGGGCCTTAAAAGAATGGCTGAAATGTGTGCAGATTCTTTGGCACATAGACAGTAACTTCTTGACTTGGGGTTCTGTTTTCAAGAAATCTTGAACAACCAGGTTTATACAGTGCGCCAAACACGGCACTCTGAAATAGTCACCGTCCTGCATGGCCCTAACTATATTGCTGCCATTATCCGTGGAAACATAACCGACTATGCGATTTCTTGGTTGCAGCTATTCAGAGACCTTACTTTTAAATTCATCCAAAAAGTTTTTTGCAGTATGACTTTTCTCCATGGCAAACATGGCTAATGTTGCATGTTTCCGAGAAGCTTGAACAACTGTGTCCAGGTCAACAACTGCACTTGACTTGTCTCTAACCCCTGCAAAAGACCCTGCAAAAGAGACCCAGTGTGCAGTGATGCACATGAAATCAAGGGCTTGGCAACTGGTCCACATGCCTGTTGTCAAGTGGATAGTCTGAACAGCACTCTTCTGCAAAGCTGCCCCAATCACCTCCAGCACATCTTGATGTAGTGCTGGAACCGCAACTCTGGCAAAATAGGACCGGCTAGGAACCTTCCATTTAGGGCAGACTGTTGCCACTAATTCTAGAAACCCCACCCCTTCCACGAAAGAAAAAGGGAGAAGGTCCAGCGCTAGCATTTTAGCCAGCTTTGCGTTATACAGACGTACCGTTGGGTGGTTGCGTTCAAATAGCGCCTCTGACCAGAACATTCCGCGAATGGTGGGCTGGATCATTTTACGCGATGATGATGATGATGACGTCTTCAAACCAGTTAGGCCCAGTGATGTATTTTTTCGCATTGGTGTCTCTCCAACACTCTTAGTGTGCCTCATAGATGTTGCAGGGGTAAAGGGTGTGGGCGATACCATTGCAGTGCTGCTGCCAGGGGTACTGGGTGTACCAGAAAAAATGTCTGTCGCTTCTTCACTTCCCCCCTGCACGATCAGATTCTTGTCATCATCAGATGCAATATCAAGGGATACATTTGGATTTGTTTTTCTTTTGCCTTCCTCGATCTTCCTCATGTGTGTTCCCCAAATGAGAGTGTGGTGTTGCTTGAGATGACCTCTCTGGCCATAGTTGGTACCAAGCTTACCCCGACTAAAGCATGCTTTACAAATCGAACAAACGACCATGTTTTCTGCCTTTGCGCTAACAGTAAAGAAGTCCCAAACTGGGGACTGGTGATGTCTGCTGAAGGTGGAGGTGCTACTTTGACTTTCAATGCCAGATGAAGTGGAGGATGGGCGTGGCTGAATTTGTTTCTGTTGTTCACTTACAGCACCACTACTTGAGGTCGAGCTGGATGGAGGTCCATGCCGGCCATTCTGACTAAAAAAGATGGAAGCTGTAGGTCGTGTTGGTGTTGTAGTTAACATTGGTGGTACCAGTGCCACGCCGCCCATATCCCGCTCAGCAGCCATTCGGGCTAAGGTTAAAATGTCTGTCTGCTGCATGCCTGCTGGGGCTGGAGTGATGACTGGGTCATCGTCAGACTCGTCATCAGCAGCAGAAGATACCACTTCTTGTTCGTCGTCATCATCCATAAGTAGAAGCTTTGCGGGAGCCTTCCTTTTAGGCTTAGCTACCTTTGTCAGCTCATGGCGTGACTCACTCTCAGACTGCATTGGTGGGTTCCAATCAACATCAAGATCATCAGAAGGAAGGGGGCTTGAAGAAGAACTTGTAGTAGCCGTCCTTGACCTTTTACTTGCTGGGGATCTGGAAGACAATGGATCATCATCAGGAGTGGGTTCCTCGGATGATACCTCCTCTTGAATAGCAATTTCCTGATGTGCCCCAACTTCTGGAGGAATAAGCGTTGTAGGCAGTTGTGCCGCTCCATGAACCTCTAGTCGCACCTCTCCATGCACCTGTCCATGCGCCTCTACTTGCGGCTCTACTTGCGCCTCTCCTTGCGGCTGTACTTGCGCCTCTCCTTGCGGTTCTACTTGCGCCTCTACTTGCGCCTCTCCTTGCCCATGTACTTGCGCTTGTACTAGTTGCACCTGTGGTCGTGGCTGTGGTTGTTGAACACTCGTCAGCTGAGTTACACCCGGCGTTGATTGGATGGTACTTTCTTGTGATGAGCCAAGATCACTGGTCGATGGTGATTCAACAACCAAAGTGGCTGCCGCAGCAGCACTCATGGTGGTCTTGGACCTAACTTGGCGTGGTGGCACGGAGCCCAATGAAGCGGAGGTGCTGCTTCCAGCTTGGTCCCCGGCGGACACCGCTGCTGCTGCAGGCATAGTTTTTTTTCCCAAAAAAGGTGTCAGTGGGCACACCAGTCTCCTTGGTAGGTGGTGCCACTTGCTTCTTCTGCTCCTTCTTACTGGCAGTGGCACTGGCGACTTTTTTCGCTGAGGCGCTACGGCCAACTTTCTTTGGGGCCATCTTCTTGAGATGTCAGAACAGCAGGCCGCAGTTGCGCGACTTGCAGAGTTGTCTTGTCTGTGGCCACACGTGAGGTCACGTGACGTTGTGCTGCACACACCGCTGCAGGACTTCCTCCTGGCCCTGGTGGTTCTCTTGTGCACCTAAAAGCAATGGAAGCCAGAGAAACATCATTTATACACCCCAAAAAGTCGAAAAACACTCAAAAATCACCACAATCCCATGCCATCCATGCCCTCAATGATGTTTAAATTCAAGACACCCCAGAGAAAGACTAGGCCCATGCACCACTGAGTACCCCTGGGCATAATGGTTGAAAGCAAGGCAAAGTGGGTGCAGGCCTGAGCACACTGCCTGGCTTCAAAATGGCCCCTTGACCCCCACCACTTGGCCAGGCCCTGCCTGTCCCAGGCCTCAAAATGGCCCCCACCCACATGGCCAGGCCCCAACACCACCCCAAAAAGTCGAAAAACACTTAAAAATCACCACAATCCCATGCCATCCATGCCCTCAATGATGTTTAAATTTAAGACACCCCAGAGAAAGACTAGGCCCATGCACCACTGATTACCCCTGGGCATAATGGTTGAAAGCAAGGCAAAGTGGGTGCAGGCCTGAGCACGCTGCCTGGCTTCAAAATGGCCCCTTGACCCCCACCACATGGCCAGGCCCTGCCTGTCCCAGGCCTCCAAATGTCCCCCACTCACATGGCCAGGCCCCAACACCACCCCAAAAAGTCAAAAAACACTCAAAAATCACCACAATCCCATGCCATCCATGCCCTCAATGATGTTTAAATTCAAGACACCCCACAGAAAGACTAGGCCCATGCACCACTCACTACACCTGGGCCTACTGGCTAGTGAGGCTTTACAGGCACCCCAATTTGTTTTAAAAAAATCAACATAGAACAGTGAGCTAAAATTCCAATACATAAATGAGAATTAACTTAAAAAACAAATCACAGAAACAGTTGTATCATGCACCCATGACTAACCCTGGGCCTACTGGATACTGTGGCTACCCACCACAATATATATTTTGTTAAAGTTGTGAAAAAAGTTTTAGAACTGTAGTTGCCTCAACTGCAATGCCCCAAACAAACAACACAAACTTACTTGTAAAAAGTCCAAAAGTGATCCAAACTCTAAAGTCCAAAAAGTCCTCAAATACAAATGCAGCAGCAGTCACAGAAAGTAATCCTTCCAGCTCAACAGCCAAACGAAAAGTGACCAGTACATGCACAAAGCACTGGGAGGAGCCTGCTGGACAGTAACAGGAAGTTGGAGACTCTGAGGCACTTCCTTCCTCCCACCCGACCCCAAAAAATGGACTCCTGCACCAAAAAGTGCAGTCAAATGTCAATCTGAGGAGTTATTCTGATCAAAATCATCATTTTCACAAGGTTCATGCTTCCTGCGGTGGATTTCTTGTGCAGAATTGCAATTTTTGCAATTTTGGGAATGCAAGCTGTTCGAATCTCCCGCCGGAAGTCAGATGCGTGCCGTTGCAGGCTTATATGAGTACTCGCGTTGTCAAACTCTCGTCGTGCAAGATGGCAAGCCACGATAACGTCATTGCGTTCGAAAAACTCTTGCGCGATCACGAAGCAAGATCGAAAATGGCGCCGCACACGCAAAACCTGAAGAAAAACAACTCGGCGGACTCAGAATCACGGTAAGACAATGCTGCACGGCGATATTGTATTTTTCAAGCGCGACCAAGCAAAATAATTCGTAGCTTGCGAATTTGCGGATTATTGGGTAAATTTGCGCGATTCGCAGATCGCGAAATCGTCAAAAATCCGCAAATTCACCCGCGAAACGGATTTTATGCCCACGCTTAGTCCAGATGCCGGTGAGCCTGGTGCCATCTCAACCCCTCCCTGGGTCGAGACCTCCCCAGCTCCTCTCACATCTGAGATCCAACCAGTCAATCCATATTCAGCAGAGACACACAGAAATGCTTAAAGCACAAAACTCAGCCACTTTCCAAATGAGTGGTTTCTGAACACACAGTGACAAAACCACCTTCATAGACAGATGTTATGACACTGTGAGTTCATAAATACTAAACTTCAACTCTCCATTTTAAATTTATGGGGGCTAACAAACACAATACCCAGCCTCATCCATTCTGTCCTAAGCACAGGATGGCCTTTCAACAGTGAAAAACACAATGGAGTTGTTTTCACTGTCAGGACATAGCACACACCTCAGTATATGTCCTACCTTTTACTTACACTGCACCCTGCCCAGGGGGGTTACCTGGGACCTACCACAGGGGTGCCCACTGTGTACGCAAAAGGGAAAGTAAGGCCTGACAAGTGGCCCTTGTCAGGACAACATGCTAACTTAGCAAACTGCGTGCAGGCCCTACAGTGCAGACCTGTGCTCCCTTCTCCGCGCACCTTTGCCCTACTAGCCTTGGCACACAGAGTGCACATCACTAGGGACTTTACTAGTAAGGCAAATATACCAATCATGGCCAACCAATTACCATTATACTTCACACAGGGAACACTTGTACTTTGACACTCATCAGCAGTGGCAAAGTACCCAAACCATCTAAAAGCAAAGGAGGTAGAGGCAAAAAGTCGGGGGTAATCACTTCAAGATATGGCAGGTCTAACAATACTCAATTAATTATTGCTATGGACCAATATGGCTCTGCCCCTGTTGAAACCTTCCATCTATTTATTTCTGCAGTTTCCATCCTGTTTGTGATGCTCCAAAGTTAATATCTGACTAGACTGAGGTGCTTTGCAATCACCACAATCAACCAATTGCGGTAAAGAGAATTGCTTAAGGATCCATCAGCAAGGGTCACAGCCCACAGGTAATGGGGTTGGGTCAGCCATATCCGACCCCAAACTGCACCTGTGCAAAGCATATTCCAATATAGGGTCGGGAACCTCAAGTCTTCATCTTGGGATGTGAGGGTTAGCGTGTCTCATTTTATTCGGGCCGTTTGTCTGCCATGATTAGTTCAGTTGGTAGTGACTGGAATGTTTTTAAAAAGAGCCTGGTTAGGCATATAGGAATGTTAGTGAAAAGGTAGAGAAATGTTAGCATGGTGTTCTTCTTTAATAAGGCGATCTCCTAATCAGAGTGGAAATCTATTCCATTAATCTACTTGTTCAGTTAGGCGAATAAGGGATTTACCATAGTTCCATTTCATTACCACTTCAATTGCTGAGTGGACATGAATGCCCAATTATTTCACTGAATCTGTGGTCCAATTAAGCAGGTATTCTTGGTGGCCTGACATCTGTTAAGGAAGCACAGTGGTTTGCTCCAGTTAATGATCATCCCAGATATAGTACCAAATTGTGTAATTGATCTGATAATAGGTTCAATTCGAGGTCAAGGACGAAGAGGGCAAGATCGTCTGCGTACAACGATATGACACCGCAACGCACCCAGAAGCGGAGATCTCCTTGTGCACGGTGTTGACAGAGAATGTAGGCAATGGGTTCCATAGCAACCACGAAAAGTGGTTAGGACAAAGGGCACCCTTGACGTGTTCCCCGGTGAATGTTTTGCTGGGAATGGCATGTAATTAACAAGCAGAACTGCCATGAAGTGGATTTATAGTACTCCAGCACTTCACAACCTGTCAACTCCTGAGGACCCTGATTGAGTCACAACTGGAAGCGGGGACCCCCTAGCAATTTGTATAATTTAAATTTAAAACATTTAAACAATAATTCACAAAAAATACACAAACAAGTGCACACTAAACAAATACTCTAATTACTAAAGATTGATTAATATTATACTGAAAAAATATGCAAAACTGTCAACATTTCAATGGGAAGGTTGGTGCTGCATGACAGCGACTAACTTTTCAAAGTTTAGTTTTATTTTACAATGCGAAGCTCCTGTCAGGGCCGGACTGGGAACCCAAAGCAGCCCTGGTAAATGTTGTCAGACCAGCTACTGTACGGTGCACAGCGACTGCAGCGAGCAAACCTGACCACTACAAAGGGGGGCTTTGAGGCATTCACCCCCCAAGATAAACTGGGAAGAAATGGTGCATTCTACAACACATTTGTCATTATATACTCAATTGTATCAGCTGTTAAAGCATAGTAAATGATGTCCTTACTGTGCACGAGGATACAACAATCTTTGTTGGGACTCTTTACTATAACCCTCCAACTGTGCCTCTCATCTCTCCATAGTTCTCTGTCACATGTATTTCATTTGTTTTATAGTGCCTCTCATACCAGAGTAGGGTGTCAGAGCACTTTACATCACACACATAAAGAGACAATAAATCATACGAGTGTAAATCAGTGTACAGAAAATGTCACATAAATAAAAGGGGACTACAAGGTGTAGTATTCATGTCATCATATTGGTAGGCATTTTTAATGAGTGCTTGGTCTGGAGAAGTACAAACACAGGATTCAGAACATAACACACTGGTTAGCGTTGACCTTTATAATAAGAATTTATTTCTACCCAAATAAACCTTTTTTAAGCAGGATCAGGATAATAACAGACTGGGAAAAAACATAACTTTCTAACTTGTACCATGCAGTTTGCATGCAGCTCTCCGATGGCAGTTCATGGTTTACTGTGCTAGATTATGATTGTAACTTATGAAGGGCACAGTAACAAACGAATCTCTGTAACAAAAGCAATAACCCACTGAGCTATGCACATAAAATACTGTTCTTTGATATGCATGGTACACGTTTTTTGCAGCAGGCATATTAACCATTAGTGCTACCTTCGATGAGTCAAAACTGCCGCTAGACAAAACTCCCATCTCTCTCCAGCAAGAACATTGATCAGAGTTATCTTCACACTTTTATTGTTGCCTGAAATCTGCTGGATAGACAAGAAAATTTCCAGTGCTTTTAACACTGCTGCACAAATAAAATAACACATATGACAACACTCATGTATTTCTGTCGAGAGGCTCCAGCTGTAGAAGTGCCTTCCTGCTGGCACAGGCCTTAAGATGCCCGAACACTGTTCAGTCTCAAACAACAAGAGTCACAGCGCTTCTGCTTGCTGGTGACACATGGCCAGAAGTGCAGCGGGAACAGCGGCATAAAAATGCTCTGAACCGAAACACACACTCACTTACACACAAGGGTACACCAGCACTGCTGTGTGAGTGTAACCCAGAGCTGTATAATACATTAAGGCTCCTCGGGTGGTGTTGCCAAGCATCTAAAATGGTGGACATGTTCTGAAAACACTCCTTATCCTGGCAATCCGAAGGTAGAGCAACTGGAAATGTACCCTGTTGCCCAGGAGTGTGTGGGGGACCTTGTGCTGATCCGAGTGAGGGGTCTCTCGCTGCTGGAGACGCTGTGGTGACAGAGCCCAGACTGGTGGCCTGCGGCGCGTGAGGTGAGCATGAAGGCCCGAGCGGCGAGGCCCCATGGGTGGACGTAAGTGGGCGTGACACTGGTGGGTACGAGTCGGCCTGGCTGCAGCGGCACAGCTGTCTTGGTTGCCGTGCCTGCAGGAGAGAGAGACGGGTGCGGCAGTATAGACAGAGCTGTCCGTGGCCCTCGCAGGACTGTAGAGAGGAACTCCGTCCGCCTGGTGAGCCGTGGGGTAAGGTGAGGTCCCTCGAGACTGTCGGTCGGGATGTCGCTCGGCGGTTCCGATGGACCCTGAGGAGCTTGGTGAATCCCTGCCTCAGGGGACGCCTGTCAGACAGTCTGTGTCACCCAGATTATGGCCGCATGAGCAACTGGCGGGATGTGAGGCGAGCCAGAGCTGACTGGGTGCCCTGCGGTGTCGGCGGAGGGGATCGGAGCTGCCCTGGTGCCTAGCTCAGAACTGTGGCCAGCCTGTTGAGTGGAGTTGGAGTGGAGCCTCCCTCCTTCCCTCTCCTGCAACATGTCTTGGTGTGGCGGGGCGTTGCTGGGCTCAGTGATGAGGCTGTTGCGCCCGCGTCACCCGGGAGGAGTACCCGGGACGGCTGCTTTCTACAAGCGGTCAAGCCAGGTCACATTTGGCCCATTTCAGTTGCGGGGGACCCCACGCCAGGCCAGAGGGGTGCTCCCCCTTCATCCTCTGCTGCCGTGGAGTTTTGGGGCCAGCGGGGATGAAAACAGGTGAGAGGCAACTGGGTCTGGTGCCAGGTGAAGTCTCCTAGGACTGCTGACTGCCATCTGAAGAGGCCATGACCGCGCCGGAGTCGACAGGAGACTCCCTCCTGAATCGGGGGCCGTCATCTTGTGGAGCTCCCACCCTTTGTGGCAGAGGCAATACAGGAAAGCCTGCGGCATCGCTGCTGAACTGGGGAGGGTACAGGGGGTGTCCGGGCATAGCCCCCCCCTGGTGTAAAAGGGCAAGGTGGTGGGCGAAAGCCTGGGCGACGCAGTGAGGGGAACAGTGTGGAGGCCAGTTCAGGCCTATGCTACCCAGGCCTTGTGTGACCACAGGGGGTTCCTTGCCTGTGGCGGGGCGATTAGCTGAGAATGGGGGCCCAGGGGCCTATCAGGCTTAGTCCCTCCTCACACGATCCTTCCTGTACCAGTCTAATGGGACTGCGGCAGTGTTAGAAATTGAACGAGGTGGACCCAGCTACAGTCTGCTTCCTGAACAGTCTGTCTCTTTCCCCATCTGGCTAGCCTCTGTGATGGCGCACTACCCTGAAGTTGGCTGGAAGTCACTCACATTCCGCCCAATATGCAGAGCGCTCAGCAGATAGTCATGGGCCGCCGTCGTTCCAATGGCCGCCAAGATGCCTAGCCCCAGGGCCTGACCAAAGGGTTCCAAAAGCTTCAGGGGCATCCGTTGGGGCAAGCTAGTCGGACATTGCGACCAAGTTGGCGGCGGTGGAGAGGATAAGCACCACAATGGAACTGATGCACACCTACCTGGGGAGGGGGATGGACACTATCACCTCTGACTTCACGCTTCTATGGGCAGATCAACACAAACTGTCTGACAGAGTCAGTGACACTGAGGCAAGGCTGACGAAACTTCAGCCCAGATCGCGTAAATTTGCAGCCACTCTGTAGGACCTGATGGATCGGGTGTGCACCCTGGAAGAAAAGGTGGATGATGCTGAAGGGAGGTTGTGCTGCAATAACATGAGGGTGATTGGCCTACTGGAGGGGATGGAGGGTCAAGATCCAGAGGGCTACTCAGAATCCTGGATGACAGAGTTGCCCCCCCGGGATTGCTCTCACCTCAGTTCTGGCCCATAAACCACCTCTTGGGGCTCGCCCCCATCTCTTCCTATATCGCTTAATTAACTTTAGGGACAGGGATGTCATTTTATGGGAAATAGGCAAACACCCCAGCCCCAAGGTGCAAAATGTTACTGTATCCTTCTTACGGACTACACTGCACAAGTACAAAAAAGGTAAGCCACCTTCTGCACAGTCAAGAAAGAATTTTGAGAGTTGGAACTCCGATATTCTCTACTTTTTACCGTCCGCCTCCGAGTTAGCCGAGAGGGCAACACTCAATATTTTGATTCTCCCGCAGAAGCATGGGACTGGCTTAAAGAAAACGGGCAGACAATGGCTCCTAGACCCGCTGAAGACCCCCAGCTGTACAAGAGACCCTGTTGCGGTCGCCACAGGAAGAGAGGCAGAGATGGATGGCTACAAGCCACAGCACCAGATCCAGAGCAGATCAGATTGGAGCATCAAGAAGCTCTGCAGGTTGCGGCGGTCCTTCTACCAGCCAGATCACTTTCGC
The DNA here is from genome assembly GCF_964263255.1 of Lissotriton vulgaris. Classification (NCBI taxonomy): domain Eukaryota; kingdom Metazoa; phylum Chordata; class Amphibia; order Caudata; family Salamandridae; genus Lissotriton; species Lissotriton vulgaris. The sequence goes on along the minus strand of NC_141696.1, from coordinate 1,550,266,238 downwards.
CGTGTTCCGCCGGGTTCCCATCGGGGTCATGGGGAGGTGCTGATTCCACTCTAGAATGGTAAATGGATACTGGCTCGCCTCGACTCCCAGATGTTGCCCCCAGATGGTGGAAAAATTATATGAGAACTTGTTGATCCTCAACCCCAGAAACCTACACTTTACAAGAAACAGAAACTAGGGGCGCTTGCTCGCTCGCACACATGTCCCCACTGTTCCACGCTGTAATTCTGGATCTTTTCATACTCTCTCACATATCCAGTACTCTACCTCCTTCTACAGAGGGGCAAGTAAGGGGGATAGAACATGCAAGTAATCTTTCTCTTTCCTTTCCTTCTTTAAATCTGTGTTTCCCCCAAAGTCAAACAACAACGTTGAACTAGTTGCCATAAAAAAAGGCGTAAAAGTTTGGGTCGACTTCCCTGTTGGGGGTCTGCTCTCATAATGTTTCAGTATTCTTGGATGCATACATTTTATTTTTATCTTAGAAGAGTCGCCCTGCCTCGAGACCTGCTGCAGTCACGCATACCCTTCCCGAGGGTGTACACTCCAAGAAGTGAAACCAACAGATTTACATCATCTCCATGACTAACCTAAATGTAATTACATGGAATGTTAAGGCATTCATACACCTGCGTGGCGGTACGCCATATATGTTTACCTACAGCGTAGGGCGGTTAGCATCGCTCTCTTACAAGTCACACACCTAACGCGGCCAGAGGTTGTTTGACTGCGCCGCCGCTGGCGGGGTCAGATCTATAGCACCAACTACTCAGGCATGGCCAGAGGGACACTTATCTGGGTAAAGGACGGGGTCCCATGGGGGGAGGAGGAAGTGGTGGTGGTGGATCCCGCCGGATGATATGTGTTCCTTAAGGGTAGATTAAATGGCCAACCTATTTTGTTGGGTTACACTTACGCCCCCAACACTGACCAGGGAGCATTCCTCTGCACCCTAACGATGTTACTCCCTAGATGGAGGGAGGTTCCCTGGTAGCTGGAAGGGGATTTTAACTCTGTGCTGGACGTTTTTCTTGATTGTTCCTTTCCGCCTTTGAATAGAACCACAACCTCTTCGAACGGCCAGTCCCGATGTACTTGGATGGGACATTGGTCAGTGACAGATATCTTGCGCAAACCCCCCTCAAGCTAGGGTGTATTTCTTTTTCTCGCCTGTTCACAAGTTGCACGACCGGCTGGACCGCATGCTGGTTTTGGCTGCTCTAGTTCTTCTAATTCAGTCCACAGAATATTTGGGTCGGACGCACTCCGATCACAATCCACAAATAATGCACTTGGAGTGGGAGGCGAGGCGCCCCCAGCTCCAGCATGGCGTCTACAGACGGCAGCGCTGGCGGACCCGGAGTTCCGGAGCTCTCTGGAGTCTGCAGTGATTGGATACTTTGATCTCAACGCAGACTCTGTGGACTCAGTATTGAGGGAATGGGAGGCTTTTAAAGTGGTGACAAGGGGGCATTGCCTTGCGCACACGTGGAGTATTCATAAACAACTTGACGCATCCTTATCCACCATTGAGCGTCAATTACTCCGGTTGGAAGTGCAGGCCATCGATCGGCCTGATAGGCAAAAAGGGAAAGGAGTTGGCCTAAAAGCTAGGGCAGTCGACCTCAAATCTGGGGAACTGGGTTAGAGCCTCTGCAATGACGCTGAACATCCTGTCAATCTGGGAAAATCACTTAATCTCCCCGTGCCTAATAAAAATGAATGTGTCCTCATGTAATTCAACTGGTGCTATGTAAAGCGCTCTTCTACCTGATTTGGGTCAGGTTCGCTCTACATAGAACTGTAAAATAAAATAAAAGATAAAACTTGATGACGCTCATGCTGGGAAGGAAGCGCTATTAGAAAAACTACGATGTCACAATATCATGGCGCATTCGGCTCGATCTCACGCTACAGAGGATAGGGCTGGCAAGCTGCTGACTTACCTAATTAGACAAGAACACCCCCAATGCCCCATACAGCTCCTAGTGGACAAACTGGGCCGTAGGAGCTGTACTCCTCCTCCTGCTACAACACCCTCCACACGCTCCGCAGGATCTACAAGTGGATCCCGATCGAAACAAGAAGAACGGTGACACAGGCCCTCTTCACCAGCAGACTGGACTACGACAACACACTCTATGCAGGAATCCCAGCCAAACACCTACGATGACTACAACGCATCCAAAATGTCTCCGCCCGACTGATCGTTAACGTCCCCCGCCGCAGCCACTACCTGAGAGACCTACAGTGGCTCCCCGTCCACAAGAGGATCACCTTCAAGCTCATCACCCACGCACAAAAAGCACTCCACAACGATGGACCAGCCTACCTGAACAGCAGACTCAGCTTCTACACCCCCACCCGCCAGCTCAGCTCCGCTCCGCCAGCCTCGCCCTCGCCGCTGTCCCCCGCATCCAACGAACGACCTCTGGCGGCAGATCCTACTCCTACCTCGCCACCAAGACTTGGAACACCCCCCCTACCCACCTATGGCAGACCCAAGACCTACTCGCCTTCAGAAGACTCCTCAAGACCTGGCTCTTCGAGCAGTAGCGGTACCCCCCTCCCCTCAGCGCCTTGAGACCCTCACGGGTGAGTAGCACGTTTTACAATTACTCTGATGGATTGATTGATTGATACACAGAGTCACATTCATGCAGCAATGGCATCGCACTACACCGGATTATATTTGGCTCATCTGACTGCGAATAGCCCTCACATTGAGCCATCCTCTCCACTGTGAAACTGCCCACACTCACGCAAGACCACTTCCTTGCTCTGAACTCCCCCCTGACAGTAGACAAAATTCGGGAAGCACAGCAGTCCCTGGCATCTGGAAAGACGCCGGGACCTGACAGGCTTCCCACTGAATTTTTTAAAACATACGCAGTAACTCTGGTGCCTCGTCTGCACTCCATGTACACCTCAGCAATTAATCACCAGGCTTTACCACCCTTGATGTGCGCGGCTAACGTGGTTTACCTTTTGAAGCCGGGTAAAGATCCAAACTCCCCCCAATCATATAGACCAAAAGCGATACTAAACGTTGACTATAAAAGTTTGTCCAAAGTTTTAGCTAAGCGCCTGGTGCTCGTTGTTCCTGCCTTGGTCCACCCTGATTAGAACGGGTTTCTCCCTCAACGAAACATGGCTCTAAACATCCGCTGGTACTTTTGGGTAGCTGATTATGCTCCCCTCAAATGGCCTTGATCGGGCTGCTTGGTGTTAGACCTTGAGAAGGCATTTGATTAGCTTAACTGGAATTTCCTTTTTGCCTGCCTAGCCCGATACCGTATAGGGCCTTATTTCCTCAGTGTGGATCAGCTGCTGTATAGGCGTCCATCCGTCAGGGTTCGGACAGGCCCCTACTTATCAGATAACATCCAGGTAAGAAGCGGCACTAGACAGAGATGCCCGCTGACTGCACTCCTTTTTGCGCAGGCGGTGGACCACTGGCGGCGCACATCCACACGCACGTGGACATGGGAGATACACTGGGGGACTGGTCGAACTTCGCTATATGCAGACGACTTACTGCTGTACGTACGAGACCTCCACGACATCCCGCCCTTATTATTATTTCTTTTCAGAGTTTTATATAGCGCGAACTAGACCCGTTCTTTACAGATGGACACATTAATTTTTGTTAGGCATGGGGAGATTAAGTGATTTGCCCAGAATCACAGGATGTTGAGTGTCCTTGCTGTGAATCGAACCCGGTTCCCCGGCTTCAAGGTTGACTGCTCTAGCCGTAAGACTACATCCTCCCCCTTATCACACTTTGCCAAGGAATCGGCCTGCAGGTTAATGCAGCGAAATCTATTCTTTCTCCGTTTCTGCAGATAACTCCTGAACCAGGGTATACCATGGGAGGCGTGCGTAAGACATGGTGCACTGACCCCTTTAGATACTTAGGTGTATGCATATACCGTACTAGGAAGGATCTGTTCGAGGGGAATGTAGTCAAAGCTACTACAGCTATCCAATCACAAATAAACTTTTGGAAGACCCTCCCACTGGCAATCTCGGGCAGGGTAGCCTTTGTAAAAATGGAAGCTCTCCCTCGTCTCCTCTACTATTTCACTACCCTACCCTTCATCATTTCCCCGCCCTTCTTTCCCAAATGGGAAGGGATAATAATGGTCTTTATATGGGGAACGTCCAACCACAGAGTATCTATGGGGAAACATTATTTATCCACAGACCAGGGTGGGGTAGCGGTGCCCAACTTTTAACACTATTACTTGGCCTCTCAGCTCCAGTGGATTGCCCGATGGCTATCACCCAGTATCTGGCAGACACGGCCTCACTGCAACCTCCAATCCTGCACCAAACATTACTACAAATCTTTCACCCATGCACAAAGCCTAGGCCCATAGATGCGCTTCTACTCACTATAGCTTTCAAGTGTTTCCGTAGGAGCCTCTTTCTCACCAGGGCTCTCATACCATATTCCCCCCACCATTCCATTATTGGGTATCCCACAAAATGACCTATACACCACGGCAACTGAATTGCATCACTGGGACGCAGAAGGTATTCAGGAACTGGGAGACCTTAACCGGGATGGCTCCCTCATTCCATACCAGGAACTCATGTCGGAGGAGAACATGTATCCGGGGCAGTTCTTAATATATTGGGCGATTATAGCCTTGCTGGCTTCTAGGTGGGGTAGTGTCGTTCAGGAACTGCCCATGCACCATACGATACAGTACATACATGTGATGGGAAATATGGGGCACTTGACTCGTTGGTTCGCGTCCTCACCCCGCCAGCACACAGAAATTGACTTGACCCCCCTGAAGCAACATTTGGAGGAGGCTCTGGGGAAAGTAATTCCAGACAGGGAATGGTTGGCCGTTGGGGAGGACTGACACGGATTCCATGCAGTCAGCGCTTTAAACAAATCAATTTTTTTATATTGCACCTGGCATACCTTGCCCCAGCCCAAGTCAATAAGTATTTTGCCAGATCAGATGCATCTTGCCCTAGGTGCCGCCTAGTGAATGCAGACATGCTACAAATGTTGTGGAATTGCCCTGGCATGCGTGAATACTGGGCCAATGTGACGCCTACAGTAGCTACCTGCACCTCCTGAGCCATCCCCCTTCTCTGGGAGGCACACATACTGCATTTGTTTAGTAGGAGTAAGAAGCACAGAGCAGCTACCCGGTTCCTTGATCTGGGGTTTATAGTGGCTAAACGCCTAATCACCAAAAGGTGGAAGTCTCCAACAGCTCCTCAAGCCATAGCCTGGCAACGTTCCTTACTTATTTGGGCCAGGGCAGAGAGGGTTGCATTACGCCGGGATGACTTGCTTGGGATCCGTAAGGTCCCGTTGGCACACCACTGGGATGCTATGGTGTCGAGTTTGCAGGGCATGGATAATGTCATGGAGGAGGGGCCCCAAGGCAGGGAGCAAGAGGAGTAGCCCAGCGCTTAGCAATTGGTAGTACATGCACACAGAACTGGCCGCACATACTAACATGATTTCACTTCATGGAGTTTCTGTCGGTCGGCTCTAGCATGGCCCCCCCCCCCTTTTTTATAGCACATATGGAAGGGGTTTCAGGCAACTATCGCAACCCTCCTTTGCCCTCATTTTGTTGTACCCTACGCCCACAGGTTGACTAAATGTTGCACCACAGCTAAGAGGGCTACGAGTTGGTCCATCGCAATGCCTGAGACGATAATGCCGCAGTCATTGCAAGGACAGTCCTCCAGGAACTATTACCAATAACTCATCTGACAGCTTTTCTATTAATTAGATGGATTGTATGCTAGACTGTTTACCTTGTTGTTGCCCCACAGGGCGCCGACGCACTGTGTATGTTGTATGAAACAATGAAATAAATGTTAATGAAAAGATTTAACCAAAAAAAATAAAGTAAGGCTGCTCAACCTTCAGCTTGCATCTAAGCCTGAATGGTGATTGGCCTGATTTTATTTTAGTCCCGCTGCCCGCGCATTTTCATTCACAGCTCTTGTGTGCTGTGAGGGTGCATGGGCATTTCTTTATCCAGCAGCCGATCCAAATGGCTTCAATTATGAGAGAAGGCTCGGGTAGGTGCTCTAGACCGGGGGAACCCCTGGGAACCACTGTAGTAGTCTAACCCAGGTGATGGTCAACCCATGCCAGGTGGACTGGGTTTGAAATAAGTATGGCCATTCAAGAGAGTCAAATGCTTTGACACGTCTAACAGCACTGCAGCGGTGCATGTCTGTGCATTTAGTTATTGTAGAAGAGTAAAAACAGTTCACATTTTCAAATTCAAATTCAAACACATCTTTATTCGGTTTCCATTTGTGAAAGCCATACAAGTACATAAAAACACAATAAATATTAAAACTCTCATTCATTCTGTATCAAACAGTGTCTTAAAAACATTTTATAGGATCCATTTTAGACAGGATACTCAGTCTTGTTTTATAAGTTCGTACGGTGCCTAATACATAGTTTTAGATACTGTGCCACAGATTTTGTCATTAGGTTATTTTCCAGGAATTGCAACGCCAGATAGGCAGGGCGACATCTACGAATTTTCATAGCTTTTAGTAGTGGTAGTATCCACCTCCTGCGTAATGGCGTGCAAAATTTGCAAAAGGAAAGGACATGAATTGTAGACTGTGGGGACGTTAGGTCACAAGGACACGCTGAAATGTTGTGTGTCCAAACATTCTGGTTGGGAAATAAAACCATATAATGATATAGGTTAAACCTGAAACGGGTGAGAAGAAGTTTTTCATATTGTGATAAGTCATGCTGCAAGTACGGTTGGATGGTTGGAACCAGCTGTATTAATAGGCATTGTTGAACTGATGGCTTTCCTATTTCGCTCAGCATTCGTAGTTGATATAGATGCGACAGACAGAGTGTTTTTAGTTCTTTTTTTGATATGTCTGTTACTGACAATGGATCGTCAAAGAATCTTGGAAAACCAATATCTGTAAGAAAAGATTTTACATAAATCAGCCATTTTATCTTTGTCATGTTCTCTAATTTCATGCAGTCCTGAATTATTGTTCTTGTGAGCTGGCACTCGTCCGTTGCCCATATTCTGCGCCATAACATGATAGGGTGAGTCTTGATAATGTCAGAAATATGATCCACCCCAAGTTCGAGGTGACATCCGAATGTTCACATTTAAAAAGTGGTGGAAAACCCCAGTACGAAACCCGACTGTTTCAGCAGTACAGTACTGACCATGAGTGGGAGCAAGTAGCTGGAAATAGTTTTGCCAGGATTTAATTGTTGGTGTTTATTAGGAAGATAACCTCTTTCGAATGCTTCTAGGTAAACTTTAGTAAGATGATGGGATATAAGTGTTGCTAACTCTTTGTAAAAGCCGACCTGCAAACCATCCCTGCCAGAGGCTTTACCGCTCACCATGCTACAGATTGTGGTGATTATTTCTTCTTCCAAGTTGGGGCATACTAACTATTCACTCTGGTCATTAGTGAGTGAAGCCAGCACTATCTCATTTGAATAGTTGTCTGGATTGGTTAGAGGAACTCAACTGCAGATTCAGAAGTGGAACACCGAGGAGGGTGTGCCTCCGCGGGCAAGTACTATTTATTTTATTTATTGAAAATGTTATTCTAGTGGTTTTGTTTTTTTAACTTTGGGGCGGGGGTTATTTGGGGGTTTTGGAGGGCGTAGATATTTTATATTGAGCTTTTGGAGGAAGGGGGGGTTTTACTTGTTTTTTTGTGAAGTGGTGGGGCACTTCACTCGCCCCACCACTTTTAAAGGGTACCACGTGCCCAGCTGTCAAAGATTGCCAGGCATCCTTAGGCCTAGAAGTAAGAGGCTGCAGCTGTGCATAGTCTTTACTAATTTTGCCACAGTGTGTCTTGCTTTTGAGCCATGCAGAATCTCTGCCCCAATGTAAAGCAAGCTCCAGTTTAGCAAGTAGTAGTGACACAGAGGTAAATCTGCAAGTGGGAATGTGGGATGTCATGTGTGTGACCTAGCACTGCTATCAAGGAGTCAGGCGCGACAGTGGCTTCTGTCATAGTGCAGATGAGGGTGAAGATAGTGGACCTGTATTGGCCTATGTGGGGCCACAACCAGGTTATATGTGCAAAGTTGGTGTCTGGGACGTGGCATTTGGGACACTGGGTCAAGCATTTAGGAACAACCATGCAATATCTGTGGGTGTGACGTATGCACGATGTAGGAACTTAAAGTGTAGGAGCTTATGTTTATGGTTGACAGAGATGAGTTTTGTTTGGAAGCACCACTAAGACCAAATTTTGTCAGAAGGTAGATAGCTCAGGACAGTACTCCAGGCCTCCCTAAGGTGCCTGGTGGAATCAGGTTTCAAGGCCAGGTAGGCGAGATACAGCCTAGAGAGGAGTCGATCTCCATTAGTGCTGCATGTGATGAGTGTTAGTAGGGGAAAAGTCCTCTGGAGTGAGGGGATTAGGTGGGAATGTATGAGCGCAGGGTGCTAAGGAGCTGTTGCAGGACAATGTGGCTCATTTAGGAGGCACTCTCAGAGCGGGCGTTGCCAGCATGCACCAGGACATGGACAAATGGGAATTCATCTCCTGTGGTGTGCAGGTCATGGCGTTGTAAGGTGTGCTTAACAAGGGTGAGGGGGATCCAGGGATTATCAGCTACAGGTAAAGCAAAAGAGTAAAGGCTGCCCCCTCCTAACACACAGCGGAGCTTACGCCATGCCCAGCAAGTGGTAGACGAAGTCTGGATGTCTAAAGGATCCACAGGGATGCCCTTCGGTAGAACACAAGACAAGGGTGATAGATCACCAAGCTGGTCTCTCTCAGGTTTGAGATAAGGGATACAGGCGTCTGGGTAGTACCGGTGATTTGGATATTGGCACTGTGCTGTCAGAAAATAAAGGTGAAAGTCTGGGTCTCCAAAGCCACCGCGTTCGTAAGGGATTTTAAGGTATCTCACTGGATACGATGCTCCTGCCGGCCCATACTAGTCTCAGTAGGAGACTGAGGTGCATTGAAGAAACGTTATACAGCCAGTATTAAGATATTAAGGAAGAGATACAAGAAGCGGGGGAGGACCGCCATTTTAATTATTGCCACTGGTCACGCTATGGACAGTGGGAGTTTGATCCAACGTTCCACTTGTGTCAAGAGATTGTCAATGGCCGATCCATAATTGAGCCTGCGATTTTGGTCTTTGTCTCTATGTAGGCGTATGCCTAAGTATTTCGTGGAGTCTGTGTTCCAAGTTAAAGGGAAATCAACAGCCATAAGGTGAGTGCTCTTGGTTAATGGGGAGAGCTCAGATTTAGCCCAGTTAATGTGGAGGCCGAAAAGATACCAAACGTAGGATTTCACACCTTAGAGGGAGGAGGTTATCAGATGGACAACGGACAAAGAGCAGTATGCCATCTGAATACAGTAGAAGTAAAAGGGGGGGCATATGTGAGTTGAAGGCCAAAGTGCATGTGCCGTTCCTGGAGGTGCAGAACTAATGGGTCCTGTGCAATGATGAATAGGAGAGGAGGCATCCTGCCTGGTCCATCAAGTGATAGGGAAGGTGTCAGTGAGGGAACCACTCACCCTAAGGCATGCCACTGGGTTAGAATAGAGGAGCATAACTAGGGAAATGAAATGGGGGGGGGAGACCTACCTATGGCAGCCTGGCTCTCAGTAAAGGCCCCGCCAATGAGGCAAACGTCCTGTCAGCATCTAACATGGCCACCACCGCAGGAATAGTTGGGGAGAGCCTGTTCAATACAGCGGATATAGCCCTCAAATTGAGGGAATTGGGCAATGGGGACAAAGCCGGCCTAGACCGGAGGGTTAATCTGCTCCATCAGGAATGACATTCTCATGGTAATGACTTTGGCAAAAATGTTGTTGGCTAGTTTGAGGAGGAAAAGTGGGCAGTAGGTGGAGCATAATTGGGGATTCCTGCCAGGATTCAGGAGAAACGTGAGCACCGCCTCATTCAGTGTGGGTGCTCACAGTGCCTTTGTCCAGGGACTCCATGTACATAGCAAAGCGATGTGAGGCTATTTGATCTTTGCAAGATTTCAAAAATGCTACAGTAAGGCCATCAAGCCCCGGGACTTTGGAACTGTCCAAGGCATCTATTGCTTGTATAATTTCCTCACATGTTATGGGTTCCGCTAGAAAGCAGTGATGGCCTTTAGTCACCCAAACCATCCCAACCTCAGCAAGATAGGTTGCGACCAAACTCCATGTCCAAAGAGCGGGAGGTATACAAGGGCTCATAATAGTGCCTGAATCCAGTCAATATGCCCTCATTGTTAGGAAAGCTAGTCCCAGTGGTGGCATGGAGTTCGGGGACATACCCACTCAGATGATTAGGACATAGTATTCATGCTATCTCTCGGTCTGCCAGATCACAATATTTGGTCATTAGGACTGATTGTCTATGTAACTGAGGGTGGCAGCCCAGCCTGGAGTCTGTTCGGTCAATGTCTTGAAGCTCAGATTAGATCCGGGTGTATATCTTGGAGAATACCCGCATGTTTAGATATGCAGATACCACGGATGTAGGCCTTAAAGGCCTCCCAGAGAGGGGCCTGAGTCGACACCATGCCCGTATTTAAAGCAAAGTATTTAACAATGACTTCATGTAGCTCAGTGCAGAAAACTTGATCATGTAGGGCCTCGCTTGGGAATCTCCGCCATAGGGTACATGCAGTCCGAGAAGGACCAGATAATGGTCAGAGTATGCAACAAATGTGTCACATCTATGCTCCAGAGAGAGGCATTGGCAGATAGGAGCCTATAGTCTAGCCATGTCCACACAACTTGGGGAGTGGAATAGAAGGTATAGTCCGATGAGGAAGGGTGATGTGAGCGCTATATCTCATTGAGAGCATATGTGTCTACAACATGGCAAAGGATCCCCCAGGCGTGGGGTACCACTCGGTTGTGTATTGGTGGAGTCTCCTGAGAGATTCTGAACCAGGTTTAAGTCTCAACCCTTACAATCAGATCCACCTCTGTCCGACCCATGTGTGCATGATGTCATGAAAAAAATCAGTATTAGGGGCATAGATATTAATCAATAATGCACGTTTGTCTGCCAAGATGCCAGTCAGTATACTTTAATGACCCTCTGGGTCTACATGGCAGGCGAGAAGAGAAAAAGGGACACTTATGTAGGAGGATAGAAACGCCTCTCGAATAGGAACTATAACAAAAACTATTGATGTGTGCCCCAGGTGGAAGCAAATGTCTGGAAGTCTCTAGGTGGCAGATGAGTTTCCAGAAGGAAGGCTATTTTAGCTCCATGTCGGGACAAGTACAAAAGGACCCGTTTACCCGTATGCGGATTGTTAATTCTGTGAATATTCCAAATGAGGAGGGGGATGTCTACCACCATCTCCCGGGAGTTACTTGTTGGCATTCAGAATAGGGGCATTTGAGAATATGTGCCATGTCAATGCCCTAGCGTTTCAGGCATTTCCAGAGTTGCAGGGCCTCTTGACAAAGTATCTGCAGCCCCAGCGAGCGAGCTGCAATACCACATGGTGGTGGTGTTGTTGATGAACAAGCCTTCCCTTGAAGGAACAAATACAGGCTTTAAATGTCAGCAGGATAGCTCTCAGCTCCAGCAGGCTGATGTGGAGCTGAGACTCTACCAGAGCCCAGAGTCCTCAGACCTTGACCTCACCCGTACGGTCTTAGCAGCCAAGGAGTGAACCATCTGTCACTACGGTTACCTCCGAGTGGGGAAGGGAGCGGGGTCTACCGCTGACCGAGTTGCGCTTCTTCAGCCACCACCGTGGATCTTATGCACTTGCTTCCGATATCTTGACCAGGTCAGAGAGATTCCCCTGATGCTGCGCACACTGGGACTTCAGGTCGCACTGCAGAGCCAGCATTTGCCAATGGGCTTGTATTACCAGCAGGAGGCCATGATGCCTAGCAGCCTCAGTCTCACCGAAATCCAGGATAGAGGCTGAAACAACAGAATCATAGCCTGAATATCAGTGTTCTGTAGAATAGGCCTGTTAGACCTTACATCATTGGCGTGGTTTCCTATAACTTTTTGCCTTCTGACCTCCCGTTTTGCGGACTTAGATGTTGTTGGTTTTAGGAGTCTGGGCACTTCATCAGTGCCAAAGTGCAAGTGCTCTTTACTCCAAACATATTACTGATAGCGCGCGTAGGTCACCCGAGTCACCAATTAGCAAAAATAAATTCCTGGGCCCATATCAACTACTTCAATTTATGAATCAGGTAACCTACACACCGCTATTCAATAATTGAGTTTTTCTTTCCTGAATATTTTCAGGTACCGACTTACCAATCCCTATACACCGGTACCACTGATCACGATAGATCAGGAGCTAGCAGGGGTAGAAGATAAGATAACCTAAAAACCTAAACCAAAAAGAACCTCTAGTACATTGTAATAACAGTTTATGCAAAGGTAATAACCACAGACTCCTGAAGGGTTTTCAAAGCTTTATGTAAGTAAAGTTTAGATTTCATAAATGAGGAGGATAAGGTTCACACAGATTAGAACATCAATTATCAGAATCAGAACTATAATGTGACTATGAATAATAGCAAGCACCATTGAGTGCTAGGGAAAACTACAGGGTAAGGATAACAGGGAACATGCTAATCTGTTTCAGAGTTATACTAAGGTAGGTGAACTAAAACCATTTAATCAGTGAATTTACTATAGTCCTACAAGGGTCTAACTGATCTCTAAACTAACTACTAATTCAACCTAACTTCTAGACATAAGTAGTTTTAAATCACCCTAATTCAGTAAACTGTTTCGATTATCCTACAGGTAGGGGAAAAATGGAACATATCTTAATAAACAGTTTGCATGTAAAACGTAGAGAAATCAGAGAAAATAATACGGGCAAGAATGCTTTATAAAAGGAAAAGAATAAAGAGGATAAGTAGAGAGAGAGACACCCACTCTTATATTTACCTAGAACGGGATGAGAAACTAACCCTGGCCACGGGTCAGCTTGGGAAAAGGCGGGGACAAGGACCCTCAAGGATTAGGACGCCGGTAGGCGAGCAGGTACAGCTCACGGACCGTCAAGACAGGATACCCCTCAGGATTTGGGTCAGGACTGGGCTCACCAAAGGGCACGACCAACACCTGCAGCTTCGGATGCAACGCCTGCGCTACTCCCTCTCTGCACGGAATCCGCCAGTAACCCCGATTGGGTTTTCGAATCTCCCAGCAAAGTGCTTCGCCAGCACTTAAGTCTTTTTCCACCCCTTGGAGTTTGTGGAAATTACGGACAGAGCTCTCCGCAGCTCTCTGTATCAATCACCTATAGAGTTCATAGGGTCAGTGACAGGTCTGCTACTCGGACAAGTCGGCCAATTTCTCTAGCTAAACCTAGGCTAATTATACTATTTTCGGGTCCCCAGACCACCCATAAATGTTGCAAGTGACAAATTCCCAACTTGTGATTGGACAGGAGAGGTGGTTAGGTCATAGTCACCTCCTAAAATTTGATGTTCACATAATTAATATGAATTTTCCGTACCCACCCCTTACATTCCAGTTCCCATGACATACGTGAGGGAAAAACAATAGAGCACACAATCATAATCACAAGAATTGATACATTTTAGGTACAGTTTTAGTTCTCTCCCAGGCCAAGGAGCAGGTTCCCAGGAGCATCTCAACTTCAGAGGCCAGCTGGCTTGATTCTGCTTCTGCGCAGTTGGGTTTTTCCCTCATCACGTGAGTAGGGAGTTTCGGGTTTCAAAGATGAAGTCATTCCCCCTTCCCAGGCCCATGAATACGCGGTACATGAAAAGTAAGCGAAAACAAATTAGGAACACAGAAAAAATGAATACACGGTATACCTTGACCAACTACACTACATCCCTTACTTTATAATATCTATAGCGGTTAGAAATTAGGCAGAAAAGAAAGATATGCAAAAGCGGCAAGGGCAAGCAGAGAGCATGGTTTAGACAAAGCGGCCATATTTAGCAATACTGCGCATGAGCAACAATTCCCTCCAGAACTGCGAGTGCGTCACATCACATGGGTATGACCGACGCATGCGCAGACTGAATTTCTGCGAAGCAGCGATTCTGTAGTAAGCAAGCTTCGTTAGAGAAAATAGACACATAGGCAAGCCTCCTAGGGACACCCGCGTGTTGTGTGAAAATGAAATATAAATGACGAAACAGGTTGATTAGTGATTTTACAAGTTAGGCGAGGTTCATGAATGTGAGCAAGGCGCTTTACGTGCGAATCCTTGCTCCATCAGTAACATTGGCTTATCCTCTTTTGGCATATTTAATTTACTTCTAAGTCCCTAATATAGTGCACTACATGTGCCCAAGGCATAGAAATCAAATGCTACTAGCGGGCCTGCAGCACTGATTGTGCTGCACAATCAAGTAGCGCTTTATCCATGGCTCAGGCCTGCCACTGCGCAGCCTGTGTGTTCAGTTTTGAACTGCCATTATGACCTGGAAAGATAACTTACTTGCCAGGCCCACACCTTCCTTAATATTACATATCAGTCACCCCTAAGGTGGGCCTCAGATAGCCCTAAGAGCAGGATGCAGTGTATTTAAATAGGACATGTACTTTTAAGTTTGACATGTCCTGGTAGTGAAATACTCCTAAATTCGTTTTTCAGTACTGCACGGCCTATCTCCCCCATAAGACAACATTAGGACTACCTTATAACATTTTAGAAGTGCAGTTTACAAGTGGAACAAGATAGGCAAAACAAAATTGGGGTCTCTGGGTTCATAATTTAAAACACAACTTATGGTGAAGTTTGTTTTGGTATTGCAGTTCTGAAAATGCCACTTTCAGTAAATTAGCCTTTTCTTACTTAAACTATTTGGTGCCTTCTGCCTGTATCTGGAATACACAGGGGTGGGAGACGGCTGGCTTCCTGCATTCCCTCTAGACATCCGCACACAAAGGAAGAGTAGGTGTGACTGTGCAGCCATCTGCAGGTTGATGGGTCATCCTGAGGCAGGGGGAGGAGCTGACACGCTGCACCTGAAAGGGGTAGGGCCTGTCCCCACACAAAGTGTTGCAGACCCCCCTGTAGTAAGTCTGGGGAAAAGGCAAGAAAGGCAGGGCCCTGTGCACTTCAGAGCATCTCTTTGATGTCTCCCTACTTCAAAGAACAAAATGAATATAAGTAATGGACTATGGCATTATGACTTCCGACCACTTCTGGAACGTGGGACATTCTACCAAGAAGAAGGAATGCTGTGCTGCCAGGACGGACTGCCACTTGCTGAAACTGCTTTGCTCTGTTGGCCTGCTGCTTCTTGCCTGGGAGTGATAAGGGCTGGGCCAGATTCCCTACAGCCTCCAATAACTTAAGTGACTCCCAGGGGTTTGATTCCTTTTTTGAAGTCTCATGACCATCAAAGACTTCCTTCAAATGATGAACTCTGCCAACTGAGAGTGCTGCTTTGCCAAGAGGTGCCATCGTCAACTTTGCATCGATCGGAACAGACACATTTACTTCAACATCAACACTGCACCGCTTCATGGACATCCCTGCAAAACTCAACAATGACGCGGGACCCGGCTGTGAGGTTTGATGATGCATTGCCTTCATTGTAAGGGGTTCGAAGACAACACGAGATTCAACTGTGAGGCTTGACATCGACGCATAGCTAAGGGGCTCGACGACAATGCGGGATCCGACTGCGTGACTCGGAATAGACGCATCGTAGTTTTGCAGACGGCGAATCCTCCGGAAAGGTACTATTTTCAGCGGGACCGGCATGGCTTCTGTATCCAATCCACGCTTCATCGTGGTTAACTTGAATTTTCAGATTTACTCCGGTCAATCGCGCCCAGATGTCCCCGGTTGGCACTTTATGCTTTTAAGCAATATATTGCAGTTTGATCTTTAAACATTCATATCTCAAGTTCTACTTATTGATTTTTGTCGTTTTGGTCTCGTTTCACTCAGAAAAATATTCTCTATTTTCCTAAACTGCTTAAGTCTTTTAGTGGTGTTTTTACTGCATAAAAACTTTACACAGCCTGCTTGCTCTGTGCCAAGTTATTAGAGTGTGAGCACAAGTTAATTTTACCTGTGTATCTGACTTACCCAGACTAGGATTCTGGCTCCTGCTTGGAGGGTGTATATGCCAACCTGAAGCCTCGATTTCTAACAAGGCCTAAAACTGCATTGTATTCAGAACAACTCTGAGAGGGAGTCTGGTGCAACATCGGCACATTTAGAGTGAACCCCTACAAATGCAGGAGGTTTGTCATAGTCTGGGGGTTGGAGGCAACTGCCTGGGGTGAGCCCAACTTCAATCGCAAGTCATTAAAATAGAGAAAGACTGGAACCCTTGACTTCTGCCTGTGTCCCAACATCACCTTGGTGAGAACCAGAGGAGCACTCACAAGGCCAAAATGGAGCACAGAGAAATGATAATGCTTGAGGCCCACCGTGAACAGCAGGTAGTGCCTGTGCAGGCAGGACGGGAATGTGGAAGTAGGTGTCCTGCAAGACCTGCACTACCATCTGGTCTCCGGGGTCTAGGGCAGACCGAACCTGACCTAATGTGTGCATTCTGAATTTCTCCTTTTTCAGGAAGAAACTTAGAGGGCACAACTCTAAAATAGGGTGGAGGCTTCCATCCTTCTTGGGCACCAGAAAGTAGCAGGAATAGAAACAATGACATACTTCAGATGCCAGCACCCTCATGATGGCTCTTTTGGCCAAAAGAGCCTGACCTTCTTGAAGGAGCAGGAAGATCTGGTCCTCTGTCAGTCGGTCCAAAGATGGCGTCATTGTTGGCTGGTTTTGTTAACACCTTGGCTGCTAGGCGTTTTCCCCCCCTGTGCTGGAAATTACTCTTTGGCTATATTCATGACGAGCTCAGCTCGTCATCAGCACAGCTCAACTGTGCATCATGACGAGCTGAGCTCGTCATCAGCATTGAAAGGGTTAAAAGGCAATAGAGTAACCCCGCTGAACAATCTGAAGTACCCACTTGTCCGATGTTATAGACTGCCAGTCAAGCAGGTGAGGTAGGATCCTCAAGTTCAAGTTAAGTTCAAGTTTAAAATTTGTATAGCGCACTACTCACCCAGAGGGTCTCAAGGCGCTTGAGGGAGGGGGTACTTTATCCAAGTTTTTAGTTGTTTTCTGAAGGAGAGGTGGTTCTGTGTAAGGCGGAGGTGGGTGGGGAGAGAATTCCAGGTCTTGGCCGCTAAGTAGGAGAAGGATCTTCCCCCCATGGTGGATCTTTGGATGCGTGGAATTGCGGCGAGGGCTTGATTGGACGATCGTAGTTGGCGGGTGGGGGTGTAAAAGGACAGGCGCGTGTTGAGGAATTCGGGTCCTAGGTCGTAGAGGGCTTTGAGTGCGTGGGTGAGGAGGCGGAACGTTATTCTCTTGTTGACGGGGAGCCAGTGGAAGTCTTTCAGGTGACCGGAAATGTGAGCTTGGCGGGGGATGTCTAGGATGAGTCTGGCCGAGGCGTTTTGGATGCGTTGGAGTTTTTTCTGTAGTTTGGCTGTGGTTCCGGCGTAAAGGGTGTTTCCGTAGTCCAGTCGGCTTGTAACCAGTGCATGGGTGACCGTCTTTCTTGTTGCGATGGGGATCCAACGGAAGATTTTTTTGAGCATACGTAGGATGTTGAAGCAAGATGATGAGACGGCGTTGACTTGTCTGGTCATCGAGAGGTAGGAGTCCAGGATGAAGCCCAGGTTACGTGCGTGGTCTGTCGGTATGGGTGCGGTTCCCAGGGCCGGTGGCCACCATGAGTCGTCCGAGGCGGAGGGGGATGATCCTAAGATGAGGACTTCCATTTTGTTCGAGTTCAGTTTTAAACGGCTGTTCTTCATCCATTCGGCTACTTCTTTCATCCCTTCGTGTAGGTTGGTTTTGACGGTGTTTGGGTCTTTGGTGAGGGAGAGGATCAACTGGGTGTCATCTGCGTAGGAGATGATGTTGAGGTTGTGTTGGCGCGCGATGGATGCAAGGGGACTCATGTATACGTTGAAGAGGGTGGGACTCAGTGATGATCCTTGTGGTACGCCACAGATGACTTCGGTGGCCTTTGATCTAAAAGGGGGAGGCGGACTCTCTGCGTTCCTCCGGCGAGGAACGAGATGATCCTGTCCAGTGCTTTTCCTTGTATTCCGACGTTGCTGAGGCGTTGTATAAGGGTGTTTTGACAGACTGTGTCGAATGCTGCGGAGAGGTCAAGTAGGATGAGGGCAGCTGTTTCTCCGTTGTCCAGTGGAGTTCGAATGTCGTCAGTTGCTGCGATGAGGGCGGTCTCGGTGCTGTGTTTGGCTCTGAAGCCGGACTGAGAAGGGTCGAGGGCTTTGTTGGATTCGAGGAAGGCGGCGAGCTGATTGTTGACGGCTTTTTCGATGACTTTTGCAGGGAATGGGAGGAGCGAAATGGGGCGGTAGTTCTTAAGTTCAGTGGGGTCTGCTGTGGGATTCTTTAGGAGGGCGCTGAGTCCGGCATGTTTCCAGCTTTCCGTGAAGGTAGCGGAGTTGAGGGAGCAGTTGATGACGTCTCGGAGATGGGGTGCGATAATGGAGTCTGCTTTGTTGAAAATGTGGTGGGGGAATGGGTCGGTTGGCGATCTTGAGTGGATGGTGTTCATCAGGCGGATGGTGTCTTCAGTGGTGATTGGGTTCCAGGCGCAAAGGTTGTTGGAGGAGGATTTTAGTTTGGAGGTGGGTGGGGTGGACTGGTCTCCAAAGCTGTTATGTATGTCAGCGATTTTGTTGTGGAAGAACGAGGCTAGAGAGTCGCAGAGGTCTTGGGAGGGAGTGATGTCGTTGGTGCCGGCGGTGGGGTTGGTAAACTCTTTGACAATGTTGAATAGTTCCTTGCTGTTGTGGGTGTTGTTGTTGAGTCGATCCTTGAATGCTGATTTCTTGGTGGATCGGATCAGTTGGTGGTGTTTTCGGGTGGCGTTCTTGAGGGTGGCTAGGTTGTCAGTGGTTGGGTTTTTTCGCCAGGCTTTCTCGAGGGTGCGACAGATCTTCTTGGATTTCTTAAGGTCATCATTGAACCAGGGGGCTTTTTTGCTACCTTGCTTGGTTTGATTGTTTTTCAAGGGTGCTAATTCGTCAGCGCTGTGGGTGATCCATTGTGTGAGGTTGGTGGCTGCTTGGTTTGGGTCCGATGAATTGGCAGGAGGGTTTTGGTGGAGCGATGTGAAGAGCTGGTCGGTGGTGATTTTGTTCCAGTTTCTGCGGGGAATTGGTTGTAGGTCGTAGTCTTTTTGTAGTTGAAGTGAACGCAGCTGTGGTCCGTCCAATGGAGAGCTGTGGTGTGATTGAAGGAGATGTGCGGGCATGTCTATAAGGGATACCTGTCTTGTAATTTAGCATCGATTAGGTTAAGCATTAGCAGAAGACATCTTGTATTTAGAGACTATCTTGTCCGTTGCGTGGAATCCATTTTGTATTTCTGGCAGCCATTTTGTTTGCCATGTGCTCTGTCCTACCTTCCTGTTAATTGCTCTTGAAATCTGCCTAGAGACGAGATATATTTAGCCTATTTTGCTTTGCACATGCTCAGTTGAGCTTACAGCTGTCCCCAACTTGTAACTGTCAGGATGTGTCCACCAGAATTAGCTAACTGTCAGCCCCTCCCACTTGTTGCTAGCACACTCTCTGTATGACCTTATATGTATTTGAAACCAGCATTCTGTACCTTGTACCGCCTTCATTTGAGCCCCTGTGTGGGTATAAAAGGACCAAGCTCCTTCCAGTCAGTTTGCTACCTCATACACTACCGAAGGGTGTTGTGTGAATGTAGTTCCACCTCATGAGGTTTAATAAAATCTGTCTTTTCTATTCCAGTTTCTGTGCCAACTTCTTCCTATTGGTCTGAGGACTCTGTGCAGAGAAGGGAGAACCCCTAGCACTGGTAGGCCTTGCTGAGGCTCACCACCACACCTGAACTTCCCCCGAAAAGCCAGTCGACCTCAGCCCGTAGTGGCATCTGAGTCCCACTGATGACACAATCACTCTGCCTAGTGAGTCAGTTGAATCCAGTCCTAAGCGATGCAGTGAACTTTGCTGAGTTTCTGCCATTACAATAGGCTGTGAAGCTTTGGTCTCGTCCCAGACCATGGGGAACACATGTGCAATCGAATCCCAAACCATGTGAGTGTATCAGCCCAAAAGGCATGCAGTGTTGACAAACCACAGTGCAGGGCTGGCGGAAGAGAACATCCACTTGCCAAAGGTGCCCAGCCTCTAGGATTCCGTATCTGGAGGTGTGGTAGGGAAAGTGCCAGGGTTGACCTTGGATGTGGCGGACTGGACAACCCAACTCTCTGAGGTGGGGTGCTGTGTGGGGAAAACTGGGTCCCCAGGAGTGGGCGATGACTGGCAACTATTCAATGCACAGACACCCCGGTGCAAGGCTTAGCCCAGGCTCTGAGCAGGAGATAAGGGAAGTTTTTTTTAAAAGGGAAGAGAGGGTCTGATTAATTCCCAGTTAAAGCACCTCCATCAGAGGGCAGCACACGTCTAGGATCTCAGCCACCCTCTCGCCACAATTGCAAAGGAAGCCCCTTTCTCCATACCCACGCTAGGAGGAGAGACTAGGCCTGTTTCTGCAGGGGCGTCCAAACCACTGGCATCCGCCAGTTCCTCATACCAGTTAACTTCGGCCTCATCAAGGGGGTTGGTGTAACCATAAGGATCCTCAAATCCTCCCTAATAATACTCCTTTCATTGCCTGTCAGACAATGCACTGCCTGGTTCAGACTTGGAAGGTCAAGCTCTGGCCGGTGCCGGAGTCTACTTCCAGCTCTATATCTGGTATGATTATCTGGTCGGTGCAGCCGGGAACAAAGTCACTGGAATGGGCACCAGAGAAAGTCGTGGTCTAATGATAGGAGTCGTTCCGGATCTAGGGGCCTAAAACTGCTCCAGAGGGGTGTTCTTCCACCAAAAAAAGGTGCATAGCCTCATAAAAATCTTGTAGCTGGGAGGAGGCGCTCTGACTCCAGGACACTCAGGGAGATGTGGACAGGACCCAGATGCAGGCTCTGTGTAGAAGTCGGGTCTAGAGTATTATCTTTCCCGCACCTCATCTGAAGATTTGTCCAGCTCGGTGAAGTCAAAGAGCAATTTCAGCTCTTTGACTTTTTGGACTTCTTGTAGGACTAACCTGACGACTTTGAGAGCAATGATGAGTGCCTGGAATGGCGCCGTAAACGGTCCTGGCACCTTCCTCGCGATTGGGAACATCGCGGTGGGGACTTGTGTCAAATGACTGGGAGTTTTAAGCCTCAAGGAAGACTCCCTTAGCACCTTACGGTTCATGGGTGGCAGTCCTCACTAGTCAAGGTCTGATCAAAGCACCAAAGGTAAACCAGTTGGGGGGGTGGGGGTCACAGACAGCCCACAGGGCTTAAACACCAGTTTTTTGTGGGACATCCATACACACAATGGAAGACAAACACTCAAAACAAAAATGTGTCAAAATAATGCTCAAAAAAGTTATCTAAAAGTGGACTGTCATAACTCACTCCAGATCTGAGCTAACTGGCACGGAAAGAAAAGAACGGAGACCAACGTGCTAGGGTGGCCCCTATACAGGCACTACACAATCCAGCCGATGCGGAGTAAATCAACACCAATCACCGATGTTCAGAGGTATTGCTTGAAAAGGTTCCGGATCCAGTCTTATGCCTAGGGACTTTCCTAAGGTAAGGAGTCTGCAGCTAGAAGTCTCGATCAGATAAGCACCTTTACATTTCATGAGAGGAGCTTTATACAGGTTGTAAGGGACTGTTTTATACACTGCACTATCATTGGCGGGTGACTATGGATTCCATGTAAGAGTGTTGTAATCTCATATCCGTCGAGTGCATACTTTGACATCTGCTATGGCATGTTCAGTTTAGTAAATAAAACTTTAAAATACCCAAATCATCCCTTCACCCACCCACACCACCTCCAATTTGTCGGTGAACTATCTCAATCACCCAAGAAACCCATATGAAAGAATTAAAAGGTGTGTAGGTCTTGGGGGGGCTCCTGTTACTGCAGCCTATGCCCTTTTCTGCAGAACAGTAGTCTATATAGGTGGATAGCAAACAACTGTAGGACTTGGCCTTTTAGGCTAAAGTTCCCTAAACTTTTTGCTTTCCGCCTAGACCGTTTTCCTGACATAGAGTTGCCAATTTAGATGCGTTGGGTACTTTGCCACTGCTGATCAGTGTCAAAGTACAAGTGTTCCCTGTATAAAGCTTCATGGTAATTGGTTGGCCATGATTGGTAGTTTTGCCTTACTAGTAAAGTCCCTAGTGATGTGCACTCTGTGTGCCAGGGCTATTAATGCAAAGGTATGCGGAGAAGGGAACTCAGGCCTGCAGTGTAGGGCCTGCCCACAGTTTCCTAAGTTAGCATGTTGTCCTGACAAGTGCAACCACTTGTCAGGCCTTACTTTCCCTTTTGCGTACACAGTGGGCACCCTTGTGGTAGGTCCCAGGTAACCCCTGGGTAGGGTGCAGTGTAAGTAAAAGGGAGGACATATACTGAGGTGTGTGCTATGTCCTGACAGTGAAAAGAATGCCATTTAGTTTTCACTAGTGAAAGGCCATCCTGCCCATAGGACAGAATGGGGGAGGTTGGGTATTGTGTTTGGTAGGCTAGCTTCCCATGAGTTTAAAATGGAGAGGTGAAGTTTAGTATGTATGAACACACAGTGTCATAACACATCTTTCTATGAAAGTGGTTTTGTCACTGTGCGTTCAGAAACCACTCTTTTAGAAAGTGTCTGAGTTTTGTGCTTTAAGCATTTCTGTGTGTCTCTGCTAAATGTGGATTGACTGTCTGGATCTGAGAGGTGAGAGGAGCTGGGGGAGGTCTTGACCAAGGGAGCAGTAGAGATGGCAGCAGGCTGACCGGCATCTGGAGAGTAGGTGCTGGAGAAGCCCCTGGAGGTGAAGAGGCCTGGGTTGCTGCTATGAAACAGTTGACCCGTCTCCTGCTGAGTGATTAAGGATCCACAGTATCAAAGGGAGAAAGGTGACACTGGGTCGGAGACACCCAGAACTGATTTAGGCAGGGGTTAGAGACCCCTGAACACAACGAACTTCAAAGACATTTAGGGATATAACTATGAGAGCTGAGGCCCCTGAATGTTGGGATAGGAATTGATTGATTGAGACTGAAAAGGCTTAGACCCATTTTGTGGTCAAGAGGAACCTCTGCTAAGGAAGGAACAACTGAAGAGACTGCTGGGAAGGACCAACCCTTGCTTCGTGATCTGGGGAAAGTCTGCTGTTTGCTGTTTTAACCAAGGAAGAGGCTGTTGGGACTGTGCTGTGTGCATTTGTTCCCCTTATTTGAAGAAGACTGCGCTTTGTTGTGCTGTGTCTTGGTACCCCAGCTTGCTCCCTGTTTGGAAACACAGGAACATAAAAGTTTCCGGATAAGTTTCAAGCGACGCGGTGGGCGCATGTTGTGGCAGCTTGAGACCCTCGGAAGGTGTGCAATGTGATCTTGAAAACATGGAAGAGGAGTGAGACTCGGATGCACTGGGTGCGTGTCATGGTGCACAGGAGGCGTTGGTGAAGAGCACTTGGTCAACGTGTGCATCGGAGGTGAAGCGAGTCTTGGACGCGCTGGGTGCGTGTCATGGTGCACAGGATGCATTGGTGAAGAGCGCCTGGTCGGCGTGTGCATCAGAGGTGAAGTGAGACGAGCAGGGTGCGTATCGTGGTGCACTGCAGGTGCTGGTGAAGATCTCCTGGTCAGAGTGTGCATCAGAAGTGGAGAGAGTCTAGGACGAGCAGGGTGTTTGTCGGGGTGCACCGGAGGCAATGGTGAAGAGCGCCTGGTCATCGAGTGCACCGGAGAAGTGAGGCTCGGATACTGAGCGTGTCGGGGTGCATCCGAAGGCGTTGGTGAAGAGCGCCTGGCTATCGGGGCACCGGAGTTGGATTAAATCTCAGTGAAGCAGTGTGCGTGGTTTGGTGCATCCTGGGACTGAAGGTGATCGGCTGATCATCGTGTGCACCAGAAGAAAGTGAGTCTCTGCAACGTGGTGTGCTTGTCTTGGTGCCAACTGAGACAGCAGGAAGGAGTGCCTGGGGAACATGCACTCGGAGTTGACGTGAAGTCCCATCAGTGTTGTGTGTGTGGCTTCGTGCCAGAGGAGACCCAAAGGGTGCTGTGGTGAACGTGCACCTGGAGTAACATAATTTCAGAGGCGTGGGGTACGTGTGCCCTGCGGCTGCCTGAGACTGTCCTAACAGTTGCGGCCCGGACTGGCAGCCCCGGAGGAGCTGGGCTGCCAGGCCGAGCCGCTGAGGCCCATTGAGAAAGTTCTACATGGAATGCCCAGTTCAATGACGGAGGAGAGGAGACTGGGGTCGTGCCTCCAGGTAACGTGGATCACACCTGGGCCGGGTGCAGGCTCGCAGGGACACTCTCAGCCTCTCATTCTTGCTGGCAACGTGAGCCTTTGCTTTGGCTCAGATTGGGCCCGTACTGACCGAAGGAGAGGCAGTACTGGGGCCCGAGTGAAAAGCGTACTTTCTGTCATCGTTGATAAGTGTGGGGGCGCAACTGTTATCGAAGAGGCTGATTGCCGTAATACACATTGCCAATATTGCTTCTAACGAACTCCCAGACTGTCTTATGACGCCTGACATTATTTCTGCATAACAAAGTACACGATTGTAGCGCTACGCATTGCATTATTTCTCCGCTGCCAAGTAGAGGATTGTAGCGGCCCGCATTGCATTATTCCTTCATTGCGCAGTACACGATTGTAGCGGTACGCATTGCATTATTTCTCCCATTGCAAGGTACCGGACTGTATCGTTAAGCACTGTATTATTTCTCCTTTGCTCAGCACAGGATTGTATTGTTACGCAGAGCACTATTGTTTGTCCATTGCAACGTGTGTGATTCTAGCATTACGACCAGCATAGCGTTTGGAAAGCAGTGGTTGGGATTTGAACCTACCAGCCACGCGGATCGAATATTACCCATTAAAATATGTTGGCTTTTGTATCGTGTGGTCTAATAGTATATCTTTTTATATAACGTTTATACTCATTTTATCAAACTCGTGTGGAGTCCATTTGTGGTGTCACAAGTGCGTTGCTGTGAGCAACGTTGCACAGACTATTCACTTGTGCCTTGGAGATAGGCCCGGCTGCTCGTGCCAAGCTACTAGCGTGAGCAGGGCTATCTCAAACAGTGTCCTTTCTTGGCCTAACATTGAGTGAGGAGTCCCGGGTCTCGCATTTGGTGACAGTGGTGCGGGACAGGGACTCCGGCTTCCAACAACAACTAACAAATGATTGCAGCTCAACATTATACAAAACTATCCCATTGTCTCTGCCACATGTGATCATACACACTGATGCAATCTTACATATTAGGACCTGTGGAAAGAGTGAAGTCAGTAAACAACAATTATGGGTAGTTCTGGCATAGGAGATCCTTCCTACTTCGGCCATATGAAGAGCAGTGTCCCTGCCACTATAGTTTAAGAAGCGCACAATAATGACATATGGAGCACCGGAGGGTAGGTGCTGCATAAGTGCTCGATGCGCATGTTCCACAATAAAGACCCCTTAAAAAAAAGGAGATTTGATTAATAATTCTGCAAGTATAATCTCCATGAAATTTTCAATTTTGCCCGTAGTCATGGTTTTAGGGATGCACAGTGCCAGTAGGTTGTTTCTTCTTGTGGAGACTTCCAAAGCTTCGTGTTTAGTTTTGATTTCAGGCAGTTCTTTACTATGGTTGGTTTGTTGGATTTCATGTACCACCACTTGGCCCTCTGTCAGTAATCCTTCATTCCACCATATCAATTCTCTCTGCCTGCTTGGCCATTCTTTCCTTTAGTGGGTCTAAGTGCACAGTCAATGAGTAATTTTTTTCCATCTATTATGAACAGGCCAGTTTTCAGGTCTAGTAGAAGAGATTCATTAACGTCTGTGTCCAGCTTGCCACAACCCCCACATCTGTGTTTTCCTGTTTCATCACACCCTTTTACAGGAGGACAGTTTGGATTGCCAGTGACCCTTGTTTGGTTTCAGAGTATCCACTGGCTTCAGCATCAGATCAGATGAAATTCTGCTATCCCCCAGCTTCGAGGGGTATGGTAGAAATTTTCATGTGACTAGCAGGTTTGTGAGTGATAGGGCTCACAGGTTCTCAGATTCTGGTTGTAATGTTCAAGTAAGCTGGTGCTCACTCGTGATCATGGTGATCATGGAGACCCACGCCATTATGATGGTAAATGTTGAGGTCTGTGTTAATATTCTAAGGCCCTGATTACGAGTGTAGGTGCTATTAAGCACACCTGATAAAGAAACCACAGGGTAAGTTATTTATTGAGTGCAATAAATACACATATTAAGAGTTTGTGGAGAATAACATGCAACTTTTGGTGTTTAAAACAAACACCAAAATCCACATAGTGCGGCAAATAATATGTATATTTCCACTTTCAAATTTCATCAGGTTTGACCTGCAGAAATTTAATTAAGCTGGAGGTATTCAACACATCTGATAATTATCGGATATGTTAAATAGCTTTTCACTCGTGATTACAACTAGTGCGTAATCAAAGCTTTATAAATGGGTTGGACTTAACCAACCCACCCATAACCTTTGAGTCTCCTAGTTATTATTGGCGCTAAACCCAACACCCAAGAGTGTGGCAACATCAAGTTCAGCAGTTCGATTTGGGTTTCGCCTAAACCCGATATCATCCCTGCAGCCCACAGCTGGTCCTTCTATTCGAGCCCAGCGCCGTGGACACAGGCCTAACAGTGCGCTATTACGCTGTCAGGTAAAGCAGGTAGATATACTCATTAGCATGTGCAGGGGGAGGACAGATGCAAATCTGCTGAGTTCAAAATCTGGTTTTGCGATATGCAGCATGAATTGGGGCTCTCAATGAGCATGCTGGAATTGTTCCGCCACACCTTACTTAGACACAGTAGGCCCAAGTGATAACATAGTCCCCCCTCGTCTTTTTATAGCTGTCTTCTTGTGCCAATTGCCTCCACTCATCAACTGGGCACATCAAAGTAGGCCAGATGATGGTGGTGGGCCGTGCCACTGCCCAGGAGGCCAGTGCAGTACATCTATGAACTCTTCTGCCGGCCCACTCAATAATGGTCCCTCCTCTGCTGAAACCCACATGGAGGTGTATTGCTACCGAATGGAGTTATCGAAAGGTCCTCTTCACTCCTTTAGACCTCACAGGTGGAATGAGCGACCGCAACAGGCCTGGCTACAAGCCTCCCATATTCTGCTCAGCTCCACGGTCACGGCCTCACACTATTTAGTTGTGCCATTGTTTGGCATTTTTCAGCGTATCAGCTGTTGGATCGAGGTGGATTTTAGACTCTGGCCTTAGAAGCTTAGTGCAGAGCGGTCAGCAGCTCCCTGTAACCCCTGCAACCCCTTGTGCTTTGGTTATGGCTAAATAGTTTTGCCAATAACTAATCCACAAGAATACAGCATGACAAATCATACAATGCAAAGCTGCTGAGTGTAAATTGAGGCTTATGAACTTTGCTAATGGATGACTAACTGAAGATTTCCCAACTCGAATTTCACACCCCCTTACAACATACACAAGTTAGTCTGTGCATCAACATACATTCTGTTTTATTATTTACAAGACTAGGAATATTTTACGTTTAGCATTAGTCAAAAGCCATAATTCAGTAAATTAAAAGCCTCCTCACCATAAAATATTAGCCATATAACATAGTTTTATAGTCAAACAAATTCAATGAAACAAAAAGAAAGTATTGGTACATTATTTTGGACCTTCCACAGAGCCACCTTCCAGAGAGAGTAAAGCTCTCCACTGTGGCAGACAGCAAGATCTCCATACTGGACCATCATTTAGGGCATACAAAGCAATGTCAACTGAGAGTAGACTCTATGAAGTTAGCATGGAACTGCATGCTTCATATTTAGTTTAGCGTTTTTCAAAGAAAGGAGAATGCTTAGGAAGTGGTATAATTTATTGACACCTCTCTGTAGTATGTTCTGCTTTTCTAAAAATAAGCTTCATTTACTTTCCCCAACCCACATGGGTATGCTTTTGAACCTGGGTTGCACACACTGCTTCTCCTGAAATTGATCAGAAATAGAAGAAATGCATGTATGTCCCGAGACCATTCCTGTGCCCAAGTGTGGAGTGTAGACCGAGTGTCATGAAAGTAAAAATTGCTGTTTAATAAGGGAAAAATGTATTAACATGTAATCCTTTAAGCAATATTCCCAACAAAGCAGAATGACAATATCTATGCTTAAGTGTAATCTGTACACAAAGTAGAGAAATATATTCTAAACTGGATTGTTGTTTACAGATATGACAAAATTACCAACAGTAAGTGGAACTAAAGCATTTTTTAAAGATAAAAAATGCTTTCTGAATTCTTTTTTTTCTATTAAATATAAATAGTAGGACACCATAAGGATGGCCAGATGAATCAATGTCATGAGGATGCTGCGTGACAGGTCTGGATTTCATTTAATAAATTAGTGCATTACAGGTATTGTAATCATGGTTTTCAAAAACAACTGACAGACCTTATTAAAATGTTAGTTAAAAGAAAATTCAAAACTTGAAAAGTTTCTGTACAATGGTGTCATCTGGCCACCCTAGCTAACAGCAGAGTACAAAGTTCCCCAGGGAGCGTGTAACAGTGTGGAGCAAGGAGTAGGTATTGACAATACCGTGGATATCACTAAAGGGTTCCCTTGTCGGAACTTAGAGAGCCTCACACACCCAAAGTAATAGGCGTGAAACACACCCTTACTAGAGGGTGTCCGGTGTCATCATCGACTCACTGCCCCTCATCAGACCGGCGCTGCAATGTCTGACGGAGTCCCCGAAGGTACTCTTTTGGCGGGGTTCTTTTATTCCTTGCCGATGGTTGGTGTAGGTGAGGATGATGAAGAGTGTAGTCAGTGTAATAGTGAGTGATAGTAATAAAAAAGGTAAGCAGTCCACTTTCAACTTTAATAACGTGGCTGATTCCTTAGTTAAAAGGGGTGGGAGGGGAGTTTAGAGACCGTAAAGATATACAGAACAATAAGTCAACCCCCTAGTATGGTCAACATGTTTCTCGCCAAGAGGCGATTCGTCAGGACCTCAAAAGAAGTACTACACAAGAACAAAAACAAAAACAAAATGTGAACTCAATACTCAATCTCTATGAAGAAAGAGAATACAACCTCACTGGGTCGGAGGAGAAGAGGGCCAAGGGGTCCTGCTCTATTTAGGCGACCTAGAGGTAGGAGGAAAAAATAATAAAACAGAAAGAACAGTTCAAGTCAGTTACAACATAGTGACTCAATGCTCAATTCGTGCAGCGTGACTCTGGTGACACAAACTCCACACTGTAAGGAGTGCAGGGGGTAGTGTGGAAGGGAAAAAACCATTGAACCAGAAATGTGGATGCAACGTCCCTTCTATGACACACACCACCCGAATATCACACTTGGAGGGTTGCCATTGTGTGTCTAGGACAAAACTGTGGTATTGCGCCGAAGCTTAAAAAGGTCACACCCAATACCTAGGGAACAGAAGCAGCACGCAACAATAGTCATGTTCTTACCCTAAATGGATTAAAATGGGGCCTCGCAGCATGCTCCCGTGAGGCCAGCGTTATAAGGTACAGTTCACCTATAGGATGTAAGGAATTGATGACTGATAACCCAAACATGTCAAGTACACGCCAATAATGGTGCCCTAAGCGGCTGCAATATAGGCCCCAAGTGGAGCGTCAAGTGTTGTATTGTCACGGCAGCAAATCACAATCAATGCAGGCAAGGAGAGACTGTGGGCGGGGTGCTCCCCACTAGATATGGCCTCATGTGGTATAAATCCAGTGATAGGTCTAATCATCGTCCAATCTCATATCATAGGGGGCGCACGGGAAGGCGGAGTGCTGCCCTAGTTACCTTCAGAGAAAGGTCGGGCAGGATGTAAGCCAGGTGAGTACATGGCCCGGTGGGTCATAAATTCATATATCTCGTATGAAAGATACGAGTAGCGGGGCCCCAGGCAGGCTAAGGGTCTATCAAGGAGCTGCCCAGTCTACATGCAGTGAAAGACCAGGCGTGCAGAGGACAGGGCGAGTGAGTAGCCAAGTAGGGTAAAATATCGTGTGTGTAATCTGACAAGCGGAACCTCATGGAAGGCTACCGTGCAAAAAGGTAATCAACAAACAGGAAACTTTCGCCCGATAATGTGAGCGACAGCTACGCTCCTGACAACTAAAAACCGAAGACATGATGGTCATGTTCGGGGCTTACCTCGAAGGGAACACTGGCACGGCGGAACACCTACCCCTCACGCTCGCGGCACCTGGTCAGGGTGCGGAGCAGCTGGTGGAGGTATTCTGCTAGAGTCCGCCGTCTTGTAAGGAGTTGGCCGCTGACGTCAGTGCTGGTCTGGCGGTGGCGCGACTACTGTACGTCACGCGCATGCGCAGCACCCTATCTAAACAAGTGGGAAGGATTGTAGAACAGAGCGGCGCTGAATTGTGGCCATGTTGGGAGTGGCACTAAAAATCGGCAGTCGGGGGGTTCTTGCATACACCGAGAGTCATGACATTGACAGTCAGGTGTCAAACAAAACCGAGCCGGCGGCTTAGAAATGAGTGCATCTATACAGCACTCAATTGGCCCCAAGGTATGAGAAGGTGCGGTTATTTACGTAAATTAGGTGATGGTAGAAGGAGGGTGTCAATCTGTGCCTGCATCGACTGTGGACCACCGGGGCAATGTAGCAGAATCCCCGTGGGTCCGCTGTGTAACAAAGGTTGTAGGGGGAGGGATATCTCTGACATGTGGGTGTAATG
This sequence comes from Lissotriton vulgaris, assembly GCF_964263255.1. Taxonomy (NCBI): domain Eukaryota; kingdom Metazoa; phylum Chordata; class Amphibia; order Caudata; family Salamandridae; genus Lissotriton; species Lissotriton vulgaris. Next base: position 1,550,235,422 of record NC_141696.1, on the reverse strand, counting down.
TGCCCCGGGACGGCAACACGGGAAAGAGTGTGTGGATTAATGGACATAATGTAACCAAGATTAACTAAAGGTGCGGGTATTGGTGCATCTTGTGTGTTAATATACACATCGTGTCAGTCTGTACCTCTATTGACTGTGAGCCGCCAGGACAACGCGGCTAACCCCTGTGGGACCATGGGGTGTTAAACTGAAGGTCCTCTGTAAAGAGGGTCCAGGGTGCTTTAAGATGAAAGTGACAGTACAAAGCTGGTTTACTAGTTGTACTACACTACTGGTCAGGGGTGTATGACATGACCGCAGTACCTTGAGTGTGTTACTAGGGCAGGTGGGGTATAGGGGTAGTAGAGTGGTCTTTATCTAGAGACACTCGCCCAGGGAATAGCGTCATTTAGCCCTATTGTGTCTAGCTGGAGACGGTGAACCCATCTTTGTTCAAGCCTGAACAAAGCTTGTCTGGACATGGCTGGTTGGGACTCAAGCACTAACCATTGGATGCTGTCAGCAGGGTGATTATATTGTTGGTAGTGTTCATAGAGTCTCGTGTGAGTCTTGGAGCACCGTATGTTACTTTTATGCTCCGTTATTCTCAATTTAACCTGTCTCATAGTCATACCTGCATAGAATTTTCCACAAGGGCAGATAAGGAGATAGACACACTTGGTGCTATTACAGTTGGTATGCTTATTCAGTTTCCAAGTGAAAGAGTCTGTTAACGTAATTTCTTTGCACTGTAAAGATTGAGGACAGACAGCACAGCCTCCACAAGGGTAGTGTCCAACAACGGGTGGGAGGTCCCATAGTGTCCGTTGTCCAGTACCGGCTGATTTCTTGGGGCGTGTGTGTATCAGGGAGTCTTTAAGGTTCGTTGTCCGTTTAAATGCAAACCTTGGCTTGGGTAAATCAGTCCCCCCTGAGTTGAGGATGCCTCAGTGTTTATTCACTGTTTTCTTAATGAAATTAGAGTTCCTAGTGAAACTGGTGACGCATGTTATCAGGTTGTCCTGTTCTTTTTGATGTACATCAAGAAGTGCCTCCCTATGATTATTGAGGGCTCGCTTATTTGAGTCTCGTATCAATTGGGTGGGGTATCCTCTGTCAAGGAGTTTACCTTGTAGGGTGTTGGCTTCCTGTCTATAGTCATCCCTTGAGGAGCAGTTTCTACGTATCCTCAAGAATTGACCGAAGGGGAGTTTTTCACGTAGTGCTCTAGGGTGGTGGCTATTAAACAGGAGGAGGCTGTTTCTGTCCGTCTCCTTCCGGAACAGAGTAGTGCTCAGACCGGCTGGCCACCCTATACATCATAATTACTATTACAAAAAATACATAAAAAAGATTGATTTAGCCTATCCTTAACACACTATACTCTTCCATTTACAATCACGCATATTTGCCAGATCTGAGCAATGACATAAGATCATACTTTAATAGAGGAAAATCACATAGCGGGTAATCCAGTAATATGGATGGGGTTCTGGAGGCATTTAATGGATCGCTATGAAATATGAGTTTCATCAACAAGTGAATAGCCTCAAACTAGTCTGCAGAGCTGTACTATTGGGTTTTGTTGATTTAATATTCCAATGATAAAAATTCACCTTTATACAGATTCCACTTACAGTTTTTAATAAACATTCGCATTTGAAAACCGATATACTATTCAAACCAACTGCCATCAAATAATCATGTAATATAAAATATACAATATAAAAAATAGAAGCTAACATTTATGACATGACCATACATTCAATTTCTAAGGGATCTGCTCATATATACAAACCACATGGCCTTTGGCTTGTTGTTTATAAGATCATCAGAACCCCATGATTAAAATGTACATTGAAATATACCTGGGCCTTAATGTTTACATAATTCATTAAGGCCTCCAACATCCCCATGTACATGAATAGAATAGAAAAATATGCCCCATGGTCAACAAAGTTTAAGGTTACCAACATACCAAGTAATAAGCTCAAAGAGCTATCACTCCTTACAGCATGTACAAGGCAACTGCCACAGCCGGAGAATAGTTTCAACATATTATTGTGTTTTTCCAAAGCTAGAAAGCACAATAATCGAAACATACCTGACATTTGCATGGTCTAGACACTTTCTTCATAAACCTTATAACTCTGCATGCTGAATGGTGAAGGAAGCCCTCCCACATTTACTGTAGCAAAAATTATTTTCTTGGATGTGTTGCTGAAACGACTTATAATTTCATGACAGCCTGAACCATATATAATTTGATGCTTATGTATGAGTTTTCCTGTGTGTATAGATGCTCATGCACATGTAGTTGCAAAAAAGCATGGAAGCCCTTCTCACATCCATCCAGGTGTTATTTCCTCATTGTGTGTTCACTAACTGACCACTTTGCTTAATAAATCATAAAAGCCATTCCCTTATTTACATTTGCAAGAGGTATCTTACAGTTTATGAATGAAACAGCCTAGATATTTGTTGTTGTTTTTCCTGTCTGGGTGATTGCTGGTGTCATTTTAGGTATATTGAGCTAGCAAAACCCATTCCACCTTCACTGCATTTGTATGATTTGTCTTCTGTAGGCCTTCACAAATGGATGGTTAGAACTGATGCTTGAATCAATCTCTCCACATCCACTGCATGTGTGTGTTTTTTCCATTTTTGTGTTAGCTGCTCACCCTTTAGACACATGGATTTACTAAAGCTCTTTCAACATTCACTGCATTTGCATGTTTTTTCTTCTGTATGCCATTGCAGATGGATGGTTAGATCTGATGCTTGAGTAAAGCTCTTTCACATTCTCTGATTAAAGTTTTCCCCTGTGTGTTAGATGGTCGCTCTTTGAATGCGTGGATTTACTAAAGTTTTTTCCACATTTACTTCAAGTGTATGGTTTCTATGCTACATGCATTTACAGATAGATGCTTAGGATTGATGCTTAAGTGAAGACATTTCCACATTCATCCATGTGTATTGTTTAACCCATGTGCATGCGCTGGTGGCTCTTTAAAGTTGCTAAATGAGCGAAGCTCATTCCACATTCACTGCATGTGTATGGCTTTTCTCCTGTATGCGATCGCAGATGGACGGTCAGGCCCGATGAGTCAGTATAGCTCTTTCCACATTCACTGCATGTGTATGGTTTTTCTCCTGTATGCGATCGCAGATGGATAGTCAGGCCTGATGAGTCAGTAAAGCTCTTTCCACATTCACTGCATATGTATGGTTTTTCCCCTGTGTGTGTTCGCTGGTGGGTCCTCAGATGTGTAGCTCTAGTAAAGCTCTTTCCACATTCACTGCATGTGTGTGGCTTGTCACCTGAATGCCATCGCATATGGGTGGTTAGGTGTGTTGCTTGGGTAAAGCTCTTTCCACATTCACAGCAAGTATATGGTTTTTCTCCTGTATGCCAACGCAGATGGCTGGTTCGGTCTGATGCTTGAGAAAACCTCTTTCCACATTCACTGCATGTGTATGGTTTTTCTCCTGTATGCGTTCGCAGATGGGAGGTTAGGTGTCCTGCTTGAGTAAAGCTCTTTCCACATTCACTGCATGTGTATGGTTTTTCTCCTGTATGTGTTCGTTGGTGGGTCTTTAGATACGTAGATCTACTAAAGCTTTTTCCACAATCACTGCATGTGTATAGTTTTTCCTCCGTGTGTGTCAGATGGTGTCTCTTTAGTTGAGTAGCTTCACTAAAGCTCTTTCCACATTCACTGCATGTGTACAGTTTCCCCCCGTGTGTGTCAGATGGTGTCTCTTCAGTTGCGTAGCTTCAATAAAGCTCTTTCCACATTCACTACAAGTGTAAGGTGTTTCCCCTGAGTGCATCCGCTGGTGCTTCTTTACAGATGATAAACGAGTAAAGCTCTTTCCACATTCACTGCATGTGTATGGTTTTTCTCCTGTATGCGTTTGCAGATGGGAGGTTAGGTGTCCTGCTTGAGTAAAGCTCTTTCCACATTCACTGCATGTGTATGGTTTTTCTCCTGTATGTGTTCGTTGGTGGGTCTTTAGATACGTAGATCTACTAAAGCTTTTTCCACATTCACTGCATGTGTATAGTTTTTCCTCCGTGTGTGTCAGATGGTGTCTCTTTAGTTGAGTAGCTTCACTAAAGCTCTTTCCACATTCACTGCATGTGTACAGTTTTCCCCCCGTGTGTGTCAGATGGTGTCTCTTTAGTTGCGTAGCTTCAATAAAGCTCTTTCCACATTCACTACAAGTGTAAGGTGTTTCCCCTGAGTGCATACGCTGGTGCTTCTTTACAGATGATAAACGAGTAAAGCTCTTTCCACATTCGCTGCAAGTGCATGGTTTTTCTCCTGTATGTGTTAGATGGTGGCTCTTTAGATTTGAGGATTTACTAAAACTCTTTCCACATTCTTGGCAGGGGTATGGCTTTTTTCCTGTATGCTGTTGCAGATGAATAGTTAGATCTAATGCTTTGGTAAAGCTCTTTTCACTTTCACTGCATGTGTACGGTTTTACCCTTATTTGTTTTCCCTGAAGAACCGTTAGTTTTGATAAATCAGTAAAGTGCTTGCTACATTCCCTGCAAGGATATGCTTTTTCCCCGGTGTGTGGCTGCTGATGGATCTTTAGTTTTCCTGAGAAAGTAACCCTCTTTTCAAATTCACTGCAGGTGTGAGGTTTTTCTGTCTGCATTTGTTGATGGATCTTTAGGTTTGCTGAGAGAGTAAAGCTCTTTCCATTTTTGCTGCCTATGCTTATGTTTTCTGCTGTGTGGGTTTGATATTTGCCCCACCGAGCAGATGACTCGTTAAAAGTCATCTTACATTCCTTACATCCTAAATAAGCTTTCTGTTTGGCTGTTAGTGGTGGCAGTGTTGGGATTACAAGTTATTAAAACTCTTCTCACAAACACAGAACCTTTATGTTATTTCTTTTGTTTTCGTTTGTTAATGAACTCCTAGTTGTGATGGCTGATGAACCCTATTGCCACATTCAATATAACCTCATGTGTTTTCCCCGGTGCATGGTTGGTGATGCTACTTCAGTAATGAGAAGAAGCCAAAGCTCGTCTAACGTTGTGTGTATGGTTTTTTTCTTTGGAGTTTAGAGTCTAAGCTTTGGTTATATTTTGGCATAAATTATGTTAATGTGCTTGCTGACTGATCATTGTGGTTCCTGAATCACTAACTATATTTTAATCTTCACTAGGTATTTGCAGTGTATTTGTTCTTGCAGGACTGATAACATATGTATGACCTTTCTATCCGGAGCTGTGTTTTCAATCTGCGTTAAGAACTTTCTAGGATGTGTGAAACGAATAAACCTCACAGCTTATCTAAATAGTCTGTTACTTGGACAATATTTATGAAATACACACAAAGAACTCAATACCAAATCGTTATGCTCTAGAATAATATTCTGCATTACAAGTAGCCAAACACTTCTTTCTTTTAACTTTCAGATGTCTGCTTCACGATTCATGTTTTGTATACCTATGTTTTGTATACCTCTTTCTAGGGATTGTAAGGTCCAGCCAAAACAGCGTGTATGATGGACTAACACCATAATATTGATATTGTCATATTAGAGAGGGGAGCACTTTTTATAACTACCTGATCATTATCTAAGATAAAGGGTGGTATCTAACATGTATAAATTTTGGATGTGTTCTGCCAGTGTAATTTTTGTGATTTTAATTTATTTGGATGTTTTGGGACCAGCAGCATAGATGCCCTTAGCCTCTTGAAGCCTCCGGATTGCATTTGATGGTCCTGCAGGATAAGTTTGTTCATGTACGAGATTCTCTGTCTCCTACTGAGTTGTTCTATTTCGCAATACTGTTTGGCATCATTTTTGGTTCTTCTCGAGCATCAGATAGCTTTCCAGTGTGGTCATGTTTTCTTCAATACTCTTCATCTTATTACAGTTTCGGGAATCTCCTCTCTGTGGATACAAAAATACCTTTGATGTCGAAAACTATAAGCAGCAAAGTGTACACTATGTCTCTGAAGAAATGTAAAAAAAAAAATCGAACGCTTGAATACATTTCAGCCACCGGTAATTACTCTAGGTTACAATACAGAACATCTTTTTAGCTCACTCCACTATCGGCAATGATCATTCTTATGGAAATCGGCATTCATTGATCATGCTTCAAGAAAATAAGAACAGCCCAATTTGGAGAGAGGATGTAGCCTTACGGCTAGAGCGGTCGACCTCAAAGCTGGGGAACCGGGTTCGAGTCTCAGCAACGACGTTCAACATCCTGTGATTATGGGCAAATCACTTAATCTCCCCGTGCCGAACAAAAATTAATATGTCCATCTGTAACGAAACTGGTGCTCATGTAAAGTGCTCGGATATCTGATATCTTCGGGTCTAGTTTGTGCTATATAAAACTCTAAAAAACACTTTTTTAAATGTACCAGAGTCCACAATAATTTGAATAGTAACATATGCAATAACACATAATGGTGTTGACCTTGTTGTACTTGGTCAGTGAGATGTAGCTTAAGTCCTATGCCACAGCAAGACAATTAATTAATACATTTCACTTTATCATGTTCATAGCTTAGGAAATAATAATGTTACAATGAAAATAAAAGCACAACAATAATTTTCAGGACAAAAAAACAAATCCTAGAGGGAAAATAAGAATTGGGTGGCATGTCAAATTGTATGATGTCCATACGTTCACTGAGAAAGACAGTGGCCAAGCAATGTCTACATGAGCCCAAAGTACGATTAGAGGGGCTGCCACATTTCAGTGTATTACTGCTTCCTGCTGCAAGCACAGAGATTAGCCATGTGTTCAATAATGGTGGGTTTATTAAGTTCAGCACAAACACTTTAGAGGGAGGGGCAGTTCTTAGTGTTTGCAACCTTCCAATGAGTAATTACGTTGAAATGGCAAATTTCTTTCAACACTGTTCACAATCTCAAACAAACTGCTGTCAACCATATGGGATGCCATTAGATTTCGATGTAATACATATGATGCACAGATCAACCAGGAAGCAACCAGATATGCTAATCAGATCCAAGTAAGATGTGTAAGACTAACTGAAGCTGACTTGAACAAGACTTATACACAAATTAAAATAAGTTCTGGAAGTGCAAGATTTAAAATGACACAGAGTATACTTGGCTCCCAAGTAGCTACATGAGATAGGTTTGTACCAGGTATAGAAATCGCAGAGCAGATTTTTATCCACATATTGTAGTCCAGCTCATTGCTAGCACTCTACTGTGAGATAACAGTAAACTCATTGAAAGGTGTTTAAAGAGACAACAATTTCTGTATTTATCCTGCTTTCAGGTAGGAGAAGTATAGCCATGCACTGGTTAGACTGATCAGGTTCAGCAAGTGGCTTAAAGCTGCTGGTCACTGAAGTGTTGCTGAACAAATTCACATGCAGCACATAGGAAATGACCCTAAACTTAATGAGCACCTGGGAAGATGATACAAAATACTGTCTTAGGTGATGTATGTCTAAGAAATGTTGCCTTCCTGAAACACTACACAGCCTAGTTTTATACCGGACAGTCTTTCTTCAGAGTACCCTTTTAAACAATTAGTGTAACTGATTTAAAACGATTACACTTTGTAAGTATGAATTAGGCTCTAATTGATGACTTGATGGTTTGGTACATCGCCCACTTGATACTATGTCCGATGCTTGTACTTAAAGATTATTAAAACACAATAAAAAAAATGTGTCAATGCACCAGAAAATGGGAGCTTAGAGATCATCAAACAGTACTCAAAATACTTACAGAAATGTCTAGTAGTTTTTTTTTTTCAACAACATATTTTATTTGGTCATTTTGCGATACATCGGGCGAAAGCCCCACAATCACACGTTGAATCATTCGGACAATATTTGCATCAATAACCATTTCCATGAAAATAAACAATCCCTGCTGAACAAGCAGGTAAAATAATAATCTAAACAATATGCAGACACTGGTCAAATTTCGAGGTACGGAACATGATTCAGCAGATACAAAATACACATCCCAGTGAGATAATAAAACAGTCAAGCGATAAGAACTTGGGGGACACATGGCAGGAAGCGAAGGATGCGGCTCAGAAGTCCTCCTCAGGTAGAGGGGGCAGGTTGATTCCACGATATGTCGCCCACCGCGACCATATCTTGTGATGTTTCCATGGGCAGCCCCTAGCCTCAAACACTGCAATCTCGCCTCCCATACATCTATCTAATTCGGTCTTCCATTTGCCTACAGTCAGGGTAGACTATGCCTTCCATCCCTGTGCTAGGTCTCGTTTGGCAATAGTGAGGATTAGGAACAATAGATGTTGTTTGTATCGGTTCCCCCAATGTAGTCAGTAGAATGCGACAAAAACAGTTGTGGGTCCAGTGGGAGCACCCACCCCAGCACCACATTAAGACATGACCTAACTCTATTCCATAAGGGTTGTAGGGCCGTGCAAGTCCATTTCGTATGGAAGAAGGACCTGTCCTCTCTGCCACACTGCAGACATGCTGGGGATTGAATAACCCCCATTCGCCACAGTCGTACCCTTGTGTAATAAACTCTATGTAAATATTTGAATTGGATGAGCCTGCAACGTGTGGAGACCGCCGCGCCCCTTGGACTGACAATCACTTCAGCCCAATCATCATCTGTTAATTTGGGAATATCTGCCTGCCAGGCCTGTCGGTTCTTGTCTAGAGTGGTGAGAGTGTGTGTTGTCAAAGTTTGGTATATTTGCCTAATTTTGTGTAGTGCGAGGTCTCCCATCAATAGGCGTCCCTCCAAGGGCTGGAACTCAGGGAGAGTCTCTATATTTTGGATCAGGGGTGAGAGTGTGTGTCGGAGCTGTAAAAATGTATAAAATTGTGATTTATTGCTGAAATTATTTTAAAGTAGCGCCCCCTCAAAACATCTCTAAGGGTCGAAATCCCCACCAAGTCCCAGCCCTGGAACCCGCTAATTGTGTTAACAGTTCTGAGGTATGTACCATGCCAAAAGGTGGTCTGTCCAGTAAATCGCCCTTTCCATCCCATTTGTCTGGTCTTTGCCCTCCATAACTATATGACTTGCCTGCCAGCTGGTGGTAAATGGTCTAGCCTTGTGTAGCTATATAATAAGTGGAGTAGGGGGACATGTTCCATCGTGGTGTGTTCAGTGGCATAAGCCGGATCAGTGGGAGAATTATACCATAATTCATTGATTACGAGGATGTGAGACGGAACGTAATATGAACAAATGTCAGCAGCCGCGATCCCCCCACAACACGCGAACACCTCTACCGCCCCAGAGGAACTTATTTTGTAATGTGTTTACTTGAGCAAACCAAGCATAAGGGATAGGATAAGGGAAATTTTGGAGGCGATATAAGATCCGAGGCAGGGAAACCATCTTAACGATGGCGGAGCGCCCATAGAGGGATAAAGTAAGTGCAGACCATATTGTCATTTCGTTTTTGAGACTGACCAACAGTGGGGTGATATTTTGCATCCATGAAATCTTGTGGCACAGGGAGATGAAGATCCCCAGATATCTGAAACCATCTATGGCGCGGGACAGCTGCGCGGCCCATGATTCACGGCCTTGATGTCCACACACTGGGAAGAGGATGGATTTAGCAGGATTAGCATGGAGGCCGGTGGTACCGCCAAATACTTCAAGAATTTCTAATATACGGGGTCCAGAATACCACGGGTCTGTCATAAAAAAAGAGAACGTCATCCGCATATAATGCTATGCGATCAGATCTTGAGCAGGACCAATCGAATTCCCTGAGCACCGGGTCACTTCTGACACAGGCCGCTAGAGGCTCAACCGCCAGGGCGAACAACAATGGAGACTGTGGGCAACCCTGGTGGGTACCCTCCTGGATCTGAAAGGGGCCAGAGCGGTGTCCCGCAATTCAAACTGATGCCGTCAGATCTGTGTACAACAGGTGTGTATACGCCGAGAAGCGGGATCCAAAGTTGATTGCCTCGAGCAGTTGAAAAGGGTAGACCCAACTTAGTGAGTCGAATGCTTTTTCGATGTCGGCTAACAAAAGGGCAGCTGGACGGCCTAAAGCGGGGGCCGCAGTGATGGCGTTTTGGACTCTCCTGATGTTATGTCTAGTGGCCCTCTGTGGCATGAATCCCGACTGTTCAGGATGGATCAAATCGGTAATGCACCCCATCAGGCAGTCGGCCAAGATTTTCCCTAACAATTTGGGTTCCAAATTTATAAGGGAAATGGGGCGATAGAAAGATGGGTTATCAGGGGGTCGGCCAGGTTTGAGAAAGAGAACTATCATCGCGTGACGCCAGTCACTTGGTAGCCTTGCCTGGTCAGATGCGTCCACAATGGTTGCCAATAAATGAATCCCCAAGAGAGGCATATGGGATTGGAGGAATTCTATTGGGAACCCGTTGGGGCCAGGGGCGCGACCTGGCTGGATTGCACTGAGGGTGCCAGTCAATTCTTCTAGTGTTATTGGAGTCTCCGGACGCTCCCGGACGGAGTCGGGGAGCCTGCGAGGTGGAATGTCCACAAGAAACTCCGCTATAAGTTCGGCAGAGAGCTGCTTCTTCTGGGCGTATAGGGACATTAAGTGTTTTGCAAATTCTTCCGCTACCCCCGCCGGCGACGTGTGCAAAGACCCGTCTGAGCCACGAATAGTGGGTGTGACGGCCGGGGCGCTGTCGGCTTAGCACAATCTGTGGAGCATTTTGCTGGACTTATCCCCCCACTGATATATCCAGTGTTGCGATGCCTCCCAGATCTCTTTGGCTTTGCCCTACAGATATTGACGCAGTTCTTGCTGTGTGAGAAATAAATTGCGGCGAATGATGGGGCAGGGATTGGAACTGAGTTGGGAAGATAGGGACGCCTGGCGCATTTCTAGGGCATTGAGCTGTTCGCGGCGCGTACGTTTCTCTTGTGTGCGATAGCTAATTTCATAGCCCCGGACAGTCGGCTTGAGGGCTTCCCAGAGAACAGTGTTCGAAGGAGCAGAAAGGCCATTGTCGGCTAAAAAGGTAGTAATCTCTGTGTTCAGCATATCGTGATAGGCCGGACTGCGGAGATGCCAAGGGGACATTCTCCAGCGGAATGGCGGCCTGCGGAGGCACGTGTGGAATTGCATTGTAACCGGGGAATGATCAGATAGACCACGGGGTCGATGTATTTTCGAGAATCTATGAAGAAAAACCCGGGGGACAAGAAAGTAATCTAGTCGGGACTGTGACCCATGGACCATCGATAGATATGTGTATTCACGCTCAGTAGGGTGAAATTCCCGCCATATGTCAGCCCAGTCCCTTGTCAATCCAAATTAAACAATTTGGTCGGACCCAATGGTTGTGGGGAGTCGAGGATGCACTGGCGGTCCAAGGGCCCCATGGTATCGTTCCAGTCGACCCCCAACAGGCTCAAACCAGTTGGAAGGGAACCCTAGACCCCCAATAAATGTTCTATAAAAGTGGCGCCTAATGGTGGGGGGGCATAAATGCTACCAATAGTGACCTGTTCGCCAGAGATCGTACCCATGATGAACAGGAATCGGCCCCCAGGATCTGCCCTATGTGCGATATATTTAAATTGAACCCTGCGATGGATAAGAACCTCCACCCCCCTGGAGCCCCCCATGAACCCTAGGTGGTAGATGTGACAGAAACCGAAGCGAACAAGGCACAGGGCTTTCGTTCCCATTAAATGGGTTTCTTGTAGAAGCAGGATACCAGCCCCATACCTCTTTGCCTGTCGCAGAACAGCCCCACGTTTTACCTTAATCAGTAGCCTCCGGACATTCCAAGATACCACTGTTACGTCCCCAAGGAGGTTTTCGTCACCAGGGGTCATTAGAGTCGAAGTAATAGCTGAATGGAGCTAGAAGATTTACTTGAAAGACAATATGAAAAATTTCCCACCACCTGCATGTACAAAAACATATAAACATTTATAAACCATCATATCCGAAGGGATATCTCCTCACCCGACACTACCAAAAACAAGGAGCATCTGTTGCGGTGCAAAGATATCACACCAAAGGATCCCACCCCACCCTATAACCCCAAGAAAACAGGGAGTGCAAGACGTCCGTAGCCCAGCAGTCCGCGGTCAAGTACCCATGCCCACCCGGAAACCGACAGTACTGATATACAATCAACCATATGCAGTGTCTTACAGTTCACCATTTGGAGTGTGGAGCAGTCCGGATCAATCAAGGCGGTCCCTCAGGGCTCGGTGACACTCTGTCCGGCCCCCGCCGCTTCTGGGACTTGTTGGGCCGTGGCCACTGAGTGCGAGAGCTACGAGAAGAGTCTGAGTCTATGGCAGATGGAGAGTTTGCTCGGAGCTGAAGACGCTCATCCGATTACAAGAAGACTGCCTCAGGAGTGTCGAAGAAGTAGGACTTGGAGTTGTAGATTACTCGCATCCGGGCCGGATATAGCATGTATTGAACATTCAACTCTCTAAGTCTGAGCTTCGCGTCCATGAAGGATTTGTGTTGTCGCTGGACCAGGTGCGTGCAGTCCGGGAATACCAAGATTGAGCGAGAGTCATGTATAAAGCTGTCTTCGTGTGTCCTGACGAATCGCAGAATAGCATCCCGGTCGGCGTAGTTCACGATCTTTGGAATGACAGGCTTTGGGCCGCGCCAGGGGGGGGGGGAGGGGGGTCTGAGGGGGGCCTCTGCATCAGGGCCCTGTGCGCCCTCTCAACAAAAAAGGCAGATGATAGGACGTCGTTCGGCAGGATGTCTTTGAGCCACTTTGTGATGAAGTTAGTCATGGATGCCCCTCACAGCCCTCGGCCAGGCCCACGAAGCGCAGGTTGTTCCTCCGAGCATGGCCCTCGGCATCTTCCACCCTAGAGGCAAGTTCCTGCATGACAACAGTTAGCTTGTTTACTTTCTTTTGAAGGGAGGTCACTGAGTCTTCCACCGTAGACACTCTAGCTTCAGACTCGGTGATCCAGTCCACTTCCTTACGAAGATCCTGTCGTAGGAATGAGACTTCGGATCCCACTGTGCCGATCTTGCATCCAGTATGTCTCGGGTGCTGTTGAATTCCGCCAGGAGGACCGCGTTATCTGGGGCTGAACTCCCCATCTCCGCCATCGGCACCCTCAGTAGCCGTAGTGTATTGGTCCATAGTGCCCTGTTTGGGGCCGGCCCAACTCGGCCCGCCCTTGCCCATTAGGGTGGTCGGCCCTGGCTGTGAAGTAGACAAGAGGGGGCAATGAGCCCACACCCACAGGGCAGGTGGTCGTCTCCCCGAGCGGAACTAGGGTCGCAGAGGCTAGGAGGGTACAGGTGGCCGAGACCTTGCTTACTTGTTGGTGCACGGTCAAGGCATTATTGATGGTAAAACCCAAATTACGTACCTGGTCTGATGGGAGAGGGAGGGTGCCCATCACGGCAGACCAATGTCTAGAACTCCATAGGTCTTGTCCTTGTCCCAGAATCAGTACTTCGGTCTTACCACCATTCAATTTAAGGAGGTTGTTGTTCATCCAGGTGGCAATTTTCCCTAAGCCTGACTGCAGGAGGGAGGTGGAGCTAGGGCCAGGGTTTGAAAGGGAGAATGTGATCTGGGAGTCATCAGCATACGTGAATAGGGTAAGACCTGCTTGTTCGGCGATATGGGCCAACGGTCTGACATACAAATTAAAAAGTAGGGGGCTGAGCACAGAGCCCTGGGGAACGCCATAGGGTGAAGCATGAATATTGGAAGTTGCCATGTTAGAGAAGATTTGAATCGTGCGATGTGTGAGGAAAGAGGAGAGCCCGTTCAGTGCTGGGCCGCAGATGCCCAGTGAGGTTAATGTCTTTATGAGTATGGTATGTGAGATGGTGTTGAATGCTGCGCTGAGGTCAAGTAGTATAAGCGCAGCTGTATCTCCTCTGTCAAGGTGCTGACGCAGATTCTCCGTAACTCCCAGTAGTGTTGTTTTGGTGGAAAAAACGGTTCTGAAGCCGGATTGCCAGGGATGAAGAATATGATTAGATTCTATGAACTGGGAGAGATGGGAGTGAATGTGCCTCTCAAGAATCTTAGAAAAGGCTGGCAGAGGAGAAATAGGGCGGTAGTTGGATAGGACGCTTGGGTCTGCCGTAGGCTTTTTCAGGAGAGGTGTCACCATGGCGTGTTTCCAAGTAGCCGGGACAGTAGAATCTTGCAGGGAAAGGTTAAGGGCCCGATGTAGGTAGGCCGTTACCGATCGGTAACGGCCGAAAAGACCGATTTTGGGCCCTTACCGATCGGTATACTGCCATCGAGATGTAGGGCAAAGAAAAACATCCAAATCGGTACAAAAACCGAATCGGAATGACTACCGAATCGAAAATAATCCGATACGTACATACCGAAAATCGGAAATGTAACGAATCGGTAACACACCGAATCGGATAAAAATACCGAATCGGTCCATTTACCGAATCGGTAGTGACACCGAATCGGAAAATATCCGATTCGGTCCATGTACCGAATCGGTAGTGACAACGAATCGGAAAATATCCGATTCGGTCCATGTACCGAATCGGTAGTGACACCGAATCGGAAATCATCCGATTCGGTCCATGTACCGATTCGGTAGTGACACCGATTCGGACATAAGCCGAATCGGATAACCTACCGAATCGGTAGAATCACCGATCGGGAAAGTCCCCGATTCGGACAGATGGGGAGATGTAGGGAAGCACAGAAATACCGATTTCAACTCAAAATCGGTATTATTCACTCGGTATTTACCATGGATTACAATCAGGTGGTAACCAACTCCAACCCATAAAAACAGACCAAAAATGCATTGCAACTTGCAGGATGGCAGCTTTTTATGTCATTGCGAGGCGGCTACGGCTACAGCAGGAAGGACAGAGGGAATGGCAAAGAGAGGAACAGGTCTACAGACAGAGGATCACCCTGTTCATGCTCACAGAGGCAGAGATTCTACAGAGGTACAGGCTGGACTCAGACACCATACTTGAGCTCATCAGGGACCTCAAACCACTGTTGGAGCACCCCACCCCAAGGGCACACGCCATCCCAGCGCACGTCCAGGTGCTATGCAGCTTACACCTGCTTGCGTCTGGCAGCTATCAAAGTGGAGTTGCAGCGGTAGGAGGGGTGACCCAGAGCAGCCTGTCAAGGTTCTTCCACACATTCCTTGACGCCATGATACACAGGATGGACCAGTACATCTCTTTCCCCGCAACCCACGCAGAACTGCTACAAACTAAAGCTGACTTCTACCAGATGGCACAATTTCCCCAAATCATTGGCTGCATAGATGGCACACACATTCCGATTTGCCCCCCAGCTGACACAGAATACATATACCGCAATCGGAAGTCTACGCACACCATCAACGTACAGGTGGTCTGCAATGCGAAGTGCACCATCACAGACCTGGTAGCAAAATTCCCAGGGAGTACCCACGACTCCTACATTTTTCAACAGAGCGGCATCTATGCACGGCTGATGGCTGGGGAATTTGGTGAAGGATACCTCCTAGGTGAGACACATCATCAGACCCCCATAACAAAAAGCAGCTAAGTGAAATACATGTATGCATGTGAGTAATTTTACCCCTTTTCCTTCTAGGCGACAGTGCATATGCCCTACGCTCATTCATTCTCACCCCCTACCTCAACCCCTCTACACCCAGCCAAAGGAGGTATAACCGGGCCCACAAAAGCACAAGGAATGTAGTAGAAAGGACATTTGGCATCTGGAAAAGCAGGTTTAGATGCCTGCACAAGAGTGGAGGTGCAAGGCAGTATACCCCCATCACCTGCTGCAAAATCATAGCTGTCTGTGCAATGTTGCACAACCTTGCGGTGAAGAAGGGCACTGAGGTGGAGTTGTCAGACTACGAGGACCATGACGACGACGATGCTGTGCCACTAACACAACCTGCTGGGGTGTCTACGCCAAGTGATGGCAGATACAGACGTGAGGAGATTACAGAAAACTATTTCTGAGTGAGTACAGATGCACAGACAGATCAATGGTTGTGGGTAAAAGCAAATTTTAATAATGTTGCAACACAGTTACTGCACTGATGTGCAACAAATTAAAATATCAAAGTAAAGAAAACAAATGTCAAAGGTCCGGGTTGCCTCAGCCGCCCTGGCAAGCCTACTTTTTGGGGCGTTTGGAACCCCACTGGGGTGTGCCTCACCCCCTTCCGCATGTCCTGCGGCTTCTGCGGAGCGCCTGGTGCTCCGGCGCGGCTCCAATACAGCGCTGGCCGGGCTGCTGCGGCTGCTGCTGTCCCCAGCATCCCCCAGGTCCAGGGCTGGATTGGCCGCAGTGTTGGAGATTATCATTGCCTCCATGGCTGTTGTAATGCAGCCCATTCCCCTGGTGACCTCAGCTGTGTTTTGCGTCAGACTTGCCTCCATGTTAGCCCCACGTTGGCACAGCTGCGCGGTTGCAGCAGCAAGGCGGCTAATTGTACGGTTGTGCACGCGGGCATCCCGCCTGCGCGATTGCTCATGCTCCTCAAGTCTTCCGCATAGCTGTGTTACGGCTGTGGTCAGCCTGCCAAGACCTGCAGCAACCTCCTTGTTTGTGTCCACAAAAGCCTTGAACCCTTGCACCATCTCGCCCATCTGCAGGTTGTGCTAGCGGAGCTGGCGCTGGCAGGCCATGATGGACTTTGCCTGAAGGCGTTGGATTTTGACCATGCTGCCTTCAAGCCCCTGGAAGACGCTGGCCTCCCGTGCCGGCGGTGCAGTGCTGGAAATTGCACGCCTCCGGGTACTGCTGCTGCCGCCCTGCTGTGCGGGCTGGGGTGCCACTGGTGTTGTTGTGGTGGTGGCCGGGGCCTGACCCGCTGCTCCCTGGATAGGGTTGACTGGAGCCACAGCCATTCTCGTGGCAGGAGGTGTTGTAGGTGCAGGGTGGGCCCTTGTCGGAGAGTTCTCAGGGGAGAACAGCAAGGGGGGTGTGCCTGACAATTGTGGGGAGTGAAGGAATGCATAGTCGATTACCAGGTCTCCCTCATTTCCCTGGCCAATGGTGTTGTCCTCCTCCTCCTCCTCGGCAGCCTGACTCGTGCTAGGCCCTGCCACCGCACTGGTAGTTGGTGCTGGTGCTGGTGCCTCTGTTGCTTGTGGTCCTCCGCCTGATGGTGCCCCTAGGTATAAAGAAGCATTTGTACATTGAGTGCCGATGTATTACAGTCACTACAATTAAAGCATTGCACATGTCCTTGCATCTCCTTTGAATGTGTTCCACTGTTTTCTATCTTGTGGTCATGCACTGCCATATTTTGCTAACTTCTGCTGACTACATGTACCATGATGCTTTTCTCTTGTATGTTGGTTGCAGTACTGGGCTGGGGTTTGGCTGTGCATTGTGTCTAAAGGGGAGGTGTCTGGTAGGGTGTGTCATGATGCGCATGCTTCTTACCTGTAGCTGTAGCTCTGACTGAGCTATCCAGGTCCCCTATTCCGACCACACTCTCCCTCTCGATGGTGCTGGACACCAGTTCCTCCAGCTCAGTGAGGGGTGGCGCCGGGTTCCTGCCTCCACTTGTCAGTCCAGCTTGCCTCTGGAGCTCAGCCATCTTGCGTTTGGTCAGGCTGCGGATGTCATAAAAGCGTTTTTTTAGGTCATTAAGGGACCTGGGGGTGACACCTACTGCGTTGACCTTTTCAGCTATCTCACTCCAGAGCCTCCTCTTCGTGCTGTCCGGCACAGTGAGGGACAGCCTCCCAAAGAGCTGCCTGTGCACCCTCACCACCTCCTCCACCAACACCTGCAGCTCCATGCTACTAAACTTTGGCTTTCTCTTCTGGCCAGCCTTCTGGCTCTCACTGGTGCTTGCCATCTTGCTATCCACAGTTCTCTGGCTCCTGCTCCCACTGCTGCTCACTGTGAGTGTTCAGCTCAGGCTGGCTCTCCAGAAAGTTCTTAATGAGCTGCACCTGCCTGGGTTGCCACTCCCTGCTTGGGTGGGGGAGGAAGCTTCCACCTCATTGGCTGCAGTGGATGTTACCGATTCGGATTTTACCGATTCGGATTTTACCGATTCGGATCGTTCAATGCATTCCTATGGGCATTTTGGCCATGGGGGTGTATTCCGACCTCCGAATCGGTAATTGCCGATTCGGCAAATACCGATTCGGCGGTTGCCGATTCGGTAGTTGCCGATTCGGTACATTCCGATTCGGTCCGTGCCGATTCGGGACGTATCGAATCACAATACCGATGCCGACCGATTCGGTTTTCATTCGGTGTTTTTTTCCTACATCTCGTATTCCGATTTCTGAATACCGATTCGGCCCGCCTCGGTATTTAGAAATCAGAAAAAGCCATTTACCTACATCGGGCCCTTAGGGTTTTACAAATCATGGATAAATGGGAGTTGTGAAGTTGTTTTAATATTGGGATGGGGAGTGGATCTTTGGGCGAACCAGATTTTAATTTACCTAAAATATCTATCAGGGCGTCCAAGTTGAGAAGTGGCCATAAATCCAGGTGTGCATTAATGCCAGGCAGGTCAGACATTGCGAAGCAGGTAGTGGTATTCGAAGTGGTTGTCTGTGAGTGCTGAGTCATATTTGAAAAAGAGTTGGCTATATCCTGGTAAATAGTTTCAATTTTTTTTGGGAAGAATTGGGCGAGCTCTTCGCACTGGTTGTTGTTCAGGGGAGGCAGTTTAGCTGTGATCTCGGAGCCCGCAAGTTCTTTGACCAGTCCAAATAGAGTTTTGGATTGGTTAGTGGCCTCAGAGAAAGTTTTATAGACAAAGCTAGCCCTAGCAAAAGCGCATAATTTGTGATATTGTTTTAATTCTTTTTTGTAGGAATCCCTGGCTTCTGGGGAATAGTCTTTCCTCCAACTCCGTTCTAGGCGCTTACATTTGGATTTTAAGGCTTTTAATGGTTCGCCGAACCAGGGAGCTGGAATTCTATGGTCATTCTGTTTTTTCTGTGAAAGGGGAAGACAAGTGTTAATGGCACCCGCGAGCCAATCGCCAACCTTTCCCGATAAAGTTTCTATATCTCCGAGAGTGGTGTCTGTATTGGAGAGAGTTGAAGGAGGATATGAGTCTAGGACCTGATTAAGGGCGCTTATATCTAATTTTTTCCAATCTCTTTTGCAGACATGAAGGGTTGAGCTGGTGGGCGTAGGGGCGATAGGGGGGGCAAAACTGAATTTGGATAAGAAGTGGTCCGAACAGTGCAGGGGAAGTGCGGGAGTGCAGTGAATATAGGGAAGGTTGGACAAGATCGGGCCAAGAAGATGGCGTGGGGCCTGAGTTACAGAGCGTGATATTCATGGCAGCTAGATCAGCTATAAGATTGCTGCTCGTAGAGTTTTGTAGGTCCTCTAGATGTAGATTTAGGTCACCTAGGATTGAGAAGTTTTTAGAGTTCAGGAGGAGAGAGGCTGTTAGATTAGGGAATGATAGAGCCCACGAGTTCAAAGGGCCAGGTGGTCGGTAAACTAACAAGCCCGAGAAGGTGAAATTAGGGTGTAGAGAAAGTTTGAAGAGGGCAGCCTCAAAGTTAGGGACATTTAGAGGGTCGAATTTACATTGTAGAGTGTTTTTAAAGATTATTGCTATGCCACCCCCGATTTTATTTAGTCTATCTTTCCTGACGATAGCATAATTGGGTGGTAGAGCTTCGGCGATGTCAGGGCCAGAGCTTTCATGAAGCCAGGTCTCTGTGAGGAATAGGACGTCAGGCTGTTCGTCAGTTATTAGATCATAGATGTCCCTTTTGTGCTTGGGTAAGGAGCGGCAATTGAGGCTGAGAAAGGTGAAGTTTAAGGTGAACTGGATAGGTGATGAGGGGTTGGCCTTCGTCCCGGGCGCAAAGAGGAGGCATGATTGTGGGGAATCAAGGAAGAATTTGCACTTGGGGCAAAAACTGGAGCAGAATCTGTCCAATTGGAGCAAGGTACAACCTTGGTTCTCATGGGGCCTAAGAGCATGGAGCTGATCAGCAGAATAGGCAATCCGTTCTGCGGGATTTTGGGCAGGGGTCGTGGCCCATGGGCCTGGTTGGGCGCGGACGGGCGCAGACGGGCTTGCCTTGGGCGCGCCCACTGCGCGAGCGAAATGGCATTAGTTTTAAGTAGGGTGGAACTCTAAGTCATATGACCGTCAGAGCACACCTCCACCGAGCCCCGCCAGCTGCAAGTGGTTCTGCCGAAGTACAACGCACGTCACCCTCCACAACAATCAGGGTAGGAGCCCTGCGGTGGAACGAGGTGAGAGCGCCCCTTCAGAGCGGAAGTGTGAGCAGGTACTGTTTTAAAGCACAGACGGTTTCCAAAGTTTGTTTTAAAAAGCCAGGCAGAGCGAAAATAAAATTAGAACTTATCCAAAAGGCTGCGCTAGGTAACACTGACCTTACACCATCCGCTGCACGTGAGAAATGGCAGGCTTCAAGTAGGGTGAAACTCTAGGTCATGTGACCGTCAGAGTACACCTCCACCGAGCCCCGCCAGCTGCAAGTGGTTCTGCCGAAGTACAACGCACGTCACCCTCCACAACAATCAGGGTAGGAGCCCTGCGGTGGAACGAGGTGAGAGTGCCCCTTCAGAGCGGAAGTGTGAGCAGGTACTGTTTTAAAGAACAGAAGGTTTCCAAAGTTTGTTTTAAAAAGCCAGGCAGAGCGAAAATAAAATTAGAAATTATCCAAAAGGCAGCGCTAGGTAACACTGACCTTACATCATCTCCGCTCCCTCAGGGCAGTGCGCAAGTATCCAGAGGCAATACAGGCCTAACAGTGGGGGCCAATGTCAACCAGCCCCGTGCAGGAGTTAGAGAGACCTCAGGGCCGTCCGTGTACCAATCCAGCACCGCAGCTGTAGTGTGCCCCTCGTAAAATGGAAGTCTGTCCCAAAGATGCCAGCGTCGCTGCCAGCCAGCCAGCCAGTCCCTGACCGGGCCAAGCCTGCGCTGGTCGCCGGGAGGGGAGGAGAAATGATGGGTTCACTCACCAGCGCTATGATGCCAATCGGTGAACGAGCGATTTAAAAAACATTTTTAACATTAACACTCACCGTCTGGGTCGCGACCCGACCTCTAGCGCTCAACCAGCACCCGCTCAGTCCGCCCTGCCAGGGCCTGCACTCATCGGTGGGGGTCGAAAATGCCACGATCACCGGCTCAGAGGGCAGCTAGATCTTCATGTCCCTCACTGCAGGAAGCCGGGCGGTGCCCCCGAACAAGCACCCCGCACTCCCAGCGCGGCCCCAGAGGGATGGCAGCTGGCGAGCAGAGGGGGAGGGGCCGGGCGGCGAACCTCTCACGGCAACACATTGCTCGCCAGCTGCGGAGCTCACCTGGTGTACAGCGCGCCACTTCTCTGAAATTCGTGACCCAGGCACCGACCAGCCAGCAAGGATATCCAAAGACAGGCGCCGCCACACCTCCGGCACCGCACCAGCACAATGGTGGCCGCGAGGCAGAGGGGGATGGGCCAACAGCGATCTACGCACACCGGTGCCGCGCTCCACGCCAAAGCAGCCAGCCGGAGGCACAGGGTACTCTCCCTCCAAGGTCCGAGTCCTGAGCGCTGTGCAGTGCCCGCACCGCAGCTCTACCAAACAGTTTCCAGGCCGACCATAGCGGCGAGAGCGGCACTCGGCGGTCCGACCTAAGGATCCGTGACGTTCTCAGCTACCACGCCACCGATCTTCAAATCACAGCGATCTCTACACTCCAGAGCAGGTAGGATGTGCAGCTGAGCTAGGTGAGTCTTCTCCAGGGAGGATTTAGCAGGATAATTAATGGATTATGGTGTGGGTGGACGGAGCTCAGCCGAGCTGGTCCGCCATGATGGCCTGTCAAGCCACGCCCCCCGAAATGTCTAGTACTCTAAGAGAACTGAACACCTAACTGGTGCATTCAGTGCAACTAAAACTATCAACTAGAATATGTATTGCAAACTACAGACTTCTCTCAACCCAACCGACAACTACTCACATAAACAGCAACAGATAGTGAGAGAAGGTATATATCTATGAAACAACTAACAACAATGACACCACAGACACTGAGCACCATACAAGAGCAAAGGGAAGCACACTACAGTGGAATGGCAACCTGCAGACCCAGCAGCACAGACACAACCAACTCCAACCACAAACCTAACATATCCTAAAATGTATGGCCTCATGTAAGGTTGAAGATGCAACCATCCAAGACATGTGGGTGATAAATTGCAACAGCTCAGATGGGAAGAGACAGTGCTTTAGGGTCACATTAACTTTGACCCAGAAACATAAAAAGGAAAAGCAAAAATAGCAGTACTGCAATGAGCATCGAGTGGCAGTCGCTGTTTTAAGGTTAGAATGCAAGATACTTCAACTGGGAAACAATGCAACGGCACATTCATTATACTGTGCATTAAAAGGCAGTTTAATTACTTTATGTCACACTATACAAGTACCTCAAAACTTATCATACCCATCATGTGCTAGTCTTTGTTATGATATGGCCAGAATTCCCTGATCCTGGTCATACATCAGTCATTATTAAGATGTGTCCAAACAATGCATCAAGCTGCTGGGGTGAGGAGTTATTTACACACAGAAAACATCTGAAGGGCAAAATGCTAGTGAAATCTACCTGGCCAATAAAGAATTTCACTTTTCAAATCTACTTCCTAAATTAATTATATGTTTGAGCAAAAAAAAACATTAATGCATTTCTATTTTGTTTTAATAAAACTAGCACAAATTAAATGCTTTGCAACAATGCTCAACTCAAATATTTTGTAATAGAAAGTGGTATCATTCTTATTTGCACAAAACCTACCAACACATAACATAAATGCTGTGTAATAGGTAATTTCAGGTAGCTTGGTAATCACTGTACACAAAGCAAGATGAGGCCTATTTAATGGGACAAGTTGCTCTGAAAATTATGAAATTAGCAGCTCCTGGATCAACAGAGAGGGACACCCCTTGACCATATGTGCACAGCAACCATTGTCCTTATACCCAAGGTTGGGAAGCCTGCAGACAGGTGGGACTCCTACAGGCTGATATCTCTGCTTAAAATCGGACACCAAATTACTGGCAAACCGATTGAGAGGGGTAATCTTGGATTTGAAACACCCAGACCAGAATGAGTTTATGCCACATAGATCGATCATATTGAACATTGCCACAGCAGAAGGAATTAGGGCTACGATTTCAGTAGCCTCAGTGGACACCAATAAGGCGTTTGATTCAGTGAAATGTCCATTCTTATTCGGCAATATGAGCAAGATGGGATTTGGTCCCAGCTTCTTGTAATGGGTCAGGTTGCTCTATACTAACCCTAGGGAGCAGCTCAAAGTCAATGGTGTCCTCTCTCTGGAATTTCCCATTGAAGAGTGGAATGAGGCAGGGCTGCCCCCTCTCACCAATGCTATTAGTCCTAGCGATAGAGGCACTGGTGGCATGGATTCGGGTCAACGCCCAAATCTGGGGCTGGCGATGGGATCATATATGGGAAGAAATGCTATCCCTCTATGCGGATGATATTCTATCGTACCTAGCCCACACAGACGAAACGTATTTTTTGTGGAAAAGTGAGATCTTCAATATTTATGGGCACTTCTCCAGTTTTGAGATAAACTGGGTGATTTCCCAAATATTACCGGCGGGCGGGCATCTGGAAGGGACATCATTTTAAAAATGCCTGCTTGTTTTAAAATCTGCTGCGGAGGATACGGGGGGCGAGGGAGGCTGTGAATGTTATCATTGTTTTAAAAATGTGGCTGCTTGAATTTTGCTGCAGGGAATTACTGGAGTTGTCAGAGGGTGGGGCGAAGGGAAGTGAGGATTTTCTTCCTTGGCATTGTGCCATTAGAGCTGCCATTTTTGAGCACTGTAGCTGGATGCCCTTCAGCCCTTAAATGAGGGACGAGGCACGGAAGAGCCACTGGTGCAGCAAAGGCATGCCTAAGGCAAGCCGGGCTGTGCCCTTCCGGGACCAGGAATGCTGCCCTTGCCCAATCAAATAAGGTATCTTAAACACGTGGCCAATTATAAGCACTTCATACTCAACCATCCGCTTCCTAACACAACACTTTATTGTATGATTACCTCAAATCATTTACAAATACAACGCATATTACTTTCATAATTAAAACAATAGGTTAAAAAAGACATATAAAATGAGGTTATTTTTAAAAGAAAAAACAGCTAGTGACTTATACACCTGTTAATCAGTCGATTCCCTAATGTTGGTTTATCTTAGCGGTTTGGGCTTAGTGCAAGGTCAGTAATGGCGATGTTTTGCAGTGAAGTTAATGCTCTGCAATGTTCTGAACCTGTGGACTTAGTACAAGATCACTAATGGACATAGCGTGCGCTTATATTAATCCTCAGCAACAGACTGGATGTAGATTGTTATCACGGTGTTATTTTTTTTTGGACATAAAGTCTTTCCAACAACGGCAAAGAACTTCCCAGCACGTGCAAGCTCCATTGGTACTGTCATAGTATATATGTACGTTAAGGCATCCGTATATGTTCTTACTTTGTTTAGGTTGAACATTGTCCTTAAGTATATACGCCTCGGGCTTGCCAATGCTGGACAACAACAGACGACATGCTCTGCAGATTCAGAGTGATAGTGACACAAGCGGCATCCCCTGTTTACAGCTGGTGTGGTTTTCCAATGTGTCCTGTAGTCCTTTATTGGTAGAGTAAGCAGCCTGGTCTTCAGAACATTTTAAAGGGCTTGCCTGCCCAAACCGGCTTACAGGTATGGTTGGCATAGAGTGGCTTCATGTGATTAGGCAAGACCCTCCGCGCCGCGGATAGCTCTGATCCTCTCTGTGTCCCGGTTCCTTGAAATTATCTTTCCCTGAAAGGCCGTCTACACTTAGACAAAACAACAAACAGGGAGATAACGGCGCAACCAGCTCTGAAAAGAGCCAAATTAACTATCCCATCTTTAAATTGAAAAATAGTACGATAGTCGAGGCCTCGATAGCAAACATTAACCAGGAAATCTTACCACTAAACCATCTAAATGGGAACCTAATACAGGGTCCCGTCTAGGTGACCACCACGCAGCATAAAACCCCTGCTGCTGTTAACCCCCAAACATAATCTTACACCAAGGTTACAAGCGCCAACATTACAAACGTCATCAAAATAGCAGAAGGCTCGGAAGCAAAGGCACCAACCAAGACTAACAAAAATACAAAAAGCCTAATGTCAGGATACAACATCACAGAAACACAACCATGTGAATAGGCAGAAAAGTAAACACATGTATCCATGCAGGAAATTAGCCTATTGAAAGTATGCCCACCCGGAACGGAATCACAATGTAATGCTCAAAATATAGCAGTTTCAAAACCCACACCTGCACGGACGATGCCGCTGGGCAATCAACACCAGACCTGTGAACATTTCCTGAACAATGTCCCGGTTGGGAAATTGCAAACCACACCTTGCCAGAACAATGGCCAATTAGGGTTTCCTGCTCTACCAACTGAGTATGAGGGACAAAGTAAGGTGCAAAAGGGAAATAACCCGGGAAAAGCACACTTGTCGGACACAGAGCATATAGTGATCCTCACGCCCGAATTTGAGACAAGAGGCCTGGGCGACATCTTTAATTGCTCAAACATACTATACATCCTGTCTTGCATATCCTCATTGGTCTCCCTAAAATCATCACATCTTGAATCTGTGCATTTTAAAAACTATCCCTGTATAAGTCATAGGGAGTCTACTCCAACAAAATGGATCAATAAGCAAGTTATTCAAAACATCTTGGCAGAAAAAGATGTACTCAGGGACTGGGGGATCCATGTAGATATATGTTCAATTGAAAAGTATCCGCACATACTATTGTAGAGGCAGCAAAGCCCACCAGCAACAGCATCACGGAATTGCACCCTAATGGGCATACGATCGATCTGAGCGCACTCTGGGATAATAACAACATCAAAATCAAACTTATGAAGGGGGAAGCCACTAGACTATGCATGGAGACAAGAGCGACTCAGGACACCATCTCAGAAGATTGGGCCTGGATCTCAACAGCTCTGCACGCCAAAGGAGGGGAAAAATACCTAGCATACAAGAAGCAAAAACAAGAACAAACCTTTGATTAATAAGCTGGAATGTGTCAGGCTTTAAAAAGCAAAAACAAGAACAAACCTTTGATTAATAAGCTGGAATGTGTCAGGCTTTAAATCAGCATTAGCAAACAAGGAGGCCATAAATCTACTCAAAACAGGAGACATCTTATGTCTACAGGAAACATGGACCAACCCCCATCAAAGGCTTTCAGGCAATACACACCTTAGCCTGTAAGAAAAATATATTTGGAAGACCTATTGGGGGGGTATCAATTTATGTCAAATTGAACCTGCAAGTACAGATGGTGAAATGGTCTACGAATTCACCTGATATTCAGATTGTCAGCATAAAGGGAAAAATGCTAGAGGGAATCCCAACAACAACTGCAGTAATTAATCTATACATTAACCCAACTAATAAGACAAAAACAGCAAACACAAGGATGGTCACTAGCCTAATTAGAGAATTTCTCTATGAAAATCCAGGCCATGAATACATTATCACTGGGGATTTCAACATGAGAGACCTGTGCCACTCGGACAGACACCAAGGAGATAAAGGCGGGAACATCATGGAAGCTTGCATCAATGAATTCAGCCTGGAGTCGGCAAATCAAGTGGCGCAGCCAAATACGAAATCACAACCAACTTTCAAAAAATCTCCACGCTGGACTACATCTTTTTGAGCCGGGTCTTACGGAGGAGGTGTAAAGATTACAAGGTGACTAACACTACCGCGAGTGACCAACACCAATTAGCTATCCCACACATGCCCTATTCAAAATACACCAGAAGCTAGTGAATCATTCAATGGAGGGCATCCGAAGAGTAATACAAGCCAAGCTATTTTCAACAATTAGCTATGGCCATTTGGTTTTCCCGGGCTTATTGTCTGATAAATTGGAGCATTTGTACATCATGGCTTACAGAAAGGTCTTCTGGCTGCTATTCTCGATAAGGCGTACACGGATCCGACTTGAGTTTAATTTAACCTCAATGGATATAGTGTGTAAAAAATATATAGTGAAGCGGCACCATCACATGATTAAGGCAAGCCCGGGTACCTTGAGGGAAGCACTTCAAACCATCTGCTTCCTGTAGGCATGCCTTTGACCTTAATCTTCCATCGCGGTCTTGCAACTACTACGGTTGGTTAGCGCAGCCTGGATTGAGTCATCCCCAGGGATCTTGCATATCCTAGTTTGGCATTTCTATCTAGACAATTGTCGCTCATTTGCTGCCCACAAGCTAGACATATTCGAACTTCGATCTGAGGCTAGTCCGGACGCAATGTTTCTCATGGAGACTTGGCTGTCAGAGGACTCTGGGCCTAATGTCACTCAAGCTCTTCCCCCAGGCTACCGCATTATAAGGCTGCACAGACAGGGAAACGTTGGCAGTGGAATCGCTATTGTCTATGGGGAGTCGCTAAATTGCACTTCATCTTTGTCCACCATCTCTAAGAGCTTAGCTTTTTCTCTAACCTTAGGTTGTACCTTCACTTTTGCTGAATCGTCATATATAGCCCCTATACCAAATTCCTTCAAACTCTCCAGGAGGTAGTTGCTGGGCTAGCTGTGGGTAGGCCTAATTTCTCTTTACCCAGAGATTTTAATCTCCGCATGGATGACCTGCATGGTAGTGCTTCTAAAATGATTTTGCATGATATGGCCTCCCTACAGCTGCTTCATTAAATGTAGGGACCGTCTAATAATAAAGGTCATACTACTGACCTGGTGTTTTGCAATCCCTGGAATCTTCGGGACCACACCCCTCTTCCTCTATCTTAGTTAGACTAATTTCTTATCCTCCCCCCCACCCCTTCTCCCCTGGCTAAATGGCTGAAACGTCCTTGGGCCAAAATTAATCTGGAGAACTGGCTGGAGGCCTTGGAAACCTCTAAACCTGATCCCTTGGATAACATCAATCTAGCCGCTCACCAGTTTAATGAGTGGCTGGTCAACTCATTGGATGAGGTCTTCCCACGAGTTGGCATAAAGACGTCCAGCAATCTCACAAGTCACCCTGGTTCATGGCTCAGCTAATGTCTCGGAAGAAAAAATGCAAGCGTCTAGAAAGAAGATGGATGAAGACCTATGATGTGATCAGTAAAGCTGAATATAGGAAATCCATCAGGCTTTATCATACAGAGATTAAATGTTCGCAAGCCGCCTTCTACTGCACAAAAATCCCTAACTCTTCCAATGCCCCTAAGGCAGAGGTCTTCAAACATTTTGATGCCGAGACCCCCTTGTAAAACCTTTTTAGGCGTAAGGACCCCCGTACGACAAAAGTTTCTAGAAACTGGTACTCCTCATCATCGACAACCATAAATGCGCCTGTTAGACCTCATCACATCCATCCATCCATCCATCATTCATCCACCCACACTTTCACACATCCATCCATCCATCCATCCTTCATCCATCCACCCTTTCATCCTTCCATCCATCCTTCATCCATCCACCCTTTCATCCTTCCATCCATCCTTTACCCATCCACCCACCCATCCACCCATCATTCATCCATCCACCTTTTTACACATCCATCATTCATCCATGCAACCTTTTATCCATCCATACATCCATCCTTCATCCATATACCTTTCATCCTTCCATCCATACATACATCCTTCATCAATCCACCCTTTCATCCATCCATCCTTCATCCATCCACTCATCTTTCATCCACCCACCTTTTCACACATCCATCCATCCTTCATCCATCCACCCTTTCATCCATCCATCCACTCATCTTTCATCCACCCACCTTTTCACACATCCATCCATCATCCATCCACCCTTTCATCCTTACATCCATCCTTCATCCATCCACCCTTTCATCCTACCATCCATCCATCCTTTCATCCTTCAATCCATACATTCATCCTTCATCCATCCACCCTTTCATCCATCCATCCACCCATCATTCATCCACCCACCCACCTTTTCTGTGCCTCTCTCATGGGGGGAGGGGGGGGAGCGGTCAGTATCTCTCTTCGTCTTCTTCCTTCTTCCTTCTTCCTCTCTCATGGGAGGGCATCTCTGTGCCTCCCTGCTGGGGGCCGAGGGGGGGGGGGGGCAGACAGGCTGTAACAACATCTCACCATGAAGAACAGACTCTCAGGCACATTTCTCCCGCACAGGTGCCAGGTATGAGGGTTCCAGGGACTTGAACCAATGATTTATTGGACGTGTCGGAGGGGGGGTGGGGGAAGAGGACCTTTCACGTGCCTTACTGGCGGGACCCACAGCTCCAGGCGCACAATGCCCATTGAACTTAAAGGGCTACAGCCTCCTCCCCCAGCCACCCTCCCCTTGTGTATGTGAGCCCGGCTGAGACAGCTTCAGGGACACACACAAAGCCACACCCGAGTACTTCACAGGTCTTTAAAAGACCTTTTACTTGTTAATGAGGCTTTCATGTTTTTCACCCCTCGGTGTGAATTAGACCTCCGCCCGCGAGCAGCCTCAATCAGCCCGACACCACTAAGGCAAACGCTCTGACAGAATCTGTGACCCACTTCCCAGGACTCCACGACCCCCCTGGAGGTCGAGCCCCACAGATTGAAGACCTCTGCCCTAAGGAGATATTTTATATTTTCAAAGACATAACGACACCCTTGGCAGTCAGCCCTACTTCGGTCGTATTGGTTGAGCACTGTGATGGATTGGTGTTTTTATTTTCATGGACGTTTACTCAGTATTTCAGGACATCTCTGGACCTTTGCCCCAGTATTTTTCCTCAGGATGCTCAAGAATGCCCCCTTTTGGGTTTTCCTGACCGTAGCATGTGTTTGGTAAAAGAGCTCCTAAACACTGTTAAATCTGGTTCACCTTTGGATCCTGCCCGCCCCCACATCCTCGGTCAAGGGTTTGGTAGTGTCGTCCTTGTACTGACAAACTATTAAATCTTTCTCTGGCCTGTGGGCGGGTCCCTCTCCGGTGGAAGTATGCGTTTGTCAGACCACTCCAACCTTGACTCCTCCAATCGCAGTAATTACAGGTCTATCTCCCAGTTACCTGTAGTCGCAAAGCTGCTAGAAAAACATGTTAATAAAAACATTTCCGCCTAACTCGATCAGAAGGAACTCCATTACATCCAGATGGGTAAGTAAAGTTTATTGTTTAGTGGATTACCGCTTTGCCTTCAACATTCTACACCAGTTTCATGTCTATTGATTTTGTATCTTTTCTTATGTAATTTTAATTGAATATTATATAACAAAAAATAATAACCCCAAAAAAACAAAACAAGATAACAAAGAAAAAAAGTACATAAAAGTCTATATTTATATATAAAAAGAATAATAAAGCTATATCAGAAATATCTAATGTTTATTGGCTTTGTATACAGTTGGACTTCATACATCATATATATATGTGGATATAATACCTTTGGTTCTGTTCTGGAGAATAGGAAAACAATTTGCTTCATCCGTTTTGTCACTTGGCTATAGACCTTTCCTAACCCTACTTTTTCCCTATGTATAGCAAGTGCAACAGTACTATATAGGGGTCCCCTTTTTCCAAATATTAGTGGATTAAAACCATAATAATTTTACTGCATAGATTAAATTTAGTTAAAAAAATGAAATTTAAAACCAATTCATCAAATCCAATGTATCAAAATATAGTTATCACACAATATTATAAGACATCAATTATCCTAATTTTTTTTGTTTAGTGCACACAATTATAAAAATATCAATTAGCAGGCAGCAAAGTTGTTAGTTTCATTTCCAGCCAGAAATGATTTTAATTAAATATGAAAATCTCGAAGTCCCTTACCTACTGGACTAAACAGCCAGTGACCCTATGCGAGTCTTGTGTATTTGCTACCTGGAGTTGGTACCAATGGGATGCACACTCTCCTATTTCTTAAAATGGTAATTATACAGATCAAATTACTATTGGGGTCGCTCCTTCAGTGAGCGGAAACCCTTAGAGGGGCTTATATTTCACAGCCTGATCATGTCTACGAAGGAACTTAGCCAGTTTGCAATTCATCTGGGGTCAGATGGGTCTAGCCCTTTAAAGATGGCAGCCCTGCAGGATCGTATTCCTCGACCAGGAAGGCTCTCCATAATAAGGTGACACGTGCTGGTTGCAGTTTCTGACAAATACATATCAGATGGATGAGATCTTTTTGACTGCGGTAGAGGCGACAGATTTTTGAGTTGATGTTTTTCCACCTTGGAGCATCAGAGAGTGAGGGGTACCTTCCAAACTGCAGTGCCATTAGTTTTTTTTTTTAAATAGACCGAAAAAGGTATGGTCTAGGTAAGCCGCTGGTTTGAGAACTTTCTAGTTGTTGATCACTGTCCAGGAGTGGGATCTTAGGCTAAAATTACTTTTTCCAATAACAGAGAATGAAATTTTACAGCTTTGTTTATTGATAGCTTAAAGGCAGAAAAGGGAATATTTTTATTCTATAGATCAGAAGTACACGTTGATTGAAGTGCATTGTACAGAAAATGATTATATAGTGATTTTTTGTCTTTCTCGAGCTCAGACCAAAGTGCCTGATTAAGGCTAGAGTTCTCCATGTTTTATTTTATGCGGTACCAAACCTTTATTGATGTATAGAGTCTACCCATGGTTTCATTAATTAGGCAAAATTCCAGGCGGATTTGTGCAGGTGAAGCAGGTTGAGGAAGGTGAAAAACCTTTTTGAAAATGCTGGCTGTAACATTAATGAGAACTGAATCTTTCCCGTAAAGGACAGCACTAACATATGTTAGAGTTGGAAGTGTTTTGGCTGCTGTTACCGAAATCAGTGGGCTGAATGTTGGTCCCTCCCGTTTTTTTGGCAGTGACTTATAAGTCAAAGTTAGGGTGCCTACCATCCAGATGGGCTTCTGCCCTCTACAAAGCATGGAATCAGCGCTGTTGGCGGGGGTCGAGAAACTCAGGTAGCTCCTGGCTCAAGAAGAATCCGCAGCCATCGTTCTGCTAGACCTCAGTGCTGCGTTCGATACCGTGGACCCTCCCACTCTCTTGTAGAGGATTCATGGACAGAGCATTCGATTGGCTCTCCTCCTTCTTGAAGAATCGTACCATTCAGGTTCAGGATCAGTCCTGCCTTTCGACCTGTCTCCCGTCCAGCTCTGGAGATTATCAGGGCTCCTACGCGAGACCTACTCAGTTCCGTCACTAGCTGCATCCTCTTGCTGACATTGTGCACTCCTAGGGGTTGTCGTTGGTTTCTTATGCCAGAGACACTGGGTTGGTTGTGTCAATCTCCCCTGACTCTGGCTCAGGCCAGCTGTCTCAGACTCCTTGTCTTCAGGAAGTAGCCAGCTGGATGGCTGGTTGTAAATTAAAAACACAGGGAAGACTAAACAGATGTAATGTAGCTGGGTAACAATCTCAGCAACTTTGCTCTGAGCCCCCTCCCACACTGTCTGAGCAAACTGTCCACTCACAAAAACTCAATAAAGAACCTTGGGATTTGACTTGACTCTGCTCTTACCGTGGACCATCAGGTCCAAAAAACTTGATGCACAATGCTACGGCATCCTGAGACTATGGTGGACGGTCTTTAACCTACTGTCTTCCACCACCAGAAGAGTGATCATTTAGGCCATTGTGCTTTCCTGACTCGACTACAGGAATGCTCGGACTTTGGGCTCACCCCTCTATGTCGCCAGAAGACTGCAGTATGCCACCAAGGCTATGAGAGATCTACACTGGCTTCCAGTGGAATGCTGTGAGTAGTTTAAGACTCTCTGCATCATGCAAAGGACAATTCATATGTAAATGTAAATGTAGTGGTACTTGTATAGCGCACGAATCACCCATGCGGCATCTCGGCGCTTGTACGAATACAGCTGAGGAACCCTTCCTGGCGTTTCCCTGTGAAGTGCCCACTCCTGGGCACCCCCAAGGTGAAGCCAGGCATCCTAGCGTTGTGGGGGCCGTTGTGGAGATTAAGCAAGCTTTTGCCCAGAGTTGCAGAGTGGGACCCATGATTAGAATAGGCACCGAGGCGAGAATTATTAGGCCCGGGGAATTTGAGCCCAAGACCCGCCGAGGCGGGAATTGAACCCTGGTCCCGGGCTAGACCTCTGCATCAGGGTCTGCCGCTCTAACCATTGAGCCACACTTCTCCACTTATAAAGGGCCCTTCCTTGTTGAGATCATTACCCTCTCCTTATCTCCCTGGGAGCCCTCAGATCTTCATCAGCCCACCTCCTGAAGATCCACTTCCTTTCTGGCCCCAGACTTTGGCAAAGTCTACCACTGGAATTGGCCTTAAAGACCTGGCTTTTCTGTGACTGATCTTCAATGAATCAATCAATAAATGAATCAATCAATCAATAGGGGTTTGTATAACGCTGCTACTCACCTGTCAGGGTCTCAAGGCACTGAAGGGGGGGCTGATGACTTGTATGGGTGTGGAGGTTCAATGTAAGCTAAACATAATCATGTGTGGGAGAAGACCCTTCTTGTTATTCAATTACCCTCACACACCCTAGCGGTGTCATGCTTCATCATTGGGTCACACCGACTCCTAAAGGTCGAGGTGGGCTCAACCACAGTGTTGGGTAGCTCTTTGAATAGATGAAGAGGGGGTCTTAAAGATTAAAAACCTCAGTCAAACCCCTGGTTTCCCTTTATTCTGGGTCTGGCTGGGTTAAATAAAAATGTAAAAGCGGGTCTTACTGGATTATTATGGTCCTAAGACCCTAGTGCCGACATGTTTCAGTCCATTGGTGGCCGTAAAGGTCCAGGACTTTCTTCAGGGCAAGATCAGAAACCCCCCTATATGTGTGGGGAATAACAGGATGGGAAGTCCCTATCCTTACCATGAGGCGAGGGAAGAGTAGCTTCTCCTCGGGTAATATGCAAATGTTATTATGTCTGCATGTTGCCAGGCTCCATCTGTAGGGTGAAAAACAGCAGGATACATTTGTATCAACCAATGATGAAGCATGACACCACTAGGGTTTGTGAGGGTAATTTAATCCCACCCCGACCTTTAGGAGTCAGGGTGACCCAATGATGAAGCATGACACCACTAGGGTGTGTGAGGGTAATTTAATAACAAGAAGTGTCTTCCCCCTACACATGGTTATGTTTAGAATAACCATCCACAGTTCTGAACAGTAAACATTCACCCTTGAGAGGTTCACTGTACTTTTAGGTTCCTTTTAAATAGGACCCTGTATTGGATTTTATAATATAGGGTACACACCACTGCATCCGCTATTGGTGTGTCATCTTTGGAGTATTTCTAGTGATATTGATTTGCAGGGTGGATATACTCCAAGTCGTTGGTCCTCTTTTACCCCCCAAAAAGGCACTGGAAAGTACCAGTGTCACTTGTTAGTTATAGGTTCAATGTAAGCGCCGGTCCTCCCTGTACTGGGTCAACAATGGGGACTGCCTGAAGTGGAGGGGTAGGGAGTTGTCTGGCGAGTGTGTGGAAAGCGAGGTGGTGGTTGAGATAATCGGGTCCTGCGTCGTGGAGGGCCTTGTAGGCATGAGTGAGGAGCTTGAAGGTGATTCTCTTGCTGATAGGGAGCCAGTGGACCTGTCTGAGGTGATGTGTCAAGTGGCTGTCGAGGACCAGTTTGGCTGTGGTATTTTGGACGTTCTGTAGCTCCCTGAGCTATTTCTCGGTGATGCCGGCATACAGTGCATTGCCGTAGTCAAGTCTGCTGGTGAGGAGCGTGTGGCAAACCGTCTTTCTGGATTCTGTGGGGAGCCATCTGAATGTTTTTTTGAGCAGGCGGAGCGTGAGGAAACTGCATTGATTTCGCAGTTTATTGAAAGCGAGGAGTCCAGTATGTTGCATGGGGCTTGGAGGGGTTCCTAG
The DNA here is from genome assembly GCF_964263255.1 of Lissotriton vulgaris. NCBI lineage: Eukaryota > Metazoa > Chordata > Amphibia > Caudata > Salamandridae > Lissotriton > Lissotriton vulgaris. The sequence continues at coordinate 1,550,200,603 of NC_141696.1, read as the reverse complement.
TGCGGCAGGCCACCAAGAGTCATCTCAGGCTGAGGGGGTGGATCCCAAGAAGGTGGATTCTGGTGGCTGTGGGTTCGCTGGTGAGGGAGATGATCAGCTGGGTGTCGTCGGCACAGGAGACTAGATTTAGTCGGTTATGTTATGTCTTCTTTTATAGCGCATTGATGAACTTGGATAGCTGGACGTTGATGGCCTTCTCGATGACCTTGGCTGGGAAGGCGAAGAGGGTGATCAGTCTGAAGTTCTTGAGGTCTGTCGGAGACGGTTTCCTCAGCAGGGGGTTGATCTTGGCGTGTTTCCAGTCGTCGGGGAAGGTGGTGGTTATGGTTTCGATAGAGCAGTTGATCTTCCTTAACAGTTTTACCCCATTCCCTTTAGTGTTTATAGCAGTGCTGGAAGGCTTTCGCGTGGCCATGCGCTATACAAGAACTCAGGAAGAGAACAGAATACTGTGTCAGTTAAAACATCCGCTGAGCTGGGAGGAGCCAAGATGGCGACCTGAGCGGACGTGTGGTCGCTCGGCTCCACCGGCTCTGAAGACCCGCGCCTACATCCTGACTGCTATCCTGGGGTTTTTTCCGCCCGAAATGTGCGGGACACGGAGCTGATCCTGACGGTGTCCCTCTGATCTCTCCGCCCGCCCGGAGTCGCGAGCTCTGGGAGGATCGTCTCTGCCCCGGATCTCTGCCTGCTCCTCAGCGCCTGCCGGCCCTCGCAAGCCCCGAGGGAATGATCTGTTGCGGTGGCTGCCTACAACGAGGGAGTGCTTTCACCAGTCTGCAGCTTGGGCCATGCCTGCGTTCATTGCCCTGCCGAGATCACACGGAGCAGCTCCGGCACGCATTTGAGAGGGCTCGCACGGTCTCCTTTGTTTGTGGCCCCATGATGCCGGTCGGCTTTCTTCCTAGCTGTGCTGGTTGCTGGTGAGCTTCACACGGCCCTGTTCGCCTATCTCACCGCCGGCTGCCCCTTGCTTCCGAGGCGCACAGGAGGGGGTACAGTTTGCTGCAGGGAAAACATTCATTTCCCGGTCGGGGCCCGGGTCCCCGTTTCTCCCCCTCCCAGCACCCCGTGGACTGCTGACAAGATGGCGACGCCTGATCACCAGCGCTGTGAAGATGGCACTGTGCCCTCTTCCTGGAGCGGCGAGTGCGCATTGGCACAGGGGACCGTGCTTGAACCTTCCACCGTGAGTAGTGAACCACGTGAAACGCAGCCGGACTGTACCTACAGGGATGTGATGAGGATCCTGGGTGAGGTGCGGTTGGAGATGCGGCGAACCTACAATGTGCTGTTTGATACACTTCATGCATGTATCCCTGCTGAACGCCGAGCGCAGGGGGTTCACTCCAGACAGGATCCGGGACTAACTTTGTTGCAGCTTGCCAGCCCATCGCTACCTCCTGTTGTTACTGTATCGATCGCGAGAACCACTGCTGGAGCTTCTACAGATTTGTTGCCACTAGTCGAGACTGTAGCTGCAACAGTGTTTCCCCTTTGTTCTTCGACCGGCCGCCTGCCTCGTGTACCAGCCTGGCAGCGCAGTTCATCGCTAGCCTGTTCTCCTGCCCTGTCCCCTGCTCCTTCTTTGAATAGTATCATCTCGTCGTTCCGTGGCTTTTGTCACCTGTATGCCTTGGAAGTGCATCTTAATGGGGGACTACCGTCTACGGGGGACAGGCGAAGCTTCCTCGGCGCTGGCGCACCTCCCCCATCCTTGAGGCGGCCATGTTTCCTCGTCGAAGCGGACTGCAACGGACTGCCAAGTTGGTTGGGTGACAGTATGCCTCCTAGATCGGGCCAGGGCTAGGCGATCCCCTTGCTGCATTCCTATACTGGCGGGTGGAGGCAAGGAGAGACTTGATTTGTGTATGGGACACTGTGTATTATTTGCTGTCCCTCCCCAATGGTTATATCTCGGGTGAAGTTATCTGGTAATTGATATTGGGGTGTACAATGTTTAATGTGCCGGCGGTGTCCGAGCGTGTACAATGTGGCCCTCCTCCTTGACTGTTCTTTTGTGGGAGCCCAGGGATGGACTTTTCTCCTTACTCCCTATATCACTGGTGCCTTTTTCTTCTTTTCCTTCTTTCCTTTCACTATTTCTCTTCTCTTCCTAAATTTCGGGTTTTTTGGGGCGACAGACACTCTGCTGGGGGGGGGGCAGGCCGTAGCCTCTGCATGTGTGTAGGGTGGGGGGTAATATTTAGTTTTCGTTAAGTTTCTATGGTGCCTATGTATGATCTTCTTTTATGATTTTTCCTTTTTTCTGTCCTGAGTCTGCGATAAGGGTGTAGGGGGTGCGGGTAGTACTGTGGGTGGTGCGCAAATGCTAGCTAACTCTCCTGTAGGTATGTACTGTACTGCCGATTTGGTGGGAGATTCCTCTTATTGTTGTTATTTTTTGATGCTGCCTGCCCATGTGGTGAAGTAAATGTACGGACTCAGTACTCCTTGGTTCTATTCTTCGCTGATTTATCTTTAGACTAAAAATCTTAAAATCTTAACCTCACTGCTCCTTTCCCTAGCGACAGGGTTCTGCCCAGTGTAACTACTGTTAATTGACGCCATATTGCCTGCTGGCGCGGGGGGACCGTATTGTTTGCTTTTTGTGCATAAACGTATTGTGGCCGGCCTGACGGTTGTAGGCCCGTATTTGTACCATCCTTACTGCACAATAAAGGTTTTCCAAAAATTAAAAAAAAAAAAAAAAAAAAAACATCCGCTGAAGCTCAATGCGCGGATTTTCTTCAGCGCTTCACAGCAAAACCACCTCTAAGGGCCAAGAACTGGAATTGGCACCACTTTGCAGGTTAGAACTCCCAGAAACGGAGTTCAGGGGCAGCAGATGATGTTTTGATGGCCCTGAGACTTCTTACTAACCGTGGGCGGCCAGCTACGCTCCGTCTGCGGAGTGTGCGTAGTTCCGCCTACTCCGCATTTTGCGGAGCTGGCGGAGCCAGGCGGCACTACGCACGCTCCGCAGACGGAGCGTAGCTGGCCGCCACCCGCCTCCCTCCCGCCCTCCCTAAATACTTTAAAATAAAAGAACGCAATAATTTTAAAAGCACTTACCTTGCCGCCGCTGGCCGCCGCGTTCCCCGGGGCTCGTTCTCTTCCGTCTTCCGTATTTTGCAGTAATGCGCATGCGCGGGCGGCCGCGCATGCGCATTTTCACGTGAAAATGCGCATGCGCGGCCGCCCGCGCATGCGCATTACTGCAAAATACGGAAGGCGGAAGAGAACGAGCCCCGGGGAACGCGGCGGCCAGCGGCGGCAAGGTAAGTGCTTTTAAAATTATTGCGTTCTTTTATTTTAAAGTATTTAGGGAGGGCGGGAGGGAGGCGGGTTGCGGGGCTGCCGGCCAGTGGTTTTGCGGAGTGGGGCTACGCGGAGTGCGGAGGTGGGCGTAGTTTCTCGCCCACTTCGCGTAGCTCCGCGAAGCCCCACTCCGCGAACTCCGCCCAGGGTTACTTCTTACCAGGATGCAAGCTCGCGCAAGCCCTTGAAGAACCTTGGTAAATGCTGAAAGCAAGACTCCAGTCTTTTCACTGCCCAAAACAGAAGCAGCAGGAAGAAGGCCAGCACAACAAAGCAACAAGCTGAGTGGAAGATCGCCTTCTTCAGCATCCAGCTCTTCTTGGAAAAATCTCCACTTATTCTAGAAGTGTTCTCAAGTTAAAGTGTCACAGCTCCAATACTTATGCCAGTTTCTGCCTTTGAAGTAGGCAAACTTTAAAGGAAAGTCTTTGTAGTGCACATGACCCTGCCTTTCCCCGACCTGGTTCCAGACACTCTACAGGGGGTGGAGACAGCTCTGAGGAGGACAGGTACAGAGCGAAAAGTAGAGAGGTGCACTCCCAGAGAGTCCTTTCCAAATAAAAAGTACTGACCAATTCCTTTCTGTAAGGCAATCCTTTACTTAAAACGTCATCAGACAACATGATCTCCAGCCAACGCGTTTTCATCATCAGGGCGCCTAGTAGTTGAAAGCTAATCGGAGATCCACTATCAATAGTACACCAAAGTATAGGTTGAACGGTAAATTATGCAATGCGTCGGTATTGGTGATGTCATCAACGGAGCAATGATGACTGCTAAACTAATAGCACTGCGTCCTGCCTAGGCCACCTTATAAAGGACCCGGTGTGTGAACCTGTACCGCAGTCCGTTTGGAAAGGACTCTCTGGGAGTGCACCACTCCACTTTTCACTCTGTTCCTAATCTGCTTTGCAGTTTGCACCCAGCAGCAGCAGGTGCAGGAGTTGTATGTGCACACCATCTTGAATCACTTTAAAACTACCATACTAAGAACTAAGCAGAAAGGAGCGGCTATTGTGGTCCACCATTGGTCCTTTCTCAGTATATGAAGGGTACACCTCAGCTCCGGTGTGACTGTCTATAGTAAATGCACTAGCAGCCCAACTGTCGCCCTCCCTCAGATGAAGATTCCACAGTCAGGCAGAGGCACAGAATGGTAAAGCAAGAAAATACCCACTTCCTAAACCTGGCATTTTCAAACATGCAATTTAAAAACCAACTTCACTAAAAGACGTATTTTTAAATTGCGAGATCAGGGACCCTAAACTCCAAATCTCTTTCTCTTTCCAATTGGAAGTTACACTTGTAAGAGGTTACCAAGCAGCTCCAATGGTAACCTATGGGAGAGATAGTCCTTGCAATAGTGAAAAACACATTTAGCAGTATTTCACTATCAGGACATGTAAAATACATCAGAACATATCCTACCATTTACATACACTGCTCCCCGCCTTGGGCCTACCTTAGAGGTGCCTTACATGAAGTAAAAGGGAAGGTTTCAATGACATGGCAGTTTAAAACTGCACTCGCATACAGAGCAGTGGAAGGCCTGAGACATATTTGCAGGGCTACTTATGTGGTTGGCACAATCAATGCTGCAGGCCCTCTGGTAGCATTTGAAATATAGGCCCTGGACACACCTGGTGCACTTTACCAGGGACTTACTAGTATCTCAAATATGCCAATCAAGGGCAAAACAATCACCAATACATTTTATACAGAGAGTATATTCACTTTAGCACTAATCAGCAGTGGTAAAGTGCACAGAGCCCTAAAGCCAACGAAAACATGTCAGAAAAAATAAGAGAACGAAGGCAAACAGTTTGGGGATAACCCAGCAAAAAGGGTCAGGTCCAACATAAATGATGTATTTCATGCATGTATATTTGTTGTGCTCATACTTTTACTGCAGGTGTGCAAATACTGGTTGTGTGTTTTGTCAAATCAATTGACAAGCAGAGAAGTAGTAACTACAGAGCTTATTCGTAAATGTCTTGCAGTCTCCTTGACGCAGTCCTTAAGAGGGGATTAATAGCACAGAAGAGTATTCGTTCTAGAAACAGGTGATAGCTGCAGTACGGCCGTGTCCTTTTGCAAACAAATGTCACATTGTGTGACTTGGAGCTCCTTTTGCGACTCTACTATGGGGAGGAGCTATTTCACTTGAATTACAACAACTTGTGAAACAAAAGGTAAACACAGACCACACTATCCTAGGTGCATTGATCCACTTATCTATACCTTCTATTGTACCCTGTAAACAGCACTTTATACACAAATCTCTGCATGATGAGTATGGTCACCAAGGATGAAAGTATGAAGGCCTCAGACCAGGGTAAGAAATTCTAACTTTATGAATAAGAAAGTAAAGACTTTAGACCTCTTTGAAAATGGTTTGTAAAAGTGCAAACACAAGACCTCTAGGAGAGTCTATGACCATATTGATGGAGGAAGCCACACATGCAGGCACGCCACTTCACAATATAAAGGAAAACCAGGAGCCGACTCTGAAGGCTACAATACCAGCATTATAGGCATGTTCAATAAAGTACCTTCACTGTGTATAGCAGTCAGAGCCGCAGCACAATGACACACCAGAGACAGACGCAGATACGGAGTCTCCAGGCAGTGCCTCAAAATAGAGAAAGAATCTGCTGATGCTACAGGCGGCCATTAGAGAACAAGGTGGAACAATGACTATGAATGCATCGACCAGCAAGAGTCAGAGGCAGGATCTCAATTCTAGCAAAGAATTTGTACATGACATACAAAAATCACTGGATTGTGAAGGACTGTGTGAACCTGGAATACAAAAAGTAAGTATATTTCAATCTTGTACATTTAGGGGCATTTAAATCAATGGTGATGAGGAGGGTATGTAAGAGAAGGTTGATGTCTGTTTTTATCCGCAAAGACAGGTACCATGGGTGGATGAAGCAGCTCGCACGGCTATAAAAGTTCTACACCCATTGCCAAGATTATCAAACTTCTTCTACTCAAGACAGAAAAACATTCCAACATTCCTCCGTCATCTTCCTCCTCGGTGGCCAAAAATCTCGGGGGTTAAAATCGATAACAATCTTTCTTTGAAATCCCAGATAACAGGCCTCACCGGTACATGCTTCGGTCTCCTGAAAATGCTGCGCAAATTCCTCCCTCTGCTTCCTTTGGTCCATAGGAGGTTGACGGTACAGGCCTTAATTTGTTCCAGGCTCGACTATTCTAATGTTCTTTACTTGGGTCTTCCGGACTACCTTCTGCAAAAACTTCAAGTGGTCCAAAACTCTGCGGCGAGGGCCATTTTCGGCCTCCCCCGCCATGCTAGAGCATCGGAGCTGCTACTCTCCCTTCACTGGCTTCCTGTCAGGAAGCGGATTGTCTTCAAGGCACTTACATTGGCCCATAAGGCACTCCATTCGGTTGGGGCCAACTACATTCAGAAATGGCTTACTTTTTATAAGCCTACTAGATCCCTTAGATCTGAATCTCTCGCTCTGGCTACTGTCCCAATCATCTCGCCCCCAAGTTGTGGAACTCCCTCCCCTTGGATCTCCGTTGCACTCCTAATCTGTTGGCCTTTAGAAAGGGCCTGAAAACTTGGCTTTATAGTCAATAACTGGTCTGTTTTCCGTTTCTTTTACTCTCTTTTTTCAGCTATGGGTCAGAAAGCGCCGGGACACTCCTTGGAGTAGCCGAGCGCTATATAAGACACCCATAACATAACATTCCATATGTCATAGAACAGTAGCTGTAATTAAACAGATGCAGTCGTAAAATGGTGTCTTGAACTCTTCAGATTGTGCTAGCAACAACCACAAAAATGTGCCTAAAGGCAGGGTGTGACCATTGTGATGGGTGTGAAATTAGCAACTTCAGTCAACTGAATCAGGACTGTCTTGTGGATGGGTGCTGATTATCATGAAAAGTTCATACTAAACCTATTTTACAAGCTCCATCCCTTTACATTTAAAGCAGTGGTGAGAGTTTTATACTGATAAGAGAGCTATCCAGTTAAAAAAGTGAGCTTTTTCATATTTTTCCCGCTTTGTATGTGGGCTGAATAACACCACACACATGGAAAGTTTGAACAATATGGAGAAATTAAAATTATTCTCCTCTGTTAAGCCTGTCTCAAGGAAGTATTATGTTTTGGTGTAAATATTTCTCTAAAACTGCTAATAGAGTTGATTGTGAGTCAAACCCCATGAGTGGTTGCATGAAACCTCCCAGTTACCACCCGTGGAACAACCACTTGAAGCAAAGTAGCGCATAGTGCTACTTTTTATCACTTTGATCAACTTTTCGATGAAAATCCTGATTTGCTTTAGAAAGTAAATACCACTAAAATGCCTTTTGCTGGTTTGCATAATGCAACCAGGTTGCAATATTATCCTATGGGAGGGAAAGAAAATAGAGCAAAGAGCTAGAGTACAGTGACATACAAGACCAATCAACTGGACTTAAGGTGAGTATGGGGCAATGCCAAGGCAGCACCTGCAGGGCACCTCCAGCGGCACTAGGGCGACCGAGTGCAGTGGTGCCTACAGTGTCGGGTATCCAAAGTTAGTCTATGGGAATTGGTCTGCATGAAAAGAGGCTGAAGGTTTGGACTGGGAGGCCAGTCGAGCTGAACCAACAAGGGGGTCAGGCCTCACAACGCTCAGGGGCACCTTTGGTTCTCTTCTCCAGGGGCGACGAGTGCAGAGGTGTCCTTAGGCATTGGGTTTTGCCACCAGGAGCGGTTGAGGTAGAGTAGGGCCTACAAACAGAGGGTGCAGGCGGCATAGTGAGGTCCAGAGCGGGGAAACCCAAGGTGAGCTTCCAGTCTGGAGGGTCGAGGGACCATGTTGGCACCATTGGCCACTTCAGCTCGGGCTAGATGGCTCAGGAGCAGTTGTGCTTTCAGGAGTCGGGTTTTCACGGTCTTGGAGCCTCACAGGTCTTTCTTGGTACCTGCAGGGTGCAGGGGTGCAGCTCCGCTGTTCCACGGGAGTTCCTGGTTCTTGGGCGAAGTACTGGCAGTTCTCCCAAGTTTTAAAGACACAGCAGCTGCTGGACAAGTCATCTTTTGCTGCAATCGTCAAAAACAGCAGACAGGCTGGCAGGTTTGGCACCAAGTCAGTTGCTAGATCTTCTGTTCTTGCTTCTTGTGACCCTGCACGTCTGTCTTCTTTCAGTTTGGCAGTTTCTCGTTTCCTGGTGCTAGGGGCTTCCCTAATACTGAATTTACGGCAACACTGGCATATCCTTCAGGGCATGCAGCTACAGGAGAGAGTCGTTTCATCCAGACGATGGATTATATACTGCCCATTAAGGCCCAGGTATGCCTGACCTATATAAAAAGTAGTAATGCTATACTTAAAAAGGAGAGTTGGAGAGCATGGTTACGCGCGGCAGCGTATTGGCCGCGTTTTGAAGGGGCTCTGCTCTCCCTGACTTAAAACCCCATCATCCGCTACACAGATCCGCATCCCGAAGTGGGGAAGGGCTACGTTAAGCGAACGCAATCCATCTGCTTTGCTTCCAGGCTCTGTTGAGCTCGAACAGACAGAGACAGGCCGGCAGCGATCTGAGGCCTCCCCGCAGTGACAGCAGCGTGCTGCAGTGATTCCTGGTGCCGACGCGCTCGCGCCTAAGGACAGGTGCGCTGCTAATTGTCGTCGCGGCTTGCGGTCCGGTCCGCGAATTGCAGGAGACGCCGGATTCCCAGGAGGGCCTCGAGAGACAATCTCGCCGCGGAAAAGGGAAGTGAGGCTTTTGGCCTGAGGTGCTGCAGATTCGTTAACTCCCTGCTGCAGCTCTATCGAGACTCACACGCAACAGCTGACTGATTGAAACTACCCTGGAGTTAGAGGGTGAGGGCGACTGTGCCGACCTACTCGAGGGTGTCTGCCGCCCGCGACGGCCCGCTGAGGTGTGTCTGGGGCCCGAAGGGACCCAGAGTTAACTTTTGGTGGTGGTGGACCAGTGTGTGGACACAGAGTGCTACTGGTGAAGGACTGGAGGTTCGCCTTAACCCCAAGGGAAACTTTCCAGAAAGTGACTTTGTGGGGGCCGTCGCAGTTGGGCAACGGACTGTGCCGCCAAGACCCCCAGTAATAGTGGCGATGGCGAGTGGCAGGGGGCCAAAAGCGACGCAGCAAAGCAAACTCGATAAGTACACCTGCCCCAAGGGCCCGGTACCGGAACAGGCAGTCCGGACTGACCACGCTGGTGGATTGGGGACCGAGACCCCTGAGGTATCGCTTAAGGACGTAATGGAGGCGATTGCAGGGGTGCGCGCCGCCATGGAGCGGTGCATGGATGCCATCACGGTGGAGGTGACTCTGATTAGGGTGGGCCTTGCCAAAACCCATGAGAAGGGCAAACAGCTGGCGATCACGACCAAGAGTCTCATAGATTATGTCATGCAGCTTCAGACCAAAGTCCAAGCTCTGTACACCTTCAAGAGGTTCGCTGAAGAGAAGCTAGAGGACTATAAGGGGCGCTCCCGGAGGAATAACGTACCCATTATAGGTATTCCAGAAAGATCAGAAGGAGATGCGCGGGACCTGTTTGTTGGAGACCTAGTCCTCAATCATCTCAAGCTAAAGGGCCTCTCAAAGTTCTTCGTAGTTGAAAGGGCGCACTGAGTCAGAGTGGATGCCCGAAACCAGGAGCCCCATCCCGTCCTATTGTAGTATAGTTCCTATATTCCCAATAGGCTCTGCGCATTGGAATAATATATACTATAGAATTGACGTAGGACTTAGATCGACTAGGTCTCTATCGAGTATATTAGACTTAATAGTGAGTGCCAGCTAGCTCAGAGGTCACTAAAAACTTTCTCGAATAAACAAGAAGGGATTAGTTTCTGACAACCGCATAAACATGACAACTTTGTTTCCCACGAATAAGAAATATATCTCTAGAGTCGTGGAAACAATAGATAGTTATTTCACTCAGTCAATCGTGCATGCTTCATTTCACCAGAGGTGCAGAGAAATAGAGAGACGGGCGTTTTCAATAAATGTATTTATTGAACAGTCTTCTTTCTCATGCAGAAGAAATGAACTGCTACAATCGTAATACTGGTTGCAAAGTATAATGTGTACAGTATGAAGAGTATTATGAAATAATACTGTAAAAGCATGGTATGGTTCCTAAGCCACAAACTACATAAGATACATACATTAATAAATAAAGACTAAAAGTACTCAACTGGTGCTTCTAAAATACACCTACCCCAATGTACCTAACCTAGGTCTAGTACGAGGGAAGAAGTAAATGTGGTGTAGCTTAAGTTTTCATATTCTTTTGCCAAGAATCTATCCAAGATTTCTCTAAGGGTCTAATCAGCTCTTTACCTTGGTTTAGAATGTAGGAAGTCTGGTATCTCTCTCTCAGGACTCGATTTCCCAACAACCCGCAAGGGGAGCTTGGAAACACTGGAGCTGGATTTCTCGGGAGGAGAAAAGACAGTCTCTCTCTCAGTGCGTCAGCTGGAGGGTCGGCTTCCTTCGGCATTTGCTTTAGCGAGCTGCATAGGGCAAGTAGATAGTCAAACTGCTCCAAACCACCTAAGGCAAGTGTGAGCATATTTATACCTTGAAGGTGCTGAGTTTGATGTAAGGTTGGACATAATAATGTCAAAGACTCTCAGTTCTTTGAAAACTCCATGAGTTCTTGGACAAATTAATATTCAAGCAGGGGGAAGTCCCTGACTGCTGAAGGCTAGTTTTTCCAAGAAATCTTTGTGAATTTTCGGAACTAGTGGAAGTAGCCATGCCGTATAAGGACTGCATGAGCTTTGTCTAAATATGGTTATGATTTTCTATGCCTATATAAGGATAGGGTGAATTATACCTATATAAGGGCATGAATCGGGAATGAATCGGGAAAATTACACTAGGGTCCCAAAATACTCTACAACACTATGTTAGCGAGACTACTAAACTTTAGAGACGTAATACTGCAACATGCCAGGGGCTCGCAGAGGCAGCGGAGGTCATTCTTGGCCGTTAAAAAGACCTCGCGAGATAAAGGGATAAAATATGCTATGCTTTTCCCTGCTAAACTGAGAATAGAAGCAAACAGAAAAACTTGGTTCTTCGATCGGCTGGAAGTGGACTGGCTGGAGGGCTGGAGAGATGCCAGGGAGCACAATTCACGTTGAACTGGTAGGAATGTTGCCACTTCTTTTTGTATTGGTCTGGAGGTTTTCTGAACAGACTTCGGGCCCTTGTAGACTCTACCATTCGTATGCCCAACCCAGTGGGTGGTACCGCACTGTCGAACTGTACCTGCGGCCACTGACGGCTCAATAGCAGGGATTGTCGGACTCTGGCAGCCTCCTACTCCAGGACGAGTAAATCATGTTCTTTTTTCCCTTTCTTTTTGGGGGAGGGGTGTGGTTGGGGAGGGTAGGCGTTTCATCCCCACCTTTAATTTGTATTTGTATTTGTATTTGTATTTTTGGGGCGACAGGCACTCTGAGCAGTTAGTTTAATGGGCTGTTTTTCGCTCGAGGTGCAGGGAGGCAGGGAAGGGGGAGTTAGTAAGGGATTTGGAGGGGTGGGATTGTTCTTTGTTGTGATGTCGGCTTCACTGATTTCCGTTAATCTGGGTTTATTATCACCTTCTAATGTGGCATTGAGGTATGAATCCATCTTTATTAAACTACTATGGGGTCACATTGGGACAAAAGCTTCACGTTAATAAATTGGAACATTAATGTATTGGGGGACAGGGTGAAACACACCATAGTCCTACAGTATATTAGGAGGCATTCCCCAGAAGTGGTCCTCATGCAGGAATCGCACCTGGTCGGGATCATGTGTAAAGCCCTACACAGATGGGGATGCAGGCTCCTGGCACACTAGGGCTTCACAAGCGGGTCATGGGGAGTTGGGATCATGGCCAAACATGCCTTCCCCTTTTCAGTTCAGTCTACACACACAGATAGCAGCGGGAGGTGTGTGGCTCTCACTGGGCAGTGGGAAGGTAGGACCTTGATCAAGAGGGCCTACTACTCGTGAGAGGGGATTTTAATGCGGTCTCATCGGGTATATTGGACCGCCAGCCCCCCTGTGCCACAAGGCGCTGTAATAGTTGAATTCCTGACTTCATTCAGGTTTTTGGCCTTTTGGTCGCCTGGAGGGTATACCACCCCGGGGACTTGCAGTACACCTTTTTCTCTGGCGCCCACCACAGCTCCTCTCGCATCGACTATTTATTCCTGCTGGCCTCTCACCTACTCCATTTGCAAGAGGTCCGCCACCTGGCACGCGGTATCTCTGATCATTCTCCTCTATGGACCAGGTTCGTGCTGAGGGATCAACAGATTGACATGGTAGCACCCAATAATCCATGGTCTCTGCGATGGCTCTCGGTCCGCGCGCACCTGCAGAAAGCGATTGACTGTTATTTTCAGGAGAACCTCGACTCAGTGGACTCTCCTCAGACGCTCTGGGAAGCGTTCAAATCTATTGTTAGAGGGATAGCTCTCTCACTCATAGCGGGAGTCAGGAAAGAGAACTCCAGGGAAGTTGAGGAAGTTGAGAGGGAGGTCCTGCGCCTAGAGGCAGACATTGGGAGGTACCCCGGAAGCAGCACACCTTTTACGACTGAAAATAGACGAGTACAAAGCCATTGTCACAGATCATGCCAAGTCCTGAGGGAGTGAAAGAGACGGTAGGGTGTATGAATGGGGGACAAGGCTGGGAAACGTATTCCCTGGCTGGACAAAAAGGAAAAAGCTAACCGCCTGGTGTAGGAACTTACCTCCGACTCGGGGGCAAAGATTACAGATCCAGTTCACATTTCCAGAGAGTTTGCCGCGCACTACACCAATATGTATCGGACACACACATCACTATTGGAGGCGGACTCAGCCGACCGCCTCAGGGATATCAAACTCTCGGTCCTCTCTGAGGACGACCGGAGCTACTTGGAGAGTGATATCACTAGTGATGAGATTGCACAAGCGATCAGGGCCCTTAAGCCAGGGAGGGCGATGGGGCCCAATGGCCTGCCCATTGAGCTCTATAAACTGCGTCCAGACAAACTGGCCCGCACCTGAAGGCCATGTTTGAGGACAGCAGAAGGGCGGGAGAGCTGCCACCTGACCAGAGGTTGGCGTCCATAGTGGTCATCCCCAAAGAAGGTAAGCCAAAAGACAGGTGTGTCTCTATAGACCCATCTCCTTAATTAAAGCTGAACCAAAAATACCCGCTAAACTCCTCGCCACCAGACTGATGCGAGTGATTAGTTCCCTGATGCACCCAGACCAATCTGGCTTCATGCTCCACCGTAATACTGCTCTGAACTTACGAGTTCACAGAGTGATGGAGCGGGCAGAAACGATTCAAGAAAGTGCGGTAATCCTGTCTTTAGATGCATCCATGGCATTCGATACTGTCGAATGGCCCTACCTGTTTGCAGTACTTCTCAAGTTGGGATTTGGCCCGCAATTTATATAATGGGTTTGGCTCCTCTACTCTGCTCCTCTCGCGCTGACAACAAAAGACCCGAGCCCTATCCTCTTGGTCGGGGCACCAGACAGGGGTGTCCGCTGTTGCCCCTACTTTTCGCCCTGTTTTTGGAGCCCCTGGCCGCCTGGATCCGGTGCGACCTGGCCATACGTGGTATACTCTGGTCAGCAGAGTGGGAAGACCGTATCTCACTCTACGCGGATGACATCCTCCTCTATTTGACCTCTCCCGCAAAGTCACTCAGAGATGTCTTAGACATCTTCACATCCTTCGGTAGATTCTAGGGCTACTCTATCAATTAGAATAAATCGCTCCTAGACACCCTGTCAGTGTAAATCGGTCTCTCCCAAGGGAGTGTCCGATACAGGTGGTGTCTGATGGATTCCGATATTTGGGGATTTTTGTCACGCAGACCCCGGGCTCCGCTATGGAAAAAACCTGCTCCCGCCCTTGGAGCGTCTGTGACGCGATGTTGCACACTGGAGGGCGCTCCCTCTCCCACTGCTTAGCCGAGCATCGCTCTTTAAGATGAGGTCACTTCCCAGTTTCCTCTATGCCTTGCACAACTACCCTGTCCTGGTCCCAGCGTGATATTTTAAACAGATCAAAGACCTACAGCGGCAACTACTTTGGGACGGAAGACCGAGAATAGCGCTTCTCAAACTAACCCTTTACTGGTACGATGACGGCATCAGTCTCCCAGACATAAAGAAATACTATTGGGTGGCCCATCTTGCTGCCATCAACGAGGGTACGTAACCTGCTCCAGGTGACCCAGGCTATGCCATGGACAGATGGCTGCTGCCGGGCGGGACGTACAATAGAGCCCTTTATGCTAAACCCAGGAAGCTCCTCCTTACTGGGCCCACTTCTCACTCGGTCCAAGTGTGGCACGCAGTCAACAAGAGCTTAGGTTGGGATCGGAGACTTACCCTAGCTACACCCCTGTGGGACTCAGAGCTACTTGGTAATCTACATGGCTCCAAGGGATTTGATAAATGGGACCTCATAGGTATTTCCCAGGTAGGCGACCTCTGGGTGAAAGGTAGAATGCTCAGTTTCAGCCAGTTGAAACAGCAATATGAACTCGCAGATTTAGAGTTTTTTCGTTACTTACAAATCTGCCACACGCTAACCACCGCAATTACTGAGGACTCCCCCCCCTCCCTGACTCTGCCCCCCTTAGAGAATAGACTATTGACCTACAGACAACTTGTAAACAACATGCCGGAACCCCTGTTCAGGCTGCGGGAGTCGTGGGAGGCAGATGGTCTCCTATTAGATGACGAGGAGTGGAGGGAAGCAGTGGCCTCCCCAAGGGAGGTAGTGATCTCTGCAAGTCTCCGTTTGATACAATTGAAAATTCTGGACAATGTCTACATCAAAGGACCACAGATGGTCCGTTGGGGCGAGGAGACAACACATACTGCAGGAGGGGTTGTGGACAAGTCACCACTTTTATTCACATTCTTTTGGAGAGGGATACATGTGATCATGAGTGAAGTTCTGCACAAATCTGTCAGCCCGGAGGCCATTCAATGTCTCCTTAATGCATGGGAACCCACTGACTTGGGAGGGGTGGAGAAGCTGTGGTCACACGGGGGGCTGCGGTTGCCAAAAGAGACATAGCTCAACTATGGGGACAACGGGTACCCCCTACTGTCATAGCTTGGAAGAGAAATGTTGACTGGTGCATGTTTTGTGCGGAAATGGTCTGTTACAAGAGGGTGCCCCCAAAAATGGTCCCGAGTTTGAGCTAGGTGGAACTGTTATAGAGGTGATATTTGTGGCACACCAGCTGCCCCCCTCGACAATGAAACCCTGTCTCCCTGGTCCATCATAGATATCGTTTACTGTATTGGCTTTTTGTCCCATGTGAAATATTGTACACAATCATGCCATATCTCAAATACTTGCCGACTGTTTGTTTGTTCATCACAATCAATAAAAAGATAATAAAGAAAATGTAATGTTTGTCAGTTTGGAAGGAACAAGACTCAGGATTTGTGCTATAAAAAATGAGATATATGATCAACAGTTTCATAAATTGTAAAACAGCACACACGGTACGTGTTCTTGGCTGCACTTGTGGAATGATTGAGGTGTGGAATAGCATATGTCCTCCCAAATGGCACATCTAAGAACATGTGAGAGCCATCAGGAGTACAAATATGGGCAACCCAGTCGCCACTACATTACAAAGAAAAGCATCTTGGAGGTGTCACAGTGTGTTTTTTGGATTAGAACAAGTTGAAGATAATGAGAGGGGGGGGACAGAGAAGTCATGTTGAGCAAAGCTGAAGCGAAATGGATAACAAGACTTAGAAGTGTGGAATATCGACATGATACCAACAAGGAAATGCATCACTTTCTGCAGACTGGATGTGACCTTATGATGTAATCATATCATATTGGATTTATGGGTACAGCCTTTTCCCAGCAATGACGGAGTTGGTGTATGATACTATGAAATGGGATTATGGATAAAATGACAACATAGGGATCCTTCAATTTTGTTTATCAATATACTGAGTCTCAATATTAAGTTTTGAAGTAGAAAGAGGATTGAATATGGCACCCATGGGGTATGCAGGAGTGAAACTCATCTTTCTAAACCCAAGAACAAGCCGAATATCTAACCCAGAATATTAAAAGGGAAGTAATGGGGTATCTACAGATAGCGCTGCAGGTAAGCGGAATACCAGTGTTTATAGGGGAATAATGGTGCCCCCCCCCCATCATATCAGAAGCTTTGTTGCTTGGGTTTCTATTTTTCCTTGTGTAAATGGACACATTAGACTTAAATAGGACTCTCTGAATGGCAAAAAGGAATCGAAGATGGTGCTTGCAGGGGGGACGCAAGTCCTCTCTCTACAGTTGTGAACACATAAATCGGGAGGATTGAAGAGGATTGAAGATGGTGCCTGCGACGAAGGTGGAGAGTAGGCCGTATAGTGGGATTTATTTTAATTGGAAATGGGTAAGTGGATGTGACCCACTCCCTTCTGAACTCTATAATGGGAAGCACTAACCAGGGGTCCCCAAACCGGTCCTGGAGGGCCGGATCCATGCCAGATTTTTGGGATATCCCCATTGAGATACATGTAGTAATTTTAAAAATCTGGCATGGATCCGGCCCTCCAGGACCGGTTTGGAGACCCCTGCACTAAGCAATTTTGCACTTAATGCTTTGGATTGTATAGAGTGGGATAGACTGCTCTCTCTCGAACTGTACAGTTTTATGTACTAAGTGGTGTTGCACATGCAGTGTTGGGCTCCACAAATATAGTGGGACAGACATACCGGTTTTCATAGCTGCATAATGCCCCCTACAATGATCTCTAGATATCTTGTCTGTAAGGTGTAGCATAAAGGTTGAGATTTTGGGTGTTCCGCTTACCATTTTGGGAGTAAAATGTGAAAGATATATTGTCCTTCATGGATAAATTAATGCATCCCCAGTGATCTCTAGATATTATGTATGTGAGAATACAGTATGTGAATTAGTTTTTTTAGGACCCCACATAATATTCCGTACCTGTTACAAGAAAGATGGTATATATTTTTTTAACTTTATTTTTCCATTTTGTATGCAAGAATTAACCAACATTACAGCATACAATTGTTCATAGGTACTTTACACACAACCGCTATGATGCAGAGGCCAGCCTTGGAAATCCTGGAATCGATAATATAGTTAACAATGAGGGATACATCATACAGTTCAGGCGAGCGGATAGTAAGCATTGAGATAAGCAGTCATTTCATCAACCCCCCTCACCTTCCTCTCCCTGGTTTTCGACTTAGCAGGTTTCACTCCCGCTAGACGTGGAATCGCTCAGCTCTCTCTCCCCCTCCCCCTCACCTGATGTGAAAAGAGATGCAAAACTCTTGCCATTCCGTGAGGTCTGCCTGTAACCCATCATCTTTCTGTGTTAATTTCATGTGTGTTTCTTCGGCTAGTGCCTATTCCCTAACATCATAAGCCATGCTGCTATTTCTGAGCTTCTCTGCACCATCCAATTTATGGCCATTCTGCGTCTAGCCAGGACCAGCAGAAACATTTCTTTTAATTAAAATTATGGTTTTGGGTTATATATATTGTCCTTTATTTACAGACTTAAAAAAAAATATTGAAAGAGTTCATACTGCCAACAAGCCACATTATATTGTAATCGGATCCATAAAAAGAAGAAACAAACTAATAACACATACGGCAAAAACACAATATATTACAGCCAAAGGAGTACCTTATATTGCACTTTGTCCCCGATATTTCTTTGCCCCTCAGCTGATCACCCCACCTATCCCAAAGCCCCTCATAGTCTCGGAAATGTGTTAGGAGTTCCAGACCTTAAAGCACAGCGATATTCAAGACCCTTCATTTTTAACATTTTCGACCGCCATTGTTTGAAAGTAGGAATCACTTCCGACCGCCAATATTGAAGAATGAATCACCTAGCTATTAAGGCGGCTATAAATAATTGTTTCTTGTGCAATGGTTCTATTTTGACATTGGGGGAATACCCCAAAACCGCTGTCTGGGCATCCATTGGATGTTCAGTCTCTAATGTGTGGTGGCCACACTCCTAAATCTCAACCCAAAATAGATTTATTTTTGGGCAGCCCTAGAAAACATGTGCGCTGTGCCCTCCCCCCCCACCCGATTTGCCCCGCCATTAAGCGCATAAAACATTCTGATATCTGGGGGTTAATTCAGTGCAAATAAGCTGGGGTTCTATAGAGCAACCATTTTGTATAGAATTGCATTCGATGGAAATTCATCCCCTTCATTAAAGGAAAGTTGAACAAATTGATCTTGTTCCAAGTTTCTACCAACATCTATAGGCCCTCTTTGGACTGCCACTTATCCTGAGCCTTCAAGAATACCTCATTACCCTGTTTTTGTCTCAAGATAGCGACCCAGCAGCTAGTGTATTTGCGTGTTTTAGTCCCTGTTAGATGTTTAATCACATCCAAATCTGTCAAAATTCCTCTAGGCTCCAGATCTTGCAAAAAATGTCTTATCTGAATAAAGGGCCATTGCATCATTACTTTATGGTGGCTAATAGTAGGTTCAACTTCAGTCCAATCTTTCTAGGAGTCTAGAATTAGAAACTTAATCTAATAAAGGTTGATACCCAATCTGTACATCCACCAAGAGGGTAACTCCAATGACTGCGGGAAATAACACAATGCTTTAACAGTTGTTCTGTCCAAATTAATCCAGGAAAATTAACTCCTTAACCACAGCACAAATTCCGCTGGCCGACGGGCGCACCCAATGGGTTAAAGTCCCTATAACAGCAATGTGCAAAACTCACAAAGTAGTATTCTTTAAAACTTAAAGGGGGAGGCCACCTTTTTTAACTGGCCTATATAATTTATCTATTGCAAACCTAGGCGTTTCATTAGCCATATGAAGGCTGAGAACATTACCTCAATTTTCTTAAAAATATAATCTGCCTGCGGGACCCAGCCGACGTGAAAAGCATACGGGCTGCCATTGACTCTTACTTCGCGAGTAATTATATACCCGAAACACCCTTCCCTGTGGTGTGGGATGCCTTCAAGGCTACAATCCATGGCCATATCACATCCCTATCGATTGCGCGGGCGAGCGAAGCCCGACACCTGGAGGTTAACCTCTCCAAGGACATAAAAAAATTAAAGAGACAAAATCAGGAACACCCCTCGCTCGCATGTCTGTGGCGGCTCGCAAACCTTCAGGGACAACTCCGCTCCCTGCGTACCAATAAAGCCGAGTGATCCCTGCTAGCCTTAAAACAATGATACTTTGAAGGGGGAGACAAAGTGGGCAGATTGCTGGCGAAACACCTGCGAGCGCGTGCAGTGAAGGCCCATATAGCTAACATCCAACTGCCGGATGGAGAAAGGGTCACCACGGAACGGGCCAAATGCGAGGCCTTTAGGGCCTATTATGCTGCCCTTTACACGGCAGAAGCACAATCCCAGGATCACATCGACAAAGTTCTGAACCAGTGCCCCTGGACCCCAATACATCCCCACCATGCCAAACAACTGGAAGGTCCTCTCACTGCGGAGGAGCTGACAGCAGTGTTAAAAGGCCTCCCTCTTGGGAAGACACCGGGCCCGGATGGCCGACCACTGGCCTTTTACCCCATGTTTCTGGTGCAACTCCAGCCCCACCTTTTGTGACTATATAATTATTTTTCGGACACGGAAGGGCCGACATCCTCCATGGGTAAGGCAGAAATAACCCCACGTTATGTGCATCCTATCGCCCCTTAGCTTTGTTGAACACGGACCTTAAAGTCTACACTAAAATACTTGCTAAATGCCTAGATCTCCACATGCCTGGCCTTGTGGAGCCAGACCAAGTTGGCTTCATCCGCAACCGACATGGGGCGGATACTGTGCGTAGAATCGCACACCTGGTAGGGAAAGTGCACCACTAGAACATAACGGCCTGCCTTCAGTCGCTTGACGCGGAGAAAGCGTTTGACCGGGTGGACTGGACCTTCCTACGGGCGGTGTGGCAGAAAATCGGACTGGGCCAGATCATGATCTCTTATGATCATGGCCCCCTACCTTTCCTCACAAGCTAGGGTATGGGTCAATGGGCACCTTACAGATCCCTTTTCTATTCATAGAGGTACACTGCAGGGTTGCCCCCTGTCTCCTCTGCTGTTTGCCCTTGTCGTAGAACCTCTAGCGGAGATGATCAGGCAGATGGCGGACATACATGGCCTCTCCCTTGGAGGTTGGCAGAACAAGGTAGCGCTCTTCACATATGATCTAATCAATCCTCACATATCGCATCCACATATATCCCTTACGGCGCTTCACTCCCTGCTACATTCTCAGGCCTCAGGCCTTAAAATTAATCATTCAGAAAAGGGGGTGGTGATGAACAGAGTGTCTGAATTAAGCAGACCACTCTTACCCAGTCCAAAGATCAGGGCTTGATCCATCACCGTTATTTAGCTCACTGCACCATCCCAGCTCAGAACCTGGCTATATGCAAATTAGTCTGTCCCTGGCCCAGTGCATCATGGGAACAGGGCAGACCAAACTACCAAGCCAATTCTTCACCAGAAAGGAGACAAGCTTCCGGGGACCGGTTTCTGGCATTTCAGCCGTCGTCGGCCCGGCTTGCTTGAATCCTGATGGTGCAGTGAGCAAGGGACTCATGTCTGAGTATACCCTGCCACACCTATAGTGGCCAAAAACGATTCAGAAAAGGGGGTGGTGATGAACAGAGTGTCTGAATTAAGCAGACCACTCTTACCCAGTCCAAAGATCAGGGCTTGATCCATCACCGTTATTTAGCTCACTGCACCATCCCAGCTCAGAACCTGGCTATATGCAAATTAGTCTGTCCCTGGCCCAGTGCATCATGGGAACAGGGCAGACCAAACTACCAAGCCAATTCTTCACCAGAAAGGAGACAAGCTTCCGGGGACCGGTTTCTGGCATTTCAGCTGTCGGCGGCCCGGCTTGCTTGAATCCTGATGGTGCAGTGAGCAAGGGACTCATGTCTGAGTATACCCTGCCACACCTATAGTGGCCAAAAACGATTCAGAAAAGGGGGTGGTGATGAACAGAGTGTCTGAATTAAGCAGACCACTCTTACCCAGTCCTAAGATCAGGGCTTGATCCATCACCGTTATTTAGCTCACTGCACCATCCCAGCTCAGAACCTGGCTATATGCAAATTAGTCTGTCCCTGGCCCAGTGCATCATGGGAACAGGGCAGACCAAACTACCAAGCCAATTCTTCACCAGAAAGGAGACAAGCTTCCGGGGACCGGTTTCTGGCATTTCAGCCGTCGTCGGCCCGGCTTGCTTGAATCCTGATGGTGCAGTGAGCAAGGGACTAATGTCTGAGTATACCCTTAATCATGGCAAATCCTGGGCTCTGAACCTTACAATCCATGAGGAGGAGATACCAGTCTTGAAAAAGCTTGCTCCTTATCAATGGGCCACCGATCACATCCGGTATTTAGGGCTTCAACTGACTCCCTCCATTGACACGTGGACCCAAGTAAACTGAAGGGAATACAGGGGAACTGTTTTGGAGGACTTGAGAGGGTGGAAATCTCTGACTCTGTCCTGGCTGGGCAGACTTAACTCCATTAAAATGTCGATACTCCCTAAAATCCTGTATTTATTCCAATGCCTTCCCACCCCTATCCCGCAGCACCAGATACAGGGCCTTCAGTGAGACCTCACTAGCTTCATATTGGGTGGGCATAGACCACAATTCTCCAGCAAGATCCTCATGCTCCCGCGAGACAGAGGTGGGCTAGCATGCCCCAACCTCCTGGAATACTATTGGGCCTCTCATCTTCGCTTTGTCTCAGAGTGGACAACCACTGAAAGTGAAAAGATCTGGTTCCATATGGACAGGATGGTAACTGGGCGTACCATCTGGGATCTTACGTGGCTCCACCGTACTGCACGCTCCAGAGCGCCTATATTGCTGTGCCCACAAAAACAGTCCTAGATGTATGGGACAAAGTGTCTGTGCGTAAGGGACTCACAACATTTCCCTCCCCCATACTCCCATTGCAGGTAACCCACTATTCCCTCCGGCCCTTCACCCACAAACATTTCCCAAATGGTTGCAGGGAGGATACAGAGTGATCGGTGATCTGTACGAAGGGGGAACGATTTAAGACGTTTGCCCAGTGCAGAGAGGAATTTCATCTTCCACTGGGAGCGGGACTACAATACAAACAGCTGCGGCACTGGGTGTCCTCACCGGAGATGCAACAGGCAGCCGTCTGACCATTCACCCCCTTTAAGCAGCTGGCCGTTCCTTCGACGAATCGAAGGGCCTTATCTCTCAGACATACCAGATCCTGCAGCATCCCCCGGTAATAACTACCCATCCATATCAACGCCAATGGCAACTGACGTCCACACAGTGGAATCGCCTATGGCGGGACATTCCTAAGGTCTATCGTAGCATCTCGCAGCGGGAAAATGCATACAAAATTATGGCACAATGGTATTACACGCCCACTCAACTGCACAAAATGTTCCCTGCCACATCCCCTTTGTGCTGGAGGTGCTCGACTGCATCTGGAGACTTCATTCATATTTGGTGGGCTTGCCCAATCCGGACCCTGCTCTGGAAAGAAGTCCTTAGTCATAATAAGGAGGTATTGGGCTTCCCCCTGCCTGAGTCCACAACCACGATCCTTATAGGCCTCAAGCCTGACAACCTAAAGGCACTTACCCGCAGCGATTGGATTATAGCACTTCACATGCTTGGGGCTGCCAAACAACTTAAAGCATTATATTGGAAGAAAGCGGAGACACCCCAATTGCCGCTTGGTTTGTGCGCTTATGGCATGCAATAACCATGGAACTATTTACAGCGTGACTGCAATCACGTGACGCCGCTTCACTGCTGTCTGGCAACCCTTAGTCAACTACCTTTGTAAAATAGAACATGCACGCTACCTACCCTCAAAGCTTAGAGCTCTAAGACTCTTTGAAGATGCTATACTCCCGCCTGACCCCAACAGACTACTCCTGCAATCAGATCAACTCTGCGGGTAACCCCCTCTGACTAGTATTAGGACTTTCAATCTCAATAACATGCGCCGCTGAACCCTTTCCCCGTCCGCCCGCACGGCCTCTTTTGCTGCTATCTTTCCTACTGCCTCTTCTCTTTTCGACACCTTTCTGTCCACTCATCACTACTCACTTTATATAGGCCTCTTGCCAGTGTTCTCAGTGTTGTTGTTTTTAAAGGGTCCTGAGACTTCCCACAATAGATCAATTTTGCTATATATAATATGTCACACGGCCGGCCCAACAGAGGTTGTAGGCGACATGCTGTGTTCAAGTTACTTCGCTAATGCTTCTCCATAATCTTGGAGACCCTCTTAGAGTATGAGGCCGGCCCTATATAGGGTTGTGGGCCTGACGCTGGGGACCTGTGTTCTATTCTTTATTTAGAAATTAAAGACAGATTTCAAACAAAAAACATCATCTGAATGGGATTGCAGCAAAAAGGAAATTGCACACATGTAAAACCGACTTCTGAATTAAAGCAACACAGTCCATTATCGGTAAGGGTAGGTTGGCCCATCTTGTGAATAGCACCTTTATTTGACTAATTTGAGGGGAGTAATTCAGTTCATATAGATCATTATTGTTCTCGTTAACATATATGCCAAAATAACACTTAAGCCTAGAATTAACAAGAGAATGGAATTCTTTAAGTAAAGTGTCAACTGCACAGTTACATAATAATATCTCAGTTTTCAGCACGTTAATCTTATATCCAGCAAGTGCTTGATAGTTTTGGAAAATTTAAAAAACCTCTTATGATTCTCTAAATCCGTGTTTAAAAATAGAGCTATATCGTCGGCGTATAGCTTGAGGTTAGTCTAACCACTTATTAGCGGCTTTATACTCTTATTGCTCCAAACAACTACAGCTAACAGTTATATAAAAATAGTGAAAAGTATCTATCAAAGGGTGATCTGAAAAGCAATTTACAACATGTGTATAGCTAATTAGACCCTAAACGCGTGAAGAAAAAAATTGTCTAGCTTTCCTGCAGATTTATGCCTTTTTGAAATATAAAAGTATTCATAATTATCCGGGTACCTTTGTCGCCATAGATCTAACAAGTTCAGACTCTTAATATCGTCTGACATGACTCTGGACATACGCAGCTTATTCTCTTTATGAGTAAGCGATATAGAGTCTAGCTCCAGATTCATAAGAAAATTATTGAAATACCACCCTAATCAATTTCTCTGGATGGTCAACAATACCGAATAGTGCTATACCAGTGGGACTGTATTAGACCTGGCACCATTGGCGTGGGTCTCCCTTCCATTTTTCTCTTTTGTCTCCTCTGTGTTTGCTGGTGTTAGATGCTCTGGGTGATGTGTGCTCCCTATTGTAAATTGACTGTATAAATTGGTATTCCCATAATTGGCTCATTTGGTTTACCTGTTAGTCCTTAGTATAGTCCACTGTGCGCGCCCAGGGCTGGTAGATCGAATACTGCTGGTGGGCCTGCAGCGCTGTTTGCACCACCCACAGGAGCAGCTTGTAAAGTGTGTCCCAGACCTGCCATTGCAGTCTCTGTGCAGTCCAGAACTGCCGTGCTGACTGTGAAGTGAACCCACTTCCCAATCCCTAAGTCTTCCCTAGGCATCATGTAGGTCACCCCTATGGCAGGGTGCATTGTATGTGAAAGGTAGGACATGCCTTAGTCTGTGTAGCATGTCCTGATAGTGAATTACTCTCAATTTTGTTTTTCACTATTGCAAGGCTATCTGTTCCTTTAGGCCAGGATGGGCAGTTTGATTATTACATTCTATAATCCTAATTGACCCAAGTAAAAACATGATAGGAAAGTCGAATTTAGTATGCCTGAGCTCAGAATATTAAAGTGCATCTTTTAGTGAATATTATTTTTATATTCTGTGTTTGAAAGTACCACTTTTAAAAAGTAGGTATTTTCTTGCCTAAGCCTTCCAGTGTGCTCTGCTGTTATGTATATTGGCTGTCTGGTTTTGGAGGGACAGGGCAGGCTGAGGCCGACCTGGATTGAATAGAGAGATCTGCAGTTGGAGTATGGGGAGGGGTGACCCTTTAATCTGAGCAGGGCTGTGCCTGGTAAGGTGAATGATGGCTTCACCTCCCACTGTGCGTATGATGGCAGACCCCCTGTTCCTGAAAGGCAGGATGCAGCTTTGTAAACAAAGCGCTCCAGGACGACACCAAACTGGTTCTTGCTGGGTTCAGTGGCATGTGACTTTTGAGAACAAAGACTTTTGGGGATTAAATATCTGTGCTAAAACCCCTACACGGTGTGTTACTTCTGGATGTCAAGACAAACCTCTGTCCGTGTAACTAGAAGGAAAGGACTATGAAATTTTCATCCATCTTTCTGAAGCAACTACCCAAGGGCCTGATTTGAGCTTGCTACCTGCTGAAGTCTCAGGAACATTAGACTTCACCCACAAGCCTTCTGAATTCCTATTGATGAGGATTCTACTCCCAGTTGAGGCTTCTGTCGAGAATTCAAGAGCCTCTCGGTCTACTGTGGGGAACACGGGCTGAGAATCATCGCTATCATGGGCCGCTGCAGCTGAGGAGCTGTAGCCGCTGAGAGCCCACATTTGTCTGTGCTACAAGAACCATCGCTATCGCTATTGTGGGGCGCTGCAGCTGAAGAGCTGTTGCCGCTGAGAGCCCGTATTTGTCTGTGCTACAAGAATCATCGCTATTGAGGGCCGCTGCAGCTGAGGAGCTGTTGCCGCTGACAGCCCGCATCCGACTGCGCTTCGAGAACCATCGTTATCGCTATTGTGGGCCGCTGTTGCTGCTGAGAGCCCGTATTTGTCTGTGCTGCGAGAATCACCGCTATCGCTATTGTGGGCCACTGCAGCTGAAGAGCTGTTGCCGCTGAGAGCCCGCATTTGTTTGTGCTATGAGAATCATCGCTAGTGCTACTGTGGGCCGCTGCAGCTGAGGAGCTGTGCCGCTGAGTGCCCGCACTGGTCACCACATCGAGGAGCTTTGTTATCACCTGCTGGGGCCGCCGCCACCGAACACCGTTGACGCTGGGTGGCCGCCTTTAAACACTGTCCCAGGATCATCGGGAGTGCACGCCGCGGACCGCTGCACCTGGGAGCTGTGGCCGCTGCGAGTCCGCCTGTCACCATTGCGGCTTCCTCACGAAGCTGCGTGCCGTGCCCCCTTTAAACCTCAGGTACATTGTGCATCACTGGGTCGCGTAGACCCTGGCCTCGAACTAAGTTCGTTTCACCCGCTTTTGAGTGCTTTTATTGCTTTTTGAGTGAATATATATTTACGTGCATTGTGGCTTCTTGACCACTTTTTGAGCCTTGTGTTAAGCCTACATAAAGATGCTTATTTTTCTATGGCTACTTGTGTGGTGTACCTTTGTAGTGTCTTCACTGGGTTATTGTGTATGGTCATAAATGCTTCACACACTGCCTCTGAGATAGGCCTGTCTGCTCATGCTACATTACCACAGGGTTAAGCAGGGATTATCAAAGGGTGTAGCCCCCTTACTCTGACTTAGGAAGAAGGATCCCTATTTGGACATTGGTGCCTGCCACTGCCAACTAGAGATTCCAATTTCTAACAGGCTGGATCGCCTAAAATCGGAGCATTGACTGTGGCTATTGTTACGCTGCAAACACAAGGAGATGATGGACGGAGCACTGAAACTTTTCAGACACTCACCCACAGTCACAGATCTGGGTTGAATTGTTCTTTAGCTCACTTCGCCACCTCAGTTCAGACCCAGCTATATGCAAATTAGTCTGGACCCTGTGCCTCATCGAAATAGTCTATCCCGAACTGCCAAGTCAGGTTTTCCCTGGACCGAAGAGAAGCATCCTGGAGAACAATGGTTTAGGGGTAACACAGCTAACATCATTAAGTAATATGCTTACCAGAGTCCACCTCTCATCTTTATCTGTTTGTGAGAAGCTAACATGGAATGGGAAATATATATAACATTTATCTATGTTCATACGAATTTTTGTATATATTTTACATACATTTATCCAAATTTCTTTGCTGCAACTTTTTTTGACACTGTGCAAATCGTTGTATAATTTTGCTATGTCCACAATGGTATATTGATTTAGGCACTGTGTTATTGTGACTCATGCAATATGGCGCACACTTTAGTCTGTCTTCTATTTTTGTTTGCACAAATGTTTTTTTTTACTAAATCAAATCACCTGTTTACAAACTATAAATTGTGGTCACATTTCGGGGCGTGTTATGTGAACAAGCTCCTTTTAGGAGTGAAATGCGTCATGGGTGACACTATGTCTTTTTATTTCATTATGTGAAATAAACACCTTACTTCCACTGGAGAGAGTTTTTGCTGCCTTCTTCTATCCATTTTGATGAAGTCACGTTTAAGAGGTCCTTGCCTGGTTTGTTTCGCCGCGGAATGGTGAACAGGAACATTGTTGCATATATATATATATATATATATATATATATATATATATCAGCACAGAATCTTCACACTTCCACAGCCCAGCGGCGAATGAAGAGACAGACCCCACGTTGTTCCAGGCAAGATGTTTTATTTGGTTCCTGTGCCTTCCAAATGCAACGTTTCGACTACTGGCGTAGTCTTGTTCACACACCACATTGCACAAAGTGGAAACTTTTTGAATCATTAAGCAGTGTGGACACACCCATCAGGTCCCACCTCCAAACGTGAGTCACGTGGTAAAACATTTGCAACATCAGATGTATTAAAGGTACAGTGCCCAATTATGCAAGTTTGAGCATTTATATAATTGCATTGCTACAAAAGTAAATTTGTTGAGCTAATGAAATGTGCATATTTACAAGAATTGCTTTAAAAATACCTGCTTGAATGCGCATAATATTGCGACTGAGAGACATTAATTGCCACATACGAAGTCCATGCATAGTGCATATTTACAAGAGTTGCTAGAAAAATATACCCGCTTGAATGCGCATATGTATTTGTCCACAGAGACACTATTAATGCACATGTGGTAATGTGCTATTAATTAGGTAGTTGTCCCATACATCTTACAGACTTAACAAAATATAACCGCATAAATGCGCTGTTGAACCAATATTGACGGTTAATTCAAACATAGGTAATCAAGTACATAATGCATACAACAGAATCTGTCTCATTAAGTGTGAAAGCAAATCTCCACAGTCCGTAATAAATCTTGTAATTCATGGCATTGACACTGCTATCTGATGCTTAAGACCGTCATACAAATGACTAAAAACTGTATACCAACAACAACACCCAAATATAATATATATTTATACATATAACATAGATTCGAATTCCTATATATGGCTATATATGTACATCTGTACATTATTAATATATCCCAATCAAATTTATACAGGAAATTATTTCATCGAAACTAGTGTGTATCCCTAAAAAAGTGCTGAATAAATTACCAGTGCAAATTAATCACCAAAATACATATAACTAAAGTTCCATGTGTTTGTTTAAAAAACTGAACTGCTTGAAAAACCAAGGCAGTTGAACCCTTGTAGGAACAGGACTACAGAATACCTAAAAATAGGTGTTGTTATTCAGAATTTCATATATATACATACACACGCGTTATTTACATTTATATTCAACGTGCTCACATCATGATCCCTATGTACATTTTAATGCAGATTTTTGTACGAAAATGGATGTTCCTACAGAAAATTGTGCAAGTCCTCCGTTGCATTCAACCCATTTGGTTGTTTGCTGTCGAGCTTGATTATATATTGCGTCTCCAACCGGCGCAATAGTTTGTCGCGGTCTCCCCCACGCCTCAGGGGAGCCACTGCGTCAATAACATAATAGGTAAGACATGATAAATCCCTATTGTGTTTGTTATTAAAATGACGCGCCACTGGATATGCTCCATCGTGGTTAACTATAGCTCTTAGGTGCTGTAGTATCCTCACATGCACCTGTGCGCCGGTGCTGCCCACATAACGTAGGCCACATGTGCAAGTTAGGACGTATACCGCAAACTCCGTACGGCAGTTGTAATTGCCTTGGATGGGAAAATTGTTATCAGAAAATGGAGTGCGGTAATGAGTGGTATTCTGTCCAAACTTGCACGCCCGACAGGATGAACATTTGTGGAAGCCCTTCCTCCCAAACCTCTGATCAACAATTGATAATTCAGGGCTGGGTCTTGATAAATTGCTGCGCATGCTGAACGCGCGCCTGAATGTAACCACAGGTTTGTCAGGTGTAATGTCGCGCAGTACAGGATCTGTTTTTAAGACTGGCCAATGTTTGCTTATAATGGATTTTATTTTGCGATGCTGTTGGCTGTAAGATGTTATGAGTCTGTTGGTATTAGGGGTTGCTTCGCTCTCTAGGGGTTTGGGCAGTAGCAACGAATCTCTAGTTCTGCCCTCGCTCTTTTTCAATGCCGTTGCAAGACAAGATTTACTGTATCCCCTTTCCTCAAGTCTAGCAAGCATTGCAGATGCCCCTTCCTCAAATTTCGCCTGGGTATTGCATATGCGTTTAAGGCGAAGCAGTTCCCCCAATGGGATGCTCATGATGACATGTTTAGGGTGACCACTGCTGGCATGAAGAATACTGTTCCCAGCAGTGGGCTTTCTGTGGAGAGCAGTTACATATATATATATATATATATATATATATCAGCACAGAATCTTCAAACCTCCACAGCACAGCGGCGAATGAAGAGACAGACCCCACGCTTTCCAGGCAAGATGTTTTATTCAGTTCTTGTGCCTTCCAAAATGCAACGTTTCGACTACTGGCATAGTCTTGTTCACACACCACATTGCACAAAGTGGAAACTTTTTAAATCATTAGCAGTGCAGACACACCCTCCGGGTCCCACCTCCAAACGTGAGTCACGTGATAAAATATTTAAAACAACAGAGCCTTTAGTTAAAGGCACAGTACATAGTAGCGCCATGTTAAATATCACATTGTTGCATTGCTGATAAAAGACTATTTTGTTGATGCATAGCACATATTTACA
Source organism: Lissotriton vulgaris (assembly GCF_964263255.1). Classification (NCBI taxonomy): domain Eukaryota; kingdom Metazoa; phylum Chordata; class Amphibia; order Caudata; family Salamandridae; genus Lissotriton; species Lissotriton vulgaris. Next base: position 1,550,170,263 of record NC_141696.1, on the reverse strand, counting down.
AGAGTCCCTCTTGGCAAACCTATGATATTGCCATATTAGTTTGACTAGAGACTTTAAAATAACCGCTTGAATGCGCACAGAGAATTAACTGGGAAACATAGCCGGCAAAATGTGACTCACATATTGCCGCACATAAATTGTTTCATTATTAGTCAGTTAATTGTCTGAACCGTGTCACTTTATTAACGGAATCAAAAATAACCGCCTGAATGCGATATTAACCATTGTTAATGGTTAAGCAAAAACTAATAATGTGCATGAGTGCAAATAAATATACATCTCATTTCATATAAATGCAAGTCAAAGCAACATATAGTAATTCATATAAATCACAGCATTTGCACTGTCCTTTGTTGTTTGAATCATCACACAAGTGACTTAAAATACCAAAAACAGCACCCAAGTGTACTATACAATTATATACATAGCATAGTCCCGAATTCCTATATATGACAAAGTATATGTACATCTATACATTATTCATATGTCCAAATCATGTGTATATAGGAACTATTTACATCAAAATCTTGTGTATCCCAAAAATTTGATAAAAGTGCTGGATTAAATAACCAGTGTAAATGAATCACCATACAGAGAAGAAGATAAAGTTCCAAGTGTTTGTTTAAAAAAACTGCGCTGTTTGAAAAACTAAAACAACCAGACCTTTAAGAAGACAGGACTACAGAATACCTAAAAATAGGTGCTGTTATTCAGGATTTCATATATATACACACACTATATACAATTCTATTAAATGTGCTCATGTTCTAACCACTATATACATTATTGTGCAGAGTATATGTACAAAAATGAATGCTCCTACAGAAAGTTGTGCAAGTCCTCCGTTGCATTCAACCCATTTGGTTGTTTGCTGTCGAGCTTGATGATATATTGTGTTTCCAACCGGCGCAATAGTTTTTCGCGGTCTCCTCCACGTCTCAGGGGAGCCACCGCGTCAATAACATAATAGGTTAGACATGATAAATCCCTATTATGTCTGCTGTTGAAGTGACGCGCCACTGGATATGCTCCATCGTGGTTAACTATAGCTCTATATATATATATATACACAAAAACTCCTCCACGCCACTTCCAATCCCAACTTGGACCGGCGAAGCGATAACCAGGAGACGGACCACTGGATTAGGTTACAGGTTCTTTATTTAGCAATTCAGCTGGTAAAAGTGCACAACTATATATATATATATATATATATATATATATATATATATATATATATATATATATATATATATATATATATATATATATATATATATATATATATATATATATATATATATATATATATATTTTACCTACTGGCAGTCGCCAGTAGGTAGTTATAGTTAGGACCTAGCTACCATAGGAAATCCGCAACATTCTATTGGGAATAACTTTGGCACCGGTTGAGGAATTTACGTGTAATTTTCCAAAATGTCGGCCAGCTCCGCTCCGCTCCTTCCCTGAAAGTTTCGGGGGGATTCGTGAAGTGGGGGCCGAGAAAAAAAGGGGGTCCCAAAACATGTTTTCCCCATGTTAATTTCCATAGGACGAATTGACAAGGCCACAGCCCGAACCTCTGAACGGAATTACACCAAACTTTGCAAAATTGTAGGGACTGGTACGCAGAAGTGCCTTTGCTATATTTGGTGAAAATTGCTCCAGTGGTTTTTCGAAAATTAACATCAATAACACATATATATCTATAGGCGCGCTTCCAGCGCTTACCGGTACGCGTACCGGGGAGCGCACCCAGCGCGCTACGGGAGTGCACGAGCGGAAAGCTGATTGGGTCTCGGATGTCTGTCAACATTCTAAACAGTCCGGAGGGTCCGCCATTATGTGTCTCGGTAGAATCGAGACACAAGAGGTGAAAACAAAAAGGGGGAAATGTTTAAAAGGGGGCAGGATAGACACCCCTGACCCCTTAGGTTTTCTGAGGGGGGCCTAGAAGGATCCTGAAGGGCAAAAAAAGATTTTTTTTTTTTTATTTCGCGGGGTAAGCGCTGGGTGCATTCCCATGTACGCTTCCCGGTACGCGCGCCTTGAGCTCACCATGGGGAAAAACTGTGTAAAAAATTTGAGTTAAAAACATTATTTAGAGTGCTTAGAGGTAGGGTAGCTCTGAAAAGAGCTGTTGTGTTATGTGGGTGTTTTTGTACCTACAAGTAGTCACCAATGCAGAGTCTCAAATTCAAGAGGAAGACTCTATTCCCCTCATCTGTAAAATGTACACCATCTCTCCTATAGATGCCTTGCATGTTGTAACGCAAGTTGTTGTGGTATATGGAACCCATACCATAGTCTCTGAGGAAAGCAGAAACAGATTTATTCACATGTTTCCTTGCTTTCTCAATCTGTGGACAAAATTGGTTGGACCAGTTCCATTTTTGCCTTTGGCACATATTAGAAAATACCAAGGCAGTTTTTGGGAAAAGTGACATCAATTGCCCAAAGATGTCCTTTAAAAGCATTTCCAGACCTACCCCAGTCAAAGTGCCCAGGTCATTGCCACCACAGTGCACAATTATGAGGTCAGGGTGTGGTAGATGCATAAAGGATTTTACCAATGGTATCAATTGGTGACTTCTCAATCCTCTCTGTCCAATCCACACAATGTCCACATTTGGTAAATCAAGGTTGGAAATACCTCTGTTAGTTGCAAATTTTTCACTCCAGTAGACAAAGCTATGACGCACAAACCAGACTTTTGGCATCTTGAAGGTAGATGTGCTTGTATTCAGATGAGTTGTGGAAATGAAATGGCAGTTTGAAAGTAGGAGTTATGAAAAAAAGTGGTTGAGATTCAGTGCACTTGAAAAACAAGAAATGCTTGGTGGTTTCTTAAAATTCTCCACTGTAAATTAGGGTGCATGCTTTTTTTTGCTGAAAGAAGTCATTTTAATGGTTGAGAAAAAGTCATTGAAAGAAACATTGCACATGATTAGCTACTACATTGAGATGTCAAACACCCTTGCTGGATTCTTTTGCAACATAGTATGATGAACTTTTCAACTGTGTGCTGAGTTAGGTGGGAGTTATCATGGTAACAGGGTGAATGAGCACTGGGGGATGGGTGAATATTATGTGAGTTTCAAAGTGTTGAAATGTAGAACCAATTAAAATGTTAGTTTGGTTTTGAAATAGTGTGGGATGAATTTTAATTGGTTAAGTTCAGGGATATGTCTGAAGTATTACAGGGAATCAGGGCCATTTCTGGTTGCAGTGCTTCAGGTGCATTTCAGAGATTCTGCTTAAGAAAATCTGGTGTGTGTGACTGACACTGTTCTAAATCTTCAAAAGCATTTTTAAAGGTGAGTAATGATTCTTTTAATAAAGATAGACTGCTGTATGCACTATAGGAAAGATTAAGAAGCATATTGTGCTTCTTTATTCTTGCATTGTGTGTCATGTTTTTTTGTAATGCTGTTTAAAAATGGAATGGTGCATATGGAAATGTATTTTGAAAATGAGTTACGTTTCTGCCTGGTTTTGTTGTGGTCATTTAAATGGGCTGTGCTTTGTGTCAAAAAAACGATTTACTATGCAAAATGTTTTCTGGTAAAATGCCTGGCTTTTAAATTTTGGTCAAGGAACACACTGAGTGTCAGTGTGAAATAAGGAACTACATTTTCACATTTTTCAATAATGTCACCTGTGCCTGCTAAGAGTTTGCCTCTCTTAGCATTAAAGGGTACTCTGTGCTTGTGTCTCACCTTACTCTGTGCCATCTCATATATGATACATTTAATGAAGATAGACTACTGTATGCACTATGGGGAAGATTAAGAAGCATATCGTGCTTTTTTATTCTTGCATTGTGTGTCATGTTTTTTTGTAATGCTGTTAAAAAATGTAATGGTGCATATTTGAAATGTATTTTGGAAATGAGTTAGGTTTCTGCCTTGTTTTGTAGTGGTCATTTAAATGGGCTGTGCTCTGTGTTAAAAACGATTTACTATGGAAAATGTTTTCTGGTAAAATGCCTGGCTCTTAAATTTTGGTCAAGGATTACATTGAGTGTCTGTGTGAAATAAGGAACTATATTTTCACATTTTTCAATAATGTCACCTGTGTGTGCTGAAAGTTTGCCTCTCTTAGCTTAAAGGGTACTCTGTGCCTGTGTGTCATGTCACTTTGCACGTGCATAATCTCTCTTTTTCTGTGTGTCATTTCTCTCTTTGTGTGTGTGTCATGACATGTGTCTCATGTGCCTAAGATCACACTGTGAGTCAAGCTTGATTTTAAATGGATCTGGTTGAATAATTTGCTTAGTTGATGTGTTTAAAAATATGGAAATACATGTATTTTTAAAGTCAGTTAGGCTTTAGCATATGTACTAGTAGGGAATATTAGGCAGCAAGTCTGTTAGGCCTCTTACTTCACAAATAGGCTCTAAGCTATGCAATCAAGATCCAGGGTGTGCAGTTGAAATGAAAAAAGGAATGTTATGTCTTGCTTATATATGTGGTCTGTTTTTTGCCAGTAGAGACAGTGAAATAGTATGAGCAAAGACACACATATTGCATGCAGAGACAGACATGGTAGATTACATGTAACATCCTGGTCATGTGCCTAAGATCACACTGTGAGTCAAGCTTGATTTTAAATGGATCTGGGTGAATAATTTGCTTAGTTGATGTGTTTAAAAATATGAAAATACATGTATTCTTAAAGTCAGTTAGACTTTAGCATATGTACTAGTAGGTAATCCTAGGCAGCATGTCTGTTAGGCCTCTTACTTCACAAATAGGCTCTAAGGTGTGCAATCAAGATCCGGGGTGTGCCGTTGAAATAAAAAAGGAATGTTATGTCTTGCTTATATATATGTGGTCTGTTTTCTGCCAGTAGAGACAGTGAAATAGTATGAGCAGAGACACACATATTGCATGCAGAGACAGACATGGTAGATTACATGTAACATCCTGGTCATGTGCCTAAGATCACACTGTGAGTCGAGCTTGATTTTAAATGGATCTGGGTGAATAATATGATGAGAGTTAGAGAGATGGAAACTGTGAGCAGACACAGATGATATTATTGAAAAATGTGAAATATAATTCCTTATTTCATACAGACACTCAGTGTGATCCTTGTCAAAAATGTTAAAGCCATACTTTTTACCATGAAACATGTATCAGAGTGAGATGAGACACACGCAAACAGACAAATAACACATACAAAGAGAGAGAGACGGGGCAGGCACACAGTGAGATGACACACAGGCACTGAGTGAGGTGAGACACAGGCACAGAGAACCCTTTTAGCTTAGAGATGCAAACTGTGAGCAGACACAGGTGACATTCTTGAAAAATGTGAAAATATAATTCCTTATTTCATACAGACACTCAGTGTGATCCTTGTCAAAAATGTTAAAGCCATACTTTTTACCATGAAACATTTACAAGAGTGAGATGAGACACACGCAAACAGACAAATGACACACAGAAAGAGAGAGAGATGGGGCAGGCACAGAGTGAGATGACACACAGGCACAGAGTGAGGTGAGACACAGGCACAGAGTGAAATGAGGCACAGGCATAGAATGAGATGAGACACGCAAAGAGAGAAATGACACACACAAAGAGAGAGAGATGGGGCAGGTACAGACTGAGATGAAACACAGGCACAGAGTGAGATGAGACACAGGCACAGACAGAGATGAGATACAGGCAAAGAGTGACAAAAGACACAGAGTGAGATGGTGCAGGCAGAGAGTTAGATTAATTATGAAACTGTACTGCACTGTTACTGTGACACAGTTGCTGTGGTATAAAGTAACTTATATTGTAAATTAGTGTTAATATTGTTTACTTATTGTAATTGCTATGTAGTATGTTTGTAGTGGTCTATAATATGTTATTTTTTCTTTACCACAGATTGTAATCATCTATAGAAAGATAAAATATGCCGTCAAAGGAAAGACGCCAAAAGAAATATAAACAGGATTTATGGACCAAGACAACAGAAATACATCCAAAATACAATCTTCAGTGAAAACAAATAATGCTCCTGGTAAGCAAACTAAGGACTTTTTAAGGAAGTTATTGAAATGTAAAAAAAAAAAAGATGTTGTTTCAAAGAAGAATAACACATCTCTAAATAGTAAGAAATAACTGTGCCCCTCAAAAAATGTTGTTTGTTATATACAAGGGAACCCCATACAGTAGAACCTGGGGTAGAATGATAATTTTATAGAACAGTGGTTCGGAGTAGGCCTTATGCGGTCCTTTAAAGGAAACAGAGGGTGTTAGCGAGTATTTAATAAGTCGCTAGGGAGCATTGGAAGTAGGAAAAAGGAGAAAGTGTGAGCTGCTGTAAAGAGGTACTCGGACCCCCTTCCTGCCGCACCGACCTGCAACAATTAATTTCAGGCGGCCCCTTCAACCATAGCGACGAACGCGCTGTGTGAACCCACATTATTTGCTTTCAGGCACTTTTCCCTACCATAGCGACGTATGCGTTTTTGGTAGCGATACTGATTATGTTTTGACCTAAATTTCTTCCAAGTAGGATTTTTCCTACATAGAAGTGAACAATCGCCACTTGAATTCCCTAAAAAAAGCCTGGAATCCAACCAATTTTATATTCCTTGAAAAGCTGCGACATCCGCCCAGCTGTATTGCACGAATGACCATCCTTGCCCTCTCCACTGGCAAGTTTCAGGAGGCTCAACTGTCCTGATGAAGATCTAAAACAATATAGATCGAAACGCCGTCGACCTACCCAAGGAATTTCACTTGTACCATTGTATATAATTGTTGTGTGTTTTTATCCTTGTTGTGTGTGACAGTTCGTTCACTTTGATCACCTATGTCACGTCCTGCACCGTACTATTCACCTGAGCACCTGCAATACAGTGTATATATATTTTTATATATTGTTATGAGAAAAGAGTAAAAATAAAAAACTCCAAAAATAATTTTTTCCTACTTCCAATGCTCCCTAGCGACTTATTAAATACTCGCTAACACCCTCTGTTTCCTTTAAAGGACCGCATAAGGCCTACTCCGAACCACTGTTCTATAAAAAAATCCTCAAAAAATGTTAGACCTGTAGAAGGAGATGATATTGTCTATAGCAATAGAAGGAGAAATCAATTTATTGAAATTCGTAGACGAATGTTTTATAACAGAATAGTTTCAAATTTATTAAAAAATGTAAAGATGTATCAAAAAAAGACTGCTTTTTACAAGAAAAAAAAAACATAGAGAAGATTGTGGATGAAGCATTTAAAGTGAAAAATAAATTATATTCTTTAGTAATCAATAGAATTCGTACACTAGATAAGGTAATCAATGTGTTCAAATCAAAATGTAAGTGGAAAAGAGTAATTAATCGGACTAATTTTTGTGATGTTTTTTCTGGGGAATGGAAGCATAGTTCAAGTTGTGAGCCATTTTTTAATGAAGAAAGTTACTTTCGGGATAATGATTTGGTGCATTCAGTTGACCCCAGTGGTCGAGCATATGAGGTGAAGGACGGTTGTCCGGTTGAAAAAGAAAAAAATTGTGCCTGCAAATACAGAAGAGGTGTTAGCTGATGAAGTTTTAGGGAGATGTCCTAAGTCTCCAGTGTATACTTGGAATTGTAGTAGTATTTGTAGTGTGCGACAGGATTCAATTGATTTGTTTCTCAGTTTCTTACGGACATATACTAAGAAAAGTCTAAAACAAAAAATGAAAATTTTGCAAGAATTAGATCCTTGTAGAGTGAGAGAAAAAACAAGTTTGCATGGGCATTCACTGGCTTGTCTTTCAAGAAAAGTATGTCAGAGTGTTTTTCACCATTTTAGGATGTTAGCAGTGCATCATAATAAAGTGAGGAAATTAGTGAGAAGGTTGTATTATGCAAAAAGTCCAGCACTTAAGCTAAAACAGTTAAACAGTGCTCTTTTGCATGGAACTGAATTAGATGTGAAGAACATTTGTGAAGAAATTGAGTTTTGTTACTTTGGTGAAAAAGAGGACAGTGCAGAAACTGATACAGTAATAGAAGGTAATGTGGAAGAGAATGTAGAGATTTCAAGTACAGAAAAATTTGACCATGAAATTACAAAGTTTAAGGTCAATTCAAGTGAAAGGCCTAATTTTACTTGTGTGTGTTGTCGACGAACTCATTATAAGAACCAGACTAGATTAGTTGATTTATATGTAAAAAGTTAAATGGAAAATAATAATGAGTGGAAGGATTTTGCAACTTATTTGTTGGTAGAAAATTGTTTTGATTTGGGTTCTAATCAACGTATTTGTAAATATTGTTATAATAAATTAAATGAAAACAGAATGCCTGCAAGAGCTGTTCATAATAATCTGGAGTTGGTAGACATTCCTTCTGAATTGATGGATTTAAATACCTATGAGTCTATTCTGATTCGATGTGGGCATCCTTTTCAGGCTATTGTTCGCATGGAGCCTACAACAGGGAAATTGCCTCCTTCAGATTTACAGAGAGGATTAAAGGGAAGAGTTGTTTATTTGCCTCTAGATGTTAAGAAAAATATTGATAAAATTGGTGTAGAAAAAGTAGAAGAGGAACCTCTGGTTATTCTAGTTAATGGTGTTCCGACAAAGAGTAAGAAAATCTGGCAAGAATTAGTGGATGTTAGGAAAGTCAAAAAGGCAACGTTGTATTTGGTAAAAAATAATCACTACTACAAAAATGTATATGCAGGAGAAGAGGAAACAACTGTAGAAGAGGACAGTGATTTCTCAGCTGGGTAAATTGAAAAAGTTGATGTCTCTAGAAGTGAAGAAATTTATGAACATTATAGTGTTCATCCATTGCATTCCAAAGAAATAATGGGGAATACTATTGACTTGTTTCAAATGAAAGAAGCAAAAGGAAGTCCCATTAGTGTATGGGAAGAAAGTTTGGAAGCTCGTTGTTTCCAACGGGTCAAGGTGGACAATATGACGACCGACCTGTTCAAATTCCTGCATCTGAATACCGGACTTCAATATTATATGCAGAAGATCCAAGGTTTCGTCAATGTATTCCATATTTGTTCCATCTACTGTTTGAGAGTGACTTGTCTGGACTTTCTTATGCAGTGAACCATATACGGAAAAGTGGAGTACATCTACAAAATGTTTCGGCAAGGGACTTTATGGATAAAGTAAAACTGCAAGATAGTGTTTTGGAATCTCAGCTAATTAATCTCATGGCATGTCAGTGTGGTACTAACGAGTATTGGTACCATCGTCATGGGGAATTGAAATGTATGCTAAGAAACTTTGGAACTCCTACATGGTTCCTCACTCTTAGCTGTGCTGAGTATGCTTGGGAAGACTTACTTCAATTTCTACTGGAGGCAAATAAAAACATTGAACATATTGAATACAAGACACCTGGAGAACTGTGCTCTTTGGATCCAGTTATTGTATGCAGGTATTTCAATCATAGGTTTGAAGCTATGATGTCTTTTATTACAAACAAAAAAAATCCTCCACTTGGAGAGGTTTTGGAATTTTTTTAGAGAAAGGAGTATCAAGCAAGAGGTGCTCCTCGCATACATATGCTGCTATGGATTAAAGATGCAACAAAATTTGGAACAGATTCAGATGAGAAAGTGATGAGTTTCATTGAACAGTATTCTACATGTGCTGTTCCGAAAAGTACAGAAGAAAACAATTTAAGACATCAAGTTTTACGCTTTCAAACCCATCGTTGCGGAAAATACTGTCGTCGAAAATACAAATCCAAGGACAAGTTCTACACAAAATGTCGTTTTGCATTTCCATGTCCAGTAACATCGAAAGGAAGAGTGAACAATTTTATGTCTTCTCTGCGACATACTGTGACAAGAAAATCACCGAAAAATGCATACAACCTAAGAAGAAATGAGGAGTCCAAATACATAAATGACTACAACCCAGTCATTTTGTCCATGTGGAATGCTAACATGGATATTCAATATGTTGCTGACAACTCTATTGCTGTGGCTCGATATGTGACTTCTTACATCACAAAATCAGAAAAGACGGAACTGAAGGAAATGTGGGAGGAAATTTCACATGAAAAAAGTCTAAGCATGATATTATACAGTTACAGTCGTAGATGTTGTCGCATCGAGAAATTGGAGCATATGAATGTTCTGATCGGTTATCATCAGCAAGTCTATATGCCAAATCTAGAACCATCATTTGGGTGAGTCTAGCTCTTGCTGCAACACGAACCCGAGTTTTGAAATCTGTACACGAAATAGAGCATTTGGCGGAGAAAGAACCTAACAGGTCAGATATTTTGAAGACAAACATGTTAGATACATACTATCCAAATAGAAGTAGTCATCTTGAGAACATTTGTCTCTATGAAGTTCTGCAAACCTATACTTTTAAGAGGAACGTCACAGAAGATATAAATAAAGGTGTATATGCTGTAATTGGATGTGAAGGCTGTCTGGTAAAACAAAGAAAAGGCCATTTGATTAATCATCGAAAATTGAGTTTTGAATCTCCAGACAAAAGGGAATTTTATTACTTAGCTCTTTTGCAACTCTTTAAGCCATGGCGTACAGAAGAGGAACTTTGCAGATTTCAAAAGCGAGGGTACCCCACTGTCACCAGGGAACAGGGCGCAAAGACAAAAAGTCAAAGGGAAATCCCTGGGATAGGTTTGTTGGTCTGTGATATCTATACCCTTGCAGTTGCCCTATAGCATCTAATTTACAGACTACTATAGATCACGTTCTGGCAGGAAGAGATTAACATAATGATTTCCACAGAGAAAATATTTGTTAACAATCTAGTACTTTATTAAAACAAAGAATATTTTACAATAAAAAAGCATACATTTAAAATTTCAAAGGAACTTTCCCTGAAAAGTAAAAGTTAATATATATAATATGAATGGGCAGTACAGTGGTAAAGCATATGAGTTCATGCACAGCACATTATATATCATAAACAACGAAAGATATTTGTTACCGAAATCAACATATGAAACAAAGCAAAAGACCCCTTTTAAAACAGTGGCACTTATATATTTTCACCACTATAGATTTCTGGATCCACTGGCCTAAAGTGACATGTACGATCTTACACAAGTGCGACAAAAATACATGTACATCCCGTGTGTATTTAGGCTTAAAGTGGATTCTCTCGTTTTGAAATGCGGCGACGCGTTTCGGTGCTATACACTTGATACGGTGGCACCTTCCTCAGGACTTCTTAGTCGGGGTTTTCCTGTACAAGCAGGACTTCGCTCTCCCTGTTTAAGGGGCAAAATGATATCATATCAGTGTCTATTTTCCCTGATTACACATTTATATTGTAAGCAGGTTGTCTCTATAGTCTCATTTTTCCAGATTTGTAATGGTGGTACATTCATACATCGTGATCTTATATGTCATTCAACCTGGGTATTTTATATTGACAGGTTATCTACATATCTCCAGTTGAACTATAATTGTGTACTTCCTAGGTTCCTGCCCCCTAATTCAGGATCTTATCAACAGCATAATGCTCTGATGGCATGGAATTTATGTTTCATTGTACATATGCACTCATTTTCTTTCTTCTATTTTAGAAATTACATAGGTCTTTGCGTCCTCCAAACATAATTCATTGTGGAAATCATTAATTTAGGACTCTTAGATTAAGAGTGAGAGAGTTATGGTGTGTTGGGCAGTTCCCATATTCTCACCTTTAGTCGGGGGAAAGGATGTTCCCTTGGATCCTATTGCAACGGATACTGACTGGGCGCCTGTAGCGTCGTTCCAAGACAGTTATTTAAAATCTCTGGCTGGTTTGGCCTGAAGATAAACATATAAGCTTCAGTTTCATGAAGGAAAGTTAAAACCATACAGACTAGGCGGGCAGCTTATGGGCATTGTTTACCTTTTTGTCTTCTGCAAGACTCCTCCTACGTGGTTCTTTTATCTCCAAGTTTGTCTGGTCTTTTTCTTTATTAGAAACATGTATCTAATAGAGGGCACAAATATATTTCTGATTGTCTATTCTATTTTTTAACCTATAAAACCTTACAACCCAGGCGGGCAACTTATGGTCATTAGTTACCTTTTTGTCTTCTGCAAGACTCCTCATACGGGGTTCTTTTATCTTCAAGTTTGTCTGGTATTTTTCTTATTACAAACCATGTATATAATTAAGAAAATTTTTTTTTATTTCTGGTTGTATTTCTACAACCAATAGAAATACAACCAGAAATAATTTTTTTTTTTCTTAATTAGATACATGGTTTGTAATAAGAAAAATACCAGACAAACTTGAAGATAAAAGAACCCCGTATGAGGAGTCTTGCAGAAGACAAAAAGGTAACTAATGACCATAAGTTGCCCGCCTGGGTTGTAAGGTTTTATAGGTTAAAAAATAGAATAGACAATCAGAAATATATTTGTGCCCTCTATTAGATACATGTTTCTAATAAAGAAAAAGACCAGACAAACTTGGAGATAAAAGAACCACGTAGGAGGAGTCTTGCAGAAGACAAAAAGGTAAACAATGCCCAAAAGCTGCCCGCCTAGTCTGTATGGTTTTAACTTACCTTCATGAAACTGAAGCTTATATGTTTATCTTCAGGCCAAACCAGCCAGAGATTTTAAATAACTGTCTTGGAACGACGCTACAGGCGCCCAGTCAGTATCCGTTGCAATAGGATCCAAGGGAACATCCTTTCCCCCGACTAAAGGTGAGAATATGGGAACTGCCCAACACACCATAACTCTCTCACTCTTAATCTAAGAGTCCTAAATTAATGATTTCCACAATGAATTATATTTGGAGGACGCAAAGGCCTATGTAATTTCTAAAATAGAAGAAAGAAAATGAGTGCATATGTACAATGAAACATAAATTCCATGCCATCAGAGCATTATGCTGTTGATAAGATCCTGAATTAGGGGACAGGAACCTAGGAAGTACACAATTATAGTTCAACTGGAGATATGTAGATAACCTGTCAATATAAAATACCCAGGTTGAATGACATATAAGATCACGATGTATGAATGTACCACCATTACAAATCTGGAAAAATGAGACTATAGAGACAACCTGCTTACAATATAAATGTGTAATCAGGGAAAATAGACACTGATATGATATCATTTTGCCCCTTAAACAGGGAGAGTGAAGTCCTGCTTGTACAGGAAAACCCCGACTAAGAAGTCCTGAGTCTGACAAGGTTACAAGCTCTCTTACCTGTAGATGGCTTGTAGGTGATTTCGCAGAGACGTTATGGACCCACTTCCCCAAATTCTAGGCAACACCTAGTGACTGTATTATCACACTGAGGTAATTAGATAGAAATCAGGGAGGTAGGCCGGATCGTGGACGCTACCTGCTTCCTTGATTGTCGACCTGCGAAGCAATAAGGAGAACCTTTGTAAAAACTGTTTTCTAACGTTGTATATTTATCCCTATCTAGTTTTCTAGGTTTTCACTGTGCTCTTAGAAGAGTCCTACCTGCGACTGGGTAAGATGTGGCGTCGCGTCCGTGTTGTCGTCGTGAAGGGGGTAGTCTGGGCGAGATCAATGATGATGTTGAAGATTGGTTGAACAGGGTTATTTTCTGTAAACAATTATTTAAAGAGAAATGATGAGTTACTGTCTTACTATATTGTTTGCTTTACTCAGCGCTTCCCCTTAATCTACTTTCACTTACTTAATATTCTCACCACGCAGTTCCTCGCCTTCACTCCCTAGTATTCACATTAATAAAACAAGAAAACAAATTGGCATACAGCAATAACATTTACACTTTTCACTTTGATACTTCTCAAAGTCTCTAATTCCTTCTTTCAGAAGTTCTTGTAACTTGCTCTTTTCTTTAAAAGTCTCCACTGATTTCAAAGGGTTAAATTCTTTCCAAGTGAGTCTTTTTGGATCTGTAATTTGCTGGTAGCTTGCTTGCGTCGGGCGCCAAATAAATCAAACAAAAAGAAAACTGCAACTTAGCTTAATAATGTCCTTTCTTCTTTGCAGGCGTGCACGCGAAGGATGCAGACCTTCGGAATCCCAAGATGAAATCCGACGTCCACGGAGTTCCAGCTGGTTCAGGAGACACCTCTGGAGGGCGGCGAAGGCAGAAGGCAAAGCGCCAGTTTACTCTGGGTGTGGCCTTTTATAGAGGGGCCACACCCAGCCACACCCAAGGAAGGCTGGCGCATCGCGCGCCAAATGCGTGCGTGTGTTTTTGAACGTGCCGTTTTTTCAGCGTGCGCGCTGAACCGGCATCTCCGTTCAGTTTCTGAATTGTCTCCCGCTTTGACCTCAAGCCAATAGTCTTTGCTCTGCATTCTTACCAGCAGCTCTCTGGCCATTTGTACTTCTTTGCTCGGCAATGATTTCCAACAAGCCCTTGGCAAAACAAATAAAGCTTGAACATACATAGTACCAATAAAAGCACAACACAGAGTCACAATACACAATTACATATTAACACAACTCAGGCGTGCTGGTTGCACGGGACAGGGGTGGGTTTTTTGAGTGGGAAACTACGCCTGCATGTATGTGCATGTAAGGCTAATAGGGGCTGGGAATCATGACAGTACTCCCCTCTCAAGATCCCTCCCAAAATCCGTGGAACAGGTTTCGGTTTATTTGGATAACGAAGATGAAAATTTCTGATCAAACGAGCAGAATTTTGAACGTTAGAAAGGGGTTCCCATGTCCGTTCTTCAGGACCATAACCTTTCCAATGAATTAAGTAAAACAGTTTCCCTCGGACTCTCTTTGCATCTACAATTTTTTGAACTTCAAATTCAGGGACACCATCAATAAGAATGGGTGGTGGATTCTTTTTAAATCTTGTCATTGGGTTACAAGGTTTGATCAATGATACATGAAACACCGAATGAAACTTATACCTACTGGGTAAGGTAAGTTTAATACTGACAGGATTTATTATCTTTTCCACCACAAACGGGCCAATGTATTTGGGACGCAGCTTTTTACAAATAGTCATTCTCAAATTCTTTGTGGATAACCAAACTTTATCTCCGATTGAATAGTTTGGTGATGGTTTTCTATGTAAGTCTGCTGACTCTTTTTGACTTTCTTTAGCTTGAGCCAAGTGATATTGAGCCTGCTTCTGAATTTGAACCAATCTAGTAATATGTTCCTCTAATGACGGTATGACTGAAGGAATACATATCTTTTCTGGGAGATTTTTAGGGTGGAAACCATAAGTACAAAAGAAGGGTGACAGACTGGTGGAGGAATTGTCTAAGTTATTGAAAGCGAATTCTAAAAACCACAAAATATCTGACCACTCTCTTTCGTCTTCAGTCAAAGCACATCTAAGAAACTGTTCTATGGTTTGATTCGTTCTTTCAGTTAAACCATCCGTCTGAGGGTGGTAACCTGAGGACATGCGAATATCCATGTTCAAAGTTTCTCCTAAATTTTGGCAAAAGTGAGAGACAAATTGCGGACCTCTGTCAGAAATAATTACTGAGGGGATTCCATGCAACCTAATTATTTCTTTAGAGAAGATTTGGGTCAATTCTCTTGCAGAAGGGATGTTTTTTAGCGGGATAAAATGAGCCATTCGAGAGAAATGGTCTACCACTGTCAGAATAGTGTTATACCCCTCTTTGGTCTCAGGAAGTTCCACAATAAAGTCCAGCGATATTGTGTGCCAAGGCTGAGGCGAAATCGGGAGGGGAAGTAGAAGTCCACTAGGTGCTTGATGTTGTGTTTTGTGTTGAATGCAAACTACACAAGTTTCAATATACTCTTTTACGTCATTCAACAAGGTAGGCCACCAAAACTTTCTTTTGATTAACTGACTAGTTTTAGTAACTCCTGGATGTGCACACGTAAGTGGATCATGATGTAATTGTATCACTTTTTTCTGCAGTTCCTGTGTTGGTACAACAATTTGTTCATTCAAATACATTAAACCTTCTCTAATTTGCATTAACGGATACAGTATTTTCCATTCTTGAAAAGTCTTTTCCTGCACTTTTAGTTTAATGTCTTCTATTACATCAGTAACCACCACTCCTACCTTGAAACAAGTCTCTGGTAATACAGGTTGAATTTCTTTAAGCGAACTTTCCTTCTCCTCGACAGTCCCCAAACGTGACAAAGCATCAGCCTTTAGGTTTTCCCTTCCGGGACGGTAAGTAATAACAAAATTATAGTCGTTAAAGAACATTGTCCACCTTAACTGTCTAGGAGTGAGAGCTTTCACTGAGCGTAAAAACTGTAAATTTCTGTGGTCTGTATAAATTGTTATTGGATGTCTTGCCCCTAACAAGTAATGACGCCATTCTTCGAAAACTGCTTTTATGGCTAACAATTCCTTGTCAGCTATGGCATAATTCTGTTCCGTAGGAGTTAGTTTCCTTGAGTAGTATGCGATTGGATGCATTTGACCAGTTTCTTTGTGTCTTTGAGACAAAATGCCTCCAATGGCAAACTGTGAGGCATCCGCCTCCACAATGAATGGTTGGAAGGATCAGGGTGCATTAACACAGGTGCTGAAGTGAAATGATTCTTTAAATTCTGAAAGGCTTCTTCAGCATCACTATTCCAATCAAATTTTGTGTTTTTCCTCAACAACCTAGTGATTGGGGTTACCAATTGCGAAAAATTACATATAAAGCGTCTATAAAAGTTAGCAAACCCCAAGAAACTTTGTACCTGTTTGACTGAAGAAGGGCTGGTCCAATCTACAACTGCCTGGATTTTCTTAGGATCCATCTCAATACCATCTGGGCTCAGGACATATCCTAAGAAGTCCACTTTGGTGGTGTGGAAGACACTCTTTTCCAGCTTAATGTACAAGGAGTTGTCAAGTAGTTTTCGAAGGATAGCTCTTACTTGTTGTACATGTTCTATGGTGTTCTTTGAATAGATGAGAATGTCATCTATGTACACAATGCAACAGATATCCAGGAATTCTCTCAAAACCTCGTTAATAAAAAACTGAAAAGCTGCCGGAGCATTACAGAGTCGGAATGGCATGACCTGGTACTCGTATAAACCAAATTTAGTACGAAATGCCGTTTTCCATTCGTCTCCATTGCGAACTCTAACCAAATGATAAGCTCCTCGTAAATCTAATTTAGTGTATATCGTGGCATCCTTTAATTGGTCCAAAAGTGTTGGAATCAACGGAAGAGGATATCTGTTTTTGATGGTAACATTGTTTAAGGCTCTATAGTCGATGCACGTTCTCAACTCACCTCCCTTTTTTGGAATAAAAAAGAGGGGGGAGGAAACTGGTGATTTCGAATGTCGGATAAAACCATTGGCCAGGTATTCATCCAAGTACTCTCTTAGGTGCTCGTTTTCTTTCTCGGTGAGAGCATAAATTCTACTACAAGGTAGTGTAGCCCCTGGCACCAAATCTATTCTACAGTCAAAATCCCGGTGAGGGGGTAGAGTATTTGCCTTTTTTTTGTCGAACACATCGTGAAGATCAGAATATTCTTGTGGAATTCCTTCCAGCAGAAGTATGCTCTTAGAAGTCAAGGGAAAATTATTTCCAATGATCCTCACTTGGGAATCTGGTGTAGTCAGACAAGAGGATGTACAATGATCTGAATCAAATAACAGAGTTCTCTCCACCCAATCAATTTTAGGATTATGCTTAACTAACCAAGGTATACTTAAAATTAAGCGGAATTGAGGGGCATCTATGACGTCAAAAGTTATGTCTTCCTTGTGTTTATGTAGACAGGTCATTAACAGAGTTTCAGTGTGAAATTGGATCAGTCCCGATGATAACTCCTTACCATCGACTGCTTTGACCACTTCTGGGTGTTCCTTGGCCTTGGTTTTAAACTCTAGTCTCTTCAAGAACATAGTGTCTATGAAATTGCCTGTGGCTCCTGAGTCTATCAAAGCATCTACAGTCCATACCTTCCCCTTCTCTGTTCCTGATTGCAAAGTAATAGTTATGCTAAGATGATGGGAGGCTATCTCTGGGGTGATTGAGGCCAAGCTAGTTAACTCACTCGACAATCTGACCTCCTGATTAGTCGAGCCTGTTAGTTTTCCGACTGCTGAACCAAGGCTACCTCAGAGTTCTTACCTTTAGGTTTATTTGGGCGAACTGGACATTCCTTGACGAAATGACCGGATTTGCCGCAATATAAACACTGATTCAATTTCCTTCTCTTGTCCTTCTCTTCCTTACTCAGGGGCCCTTTAATTGTGCCTATTTGCATAGGTTCTATTCCAGTGTCCAACTTTGACGAGCTTTCAGGTTTAGTACTATTGTATCTTTCTTTAAAGGAGAAGACCTTAATTTCAGATTTACCTCTTTCTCCTCTGCGTTCTAAAAGTCGATGATTTAGCTTAACCACTAAGTCAATGAAATCTTCAATGGTGTCTGGTGGGTCTAAAATTTGCGTAACCATGTCTTTTAGCTCATCCCTAAGCCCTTTATAGAAAAGGGAAACTCTTTTTTCTTCAGGCCAGCGAGCCTCAATAACCAGTCTGTTGAATTGGGAAATGTAATGTAATAAATCCGAAGACCCTTGTTTAAGATGGAGTAACTCATGGTCTGCGGACTGGACAAAAACATGCTTGGCAAATAATTTTTTCATTGTGTTCTTAAAAAGTCTAAGATTATATAGAATTGGATCATCACGCTCTACAATCGGCACAGACCAAAGGGCTGCGTCCCCTCCTAGGTATGACAGAATAAAGGCTACCTTAGAGGAGTCATCTGGGAAGGCTGTTGGCTTAGCTATAAAATGCAGATGACATTGATTTAAGAAAATCGAAAACTTATTACTATCTCCCAAAAAGCGTTCGGGAGGTGCCAAAGGTACTGTCACAGGAGTCACTACCTGAATCTGAGTTGGAGTAGAGGAAGAACTAGGACCAGAGTGCAAGGTTTGAAACCCTGGCTGAAAAGTAGCTGGTTTCAGTACAGGTCTTTGTGCTGAGGGAAAGCTCCACTGACTTGCACCAGATTGCAAGTCAGGATCCATAACGTCTGGGCGAAATTATCTTCGTGGGCTTTGCCTTCTGACAAGGTTACAAGCTCTCTTACCTGTAGATGGCTTGTAGGTGATTTCGCAGAGACGTTATGGACCCACTTCCCCAAATTCTAGGCAACACCTAGTGACTGTATTATCACACTGAGGTAATTAGATAGAAATCAGGGAGGTAGGCCGGATCGTGGACGCTACCTGCTTCCTTGATTGTCGACCTGCGAAGCAATAAGGAGAACCTTTGTAAAAACTGTTTTCTAACGCTGTATATTTATCCCTATCTAGTTTTCTAGGTTTTCACTGTGCTCTTAGAAGAGTCCTACCTGCGACTGGGTAAGATGTGACGTCGCGTCCGTGTTGTCGTCGTGAAGGGGGTAGTCTGGGCGAGATCAATGATGATGTTGAAGATTGGTTGAACAGGGTTATTTTCTGTAAACAATTATTTAAAGAGAAATGATGAGTTACTGTCTTACTATATTGTTTGCTTTACTCAGCGCTTCCCCTTAATCTACTTTCACTTACTTAATATTCTCACCACGCAGTTCCTCGCCTTCACTCCCTAGTATTCACATTAATAAAACAAGAAAACAAATTGGCATACAGCAATAACATTTACACTTTTCACTTTGATACTTCTCAAAGTCTCTAATTCCTTCTTTCAGAAGTTCTTGTAACTTGCTCTTTTCTTTAAAAGTCTCCACTGATTTCAAAGGGTTAAATTCTTTCCAAGTGAGTCTTTTTGGATCTGTAATTTGCTGGTAGCTTGCTTGCGTCGGGCGCCAAATAAATCAAACAAAAAGAAAACTGCAACTTAGCTTAATAATGTCCTTTCTTCTTTGCAGGCGTGCACGCGAAGGATGCAGACCTTCGGAATCCTAAGATGAAATCCGACGTCCACGGAGTTCCAGCTGGTTCAGGAGACACCTCTGGAGGGCGGCGAAGGCAGAAGGCAAAGCGCCGGTTTACTCTGGGTGTGGCCTTTTATAGAGGGGCCACACCCAGCCACACCCAAGGAAGGCTGGCGCATCGCGCGCCAAATGCGTGCGTGTGTTTTTGAACGTGCCGTTTTTTCAGCGTGCGCGCTGAACCGGCATCTCCGTTCAGTTTCTGAATTGTCTCCCGCTTTGACCTCAAGCCAATAGTCTTTGCTCTGCATTCTTACCAGCAGCTCTCTGGCCATTTGTACTTCTTTGCTCGGCAATGATTTCCAACAAGCCCTTGGCAAAACAAATAAAGCTTGAACATACATAGTACCAATAAAAGCACAACACAGAGTCACAATACACATTACATATTAACACAACTCAGGCGTGCTGGTTGCACGGGACAGGGGTGGGTTTTTTGAGTGGGAAACTACGCCTGCATGTATGTGCATGTAAGGCTAATAGGGGCTGGGAATCATGACACTGAGGAAGGTGCCACCGTATCAAGTGTATAGCACCGAAACGCGTCGACGCATTTCAAAACGAGAGAATCCACTTTAAGCCTAAATACACACGGGGTGTACATGTATTTTTGTCGCACTTGTGTAAGATCGTACATGTCACTTTAGGCCAGTGGATCCAGAAATCCATAGTGGTGAAAATATATAAGTGCCACTGTTTTAAAAGGGGTCTTTTGCTTTGTTTCATATGTTGATTTCGGTAACAAATATCTTTCGTTGTTTATGATATATAATGTGCTGTGCATGAACTGATATGCTTTACCACTGTACTGTCCATTCATATTATATATATTAACTTTTACTTTTCAGGGAAAGTTCCTTTGAAATTTTAAATGTATGCTTTTTTATTGTAAAATATTCTTTGTTTTAATAAAGTACTAGATTGTTAACAAATATTTTCTCTGTGGAAATCATTATGTTAATCTCTTCCTGCCAGACAGTGATTTATAGTAGTCTGTAAATTAGATGCTATAGTGCAACTGCAAGGGTATAGATATCACAGACCAACAAACCTATCCCAGGGATTTCCCTTTGACTTTTTGTACAGAAGAGGAACTTCTTGGAGATTTTCTTACTTATGAAGATTCGTTTAATGCAACCAAGGATACCATAGAATGTCCTGTTTTTTCAAATTATCTGCAAATGTTGAACGAGGAAATACAGCAAGAAGCTACAATTGCAGCAGAGATTGCGAGAGACAGTTCTCAAGACAGTCAGAGTTCTGCTTCGTTGAGTCAGGATCCACTCGGAGGACCAGTTATCCAAAATGAAGCTGCCACTGCCATAGATGAAGTGTAACGAGCCATGGAACAAGCTCAGGAGGATGTAGTTAACTTAGAAGATTTGGAAAAAGTACTAAACGTTGAGCAGAGACAAATATATGACGAAGTCACAGAACAGATTGAGCATGGTTTATGTCATGAGAAAAAAGAGTGCTCATGTACATCATTTATACCTGTCCGACTGTACGTGAGTGGAGAAGCAGGAACTGGAAAACGTTTTCTGATTAAAGCAATTGCAACTTATCTGCAGAAAAGAACGGAGTCATCGCTGTCTTGTGTTGTTACCGCTCCAGCTGGGCAGCACATAACATTAAAGGGATTACTTTACTTATTGATGCTGCCAGTAGAGCATGATAATAAGTTACAATACCACAAGCTATCTGGAGAAGCTTGTTGTGAAGTTTCCCGAGTCTTGAAGAAAATGAAACTTCTTATCATTGATGAGGTAAGCATGGTATCAAATGTAATGCTTGCTTTTGTGCATTTAGGAATGCAAGAAATTCTTAAAACAGAGTATGATGTGTTATTTGGAGGCAAACTCATCATTGTTTTTGGAGATCTACTGCAGCTAACTCCAGTGAAAGGACAACCAGTGTTTAAAATGTTTACGCATGAAGATACCAGGAAGTGCTTAGGAAGCATTGGAAATGTTAACATATGGTTAAATTTCAAATATGCAGAACTGCTACAAAATATGCAACAGGCAAAGGATGAAGATTATAAAAATATTCTACAAGATGTAAGAATTGGAAAAGTAAGTGAGCATGGGAAAGCAACTTTACATGCACGATTAATTTCAAATGTATTTCCAAACGAAAACATTCTCCCAGAGAATATCTTTAAGAAAATTTCTGAAAACAAATCTGTCATATGCTTGATGCCAACTCTGCAAGAATGTTCAATCTTCAACAACAAAATGTTAAAGTTAGAAAATCAAGAGATTGTGAAACTGGAAGCTATTGATAAAATAGAACATGAAGGAGCAACTATTATTTTGTCAGAAAAGTTGAAATCAAAATTGGACACTTTAGAGAAGACAATATCTAAAACTGCTGGTTTGGAAAAGACTCTGTATGCATCTTTAAATTGTCGTATAATTTTACGACGTAATTTAGATGTGGAATGAGGTTTAGTAAATGGAGCAATGGGTCATGTTGTTGATTTTGTGAATTACCGAAATAGAGATGGAATTGAATTTATAAAAATTAAATTTGATGGTATTGAAGAAGTACAACAAATCAGTTGTTGTTCTGCCCGATTTTTGCTTGTGAAAGATTTATATGTCCGCAGAAAACAGTTTCCTGTTTCTTTGGCATATGCAGTGACTATTCATAAATCTCAAGGTTTAAGTGTAGATAGTGCTTTGGTGAATATTGGAAGTTCTGTGTTCAAGGAGGGTATGGCATATGTTGCTTTATCTCGAGTCAGAACTTTATCTGGATTGTACTTGATTGATATTGATGAGACAAAGATTAATGCAGATCTAAATTGTGTAAAAGAATATAATAGGTTAAGAAGAGAGCATGCTCCAAATTTACCTCAATATCCTATATTTGAAAAGCGTGTGGTAGGCCGAAAAAGAAGAAATGAGAAAAATTGTAGTGAAGTTGTAGCAAAAAGAAAAAAAGTAGATGAACCAGTAATTGCAAGCAGAAAGGAAAAGAATTCAGTTAAAGATGTTGTTGGATTTCAGTTTGAAAACAGTTCCGGTGTCAACTGCTAAGCTAATGTAGTGGTTAATGGTTTTTTTTTCTCCAAACTATACAAGAACAGATTGCTGAAAATCGTGATCAAAGATTTTGTTGTTTGTTGAATTCTGTGTTTGAGAAATGTCACAGTGATAGAACAAAAATACAAAGTGTTTCTGAAATTCGAATTGCTTTATACATATGTTCTGGTCTAAATCAATTTTCACAGAATATTCAGCAAGATTGTCAGGAATTTCTAATGTATATGCTTGTTGTATTGCAAGATGAAGGTGTAGATGTAGAAAATCTTTTTGGCCTTTCTTATAAATGGCAACATGACTGCGACAATTGTTCCTTTTCAAGTACTACTACAATAGACCCTGAAAGATTTATATATTTGACTTTACTAGACTGCAAATCAGTGTCTTTTAATAATCTAGTTAGAGAAGCAAATCAAAACATGGTCTGTACTCAATGTAAATCTGCAATGCTATCAACATTATTTATACAAAGATATGGACAGTATGTAATTTTAATGTTCCAACGATGTAGACCTGATGGAACTAAATTGACAACTTTAATTAAAAATTTTGTGGCTTCTCAATTATCAATTTCAGGAAGAACCTTTGCAACTGCAGCAATTATTTACCATGATGGTCCTTCAACAACATCAGGACATTACACAGCTTATTTAAAATGTCAAAAAGGCTGGAGTAATTGTAATGATACTCAATTGACTTTCAAACAACGTTTGCCTTCTGACTTACAAAATTCTTACCTAGTGTGCTTACAACCGAAATTTTAGGGAAGGTAATTGGCCTATGAAGATTGGAGCAGTAAATAAAACTTAGTTTGCTGTTCAAAATTACTTTGCGAGTGAGTGATCAAGATAATAAAAGCCTTGTAGTTGTCATAGAGGTAGTATAAGTGTATCACATAGTGTGTGATGCGAGTATTATAGGAAATATTCCTCATAAGTAAGCCAGAGGTGGAAATAAAACTATTGTTTCATAATGTAGCTTTTCTTTCAGAAACTTGGGTAAATGGGAGATTAAGAATACTATTGAGTAATTTCCAAAGAAAAGGACTTTCCATATACTATTTGGCCTCGTGGAAAAGTACGTGGATCAAAAGTGAGTTAAAATATGTTTTTTCTAAATTTTACATTATTTATTGAAACGTTGTATGGGTTTTTTAAACACAATCATTTTGATTGTGTTTTTTTTTGCCTGCTGTCATATGATGAGTAGTATTGAAGTCACTGTTTTAAGTGAAATTCAATATATTCTGAGAACAGCAAAAATAAACCATATAACATGTTGTACAAATTATTTTGTATTTTGTATCATCAAATATATATTATTCTCCCCTTGTCTTATGCTCACTCACCTTTTTCCACCCTCTATCACTCCTCTTAACTCACCCTCACTGGCCTTCTCTCACTCTCCCTCACCTCCCTTCCCTTATTCCACTTCCCTCACTTATCCTCATTCCCCATTCCTTCACTGCCCTTTCCCTCTCTCCCATCCACCACTTTTCAGCTGTCAGTCACTCTACTTCACTCCCCTTCTTTCCTTTCTTTGCTCCCTCAATAATTCCCCTTCTCTCACTCACCTTACTCCACTAGACTCACTCCTACTATCACTCCCTCTGTCCTCTCACATCCTCACTCCCCTTCCCTCACTCCCTCTCTCTTAGCCTCACTCTCTCGGTCCTCTCACTCTCTCACTCCTCTTCCATCACGCTCACTCTCTATAACTCACCCACACTCCCTCACTTACCTTTCTTTGCTCCCTTACTCAGAGGTAGTGAAGGAAAGAGTGAGAGAAAAGGACTGTGTCCTACTCCCTCAGTCCCCTTGTCTTACAATCACTCACCTTTATCCACCCTCTATCACTCCTCTTTCCTCAACCACACTGCCCTTCTCTCAGTCTACTTCACCCCGTTCCCTTACTCCACTTCACTCAGTTATTTTCATTCCCCATGTTTACTGCCCTTTCCCTAACTCCCCTCCCACACTCCCTTCTTCACTTCCCTTCCCCTGTCTTTCCTTCCTTTCTCCCTCACTCATTCTTCTTCCTTTACTCACCTTACTCAAATTCTCTCACTCCTTAAGTCACTCCCTCTGTCCTCTCACTTCCTGAGTCCCCTTCTCTCAGTCTCTCTCTCTTAGCCTTACTTTCTCTGTCCCTTCAGTCTCTCACTTCTCTTCTGTCTCGCTCACTCCCTATAACTCACCCACACTCCCTCACTTACCTTTCTTGCTCTCTCACTCAGTCCCTTTCTGTCACTCTTTCCTTCACTACCTCTATGTCCTCATTCCTTCACTCCCCTTGTCTCATGCTCACTTGCCTTTATCCCCCCTCTATCTTCCCTCTTTCCACAACCTCATTGCCCTTCACTCACCCTCCCTCACCCTTGTTCCCTTACTCCGGTTCCCTCAGTTATCCTCATTCATCATCCTTAACTCCCCTTCCTATTTCTCTCCTCACGCACTCACCTTTTCCCAGTCGCTTTGCTTCACTTCTCTTCCCCTTCTTTCCTTCCTTTGCTCCCTCAGTCATTCCCCTTCCCTCACTCACCTTACTACCCTTTACTCACTCTCTCTCACTCCCTCTGTTCTCTCATAATCTCACTTGTCTTCCCTCACTCCCTCTCTGTTACCCTCACTCCCATTGTCCCCTCACTGTCTTACGACCCTACATTCACCCTCACTCACCTTCCATCCCTCATTGTCATGAATCCACCGTCACTCACTCCTACTTCACTGTCACTCACTCCCCTTTCTTTACTCCCCTTTCTTCCTTTAGTTTTCCTAATGCACATTCCTTTAGTATCTTACTCACCTTCACTTCATTTCTCTCTCCTTCTCTTCTTCTCTGTCACTGAATGTATCCATGTCATTATCCTCTTAGTAATTTGCTCTCCATCTATTTCTTTTTCACTCTCTCTGACCTTCACCATTCCTTTGTTTTCCTTCTGAGTCCTTCACTCCTACTTTATCTCTTACTACCCTTTTATGACTTTTAATCTCCTGCTTTGTCTCTTGTATTGTGAAATATTTATTATGAATATTATAACTTACTTTTTTTTCTCTTTCACAGATATTAAATTTACTGAAAATATGTAATTAAGTTTACATTACTTATAAGGTAAGTTTGACATACAAAATTTACTTTCTCAACACCCTTTTCCTTAACCTCACCACTCTTCTCTCACCCACCCGCACTCCAGTTCCCTTACTGCGCTTGCCTCACTTATTCTCAATCCCCATGTTTACTGCCTTTTCCTCACTCCCCTCCCACACTCACCTTCTTTCAGACCTTCTCCATTACTTTCCTTCCTCTCTCTTCCCTTCCTTCGCTCCTTCACTCTTTTCCCTTCCCTTACTCTCCTTACTCCACTTTACTAAGTCCTTCTCTTACTCCCTCTGTCCTCTTACTTCTACACTCCCCTTCCCTCATTCTCTTTCTGTTAGCCTCATTCTCTCCGTCCTCTTAGTCTCTCACTCCTCTTCTGTCACGCTCACTCCCTATAACTCAGCCACACTCCCACACTCACTTTCTTTCAGATCTCCTGTTTTACTTCCCTTCCTCTCTTCCCTTCCTTCGCTCCTTCACTCCTTCACTCTTTTCCCTTCTGTTACTCTCCTTACTCCACTTCATTTACTCCTTCTCTCACTCCCTCTGTCCTCTTACTTCCTCACTCCCCTTCCCTCACTCTCTCTCTCTTACCCCCATTCTCTCCGTCCTCTTAGTCTCTCACTCCTATTCTGTCACGCTCACTCCCTATAACTCAGCCACACTCCCTCACTTATCTTTCTTTGCTCCCTCACTCAGTCTTTCTGTCACTCTTTCCTTCAGTACCTCTATCCCCTCACTTCCTCAATCCCTTTGTCTTACCCTCACTCACTTTTATCCACCCTCTTTCATCCCTCTTTACTCATGCTCTCTGCCGTTCTTTCACTTCCGTTCTCTTAGTCTGGTTCCCTCACTACCCCTCATTCCCTATCTTTCTCTCCTTTTCCCTTTACTTTCATCCCCCACTCACCTTCTCTCAGTACCTATGTTTCAGTCCTCTTCCCCTCTATTCCCTTCCTTCGCTGACTCACTCATTCCCCTTACCTTACTCACCTTACTCCACTTCATTCACTCTTTCTCTCACTACCTCGGTCCTGTCATATCCTCATTCTCCTTCCCTAACTCCCTCTCTCTTAGCTTCACTACCTCCGTCCCCTCACTTTCTCACTCCTCTTCCGTCATGCTTACTCCCTATAACTCACCTACACTCCCTCACTTATCTTTCTATGCTCCCTCACTCAGTCCTCTTCTCTCACTCTTTCCTTCACTCCCTCTGTATTCTCACTCCCTCACTCCCCTTGTCTCACGCTCACTTGCCTTTATCTACCCTCTATCATCACTCTTTCCTCAACCTCACTGCTCTTCTCTTACCCTTCCTCACCCCCGTTCCCCTACTCCACTTTTCTCACTTATCCCCATTCCCATTGTTCACTCCCCTTCCCCTCACTCACCTCCCACACTCACCTTCTTTCAGTTCCCCTACTTCACTTCCCTTCCCCTCTCGTCCTTTTCTTTGCTCTCACTCATTTTCCTTTCCTCTCTCACTGTACTCCACTTCACTCACTCCTTTAGAATTTGTAAAGAATATAGCTCTTTTTGGAGAATTGGAGGTAGTTCTAAAAAGAACTGTTTTTTTTCTTCTTTTTTAGATTTTTGTTTTTTTTAAAACTTTTTTCGAACGTTTTTAATTTTTTTGGGGTATTTTTTTCAGAACAAAAACAAAACTAGGGAATGCCAAACTGCTCAACAGGGGCAAAAAAAAGGGGGAAAATTAGGGCTGAGGGGCGCAGCGGTGTTCTTCCCTTTTTCGAACAATTAATAGAATGCTCTGCTCCCCATAACAAAGCAGTTCGTCACACTGCTTAAACCTAATTGTAATGTCAGAAAAAACAGGCTGAATATTTGGTATCAACTCGACTGATCTTCCTCCCACCGATGAGGTTGGTCCTCCGGTGGAAGTCGAGGAGCCATCTCTCGGTGCATTCCGTGCCAGGTCCCTTACACTCTCACGGGCATAGTTCTGGGGGTGCCTTCTTTGCACATGTCTAACCATGGTGGAGTTCCCAGAACTGTATTTTTTTCTGGGGTCACCACGTCAAAGAATTGTGTGGCATATCTTGCATTCCACCTTTGGAGCATTTACTTTCTTCTCACCTTCTGAAATGCTGAAAAACTTCCAGATGAAGTGCTCCCTAATTTTTGGTTGAGGAGGGTCCTCATGGAGAAACTCTTCAGAGACACTGCTGCTTGGTGCTCTTGCAGCCATTCTTTCCAAAGAATTGAAGAGGAGAAAAAGGGAACAGGTCTTGCTCTCTCCAAAGTGAAAGAGGTAGTGAAGGAAATGGGTGGGGTTTTCATTAGTTGTAAAAAAAACTGTTAACAACCGATGAAAAGTGTTATTTTAAGGTCACATGACTTGACGTGCTTACGCTACGCGCTCCGGAGCGCTTCCGGGGGCGCTTACGCGGCACGTATGTAGGCTCTTCCGGGGGCGCTTACGTGGCCCGCCTGAATGACGTTTTGTTAGATTTTAGGAAATGCGTTTAAAGTTAAAATACGGTTATTTAAAATTAAAAATACTACTTTTATAAGTATGCCACTGAATGTCTTGCATTATTTATTTACTTTAAATACATACTTATATTTTTTTTCGCACGCGGGACTAGCGCTCTCGCTACATTTACGGGTGCGTTTACGGGTGCGAGTACCCCGAGCGCTCCGAGGTAAAATGATAAAAAAAAAACACAGGAAAAATACATTGAAAAATTAATTTTAGGAAAAAAAAAATTTATAAAAAATTTCATAATTAATAGTTATAAAAAACAGCTATTAAAAAAACGTGATAATTCACTTTAAAAATCGTAGGTTACAAACTCGTTATAGTTAGGAATTAGCATCTAAAAAACCTTTGAAATTCACTGAAAAAACCATAGGTTTCACACCAGTTATAGTTAGCTGAACATTTTACTCATACAAAACCATTGAAATTCCCATGTTATAGTTAGTTGGACTCACTATAACTCGTGCGCCCGCAATCCACTGCTGATGATGTCACATATTACATCATTCATGACATGGTCAGTGACATCACTGATGAAATCACGGATGACATCTCAAATGACATCACTGATGACATCACTGATGACATCATCCATGTGATAATACGATGCACCTGCTGACACTCTAATCTAACCTTTGATACACCAAGTGTTAAATACAAACTACCATTCCTGAAATTATTGACACACCAATACCAGTAACTACATACGCACTCACTAATTCCTAGGTCTACACACACATCCACTCATTCACACATACAATCACTCATACATACAGACACTCATCAATACAAAACTATTATAGGCACTCATACACCTATACAGACACTCACACACCTCCACTCATCCATGAAGTTACTCACACACCTAATCAGTCATGCAAAGAATCAATCACACTCCCATGTCCTCATATATACAGTTATACAGACAACACCTCAAATATACAAATATATACTAACACATACTTACTCTCTTATACAATCACTGATACAAGTACACATTGATCCATACAGCCACTCACACAATCACTGGCTCTCATGTATAGTCATTTATATATGCCAACTCTCACATGCACTGTGTTTTACATATCTACTTACTTGGAAATGTAGCACTGAGGTATCCATTCAGTCACCAAAACACCCATGCACACAGTCAACCGCCCATACAGCTGTTTCCACATGCACTCTTGAACTAATACACCAGGTGAATCAACTGCTCACACATCTATGCACAGAGTCACACACCTCCCAGCCACCCCCACACACACTCAGACTCACATACAAATACTTGGGCAACCAATCAATAACCCATATAGCCACTCATATAACTACTGATCAACACATGCAGCAGCTTACACAACAACAGACATGCTGATGCACACATTCAGACAGTTTAGTCACTAACCAATGCATTCAGTAAGACACATTTAATCACTCACTCATACAGTCAGTCACACACCCATTAAATCCTTCATCCAGATACTTATACATCCACTCATTCTTCAATATGTAAAACATATTTAAACTTTACAGAAACAGACAGACACTGGATGATGTCATCCGTGATGTCATTTGAGATGTCATCAGTGATGTCATCAGTGATGTCACTGACCGTTTCATGAATGATGTAACATGTGACATCATCAGCAGTGGATTGCGGGCGCGCGAGTTATAGTGAGTCCAACTATTTATAACGTGGGAATTTCAATGGTTTTGTATGAGTAAAATGTTCAGCTAACTATAACTGGTGTGAAACCTATGGCTTTTTTTCAGTGAATATATATATATATATATATATATATATATATATATATATATATATATATATATATATATATATATATATATATATATATATATATATATATATATATATATATATATATATATAGCAACCCCCCCACCATGGGCAGCACTTGCGCTCGAGATAACATAACATTAATATTGTAACGCGCACGATCACCTGAATGTATCTTGGCGCACAATAGCAGATGTTGTTACCCAACTCAATGGTATTTAATCGATGTCAGAATGAGGAAAGGCTGAGTGGACCCACCAGGATTTGAACCTGTGAACATGAGGTCAAACAGTGGGTGAGTGGGGCGGTGGCAGGGCCCCTTAACGGCTGGATGACACTACCGCCAGCCTGAATTTTTAAAAAACGAACGAATCCTGTGTAATTGATTTTATTCTCTGGTATTTTAATTGTGCATACTGTGTGTGGCGAGTGTTGGGGCAGTCTTACCTCCTTGTGGCTACGGTGACCTGGGCTCAATCCTCACTCCTACCCGCCTTGGTCCGACGCGGTAACCAATACCGTTGCGGAGGGCGGGGTAGGGAGAGCCAGGCCCTTTCGGTCGCCTGGTTAGCGGTCTAGTTGCGGGGAGCAGGCAGGCATAAAGGTGCGTGCCGTGGAGGCCGCGGTGCGGTGAGTGGGGCGATGGCAGGGCCCTTTAACTGCTAGATGACGCTACCGGCTGCCTGAAATGAGGAAAGGCTGAGTGGACCCACCAGGATTTGAACCTGTGAACATGAGGTCAAACAGTGGGTGAGTGGGGCGGTGGCAGGGCCCTTTAACGGCTGGATGACGCTACCGCCAGCCTGAATTTTTAAAAAACGAACGAATCCTGTGTAATTGATTTTATTCTCTGGCATTTTAATTGTGCATGCTGTGTGTGGCGAGTGTTGGGGCAGTCTTACTTCCTTGTGGCTACGGTGACCAGGGCTCAATCCTCACTCCTACCCGCCTTGGTCCGACGCGGTAACCAATACCGTTGCGCGGAGGGTGGGGTAGGGAGAGCCAGGCACTTCCGTTCGACTGGTGAGCGGTCTAGTTGCAGGGAACAGGCAGCTATTTATTCAGATGTCCCAGCGACTGCGCAGCGGACGCGTGCAGCGGGCGCACCGCTGGTGCGCCAAATGCAAGCCCGTCTGCGCCTGTCCATGGCCGGACGGGGCCCGGGGCCAGAACCCCTGGTTGTGCCATTGTAAAGCGACAGTATAGCTCCCTGGAATTGCTTGCTCTGCACCCCCCTATTGTGGACCTGTGCAGACACAGCGTGGTGGGAGACAGTAAGAGCTGGATTGCAGGCACCGTTCTTTCAAATTTAGCGTGGGGAGGGAGGTGGATGAGAAAACCCCTCATCTGAACTGCTGTTTGCTGAATTGCCGGTCAATTAGGAAACACAGACTGGAGATCTATGACCAGCTCTTAGATGGTCAGGTAGACGTAATATTTCTCTCTGAGACTTGGCTGGACGAGGAGTCAGCGCCAGAGATTTTTGAGGCACTACCTAGGGGCTATGCGATTACCAGAATAGATAAGAGTTTCTGGCAGAGGTGGCAGATTGGCAATCATTTTCAAGCATCACATCCAATGCACCCTCAAATCTATCGCTATTGTCGATAGTGAGGCAGGGATCTTTACGATTAAGGCGGACCTGAACTATATTGTGAAAGGGCTTTTGATCTACAGACCTCCTGGCCACCCTAATTGCTTTTCCTCTAGTTTGATGGACTACCTTACTCAACCGGCACTACGGTATGATAAACTTCTAGTGCTGGGTGACCTTAATCTGCATTTTGATGAGGCTTGTTGTACGGCGGCGAGTGAACCTTGTCAGGAAATGGCCACTCTACAGCTTAAGTTAATATCGGACTCCCCTACCCATCTTAGGGGCCATCTGCTGGACCCTCTTTTTGCGAATTGGGAGGATATAGCGGTCTATCTCCCTCTCCCTGTTGTATGGACAGACCATTTCTTGGTCCCTTTTGTTATGACACTGCCGGGGCCAAAGACACGGGAGACAGTAAAAAGGGACATAGTGTGTCGGAGGTGGGTGGGCTTCTCGCAGGGAAAGTTCAGTAGCGCCCTTTCACTGGGGGGCCTACCTGGTGGCACAGATGCTGAAAGGGCGTGCATAAACTTGGACAGGTGGATTACGGAGGCCCTGGAAAGCATCAACCCCTGGTCACAGAAAACACCGGGTAGAGCACAGAAATCTGCTCCTTGGTATTCAGACGCCTTGAGAACGGCGAAAGCAGATTGCAAGCGCCTGGAAAGGCGGTGGAGGAAAGACTTCACTGACCAGGGGAGCAGGGAGTATAAAGAGGCACTGAAGAGATACCAGGGGCTCATTAGAAGAGCAAAGGCAGCATACTATGTGGAGAGAATTGGATCGGCGGGCAACTCTACATGGGAACTGTTTAGGGTTTATAAGGAGATATCCTCCTTATCTACGTCAGATGCTCCGGCTGTGGGCTCAGAAGAGCTATGCAACCGTGTGGCAGATTTTTTCTCAGACAAAGTGGAGAAAATATATTCCACCTTCCCTGACTCCGCCCGAGTAGGAGAGGAGGTGGCGGAGGAAATAGAGTATGCCGGGGAGGGTGAAGGGTTGAACAGTTTTACCATGCTCCCCCCAGAACAGCGAATTAAAATCTGTACGATTATAAAGTCGGGTTCTCCCAGAGACCAAGCGCCCCCTAAAGTGCTGAGAGGGAGCCTGGATATCCTGGAGCCATATATCAGACACCTGGTGGAGACCTCTTTTAGGACTTGCACAGTTCCAGGATGCTGGGAGGAAGCTGTGGACCTACCGCTCCCCAAGAAACCTCATTTTGGCCCAGATCAACTGGATAATCTTCGCCCTATCTCTCTTTTACCATACTTCGCCAAGGTCGCCGAGAAAGTGGTAAATATGCAGCTGACGGCGCATATTGGGAAATTCGATCTCCTGCATCCCACTCAGTCCAGATTACGAGCTTGCTACTCAACGGAATCAGCCTTGTTATTTGCCACTGAAACCATCAGGCAATATGTGGATGCAGGTCAGAGGGCGGCCTTGATCCTGTTGGATTTAAGTGCCGCCTTTGACACTGTGGCCCATCACTCTAGTGCAGTGTTTGAGGAAAGGAGGGGTGTCGGATAGTGATTGGTTGGTTGAAAGCTTTTATTCGATATGCAAGATATCTTGAAAGCAAACATACATGTAAAAACAGCATTGCAAAACAGAAAATAGGCATGTCAACATTTAAATGCTAAGAGAATAAAAATAGGAAGTAACCCTACATAAATTAGCTAAAAAGTCTATTAAATTGAAATTGACAGTCTCTTGCAGCGAATCAACCAGGAACGTTTTAAAAATGTGGAAACACCACACACAATTGGAGGGGAGGTATCAGTCAATAAAATACGTAGTGCAACTAAATGCTTACGTATTCCCAGGCGTCTAAAAAGTGGTTTAAGCCAGTATCTCCTAGGATTAATATAGTCTAGGCACTCAAAAAAGATGTGTGCTACCGTTTCAGGCCTAGATGGACAAAGGGCACAGAAAGGCGATAGTTGAATGCCGGATTTCCATTTGGTAACAACAAAAGGGGTTGGCTCGAAACGCAGTAAGGCTGCGCCACATATCAATATAAACAGAACAATTGCCAGTACTGCAGGAGTAAGTAAACAGACTTTCAATGCCCAATGATATGAAACAATTGTAGCATGACCACCATAAACAGTGTGTTCAAAATTGAGTATTTTTATTTTCTTTTTAAAGGATATAGAAAAATATTAACAAACTTCAAATTTTCTAAAGATTTTGAATGTTAGGGAGGGGAGTTTTTTGTTTTCTAAAAGTCGAAAAGATGTGTACTAAAAGACACGAGTGAAGACAAATACATCATAGGTGAATAATGTTTATACACTTTCATTCCACATTTGCTCTGTGCAAAGACTTACATACAACAACTACACTCACAGGGATGGGTGGACAAACAAAAATCAAAATACAAGGGGCACGGTGAGAAAGAGAAAAGATTCCTAATAACAAAGAAGCAAGTGTTTTTAAACTGTTTTTTAGAAGGAACCAGTATCCTCACCAGAATTCCAATAGCCAAGTTATTTGAAAGGTGGTGGGGTACTAAAATTATTTTAACATAACTGTTGGATTTATATCGTAACAGGCCATCTAACCAATGTATAGATTACTCAATACACAACAACATTCACTGTAAAGATTGGCCGTAAAAACAGCAAAAAACAGATCAAAACAACAGAAAAGCAGGTTGACGCGTTTCGAAGCCCCTTCAATGTGGGGATTCTCCTCAGGACCTAAAGGGGATTAGTCCTGAAATGACACAACAAAAAACAATATTGTCTTACTATACTGGAACTGAGCTAACCTTCTACTTGTCTTCGGATCGACAAAACAAAGGAAATACCTTGTCTTCTAGAGAAGAACTCGTCTTCTTATGAGAAATCAGTTGTCCATAACGATACAGGAAATATTCTTAACTGTGGGCAAAGAGTTGACTATCAGTTGTATCTCTGTGCTTGATTGACTGATTGGTTCTGAACACCCAAAATAAACTAGACTAACGAGGACTCCTACCTTCGTGATGAAATGGGTAGATGCCGATCTATGACGTTTTCTTTGATCCCTTTCAATAACAAATTGTTTGGCACCCTGCGTGGTAGACAAGAGGGGGTGGTGACTAATCCAACTAACTTGCTGTGTTTCCATTTGGACACAAGGGCCCCGATCGGGAGGGTGCCCACCCTGAGCTTAATGTATAGAGCCCTGTCGACTGGTAAGGTGATTAAGTCCAGGTAGGGTTCATAGGCTGGCGCGTCCTTTATTTCCAGAAATGCTGCAGTCGAGTTACAATGGTTTGGGTTCCCAATAAGTTTGCCAGAGACCCAGTCTCAACAAAGTTTTTTGAGGTCAGCCTTTGGTGGAGCAGATTTTGTAGTCTAGCAGTCCCCCAAGCCCAGCTCCCCCAGGAGATTTTTGGTGTCCCTCAACCACTTAATCTTGGCCCAGCCTCCCATGCTCATTACCTCTGCCAAGCCGTCGGCATAAGATTTTAACTCCGGGACCCTCCATATACGGGACCAAAGGAGCAGTGGTCGAAGGCGAGCCTGGTCTTTAATGCTCTTGCAACCAACGTCCAGGAGCACCGGGACTGCCGGGGTACTCATGGGGAGGGCTAGGAGGTCCTTCAAAAACGTATTTTCAGCCTTGGATAGGGACTCTAGATTGCCATGTCCCCACAGCTCTGCCCCATACAATGCTGATGTTACGCCTCTGGTCTTGTAGATCTCGATTGCAGGTCTCACAGAATATTTGGGTGATGCTCGAAATTCCCTAAGCAGAGCACCCCCTACTTTTTTGTGATTCAGGGCCATCTTGTCAATATGGGAGGACCAATTCATGTTGTCAGTTATACGCAGCCCTAGGTAATCAAATTCGGAAACTTTCTCCAAGGGGACGGTGTTCAAAACAGGCGGGCGACCTAGTTTCCTTGGAGGATGTAAAATCAGATATTTAGTTTTATCCACGTTGATTACCAATCCTCTGGATAGACAAAAGTCCTGGAAGCGGGTCAATAGTTTCTGTAGCCCCTGGGGAGTTTTTGAAATAAGCAGAGTATCGTCTGCAAACAGCAGGGTAGGGATCCGTACGCCCCCCAGACAGGGTGCCTCCGCTGGTTCTTGCTGGAGGTGCTCAACCACACCATTAACGTACAGTGAAAATAGTGTGGGAGCTAGCACGCAACCCTGTCTGACACCCCTGCAGACTGGGATCCTGTCCGTTGTTTCCCCATTTTTCCCCCAACGGACCTGGGCATAGTTACTGGTGTGGAGTTTGATGAGTAGGGACAAAATGTAGGGGGGCAGCCCCAGGCCCTGAAGTACCCTCCAAAGTTCCTCCCAAGGGACCAGGTCAAAGGCAGTCTTCAGGTCGATGAAGGCCAAGTAAAGACTGCCCTTGCCTAGTTCTACGACCTTCCAGTTTAAAAGTGCTAACCTGAAGACCTGCTCAATGGTACCCGTTCCTGAACGGAAACCGGCCTGGAAGTCAGATAGCACTCTGTTCTCGTCCACCCAGTGTAGAATCCTTCCCAAGATTGCCTTTCCTGCCACCTTTTGCGTTGAGTCGATCAGACTAATTGGCCTGTAATTCCCTGGGGTATCTCTGCAACCCTTTTTATAAATGGGAACAACCACCGCCCCCCTCCATGAGTCTGGTACTGGGCCACCCTTCAAGATGTCATTTAGAAGCGCAGCAATTACAATGCCCCAGTCAATTGGGTATGCACGCAAAAGGTCTCCTGGAAGCCCATCCGGGCCTGCTGCTTTCCGTGGTGCCACCCATTTAATCACCTCCTCTACCTCCCATGCCGTAAAAAGATCAAGAGTAACATCCCCTAGCGAGCCGGTGAAAGGGGCTGGTTCATTTAGGGGACCTTCAACCGGAGCGTATAGGGCCCCAAAGTGTTTTGACCAATTCTGGGGAGGGATGTTACAAGTCCTCAGGGTCTCATCCGGTCTGTTACGGGAGCCCACCAGATTCCAAAACCCTCTTGTGTCCTTACTTTTACTAGCAGCCAGTAAGTCCGCTCAGAACTTTTCCTCCCATTCCTTTTTGGCAATTTGGAGGGTCCTAGAGTAGGCCTTTCTCGCCTCCCTGGTCTTGCTTTGCGATTTGGATTTGACTGCCTCTATCAGTCTAGTCTTCATCGCCCTACATGTGTGGGTATACCATCCCTTAACTTTTGGTTGCCTTTCTTTAGTCCCTACTCTACTTGGTTGAGCAGTGAACAGATTTATTAAGGCCTCGGTAAGGTCGCTAAATACCCTACAAGCCACCCCCATCCTTTCTGTGGTGGTCCCCAGATTAAGTTGTGCTAGGGCTAGGAGATGGGTTATTGCTACAACCTTCTCCTCAGAGAGGGCGAGTTTAGTCCACTTTATTCGCCTCCCACAAGGTGCAACTTAAGACTCGCCCAGATCTGCTGTGAAGGAGGGAGCCGAGCCTCCCCTACCGCCTGACCACCAGGAGACTAGAGCGAGGGAAAGTAAGTTGTGATCACTCTCTACTGAGGTGACCACAACCATATCCCTCACCGAGTTCCACAAACACACATCAAGCAAGATGTAATCAATTCTTGATGTGTGGTTGGGCCTATTGTAAGTGTGGGCCCCCCCCTTGTCCGACACTGACCTCCCGTTAAGGGCCCTCAAGTTGAATTCCATACTGAGGGTATACATTTGCAGGGCCACCTCTGTCCACCTCTTGATGGGAGCTATTTCTAAGGCGGGAATCCCCCTCCTAGCATCCTCCTCATCCTGGTCCAGCGAGACATCCGAGCCTAAGGGCTGGAATGTGCAGTTAATATCGCCGGCTACCAGGATGCAAGCCTTGTGTGGAGTTGATCTTAAGAGGCCCTCCAGGAGTGCAATTGTTGGGGACTGCCTTCCCCCCTTAGTACCTCGTTCATAAATATTGTAAATATTTAGAATAGCACGACCCCTTGGGACCTTCAGGGTAATATTAAGAATGTCCGAACAACCGGTCCGCTGCTCCACTATCCTACAGTTCAATGTGGCAGCAACCCAGATGAGGAGGCCACCAGAGGGGCGTCCCCTCCCCGAGTCAGAGCATACTGCTGGGATAGAGTAGGACGAATAACCCGCCTTATGGGTGGGCTCCGTGCACCATGTCTCCTGGAAAATGCATATGGAATGGTCATCCACCAATGCATTCCAGTCAGGCAATGTCAGCTTCCTTGAAATTCCAGCTACGTTCCAGCTGACGACCTTAAAGATTGGGTCCATCACAGCTGGGGCGCTGCCGGATACAGGATCGTGACAGGGGGCCACCTCTTGTGAATCCACCCTTGTTC
The DNA here is from genome assembly GCF_964263255.1 of Lissotriton vulgaris. Classification (NCBI taxonomy): domain Eukaryota; kingdom Metazoa; phylum Chordata; class Amphibia; order Caudata; family Salamandridae; genus Lissotriton; species Lissotriton vulgaris. Next base: position 1,550,132,106 of record NC_141696.1, on the reverse strand, counting down.
CACATACACCAGTGGATTCTTGGATCTCTGCCATTTCCCCAACATCCAAATCAGAATGGATTTTAAGAGGGGATGGGGATGGGGATGGGGCTGCACTAGGGTAGGGAAAGAAGACTCTCTCAGCTCCCCCTCTACCGTCCCACCCTTACCCTCAAGTCAGTGTCCCCAAGAGCCCCAGGTCGTCTCTGGCCATCCAGCTTGGGGATAGAAATGGGGCTCCATAGAATATCGTGAGCCTCCGCTAAGGCCAAAGCAAGGCTCCCTAATGACAGGCCTGAAAAGGTTAGGAACGGGCCTAGGATGAAAGTAACTCAAATCCACTACTCTAACACCTGGACCAGCCACCTCTTGATTTTGGCCACAGATTATCTTTGCCACTCTGTTGTCCTGGAAATTAATGATAATACAGTCTCCCTCCAATCGCTTTTTGCCCTGTCACACCCTGCCTACCCTACGCACACTGAGGATTAATCCATCCACACCTGTTGGAAATGGTTTGTTTGTTTTTAACCAGTGGAGACTCTTATTTTTTAAGGTCTGGTGGGTCTCAATCTGATTAGCCCTCAGTGGTGGGACGTTGACAAGCACTACAACTTAGGATGGCAATCGGGGGGAAGATTTACCGGGGGGCTCCGGGGGATGATCTTTGGGGGAGCAACTACAGTGGCGTCAGATGCCAGATTGCATCTGTCGACCTTGGCTGGCGGTGCTGCCCCGACCCCCTTGGCATTGACACTCGGCTGGGCAGTTTGGCTGCTCTTGGCCAAACCCGCACCTGCCGGTGTCTTTACCTGAGGTGTTTTCTTAGGCTGGTTTTTAGAGAGCACGGGGGGCTTTGTTTTTGTATGGGAAATATGCGGGCAGGGCCTGGTTTGGAGGTGGAAGGGACCAGGGGGACTGAAGATGGGTCCCTAGAGGGTATCACCTCAGGGAGAAGGGTTGGCATTGGGACAACCTGCGCTGGGACCGGAACTGCCGGCAATCCTTTTCCCATATTCATACCCACAGGATCCTCACTTGCTCTAGAGTGATGTTTAATCAGAGTCTTAAGTGAGAAAAAATTATCAAGGGTGGATTGTTCGAATTTGTCCACTCTTGCCCCCAAACCCTTAAGTTGATCCATCAACGGAGCCAATAGGCTTTTAATCAGGTCCGTAATTATTTTGAGTGAGTCAGGTTCTAGGGGAACAACTACCCTCTCGTGGGCATTAGGGTGTACAGGCAAAATGTCAGAAGTTGTTCCCGCAACAGGAGGCTCCCCTACCGTACCAGTATGCGTTGGAGCTAGACTGTTTTCTACTTTCGACCCAAAACCCCTTTGCCCCTGCTTTCTTGGTCGCTTGTGGAGTGTAGTGTGATTACCTTTGTGGGAGCTCATAACCCTTTTCCTTTTCGCCTGTTTTGTAGTGCCTAAAGACTGGCTGGTCGGTAGCGGCTCCGCAGGGGGAGCCTGATCCTGATCTAACGTTGGGGAAGTCTGGCTCAAGGCGGGGCACGGTGAACTTTGAGAAATCTCTTCCCCCGCCGTCTCGATACCACCCCCCACTGGCAGTAGGTCAGAAAGATTCTCTAATCTATCTATACTTGCTCCTATTGCCGACAACCGAGGCTGCACTGGAGCGTAGAAGGGGTGGGGAGATGGAACCCGTCCAGAAGTAGGGGACAAGGCCTGGGCCACAGCACCTAGAGAGGAGCGTCTAGCTGGTAGGTAGACCTCCGAGAGGCGACGTTCGGTCATAACGATCTCCTTCTCAATAACCGCTGCTACTCTGGTTATGAAGCGGTCCATGGTTCCTATTGTAGAACTCCCAGATACTCCACCCTCTCCCCCGCACCTAAGCAATTTCCTGGAGCGGGTAGACATAGTGGGGTATATTCCCTCTGACACAGTCACGCAACCTACCAGGTCCACAGGCAAGATGTTAGGGACGTGGCCCAGCCCAGCCTCTGACAGCCCCTGGGCTTCGCTCGGCGTCCCGCTCGCGTCCCGCTGAGTGTCCGGCGTGGTGTTAAGTGGGGGGCGTTACAGGCGCGGTGGGCGTGTCTCGCTGGGGGCGCGGCCGTGCACACCTGTGCAGCGCAGGGACTCCTGGTCTTCCGAGTCCCTGCAGCGCGCTCCCTCAGCAGCCTCCGATGGTTTTCTCCTTCTCCACGGCCCCAGGCGTCCGGTCAGCTACTCCTGCCCCTCGCCTCTCGCGGGAACCCTCACGGGCAAGGACAGGCTGGTGCAGCAACTCCCAGGGCTCCTAGGTAGGGTGTAGCGTTTGGCGTTTCGGATAGTGCCCTGAGCAGGATGAAATCTTTTTTGTCTGGGCGCAGCTTCCAGGTTAGGCAGGGTGCCCACTACTCGAAAGTCATCAAACTAAGACAGGGGGTACCGCAGGGATCGACCCTGAGCCCAACCCTGTTCAATCTCTACGTGGCTCCTCTAGCGGAGATTGCTGATGGGTTTGGGATATGGGTTGTGTCCTATGCCGATGACACGCAGCTGGTGGTCTCCCTTACACAGGCACCGGATACGGCAGCCTCCAACTTTGTGGCATGCCTGCAAGAACTGGCCGCATGGATGGCTAACAACTGCCTGAAGTTGAATGGCAATAGGACCGAGGTGCTTGTGGTGGGGAGAGCCCAGTCGGTATGGTCATCTGCCTGGTGGCCCCAGAGTTTGGGGACTACCCCTGTCTCCTGCACTCAGGCAAAGAATCTGGGGGTGTGGCTGGACACAAGGCTCTCCTTTGAATACCAAACCAGGCGGGTGGCAGGCGTCCTGAGGGTCCTTCGTAAAACCCTGGTATATGCTGCCTATGGCAGCCAGGAAGACCATGGTCCATGCCCTTGTGACATCGCGCCTGGATTATGTCAAAATTCTCTATCTGGGTGCGACGACTAAGTGTATGCTCAGACTCCAGAGGGTGCAGTATGCAGCAGCACGTTTGGTTCTGATGCGCCCGAGGAGGGCCTCTTTGTGAGGCAGCGTGAGATGCACTCCACTGGCTGCCGATAAGGGAGAGAGTCCTGTTTAAGGCACTGTGTGTATGTCATTGGTTTATGCAGGGGACTGCTCCCTCCCATCTGTCTGAGCTACTCACCCCCTATGCCCCAACACGCCAGCTTAGATAAGGTGGGGTGGGCTTGGTGTCATCAAGAGAGCTAGGATGGGCGGACGCTCCTTCCGCTTGCTGGCTGGCCAGCACTGGAACAGACTCCCATTGTGTCTCCGGATGGAGGCCCGGGAGGGCTGTTTAAGGAAAGATTTGGAAATCTGTGCAGTTGCACCGCAGCGCGGGGACACACTGGCCGAGTGTAACCATGCGCTTTATAAATGTGCATATTATTATTTTTTAACACAGGCCCCCACAGTGGAGGCATTAGTCCACTAATGCCACCGGACCCAGCTAATACACCTGGAGATACACTTATGCCCTGCCCACTGCTTGAACATATTGTACTTTGACTCCCTTTTGTTGCAAAAGTGTGTCTCTTGAATAAGCCCTACATCTGGTGACTGTCCTTTCATCGAATCTTCAATTGCCCGTGCCGTACGCTTATTATTCAACCCATTGGCATCAAATGAGACAATTCTCAAGTGATCTTTATGTACTCTCATCTAAGTCCTGGGTTTCAACAAATAAAGGCATTTCAACCTAAAATGCAGTGCAGAAGGAAGCCTAATTGAAGATATACTATGCCATAAACTAAAAAGCAGGGCAAAAATATCTGTACATTTCAAACAGAAATTTCAATACATTTCACTTTCCAATTGCACTCTCCCGTTTGCAAAGTGCCCAGGGTGCATTTCAGTGTGCCACAGAGAAATCAACAAATTAAGAAAGTGTGCTGAGCTTAAAGTGCGATAAAAGCATGCTTAGAATGGCATGGTGCCCACATCCGCCATAACCGAAAGCGCAGTGCAAGAATATACATATGCTTATTCTCAAACATTTCAGATACATTGCATAATTTCGATTCATTTCACATCCCAATTGAAATATTCTGTATATAGTGCCTAATGTACTTCAATGCACCTTGATAAAGCCCAGAGTAAGAAAGTGCACCATGCTTAAAATTAAAAAAACAAGCCTTATATGTAAAGTGCCAAGTCTTAAAGTGGGATGCATAACAAAAACATGTGCTTTTCTATAAACAGTACACAGCTCTTCACCTCATTATTGCACCTCCCCATCGCCCTTCTTCATTGCAGCATTCTGATTCTAAAGTGCACTTTGCATCATTAAGCATAGCTACGCCTACCTACTTCTGCACGGATCTTACTGGATTTACTATGTTTACTACATTTCCATTTCTGATTTCAAGAGCCATTAAACAACTGCACATATCCAAGTGTGACCTCTCTCAATTTTTAACAGCAGTGATCCCATAATCTCCTCCCCTTGCCACACACCCTGTGCTACCATCCAAGGGGGGAATTGCCCACAGTCTCTCCCTCGCACCCAAACATTGGCACTCATGCCCCAAAAGTGCCCGGCCCCGCCTACGTGGGAGCAAATCACTGAAAGAAGGGAACCTCAGGACTAAACAATCCAGACATTGCTCAAATTCAGCTTCGATCAAACCCGAAGATACCCATTGCCACCAGCAAAAAACATACCACATCTTGCTAAATGTTGGCCCTGCTAGAAGCAAAATATTATTATAAAAGGAGCCCGTGGAGGAAATAATTAACGCAAACATACATCCAGAGAACCCTAATTGCATATCTTCTAGAGAAGCTCCTGGGTCCCTCTAGTCTCTGAAGAAAAGATTAAACTGTCTTTCACCAACACATTGAGCTTGGTTTGCTGCACAATAGATGCCTGAGCCCCCGTAGATGTAAAGGAATCAATCACTGTAGGAAATTGGCGCTCTGCATAGTGTGATTCCTTCTCGTGCACTATATAGAGTGCACACAATTGTTTTTCAGAGGCTAAAGTAGATAATGCGAACGCTCTCTTTTGTGGCAGTGTGGGCGAGCAGTTAGACTCATCCGGAGGGTAGCACAAGCATTTGTTGTACTCAGAGGCAATAAATGAGACACACACTCAAAGAATAAATCTGAGACCAAATTTGAAAAATAACACTTCTTCTTATATATGTTTTGAAACCAAGAACTTCGTTCATTCTTCAATATCTTTTTTTACAAGTAGGCAACTAGTTCAAACTTGTGCGTCTTTAAGCACAATACAATCCAATGGGAGGAAAAGTCATAAATGCAATAAAGTAAGGTACAGTCTACTTTACGGGTTCACCTTCTGGATTTGGAGTAGTAGGGGGCGGGTCGTGCGAAGGACAAGAGGGACCACTGTAGTCTAGACAAAACCTCATCTTTTTTGTATTTTTGGTTACAGAGAGCTAACAGACCAATGTATGATTTAGCAGTTTTGGACATTACGAAAAAATAAGCTGGATAGGAGTACTTACCTAAGGAGGAGGAGTCTCAACAATGCTGAAAGTAGACGAAGCCTTGCATAGGAAGAAGAGAAGAAAATATAGAACCAGCATAAAGACTGACAAACAGGGAAAGAAGGAAACATTAGAAGACAGAAAAAACAATACAGAGGGATGACATGGTGAGGAAAAACCAACAAAGGGCTATAAAAGGTTCTCTCATGCTGGAAATCTTTGACCCCCAGACCTGGGAAGCGGAGGACCACCAACGAGGAGTCGACTAACAGAGGAGGATACCCTGCTGCACAGTGAACACGATGAAGAGCTCCAGCACATATGTCAGCCAGGAGGAATCAAAACGGAGGAGCTCTGTTAGAGGGAGGAGCACCATGGGGCAACGAGGCAGACCTTGAAATACAGGTAAATGACAGAGATTGGGAGCCTGCACGCCACCTGGAAACACTGTGGCCCCATCATGGTTCTGAGGAGAACTGTGGCTGACCAGGTGCGCAAATGAGGTAGTTCGGGGAAGGAACAGGTAGGGAAGAGTAAAGGCATAGAGGCTGGTGCGGAGTCCAAGGATGACAACTGGGGTCAAAACCATGACAATCGTGCATATGACCCTGAAGTCTCCCGGGATTCTTTTCTTCTAGAAGCAAGTCTTGATGGCCAAACTAAGTGCCTTATTTTTGTGATGGGTAAGAAAGTGTGAAGGGCTAAGTAACATAGAAGAAAGGATAAAACAGGAGAAACAAAGAGGAAGAAATTCAAGCAGACCATGGAAAGCAGAAGAGGCTGGAAAAGATATAGTTGGGAAGAACAGCAATCGATCCATCGGCTCTACAATAATTGAGATTTTTATTTATTTGACCTGTGTTATAATGACACTTACCTTTACCTTTAATATGAGGACATTGGAGGTGGAGCCTCAGTCGCTCTCTGGAGTCTGCAGGGCCAAATCCTAAGGAAAGTAGAAGAACGAATCCTATGAGATCTTTACAGACTTTTTGAAGAACTTGAGCCTGTATGATAAATGGAGAACAATACAACACTTAATTACTCAGAAAGCCTTGTAATTGACCTGGGTTACTGTATTAAAACAAACAAAACAGAGACCGAGAAATGAATATGCAGAGTTCCTCAGCCTCACCCTTTTCAACATGTACATGACACTACTCGCCAACATCATCATCGTCATTTCCTACTCCAATCACACACAAGTCATCTTCTTCCTGACGGACAAAACAACCACCGCCAGAACCAACTTCACAAACTGCATGACCTTGATAGCAGACTGGGTGTGAACCAACTGCCTGCAGCTGGTACTGATCTTTGACAACAAGACCTCCTCAATGAACTCCACCTGGTGGCCATCAAAGATAGGACCAAACCCTGCAACCACAGACCTCAATGAACTCCACCTGGTGGCCATCGAAGATAGGACCAAACCCTGCACCCACAGACCTCAATGAACTCCACCTGGTGGCCATCGAAGATAGGACCAAACCCTGCACCCACAGACCTCAATGAACTCCACCTGGTGGCCATCGAAGATAGGACCAAACCCTGCACCCACAGACCTCAATGAACTCCACCTGGTGGCCATCGAAGATAGGACCAAACCCTGCACCCACAGACCACACATGTAATCTAGAGATCACCCAAAATAACAAACTCAGCATGGCGGCTCAGGACCGCTCTAACTCCCCAGTATTCTCTTCATGTGAATACCTCTGCCTAGACATCTTGAGCAATAACAAACCAATATGCTCACTTCACTCTTTCTACCTTCCTCCAGGCATCAACCATACCGTCATTGAGCACATCGTGGATATTTTAGCAACAAATGTCGGTCAACAGATACCCAGATCTTCCTGGGGGACTTCAACCTCCACTGGAACGATCTAAACGACCCAGAGGTCAATAGCCTCAAAGCTTTCCTGTCCCACCTCAACCTGTCCCAAATTTGCGATAGTCCCACCCACGATAAGGGCTCAACCCTTGATCTAGTGATCCCTAAAGTAGACTCTATTCAGCTTGAATCGATTCTTCCTTGCGACTGGTCCGCCATAATCACATTCCATATCAAAGAAGTAGTTAAATTACTCTCTATCCAGCCTAAGAGAACAAAAATCTGGAGGAGGAACCTAGATAACCTCAATCTTACCACACTCGCAACCACCAGCCACATCTTCACGCCACCACTGGATGGCTTAGATGATGTACAGGACTTGACCAATCACTACTTCAACTGCATGAACACGATACTCGACAATCTAGCACCCCTACAATTGAAAAGAGTCACCACAAAGGACTCAAACCCTTGGTACGATGGTAGGCTAAACAATGACAGAAGAACCCTGAGAGCAATTGAAAGGCAATGGAGATCCACTCCATCTGTTGCCACCGCAAACTACTAAGAAGTACCAGAAACTCCTATTACAGAAAGATTAGACGTTCAAAAGCGGACTTTATATGTAAACAATTAGACCAAGCTAAGAACCGCCCCTAAAAACTATTTGAAAGAATCAAAAATCAATCCAAGGGTGTCTTCCACTCCCCCCAAGCTAGTCCAGAAACACTCCCCAATTCGGAGGAGCTTGCCGCCTTTTTCAACACAAAGACGGAAAATTTAAAGACAGGCCTACGTAATGACCTACTATCCCACACCCACACAAACACTATTACCACGCTGACCATACCAGTGACCCGGCCTAATTGTTCTTCAAAGCTCGACCTCAAGAACAACGCTTCCTGGTCCACCTTCAACTTCTACAGTGAAGTAACTATCTTAAATACGCTCATGGCCTTGAATCCCTCTAACCATTTCGCAGATCCTCTCCCTGCATCCCACTTAAAGACCTTCCTGCCACAGCTAGTGACCCTATGGACCAGAATTATAAACACCTCTCTTCTTCAAGGAACCATCCCCGACATCCTCAAAGCTGGTCAGGTATTCCCCATTCTAAAGAAGGTATCGGCTGACCCGTCAGACTTGAATAACTATGGTCCTATATCCAACATTTCAGCCCTGGCCAAATTGCTCGAAAAATGTGTCCACATGCAGCTTAGTAACCACACCAACTACTTCAATCTGTTAGATCAATTCCAATCAGGCTTTCCATCGGGGCATAGTACTGAATCAGCCATGACCCACATCATAGATGACGCCCTACAAATACTGGATCAAAACAAAGCCTGTTTGTTAATCCTACTCGACTTATCCTCAGCCTTCGATACAGTCAAACACAGCAACCTACTAGACCTCTTGAAACATAGAATGGGTCTATCTGGAACAGTGTTAAACTGGTTCACTTCTTTCCTCCAAGACAGAACGCAAAGATTCAAGATCAACCAATCTTTATCCAACCCCACCCCAGTCACCTTGGGAGTATCCCAGGGATCCTCCCTCTCCCCTACACTCTTCAATCTGTTTATGGAACCACTCACTGAGCTTCTCAACTCCTCAAACATCCAATATCACATGTACGCCGACGGCACACAGCTCGATTCTCTCGAAGATATCAAGTCCCTTTTACCATGTATGTACTCGCTTAACCCATCGTACTCTTATGTATTTGCCAATCACTGTTAAGTGCCTTGTAAAGCGCTCTGATACACGTGAGGGTCTTGTTTGCGCTATACAAAACTGTCAAAATAAATAAATAAAATAAAGTCAATGCAGTGTGCACCTAATGCTTCCACTTCCTACTCATGTTGCGAAAAAATCTTCAAATGGATGCCTCAGAACACATGGGGCAGTATTACAATAAGTGCCCTGGGGGCGCAACGGGCGTTTGCGCCCGCTTTGCGTGCCCCCGGTGTACTTTGGTATCATAGAAGGGGGTGCAGACGCTCGTGTGTTCCCTTCTATAATACCGATAGCGCTGGCACACTTAAAGCGCCAGCGCTACCTTCAGAGGGTGTTTCCTCATTTGCATAGGTGCTTGCCCTATGCAAATGAGGGAATTCCTTTGACTGCGCCCGCGCCATATTACTGAAGCGGGCGCAGAGTCAAAGGAGTCCTCAGGAGGTGCACTTACAGTGCGCCATTTAAAAGGCGGCGCACTGACAGCAGCCCTCTGCGGTGGCTAAAAGGGTTCCCATGGACACCCCAGACATTCCCTTGCAGGCGGATGCGGTCACTGACTGCACCCGCTTAGAAGGGGATCTCTATTCGCCTGTTAAAGTTCACACGGGTGCCGCCTGCATTGTGAAAACACGGAGCAGCTGCTTCGTGTTTACACACGAATGTGATGCCCCCAGGGCAGCGCATACAACATAATAGGGTGCATTGCGATTGTTTGCGCCTTGCGCACCTTTTAAAAGGTGCACCGGGCTCAAACAATCACAATGCATAATTCGGCCCTAGATGGATCGTCATGAAAGTACTCATTCCCTGTAGGCTGGACTACTGCAACACTCTCTACACCAGAATCTCCCAACAACTGCTACAAAAACTCCAGACCCTCCAAAATACAGCTGCACGACTCCTATTTAACCTCCCACGCTGCACACACATCACACCACACCTAACCTTAGGAAGCTTCACTGGCTCCCCATTCCCAAGCGCAGTCAATTTAGACTTCATGCACACAAAGCCCTACACAACATCGGACCGGAATACCAGAACACTAACACTTTCAACGACCAACCCAAACACCTACGTTCTGCCTCACTCTCACACTTCTCTGCATTAGCAAAAGTAAAACTGGAGGTCGCTCATTCTCCTACATTGCACCCAAGACATGGAACAGAGCCCTCGACACATCAGAGCCTCCTCTTTCCTTCTTGAGCTGCAAACCTGGCTCTTTGTATAAGAAGAACTTTGGGGACACAAACTACACACGTGCCCAAGCACCTGGATTCCTTCTAGAGAAGGAATCCAGGTGCTTGGGCACGTGTGTAGTTTGTGACAACTCACATTTCACACCCTCTTTTTGCCAAAAAATCCTCTGTTACATGCACTCTCTGTGTGGAGAGAGAGAGAGAGAGAGAGAGAGAGAGAGAGAGAGAGAGAGAGAGAATGTGTTTAAGGGTGTCTGTGCTTCTGTGCCTGTCTGTCTTTGAATCAGGCTTAGTCTATCTGTTTCTGCATCTATCTCAGTCCCCTGGGGCTGTTAAGACAAGAGCACTCTAGGCTTTGGACTGGAGGCAAGTCATAGGGTTTAACATACATGTACATTTCCCATCATATTTCATCATTTTCATTTTTTTTCTCTCATTTATTGTCCATGGATTAATACTAATTCTTAATTTTAATAATTCACATGTGAACCAACGATTAGGCGAACTATCCAAATATGGGAACTCATCTCCATCACGTATTATGCCCCCCCCTGTGTCATTTTTTGGTTTTGCCAAAGATCCCCTTGTGAGATCTTTTGTTTGTTTCTTTCCTTGGATCTCATTGGTCAGCGCCTGTCAGTATCACTTTCTTCCTCAGGTGTTTGTCCCTTCGAAGGAGCATGGACAAAGAACTGATTAATTACTTTATAGGTGTCCTTCCACTATTCAGGGTGGGATTCAGGTACTTTTTGAAATTCTTGAGCTCTCCTGTCATCATTGCCTTGTTGTCGTCGTTGCCTGCCCATTGTTGCTTGGACGGCCACCTCCTGCTGTTTTTGTTTGCCCTCTACCGTCTCCAGTTGTCATTGCTTCTTACATTTTGGTTGCACCAAGCATTTTATTTAAACTAAGCATGAGCAAACTAAGCAAGCCTATCATCTTAGTTGTAGTGAAAAGCAAAATGGTCAGATCTAAGGGCCATGCATATTATTATATTATTTGCTGTTTTTGTGCAGAAAAGCATGTGACCTCCTATACAGACATGTGACAGACCCGAGAAAAGCAGTACAGAAAAGGTGACTTTACTCCCACGTCACTGTAGCGCTGAATCACACTGCAGACCAGTGGTAGCGGGTGCAATTTCAAAATGGCGGGACATAAATAACCAAGGTGAAATGCAGGGGGTAAGCAAACAAAACATCCAACCCCTGACTCCAATAAGAAGGATTACCTGGGGTAGGGAGAAATCTGCCACAAAAGTTTCTTTTGTGAGACCAAGATTCTGAAAAAAATCCAGAACTCAAAATCAGAAGCGTGGAGTCCCAACACCCTTATGCAGAAGCTGCGACAGCCGCAGACAATTATTTTTGTCTCCTCCCAAAAATGTTATGAGCACCCGTGCTGTGGATAATGAAAGATTGTACCCGCCCCAGAAGCGGTATTACTCGTGTGTGGGCACTTCCTATGCCCATAACCAACAGAGACCAAGCCAAAACTGGTATCCACTTGCAGGGAGGGGCGCATCTTTTTTCTCACTTCCCCCTACACTGGTGCACAGATAAAGCTGCACACTTACTCTGGTGGTCTGTGCAGACTCTGCGTTCAGGTAAAAACTAAAACAATTGCCTCACAAACTATACTTCACTCACACAGTTTGTACCCATCCAACACTGGCACCCAAGGCAAGAGTGTCTTATTCCTCACCCATTTTTGCATCAAATCCATGCATAGTTGCTATGACAAGCAAGATAAAAATACAACTCCGGTCCTCAAGTCCATGAAAACACTACCTATATACACCAGATTAAGTTCAATCCATAGCACACCCACAGGGGAAGTGTGCTACGTCCTTTGAAAACACGCGTTGGCACCTAGTCAGGGTTATCAAGCGATATATATGTGCTACTACACTACCACCCTGGGACAGATCAGACCCTGCCCTGTCTGCACCCTATGCTCTACACAGCAGCAGGGCCTCTCTGTGAGGGGAGTTTCTGTGCACCGTCCGGGTCAGCATCGCTGTCAGGTTTTCATTCTCCTTACATGTGACATTCCTATGTTTTCTGGGTGTGTATGTGTGCACTTCAATTCTTTTGTGTGACAAGTCACAAACTATTCATGACACAATGGTCCATTACCAATACAACACTGAACGAATTAACATATTCTTATATATATATATATATTAGTGTTGCACCTTGTACTGTAGAACTTGCGCTCTCACATCTGATTTCACTGTGGGATGCCTTTATCTGCTCTGTTTTACAAAGCTTGGACTGCATTTCACTGCGAGTTTGCTCTTCCAATATAAAACAGAATGGTCGAAAAAAATATGCCTACAGAACACTTCAAGACCATAGAATGGTGACCAATCCTTTGGCAATGCAGGGTGGGGCAGGATTTTATTCGGAAAAGACATCTGCACATCCACCTTCAATAACCACAGTTCAACTACTAACGCGTGAAGATGTGCGATACCTGGGGCTTTGCAGCAATTAAAAGGGGGGAGCCTTGATTCTTCCTAAATCTAAGCATTTGGGTGGAATCGATATTGAGCAAAACAAAACTAATACGAACAGAGGACTAAATTAATGTACAACCCTCATTCCTTTCTCAAAGCCAGCAAGCACCGCTCTCAACGTTTTCCATTTTAATGAGATCAAGCACAACAAACAGACTTTCCTGATAGTAAATAGAGACGGCCCGTGCCAAAGGTAACTCACTGCTTAAAAGGGTCGCTTTAAGGTCATGAAATATAATGTAAGGCAGCTCATTAACAAGCTGATGCTGGCACAGTGTCCTTCAATCCCTGCACACTGCATCCTTTTATAGAAGGGCTGGAGAGCATCAGGGGTCAGCTGCTGACCAGTGCGGGGGAGGGGGCAGTATTTGTACCTGGCTCCATGGGGCCATCTGATGTATGGAAAGGATGCCCGATGCCAACAACGACCTCCTGACCCCTCACTCTTGCATGGGCCCATGCCCGCACCCTCCCGGATGGACTGCACATTTGAGATTGGAATGATTGTGAACTGTAGACAGTGAAGTAGGGGTGGCGGGGGCAGGACCCGAGGAGTGATAAAGGCAACGACAAAGCAGTGCTACAAGTCACCAGTGCATTGCAAGTGTAGAAATGAACTGGACAATGGTGTGGTTGTTCTACCGGTCAATGATTCCTGATGACTGCTTGCAGTCATGCTTCACGCGTGGGCTGTGTTGCAATTGCAGAGACCCGGCCTAGACAGGGCGCTCACAGGCAAAGGAGGAGGCAACGACTCGTCATAATGACGCTGAGGTCACATAATGACATAACACATACGATATGATGCTTGGGAAAGGGGGTGGACAGGTGAGTGGGGCAACATGGACAACAGATGGTGGGAGGCTATCATGGATAACAGAGAACTGGGGGTAGAAACAAGGACAACATAAGGTGGGAGGGCAGGTGGGGCTGCAAGCAACACTGACAGAGAAAAGAGGGAGGGTAGATGGGGCAAGCAACACTGACAGAGAAAAGAGGGAGGGTAGATGGGGCAAGCAACACTGACACAGAAAGGAGGGAGGGTAGATGGGGCAAGCAACACTAACACAGAAAGGAGGGAGGGGAGGTGGGGGCAAGCAACACTGACACAGAAGGGGGGAGGGCAGGTGGGGCTGCAAGCAACACTGACACAGAAAGGAGGGAGGGCAGGTGGGGCTGCAAGCAACACTGACACAGAAAGGAGGGAGGGGAGGTGGGGGCAAGCAACACTGACACAGAAAGGAGGGTGGGTAGGCGGGCTGCAAGCAACACTGACACAGAAAGGAGGGAGGGTAGGCGGGGCTGCAAGCAACACTGACATAGAAAGGAGGGAGGGGAGGTGGGGGCAAGCAACACTGACACAGAAAGGAGGGAGGGTAGGCGGGGCTGCAAGCAACACTGACACAGAAAGGAGGGAGGGTAGGCGGGGCTGCAAGCAACACTGACATAGAAAGGAGGGAGGGTAGGCGGGGCTGCAGACAACACTGACACAGAAGGTGGGAGGGCAGGTGGGGCTGCAAACAACACTGACACAGAAAGGAGGGAGGGCAGGTGGGGCTGCAAGCAACACTGACACAGAAGGTGGGAGGGCAGGTGGGGCTGCAAGCAACACTGACACAGAAAGGAGGGAGGGGAGGTGGGGGCAAGCAACACTGACATAGAAAGGAGGGAGGGGAGGTGGGGGCAAGCAACACTGACATAGAAAGGAGGGAGGGTAGGCGGGGCTGCAGACAACACTGACACAGAAGGTGGGAGGGCAGGTGGGGCTGCAAACAACACTGACACAGAAAGGAGGGAGGGCAGGTGGGGCTGCAAGCAACACTGACACAGAAGGTGGGAGGGCAGGTGGGGCTGCAAGCAACACTGACACAGAAAGGAGGGAGGGTAGATGGGGCAAGCAACACTGACACAGAAAGGAGGGAGGGTAGGCGGGGGCAAGCAACACTGACACAGAAAGGAGGTGGGGCAAGCAAATACATTAAGTGGAATAACTGGCTACTCAGTGTTTCTGGGGCACAGGACAACCCGGTATGGATCATCAAAGCGCCGGTAAAATGCGACAAAACACATCGTTTTGTGCCACACTTATGGTGTTTTAAAATTTGCCACGCCGTGCCGCAATATCCAGGGGAGAGAAGGAGGGAGGGTCTGCACAAAGGACAATATGGCAATTTAGAAAGGTAAATATTTGGGAGTCCACCAGAGGGCTTCTTGACTATAGGCAGTCATGTGTTGTCAAAAAACTCTTGGCACAGCCTTGCCGGAAAAAAAGTACATGCATCTAGGCAATGCAAACCATTTGTAGTCTGCTCAGGGTCTGAAATATGTAGTCACCAGTCTCAGTGTTAATGCAATATTTGTTTCATATTATTTGTGTGTCAAGAGTAAAACAAATGCAAACCTAGCCTTCAGCTTGTGGGTTGAATACGTGCTTCTTTTCAGCATGTGGTCTTAATTACGTCCAGCTAGTAGTGTGGCCGAGGATCTGCAAAGGAAAAACAGAGGGAAACTTAGAAAGAGAAGAAAGACTGACAAACAGGGAAAGAGGAAGAAAATAGAAGATAAAAAGAGCAATAGAGAAGAAAGACTCAGAGATAGAAAACTAGCAAACGTCCATAAAAGTTCTCTCATTCTAACAATCTTTGATCCCAAGACCTGGGAAGCAGAGGAACACCAACAAGGAGTCAACTCTCAGAGGAGGATACCCTGCTGCATGAAAGCCAAGGAGCTCTGTTGGAGGGATGAGAACCACACAGACAAGAGTTCGACCTCAAAATACAGACAAACGACACAGACGGGAGCCGGCACTACCTGGAAATGCTGTGGTGCCACCATGGTTCTTGGGAGGACCTTGACTGACCAGGTGCGTGACAGAGGTAGTTCAGGGAAGGTACAGGTCATGGAGAGTATGGGCATAGAGGCTGACGCAGAGCCCATGAGTGACACATAGGGAGTAGGGTGGGGGGGGGAGGGGGAACCACGACAATGTAAAAAAAATGCCAGCATTTGTAAAGCGCACAGCTACCTCCAACGGAAGTGTCCCGGCGCTGTCCGTATACCGCTATGGAACCCTTCCTGGCTTTTCCCTGTGAAATGTCCACTCCTGGGCACCCCCAAAGTGAAGCCAGGCATCCAGCGCTGTTGGGGCCGTTGTGATTAAGCAAGCTATTGCCCAGAGTTGCAGAGTGGGACCCATGATAAGAATAGGCACCGAGGCGAGAATTATCAGGTTCGAGGAAATTGAGCCCAAGACCCGCCGAGGTGGGTATTGAACCCTGGTCCCGGCCAGACCTCTGCATCAGGGTCTGCCGCTCTAACCATTGAGCCACACTTCTCCACAATGGTGCATAGAATCCTGCTTACAGGGCGAGCCCTAAAATCTTCTGTGTTTATTTTCTTTTAGAAGCAAGTCTTGACGGCCTAACTAAGGGCCTTGTAATTGTGATGCGGGTTCAGGCAAAGAGAGTGTGAAGGAACGAGAGCACAGCGGAAGAAGAATAAAACAGACGGGGGAAATAAAGAAAAAGAAATACAACTGTACATAGAAAGCAGAAAATAGCTGGATACGAAAGAGCTGGGAAGAACAGCCATAGATGAGAATTTGAGAGGAACAACAGCCATAGATGAGCATTTGAGAGGAAATGGCTAGCCAATCACTTTGAGATTCTTTTATCTACTTAAAAAGACACTCACCTTTTCCTTTAATCTGAGGACACTGAGGTCGACCCCATTCAGTCTCTGGAGCTAGGAAGGAGCCTGCAGGGCCTAAGCCGAAGGAAAATAAAAGAAATGATTCTGTGAGATCCTGATAGACTTTTTGAAGACTTTGAGCCTATACGATAACAGGAGAACAATAAAACGTTTAATTACTCAGGGAGGCTTGTAGTTGGCCTGTGTTACAGCACAAAAATAAACCAACGTAACACACCTTCTTTTTGCCCCAAGAGCCTCTGTTCCATGTACAGTCTATGTGTTTGTAGAGTGTGTTTGTGTAAGTGTTTGCGTGAGTGTGTGTGTCTTTGCAGTTGGCAGGGTATGTCCAGACGTGGTCCCTTGCTCACTTTGCGACTGGATTTAAGCTAGCCTGGCTGATGAGGGGTGTTACCCCGAAACCGGTCCCAGGATGCTTGCTTACGGCCCAGGGAAGGCCTGGCTTGGCAGTTTGGGCTGGACAGTTCCCATGAGTCACAGGTTCAAGACTGATTTGCATATGGCTGGTTTTGAAGTGGGGTGGGGTGGGGAAGTGAGCTAAAGAACGATGATGGATTCAACCTAAATCTAATAGTACCTGGGGGTGAGTGTCTGAAAAGTTTCAGCGCTCCGTCCATCATCTCCTTGTGTTTGCTTTGTCTTTGCACCTGGCCTAGTCTGTCAGTCTCTGTATTTATCTCAGACCCCTGGGGATGCTAAGATAAGAGCACTCTAGGCTTTGGTCTGGAGGCAAGTATTGGTGTTTGATATTTGTGATGAAGGGGTGCTTGAGGCCTACATCTATCCATGTGCATCTCCATCATGTCTTACGCTGCTTCTCTTTGTCATATTTAAGTTTCTCCTGTGATTCGCTAGCGGGATCTTTTGTTTATTCCTTTCCTTGCTTCTCATTAGTCAGCACCAGTTGGTTTCACTTTCTTCCTTGTATGTTTGACCCATCCATAGAGCATGGACAAAGTACTGATTAATTGCTTTATTGGTGTCTGCCATGGCTGAAGCTCGGATTAAGGCAGTGCTTAATTTGTAAAAATAGAAGTGCAGGTGCTGAGAATTTTGCCAAGGAGGCCACAGCTCACTTCTTCCTCTGGTGAGCCCCACTTTCGATACTCTCACTGCATCAGTCTCTATCTTCTAACCTTGATCTATTATCTGTCCCCTAAGTCTTTGCTCTAAGAGTTTAGCCTCTTAACTCTCTATTTGTTTTCTATCATCTTTGTCACACCTGGTGTGTTACCTTATTCCCTGTATTTCTGATTTGCTCTCTATTCATTCTAGCCCTGCCCTTTTTCCTCTTCACTTTTATCCATGCTCTGCTCTCTCTCCCCTCAATATTGGCTCTTTACTATCACTCTTCTAGCAGTGATTAGCTGTGTCTCTGTTTTATCATGTATCTGCTTTATTTCCTCTTCCTGACCTCTAAATCCTTTCATTCTATCTCCTCTCCTCTTAATGCTTTCTTCTTCACATCATGGCTGCTTTCTCTTTGTATCTGATTTGCTCTCCTCCTTTTCTTCTACTTTGCTCCGTCTTATCTCTCTCCTCTCCTATTGTCTCTTTCTCCTCTTTACTCCTGCTCTCTCTCATCTCTAACACTGCTGCTGCCTGTGACCCCTGTCGTCAGCCTGTACATGTTCCTGCTATTTTGAATTCTGCTTTTTCCTTTTGTCATTCCTAAAGAACTGGAAGATGGCATGTTTTACTTTCTTACCTACTCCGAGTGCAAAAACAAAATGTACACCAAATGAAAATGCTTTTTTGCATATTTTAATCAGTGTGGTATGATTGGTTTTATTGCGGAACAGGCGGCTACTCGAGCACAGCAGGTCATGTCACTGCTAGTGCTGCCTGTAATTATTGGGTCCAGGGATGGTGTCGGCATCGGCATCCACTGCTCAGCTTGCTGTGACCCTGCCTGCTACAGCACAGGCATTGTCCCCAGCCTTAATGTTGCCGATAACAGTTAGAATGGCTGTGGTGCCTACTGGACTCACGCACGCTCAGCAATTATCATGCTGGGGTGCAGCTCACAGATTCTACAGGTGACGCCATGGCGCACAAAAGTTATGTTGGGCCACAGCCGCATAGAGCACGCTGAGGATAGCAGCAATGCAGGGCTGCAAGATATGCTACTCGGGCTACGCAGCAAGTGGAAAGTCCACAATTAGTTTAATGTATACTTCCTCGCGAAACTTCTCTCCCAAGTTCCAAATGCGCTATCGCAGCTTCCTTGCCTCAACTCCGTCATAAGCCAGCCCCCCGCTACAATTATCCATTGAGAGGCTTAGGCTCAGGCTGTGGCAGGGGCCAGCAGATTAGGGGAATAGAATGCAAGCCATAGTTTGTCAATGACGTCTTGGATTTGTGATCGGCTTGATGACATCATCACTATTGTGGTGATACACAATCATGCCTGCCTGGACAGGAATATGTTGGCCTGTCTATGAACATTTACCAGCCAATCACTCTGCAATGTATGTTATCCTTTTTATTTTGAATTTGAACAATTAATATTGAGACCACCACCTGCAGGATCAGAAATTGTAGCCCCGGCCCTGTGAAAGAAGTGTTGGTGCTGAGCACCTGAAAGCACCTGCTCAAATTAAGCACTGGATTCAGGTACTTTTTTTTTAATCCTTGCTCCATCCTGTTTTTGTTGCTTACTTGTTGTCGTTGCTTGCCTGTTGTTGCTTGCACAGCCCGCCTCCTGCAGTTTGTTTGCCCCCGCAGTCTCCAATCACTGATGCTTGTTACATTTTAGTTGCACCCAGCACAATATTTGATCTATGGAGTCTGAGTGAACTAGGCAAAACGAACATCTTGGTTGGAGTGAAACGCGAAACGGTCGCTATAAGTGTCTTGCGTAGTATTTTCTCTCTATCAGCGGGTAGAAAACCACGCGGCCTAATACACAGACAGGCGATAGACCACAGACAAGGAAAAAGAGAAAAAGCAGCTTTACTCCTACAACTCACAGTAGCCCTGAGTCATTTCGCAGACCAGTGGTAGCTGGTGAAATTTGAAAATAAGGACAGAAAAAAACAAGTAGAAATGCAGTGAGAACTCAAACAAAACATTACAACCTCAAAAGGAAGGTTTGGCTCGGGTCGGGAGATTTCTTCCACAAAAAGTACTATTGTGAGACCATGTATCTACATCCGGCCAGTACAGGAAATAAGCAAGCACCACACGCACTGCGCTGCACAATTTAGCTCATCGAGAACAACAATTTCACAAAGAGCTGCACTAATTTCATTAGAACATTAAACCAATTGCAGCTTCAATGGGGCGGGCGCTGAATAATTACTGTTTAATTACACTACTTTAGAACAACTGCCTTATATCAATCCAGTCACTGCAAGTGCGACTGGCATCATTACTGTCAAATCGATCGTCCTTGGCTTCAATTTTAAAATCTGTCAGGTGCGATTATTTGAGATCAATTAGGCCTGTGAGAAATGTGGGGGTATAAGGGTGAGAACACAAAAAACTATTATAATATATAAATAAGTATATATATATATATATATTATTATAATGAAGCGGCCATCTCCCCAGGTTAACAGAGCCTCTCGTTTGTAAGAAGCCCTGACCGTAGTTTTATATTTGAAGTGTATTCGCTCTGAATGTGTTTCCACTCGAGTATGAATAGCGGAAGCCTCCTGTGTCATGACTCAGCCCCCGGGGCCGCCCCTGCTCGTTCTTTATATATAAATATAGAAGCCCGTTCTCCCGAGTGAGAGCAAATGCGCGGTTAAAGTACTTTTAAAAGTACAGGGAGCGGAAATCCCGGCTCCGGAGGCAGCTCAGCCCGTGATCCTCGTTCAAAACTAATATGTTTCATTGTAGCGCCTCGAGGCGATGGACTCTGCCCCTGGCCCCAACATACCTGCACTTCTTCCATCCGCCGTGTTCTCGCTCTGAGGCCTGATGGGCGCGGGTTCCTTCCACAAGAGTTTTTTTCTAGCGCCTCAAAACGAATCAGCGGCCTCAGTGAGCCCAGGCCAGGTCCCGGTCCTCGCGCCTCGTGTGTTAAAGCAGCTTCCTCTTCCTCATATACACATTAGGACTACAATATCCATCCGCCCCTGCGTCGAGTTCTGAACGTGTGGAATCAATGCGCCTAGTGAACACAGCGCTACATATGCTCTGATAGAGCCACAGTATCTAATGATAGCGGTAACTAGGGTGACCAACTGGCATTGGTGCAAATTCAGGACGGTGAGTGTAAAAATTCAGGACAAAGGGTCAAAATTCAGGACACAAATTCAGGACAGGAGGTCAAAATTCAGGACAAAACTTCAGGACAATAGGTACGTTTTACAGACACATCAGAGGTCGCGCAATAGTATATAAGTAAGCCCAGCCATATCCAAACATATTCAACCATTTGCAAACCTATCCATCATGTATCCTTCCATCTATCATTTCACTCATCCATCCCTTCATCCATCCCCTCATCCATCCTTTCACTCATCCTCCATTATCCATCCATCACCCTATCCATCTGTACACTTATCCATCCACTCTTCATCCCATCCATCCATTCACTCATCCATTCAGCCATTTACCCTTTCACCAATCCAGCCATCCTTTCACTTAATAATCCTTCCACCCATCCACTCTTTTAGTCATCCATCCATCCTCCCTTTCTCTCTCCATCGACCCTTTCACTTAGCCATCCTTCCTTCCATCCATCCATCCATCCACCCATCCATCCATCTACTCATCCACTCATGAATCCATCCATTGCCCCTATCACTCATCCATATATCATTTCACTCCTTTACACATCTATTCATCCTTTTGTCCATCTACCCTCCCTTTCACTCACTCATCCATCCTTACACCCACCGTTTCACTCATATGTCCATTCATTCACCCTTGCACTTATCAATCCATCAATCCATCCATCATTTCACTCATCCACCTACCCCCATCATCCTCCCACCCACCATCCACCCACCCACTCATCCATCCTTTCACCCACCCACCATCCAATCCACTGATCCATCCTTTCACTCAAACACCATCCACCCACCCACTCATCCATCCATCCTTTCACCCACCCACTCATCATCCATCCATCCATCCTTTCACCCACCCACTCATCATCCATCCATCCATCGTTTCACCCACCTATCCATCCATCCATCCTTTCACCCACCCATCATCCATCCATCCATCCATCTGTCCTTCCCCTCATCATCCATCCATCCATCCCCTCATCATCCATCCATCCATCCTTTTCCCTCATCATCCATCCATCCTTTTCCCTCATCATCCATCCATCCTTTTACTCCTTCACTCATCTATTCATCCTTTAGTCCATCTACCCTCCCTTTCACTCACTCATCCATCCTTACACCCACCCTTTCACTCATATGTCCATTCATTCACCCTTGCACTTATCAATCCATCAATCCATCCATCATTTCACTCATCCACCTACCCCCCATCATCCTCCCACCCACCATCCACCCACCCACTCATCCATCCTTTCACCCACCAACCATCCAATCCACTGATCCATCCTTTCACCCACCCACCATCCATCCACCCACCCACTCATCCATCCATCCTTTCACCCACCCACTCATCATCCATCCATCCATCCTTTCACCCACCCACTCATCATCCATCCATCCTTTCACCCACCTATCCATCCATCCTTTCACCCACCCATCATCCATCCATCCATCCATCCATCCATCTGTCCTTCCCCTCATCATCCATCCATCCCCTCATCATCCATCCATCCTTCCCCTCATCATCCATCCATCCTTTTCCCTCATCATCCATCCATCCACCCATCTGTCCTTCCCCTCATCATCCATCCATCCTTCCCCTCATCATCGCCCCATCCTTTTCCCTCATCACCCATCCATCCTTTCCCCTCATCATCCATCCATCCATCCTTCCCCTCATCCTCCATCCATCCATCCCCTCATCATCCATGCATCCTTTCACCCACCCCCTCATCATCCATCCTTTCACCCACCCACTCATCCATCCATCCTTTCACCCACCCACCCACTCATCATCCATCCATCCATCCTTTCACCCACCCACTCATCATCCATCCATCCATCGTTTCACCCACCTATCCATCCATCCATCCTTTCACCCACCCACCCATCATCCATCCATCCATCCATCTGTCCTTCCCCTCATCATCCATCCATCCATCCCCTCATCATCCATCCATCCATCCTTCCCCTCATCATCCATCCATCCTTTTCCCTCATCATCCATCCATCCTTTTCCCTCATCATCCATCCATCCTTTTACTCCTTCGCTCATCTATTCATCCTTTAGTCCATCTACCCTCCCTTTCACTCACTCATCCATCCTTACACCCACCCTTTCACTCATATGTCCATTCATTTACCCTTGCACTTATCAATCCATCAATCCATCCATCATTTCACTCATCCACCTACCCCCCATCATCCTCCCACCCACCATCCACCCACCCACTCATCCATCCTTTCACCCACCAACCATCCAATCCACTGATCCATCCTTTCACCCACCCACCATCCATCCACCCACCCACTCATCCATCCATCCTTTCACCCACCCACTCATCATCCATCCATCCATCCTTTCACCCACCCACTCATCATCCATCCATCCAACCTTTCACCTACCTATCCATCCATCCTTTCACCCACCCATCATCCATCCATCCATCCATCTGTCCTTCCCCTCATCATCCATCCATCCCCTCATCATCCATCCATCCTTCCCCTCATCATAAATCCATCCTTTTCCCTCATCATCCATCCATCCACCCATCTGTCCTTCCCCTCATCATCCATCCATCCTTCCCCTCATCATCGCCCCATCCTTTTCCCTCATCACCCATCCATCCTTTCCCCTCATCATCCATCCATCCATCCTTCCCCTCATCATCCATCCATCCATCCCCTCATCATCCATCCATCCTTTCACCCACCCCCTCATCATCCATCCATTCCCTCATCATCCATCCTTTCACCCACCCCCTCATCATCCATCCATCCATCCATCCTTCCCCTCATCATCCATCCTTTCCCGTCATCCATCCATCCTTCCTTTCATCCATCCTTCCCCTTCCCCTCACCCATCCATCCATCCCATCCATTTATCCTGCCCCTCATCCATCCATCCTTCCCCTCCATCCATCCATCCATCCATCCCCTCATCCATTTATCCTTCCCCTCATCCATCCATCCATCCTTCTCCTCATCCATCATCCTTCCCCTCACCCATCTTTCCCCTCATCCATCATCCAGCTACCCTTCCACCCATACATCACGCTATTTACATTTTCTCTCCATCCTTCCCCTCACTCATCAATCCATCCATCCTCTCTCATTATCCATTTATTCAATCGTTCATTCATCCATTCACCCTTTCACTAATTCATCCAGCCATTCACCCATCCCTTCACTTACTTACACGCCGACCTTTCCATATTAATTTTGAGCTGAGCCCTTTTGAGAAGAGGCCCATCAAGAACTTCACCCTCGCTGCAGGGGCCGTTCCAGGACTGGGACGGAAGCCACCCAGGGCGGAGACAGGATCCACAACAGGGGGGGACAAGAGCCATCACAGGCGGGGGTGGACTGGAGCCACAACATGGGGGACAGGAGCTATCACAGGCGGGGGTGGACTGGAGCCACCACATGGGGGGACAGGAGCAGGAGTCATCACAGGAGAGGGAACGTGATCCACCAGGGTGGGCACAGGGGTGGGCATGCAGTATTCTAGTATCATCTTGGGCTTCTCGCCCCCTCCTGCACAAGACAACGAGAAGACAGGCTCTCTGTCCAAAATGCCATCCCCCACTGTGATATACAGTACTTACAGGAGATACTCCGAGAGAACTGATTGTCCTCCATACTTTGTTAATCAGTGTGGGTGCGATTGTGCCATTTCTTTATTGTATTACCTTATGGATGTTTGAAGAACCGAGGTTTGCTTACAAATTAGTGACAGTAATTAAGCTCGGTGAAGGGCCCTGGGTAGAAATGGAACGTGTGAGCCCCCCTCTAAATAGCAGATCCAAGACGCATTCAGGGCTGTTTGCATGTGAATGGATGCCCCCTGCTCCTGAAGCTGCAGCCCCTCCCTCTGTCACCTTCGAGCACCTCTTAACAGCTCATCAAGGGCTGGAGGTGTGAGGGTTGCCATCCCGCAGTCCCTCTACAGTGCTGCTGGGGGTCTGAGCTTTCATACAGCATCGGAGTCAATAAGAGAGGTGGGGGCAAGCTGTGCCCGGTTAAAATTACGGACAAATGGCGTCCGTTAAAGAATCCTTCACGGACAACGGACAGACAGCCAAAATGACGGACTGTCCATGAAATTTACGGACGGTTGGTCACCCTAGCGGTAATAGGCATTGATATGTCGCCCAAGCTTATCATTCAGGGAATAGAAATGGCAAAAGGAACAGTAAAAACGATTATTTTGAAAGCGCGCACAGCCCTTTGAATGATATTCGCAAAACGAGGGTGGGGGCAAGAAATGTCCTCCTGGCCTTGTCGATAGTGTAAAGTTGCTGGCGCTAGGTCCACATACTTGAAACTAACGCACACGAACACAGGAGTGGGGTGCTGGTCACTGGCCTGGAGCACGTGCACTCCAGTCCCTTTCATTAACAGGGTCACCTGACTGGTGACGCCTGTGGTGGGAGTGTGTAAAGTGTGTGACATCACGGGCAGACCACTAGAATGTATCCAGCCGGATACTACATCCCTCCCGAATTTTAATGGAGCGAAACAAACAAAAGTCCAACCTGTAAGAAAAACAACTAAGCAAAAATCACCACCAAATGAGTCTCTTCGGGCCGTCTGCTGGGCAGTGTGAGAGTTCTGGACAGCATCGTCAGGATGCCTTTTTCGCCTAGGCGACGTTTTGTAGACCGGCTGGTCTCGCAGTGGTGAAGTTCATCTGTACAAATCTTGTGTCGATGCATCTGGAGCTGGGGTGAAATCGACTTCGGTGTTGGAGACGATCTCGGTGAGTGAGGCCTTCCTGCGGGGTGTCGCGCTTGGTGACTCCCCTGCTCCTGACGGCTGAGCGACGTTCGACTTGCCTCTCTTGCCTGGACTTCACTGCCACTGGAGCCTCTTGGAGGGCTTTCCCTGCTGGCTGAGATGGGACCGTGTGGACCGTGCGGGGCTTTGCAGGAGCAGCGCAAAGGCGTCGCTGAGGAACTGCAAACGGACTCACGGCGAAGTCGCTCATGTAGCCTCCGACGGTGGTGTCATTGTCTGGACGTCTTCACCGTCTGGACTCGGGTGCTGCGTCTTCCTCTGCCGATCTTGTGGGTGACCAGTCTTCAGCCGTAACCTTCGTGCTTCCTGCGCCTGACGTGCAGCGGTGGCCGACACATCTCTCCTACTCGGACCCCTTTCGCACAGGGACTCCGTCGAGGTGCTTGTCCCCTGGACTGCCTAGTGACTGCGTGGGCTGTGCGGGATGTTGCGCAGGCCACGCTTAGGGTTGCTGCAGAACTCTTGACAAGGCCAAGGTCAAGTCTTGTGTAGTCCCCAAGGGCGGATCTCCCAATGGCCGGGTGTGCTCGACTTCGGCAGGCTTTGGGTGTAGTGGGGTACACAGACTGTTCCTGGGTGATTCGCCTCTCTGAGCTCCGGTTGTTCTGGGTGTGTGGATTTACTCGAGTGATGTGATGCTCCTTGGTGGTGATGCACCTGGACGGTGGTAACAAGATGGTAGTTTTCTTCAGTAGGCAGACAGGCGGCGATCTTCTGTCGGGGTGACTTGAGGGAGTGAGAAGGAGCGTGGAGCTGGGATGCAGACTGTGCTGCTAGCGGCTTACAGTAGGTCCTCCCGCAGAGCTGTCTCCAGTGACGTCTCTGCACCTAAATGGCTGGCTTGTGTGGATGAACACCTTCCTCAGTACTGATGCGAGTCCTTGGTCCTGTCGCTCTTCTCTGTTCCATCGTGCGCACCTGTGTCGGTTGTCTGCCCTGTGGTGTCATGCCACTCTTCTTTCTTCCTTTGCGGAATGGCATTGTGCCGCACTCTTCTCCTACTTCCTACCAGGCTCTTCTTTGGATGTGGCGTCCTGCCACCTGTCTCATGTTGCTCCACATGGACATTTCACTGGTCGCGTCTCTCTTGTGACGGTCTTCCTTTTCTGTTGCATCCCACTGCAGGCCTGCCCTGTTGGTAGGACTTGCGTGTACCTCTTGGGGACTTCCCGTGTCACCATCTCCTCCTCAGGGATTTCGCAGGGTCCCTCTTCTCTTCGCTCGAGGAGCTTCGGGCTTGCTCCGTCTTGGTGGCTGCTCCTTTCTGTCTTCCGGTGCGCTCGTTCGGAATGTTCACTCTGTGTGAAGGGCTCCTTGCTTGCTGTGCGCTGTGACGTCTGGTCACGTGTGGCTGTGCTGTTGGAGTATCTGTTGCTGTGACGGCCTCCCACGTGGGGTGTGCGACTCCTCTATTGCCTGTCGTGGGTCACCGCCGACTCCGTCTTGAGGCAGTGCAGGGAGGACACTCTGGGATGCCTTTGGCCCACTGCGGGGTTTCGCTGGGGTGGTGGAGACGTGGAAGCTCTCCTACCTGCGTTCAGAAGTGCTGTATTGTGGCGATGTCTATCTCCTGGGTGCTCGCTCGTGTGCCCAGTCCACTGACGCTGCCTTCTGCACGTATCTAGAGCTGTGCGATCCGTCTTCTTCTGGATGCTTTTTTTCTGTCACTTGGGGTGCCGGTGATGCCGCTTGTGGTTGTGCCTGTTCACCAGTTGGAGAGGGTAGTGCGATCTCTTCTCCGGTGCTGGCATTTGGCAGCCATGTGTGGTGCGTGCTCTGCACCAGTCTTTTCTTTTCCTTTTTTTAGGGATAGCCACCGTTAGAAGTTGGCATTTTGTGAACCTTTTATCTTTGCTGGTGGTAGCGGTTGTTGTCGTTGCTGCTTGTGTTTGGGTTTACTTGTAGTGGGGGCTGTTTGCCACTCGAGGCGTGTGACACATTGCCCTCGCTGGCGGTGACGTCAGACAGCCACTGGGGTGTGTGCGCAGTGCATGTTCTCCTTGTGCCTTCCTGGGCCTTGCTTCTCAGTCCTATCACCTTCACTGGACCTTGCTTCTCCATACCTTATATAGGTATAAAATTTCATATCCTAATATAGGCATAGGAATCATAACCATAACAGAATGACGGATAGTGACGACGAGAGGGAGAGAGCTGCAGCAGCATCTCAAGCAGTCTTAGATGAAACAAATCTCCAACAAAATGACCCAGATGCAATAATAATTGCGGGGAATATAAGGAAAACCAGCTTTCTTGGGGGCCCTCCGACCCCCAAGAAAGCCGACTGTCTGAACTGTTCACTGAAACCCTTACTAGCTTGAACTGTCAGCAACTGATTTCTACTTCCACTCACTGTAAGGGTCATATACTTGACCAGGTCTGGGTGGCCAATCTTGACTTTTCGCCTCCACTGATCACCCCTTGTACCTGGTCAGACCACTACCTTATCTCCCTCTCTATCGACCTTCCCAGCTTTCACCGCCCTCCGCGCCCTGCTGGCATCTCGGCCCGCAACTGGAAAAACGCCAATATGACTACTCTTCATTCTCTTCTGACAGCCCCAATCCCTCCAGCTTCTGAATCTGTTTCTTACCAAGCCTCCACTCTTGAGCTTTGGCTGAAGGCAGCTGCCGACGTTGTAGCTCCTCTAAAGACTATTAAAATCTCACGCCCCCATGACGCCCAGCGATGGTTTACTGACCAGCTGAAACTTGATAAGCTAGCCCTCCGCCAGGCTGAACGTCGCTGGCGCCAGAAGTACGATCCTGTACTCAAGATTGAATTTACGACCTTACTACGTAAATATAAATCTTCCATTCTAGAGGCTAAGACTTCCTACTTTTCACGCAAAATCCTGGAGTCGGCTTCAAAAGCCAAGGAAATTTTTTCAATAGTCAATGAGCTCTCCCTCCCCGATCGTATTACTCTCCCGCCCGTTCCCACTCAGGCTTTGTGTGATGAGCTCAATGCCTTTTTTCAGGACAAGATTTCCACAATTAAAAACAATATCTCTCCACCCTCTCCCTCCAAATCATTTCCCCTCCCTTCTGAAAATGTCCATAAATTCCACACCTTCCCTCCCATTTCCATCACTGAATTTCACAGCCTTCTCTATAAAGTCAGTTCTGGCTCCCCTAGGGACTGCTGCCCCCCACATATCTTCAAAGAAATCTTTAGGCTCTGCCCCGACCCCGCCCTGGCCCTCCTCAACTCCTCCTTGACATCAGGAGTTGTTCCAGAGGCTTTTAAGCAGGCCATAGTGCTACCCATCTTGAAAAAGCCCAGCGCAGATCCTCTTGTGATGAGTAATTACAGACCCATCTCTCTCCTCCCTTTTTTAGGAAAGATCTTGGAGACATATGTAGCCAAGTGTCTGAGTTCTTTTATGGAAACTTCCTCTTTCCTTGACCCTCATCAGGCTGGCTTTTGCCCACTTCATTCCACAGAGATGGTGATTGCGGCAGTAATGGACACACTCAGAACTGGTGCCGACAATAATATTCCCCAAGCCCTTGTACTGTTAGATCTGTCGGCGGCTTTTGACACGGTCGATCATACCATCTTGATCGACCGTGTCAGCAACGCCGGCATCCGCGGCGTCGCCCTTGATTGGGTTCGATCCTTCTTGCAAGGCCGTTCCCAGGCAGTCCACCTCTCCACCTTCTCTGCCACTTTTACCCCCCTCACTTGTGGTGTTCCCCAGGGTTCAGCTCTTTCCCCCCTCCTCTTCAACTTATATATACAACCACTCATGGCATCCCTTTGTCACTCCCCAGCTACTATATACAATTATGCAGACGATTTGCAATTGATTTTCCCTCTGGACACCTCACCCTCCTCTCGTCTCAACATCCAAACCACAATGCTACTCATCTCCGATTGGATGGCTCACAGCCAACTCAAGTTGAATCCGTCTAAAACGGAACTTGTTCTGGTGGGCGGCCCTACCAACCCTTGGGATGACAACTTTTGGCCCCCTTACCTTGGCTCCCCCCCTCGCCCGGTCAGCACTGTGAAAAGCCTAGGAGTGATCATCTCTGAGGACCTATCTATGAAACCTCAGATCTCTGCAGTAACATCATCCTGCTTTTTCCAGCTGCGCAGGATCCGCAAGATCTGTAGATTTCTAACCAGAGAGGCACTCATACTAGCCATATTGGCTTTGGTCATCTCCAGGGTTGACTTCTCTAACATCTTGTATGCGGGGATCCCTGCCTACCAGCTTCAAAAACTTCAGCTAATTCAGAACCAGGCTGCCCGCCTGGTGTTTCATCAACCCAAACACCAGCATGTTTCCCCCCTCCTGAGGAGCCTTCATTGGCTCCCGGTGGCTAAACGGTGCTCCTTCAAACTTGGTTGCACCTTATTCAAATCCCTTCACAATCACGCCCCCGAGTTCATTTCCTCTAAACTCAAGCGATACCTCCCATCCTGCAACCTTCGATCCTCTGCCGATAATCTTCTATGCATTCCATTGAACCGCCGCAAAAAACACGGCGGCCTTCGTTTTTCTTTTTTAGGCCCCACCTTCTGGAATTCCTTCCCTTCTTCCTTTCGCCACTGTCCCACCTACGAACTGTTCCCAAAAACCTTGAAAACTCACCTCTTTAAGTCAGCCTTTGAGTAATACTATCTGCCCCGGTTCGTTATGTCTGTTATGAGCGCCAAGAAACCGTCTCGGTGTACGTGCGCGGTACAAATTTTTTAACATAACATAACATAACATAACCATATCTATAAAACTTATAGAAAATGGGTGCCGCTCGTGATGAGGATTCTGAACCACTGCCTATTGCCCGTTGCTACAGGAGTAGCTTTCTACCCAGTTCATCTGCCACTGACCCGAGAGTGAGGAGAAGAACAACTGCGTGGCCGCAGAGGAGGTGAGAGGCGCGGCCCCCGGGACTGCGAGGACCAGCATTCACCACCAACAGCTGGGTCCTCTTCCCGCCTGAGCCGCGCCCCCTCCCAGTGCCACGCCTCCCCTTGGTCTGCTGATAACCTCTCGCGGCCCCCGCTTCGTGGGAGCCGCTCGTGTTGAGGATTCTGAACCACTGCCTATTGCCCGTTGCTACAGGAGTAGCTTTCTACCCAGTTCATCTGCCACTGACCCGAGAGTGAGGAGAAGAACAACTGCGTGGCCGCAGAGGAGGTGAGAGTCGCGGCCCCCGGGACTGCGAAGACCAGCATTCACCACCAACAGCTGGGTCCTCTTCCCGCCTGAGCCGCGCCCCCCCTCCCAGAGCCACGCCTCCTCTCTGCCAAAGCTAATTTAAGTAAGCCCAGCAACGCGCATCGCGGGACGCGCGCGGGTCGTATCCCGGGGCGAAGACCGGGCAAAGAGCGGGTCGTTTTAGGCCATTAGAGGCCGGATAGAGCCGGGCTGGGCCACCCCCCTAACTCCTAGCTCAAAAACATACAATACCCCCATTGGTAAAAACATGTCTCCCAGGGGAACCAGGAGTAAGACCGCGGAAAAGAAAGGACAACTAACTGGCCCAATAGACAGTTTCATAACAAAGGCTAATACCTTCATAGATCAGAGTATCTCACTCATAGAACGGAGAGTATCCCAAGACCTCTTAGAGGCCAGACGATCCTCCATGGGTCACCTGGCAACTGCCAGAACGCCGGTCCACAGCAAAGATCAAAGACAGAGCGAGGGTGGGAACAACAAGAGACAGAGCCTCCCAGACATAGTTGACCTATCGGTATCACAACTATCACAACTCTCAGAATCCCAATTAACAACTGATTTTGACCTAGAAAAAACTCCAGACTTAGTCCCACACCCCACCCCTGAAGAGGTAAGACAGGCAAGAGGGAGGAGAGAGGGAGCCATAAAGAAGAAGAAGAATCACGTAGTGACAAGCAAAGCACCAATGAGTAAGCAAACTCCACCTACAACAGAAGAAATAGGAAATACACTTAGTTCCCCTCTGCTGGAAAACCAGAGTAGGCACACCACGATGATACATCATACACATGATGCCTCACTTTCCACAAATCTAGTGATAGCATCTGAGGATTCCCCAACAAATGAACCTGACCATAATTACAATGCAGACTTACTAGTAAAAATTGGAAACCTCCTACAGAAAACTTTTACACCCATATAAGATACATTGACAAACTTAGAAAAAGCCGTAGTCGAACTTTCAGCTCTGGTGAAAGCTAATCATAACCCTAACCGTATACAAGAGTCACAAAAAGTACAAAAGCCCGGAGCGGCTAAGCCGATAAATTCAATCCCCGTGGCCCAAGCTAAAAGCTCGACCCCTGTACCCACAGTAGCGCCAAAGCCCACAACCACGATAGCGTCTAAGAAAAAAGTAGCAGATACTCTACCCTCAAATATCTTACCTGAAAAAAATAGTACCCCCTGCAACACCACTACTACAGCCATGAAAAATAAACAACCTCAAACCAAACAACCGCAAATATATCGAGAGAGGGAAAGACAACAACAGGGCGAAACACGACCAGTAACCCTTCCACCAGAAGCGAGCCCTTTTGTTGCTATACTGACCGGTGTTCCAGAGCTGACGGACCAAAAACACGAACCAAATTGGTCCTTAAAAAACAAGATACAACACTGGCTTAGTATAAATCGACCACCACCCCCCTACTGCTCCACTAGAATTCTAATGGTTAGAAGAGCCCCCTGGGTTGGTCATGGTAAAAAAACAATACAGGGGGACTGCATCCTAATCACCTTTGAGGACCCTAGAATAGTGGAATACATCTGCTCAGGGGAGGATCTAAACCTAAATGGGGGGATAGGAATAAAGCGTCTCTCTTTCTTTTATCCACCTAGATTTCCGGATGGTCCCTCGCAATCTGATGGACCCTGGTATACAGTGGGCCCCCGTTATCGAGGAAGAGAAAGGGAAGAATGGAGAGGGCAAGAACAGTGGAGAAATTATAGAGAACCCCCACGTTGGGAGGGGTGGAACGGATTACCACTAACGAATATGTATAGTGGCTTAGAGTGTGTCGACTGACCACCACAGTCAGACGAACAGGCCCTCAAAATTCCAGACAACCCCTCAACCCCAGATAACCCTTTAACCCTTGATGACCCAGTTACTCTCAGTAACTCACAAATCGATAATAGCCCCAAAAATGAACCTCCATCTTTGACCATGATCTCCTGGAACATCGCGGGATTACGGCCAAAAGTTGAGGATGGGAGTATCATGCACCCTGTACATAGACACCAAATAGTCTGCCTACAGGAGACATGGTCGCCAACAGAACTCCACCTGCTGGGATATAAGACGTACTTTTCTCCTGCGCTGGTGGGACAAAAGGGTAGGCCAAAGGGAGGATTAAACATCTATAGAGCTAATACCATCCAAAACATAAAAATAAACATCATTGAACTGGATCATAATTTCCAGATCATTTGTCTCTCCCTACCCAAAAATGAGTCTGTTGTCCTTGTCAATTTTTACAATAATCTCGAGGAATCACAGCTCCAGAGAGTTTTGGCCCACTTGCATGAGAAATTAACCACCCTTAGGCAGAAACGAGGAGCAAAGGGCGCAGTATCTATAATATGGGCAGGGGATTTCAACCTACATCATTGTACCCAACCAGAGCAAAAATGTCCAGGTATGGTGACAGAGGAAGGTAATCCCCTTACCCACTTTTTTCACAATAATATGGGCGGAATAATGAATGATTTTCTATCAGACCTGGACCTCCTAATAGTAAACACCCCAGATGATAGAACCAAATTACTAGAACCGACTTACGTAGGAAGAGGCTTTAGTACAACGGTTGACTATATCATAATATCGGCTAGCTTACAAGCTAGAGTTAACCATTTTGAAGTCCTGCCCAACACCTTAAGTGACCATTCTATCCTTAAATTGGAAATGATTCTAAACTATCAACAATCCCTACCTGTGACGATAGCTAGTGCATTGACCCAGGACAATATAAACCTGGGCCAACTAAATGGGTACACAATAAAGTGGGGGAAGATAAACCCAGGGGAACTCACCAAAGAATTGATAAAATCGGCATACCCTCAAATCAAGAAATGTCTAGATACACTGACAGAAGATGAGGAACTCCTTAGCAACTTCGCTCAAATCATGAAAAAATCAAGTCCCTACTCACAGCAAAACATAAAGCTGGCCCCCACCGAATTAAAGGATGGTTTAATCAAGAATGCACCCAGACTCACTCAAAGCTTAAAGTAGCACTAAATAAAGACGAAAGGGATCCCCACATCATATCCGCTCTAAGAAAGGAATACCTTACCATCAGAAAAAAGAGAAAGGCGGAGCTAAAGCAAGCCTTATAGGATGAACTCCATGCTAGTGCTCAGGAAAAAAACAGCCACGCATTCTGGAGAGTAGTAAGAGCTCCATTTTTGGCTGACGATACAAATCCAAAAATCGAAGATGCTATAGATGAATAAGAATGGGTATTACATTTCTCAAAAATCTTCCAAAAACAAACAACAGAACAAGAAACTGAAGATAGAAATGTAGTAGTTCCATCCTACCCGATCCAAATAGATTTTGAAATCTCCGAGGTTCTTCTGGCCCTGAAATCAAGCAAAAACGGAAAAGCTCCAGGACCGGACGGAGTCCCGGTAGACTTTTTCAAGCACAATACAGATCTTTGTGCCCCTATCATCACCAGGGTATGCACGGCAGCGGCAAAGAAAGGAATTCTGAAGTCCTGGACAAGGTCCGTGATGGTTCCGATTTTTAAGAAGGGCAATCGCCAGGACCCCGCCTGCTACCGCCCAATATCTTTGTTGGACTCACTGGGAAAGATAGCAGGCAGGGTGATCCTGGAGCGACTACAGAATTGGGTGGAGGAGAGAGGCATCCTGTCTGAGCTACAATTTGGTTTCCGGGAGGGTTTTGGAACCGTGGAACAAGCCCTAAACCTTTCCATTATCATCGGAAAATACATACACGCAAAAAAGGACAAACTCTATATGATCTACGTGGACTTGTCCGCCGCGTTTGACTGTGTTTCTCACGCCAAATTATGGTCCCTCTTGACACAAATGGGGGTAGATCTGCCACTTCTGAACTTTTTAAGGGAAATGTACTCCAAACCCTCTGCTAGAGTCCGCTTTGGCACAAAGGGAGAGCTGACAACGTCCTTCAGAGTGGAGCGTGGAGTCAGACAAGGATGTGTCCTGGCGCCTTTCCTTTTCTCCCTCTATACCAACAACTTGGAGGTTGAGCTTCTAAAAGGCGCCCGGGACCTCCCACAGGCAAAACAACGCCCGATTCCCGCTCTACTCTATGCGGACGACGCTGTCCTCCTGGCACGGACCCCCTGTGAACTTCAAAAGACACTTAACAGATACTCCCAGTTTATGGGCACTTTAGACCTCCACATAAACGTGAAAAAGACCTTTGTGATGACGGCAGGTGCTGGGAGAAAACATCTGAAAGACATTACCCTCAATAATCAAAAAATAGACTTTGCAACTGAATACTGCTACTTGGGCATCACAATAGACGACAAATTGTCCTGGAAAATGGCAGTGGAAGCGAGGAAACACTGCTTTAAGGGAGTGTTAGCGGCTTTGGTGTCTTTTTCACAAAAATTGGGAAAACGACCGCCCGTGGAACTGCTAGCCATCTACAGAGCCAAATGCCAATCAACAGCACTATATGGAGCTAGTCTATGGGGTCATATGGATGTTTCTTCTCTGCAAATTGCAGAAAACAATTTTTTGAGGTTCCTTCTGATGGCCCCAAAGCGATCCTCAACGTACGCATGTCATGTTGAACTAGGCGTCCCATACATTGAGGACCTGGCAAAAATACAACCATTACTTTTATGGCGCCGTATCTGGACCTCAGAAAAAAACGCCTTTACCAAGATGATAGTGGCAGATGCTATGACACTAGACCACGCCCTAAAAAGAAAATGGCTAGCCTACATCAGGAACTTTTTTATTGACCTCGGGGCAGAACAATACTATTCAACTCCTGAAAAAATCAGTGAACTCTCAAAAAAACAATTAAAAACACTAGCCCTGGGACATTTGGAAAATTTGAGATTACAATCTGAAGCAGGCAAACCGTCTGTTCAACATGCTGTAATGGTTCAATCCACTCTCTCAATTCAGCCCTATCTAAATCTTAAAATTGGTATTTTCGACCGTTTTCTTCTGATAAGATTCAGACTAAACTTGTTTCACAGGCTAGTAGCTTTCCCAGTAGCAAACGTTTGGGATCCGATCCTACCCCTGTGCCCCTGTGACGAAAAGTCAGTACAATCCACTTTACATACAGTCTTGTTTTGCAAATTTTATCATGAACATCGCAAAGTCTGGTTACTGACTCTGTTAAAATCTTGGGGACTCAGGCAGTGTCGTCCTGCCATGTTGTGCCTACAGCTTTTGGACACTGAAACTACCTGCTATCACGTTCTTAATTTTCTGAAATGCATATACAGACACAGAAAAAACCTGTAAAGTAACTTCCTTAAACTCATAGTTATGTAAGTCAGATGCGAAACCCATTATTGTATGTGAAACTATATCGCATTTTTAAAATTTTCATGTTAACATTTTTTACTATGTA
This sequence comes from Lissotriton vulgaris, assembly GCF_964263255.1. Taxonomy (NCBI): domain Eukaryota; kingdom Metazoa; phylum Chordata; class Amphibia; order Caudata; family Salamandridae; genus Lissotriton; species Lissotriton vulgaris. The sequence goes on along the minus strand of NC_141696.1, from coordinate 1,550,096,083 downwards.
TCAACATTGCTTTTATGGATTTCAAATTTCAAAAATCCGAATAAAGAATTTATTATTATTATTATTATAGAAAATGGAGTATCACCAAGAGGTGGTAAAGTAATATTTGTTATAGAGGCACATGAATATCGGCAGACAGAGGTATTCTATTCATGGATTCTGTTTCCTGCAGCAAATGCAGCAACACACAAGTTCCACTACTATAAATTAGAGGAACCACCAGCCAAATACGTTCCTTTCGAGGTTGTTGAAATTCCACTAACTTACCAAGAGCATCAGCGCTGGTTTAATGGCGTCCTACAACATCAAAATCACATTACCAGGCTTGGTCCACTGAATGAATGAATGAAATAAAATTTATAATGCGCAACTAAAACCCGGAGGCATCCACTAGGTAGACCAGGAGCAACATGGCCGGTATTAGCCAGCTATACACCACATCCGGACATTGAAACAATGACAGGTCCTGAACTGTTAGCTCAGCTAAAACAGCTGATTAAAACACACACGCAGTTGGTTCAATATGTCATGAGGACTTTAACGGTCCAACCAGCTGTAAGAATTCCACAGCACATTCCACACCAAGGGAACACAAACAAAATTACACAACAGACTATACAGTCAGTCATTGGTAAATTACCAGCAAAACGAGAACAAATTCCGTTCTGTTAGCACAAAAAATTACTCAAATAGAGGCAGTATTTCCTGATAGTAAACCTCATGAGAAGCACAGGATTCTAACAATCTGTTTACCAATGGGGATTGCACCACACATAGAGGATTGTGACACTTGGGGTACAGTCTTTGCTTCAATCTACACAAAAACGGATTCAAAATGAATACGGTCCAGAACCGGCCTTAAATCTGGGTATGAAATTATTGAAAGATTTCAAACAGGTCCCAGCTATATTATTAGCAAACATCAAAGGTGAAGCAGCATCAGTGGCAATCCGCCAAAAACTAAAAGAAACAGATATTACTGAGCAACCGTATGAGCTTGCCAGAATTATTGAAAATGTTTATGAAGAACTAGGTAGAGATAGTTTGGGTGGGAAACCAGTAAAACCCCAACTAACCCAATCTCCTGAAAAAGTTTTTATCAAAAATAATCTCACTACTACAAAGAAAAAGTGGGAAAACAGCAAACAGACACTTCCTAGAGAGAAGCATTCCGAGTCAAGAGGGAGGTCTCCTCAAAAGGAGCCCTCTGAAAAAAGATACAACCTTAAAAGGGATAATTTGAGAAAACCTAATAGATATCAAGATATTGATATACGTTCCTCACGTACCTTTCAGACTTCCTCGCAGAAATCCGAAAGAAGAGGACGTTCAGAACAAAAAGAAGAACGAGTAAAGTACAAAGACGAACAACACGTTCCAAAAAATAAGAAAACTCAATTCACCAAAAAGAAGGTAGCAAGTCTAAAAATCAGACATGCCGAGGATCTTGGGCCCAAACAATGCTAGACAGCTCACTAGAGGTAACCATAGCTCGCAAGATCCCGAAGGATCATCTGGAGACAGTGGACTTGAATGAAAGTATCCAAGTTGAAACTGCAGATGCCAGTTTTAGTGTACCACATAAGTTATATGAAGTAACACTCCGGATGGAGGAGGACAAACCAAGAAAAATTAGAGCACGCTTTTGGGAGAAGCTCTCTAAGGGTTATGACATCCTTCTAGCTGAACAAGACTGGCCACCTGAATTTGTCAGGGAGTGCCCACATGGCGAAGATATAATTATAGAAACAGAACGTTTGACAGCTATTACCCATCTTAACTCAGTAGACACCAGGATTTAATTCACGCACACCACAAGCCAAACCCATATATCATTTTTGGATGTATTAAAATCAGGAACAATCAATTGGAAACTTCTATTTACACCAAGCCTACAGATCGTAACAACTATCTACACTTCAGAAGTTTTCATCAATTGAGTCTCAAACAACATCTTCCTTACTGCAACCACTGCTGAGGGCTAAACGCATTGCATCAACCCCACAACTGTTTGATAACGACAAGATCACGATCTTTGATAAATTCCACAAAAGAGGTTACTCCACCAGTATTACCCAATTGTGAGAGAATCGTGTACAAACAGTAGATCGTTCACAACTACTGAAAGCGAAAGCTCCCACAAAACCTTTGGATACCCGTTCAGTCTCTTTGTTTCTAAGTACTCTACCGCCAGTGCCAAGATCAAAGCATCCATTAAAAGACATTGGTCACTCCTCCAATTGGAATTGGATTTCAATAACATTTTTCAAAGCCCTCTGACCTTTGCCTATCAACAATCGAAAAACATCCAGCAAATGCTTAAACCTTGACAACATCCTGCAGATACCACATATAAGGGGACAATACTTTGCCACAACTGTGGCAATTGCAACAGCATAATCAAGGGTTCAGTTATACAGCATCCGACCCAAGGTACGCCCATCAATCTTAAGGTCAATGCCACATGTGACACCACCAATGTGGTTTACTTGTTGAAATGCCCCTGTGGTTTTCCCTATGTGGGAAAGACTGAAAGAAAGATAAAAACACGACTCACGGAACATCGTAGCAATTTTCGTACTAAGAACTTAAAATCTTGTGTTGCAGCACATTTTAATACCCACTCGCACAATGTCAGCCAATTAAGGTTCTTGATTTTGGAAGTAGTGCGCAAAGAAGTGGGAAGAGAGAACAGAAAATTTCTACTACAACGAGAAAGGGCTCAATGAGAGACTGGAATACAGTTGTTACTTATGAAATACCTTTTGTGCTCTGCTGTTCACCGTTACCAGTTGTGACCCCTTGGTTGCCTATTTCTTTCCTCATTCTATTTGTCACTTTCTATCGTTTTCTCTGGTACTTTTTTTTCACATTCATTCACTCGTTCTTTTTTCCTTTTATTCTCTCTTTCTCCATTCAACCCCTTTTTTCTACACCCTTATGTGTTTAATCTTTCCTGCCTTCACCACTTACAGATGTCTTTTACTGTTGTTGTTCTGTAACCAGTTTTTTGTTTCTTTTTGATTCCGTGTGCTTTGTCCTTAGGTTCCTATCTGTTCTACCCCCATGTTACACTTTCTTCACGTTCCCTTTCATTTTTCAATTTCCATTTCTTCATATGAGCTGTTTTATTTCTCAGTATTTATCTTTCTCCATATGTTTGTTCCTTCCGCATTACACTTTGTCTGGTATTCTTCACATTCGGTTACTACTACCGCGCTCCTTACATTTTTTCCTTTCTTTTCACTTACTTGCCTACTTTCTTCTGTTTCGTTTATGTTCACTTTGTTACTTTCTGGTTTTAGGTTTGTTCAAACACTATAATTGTATATTGTATTTTGCCCCCTCATCCTTTTGAAGTGACTCAAAATTCAATATAGCTTTATTGACGTTCCGTTGCTCGCATCAACACCAGTCCTCTTTTTACTGCCGTTTCTTTTTATCTCATATAACGCCGCCCAGCCGATGGCGTTCACTCACATCACTCGCGCATTTCTTGCATGGAGATTGTTTCACTTATGCTAACAGTTGCAGTAAGATTTTTTTTTTAGATCTGCCGTCTCTGACAGTGCCCTTTATTTCTGCTTCCCGGGGTTGTTTAACACGCGTTCTTTGAGTACGTATTACCCAGCTCCACTGGCCCCATTTTCGTTTGGTGTACCCCTTCATGCGCCGACCACTTGCACGCCTAGTTGCACCACGTTTATCCTACACTATCGTTGGCTTCCTTTTTTATCTTTCCACACGTTTTTTCGTTGTTTTTTCCACAATTTCACATATCAGATGTTCGCACATTCAGGTACAGGGTTTTCCTATCCATTTATTTTTCACTTTTTACTGTGTATAGTTACTCACAGTCACATTTTACTTCGTAGATATTTCACAGCTCCCACCTTAGCGATTGAAACTACAGCCACCTTTTTGTTTTCCCTTACAGAAATTTCCCCTGAAGAAGAGCAGCCGCTCGAAATGCATTGGGGATGCATCTGTTACCGGATTTCATAATTCGTTTGGAATTACTTTTCACTATCTTTTGATACAATTATTGTTCGAATTAAAATTAAAATATTGTGATTGACACAACATATAATGGAATTTGATATGGAAACGAGCTTAAAATAAATTGTTTTTTCATCGACCCACAACTTTTGACTACATGATTACCATTGACACTGCGATCTTTTATCACACAGGGAGAATTCGGGATCTTAACTTTACACTGCGTAAGGTTTTCGATTGGAGAAGATATAATTATGCCAGCCTTCTCAAATCACATTCCAATGCATAAAAAATACACATATGCCAGGAAATGGGCTGTGGCCAAGGCCCCAGCATTATACAAAAATCATGTAGGATACGATGAGGATTCCCCTCACCAAAAAATCCAGTTGAAAACTCAACCAACAATGCAAAGGCAATATCCTGTAAAACAGGAAGCTAAAAAATAGGTCAGTGAGATTTTAAATCAACTTGAATACCAAGGGTTGATTGAAACATGCACCTCATCAATGAACAATCCTTTGTTACCTGTCTCCAAACCAGACAATTCATATAGTCTAGTTTTGGATTACAGACATCTAATCTCTTGTTGCAAAACATTTGCAGTACAAAATGCACATAGTGCAGCACTGATGAATAACAAAGTGCGCAAAAAATATAAAACTACATTAGATATCTCAAATGGTTTCTTTTGTCAAAACATTGCACCAGAAAGCAGGTATTTGACCGCTTTTTCCATAATGGGGGCACAGCGACAATTTTGCCGCCTCCCCCAGGGATTCAAGAATAGTCCAGGGTTATTTTCAGCCAGAGTAATGGAGTTACTACAAATGTACGATGATGAGGCATTATCCTATGTCGATGACATCTATCTTACTGATGATGATTTGGATGTGCACTTGAAAAGAGTGAACACCATAATACTTGGGTTCGCCTCTAAAGGGTACAAATTCAATTTGAAGAAATCCCGAATTGCCCACCTCAATGTCCTATTTTTGGGATATGAGTTATCAAGTGAAGGCAAAAGCCTGGCAGCAAACTTCTTAGAGAAATGTGTGCTGCTCCAACCTCCAAAAACGCTGAAAAAACTTACAGTCAATTCTAGGTTTCCTGAATTTTGGAAGAACTTATGTTCTAAACTACGCAGAAAGGGTTAAACCGCTCTACGAACTAATCAAACCTGATTTTAAACCTACTAATTGGACACAAAAACACACAGAAATTTTGCGTTCAGTGCAAACAGACATGTTAGCAAAAACACAGTTATAAACACGAGACAACGTGCGCAATCTCGTAATCCGAATCATCCCGGGAAGATGCAGATTCACATACCTAACCTTTAATAAAGGAGAAACGGTACCTATAGCATTCAAATCACACTTGTACAAACAAGCTGAAATGAAATTCACTTCAACAGAAAAAATACTGACAGCGGTTCAGACTGCAGTAGCAAAAGAAGGAGCCCTTGCACAGGGTAAACACATTAAAATTGTTACACCTGTACCTGCCTTAGAGGCAGTGACAAAAGCAAGCATTCCAAATGCAAAAGTGCTACATCCAAGATGGATACAATGGGTCAATTCTCTTGCTGCAACAGGTGTTGAATACGTTTTTGACCCGTAATTAAAAACACAAGAATTCCTACAATACGAATTAGAATGTCCTCTGCCGACTGAAATTCTGCCACTTGAACATTACAGCTGTATAATATATACAGACGAATCTGCACAACCAGCAATTGGGGGTAAACAAGCGTATAGTGCTGCGTGCGTGATTGTTAAAGTTCGCTGGCATGAAGGTAAATTCAGACCTATAGTCACTAAAACTCAATCACTCGGAGACTGTACAGCTCAGAGAGCTGAACTACAGGCTTTCAAGATGGCGCTTGAAAATAGTGATCGTGAATTCCCCACACTTATAGTGTGCGATTCGTATTACTGCGTCCAGTCTTACAACGAATACTTGCAGAACTGGGTTCAGAACGACTTCAAAGACGCTAAAGGGGGCACAATTAAGCATAAACTGCTATGGGAACAAGTAGTTATTTTGCAAAAAGAACTACAAAAGACTTACATGATTCATACACTGAGTCATCAGCGTGATGGCGTTCACGTTGAAGGGAATTCATTGGCTGATGAAGCCGCAAAGGCAGCTGTGCAAACGGCTGCCGTAGCTGCAATCACTCGTTCAAAAATGAAAATAGACAGCAAAATAATGCAAGCTGTCACTGCTTCAGTAAAAGACAGTGGTAAGACACTCCCGAAAGGCTTTCCAGTAAAGTACTGTTAAATCTGGAGGTCTCTAGTTGGCAGGGTTAGGTACCACTGTCCAAATAGGGACACTTGCTTCTAGTCAGGGTAAGGAGGAAACCCTCTGAGATAACCCCTGCTCACCCTCCAGGTAGCTTGGCACGAGCAGTCTAGGCTAACCAGAGGCAATGTGTAAAGTATTTGTACCAACACTCACAGTAACACAGTGAAAACACCACAAACTGACTCCACAACAGTTTAGAAAAATAAAGGTATTTAATCTAAACTACACAAGGCCAAAACGACAAAAATCCAACATACACAGTTCAAGAATATGGTTTCAAAAGAGTTTTTAAGGTTGCCATAAAATTCTTTAGGTTGCGATAAAATTCTTTAGGTTGCGATAAAATAATCCACAGTTACGTGAAAAGTTCACAGTTGCGTCACGTTTAGCTCAAAGTACCTTTAGTTGCGACAAAAGTTCCAAAAGCAGAAGCTGGTGCGGTGGAAAACAAGCGATACGTTGCTCCTGAGACCCTGGGGAGGCGTTTGCGACAGCCCCGCTGCAGCAGTGGGCGTGTTGCGACGAATCCGGTCTGTATGGGGAGGAAGGCCACTTGTATGAATTCCGGTGCGTAGGTTCCGTAGGAAGTTTGTTCTCGCAAAGGCATGATGCGACGATCTTTGGAGGTGCGACGATCTCCGGGGCGACGATGCGCGGACCAGCGGTGATCTTCTCTCTCGCAGCTCCTCGATGCGTTGGCTTCGGCGATGACTCTCGCAGCGACGTGATGCAGTACGCAAGCAGGCGGTGCAGCCATCTCACCCAGCGACGACAGGCTCTGCGACGACACTCGCAGCGATGCTAGATTTCCCACACTGATCGGGTGCGTCCCGCAAACAAAGGATGCAACGGCTCTGACAGACTCTGCGAGGATCTCGACCTTCGTAGGGGCGGGAATGTTCTCGCACTGTCGGGGATGCGCTCCGCAGCAAGCGGTGCGATAACCTTTCTTTAGCAAAGTCTCTCAAGCTTAGTCTCCAGCTTCCTAACACAGGTACAACTTCCAGTGGCACCACACATGGGCCAAGCACTCCAGGAAGGACAGAACTCTCTCAGTAGAGCTCAGGGGAAGCTGGGGGTGAAGTCTTTTTGTTCCTTGGACTTCAGAACAGGGAGCCAGCTCTTCTCAGGCTCTTGGAGATTCCTTCAAGCAAGGGGACACAGCACACAGCAAAGTCCTTCCCCTCTCCTGGACAGCAAAGCAACAGCAGGGCAATCCAGCAGAGCAACAGCTGGACAATCTTCCTTCTTCAGTTTCAGCTTTCTCCTTGGCAGAGGTTCCTTCTTGATTCCAGGATGAGCTGATTTCCTGTTGTCAGGGGTCCTGTATTTATACTCCAAAAAGTCTTTGATCACTTTGTGCAGGAGGGCTCTGAGCCCGGACTGAACCAGTTCTGGGTGTTCCTTGAGCACTTTGTTTTCCTGGCTTCTCCTTTCCTTTCAGAGTGAGGGGCAGGGTCGTCAGCCGCCCAGCAGAAGGTGGAGCCAATATTGTGGAAGGCAGGCGCAGCCCTATTCAGGCCCAGGTGCTATCTCCTCCCACCACTCAAGTTGCAAATGCAGTCATTCAGCCTAGGGCTGACTCAGCCAGCCTCCTGGGGAATCCCCAGCCCCTGTCACTCTCAAACCAGACAGTCAATACACAAACAGGCCAAAGCACCCAGAAGGGTCAGACAAGAGAAAAGCAACTTTCTAAAAGTGCTGTTCTCAAACACAGGATTTAAAAACAACCTTTCCCAAAAGATGTGTTATTAAATTCTGAGTTCAGGGATACTAGACTCTTATGTCCTATCTTGTTCCTATGGGAAGAAATGCTGGTAGCCACTGTAGCCAGCATCCCCCATGTTAACCTATTGGAGCAAGATAGCCTTACAATAGTGAAAAACGAAAATGGCTGTAATTCACTAACAGAGCATGTCACCTGCACCAGTACATGCCCTACCTTTCACATACACTGCACCCTGCCCAGGGGGGTACCTTTGGCCTTCCATAGGGGTGACCCATGCGCACAAAAAGGGAAGGGTTAGGCCTGGTCAGTGGGGAGACGGACCAGGAGGACATGGCAGTTCACAGACTGCACACAGGCACTGCGGTGGCAGGCCTGAGACACCATTTTAGGGCTAGACATGTGGGTGGCACAATCAGTGCTGCAGGCCCACTAGTAGCATTTGTCATCATCAGCCCTGGCACACCCAGTGCACTTTATTAGTGACTTTGTGGTGATACAAATATGCCAATCATGTATATCCAATCACAATAACAATTTACACAGAGAGCATATGCACTTTAGCACTGATCAGCAGTGGTAAAGTGGGCAGAGTCCTATTGCCAACAGCCACGGGTCAGGAAAAATAAGGGAGGAAGAAGCAAAAAGTTTGGGGATAACCCTGCAAAAAGGGCCAGTTCCAACAAGTACTCATATATAACTGATGCAAACAATTAGCATGTGTTTACCTGGACCACTGTGGTCCCTTACAGAGGGATGGTAACTATAAATATATCATGGTCGCAGTGGATTCCTGCACAAGATTCATTTGGATGTGGCCCCACCGTTTGGCTGACGCCAGAACTGTTATAAAAGATTTGTGAGTCTTTATCAGCACATACGCAATTGGCATGCTACATTCTGACCAGGGTCCTGCGTTTAGCTCCAAAGCTTCCAAGGAGGCCATGGCTAGCTTGGGCGTTGCATTGCGGTTTTCGAGTCCCTTCCATCCTGAGGGAAATGTGGTAGTGGAAAGAAAAAAATATGACATAAAGCAATCTATAACAGCAAAGGTATTAGGTTCGGGTGACGGATGGGTCAGACATCTAAATAGTATTCAACGTAGTCTTAACAATCTGCCAAGAAATTCTCTGGGGGAATCACTCCATATGAACTATTATTTGGTACTGGACCTTGATTGTCAAACTTCAGTGGTGGAACAGAAATCCTTTGATAGCAAAGACCATTTGGCTGTTTTACAGGACTTAAATGAAACAAGAAGAAGTCTGAGTAACACAACACAAAGCCCAACAACCACTGAAGAAAAACCACCTGTCCCAGCAAGACCTGTCTGGATTCCAAAGATTGGGGATCTAGTCAGGGAAAAGATCGCGGTAAAGAAGGAATTTGGGCCTTCTTATGGAAAAGCTGTACCTGTCTTAGCGATTCTTGGAACAAGATCATTATTAATACCGCCGCTTGCTGGAAAAAGGGAGAACAGAACAGTATCTATTGAGCTGGTAAAACCACATCATGTAGCCGATAATAAGTAGTAGGCCCAGTGGACTCCCAAGAAGTAGCAGACAACCAAATCTAGCTACTTTTCAAGAGGTTCAAACTGAAAGACTTATCACCTTTGATAAACCTGTAGTAAGAAAAGAAGGACTTTGCAACACAGCCATGGAACTCGTCCCTCTTGATACCCAAATATCAGTTCTTCAACAAACTGCTGTCTACAAAGATGTAGAATCTAACTATACAAACATGTCAAATGAGGAAGCTACTACAGTGATCTAAAAAAATCCACATGTAATACCAACTATTAGCAGAACTGCCTCTGGCTATTTTATCAACTTCAATAACTGTTTTGAGGATCCCAGTGAACCTGAGACTACGCCAGTAAATACAACTTTGAAAGAAAAAATAACAGAACTCTTTCATCAACTTGAAAAAACGTATCTGGTTTCACCATGGGTTGAATTTTGGATTGTGTTAGGTGTACTTTTTCTCCTGATGTGGCTCATTCTTGTTTTAAGTTTGGGAAGAATGATAGATGGAAAATACTGTACAATGGACACAGCAAGTCAGAACATCAACTTACTCTTGCAACCTTATAAATCATCTCATCGTGAACGAAGAGACCTGTCATCAGTGAACATCACAGCCATTACTTTACCTGGTGGTATAGCATAGGACACAACTGATTATGACATTTATGGCCCAGTGGAACTGTTAAAGATTCCACACCAGTTTAAGGTTTCTTTGAGTGACTTTGTCTTGCCCAGCACATTTTCTGATGATTGGGACTTTGAAACTGTTAATAATATGATGTCCGACTTAGAAATGTCAGCAAAATTTCAAAAACATGAAGCCCTAGAAGGTTCAACAAGTTATGAAGAACTGTATTGTTATAATCATTTTGGTCACCATTATTTGCACAAATCTGTAAATCCTAGAAATGTTTTTTCTTACAATCAATGGGAACATTGTCCAACGCCGCTAAAAGGGAGCTCTAAGACATTTTATGACAAATTTCCATACTTTACAGGTTTTAATATATCAAACCCAGAAACGTTTTATTTAAAAAATGTGAATGAGACAGGAATGAAAACAATGTTGACCAACACTAATCAAATTTATTCTGCAAAATGTTATGCTCAACTGTCTACATTAGGGTATAACTTTTGGAAAGACAACATTGAGACAAAAACTGTCTGGGGCACAAAAGAATGGCAGGTGTAGGGTTTAGAAGCCTTGTTCAGAGCCTGCATTATACCAGAACAAATTATGTTTCTGAATGACACAGTTCAACAAACATCCTGTCTTAGCTTAGCTAAGATAAAAGATTTAAACAAACCGTCCATACCTAAGCCCACGCCTGACAGTAATAACACTTCGGATGAGGAGGTAGACGTAAATCAGATTTTAAAACACAACAGAACCGATCCTAATTGGAAACAATGGTTAATCTGGCCCATAGACACGAATAACTGTCAAGCTAGATTCATGAACAAAACAGAAGGGTTCAAAATGAATAGGCCAGATCCAAGATACTCCCAGAGACAACATCCAGGGATAGTCACCACATACAGTGTAGGAAAAATATGCTTTGATTGACTACAGAAATCCACATTTCTAGAAATTAAACAACACTTATCTTTACTTAAAGAAGGCGTTGACTTACTAGACTTCTTACTTGGGCCTTGTAAACAACGTCAAAAATGTTTCATATATGCCAGTATATACGCTGCGTACAACGAAGCTTGGAAAATAACGCATATAGAAACTGCTGAAAAAATATGAGAAATTGATCGTATTAATTCAGAGAAAGCACTCTCGGTAGTTGACAATGCGTTAACGACTCTGTCCTCCAGAATTTATTCTTTGGACAGCATTGTATCATCTGCCATTGACATAATAGAGCAGGACTTGCTCATGTTACAACATGGCCAGTCTCAATTATTTTCTATAATGCTGCTAGGCTGGACGTTACAAAATCTCCGTTCAGGCTACGTGCCATGACGTCTAATCAATACCACGTCAATGTTTACTGTCTTTAACCTTACAGATAAACAAATCTCTTTATCACAAAGAGGACCAGACTATACGGTGCTGAGCATTGAAAAACTGGAAAGATTACTATAAACTGTTTCTGAGAAGCCTGTCATTGAATGGATAATACATGGCACCATCGCAATACCAGTGACGATTTTCCAATTTCAGTATTGTCTACACCATATACCAGCAGGCCTGTATGAAAGGTTGGGTAAAGGATACATTAAGTCAGCCTGGACTTTACCATACACACACAGATGTTGGAGTGGGGGAAAGGAGGTATTTCTTAGTACAAAAAAATATAAAAACTCACTAAGAGGTACACATTTATGTGAAGGTATTAATTTACATGGAGCCTGCGAAGGTTCTTTACATAACCTTTATTGCCACATGCACAGTACTCCAGCGGCCGTGATAGACCCGATTTTCAGGCAGCTTTCCAACGGGAGCTACGTTATGCTCACTGATCACAGCTGTTGTGGCATGTTGCCAGGAAAACCCTATCTGGTTAGTGTGTCGGCCAGGGTCACTTGTTGTATGCAAGTATTGTATCCAAAAAGTAATACAGACAAGGAGTCAGCGTTATGGCCTTCACTAAATATCTCTTCTATACAAATTGATACTTTAAGCAGAATGAAAGCCATTCTTTTGCAAAAAACTGTGTCACTGACCTCGTCTAGAGAAACGTATGATCTGCAAGTTGCAAGGACTTCTGCAGAGATACATGCATTATTATCAACAAACTGCCCAGTACATTTCGCAGAAATGTTAGATCAAATCTTAAACATGTCTGATACCAGTGGCATCGCACATGTTTATAAGACGATCTTTTCAGGACTGTTAACACCATTTGAAACGCTCCTCTGCATTTTTCCAAATTTCGTGCACTCTGTGTTCGGCGGCCTGCCTCTCATTTTGGTAAGATACAGCTGATGTTTTTTTTGAGTACTCAGTGAGGAAGGCGCTCTACCTAGTGTGAACGTTCAGTATTTAATGATGACTAATATTGGGGTGGTGCGTAAGAGCGAACGGAAAGACCCCTTAATCGCTCAACAGAAAATCTGAATAGACCTTCACAGCAATAAAACAGCAATGCTCTCGCACACACCATGCATGGTATATCACTAATAGTTATGTAACAGTTCAAAGTTATAGACATATAGCCAATGAATTGACAGATGCGAAATCTTGTGTATAATCCAAACGAAGGGTAGTTTAATGAGTCCACAACCATCCGACACCTGTTTCGTCGTGTGGGAACAAATCACAACGACTCTTCAGGGCTGGCAAAAAAACACATAAAGGAATGCGTATAGAATATTACTTTGTATACAGCGCATATTAAGAAAGACAGATTGTCTAATCAATAACATGCACTGGTGACTCAAGGTGGAGTAATACATACACCACTGGTGTAACGCCTGACCCCACTAACCATAAGAACAATTCATGTGATTGTGTGACAATAAAGTGATGGTTTAGGAGAAAAGAGAACCGGTTGCAAGACGAAGATACTTGAAAGAGTTATACAATTTCTCCTGTATGATATGATGGTCAGTCTATTTTAATGTGGGAACAAAGGAGAAACAATGTCTTCAGAACATAATTTACGTGCTGTGTTTGAAAACAAATCCATCACCAAAGGTCTCATTTGAGCACGTGTTTTTTTGTAGGGTATTTGATTATACAAGCTCATTCAATAAGTGATATCATGCAGGCCTCGAGTGCGTGTTTATCAAAGAGGAAAATTATATAGGTGTCTGAAGGAAAGTGCCTACCTTGTGGCACGACCTGCTTTGAATCTGGGATGGGGGAAGAGAAACATATAAAGGGGCAATATTAGTTTGACAAAGCCATTGCGGCAGAGAGAGGATATAAAGTACCCGCACACTTCAGTGATTACGTTAAAATTACTGAGGTTCTTAATTGAAACATTTACGATATCTATATTAGTGCCCATCATTATAATAGCGTATATACCTGATGACTATAGGGAAAGTATACCTATTAGTACACCTATACTTGAAGTCACGACTTACCCTTAATCAAAGTGACACCGGTTTGGTTGTCTGTCTATGTAGTCGAGTTGCCGTGTAAGTTTATATATCTCTCTCCTGATATTCATAAGCACATTAGGTCAACGAGTGCTGTTTATTCACACTGGAGTAAAGAAAACCGAGTGTTATGGTGTTTTTGAATTCGCCAAGAAAGTTAAATAATAATGCTGCGTAAGTATCTCTCTCTCTTAAAAGAACTTTGAAATGGTACCTTAATATGTGTATATATTAAGCACATCACCGGGAGGGGATCCACAGTCTTATTCCAGGTCCCGCGGGTATGGCTGTACTTGAGAAAATATCTAGTAAATAACAGAAAGGGGCAAGAACGATGGCAGCCGCGGTTAGTGCTGTCCTTGTACTTTGTAGATCATAGTCTAAATGATCGTATTTCTTGTGTGGTGAACAAAAAGCGTTATTATGCGCGGTACTTACCAACTTCGTGGCATCCCTCCTCCTTAATTTCCCGGTCGGCGTTTTCCAGTGACGGACACGTGACCGGAAGGAAGAGAAGAATTTAAGGAGTGCGCCTCAGGAGAACTAGAACGTACATAACGATATGTTTGCAGCCATATTGGAGATCCTAATTCTCTTTAACAACTATAGTGGCAAAATGATACGAGCTTTCGTTAAATTATAAGTGTGGGTTTCTTGTTGATAAACAGTGTATTGTTTTCAATTAAAGAGATACTATGCGGAGTATACACAGAAACACGGATGTACAAAAATTGAAGAAGGATGTAATTTAACGTCAGATTAAATTCACAGTTCCGTGAATTATATTATTTTTGTATACGTTTGTTGTTTCTGAAAATATCGGCATAGTAGGGTTCGAATAGTGGGAGTGCACTCCATGGTGACCGCGTGTGAGTGAGTGATTGGACGTTTCTTAAAGTTGTTCAATGTAGTATTCGGCGAAGTGAAATTTAAACCCACCCCCTAGTGGGTTTAGTGACTTGATACATTATAAATATTTACAACGTAATATAATTCCATGAAAGGTACAAGTCTTCATCAAACTGTTATCCTCAAAGGACCTATCTGGTCTTGATAAAATACAAAATGCGATTTCCTTGGTATTGTTACATCAATTACAACAGTATAATTACATATATTGATCTTGAAATACAAATCACACATATTACAATTTGTTGCACTGCTTAACTTCAGTTATTCTCAATCTGTAAGGTTGTTGTGTGGCCCCTTTTGGTTCTTGGGTGATTAGATTTAATCACCCAAGAAGAATTGTAGTTCTGAGTCGAAATTAAGCCTGTGTTCCACGCACTGTAAGCGCATGATCCACATGGCTTCCTTCCGTCTCAGTGTGAGTTCCCGGTTGCCACCTCTGATATTCAGTGGAATCACCTCAATGCCATAGAAGCGCACTTTGATGTCATCCTCCATCGGTTGGCATTCCGCAATGTGTAAACCACTGGATATTTGGGATCCCTTCTTTGTATCGCTCTCATATGTTCTGCCAATCTATCTTTCAGAGCCCTGATGGTGCTGCCTATATAATATTTGCCACATTGGCATTCTATAATGTAGACAACAAACTTGGTCAGACATGTGATATTCTGTTTGATATTATACACAGTTTTGTCAACTCCTTTAAAGGTTCTGGTCCCATGTTTCCCCCATCCGCACATAGAACAGGAACCACATTTGTAGAAGCATGTGCTACGTTTGGTCAACCAGTTGAGGGCTGTAGTGTTGAGGGGAACAGTGGGACTGAGTTTATTCCTAAGTGTTTGTCCTTTTTTTGTAGGTAATTTGCGGTTTGTTAGGTATCCATTCTTTAAGAGTGGAATCTGCTGTAAGGAGGCTCCAATGCTTGTTGAAGCTCTTCCTAACAGTCTGGTGTAGTGCGTTGTATTCTATGATTAGTCTCACTTGATTGTTGGAGGACTTAGGCTCCATGCGTTTCTTGAGACAATCCGATCTTGTAGTCTGTCTTGCTCTTTTTTCTGCCTTCTTTATGACTTCCTTAGGGTATCCTCTTCTCAAAAATCTGTCATTCATGTTAATGATACAGGTATCGAATTCTGTTTGTTCACTGCAATTGCGCCTGGCCCTGAGATATTCTCCATATGGTATTGACCGTATTTGGTGCTGAGGGTGTGAACTAGATGCGTGGAGTATAGAGTTACAAGAAGTTGGTTTCCTGTAGAGTTTGCTGTGTAGTGTGTCGTGTTTAACATAGAATTCCAGGTCTAGGAATTCCATATTACTTTTGCTGTGTTGCATCGTGAAACTGATCTCCCATGTGTTATTGTTAAGATATTCAAAAAAGGAATGCAGTGATTCGTCAGAGCCAGACTATAGTAAAAAACAGTCATCAATGGTATGTAACTGTTACCACGCATCTTTTAGCACAACATACTGTTACAACGAAACTATTACAATGCAGGACCCTTTACAACGAATACCTTTACAACGCATTATACTACAACGCAGATACTATTACAAAGCATACCATTACAACGTAAGTATAGGTAAGTTTATCTTTTTTTAAAAACATTTATTAGGGGTATTGGGTTTGGGTTTTGGGGTACAGGGGTATTTTTAGGTTTCAGGGTTGGGTTTGGGTTTTGGGGTACAGGGGTATTTTTAGGTTTCAGGGTTGGGTTTGGGTTTTGGGGTACAGGGGTATTTTTAGGTTTCAGGGTTGGGTTTGGGTTTTGGGGTACAGGGGTATTTTTAGGTTTCAGGGCTGGGTTTGGGTTTTGGGGTACAGGGGTATTTTTAGGTTTCAGGGCTGGGTTTAGGTTTTGGGGTACAGGGGTATTTTTAGGTTTCAGGGTTGGGTTTGGGTTTTGGGGTACAGGGGTATTTTTAGGTTTCAGGGCTGGGTTTGGGTTTTGGGGTACAGGGGTATTTTTAGGTTTCAGGGCTGGGTTTGGGTTTTGGGGTACAGGGGTATTTTTAGGTTTCAGGGCTGGGTTTGGGTTTTGGGGTACAAGGGTATTTTTATGTTTCAGGGTTGGGTTTGGGTTTTGGGGTACAGGGGTATTTTTAGGTTTCAGGGTTGGGTTTGGGTTTTGGGGTACAGGGGTATTTTTAGGTTTTAGGGTTGGGTTTGGGTTTTGGGGTACAGGGGTATTTTTAGGTTTCAGGGATGAGTTTGGGTATTGGGGTACAGGGGTATTTTTAGGTTTCAGGGCTGGGTTTGGGTTTTGGGGTACAGGGGTATTTTTAGGTTTCAGGGTTGGGTTTGGGTTTTGGGGTACAGGGGTATTTTTAGGTTTCAGGGCTGGGTTTGGGTTTCGGGGTACAGGGGTATTTTTAGGTTTCAGGGATGAGTTTTGGTATTGGGGTACAGGGGTATTTTTAGGTTTCAGGGCTGGGTTTGGGTTTTGGGGTACAGGGGTATTTTTAGGTTTCAGGGTTGGGTTTGGGTTTTGGGGTACAGGGGTATTTTTAGGTTTCAGGGTTGGGTTTGGGTTTTGGGGTACAGGGGTATTTTTAGGTTTCAGGGCTGGGTTTGGGTTTTGGGGTACAGGGGTATTTTTAGGTTTCAGGGCTGGGTTTGGGTTTTGGGGTACAGGGGTATTTTTAGGTTTCAGGGTTGGGTTTGGGTTTTGGGGTACAGGGGTATTTTTAGGTTTCAGGGCTGGGTTTGGGTTTTGGGGTACAGGGGTATTTTTAGGTTTCAGGGCTGGGTTTGGGTTTTGGGGTACAGGGGTATTTTTAGGTTTCAGGGCTGGGTTTGGGTTTTGGGGTACAAGGGTATTTTTAGGTTTCAGGGTTGGGTTTGGGTTTTGGGGTACAGGGGTATTTTTAGGTTTCAGGGTTGGGTTTGGGTTTTGGGGTACAGGGGTATTTTTAGGTTTTAGGGTTGGGTTTGGGTTTTGGGGTACAGGGGTATTTTTAGGTTTCAGGGATGAGTTTGGGTATTGGGGTACAGGGGTATTTTTAGGTTTCAGGGCTGGGTTTGGGTTTTGGGGTACAGGGGTATTTTTAGGTTTCAGGGTTGGGTTTGGGTTTTGGAGTACAGGGGTATTTTTAGGTTTCAGGGCTGGGTTTGGGTTTTGGGGTACAGGGGTATTTTTAGGTTTCAGGGATGAGTTTGGGTATTGGGGTACAGGGGTATTTTTAGGTTTCAGGGCTGGGTTTGGGTTTTGGGGTACAGGGGTATTTTTAGGTTTCAGGGTTGGGTTTGGGTTTTGGGGTACAGGGGTATTTTTAGGTTTCAGGGCTGGGTTTGGGTTTTGGGGTACAGGGGTATTTTTAGGTTTCAGGGTTGGGTTTGGGTTTTGGGGTACAGGGGTATTTTTAGGTTTTAGGGTTGGGTTTGGGTATTGGGGTACAGGGGTATTTTTAGGTTTCAGGGCTGGGTTTGGGTTTTGAGGTACAGGGGTATTTTTAGGTTTCAGGGTTGGGTTTGGGTTTTGGGGTACAGGGGTATTTTTAGGTTTCAGGGCTGGGTTTGGGTTTTGGGGTACAGGGGTATTTTTATGTTTCAGGGCTGGGTTTGGGTTTTGGGGTACAGGGGTATTTTTATGTTTCAGGGCTTGGATTGGGTTTTGGGGTATAGGTGTATTTTTAACATATATTTACAAATTATTAAATAATAATTAATATAATTAATTAAAATCTTTAAATAATTTTTAGTTACATTATTTTAAAATATTATATACTTACCTATACTTACGTTGTAATGGTATGCGTTGTAATAGTATCTGCGTTGTAGTGTAATGCATTGTAAAGGCATTCGGTGTAAAGGGTCCTGCGTTGTAAAAATTGCGTGGTAATGGTATGCGTGGTAAAAGTATGCGTGCTAACGTCATACATCCGTCATCAATATACCGACCCCAATATATGATGGAGTCGATATATTGTGATCCCTTTGTGCCCCAGATTAGATCAGACTCTAGTGCTCCCATAAAGAGATTAGCAAAAGAGGGGGAAAATTTCGACCCCATTGCTACTCCCTTCTTTTGTTGATACCATTTACGATCGAACAAGAAAAAGTTGTTGCCAAGGATCAAGTCCATCATGGCTAGTAGCATATTGGTGTGGGCCCACAATGAGGCAGGTCTGTTAGATAATATCTTGTTCATTGCTTCCATACCTAATTTAGGATTGATGCTGGTGTACAGAGACACCACATCCATTGTCACCAATGTGGTGCCTTGTTGCCACTCCATATCTGTCATGATGCTCAATATGTGTTTAGAATCTTGTATGTGTGAGGGTAAATTTCTTACAAGTGGTCCCAGGAAAAGGTCCACATATTCAGCCAGCCTTTCCGTAGGACCCCCTATTCCTGACACTATTGGTCTGCCCGGAGGGAAGGGGAGATCTTTGTGTATCTTTGGTAATGTGTATAACCAGGGGAACGTAGGTCTGGATACCTTAAGATAAAGATACTCGTCATTATTCAAAAGACCAGATTGTTTCCAATTTAGTAACTTATCATTGATTAACAATGTCAAAGGACCCATAGGGTTCTGAGCTAATTGCTCATAGCATGAGTCATCTCTCAATTGGTTCAAAATCTCATCATTGTAATCGACAAGATTCATCACCACTATGTTGCCCCGTTTGTCTGCTTCTCTAATGATGATGTTGGGGTTATTGCTCAAAGTTCAAAGTGCTAACCGTTCACCTTTGTTCAAGTTGTCTTTGTATTTAAATGTCATGTCTAGAGTTTTAGTTTTTGTTCTGTTAAGACCTTCAAGAACATGTCTATGAAAGTTATCTATTGCGTTGCCCCCTGGTAGTGTAGGGGTCCATTTTGATTTACATTTTAAACCACTGGTCAGCCCATAGTCAATTTCCACATCAAACTCTTCCAAAAGTCTTTCCATGTCATAGGGACTCTCTTCTAAATCTGTTAAAGAAAGAAGCAAGTGTGTTGCTTGTACATCTTTTATTGTCAGTAATTCATCGTCATAAGCATTAGGAATATTCTTTGATTGTCTCATGGTGTCTTTTTGCCCAGCAAAATGTTTTTTTAGTTTTAAATTGCGCACAAATTTAAAAACATCTATTTTCGTTTGGCACATGTCACCTGTTGCATGGGGGTTGAAACTAAGACCCTTACTGAGGAGGGAAATCATATCGGAGGTTAATGGATAAGAGGAAAGATTGATAACCTGTACATCTTGGCTAGCGGTAGTTAATTCCTCACCTTCCCTGATCTCAATTTCTTGCGATAATCTTCGTTTGTTCCTGCGCCGGCCCCTGTGGGTTTTGGGTCTTGCGCGCCCCTTGGAGGTAACACTCTGTTGCCTTTCCTTATGCGCTGCATTTCTAATAAAAAAGCTGAGCGTGTGGTGGCAATGTTCTCTGTTGTTTCGGTCTCTGGTTCAATAAGTCCTGTTGTGCTAAGCGATGTGGTGCTGGATGTAGTGGAGCTATTGGTGGTGGATCTGCCCGTCTGTGATCCTTGTTTGTTACCAGGGATCATGGAATCGTATTTGCGAGCATAGGTGAAGACCCTACCATCCCTGTAATCAGCCTCGTCCCTTTTGATTTGGCGTGCTTTTCTATTTTTAATCTCTGCTTGATGTTTTAACAGGATCTCGTCAAGTAAGGTGTAATTCTTCACAGTGGCCTCGGGTAAATTGAGATCTTTGATCTCTTGTTCTAAGATGGAAATCTCAGTTTGTAATTTGGCTGTCTTTCGGTCCGCACTTTCAATGAGAATATCCATTAGTACCAGGGAATTGTGGTTAAGAGAATCCTCCCATTTAGTCATAAGATCCAGATCAAGGTCATCGTATGTAGGGAAGATTTGGGAACGCAGTCCCCTAGGTATCAGTTTGAGCTATATATATTGTTTTAAGGTGGTCCCATCCCACCATCGGGAGTTTTCTTGTTTCTTCAGTTTCTCAAGCTTAATAAATTTATCTCTAAGACCTTCTATACGTGGTGGACCTGTATTTGCTGATGCCTAGTGAGTAGGCATACCTTTAGCTAGGTTCTCAAAAAGATCTGCAGCTGCCTTTGCTCTATCCATGGGTCAATTGAAACAGGAGTTTGCGTGTAATGCAATTGGATTGGTTAAGATAGTGGGGATTAACGTGGAGGCGCCCTATCTGAGAGAAACTCTTTTCTCCTAAACCATCACTTTATTCTCAAACAATCACATGAATTTTTCTTATTTTTAGTGGGGTCAGGAGTTACACCAGTGGTGTATGTATTACTCCACCTTGAGTCACCAGTGTATGTTATTGATTAGACAATCTGTCTTTCTTAATATGCGCTGTATACAAAGTAATATTCTATACGCATTCCTTTATGTGTTTTTTTGCCAGCCCTGAAGAGTCGTTGTGAGTTGTTCCCACACGATGAAACAAGTGTCGGCTGGTTGTGGACTCATTAATCTACCCTTCGTTTGGATTATACACAAGATTTCGCATCTGTCAATTCATTGGCTATATGTCTATAACTTTGAACTGTTACATAACTATTAGTGATATACCGTGCATGGTGTGTGCGAGAGCATTGCTATTTTATTGCCTCTCATTTTGGGACTCGTAGCAGGAATTCTATTTTTGTTCCTTCTGCTCTGATTTGGCAAGTCCAATCACCAACAATACCCAAACTACCATGGAACAAGCCCTCCTAGCCATGCGGTATCGTGAAAGAATTACATAGATTCTTGGCTTGGCTCGTTTAATAGATCTGAACACCACTTGGTTCCTTTCATTCAGACCAATCTGGCAAGATTGCATCTTACCTGTTCTGCGATGCATGCTTTTCGGAGAAGAATGCATGTTGGACATCTGTCTTACACTTCCATCAGCACTGCCAACGGATGTTGACACCTTGCTGGGTCCTGTAATGACTCACACATCGTGTTGCCTCCAACGGCTGCCAATCCTGATGACGGCATTCATTGAGATCTCACTAGCGAATCCAGCTATTGGTGAGGTACGTTGAACAACAGGCACACAGGTACCATCAACATCGAACATTGCTAATGCGAATGACGCTGACTGCGATGCTTCACATCTATGCATATTTGATCTACTTGAAGAAGTAGTTCCACTTTCACCAACTGTGGTAGACGGCTTCTTTGCCAACTTAGATGATTTGATGTTTTCTCCTGACACCGAGAATAACTTTTGAAAGTGCACACAACTTTCCATGAACTCTGAAATTCAGCCTTCGGTTTTTCAAAACAAACCCTCTAATTTGGGAACTGTATGTTTTGGCAATCTACATTTGAATTTTTTCTCTTTTTTCCTTTTTCAGAATAGTACCTTTTCCCCTTGGCACGAAGTAATCTGCTTAAAGTAGAACTATTCTTAGAGAACAAGAAATTCATTTGACACTTCCTATAGACAAATATTTGGCATTATCTCATGAAAACTATAACATTTTATATATCATGCTATGGAATGGTTTCGACCTTTTTGTTCTGTAAATTTAGAGCCATTTCATAACTATCATTTTATGTTTTGTTTAGATAGCATTTTTAATAACAGCTATTGCTTGTTAAATTTGTGCAGGACAGATACTCATGTATGTGTATGAACCATGTTTAATGCATTTCATGTATTTTGGGTGGGACTATGAACACATGCTTTGGTTATGTTTTTATGCTTATTGATTGAGTAATATTAGACATAATATGTGGAGTGGGTTTTGTATAGCTTTTTAGGACCCTAGTGTAATTTTCCAGATTCATGCCCTTATATAGGTATAAAATATCATATCCTAATATAGGCATAACCATATTAAGACATAGCTCAAGTAGTCCTAATATGGCTTGGCTACTTCCACTAGTTCCAAAAATCTACATTGATTTCTTGGAAAAACCCACCTTCAGCAGTCAGGGACTTCTCCCTGCATGAATATTAATTTATCCAAGAACTCATGGAGTTTTCAGAGAATCAAGTCTCTAATGACGTTATTATGTCCAATCTTACGTCAAACTCGGCACCTTCAAGGTATAAATATGCCCACACTTGTCCAAACAAACACACTGTGTTTTGGAGCAGTTCCACTATCTACTTGCCCGACGCCCTGCTGCAGCAAATGCCGAAGGAAGCCGACCCTCCAGCTGACGCACTGAGAGACGCTGTACTTTCTCCAGCCAAGAAATCCAGCTCCAGTGTTTCCAGGCTACCGTTGCGGGTTGCTGGGAAATCGAGTCCTGAGAGAGATACAAGACCTCCTTCATTCTAAACCAAGGTACGGAGCTGATTAGACCCTAAGAGAATTCTTGGAATAGATTCTTGGCAAAAGAATACTAAACTTAAGCTACACCTCACTTACTTCTTCCCTTGTACTAGACCTAGGTTAGGTACACCGGGGTAGGCGTATTTTAAAAGCACCAGTTGAGCATTTTTAGTCATTATTTATCACATTTATGCATCTTAGGTATTTTATGGCTTAGAAACCATATCATGCTTTTACAATATTATTTTATAATACTCTTCGTACTATACGCTTTGAACTTTACCACAAGTATTACGATTGCAGCAGTTCATTTCTTATGCTTGAGAAAGAAGACTGTTCAATAAAAACCTTTTATTGAAAACGCCCGTCTCTCTATTTCTCTGCACCTCTGATGAAACGAAGCATGCAAGATTGACTGAGAGAAATAACTATCTATTGTTTCCGCGACTCTAGATATTGATTTCTTATTCTTGGGAAACAAAGTTGTCATGTTTAAAGCGTTTGTCAGAAACTAATTCCTTCTTGTTCATTCGAGAAAATCATTTCTTATGCTTGAGAAAGAAGACTGTTCAATAAAAACCTTTTATTGAAAACGCCCGTCTCTCTATTTCTCTGCACCTCTGATGAAACGAAGCATGCAAGATTGACTGAGAGAAATAACTATCTATTGTTTCCGCGACTCTAGATATTGATTTCTTATTCTTGGGAAACAAAGTTGTCATGTTTAAAGCGTTTGTCAGAAACTAATTCCTTCTTGTTCATTCGAGAAAGTTTCTAGTGACCTCTGAGCTAGCTGACACACCCATAATTAAGTCTAGTATATTTGGTAGAGACCTAGTCGACTTCAGTCCTACGTCTAAACTACAGGATACACTATTCCAATGCTCAGAGCCTAATGGGAATATAGGAACTACACTACAATGTCACAAACTGTGGCCATTTGGCATAAGGCCACCAAGCGCCTGGGATGGAGTGATAAACTTACAAAAGCTACATCACTGTGGTCTTCTCACCAGTTGGGATTGCTCTGCCACCACTCAGGCACAGGGTTCGATAAATGGGACACCATTGGCATAACAAACATAGGAGATCTAATCTGCAGACTTCTCACATTCAAAGAGCTGCAAATCAAATATGCTCTTGCACAAGGGGAGGTTTTTTGATATTTGCAGATCAGACACGCTCTTCTCACAAATATTCCAGACCTACCCTCCTTACCAGACTCCTCCCCTTTAGAGGCCTGCCTGCTCTGAACTGCTCTTGACTAAGGCTATCTCCTGCACCTATCGTAAACTCTGTAACAACTTACCTTACTCCATTCGGACTCTTCGGAACCGCTGGCCGACGGACATAGGGCCACAATATGACGAAGACTCGCAGGCAGCACTAATGTCCCCCAGGGAAACGGCGATAAACCATTGCTTTCGCCTCACACAACTAAAAGTTCTACACAGGTCCTATCTTACCGGGGTGCTCCTGGCCCAAATACGCTGCCGTAGAGCTGCATTGTGCCTTAGAGGCTGCAGCCAAGACAGCACCTTTGATCATATTTTGTGGCACTGTCCTGAGATACGTCCTCTGTGGAGCAATGCAACAAAAAAATGAGGGACACGTTGGGTAAGCAGCTCCAATTGTCACCGCGGTTGGGGATTCTAAATATATGAGAGACCCCAGACCTGACGGAAATAGAGCAACAATGGGTGGCACTGGGGTACCTACTGGTGAAAAGGGCTATAGCGATGCTCTGGGGATCCAATAAACAGCCTTTGATGGTTGGATGGGTGGCGGAGATGGATAGATGCATGATAGTGGAGAAGGAGGTCTACAAACTAAGGGGCTGCCCCAAGAAGTAGGACAGGAAATGGGGATGGTAGAATGCCTTTAGGGAGGAAATTTGTACTTCACCGACAGAGGATATGTCATCATACAATACAATATAGTAGCCTCACGAATTTGGAATACCCTCCCCCTGCATATTAGACAGATTAAATCACTGCTCCCATTCAGAAAGAGCTTAAAGACATGGCTCTTCCCCAGGGTTCAGTAACATGAGCTCCCCAAATCAGCGAATAGGATATCTGTTCGGCCTAGGGACAACTTGGCAAGTTGCAGCACCAGGATACCCCTTGGGTTAAAGTTTCGCACTACATAATTCCACCATACAATACAATACAATATATATGTCCTAGGTGGCAACACTCAATATTTTGATTCTCCTGCAGATGCATGGGACTGGCCTGAGGAAAACGGACTGACAACGGCTCCTAGACCTACTGACGACCCCCAGCTGCACAAGAGACCCCGCCGTGGTCGCCGCTGGGAGAAAGACAAAGACGGATGATTACCTGTCGCAGCAATGGATCCAGAGCAGATCAGATTGGAGCATCAAGAAGCTCTGCAGGATGCGGCGGCCCTTTGACCAGCCGGATCGCCCAGCGGATGTTACCCCCAGACGGCGGACGACATTATATGAGAACTTGTTGCTCCTCACCCCCGGACACCTCAACTTCACAAGAAACAGACACAACTAGGAGTGCTCGCACGCACGCATGTCCTCACTGTTCTAAGCTGTAATTCTGGGTCTATTCATATTATCTCACATACCCCAGTACTCTACTTCCTTCTACAGAGGGGCAAGTAAGGGGGATTGAACATCATGCAAGTAATCTTTCCTTTCCTTCTTTAAAACTGTGTTTAACCCCGAAGTCAAACAACAACGTTTAATTAGTTGTCATAAAAAAAAGACGTAAAAGTTTGGGTCAACTTCCCTGTTGTGGGTCCGCTCTCATAATGTTTCATGTATCCTTGGATGCATACATTTTATTTTTCCCCTAGAATAGTCGCCCTACCTCGAGACCTGCTGCAGTCACGCATACCATTCCTGAAGGTGTTCACTCCAAGAAGAGAAACCAACAGATTTACAGAATCTCCATGACTAACCTAAATAATATTAAATGGAATGTTAGAGGTATTCATACACCTGCCAGGCGGTACTCCATATATGCTTGCCTACAGGATAGGGTGGGTAGCATCACTCTCTAACAAGAGACACACCTAAGACAGCCAGAGGCCGTTCGACTGCGCTGTTGCTGGTGGGGTCAGATCTATAGCACCAACTACTCAGCAATGGCCAGAGGGACACTTATCTGGGTAAAGGCCGGGGTCTCATGGGAGGAGGAGGAGATGGTGGTGGATCCAGCTGGACGATATGTGTTCCTCAAGGGTAGGTTAACTGGCCAACCTATTTTGTTGGGTTCCATATACGCCCACAACACTGACCAGAGAGCATTCCTCTGCACCCTAACAACATTACTCCCTAGATGGAGGGAGGTTCTGTTGTTGCTTGGAGGGGATTTTAACTCTGTGCTGTACGTTTCTCTTGATCGTTCCTCTCCACCTTTGAATAGAACCACATCCTCTTCGAACGCCCAGTCCCTATGTACTTGCGCGAATGGGTGTATTTATTTTTCTCGCCTATTCACAAGCTGCACGTCCGGCTGGACTGCATTATGGTCCCTGGCCCCCCTAATTCAGTCCATAGAGTATTTGGGTTGGACGCACTCCGATCACAATCCACATACAATGCATATGGGGTGGGAGGCCGAGGCACCCCTGGTTCCAGCTTGGCATCTACAGTCGGCCGCACTGGAGGACCCGCAGTTCCGGAGCTCTCTGGAGTCTGCAGTGATTGGATACTTTGATCTCAACGTAGACTCTGTGGACTCAGTATTGACCGAATAAAGGCATTTAAAATAGTGACAAGGGGTCAATTACTCCAGTCGGAAGCACAGGCCATCGATCGGCTGGATAGGCAAAAGCAACTTGATGACGCCCATGCTGAGCAGGAAGCGCTATTAGAAAAACTACGTTGTCACAATTTCATGGCGCGCTCAGTCTCAGGCTACAGGGGATTGGGCGGGCATGCTGCTGGCTTACCAAATCAGACAAGAACACCCCCAATGCCCCATACACCTCCTAGTGGACGAACTAGGCCGTAGGAGCAGTACACAGAGAGACATTCATGCAGTAACTACACTGGGTTATATTCGGCTCAACTGACTTGGAATAGCCCTCACATTGAGTCATTCCTCTCCACTGTGGAACTGCCGACACTGACGCTAGACCACTTCCTCGCTCTGAAATCCCCCCTGACAGAAGACGAAATTCAGGAAACACTGCAGTCCCTGGCATCTGGAAAGACGCCGGGGCCTAACTGACTTCACACTGAATTTTTTAAAACATACGCGGAGACTCTGGTGCCTCATCTGCACTCCTTGTACTCCTCTGCAATTAATCACCAGGCTTTACCACCCTCGACGTGCATGGTTAATGTGGTTTCCCTTTTGAAGCAGGCTAAAGATCCAAACTTTCCCGGATCATATAGACCGAAACCGATACTAAATGTTGACTATAAAAGTTTGGCCAAAGTTTTATCCAATCGCCTAGTGGCCCATGTTCCTGCCTTGGTCCACCCTGATTAGAACGGGTTTGTGCCCCAACGAACCACAGCTCTAAAGATTTGGCCGTACTTTTGGGTAGCCGAGTACGCTCCCCTCAAATGGCCTCGATCGGGATGCCTGGTGTTAGACCTTGAGAATGCATTTGATTCGCTTGACTGGAATTTCCTTTTCGCCTCCCTAGCCCGATACGGTATAGGGCCTTATTTCCTCAGTATGGTTCAGCTGCTGTATAGGCATCCATCCGTCAGGATTCGAAGGGCCGCTACTTATCAAATCCTATCCACATACGGCACGGAACCAGACAGGAATGCCCGTGCCCCCCCTCCTTTTTGTGCTGTCAGTGGATTCGCACATCCGCGCGCACATGGACAAGGGATTTACACTGGGGGACGGGTCGCACGCTATTTCTCTATATGCAGAAACCTTACTGCTGTACGTACAAGACCTCCACGACATCCCGTTCTCCCGGGGTATTTCATGGAAGGCGTGCGTATGATGTGGTGACGTGGTGTGATAACCCCTTTAGATACCTAGAAGTGCACATATACCGTGCTAAGAAGGATCTGTTTGAGGGGAATGTAACTGTTATTAACTCTTTATTGATTGGTTTAGCAAACCATGTACAATGTAAAACATGGCTAAATCGAACAATAAAATGACAGTAGTAAATCTTAAAAACTGTGAATTTAAAATGACTAAAAATTTGGATAATTATGTTCTGCTGGAAGACGTCGCTCTAGCTTTCCGATGGTCTAGACTCCAATTTGATTAATGAGTCTGTTAACTCGACTGCTGTACTAAGATGGGGAGGGTTTAGATGTGGATATGGCTTCCAGTTGTTTTGACGCTTTATGCATGAATTTTACAAGCCCAATACATAGCTTAGTGTTGTCAGGGCTAAGAGCTGCCATTATTGCTTGGCGGCAAGATTGAACTCCCAACATGATACATTGTCCTACCAGCTGTGACTGTCTGGCCATGATCAGTGCAGGGCATGCACAGACGATGTGTTCCATTGTTTCTGAATGGGAACCACACAGCCTGCATTCAGTACTGCTACTTGGCCGGTGCCATTCGGGGAGGTTCTTCAAAAAGGGCCAGTCGCCCATCCTCAGTGCTAAAAACGTATTTTTCCAATAAAGTGAGTATGTGTTTGAAAGATAGAGTGGCTGAGCACCCACTTTTAAATTGGAGATCACTGCCAGGCATGTTTCCTCTTTGACAGCGTTGCTCTGTCCGAGTGAAAAGACCACAATCTTACAGTTTTTTTAATGGCGGTCTTTAGCACCAGATGGAAGGGGTTTGCTTCCCAGAGGTCCTTTGCTCCTAGTAACTGTAAACTGTGCCAATGCTTTTGGCTGGTCTGGTTTTTCCATATTTTCTGCCATAGTCGGGCCTCCAAGGAACCCTCCCGGGCACGGCGCAGTCTATGACATAGTTTAATAAATGCACCTGCCTCCACTCCGTGGTGGTCTTGTAATCCCAGTTCAAGTCTCACTTGGGCTGGCGAGGCAGATCTTGACAACCAAAAAGCTCTTTTCAAAATTTTGATTATTAGTTTGGTAATTAACACGCTGGTTGTACCCTTAGTAACTTCATGCCCATACGTCAAGAAATTAATTACCTTAGCCTTCATCACTTGCAGCATGGGGATTACGCTGGGACCTAGTAACTGTTTTTCCCATTTTGCAGCAGCCACTTCTAATGACAAGGCTTTGGTTTTCAATGTTTCTATGTGCTTGGTAAAAGTGCCTCTTGGTTCAAAAAAGATGCCCAAGTGTTTGTAACTAGGGGTTGATGTGAGCTTTGTGTCGTTGTAGTGCCACCTTTCTGTTGACTTTTTTTGCTTCCCAAAAGATATTGTTTTGGTTTTCGACAGGCTCAGTTTGAGGCAATTTCTTGTTGTGTATGGAAGCAGTTAATCCAATAGCCGCTGGAGACCCACTTTTGTGTGGCTTTACAGCACCAGGTCATTGGCATACAACAGGTTGGTAATGCGGGTCCCATCTAGTTGAGGGGGATGGCTGTTTAAGCTGTTGAGTACTGGGGGAAAGGAAGGATATGAACAAATTAAAAGAAGTGGGGCTAATACACAACCTTGTTTGACGCCAGTTTCAGTACGAATCTTCCTAGAGACATGGGAGCCGTCACCCAGCTAAATTCTTTTCCATGTTTTTGTATGGAGTTGAATTATTGCTTGAAGAAGAGGCGGGGCATGCCCCATGATTTTAGTTCTGCCATAGCAGGACCCTGGGCACACGGTCGAAGGCCGCTTTGAAGTTGATGAAAACAGCAATGCAGCTGGATTTGTTGAGCTGTCGCTTTCTCCATCAGAAGTGTTAGAGTTAACAGGTTGGTTGTAGTACCGGTGTTAGCCACAAAACCAGTCTGATTTAAAGGGAGGCGCGCTGTTATTTCGACCCAGGCCTGTAGCTCCGCCAATAGGATGTTTGCATAGCACTTAGATTTCACGTTGAGGAGTGCTACCTTTCTGTAATTTTGTGGCTAATTTCACTTCCCACTTTTGTGAATTGGGTGAATGATTGCACCTCACCAAGATTCTGGTACCGTGCTGTGTAGACTACAATGAAGAAATAAAGGGGTCAGGTATTCCGACCATAGGGTAATGTCTGATTTGAACATGGGCTGGGGAAGGCCGTTTGGGCATGGGGCTCCTTCAGCTCCGGCTATCGTTATAAGGCGTGAGATCTGGTTTTTTAAGACATCGGGAGGCACCATGGGCTGTAACGATATATTGAGGGGAATGTAGTCAGAGCTACTACAGCTATCCAATCACAAATGAACTTTTGGAAGACCCTTCCATTGGCAATCTATGGCAGGGTTGCCCTTGTAAAATAAGTAGCTCTCCCTCGTCTCCTCTACCATTTCACTACCCTACCTATTATAATTTCCCCGTCCTTCTTTCGCAAATGGGTAAATGATAATAATGGTCTTTTTATGGGGAACGCCCAGACACAGAGTAACTATGGGGAATTTTTATTTATCCACAGAACAGGGTAGGGTAGCGGTGCCCAACTTTGATAACTATTACTAGGCCTCTCAGCTCCAGTTGATTGCCCGATGGCTATCATCTCGCTATCTGGCAGGCACAGCCTCACTGCAACTTTCAATCCCGCACCAAACATTACTACAAATCTTTCACCCATGCACAAAGCCTAGGCTCATAGATGCGCTTCTACCCACTATAGCTTTCAAGTGTTTCCGTAGGAGCCTTTTCCTCACCAGGGCTCTCATAGAAGATGCCCCACCATCCCATTTTTGGGTACAACAGAAGGTGACATACACACCACAGCAACTGAATTGCATCACCAGGACACAGAAGGTATTCAGGAACTGGGAGTCCTTTACCGGGATGGCTCCCTCATTCCATACCAGGAACCTACATGTGATGGGAAATCGGGGGGGGGGGGCACTTGACTCGTTGGTTCGCATCTTCACTCCGCCAGCACACAGAAATTGACTTGACCCCCTGAAGTAACATTGGGAGGAGGCTCTGAGTAAAGTATTTACAGACAGGAAATGGATTGCAATTCTGAGAGGACCGGCACGGATTCCACGCAATCAGCGCTTTAAACAACTTCAATTATTTATATTGCACCGGGCATACCTTGCCCCTGCCCAAATTAATAAGTATTTTGCCAGATCAGATGTGGCTTGCCCTAGGTGCCGCTTAGTGAATGCAGACATACTACATATGTTGTGGCATTGCCCTACCTTGCGTGGATATTAGGTCAATGTGACATCTACAGTAGCTAACCTGCACCTCCCGAGCCACCCCCCTTCTCTGGGAGGCACACATACTGCATTTGTTTAGTAGGAGTAAGAAGCACAGAGCAGCTACCCGGTTCCTAATCACCAAAAGGTGGAAGTCCCCAACAGCTCCTCACGCCATAGCCTGACGACGTTCCTTACTTAATTGGTCCAGTGCGGAGGGGGTTGCATTACGCCGGGATGATTTGCTTGGGATCCGTAAGGTCCCGTTGGCACACCACTGGGATGCTATAGTGTTGAGTTTGCAGAGCATGGATAATGTCATGGAGGAGGGGCCCCAAGGCAGGGAGCAAGATGAGGAGCCCAGCGCTTAGCAATTGATAGTACACGCACAGAACTGGCCTCACATACTAACATGATTTCACTTCACGGAGTTTCTGTTGGTCTGCTCTAGCCTGGCCGTTCAGCTCTTTCCCCCTTTGTTTATAGCACATACGGCAGCTGGTTTCAGGCGACTATCCCTTCCCTCCTTTGGATCCTTTGCCCTCATTAAGTTGGACCCTATGCCCACTGTTTGAATAAATGTTGCCCCACAGCTAAGAGGCTTACGAGGTGATACATCGCAATGCCTGACACGATAATGCCGCAGTAATTGCAAGGACAATCCTCCAGGAACTATTACCAATAACTCATCTGAACCCACAAAAATGATTACATAGGTTGCGTTCACAAGTTCCTATTTAACTGTTGGTTTGACGAAAGTTGGTGTAACCCAAAATATTATTGGGATTTTTAGTTTCAGATTTTATGTAACAATGTAAAGTATTTGTGAGTCAACATTGAAGCTCAGATTTAGCCCAGTTAATCTGGAGGCCGAAAAGATCCCAAACGTGAGATTTCACACATTAGAGGGAAGAGGTTATCAGATGGACAACGGACAAACAGCGGTATGCCATCTGCATACAGTGAGAGTAAAAGGGGGCCATGTGTGAGTTGAAGTCCACTGTGCATGTGCCGTTCCTGGAGGTGCAGAACTAATGGGTCCTGTGCAATGATGAATAGGAGAGGGGACAATCCTGCCTGGGCCATCTAGTGATAGGGAAGGTGTCAGTGAGGGAACCACTCACCCTAAGGCATGCCACTGGGTTGGAATAGAGGAGCATGACTAGGGAAATGAAACTGCGGGGGAGACCTAGCTTTGTCAGCGTGGCTCTCAGGAAAGGCCCCTTCAAGGAGGCAAACGCCCTGTCAGCATCTAACATGGCCACCGCTGCAGGAATAGTTGGGGAGAGCCTGTTCAATACAGTGGACATAGTCGTCAAATTGAGGGGGTTGGGGCAATGGGGGAAAAAGCGGCCTAGACAGGAGGGTTAATCGGCTCCATCAGGAATGACATTCTCATGGTGATGACTTTGGTTAAAATTTTGTTGGCTAGGTTGAAGAGGGAAAGTGGGCAGTAGGTGGGCCATAATCGGAGATTCCTGCCAAGATTCAGGAGAAATGTGAGCACTGCCTCGTACAGTGTGGGCGGTAGAGAGCCTGTGTCCGTGCACCTGTTTACCCTTATGCGGATTGTTAATTCTGTGAATATTCCAAGTGAGGAGGGGGATGTCTGCCACCATCTCCCGGCCGTTACTTGTTGGCATTCAGAATAGGGGCATATGGGAATATGAGCCATGTCAAAGCCCTAGAGTTCCAGGCATGTCCAGAGTTGCTGGGCATCTTGACAAAGGATCCACAGACCCAGCCCGCGTGCTGCAATACCACATCGTAGTGTTATTGATGAACAAGCCTTCCCTTGAAGGAACAAATACAGGCTTTAAATGCAGCAGGATAGCTCACAGCTTCAGCAGGCTGATGTGGAGCTGAGACTCTACCAGAGACCAGAGTCCTCAGACCTTAACCTCCCCTGCATGTTCTTAGCAGCTCAGGAGTGAAGCATCTGTCACTAAGGTTAGCTCCGAGTGGGGAAGGGAGCCGGGTCTACTGCTGACCGATTTGGGCTTCTTCATCCACCACCGCTGATCTTTTGCACTTGCTTCCGATATCTGGACCAGGTCGGAGAGATTCCCCTGATGCTGCGCACACTGGGACTTCAGGTCACACTGCAGAGCCCGCATTTGCTAATGGATTTGTGTTATCAGCAGGAGGCCATGAGGCCTAGCAGCCTCAGTCTCACCGAAATCCAGGATAGAGGCTGAAACATCAGAATCATAGCCTGAATAGTGTGGACTCGGTGTTCTGTAGAATAGGCCTGTTAAACCTTGCATCATTGGCGTGGTTTCCTATAACCTTTTGCCTTCTCACCTCCCTTTTTCAAACTTAATTGTTGTTGGTTTTAGGAGTCTGGGCACTTCACCAGTACCAAAGTACATGTGCTCTTTCCTCTAAACATGGTAACATTGGCTTATCCTCTATTGGCATATTTAATTTACTTCTAAGTCCCTAATAAAGTGCACTACATGTGCCCAAGGCATAGAAATCAAATGCTACTAGCGGGCCTGCAGCACTGATTGAGCCACTTAATCAATTAGCACTTTATCCATGGGTCAGGCCTGCCACTGCAGAACCTGTGTGTTCAGTTTTGAACTGCCATTATGACCTGGAAAGATAACTTACTTACGAGGCCCAAACCTTCCTTAATATTACATATCAGTCACCCCTAAGGTGGGCCTCAGATAGCCCTAAGAGTAGGGTGCAGTGTATTTAAATAGAAGGACATGTACACTTAAGTTTAACATGTCCTGGTAGTGAAATACTCATAAATTAGTTTTTCAGTACTGCACCGCCTATCCCCCATAGGATAACATTGTGACTGCCTTATAACATTTTAGAAGTGCAGTTTATAAGTGGAATATAGGAAAAACAAAATTGGGTCTCTGGGCTCACAATTTAAAAACACAACTAATGATGAAGTTTATTTATGTTTTGCAGTTCTGAAAATGCGACTTTCAGTAAATTAGCCTTTTCTTACTTAAAGTATTTTGTGCCTTCTGCCTGTATCTGGAATACACTAGTGTGGAAGACTGCTGGCTTTCTGCATTCCCTCTAGACAGCCGCACACAAAGGAAGAGTAGGTGTGACACTGCAGCCATCTGCAGGTTGATGGGTCATCTTGAGGCAGGGGGAGGAGCTGACACGCTGTACCTGAAAGGGGTAGGTCCTGTCCCCATACAAATGGTTGCAGACCCCCCTGTAGTGAGTCTGGGGAAAGGGCAAGCAAGGCAGGGTCTTGTGCACTTCAGAGCATCTCTTTGATGTCTCCCTACTTCAAAGGACAAAATGAATATAAGTAATGGACCTATGGCATTATGACTTCAGACCACTTCTGGAACGGAGGACATTCTAGCAAGAAGAAGGACTGCTGTGCTGCCACGAGGGACTGCCACTTGCTGTAACTGCTATGCTTTGTTGGCCTGCTGCTTCTTGCCTGGGAGTGATAAGGACTGGACCAGATTACCTACAGCCTCCAATAACTTCAGGTTCAAGAAATGTTATTGCTAAATATAAGGGTGTCAGAAAAGAGTACATATTAAGACCCTCTTATCAAAACATCCAGAATAAACATATTTGCAATTAAACGAATCAGACTTATAATTAACAGTATATAAGATAAAAAGTAATACACATGTAATCTGAATATTAATAAGTTATAAGAGAAAGTAGGAACAATTGGGGGATCAAGGGGGTATAAGAACTTCCTGTTGTGAAGTTTGTGGCTGGAAGAACTTAAGTGATCCATGGGTTTGACTCCTGTTTTGAAGTCTCAAGACCATCAAAGATTTCTTTGAGCTGATGAACTCTGCCAACTGAGAGTCCATCGTCAACTTTGCATCGATCAGAACATACACATTTCCTTCAACGTCAACACAGCACCGCTTCATAGACATCCCTGCGCAACTCGACATTGAAGCGGGACCCGGCTGTGAGGTTTAATGACTCATTGCCTTCATTGTAAGGGGTTCGAAGACAACACGGGATTCAACTGTGAGGCTTGACATCGACGCATTACATTCATCACTAAGGGGCTCGGCGACAATGCGGGATCCGACTGCGTGACTCGGAATAGACGCATTGTGGTTTTGCAGACGACGAATCCTCCGGAAAGGTACTATTTTCATTAGGACTGGCATGGCTTCTGTATCTGATCCACGCTTCATCGTGGTTAGCTAGAAGTTTCAGATTTACCCCGTTCAATCACAACCAGATGTGCCCGGTTGGCACTTTATGCTTTTAAGCAATATATTGCAGTTTGATCTTTAAAATTTAATATCTCAAGTTCTACTTATTGGACTTTTGTTGTTTTGGTCTTGTTTTACTCGGAAAATATTCCCCATTTTCCTAAACTGCTTACGTCTTTTTGTGGTGTTTTCACTGAATCACTGCACAAAAACTTTACACATTGCCCCTTAAGTTAAGCCTGCCTTCTCTGTGCCAAGTAAATAGAGTGTGAGCACAGATTAATTGTTGCTGTGTATCTGACTTACCCAGACTAGGATTCTGGCTCCTGCTTGGAGGGTGTATATGCCAACCTGAAGCCTCGATTTCTAACAAGGCCTAAAACTGCATTGTATTCAGAACAACTCTGATTAAAAGGGGCATCTGAGAGGGAGTCTGGTGCAACATCGGCACGTTTAGAGTGAACCCCTGCAAATGCAGGAGGTATGCCGTAGTCTACAGGTTGGAGGCATCTGCCTGGGGGAGCCCACCTTCAATTGCAAGTCATTGAAATAGAGAAAGACTGGAACACTTGACCTCTGCATGTGTTTTGAATTCCCAACTTCACCTTGGTGAGAACCAGAGGAGCACTCACAAGGCCAAAATGGAGCACAGAGAAATGATAATGCTCATGGCCCACCATAAACAGCAGGTAGTGCCTGAGCAGGCAGGATGGGAATGTGGAAGTAGCTGTCCTGCAAGACCTGAACTACCATCTAGTCTCCAGGGTCTAGGGCGGACCAAACCTGGCCTAATGTGTGCATTCTGAATTTCCCCTTTTTCAGGAAGAAACTGAGAGCGCACAACTCTAAACTAGGGTGGAGGCTTCCATCCTTCTTGGGCACCAGAATGTAGCGGGAATAGAAATAATGACGTACTTCTGATGCCGGCACCCTCATGATGGCTTTTTTGGCCAAAAGAGTCTGACCTTCTTGAAGGAACAGGTAGATCTGGTCCTTTGTCAGTCAGAGCAAGATGGCAGCATTGTTGGCTGGTTTTGTTAAAAGGCGATAGAGTAACCCCGCTGAACAATCTGAAGTACCCACTTCTCCGATGTTATAGACTGCCAGTCAAGCAGGTGAGGTCGGATCCTGCCACCAACTGTGTGCCCATAATGGCAAACTAAAGTGGTTTGGAGGCTGCGGCTGCTTGGGGCGGTTGGTGGTGGACTGGGTAGACCCTTGGCAGTGTTTCCATGGAGCCCACAAAACAACTGGGGAGCCTCTTGGCCTTGGTAGCTAGGCGGGAATGACGTAGCTGGTAGCAAAAGGCAGAGAATGGGATTGGCGTGGGGCATGGAGAGGCCCATGGAACTGGCAGTGGTTACGCTGTCCTTAAAGTGCTGCAGTGCTGAATTTTCCTTTGTCGTCGAAGAGCCAGATACCATCAAAGGTCATGTTTATAAGGGATACCGGAACATCCCCCGAAAAGACAGTTAACCTCAGCCAGTAGTGGCATCTGAGTCCCACTGATGACACAATCCTTCTGCCTAGTGAGTCAGTTGAATCCAGTCCAAAGCAATGTGGTGAACTTTTCTGAGTTTCTGCCATTGCAATAGGCTGTGAGGCTTTAGTCTCGTCCCAGACCATGGGGATGATATGTGCAATCGAATCCCAAACCATGTGGGTGTATCAGCCCAAAAGGCATGCAGTGTTCATCAACCACAGTGCAGGGCTGGTGGAAGAGAACATCCCCTTACCAAAGGTTCCCAGCCTCTAGAATTCCCTATCTGGAGGTGAGGTAGGGAACGTGCCAGGGTTGACCTTGGCTGTGGAGGACTGGACAACCCAACTCTTCGAGGTGTGGTGCTGTGTGGGGAAAACTAGGTCCACAGGAGTGGGCGATGACTGGCAACTATCCTATGCACAGACAACCCTGTGCAAGGCTTGACCCAGAATCTGAGCAGGAAATTAGTGAAGGTTTTTTTAAAAAGGAGGAGAGGGTCTGAGGGGATAATTCCCAGTTAAAGCACCTCAATCAGAGGGCAGCACAGGTCTAGGATCTCAGCCATCCTTCTCACCACAATTGCAAAGGAAGCCCCTTTCTCCATACCCACATTAGGATGAGAGACTAGGCCTGTTTCTGCAGTGGCGTCCAGACCACTGGCATCCGCCAGTTCCTCATACCAGTTATCTCCGGCCTCATCAGGGGGGTTGGTGTAACCATAAGGATGCTCAGATCCTCCCTAATAATACTCTTTCCCATGCCGGTCAAACAGGTTAAGCTCTGGCCGGTGCCAGAGTCTACATCCAGCTCTATATCTGGTATGATTATCTGGTTGGTGCAGCGAAGAACAATGTCACTGGAACGGGCACCAGAGAGAAAGTCGTGGTCTAATGATAGGAGTCGTTCCGGATCTAGGGTTCTAAAACTGCTCCAGAGGGGTGTTCTTCCCCCAGAAAATGTGCATGGCCTCATTAAAATTTTGTTGCTTGGAGGAGGCGCTCCGACTCCAGGAAACTCAGGGAGATGTGGACAGGACCCTGATGCAGGCTCTTTGTAGGAGTCTGGTCTAGAGTGATATCTTTCCTGTACCTCGTCTTGCGATTTGGACCAGCTCAGTGAAGTCAAAGGGCAATTCCAGCTCTTTGACTTTTTGGACTTCTTGTAGGACTAACCTGACGACTTAGAGAGCAATGATGAGTGCCTGGAATGGCTCCGTAAACGGTCCTGGCACCTTCCTCGCGATTGGGAACGTTGAGGTGGGGACTTGTGTCTAGTGACTGGGAGTTTTAAGCTTCAAGGAACACTCCCTCAGCACCGTAGGGTTCATGGGTGGCAGTCCTCACAAGTCGTGGTCCGATCAAATCACCAAAGGTAAACCAGTTGGGAGGGTGGGGGGGTGGGGGTCACAGACAGCCCACACGGCTTAAACACCATTTTTTTGTGGGACATCCATACACACAATGGAAGACAAAGACTCAAAACAAAAATGTGTCAAAATAATGCTAAAAAGTTGTCTGAAAGTGGACTGTCAAACTCACTTTGGATCCGAGCTAACTGGCACGGAAAGAAAAAAAATGGAGACCAACGTGCTAGGGTGACCCCTATACAGGCACTACACAGTCCAACCGATGCGGAGTAAATCAACTCCACCTACCGATGTTCAGAGTTATTGCTTTAAAAGGTACTGGATCCAGTCTGACACCTAGGGAATTTTCTAAGGTAAGGACTCAGCATCTAGAAGTCTCTATCAGATAAGCACCTTTACATTTCATGAGAGGAGCATTATACAGGTTGTAAGGGACTGTTGTATACACTGCACTATCATTGGTGGGTGACTATGGATACCATGTAAGAGTGTTGTAATCTCATATCGGTTGTGTGCATACTTTGCAATCTGCTATGACATTTTCAGTTTAGCGAATAAAACTTTAAAATGCCCAAATCATCCCTCCACCCACCCACACCACCGCCAATTGGTTGGTGAACTATCTCAATTAGCCAAGAAACCCATATGAATGAACTAAAAGGTGTGTAGGCCTTCGGGGGGCTCCTGTTACTGCAGCCTATGCCCTTTTCTGCCGACCAGTAGTCTATCTAGGTGGATAGCAAACAACTGTATGACTTGGCCTATTTGGCTAAATTTCCCAAGCCTTTTGCTTTCCCGCTAGACCGTTTACCTGACATAGAGTTGCCAATTTAGATGCTTTGGGTACTTTGCCACTGCTGATCAGTGTCAAAGTACAAGTGTTCCCTGTGTAAAGTGTAATGGTAATTGGTTGTCCATGATTGGTAGGTTTACCTTAATATTAAAGTCCCTAGTGATGTGCACTGTGTGTGCCAGGGCTAGTAATGCAAAGGTGCGCGGAGAAGGGAACTCAGGCGTGCAGTGTAGGGCCTGCGTGCAGTTTGCTAAGTTAGCATGTTGTCCTGACAAGTGCAACCACTTGTCAGGCCTTACTTTCACTTTTGCGTACACAGTGGGCACCCCTGTGGTAGGTCTCAGGTAACCCCTGGGCAGGGTGCAGTGTAAGTAAAAGGCAGGACATATACAGAGGTGTGTGCTGTGTCTGGACAGTGAAAAACACCCCATTTCGTTTTCACTGGTGAAAGGCCATCCTTCCCAGAGGACAGAATGGGGGAGGCTAGGTATTGTGTTTGTTAGCATAGCTTCCCATAGGTTTAAAATGGAGAGGTGAAGTTTAGTAAGTTTAGTATGTATGAACTCACAGTGTCATAACACATCTTTCTATGAAAGTGGTTCTGTCATTATGCGTTCAGAAAACACTCTTTTATAACGTGGCTGAGTTTTGTGCTTTAAGCATTTCTGTGTGTCTCTGCTGAATTTGTGGATCGACTGTCTGGATCTGAGAGGTGAGAGGCGCTGGGGGAAGTCTTGACCCAGGGAGTGGTAGAAATGGCACCAGGCTGACCGGTGTTCGACCTGGCATCCTTGGCGTGGTTTCCCCCTATCTTTTTGCCTCTACCTCCTGTATTTTTGGATGCTGTGCTGGATTTCGTTTTTGCTGGTTTAGATGCTTTGGGCACTTTGCCGCTGCTGATCAGTGTCAAAGTGCAAGTGCTCCCTGTGTAAATTGTTATTGTGATTGGTTATCCATATTTGTATTACCAAGAAGTCCCTAGTGCACTGGGTGTGTCAGGGCTGGTGATTCAAATGCTACTAGTGGGCCTGCAGCACTGATTGTGCCATCCACATGAGTAGCCCTAAAATGGTGTCTCAGGCCTGCCACCGCAGTGCCTGTGTGCAGTCT
This sequence comes from Lissotriton vulgaris, assembly GCF_964263255.1. Lineage (NCBI taxonomy): Eukaryota > Metazoa > Chordata > Amphibia > Caudata > Salamandridae > Lissotriton > Lissotriton vulgaris. The sequence continues at coordinate 1,550,056,191 of NC_141696.1, read as the reverse complement.
GTGAACTGCCATGTCATCCTGGTCAATGTGACCACTGACCAGGCCTTTTCTGTGCACATTGGTCACCCCTATGGAAGGCCCAAGGTACCCCCTTGGGCAGGGTGCAGTGTAGGTGAAAGGTAGCGCATGTACTAGTGCAGGTGACATGCTCTGGTAGTGAATTACAGCCATTTTCGTTTTTCACTATTGTAAGGCTATCTTGCCCCATAGCCTATCATGGGGGATGCTGGCTACAGTGGCTACCAGTATATCTTCCCATAGGAGCAAGATAGGACATAAAAGTCTGGTATCCCTGAACTCAGAATTTACTAACACATCTTTTAGGAAAGGTTGTTTTTTTAATCCTGTGTTTGAGAACAGCACTTTTAGAAAGTGGCTGTCCTCTTGTCTCACCTTTTTGTATGCCTTGGCCTGTTTGTGAATTGACTGTCCGGTTTGAGAGTGACAGGGGCTGGGGAGCCCCCAGGAGGCTGGCAGGGTCAGCCCTAGGCTGAATGACTGCATCTGCATCTTGAGTGGTGGGAGGGGATAGCACCTGGGCCTGAATAGGGCTGTGCCTGCCTTCCACAATGCTGGCTCCACATCCTGCTGGGCGGCTGACGACCCTGCCCCTCACTCTGAAAGGAAAGGAGAAGCCAGGAAAACAAAGTGCTCAAGGAACACTCAGAACTGGTTCAGATCGGGCTCAGAGCCCTCCTGCACAAAGGGAACAAAGACTTTTAGGGGTATAAGTACAGGACCCCTGACTACAGAAAATTAGATCATCCTGGAACCAAGAAGGAACCTCTGCCAAGGAGAAAGCTGAAACTGAAGAAGGAAGACTGTCCTGCTGCTGCTCTGCTGGACTGACCTGCTGTTGCTTTGCTGCCAAGGAGAGGGGAAGGACTTTGCTTTGTGCTGTGTCCCCTTGCTTGAAGGGATCTCCAAGGGCCTGAAAGCTGGCTCCCTGTTAAGAAGTCCCAGGAACTAAAGGAGTTCACACCCAGCTTCCCTGAACTCTGCTGAGAGTTCTGTCCTTCCTAGAGCGCTTGGGCCAGTTATGGTGCAAGTTGTACCTGTGTTGGGGAGCTGGACCCCAAGCTTTTAAAGAACTTTCTGCAAGTTTTATCACATCCGGCAGAGCGAGAAAAATTCCTGCCAATACGAAGACCGAGAACGTCGCAGCGCCTGTCGCCGCTGCCTGAAGACGTTGCATCCTTCGTTTGTGGGAAGATTTCCATCGCTGCGAACATCATCGTAGAGCCTGTCGCCGCTGGGTGAGATCACTGCATCACGTCGCTGCGAGAATCGTGGCAGAGCCATCCCATCGAGGGTCTGTGAGAGAAAGATCGCTGCTGAGCCGCGCATCGTCGCCCCGGAGATCATCGCAGTCTATAAAGATCCTCACATCGTGCCTTTGCGAGCATTTTCCTACGGAACCTCTGCACCAGAATCCATACAAGGTATAGCCTCCCTCCCCATACAGACTGGATTTGTTGCAACGCGCCTGCTACATCCAGCGGGGTTGTCGCGTCGCATCGCCTCCCCAAGGTCTTAGGAGTGACACATCGCTTGTTTTCCACCGCACCAACTTTGTCGCAACTAAAGGTACTGTTGGCTTAACGTGACGCAACTGTGAACTATTTCTACTCAACTGTGGATTATTTCAACGCTAACATTAAGAACTCTTTTGTAACCATATTCTTGAACTGTGTATGTTGGATTTTTGTCGTTTTGGTCTTGTGTAGTTTAGATTAAATACCTTTATTTTTCTGTTGTGGAGTCAGTTGGTGGTGTTTTCACGTTGGTACAAATACTTTACACATTGCCTTTGATAAGCCTTGATTGCTTGTGCCAAGATACCAAGGGGGTGAGCAGGGGTTATCTCAGAGGGTTTCCTCCTTACTCTGACTAGAAGCAAGGGTCCCTATTTGGACAGTGGTGCCTACCTCTACCAACTAGAGACCCCCCAGTTCTAACATTGGTGGCAACAATGAGATTTGAACTTGTATTTGTACTAGACCCACAGTGATTGGTGTACATCACTAGTGAGTGCATACCACTACGCCACCGCATACTACTGTTTTTTTTGGTTGGTTCTATTGTTGAGGAACTCTTCAAAGCATCATGTCTGTGAATCGAAAGGCACCCAGTGTGGAGGCAGAATTGGAGTTTGTTATTGAGGATTTGAATTCCTACAAAGTTACACAGCTTAAAGAATTCTGCAACAAGTTTGAGTGCCCCATAAAGAGCAGCCTCAGGAAGGAGGACCTGCAGAGCATCCTGAAGGCCTGGTGGGAGGCCCAAGAGGGAAATGATGCAAATGAAGGAATGCTTTTCAACCCGCAGATCTGCCTGTGAGCAGACCAGGCTCAAGGCCTGGCAGCAACCATTCCAGTAGCGGTTTCACTCCAGAAGAGTTAGAGGAGAATCAGAGAGTGAGAGAATATGACTTGGAAGTCATGAGGATGAAAATGAAGCAATTGGAAATGGAACAGGAGAAAGAAAGGGCGGCGAAGGAGAGAGAAAGGACGGCGGAGGAGAGCAAAAATGCCCGGAGGAAGAGAAATTGCTTCTGGCTCACGACTGGGCATGAGAGAACTGGATCTAAAGGCCAAGCAGATGGACTCCAGTTCAAATGGTGGCAGCGCACAGCCAGTGCAGGGGGGTAAAGTATATATTCCCAAGGATCTGGTACAGAATTACCATAGGAGTGAGGATATCTATGCCTGGTTTACTTCTTATGAAATTGCATTAAGAATGAATGGAGTGCCTGAGCAACATTGGGAGGCGGGCCTGTGGAAACATTTTGAGGCTTCTGGGAGGAGTGCTCTAGAGCCCTTAGAGTTAGCATGTACCATGACCTACCCCAATATGAAGGAGGCCTTATGTCTCAGGTATGGACTTACTCCAGAGCAGTACAGACTGCAGTTTAGAAACTTGTACTCGTGTGCGCAGGAAGGTAGGATGAAGGGCAGTAAAGTAACTGATTTGAAGGGGTTGTTGCATTTAATCAGTTGGGAGCACTTGAGTAGTCTTTGTGTTCCAGAGCTGTGCCAGCATCTTTTAGACAGCAAGCTGGCAGACCCCATTGAGCTTGCAAAGGAGGCGGACCGCTGCACCAGTACCAGGGTCCACAGAGGAATTGTGGGTAACACAGCCAAAGGTGGGCAGGGTCCCCAGCAGAAGAGTGGATGGGGACAAGGGTAACCAAAAGGAGTTCTCTCAAGGGCCCCAAATTAGTTCCCAGGGAAAGGAATCCCAACCCCCCAGACCTAAACAGCCATGGCCCCCTAGGGGCAGGTGGGACAACAGGAATAACAGGGGTCCCCCTACCTGCTATCACTGCAATGAGGTGGGCCACTTTGCTCCTAAATGTCCCAAGAAACCTCCAGCACCCACTGGTGCTCCAACACCGGCATTAGCTAGTGTAGCTTTGGGAGGGGTTTTGATTTCTAGTGCAGAGGAGGGACTAGCAGTTATGACCCATGTCTCTTTAGGAGACCAAGAGATGGTCCAGGAAACCTTACTGCCCCCTACCACTATGAAATACGGGCAGAAGGTGACCATCAATAGGAAATAGATAGAGGTTCAGAGAGACACAGAAGCCAGCGTGACATCAGTGAAGTGTCAGTGGGTGTCTGAAGAGCAGGTCATTCCCAATGTGCTCTGCCCAGTAGTTGCAGCTGACAGCTCAGTGCGCCTCTGCAAAGTGGTGCGTGTTCCCCCTTGAGTGGAGGGGGGTCTCTGGTATCTTGGAAGTTGTTGTCAGTGAAGCCTTGCTTGTAGACTTCTGCTAGGTAATGACCTGAAGAGTTCTCCATGGAAGGATGTGGAGCACCAAGCTCATCTGGAGATGTTGGGTTTGCCTGCGTGGATCTGTGTTACCACGCGTGCTATGGCAGCCAGTAAGGGTGATTCAGCAGAACTGGAGCCTGAAACAGTGACCCAGAGACATGCCAGGAGTGGAAGAGGCAGGGTGTGTGGGAAACCAGCCCCAGCCGCTCCCACGGTCCAGGAAGGAGCAGAACCTGAGGGGGATTCCCTGGAACCTACAGGGGAACAGGTGGCCAAACTGGGCGACCTACGTGAGCTGACCCTTTGGCAGCGAGAAGGTGGGCCCTCCAGGGAGGAATTCTGCAAGGCGCTGAAAGAGTGCCCTTCCCTCATTGGTGTGCGGCAACAGGCTGCAGACCAGGAAGCAGGTGTAGCGTCCAAAGATCATCTCATTTACTGGGAGGATGAGTTGTTGTATAGTGAGCCTAAGTTTGCTGAGCCCGGTGCAGCCTGTGTGCTTGTGGTACCCAAGCGCTTCAGGAATTTCCTAATGGGACTGGCTCATGACGTGGCTCTCGCAGGACATCTGGGGCAAGACAACACCTTCCAAAGGCTTGTAACCCACATCTACTGGCCCCAGATGAAGAAGCACATTGGTACCTTTTGTAGATCTTGCCAAACAAGTCAGGCCAGTGGCAAGAGCGGAGGGAAGTGCAAGGCACCCCTCCAACCCTTTCCTGTGGTGAGCACCCCTTACGAGCAGGTGGGCATCAACATCGTGGGACCCCTGGACCCCAATACAGCCTTAGGCAACAGGTTTATTCTGGTCTTGGTGGATCATGCCACCCTGTACCTGGAAGCAGTCCCTCTCAGGACAATCACAGCACCATTGGTGGGCTGTGCATTGATGGGGATCTTTTCCTGTGTGGGGTTCCCCAGAGAGGTGGTCTCCGACCAGGGTACCAACTTCATCTCAAGGTACATGAAGTCTCTGTGGGAGGAGTGTGGGGTAACTAATAAGTTCCAAAATAACAACGTAGGAGCATCATTACTGAGAAATGACTACAAAATGAAGCAAACCAGTAGTCTGGCATATAGTCTAAATTGCTTGTGAAAAAACCTCAGTTGGTTTGTTTGAAAGCCCTCACTCACCGACCTGGTCGGTGACATGCTTCATCATCAGGCCCCACCGGGAGTGGCGAGTGCCACCCTGGTGTGCTGCAACGCCAGATTACTGCGGAGCTGGTTTTTGTGATTGTGAAGTGAAAGATAAAATGGACAATTGAGTCAAAAAAAGGGATTTTATTAGTTTCTCCAATTGGTCAGGGCTAAAAAATAATTATGCATGATAACGGACCAAATTACAAGTCCATTGTTATCATAGCGTGAGGTCGGTCAACATGTTTCTGCCTATGTGAAATGTTATATCAGGCATTCGTCAGGACCAGTGAATTTAAAATAAGGATGTGTTTGTTTGTGTATCAAGACCGCAGTGGTATGGGCGCGCTAAGGCCCACCCTAGCCTGAGGTCAAATATGTGAAAAATACATACAATTTTGTATAGGATTCCAAAACGTTAGAGTGGAACTGAGTTTATTGGGGGGCGCTTAAACTTAGAGCGCCATGGGTCTCAGGAGGGGGGTGGTAGCAATTGACACACCGCCCTGAATGCTAGGCACCTGCTTGGTACCTGCAACTAGTTCTACGGGGTCCGGCAATCTAGGGCGTTGCAGGTATCAAGCGGGTGCCTAGCATTCAGGGCGGTGTGCCAATTGCTACCACCCCCCTCCCAAGACCCATGGCACTCTAAGTTTAAGCGCCCAGTTTGTGGTGTTTTCACTGTGTAGCTGTGAGTGTTGGTACAAATACTTTACACATTGCCTTTGATAAGCCTTGACTGCTCGTGCCAAGCTAACAAGGGGGTGAGCAGGGGTTATCTCGGAGGGTTTCCTCCTTACCCTGACTAGAAGCAAGGGTCCCTATTTGGACAGTGGTACCTACCTCTGCCATCTAGAGACCCCCAGTTCTAACAACAGGCATCTGCAGAGTAGGCGCTGGAGAAGCCCCGGGAGGTGTAGAGGCCTGGGTTGCTGCTATGAAACAATTGACCCCCCTCCTACTGAGTGATTAACGATCCAGACCCACATTATCAAAGGGAGAAAGGTGACACTGGGTGGGAGATGCCCAGAACTGATGAGGCAGGGGTTGGGGACCCCTGAGCACATCGAACTTCAAAGACATTTAGGAGTATAACTATGAGAGCTGGGGCCCCTGAACGTTGGAATAGAGATGGATTGAGTCTGAAAAGGCTTAGACCCATTTCGCTGCCTAGAGGAAACTCTGCTAAGGAAGGAACAACTGAAGAGACTGCTGGGAAGGACCAACCCTTGCTTCGTGATCTGGGTCTGGTCTGCAGTTTGCTTTTTCAACCAAGCAAGAGGCAGTTGGGGCTGTGCTGTGTGCACTGGGTTCCCCTGCTTGAAGAAGACTGTGCTTTGTTCTGTGTCTTGCTGCTGCTCTGCTGCACTGCCCTCCTGTTGCTTTGCTGCCAAGGAGAGGGGAAGGACTTTTGTGAGCTGGCTCCCTGTTTGGAAACACAGAAACATAAAAGTTTACGGAGAAGTTTCATGCAACGTGGTGGGCACGTGTTGTGGCAGTTTGAGACCCTTGGAAGGGTTGCCATGTGATCTTGAAAACACGGAAGAGGAGTGAGACTTGGATGCGCTGGATGCATGTTGGGGTGCACAGGAAGTGTTGGTGAAGAGCACTTGGTCAACGTGTGCATCGGAGGTGAATCAAGTCTCGGACGCGCTGGGCACGTGTCGTGGTGCACAGGGCATGTTGGTGAAGAGCGCCTGGTCGGTGTGTGCATCGGAGGTGAAGTGAGACTCTGACTCGCAGGGTGTGTGCTGTGGTGCACTGCAGGCGCTGGTGAAGATTGCCTGGTCAGCGTGTGCATTGGAAGTGGAGAGTGTCTCAGATGCGCAGGGTGTTTGTGGGGGTGCACCGGAGGCAATGGTGAAGAGCGCCTTGTCATCGAGTGCACCGGAGGAAAACTGAGGCTCGGACACTGAGCGTGTCAGGGTGTAGCCGAAGGTGTTGGTGAAAAGCGCCTGGATATCGGGGCTCCAGAGTTGAAATAAATCTCAGTGAAGCAGTGTGTGTGCTTTGGTGCATCCTGGGACTTTGGAGGAGATCAGCTGATCGTCGTGTGCACCGGAAGAAAGTGAGTCTCTGCAGCGCGGTGTGCGTGTCTTGGTGCCAACGGAGACCGCAGGATGGAGTACCTGGTGAACATGCACTCAGAGTCGACGTGAAGTCCCATCAGCGTTGTGTGTGTGGCTTCGTGCCAGAGGAGACCCAAAGGGTGCTATGGTGAACGTGTACCTGGAGTAACATAAACTCAGAGGCGTGGGGTACGTGTACCCTGTGGCGTTGAGACCTTCCTAATAGGTACGGCCCGAACCGGCAGCCCCGGAGGAGCTGAGCTGTCAGGCCGAGCCGCTGAGGCCCATTGAGAAAGTTCTACATAGAAGGCCCAGTTTGCTGACGGAGGAGAGGAGTGGGGTCGCGCCCCCAGGTAACTGGATCATTACCAGGGCAGGGTGCATGCTCGGAGGGACAACCTCTCGGCCTCTCATTCTTGCTGGTGACGTGAGCCTTGGCTTTGGCTCAGATTGGGCCCGTACTGACCAAAGGAGGGGCAGTACTGGGGCCCGGATTGAGAAGTTGTGCTTTCTGTCATTGTTGATACGTGTGGGGGGGCAACTGTTATCAAAGGGGCTGATTGCCGTAATACACATTGCCAATATTGCTGCTAACGAACTCCCAGACTGTCTTATGACGCCTGACATTATTTCTGCATAACGAAGTACACAATTGTAGGGCTACACATTGCATTATATCTCCATTGCCAAGTACAGGATTGTAGCGGCCGGCATTGCATTATTCCTTCATTGCAAAGTACATGATTGTAGCTTTGCATTGCATTATTCCTTATTTGCAAAGTACATGATTGCAGCGGTGCGCATTGCATTATTTCTTCAATGCAAAGTACGTGATTGGGGTGGGACGCATTGCCTTATTCCTTCATTGCTCAGTACATGATTGTAGCAGTACGCATTGCATTATTTCTCCTATTGCAAGGTACCAGGATGTATCGTTAAGCATTGTATTATTTCTCCTTTGCTCAGCACAGGGTTGTATCGTTACGCAGAGCACTATTGTTTGTGCATTGCAACGTGTGCGATTCTAGCATTATAACAAGCATAGCATTTGGAAAGCGTTGGTTGGGATTTGAACCTACCAGCCAGCCGGAACAAATATTACCCGTTATTATATGTTGGCTTTTGTATCGTGGTCTGATCATATATCTTTTTAAGTAAAGTTTATACTCGTTTTATCAAACTCGTGTGGAGTCCATTTGTGGTGTCACAAGAGCGTTGCTGTGAGCGAAGTTGCACAGACTGTACACTTGTGCCTTGGAGATAGGTCCGGCTGCTGGTGCCAAGCTACTAGAGTGAGCAGGGCTATCTCAACCGGTGTCCTTGGCATAACTTTGAGTGAGGAGTCCCGGGTCTCGCATTTGGTGACAGTGGTCAAGGACGGGGACTCCAGCTTCCAACAACAGCTAACAAATAATTGCAGCTCAACATTATATCAAAACTATCCCATTGCCTCTGCCACATGTGATCATACACACAGCTGCAATCTTACATATTAGGACCTGTGGAAAGAGTGAAATCAGTAAACAACAATTCTGGGTAGTTCTGGCATAGGAGATCCTTCCTACTTGGGCCATATGAAGTGCAGTGTCCCTGCCACTATAGTTTAAGAAGCACACAATAATGACACATGGAGTGCCGGGGGGGGGGGGGTGCTGCATAAGGGCTCAATGCGTATGTTCCACAATAAGACCTCTTAAAAAAAGATTTGATTAATAATAGTATCATCTCCATGAAATTTTCAATTTTGCCCGTAGTCATGGTTTTGGGGATTCACAGTGCCAGTAGGTTGTTTCTTCTTGTGCAGACTTCCAAATCTTCGTTTTTAGTTTTGATTTCAGCCACTTCTTTTCTACGGTTGGTTTGTTGGATGTCATGTACCGCCACTTGGCCCTCCCAGTCAGTTATCCCTCATTCTACCATATCAATTTTCTCTGCCTGTTTGGCCATTCTCTCCTTTAGTGGGTCTAAGTGCACAGTCAATTAGTAAATTTTTTTTACATCTATTATGGACAGGACATTTTTCAGGTCTAGTATACGAGATTCGTTACCGGCTGTGTCCAGCTTGCCATCGAGGGCTGTAACCCCCACGTCTGTGTTTTCCTGTTTCATTACACCCTTTTGCTTGTAGGACAGTTTGGATTGCCAGCAACTCATGTTTAGTCTCAAGAGTATCCACTGGCTTCAGCGTCAGATCAGACAAAACTCTGCTATCCCCATCTTCGAGGGGTGTGGTAGACATTTTCGTGTGACTAGCAGGATTGGGTGGTAGGGCTCCCAGGTCCTCAGATTCTGGTTGTACTGTTCAACTAAGCCGGTGCCTATTTGTGATCATGGAGACCCAAGCCATTATTATTGTGAATGTGTTAGTCTGTGTTAATATTCTTAGGCCCTGATTACGAGTGTAGGTGCTATTTAGCACACCTGATAAATAAAGATACCACAGGGTACGTTATCTATTGAGTGCAATAAATACACATATTAAGAGTTTTTGGAGAATAATGTGCAGCTTTTGGTGTTTAAAACACCAAAATCCACATAGTGCGGTAAATAACATGTATATTTCCACTGTTAAATTTCAGCAGGTCTGACCTGCTGAAATTTAATGAAGCTGGAGGTATTCAACACATCTGATAATTATCGGATATGTTACATAGCTTTTCACTCATGATTCCAACTAGTGCGTAATCAAGGCTTTATAAATGGGTTGAACTGAACCAGCCCACCCATGACCAGGCTTTGAGTCTCCTACTTGATATTGGCGCTAAACCCAACACCCAAGAGTGTGGCAACATCAAGTTCAGCAGTTCGATTTGGCTTTCGCCTAGGCCCGATATAATTCCTGCAGCCCACAGCTGGTCCTTCTATTCGAGCCCCAGCGCCTGGGACAAAGGCCCAGCAAAGCGCTATTACGCGGTCAGGTAAAGCAGGTAAATATACTCATTAGCACGTGCAGGAGAAGGACAGATGCAAATCTGCTGAATTCAGAATCTGGTTTTGTGATATGCAGCATGAATTGGGGCTCTCAATGAGCATGCTGGAATTGTTACGCCACACCTTACTTAGACACAGTAGGCCCGAGCGATAACATAGTCCTCCTTCGTTGTCTTTTTATAGCTGTGTTCTTATGCGTTTTGCCTCCCATCATCAACTGGACACATCAATGTAGGCCAGCTGATGGTGGTGGCCGTGCCACTGCCCCGGAGGCCAGTGCAGTCCATCCATGAGCTCTTACAGTGCGAATTAGGCTGTCACCAGCGCAGTTCTCTTCTGCCAGGCCACTCGATAATGGCCCCTCCTCTGCTGAAACCCTCATGGAGGTGTATTGCTGCCAAATGGAGTTAGTGAAAGGTCCTCTTCACACCTTTAGACCTCACAGCTTGAATGAGCGACCGCAGCAGGACTGGCTACCAGCATCACATATTCTGCTCAGCTCCACGGTCACACCAAAAACCCTCCCTGGCCTCACGCTATTTAGGTATGCCATTGTTTGGCATTTTCAGCATATCAGCTGTAGGATCGAGGTGGATTTAAGACACTAGCCTTAGAAGCTTATTGCATAGTGGGCAGCAGCTCCCTGCAACCCCAACTGCAACCCCTTGTGCTTTGGTTATGCCTAAATAGTTTTGCCAATAACTAATCCACAAGAATACAGCATGACAAATCATACAATGCAAAGCTGCCGAGTGTAAATTGAGGCTTATGAACTTTACTAATGGATGACTAACTAAAGATTTCCCAACTCGAATTTCACACCCCCTTCCAACATACACAAGTTACAGTCTGTGCATCAACATACATTCGGTTTTATTAATTACAAGACTAGGACTCTTTAACTGTTAGCATTAGTTAAAGCCATAATTTAGTAAATAAAAAGCCTCCTCACCATGAAAAATTAGCCATATAATCCTCTTTTTAGCCAAAAAATTCAATGAAACAAAAAGAAAGTATTTGTACATTATTTTGGGCCTTCCACAGAGCCACCTTCCAGAGAGAGTAAAGCTCGCCATTGAGGCAGACAGTTAGCAAGATCTCCATACTGGACCATCATTTAGGGCATACAAATCAATGTCAACTGAGAGTAGACTGTATCAAGTTAGCATGGAAGTTCATGGTGCGAATGATGGATACTTCATATTTAGTTTAGCGTTTTTCAAACAAAGGAGATTGCTTGGGAAATGGTATAATTTATCAACACCTTTCCGTAGTATGTTCTTTTCTAAAAATAATCTTCATTTACTTCCCTCATCCCACGTGTGTATGCTACAGTCTAATCTTTTGAACCTGGGATGCACACACTGCTGTTTGCACACACTGCTTCTCCTGATATTTATCAGAAATAGAAGAAATGCATGTATGTCCCGGAGAACATTCCTGTGCCCAAGTGTGCACTATAGACCGAGTGCCATGAAAGTAAAAATTGCTGTTTAATAAGGGAGACATTTATTAAAATGTAATACTTTAAGCAATATTCCCAACAAAGCAGAATGACAACATCTATGCTAAAGTGTAATCTGTACACAAAGTAGAGAAACATGTTTGAAACTGGATTGTTATTTATAGATATGACAAGATTACCAACAGTAAGTGAAATCAAACATTTAAAATAAGATAAAAAATGCATTCTGAATTCTTTTTTTTCTAATAATTAGTAGGACACCATAAGGATGTCCAGATGAACCAATGTCATGTGGATGCTGCGTGACAGGATTTATTTGAATATACATTAGTACATTGCAGGTATTGAAATCATGGTTCTTTTTCAATAGAAACTGACAGACCTCATTATCATGACTGTTAAAAATAATTCAAGACTTGAAAGGTTTCTCTAAAATGGTCTCATTTGACCACTCTACACATCATAATGACTATAAAAAAAAGAAAAAAATACCTAAATAAATACTTTTCCATTTACAAGCACGCACATTTGCCAGATATGAGCAATGACATAAGATCATACTTTAATAGAGGAAAATCACATAGTGGTTCATCCAGTAATATGAATGGGGTTCTAGAGGCATTTCATGGGTCTCTATGAAACATGGATTTCATCAGCAAGTGAATAGCCTCAAACCAGTCTGCAGCGCTTTACTATTGCGTTTTGTTGATTCAATATTCCAATGATAAAAATCCACCTTTATACAGACTTCACTTGCAGTTTTTAATAAGCAATAACATTTGAAAAACAATAAAACTATTCAACCCAACTGCCATAAAATAATCATGTAATATAAATATAAAAGATATAATATAAAAAATACAAACTGAATAACATTTATGACATGGCCCTATATCCCAATCTGAGAGGTCTGCTCATATATACGAACCAAATGGCCTTTGGCGTTGTTGTTTATAACATCATCAGTACCCCATTATGAAATTGTACACTGAAATATATCTGGACCTTAATGTTTACATAATTCATTAAGGCCTCCACCATCCCCATGCACATGAATGGAATAGAAAAATGTGCCCCATGGTCAACAAAATGTAAGGTTCCCAACATATCGAGTAATCATATTAAAGAGCCATCTCTTACAGCATGCCCAAGGCAACTTTCACAGTGGGAGGGTAGTTTCAACATATTAGTGTTTTTTTCCAAAGCTAGAAAGCACAATAATTGAATATTACCTGACATTCACAATGTCTAGACATGGTTTCTTCATGAACCTTATAACTCTGCATGCTGAAAGGTGAAAGAAGCCCTCCCATGTTTACTATAGCCAAAAAAAAGTATTGGATGTGTTGCTGAAACGACTTATAATTTCATAATAGCCTCCCTCCTTGGGGAGAGGATGTGGCCTAACGGCTAAGGCAGTCGCCTCAAATCTGGAGAACCGGGTTTGAGTCTTGGCAATGACGCTCAGCATCCTGTGATTCTGGGCAAATCACTTAACCTCTTGGGTGCCCATGACACGCTCAGCTTGTCATGCAGCACGGTGGCGCTGTGCTGATGATGGGCTGAGCTCATCATGACCGTTACGGAATGCCCACGTGGGGATAATTCCCCAGCTTTGCTGGGCTTTCCATTGGAACGGGCATGGTCATGACGAGCTCAGCTCGTCATGAGCACATTGCCACCGTGCTGCATGACAAGCCGAGCTCGTCATGAGCACCGCAGCGATGCGCGCGGCCCCCTCCTCCCGCGGGGGAATTAGGCCCGCGGCGAAAGCGTTAATCTCCTCGTGCCTAACAAAAATGAATGTGTCCTCATGTAACTCAACTGGTGCTCTTGTAAAGCGCTCTGAAAACTTCAGGGCAAGTTCACGCTATATAAAACTCCGGGGGAAAAAACACATCGTATTTGATGCTTATGAATGAGTTTACCTGTGTGTATATTTACCCAAGCAACAATGGTTGCAAAAAAGCATGGAAGCCCTTTTCACATCCCTCCATATGTTACTTCCTCTTTCTGTGTTCACTAATTAACCACTATGTATAATAAATCATAACAGCCATTCCCTTATTTACATCTGCAGGAGGTGTCTTATGGTTTATAAACGACTGAAACAGCCTAGATATTTTATGTTGTTTCTCCTATGTGTTATTGCTGTTGGCATTTTAGGTATGTTAGGTGCAAAGCCCATTCCACCTTCACTGCATTTGTATGATTTGTCTTCTGTATGCCTTCACAGATGGATGGTTAGGACTGATTCTTGAGCAAATCTCTTTCCACATACACTGCATGTGTGTGCATTTCTCAATTGTGTGTTAGCTGCTGACCCTTTAGTTGAATGGATTTACCAAACCTCTTTCAACATTCATTGCATTTGCATGTTTTTTCTTCTGAATGCCATTGCAGAAGGATGGTTAGACCTGATGTTCTGAATAAAGTTTCCCCCCTTTGTGTTAGATGGTGACTCTTTTGATGTGTGGATTTACTAAAGCTTTTTCCACATTCACTGCAATTGTATGGTTTTTCTGCTACATACATTTGCAGATGGATGCTTAGGATTGATGCTTAAGTAAAGAAATTTCCACATTCATCCAAGTGTATGATTTTTACTGTATGCATGCGCTGGTGGATCTTTAAAGTTGATAAATGAGAAAAGCTCATTCCACATTCACTGCATGTGTATGGTTTTCCCCCTGTGTGTGTTGGCTGGTGGCTCTTTAGAAGTGTAGAGCTACTAAAGCTCTTTCCACATTCACTCTATGTGTATGGCTTTTCTCCTGTATGCGTTCGCACATGGGAGTTTAGGTGCCCAGCTTGAGTAAAGCTCCTTCCACATTCACTGCAAGTATATGGTTTTTCTCCTGTATGCATTCGCACATGGGTTTTTAGGTGCCCAGCTTGAGTAAAGCTCTTTCCACATTCACTGCAAGTATATGGTTTTTCTCCTGTATGCCGTCGCAGATGGATGGTTAGGTCTCTTGCTTCAGAAAAGCTCTTTCCACATTCACTACACGTGTATGGTTTTTCTCCTGTATGCCTGCGCAGATGGATGGTTAGTGCTGATACGTAAATAAAGCCCTTTCCACATTCACTGCATGTGTATGCTTTTTCTCCTGTATGCCATTTCAGATGGATTGCTAGGTGTGATGCTTTAGTAAAGCTCTTTCCACATTCATCGCATGTGTGTGGTTTTTCCCCTGTGTGTGTCAGATGGTGGCTCTTTAGATACGAAGATGTATTAAAGCTCTTTCCACATTCACTGCATATGTGTGGTTTTTCTCCTGTATGCCTGCCCAGAGGTTTTTCTCCTGTATGCCTGCGCAGATGAATGGTTAGTGCTGATGCGCGAATAAAGCTCTTTCCACATTCACTGCACGTGTATGGTTTTTCCCCTGTGTGTGTCAGATGGTGTCTCTTTAGAGTACCAGATCTACTAAAGCTCTGTCCACATTCACTGCATGTGTATGGTTTTTCTCCTGTATGCCTGCGCAGATGGATGGTTAGTTCTGATGAACGAATAAAGATCTTTCCACATTCACTGCATGTGTATGGTTTTTCTCCTGTATGCCTGCGCAGATGGATGGTTAGTTCTGATGAACGAATAAAGATCTTTCCACATTCACTGCACATGTATGGTTTTTCCCCCGTGTGTGTCAGATGGTGTCTCTTTAGTTGCGTAGCTTCCCTAAAGCTCTTTCCACATTCACTACAAGTGTAAGGTGTTTCCCCTGTATGCATACGCTGGTGGTTCTTTACAGTTGATAAACGAGCAAAGCTCTTTCCACATTCGGTGCAAGTGTAAGGTTTTTCCCCAGTGTGCATACGCTGGTGTTTCTTTAAATTTGATAATAAAGCAAAGCTCTTTCCACATTCGCTGCAAGTGCATGGTTTTTCTCCTGTATGTGTTAGGTGGTGGCTCTTTAGATGTGAGGATGCACTAAAGCTCTTTCCACATTCTTGGCATGTGTATGGCTTTTCCCCTGTGTGTGTCAGATGGTGTGTCTTAAGATATGTAGATCTACTAAAGCTCTTTCCACATTCCCCGCATGTGTATAGTTTTTCCCCCGTGTGTGTCAGATGATGTCGCTTTAGTTGCTTAGCTTCCCTAAAGCTCTTTCCACATTCACTACAAGTGTAAGGTGTTTCCCCTGTATGCATACGCTGGTGACTCTTTACAGTTGATAAATGAGTAAAGCTCTTTCCACCTTCGCTGCAAGCATAACGTTTTTCTCCTATATGTGTTAGGTGGTGGCTCCTTAAATTTGCAGATGTACTAAAACTCTTTCCACATTCTTGGCATGTGTATGGCTTTTCTCCTGTATGCTGTCGCAGATGAATGGTTAGATCCAATGCTTTAGTAAAGCTCTTTTCACATTCACTGCATGTGTATGGTTTTACCCCTATTTGCTTTTCCTGATGGACATTTAGTTTTAATAAATCAGTATAGTGTTTGCTACATTCCCTGCAAGGAAATGATTTTTCCCCAGTGTGTGATTGCTGATGGATCTTTAGTTTTCCTGAGAAAGTAAAGCTCTTTCCACATTTACCGCAGGTGTAAGGTTTTTCTGTGTGCATTTGTTGATGGATCTGTAAGTTTGCTGAGAGAGTAAAGCTCTTTCCATTTTCACTGCCTGTGTCTGTGTGTTCTACTGTATGTGTTTGATATTTGCCCCACAGAGCTGATGACTCATTAAAAGCCATTTCACATTCATTAAACCTAAATAAGCTTTCTGTTTGGCTGTTAGTGGTGGCAGTGTAGGGATTAGAAGTTATTAACACTCTTCTCACAAACACAGAACCGTTATGTTATTTCTTTTGGTTTTGTTTGTTAATGAACTCTTGGTTGTGCCACATTCAAAATATCCTCATGCGTTTTCCCCTGTGCATGGTTGGTGATGCTACTTCAGTAATGAGGAGAAGCCAAAGCTCGTCTTACGTTGTGTGTATATTTTTTTCTTTGGGGCTTAGAGTCTAAGCGTCGGTTATATTTTGACATAAATCATGTTAATGTGTTTGCTGACTGATCATTGTTGTTCCTGAATCACTAACTATATTTTAATCTTCACTAGGTTTTCGCAGTAGATATGTTCTTGCAGGACTGATAACATGCGTATGATATTTCTAACAGGAGCTGTGTTTTCAACCTGCATTAAGAACTTTCTAGAATGTGTGCAAAGAATTAACCTCACAGCATATCTAAATAGTCTGTTTCTTGGACAATATTTATGAAATACACACATAGAACAAAACTCAATACCAAGTCGTTATGCTCTAGAATAATGTTCTGCATTGCAAGTAGCCAAACACTTCTTTCCTTTTACTTTCAGATGTCTGGTTCACGATTCAGGTTTTGTATACCTATGTTTTGTATACCTCTTTCTAGAGATTGTAAGGTCCAGCCAAAACAGCGTTTATGACAGACTAACACCATAGTATTGATATTGTCATGTTAGAGAGGGGAGCACTTTTTAGAACTACCTGATCATTATCAAAGATAAAGGGTGGTATCTAGCATGTTTATATTTTGGATGTGTTCTGGCAGTGTCATTTTTGTGATTTTACTTTATTTGGATGTTTTGTGACCAGCAGCATAGATGCCCTCAGCCTCTTGAAGCCGCCGGATTGCACTTGATGTTACTGTAGGACACGCCTGTTCATGTATGAGATTCTCTGTCTCCTACTGAGTTGTTCTATTTTGAATTACTGTTTGGCATCATTTCTGGTTCTTCTCAAGTATCAGATAGCTTTCCAGTATTGTCATGTTTTCTTCAATACTCTTCATCTTATTATAAGTTCAGGAATCTCCTCTCTGTGGATACAAAAATACCTGTAATGTCGTAAACTATAAGCAGCAAAGTGTCTGAAGAAATGTTTTCAAAAAAAATCTAACACTTGAATACATTTTAGCCACCGGTAATTACTCTAGGTTGCAATGCAGTACATCTTTTTAGCTCACTGTGCCGCTATCCACAACAATCATTCTTATGGAAATCGGCATTCATTGATCATGCTGCAATAAAATAAGAACAGCCCAATTTCGGGAGAGGCTAGAGAGGTCAACCTCGAAGCTGGGGAACCATGTTCGAGTATCGGCAACAACGCTCAACATCCTGCGATTCTGGGCAAATCACTTAATCTCCCCGTGCCTAACAAAAATGAATATGTCCATCTGTAACTAAACTGGTGCTCATGTAAAGCGCTCGGATACCTGATACCTTCGGGTCTAGTTTGCGCTATATAACACTCTAAAAAAACATTTAAAAAAAATATGTACCAGAGTCCACATTCATTTGAATAGTAACATATGCAACACCACATAATGGTGTTGACCTTGCCCTTGGTCAGTGAGTTGTGGCTTAAGTCCTATGCCACAGCAAGACAATTAATTAATACATTTCACTTTATCATGTTTGTAGCTTAGGAAATAATAATGTTACAACAGAATCATTTTCAGGACAAAAAACTAATCCTAGAGGGAAAATGAGAATAGGGTAGCATGTCAAAGTGTATGAGGTCTGTACGTTCACTGACCAAAAGAGTGGCCAAGCAATGTCTATATGATCCCAAAGCGCGATTAGAGGGCCTGCCACATTTTAGTGTATTACTGCTTCCTGCTGAATGCATAGAGATTGGTCATGTGTTCAATAATGGCGGGTTTATTAGGTTCAACACAAACAGTTTAGAGGGACGGCAGTTCTTAGTTTTTGCAAACCTTACCGTAAGTAATTAAGGTCTTTTAACACTGTTCACAATCTCAATCAAACTGCTGTCAAACATATGGGGTGCCATTAGATTTCGATGCGATACATATGATGCACAGATCAATCAGGAAGAAACCAAATCTGCTAATCAGTTCCAAGTAAGATGTGTAAGACTAACTAAAGCTGACTTGAACAAGACTTATGTGCATGTTAAAACAAATTCTGGAAGTGCCAGATCTAAAATGACACAGAGTATACTCGGCTCCCAAGTAGCTACACGAGATAGGTTTGTACCAGGTATGAAAATCACAGAGGAGATTTTTATCCACATATTGCATTCCAGCTCAGTGCTAGCACACTACTGTGATATTACAGTAAACTTAATGAAAGGTGTTTAAAGAGACACCAATTTCTGTATTTACCCTGCTATCAGGTAGGAGAAGAATAGCCATGCACCGGTTAGCCTGATCAGGCTCAGCAAGTGGCTTAAAGCTGCTAGTCACTGGAGTGTTGCTGAACAAATTCACATGCAGCACTGAGGAAAATGAAATTTTACATGGCCAGTATGTCCCCTACGTGTACCCCAACGAGTACACAAGCGTTTAGTGTACGTGCATGTCCATCCATGCATTTTTCCCTCCATGGCCGAAATGAAGACGCACATGCATTTGCGTCCAACGTTAACATGTCAGGTACCAAGTCCTCCATGAAAGAAATGTTAATTCTGCACTGAGGCCTACGTTGCCAATGCATTTACATGGTACACGTTTAAAAGTCGAGAAGCACACGTTTTTGTGGCCCAGCCGAGCCAGGCCCTGAATTCAGGCTCCGAGCCTCTTCTGAGCCTCTTCTGACTCTGAAAGCTGCAGTTTAGGTATGCATCCCTGACCTCTCCCTTACTCCCTGCTCAGCCGAGAGGTGCCCGGCCTGGCCTGCCTGCCAAGACGGTATTTTGCCTACAGTTATCTGTTCAGCTCCGCAAAAACACATTCCAGTCTAGTGAAAGAGGTAAACATATCTCCGCCTGCAGAGCATAGGGCCTAGCCTTCCTGTCTCCATGCAAGTGATTTACTGAACCCGTTGCCATAGTAGGCCCATGCCCCCACGCCATGCACGAAGAAATATATGCGCACACTAGCATTTAGTAATGAACAGCCTTTACTCGAGAAACCTTTACTTCAGACAATACATCCTCCAAACATTAGATATCAGATACGTCAAAGGTACAGGTCGTTCTGACATCCCAGACTCCAGACTCCTCTACTAGTGCTAGAAGTCAGCCCCCAGCTCTCCCCAGTTACACGTCAATTTCACGTCATGACCAGTTGCGCGCACATGTAGGGTAAAGGGTTTCTGCTGACCCTGCAGATCTCCTCTATGCATCCACCCATCTATGACACACCTATGACTCATCAAGTGCACACCCTCATGTACGCCTCCTTACAAGCCTTCATTCACGCCCATGTGTTCTTATCTCTCTCTTTCACTTGTTCCGCCTTCTCTATTCAATGCAATTGTATGGCTTTACTATATATAATGTGTTATGTGAATAAATCTTCAGATGACGGTTGACGACCCTTCCTGAACCTTAGTGGTGATGGAACCCGATTCTCCATTGACTCGAGTCACTGTATTAAAGCCCTTTTGACTCGGACACCACGGACTCTGCCTCTCATTTTATTGAGCTATCCTTATTCCTTATTAATGCATAGAAATTATGGTAGGGTAATGTTTTATTTACCACAGCACACAGGAAATGACCCTAAACTTAATGAGCACCTGGGAAGATGATACAAAATACTGTCTTAGGTGATGTATGTCTAAGAAATGCTGCCTTCCTGAAACACAACGCAGCCTAGTTTTATACCTGACAGTCTTTCTTTAGAGCACCCTTTTAAACAATTAGTGTAACTGATTTATAGCTATTAAATTTTTTTAGGCTGTAATTGATTACTTGATGGTTTGGAAGATCACCCACTTGATACTATATTTGATGCTTGTGTTTAAAGATTATGAAAACACAATACAAAAAAAATCTGTCAATGCACCAGAAAACGGGAGCTCAGAAATCATCAAACAATACTCAAAATACTTACAGAAATGTCTAGTACTTTAAGAGAACCGAGCACCTTCTAACTGGTGCATTCAGTGCAAGTAAAACTATCAACTAAAAAATGTATTGCTAACTACAGACTTCTCTCAACCAACCTACAACTACTCACCAAAATCGCAGCAGATAGTGAGAGAAGGTATGAATCTACGAAACAACTAACAACAATGACACCACAGACACTGAGCACCATACAAGACCAAAGGGAAGCACACTACAGTGGAATGGCAACCTGCAAACCCAGCAGCACAGACACAACCAACTCCAACCACAAACAAAACATACCCTAAAATGTATGGCTCGTGTGATGTTCAAGATGCAAGCCTCCAATACGTGTGGAGAGGGTGTAGCCTTACAGCTAGAGCGGTGGACCTCGAAGCTGAGGAACCGGTTTAGAGTCTCGGCAACGACGCTCAACATCCTGCGATTCTGGGCAGATCACTTAATCTCACCGTGCCTAAGAAAGAAATGAATGTGTCCATCTGTAATGAAACTGGTGCTCATGTAAAGCGCTCTGATACCCGATGTGTCGGGTCTAGTCCGCGCTATATATAACTATTAAAAAAATAAAATAAAAAATAAAAAATGTGTGTGATAAATTGCAACAGCTCAGATGGTAAGAGACAGTGCTTTAAGGTCACAATAACTTTGACCCAGAAACATAAAAATGAAAAGCAAAAATAGCAGTATTGTAATGAGCATCGAGTGCCAGATACTGTTTTAAGGTCAGAATGCAAGATTGCTCAACTGGGAAACAATGCAAAGGCACATTTATTATACTCTGGATTAAAAGACATTTTAACTGTTTTATGTCACACGATACAAACACTTTATAAAAACGTATTATACCCATCATGTGCTAGCCTTTGTTATGATATGCCCAGAATTCCCAGATCCTGGTCATACAGCAGTCATTATCAAGATGTGTCCAAACACTGCATCAAACTGCTGGAGTGTGGAGTTATTTAAACAAAAAACCCACCCAAAGGGCAAAATGCTAGTGAAATCTACCTGGCCAATAAAGAATTTCACTTTTCAAATCTACTTCCTAAATTAATTATATGTTTGAGCAAAAAAGCATTAATAGATTTCTATTTTGTTTTAATAAAACTAGCACAAATTAAATGCTTTGCAACAATGCTCAACTCAAATATTTTGTAATAGAAAGTGGTATTATTCTTGTTTGCACAAAACATACAAACACATAACATAAATGCTGTGTAATAGGTCATTTCAGGTAGCTTGGTAATCACTGTACACCAAGCAAGATGAGGCCCATTTAATCGGACAAGCTGCTCTGAAACTTATGTAATTTACAGCTCCTGTATCAACAGAGAGGGGCACTCCTTGACCGTATGTGCACAGCAACCATTGTCCTTATACCCAAGGTTGGGAAGCCTGTAGACAGGTGGGTCTCCTACAGGCTGATATCTCTGCTCAATTTGGACAACAAATTACTGGCAAACCGATTGAGAGGGGTAATCTTGGATTTGAAACACCAAGACTAGAATCAGTTTATGCCACATAGATCGATCACAGTGAACATTGCAACAGCAGAAGGAATTAGGGCTCCGTTGGCAGTAGCCTCACGGGACACCAATAAGGGTTTGTTTGATTCAGTGAAATGGCCCTTCTTAGTTGGCATTATGAGCAAGATGGGCTTTGGTTCCAGCTTCTTGAAATGGGGGAGGTTGCTCTATAGAACTGGTACTCAGTACGGCCCACAACGCCTTCACTGGCGGTCTGCGGACCTTGCCTTGCAGTTTCTCCCTCCGACATGAAACACAGACGAAGACTGCAGGAGCATAAGTAGTGAATACCTATTAATTAGCTATTCACTATGTATGCTCATGTGGCCATCTTCTGTGTTTACTGCTGGTCTCTGTGACGTCAGGGCACCTTCAGAGAGCTTCCCAAAAGGCCCTTTAAAAGTCAGATGTAAGCGCTTTCCCAGCTCACTTTTATGAGGGCGTTTTGGGAAGCTTCCTGTTTGGACAGAGACAGATAGACACAGAGACAGATAGAGATAGAGACACAGAGACAGCTAGAGATAGAAGTGGAGAAGTGTGGCTCACTGGTTAGAGCAGGCAGACCCTGAAGCAGAGGTCAGACCCGGGACCAGGGTTCGATTCCCGACGCGGCAGGGTGTTGAGCTCAAATGTCCACGGACTCGATAATTCTCGCTTCGGTGCCTGACCTAATCATGGGTTCACACTATGCAACTCTGGGCATTAAGCTTGTTTAATCTCCACAACGGCCCCCCGGCGGCGGGATGCCTGGCTTTCACCTTGGGGATGCCCTATAGGGGCTATCTCACAGGGAAAAACCAGGATGGGTTCCCAAGGCAAGCGCGGAGATACCCCTTCGGGGGTCGATTCTGGCGCTATATAAGAAATGCAACAACAATAGAGACACAGAGACCGATAGACACACACAGAGACCAATAGACACACACAGAGACCGACAAAGACACAGAGACCGACATAGACACAGAGACCGACAGAAACACAGAGGCCGACAGAGACACAGAGACCAATAAAGACACAGAGACCGATAGAGACACAGAGACCGATGGAGGCGACAGTAGAGGCAGAGAGACAGGGACAGACAGAGATAGAGACAAAAAGAAACAGACAGGGACAGACAGAGACAAAAAGAAACAGACAGGAGACGGAAGGAAACAGAGAGGCAGAGACAGAGAGAGGCAGGGATAGAGGCAGAGACAGAGAGAGGCAGGGATAGAGGCAGAGACAGAGAGAGGTAGGGCAAAAGACAGAGACACAGAGAGGCAGAGATAGAGGCAGGGACAGATAGAGGCAGGGACAGAGAGAGGCAGGGACAGAGTTGGAGAGGGAGACAGAGACGGAGACAGAGACGGAGAGGGAGACAGAGACGGAGAGGGAGACAGAGATAGAGAGGGAGACAGACAAAGAGGGAGACAGACAGAGAGGGAGACAGACAGACAGAGAGGGAGACAGACAGACAGAGAGGGAGATAGACAGAGAGGGAGAGGGTCAGTGTGACGCTGAGGAAGTCTCAATAAAGTTTTTTGAATCGTCCATTTTTTTTAATACCTGTTTTGCCACAATGGCATCTTGTGATGATGTCATACGCCGCATGCCGAGCCACAGGATTAAAGGATTACCTAGACGCAGTTGGGAGAACATCCCCTTGAAGAGGAGAGTGTCGAATGGCGGGAGCTGCGATAAAACTAAGGTAATAAACTCTCCCTTGGTGTCGGGAGGCTTTATAAGGATTGCGGAATAAACTATGGAGATATAAACTATAAATGTCTTGTTTACCGATGTGTTTGCAGATATTGCGGTGCCGGATGGTTGGCGGCAAAATGTCACCTTTGCCCATAAGCTTGCTGAGAAGGTATGCACGCAAATACTTTTATAACTCTTTACAGGTCAACTTGCTTTAGACAAACTTTGTAAAAGTGAATATCTTTGCTGTTTTAGTGCTAATTCAAAAACAACTTCCGTTTGGACATGTGGCGCAGAGGATTTGTATTCTTGCTGTAAGCTGCCTTTTTGAAATTACAAGCGAGTGCACGTGGCCTTCAATATTCTGGTTATCATTAAGTATGGTGTATATTGTGTTACTTTCGATAGAACTACAAGGTTGAAGGACGCTGTCTGGTCAACATTTGTGTGTGTCGGGCGCACAAGGAAACGTTTAAGGTACTTTTTACTCTGAAGATAGCTGAGGTGGCAGAGTATGATTGAAAGCGACATGTATATAATACAAGCACTTTGGTTTTATTTTCACAGCTCGTCTCCCCTGCTTCTGAGGAGATCTCCTTTAATTATCTGTAGGGTTTTAAACGTGTAGACCTGTTTGTGTTTTGCAAATTTAAGTATTATTAATAAAGAAGGTGTCAGGTTTATTTAAAATAATACATGATCAAAAGGATTTTAGTACATAAACCTGAAGCTTATACTATTTTGCCATCATTTGCTGGGATTCTATCTATCCCCCTTCTATTTTTCTTTCATATAAAATCTTTTCATCTCTTCTTTTGATTTTTTCTACTATAACCTGTTTCTGATTTATTGTGGAAAAGCGGGCTTTTCTGTTATATTGAATCTGTGTTATATTGAATTTTGATTGTTTTGGATAAATGTATATGGATGTAATTATGTGTATCATGTAAATATTATTGTTAGGTCCTTTTTTAAAATTGTTCTATTGTGTATCTAAAAATAAAAAGATTCCAAGAGCAGATTTAAAATATAAAATAAAAAGAAAATCCATTTAAAATAATTTGAAAAATTCTTTTCAAATCACTATGAGTGGCACGAGTGATCGGTAGATTTGGTTGTACTAGTGGTATCAGCATTGGCTCATTTGTGTTTGGATTAGCCAGAACCTTGGCCTCTACATTAAGTAGAAATATATGGCGGTACGGCGCGTGCTGATCTGGAAGTCTACCAGGCTTGTGGAACACAAAAACCTCTGCGTGTCTCCAATCGCAAGGCAGACGACCCTGCTCCCTGGCCTCCTCTACTACTCTACAAAAGCACGGCCCCAGCTGCAGAAAATATGGTTTAAAAAATTCACCTGGGAAGCCATTCGGTTCCGGGGCCTTTCCAGGCTGCATCTCACCCAGCGGCGCACCCAGTTCCTCTTCCGTGAGCGGGAGATCCAGCTCCTCACTCACTGCATCAGAAAGGGCCTTAGGTGGCAGGTCATCGAGGAAGCGAACAACTACAGCTGCGGGGAGGCATTTCGTGGGGGCATAAAGTTCTGCATAGCACATGGCAAAGCTTTCAGCAATAGTGGAGGGGTCTGTGAGAGAGGACCCATCCGGGCCCAAAATGCCCGGCAGGGCCTGGGAGTATTTAACGATCTCTGGCATAACCTAGTCAGTAAATTGCTGGACTTATCTCCCCACTGGTAAATCCTACTGTTGGTCACCAGCGACGCCTACCGGGCTTCGTCTAGAAGAAGATGGGCATATTCCTGCTGCGTCAACAGGAGTTGGCGGCGAGCCTGCTGATCTGCACTATCTCTACAGCAAGATTCCAATTCAAATTGCTTTGCCTCTGCCTGGACGAGGGACTCCCTACGCAATCTGTGAGGTGCTGCACAGAAAGAAATGTCTACCCCCGGTGCGTGGGCTTCATCGCCTCCCAAAGGCAGTCAGCCCCCTCTACCGTCCCTACATTAGATGTCAAATATTGGCCAATGGTTAAGGTCAGAGTATGCTACAAGGGACTTATTTAGAAAATAGTCAGTATGATTTATGAGTTATACAAGTGTAACACACTCAGTTGTATCCTCAGGATAACAGTCTTTATACACAATCAAAATAAATTCATGGAAGGAAAAGAGAGAACACACAGAGAAAGAAATATATTTGGCAAATTTATATTTACTGACACAAAATTGTGGAGATGAATACAGACAAATGAATTTGAGCAAAAGTCATGAACAGAGACAAATAATATTTTCTCTACAGGTCACAACTGAAAACATCAACTCCTCATGGATAAGGCAGACAACCTAAATTAATTGATAAGAAATGGTTGTGAGTTAGTGCCAAAGCAACATTTCAGGAGACGATGAAGTGTTGACGTTTCGGTCTAGAGGGCAGTCGTCATATAGACCATCATCAGGACGTAATTTTTCAATGCTGAAAAGACTCCCTGGAACTTCTGAGAGAATGCCAAATGGAATGGTAGAAAACGACAGTGGACGTGGGGCACAATGTCAGCCACAAGTAAAATCTATAGGGGTACAGAGCTCCTTAGATGTGGATAAATTAGGCCACACCGGTTGGGCAAATCTCGGGTAACAGTCGATTTGGTAATGTAACCCAGTTGTTTTGGAACGAGAGCTCGAGCAGCGTTCTACGTATCCTTGCAGGTTCGTCAGAAACGAAATATTGGTCAATGGCACCTTCCAGATGATCTCTATAGTCTTTTTTCTGGAGGTTCTATGCAGAGAGACGCCACCAAAACGGCTGCTTTGCCCGGCCCACACGTAACGTGAGAGTGATCGGCTAGTGGTCCGAAAGTCCACACAGAAGAATATCGGCGGCAATCACTCTGTTATCTATTGCCCGAGGGACAAAGATATAATCAAGGTGGGAGAAGGAGTCATGGAAGGCCGACAGGTATGTATAGCCCTGTGCAGTCCCATGTAGGCGTCGCCAAGGGTCCACCCAATCCAGACCCGCCACCAGTGAATGTAACTTAGTATGCCGACCTGCGTCCAATGGACCCCCAGGTTGCCAACGATCCCAAACCAGGTCTAGCACATCACTTCAATCCCCCCCACAACAGCCAGCCTATCAGGCATGTCTGTCCACAGGGTCATGAGTTTTTTCCCCCATGCCCAAAGAAAGGGGTGGGGGGCATATACACATCCCAGTATTATGGACTCAGTCCCTACCGTCCCCTGAAGAAATAAATATCTACTCTGCGTGTCCCTCCATGTCTTCATGTGTGTGTATGGAACCCGCCTATGGATCAGAATCGCAACTCCCCGGGACCCCCTCGCAAACCCGGAGTGAAATACATAAATGAAACCAAAGCGTTAAAAGCATAGCGCCTTAGTGCCCATACGATGTGTTTATTGCAGCATGAGGACGTCTGTATGCATTCGCTTTGCCTGTTTGAGTATAGCGCCTCACTTGATTTTGTCTAGCGCCCCCCTGACATTCCAACTCATTATTTGAAGGGTCCCAGAGGGATCCCGCTTATCACCAGAAGGCACCGCCATGTGAAGGTTCGAAGTTCAAATGTGGTCTAGACAAGTATATGTGGTCTGGATAAGGCGACTCTGAAGCAATGTAGGTCAGTGCGATCAAACAACAAAACCCCCTTCCCCCCCAAACATCCAAACAGCACCCCCATCATATATCTCAAAAACGATGAAGTATTGTGAGTGGCAGACACCAACGGGAGGTCGTCCCCCCGCCCGTCAATGGATCCCCAACTTACAACCCATTCTCAGCTAGCCCTTTCCCTGCCAACTGATGTGTTGCAGGGATATCGGCCCTCAATTGTGCTTCCCCGGTCAAGGCAAACATATCAAGGAACTATTGGAATAAAGCGCCCCCCCCCAAGATTAGTCTGATGAGGTAGGCAGTCGCTGGGCTGATGCAGTACAGGATGAGGTGCCACACGACTGAGACCTTCACCTGGACCTGGAGCGTCCGTTCCCCTTCCCCCTCTACATAGGTTGTTTCCGCACCATCTCGCTTGACGAGGAATCAGAGTCCCTCCGGCGCGGTGCATGTGGGCGAAGATGCACTGTCTCATCTGTCCATTGTAAGACCTCTTCCGGCGAGTCAAAAAAATGGGTGCGGGATCGCTAGACCACCCGCAGTTTGGCTGGATAGCATAGGGCATAGGAAAGTTTGAGCTCACGTAGATGGGCCTTTGCTGCCATAAAAGACTGCAATCATTGCTGGACCAGTTTAATATAGTTGGGGCAAATTAGGATACGTGCATTGTCAAACAGCAGTGGTTCCTTGGCCCTAGCCTGTTTCAGGACAGTGACCCCGGAGGGAGCCAACTCTCAAGCCACTAGGTGAGGAACCACTCCATGCCACCCTCCTCGCACCCCTCTAGGAATCCAACGATGCGAAGGTTGTTGCGCCGGGCCCTCCCTTCAGTGTCTTCTACCCGGGATGCCAGCCCTTGTCTCCAGGGAGGCTACTTGCAACTGCAGGGTATCTACCTCGTCTTCCACCCCAGAGACCCTCGTATCCATAATCTGTGCCAGCACGTTGCATAAATCTTGGTGTAGCAACATGGCGGCGGATCCAACCGCCCCAATCTTGGCATCCAGGGCATCTCTCGATTGGGTGATGGCGGCCATAAGGGCAGCATTGTCAGGTACGTCCCTCGTCATAGCAAGTTCGACACGTCCCTGTGGCAAAAAGTGTTGTGCCCGCCCCTTGCACAGCGTAGTCTGGATATTGTGTGACCCTAAAATGCCACTAGGGGATAGGTTGCTGCATAGCTCTGTTACGTGGATTCACCCCAATACAAGAATCTGGTATCCATCAGGGGGGTCCTCTCCAGTCAGTGTGGCCTGGCTGCCGATCACAGGGTTGGCAATAGGATGAGGAGAAGGGGACCTCAGGAACCCCACACAACCAAGGGCCACATATAAGGACACCTCTCTCCGAGTCCGCTCACAATCCAACAGTCCACTACAAGCGCCGTTCCCAGCCGAGAGGGCGGGGTCCCACTATAATCCTTCAAGAGCCTCCACACAGTGTATAGATGGCATCACTGCAGCCTTGACCATGTACTCGGGGACCTTGTGGCAAGCTTGTGTGGCCCGACCGACCACCAAGGCGAGCCGGCCTCTCCTCAAAGGAGGTATGTGTGTTGGTCAGTCCCTCACCAGGGGCCGCAAGACAGCACAGGAGGCGCCCGGCCCCAACTCCACAGGCAGGGTTCCAAATACGACCCCACAGCTGGCACCCAACACAGGACCTCGGATGGCAGAGGGGATGTAGGCCTGAGAGGCCCCGCACCAGGCACCGGCAGGAACACAAATTCTCGCCCGTATAATGGCCTCCGCTCCCTCAAGTAGGTGGCAGATGACACCTCCCCTGCAGCTCGACACAGCCGCTGATCATTGGCACATAGTTCCCAAGGGGAGTGGGTCAGGCGGAGGGCACACTCCGGTCACCAGGGAAACCACCCAGGGGGGCCACCACTCCTGCAATCTTCCACCGGGGCCCACGTAGCCTGATAGACCGCCGGTGCGAACCCATCTCACCACAGGGGGAAGGGAGCGCACAGCAGGACCTCAGACCCGGGGGAGCCGCTATCACTAGCTCTTGATCAATCTCAGTGCGGCGATGTTCAGCCCCCAGTCCAGCTGCGCACACCCAAGGTGCTTCCCCTCGTGACACGATCTGGCTGCCGACCAACTACACTCACCGCACTTCAACAGGCTAGGGGGGGGGGCAGCAATCCATGCCTGATGGGCCCGAGGCAGGTCCGGGAGCATCCACCACGTCCCAGATGGCTCCAGAGCAATCCGCACCGCCGAGGCAGCACACCAGCTTTCAGCTCCGGCAAGGCCCAGCACAGTCTGGTGCTCTGGCCTCCACCGCAGGCCACTTGATCCCAGCGAAGACAGGCCCGAAGCAAAATGGAAAACAAGACTTATAAGTGTGGAATATGGACATGATACCAACAAAGAAATTCATCCTTTTCTGTAGACTGGATGGGAGTATATGAAGTAATATCATATTGGATCTATGGGTACAGCTTTTTCCCACCACTGACGGAATTGGTGTATGATACTATGAAATGGGATTATGGATAAAATGACAACATAGGGATCCTTCAATTATGTTTATCAATATACTGAGTCTCAATATTAGGTTTTGCAGTAGAAAGAGGATCGAATATGGTACCCATGGGGGATGCAGGAGTGAAATTATCCGGGTATCTTTGTCGCCATAGATCTAACAGGTTCAGACTCTTAATATAGTCTAACATGACTCTGGACATTCGCGGCTTATTCTGTTTATGAGTACGAGATGTAGAGTCTAGCTCCAGAGTTATAAGAAAATTATTGAAATCTCACCCTAATCAATTTCTTTAGATGGTCAACAATATCGGAGTACTGCATCTATCATATTTAGACTGAATAAGACAGATTGCTAGAATAACGTTTTGAGACCAAGATATAGAGAGCTGGGCTTTATTTTAATATTCTTTAAGATATTTTCTCAGTTAAGGGGGAGGTATAATGGCTGCCTTACTCAGACCTCATGCATCTAATGTAGATTGACATTATTATTTATTTTTGGTGATAGCGGCATGAGCAGTGCTTCTTCCTAAGCCTCAGCCATTCTTGTAAATCTTTCATGGAGTCTCCTGGATCAAGACCATATTTTGAGGGTGTTGTTTAACAAATTGATCAACAACACCTCTTGATTTTATTTCCAAGGCAGTAGACAAGAGAACAGTCAATCAATTAGGCATGTTTTCTGATTTGTCATTATGAACCCATTTTAATGCCAAGACTGGCTGTGTAGAGAGTGCAGCTTTGTATCACGCATCTGGAACATTAATATCAACATTGTCCCATTTGTAACAATTCTCTTCACCACATTTTACAGTACTTCCTGAGTGCACAACCACTGCCATCCCAATTTATGGAAAGGACTGTTGCCCACTCCCATCCTGTGTACACTTATCTAAACTGCAACAATTTAAACATCACCCCAACAAAAATCTGATAAAGAGCTCCTCTCTGGTGTGATTCTTTCCAGTGCTCCCTCCTCTACCTACTTACAGGTGATGGGGACAGAGGTTGTGTCAACCAATACCAAGTGACCCATCCCTTTTGGTGGCGTGCTATCAAAGTCAAAGTCAAAGTCAAAAGTTTATTGTTTCCAATTCTTAAAAATATTACAATATTACATTTACATTACAGAATCACTTGTTAAAAAATTTACTTGTTTAGTGCATTATTAATTTAGCTGGTACAGAAACTTGTTCAATTATTTGTTTGTTTGCTTTGTGATTGTTCTTCTTACTTAGCTGATCAACTCAAATCTGTCCATTTTCCTGCAATTTGATGGGTTGTTATGACCATGCCAAGCTTTGTCTATCAAATGTTGGGTATGCCATTTTCAATGTCTCTTATCTCCCTGTGCTCCGCTTGTCGTATGAGGGATTGTACTTTTCTCATATATTTAACCCCCCTACAAGCCAACACGGAAGATGATCCCTCCAACCATCTAATTACAGCTTGTCTGCATGTACGAATGTTCAATTTGTTAAAAAGGTTTTTTAAAAGTCGTCTCCTTAAGTCCGTGAGAGCTGGGCAAACACAAAGTAGGTGGCGTAGTGTTTCATTATGGTAGCCGCATAAGCGACAAAGAGGGTCCTTGTGACTACCTTTCCAGGATGGTAGCAAGTCCTTTGAATGCTGTAAGCCCAGCCGATGTTCTATGTAACTCTGCTTTAGTTTCTCGTTGAAATAACTTTTTAAATAAGGCTGCGGCAGTATCCCAGAGTATGAATTTATCACGGTCCACCCGTGTCTTCGTTTTGAAAGTATCGTTTTGTCTTCCAGAAAGAATTCCCAATTGACAGCATTATTTGTTGTTTTGTCAAAGCTGCTTCTATCTGAGATAGAATCCCATATCGATTGGATTCCTAGGCTCCTCAAGGATTGAGTCAAGAAATCTCCCCAGCTGCCTAATGTGACCTGTTTCTGCTGGTTTTCAATTTCTTTCCAGCACAGGCTGTCCAGTGAGCCTTCCTCTGACAGACGTATTTTGTGGCAAAGTTTGGCGAAGGTACCCATACTGCGAAACGTTTGATTCAGTAGGCCAAACTCTAGACGAACCTGTGCTGGTGAGGCTGATTTTGATAGGTTAAAAACTGCTTTGTATACCTTTGTTAGCAGATTATTTAACAACCCTGTCTCTTTACCACACCAGATAACAAGTGCGTATGACAAGGTGGGTAAGGTCTGTGCTTTCATCACATTTAGCAGATGTGAATAGTTTGGGCAACTCAATTTCTTTTGCAATAACCGGTGTGCGTAGATCATGGAGTGGGTTTTTGCCTTTAGGTCTATTTTATGTTCTTTATTCGTTGGGCCTCGCCCCAGTTTTAGACCTAAGTATTAATAGGATTGTTCCTTCTTTATTTGGGTACTGTTTGCGTAACATTTAAACAATGATTTTTTTGGGTCTACTAAGCGGACCACTTTGGTCTTTCCTTTGTTTAGTTCCAAGTCTTCGTGCTCCAAATAGGTTACAAGGTTATTAATCATTCTTTGCAGCCCTATTGGGGTTTGACTCAACACGACTATATCGTCCGCATATTGTAGGAACGGAATGGGGGTTTTTGCCAAATTCGGTGGATGACCTTCTCCCACCTGCATATGATTGATGATATCTGCCATGTAGAGATTGAATAAACTTGGGGCCAGGACGCCGCCTTGTTTTAGGCCCTGTTGTGTGCTGATTTCAGCTGTAGCGCTGCTGCCGTCTCCCAGTTTAACTCTTGCCCAGGTGTCACTGTACAGGCTTATCATTGACCCCAATAGGTTCTTTGGTAGCCCCCATGATCTTAATTTTTCCCATAGTCGGATGCGATTCACCCTGTCGAATGCGGCTCGTAGGTCAATAAAACAAGGGAACAATCTGGTCTTCTTTGTTTCCGCTTTTTCCTTTAGAAGGGCGAAGGTTGTCAATTTTGTTAATGTGCCCGTCCTTGGCCTAAAACCCGTTTGGAACATGGGTATTATATTTGTATCTTCCATCCAATCCTTGAGACGCTGTAACAGGCATGATCCGTATAGTTTCGCCTCCACATCGATCAGCGATATCATCCTGTAGTTCCCTGGGTCGTTGTGATCACCCCGCTTGAAGATAGGGTGTATTATGTTCCCATTCCAAGATTTGGGCATTTTGTTCTGGCTATAAATCAAGTTAAAGAGTGGTGTTAAGTATTCTGCCCAGAACTCAGGGGAATGTTTGAAGAGAGCATTCGGGAGCCCGTTGGGGCCTGCTGCACCCTCTGTTTTTAGGCGTTTTATTATACCTTTTAGCTGTTTAGTTGTTACAAGGGTTTCTGGGACTGATTTTTGGTCTTCGGATGTTTTTGAAGCTGTGGTAATCTCGTTGCCAGTGTTATCTGTGGGCCGAATCTCCCTGGCCTGTGATGGTACCCTGATTTCTTTCCACTGGACTTCTTGTGTGCTTAAAAGAATTTTAGTGTGCTCGAGATTTTTGGCGCATATTCTGCAATCTATTTTGCAATGCCGCTTTTGTCCGTTCTCCCTATCTGTATACATGTTTTTAACGTGCTGAATCCATTTGCTTTCTCCAATTCCTGCCTCTTGCCTTAATTGGTTGCCCCTTGTCAATTTGTTAATGATGCTTTAAAATGACCGACCATTATTGTTTTTACCGGCTATTAGTAATTTGGTCCAGATTTCTTCTTGATATGATTTTTTTGCTTTACTCAGCAGTATCTTGTATTTTTTTCGCAGGACCTTTAATTTTGCCTTATCCGGTTTCTTTCCGTTTTTTATCATTATTACCTGCTTCCGGACTTCACATAAGATTTTCCTTTTTCCCTCCCATAGTGTGAGGTTGAACCAGGGCTTCTTCCTGGTGTCGATTCTTCCATTGTTCGGTTTTTTGGTATGCGGATCTCTGGTTAAGGTGTTACATAAATATTCCCATGTTTGTATTGGGTTTTCTTTTTCTTTAGGTGTCATTTCCAACAATTGTTTTTTCAATTTATCCAATATAGGTTTTATGTCTTTTCCTCCCCATTTCAATTTCCGTAGGTTGAATTTTTCAGTATATTGAATGACCGTATTGATCTTTTGGTTTTTATTGGCCAAAATTTTAATTTTGGTAATTAATGGGAGGTGGTCACTTTCTGTCCGCTGCCCGACCGAAAATGTGCTTACCTTTGGCACCAGGCTGTTGCTCATTATAGTGAAGTCTATTGTTGATTTCCGCTTGCCGCTTAAGAAGGTTATTGATGCTGGTTTGTCCCCGTTTACCTTCCCGTTCAGGATTGATAGGCCCAATTCCCCGAGCTCTTGAGTTATACAATTGTCCTTAACTAAGTTGCTATTAAAATCTCGTGTAATAATCAGGGAATATGATTCGTGTGAGGTATGTAATGCTTGGTTCAAAGTCATTAAGGTTGTAAATCTTTCCTTCTTCTGTTTCTTTTCTGGGTGTACATAGACATTGAGCACTAAAGGTTGTGATTGTGCAAGTTTGGGTTGGTTCTTTCTGTAATTTTTATTGCTTGCAGCCAATTTGTCCCAATATCTATTTCTTCCACTTGCCATCCATACAACTGTGTGATATATGTTGTTAGGCCTCCTCTAGGATGTCCAAATTTTGAGAATTTTTCGGCTAGGACATGAAACTCTATGTTACCGGGGATGGATACTTGACTCAAATTCCATGTTTCTTGGAGTAATATTAGGTCGTGTTGTTCCAAGAATTTCGTGGTATCATGGTCTTGCCCCATGTTGTTTAAGCGGTGGACGTTCCAAGAGCAAATGCTGATCGTATGTGGTTTCCACGCATTGGAGTCCTCCCCAGCTTTTTGAATTTTCCCCGGTTCCTTTTGATCATAAAGTGAAATCTGTAGCTGTGGTTTTTTGTTCTCATGCGGCCTTTTGCGATGGCTAGGAGCTCTTATTGCTTAACACCTTTGCGACCCAAGAACAGTCTGTGCTCTTTTCCAGAATGCTTCCTTGTTCCTCTGTGGTTGCTTTGCTCCTTGCTTTTTGTGGGGTTACTGAACATGCACTCTTTAGGCAGGATTTCTGGGAGATTCCGGCTTCCTTTTCCGGCCTTTCCCTTTTGATGTTTTTCAAAAGGGGGAATGGGTATTTTTCCCGTTGATGCCACCTCAGTCCAATGCCCCAGGCTTCAAAGGTTTGGTTCGTAGCGAGTATCTTTTCTACTACGGCTTTTGAAGACCAAGTAGTTAAGGACTATTCTGCATTCCGATTGTTTGCATTGGTTATGAATTCTACAGAGAGCAGATCTTGCGATGATATTTCCTCTAGTTCTGGAATTTCTTTGAAAAGCCGCATTATATTCCCTCTATTCAAGTTGTCTTGTCCACTTGTTATCTGATATTCCGGTATGAAAGAGTTTTTCAGGGGTTTCTTCCTGTGTTTTGGCTAGTTGTTTTTCTTCTTTTTCTTCTTTCTGCTGAGTTTTTTTTGTTATTTCTCCCTTTACGTTTATAATTCTGCCTGGCCCTATAATGTTTTTTGTTGTTTCGTCAGTTGGATTAGATTTTCTATTTAGCTGAAAAGTGGGTGCAGTAGGCCTACCTGTATTTGACTTATTCCGTTTGGGTTTTAGATCTTCAAGTTTGTCATTCTTTGTGTGTATGGATGTCTGTGTGTACCATAAGTACTCATCTTTTTGTTGGAGGTTGCAGGGTCGTCCATGTCCATTTATCTTTATTTTTATCGGTGTTCTTGCGCTTCCATCTTCCATGTCTATTTTTATAATTTTCCTTTGGGTGAATTTGTCGCCCTCAATTGGATATTTTTCCTCATTCCTCCGTGAATTTGGGGTCTGCTTGTCTTGATTGGCCCTTCTTGCTTCAGGAGTTGGGGTTTCGTCTATCTGTTGAATCGTTACTGCCTGATTTCCGTATTCCTCTTGTTTAACTCTTCTTACTTTTGGAGTTGGGATTTCATCTATCTGCTGTATCATTACTACATGATCTCCATGGTCCTCTTGGCATGATAGCTTATCGTCACCTTTGGCTTGGGTCCAACCTTTTTCTTGTTGATGAGTGGTTTTGTGTTTTTGTGTGGTCAGGGTTTTCTACCTTGAGTCTGATTTGGTTTTATGTGCTCGGGTGAGATCACAGATTCGTTAAGCGAGTTGCATCCGTACTCTTCTCTTTACTGGTTCGATTGATCCTGGGTCTTGTCTGTAAGATTTGAAGCGTTTTTTTCCGTTGTTACTTCCTCTTTCTTTGAAGTTGTTTGGTTGAAAATAGGGTAAATGTGATCATTAGTCAGAGGTGGTTCCTTGAGCTGGGTCCTCCCCTTCCTGGCGCGTTTCCTTTGTCTTTTTGTTAGCTTTGTTTTTAAATTGTCAGTTGCGCTTTGCGTGTCATCAATTTGACGGGCTTTCCTGTCTGGGTGTTCCTTATTTGTCTTTTTTTTTCCCGTGGTCCTGGGCGTAGTTTGTAATTTGTTCTTTATTTTCGTATTGACTCCCATTTTCCTCTTCAACCTCCTCTATCCTTCTGGGGCTGCTGATTTTTTTGTTCCCTATTGATGTCTGGACTGCCCCTAAGATGTCTTTTAAGATATCGGGTAGGTTTGACAATTTATCTACCAGTTTGCCGCATACACAGCTTGGCTGGGAGGTATCGGTGTAATGTGCCATGTCTGCCCTCCTTGGTAGAAGGGTTGCCATGTGGTCTAGCCTAGTATTTATACCTGAAATGTGCCCAGCGATCAAATTTATTAGGTCAATTTGTACGTCCATTTTATCAGACTGGAAATTCAGGGCCCTGATTGCCTGCTCCAAGGTGTTAATTAGTGTTTCACTCCATGGGCCCTTGTGAGCCTCTACAGCCGGTATTTCCAATACCGCTGACACTTCTTCTGACCCGCTCACAGAGGAGATCGTGATTGGGGATGTCAGGTGTAGTTTTTTTGGCCATCTTGTTTTTTGTCCGTGCTTCTCTTCCTTTTTATCAGGATTTTTATCTGGACGTAGTGGTGTTGATTCTAGTCTTTCCTCTCCACCCAGTCCCTTTCCCTAATCTTGTGCTGATCTATGTCCACCTTGCAGACTTAGTTTGTTCTTGGAGACTTCTTGTCTTTGGGTTTGAATGTAATTTCCTACTTGATTGTTGGATTCCATAAGTCTGTCCAAGATTATCTCGTTGGGCAAGGAAAAGGAGGTTGGCCATACGTCATCTTGTGTGGTGGTGTGCTCAACCCCGGTTTTGTTTTCCTTTATATTGGGACTGTTGGCCTTATCCTTATTCCTATTCTCTATTATCATGTCTTTTTCCCGAACTGGGGGACTGTGATTGTGTATTTGGGCTAATACCATAATTGGCTTGCGATCTTCTGTGTTGCCATTTGACTTAGCTAGAACTTGAGAGATTTGTAACTGCGGGGTTTGCGACTGATTTGAAGGTTTAATTGGGGAATTGTTCTCAATATTGATTTTTTGTGCCTTTTTGTCCTCCTTCTTGTTATTTGTTTGTGGTTGTTCGCTGTTATTTGTCCTTGATGCGGGTATGATTGGACTTGGTAGGTGGGCTTGTTCCTGCGTTTGACCATAGATGGACCATAGGGTCCTTCAAGAAGAAGAATTTTTGTATCCCAATGATTTTTTTCGGACGGGTTGTCGACAGTTCTGGGGCAGACACTAGTCTCTCTCTTTTCTGTGTAGTTTTCTTCTTTTTTTCCCCCGGTCTTTAATGTGCCCTGGTCTTTGTCTTCATCATTTCCTTTTATCTCGTCACTTCTCTCCTGCCGCACTTTCCCCGATCTCATGGTTTCCTGCTTACTTTCAAACGTGCAAACGGACTCCCGACTCCCGGCTATCCGGCTTTTACTCTCCGGGCTCGTATTTTAGAAGGATGCTCCAGTCACGTGGCTTTCCCACGCGTGTTCGTAATACTAATTCAGCCGTAATCCTCGGGCTGCCGCTCCGTTCCGGCGGTGGTCTGTGCGGCCCCCGCTCCTCACCGCTCACTCGCTGCTCGTGCCTAGAAGCACAAGGCCCCCAAGCCTCCCAAGCCTGTCTGCTCCCTTTGTCTCCTGCCTTGCGCCCACTACCCGCCAAGCCACCACCTCCGCCGCCTGTGACCTCAAGCAATGATATGGTACCGGATGGTGTGGGGCGGGCAGAGACGCGGCACACAACATTGGAGTAGCTGCCGTCAGGGGGGGCACATTACAGCAGAGCGGCAGTGTGGCAGCCCAACTCTGCCCAGAGTTCAGTGTTCAACAATGTTTAATGGCCGGCTTGGCCACTCTCGGTTCAGTCGTCAGAAGTCAGGGATGCTGAAGCCACCAAAAGACTGCCAAGATCTACAGGACCCAACTGATTGACAGAGTGTGATGTAATTACTATGTTTCCGACAGGGCGCCCTACGCCGGGGCATCTAGTGAGGCTTCCAATGCGTCCCACCAGCTGCACTCAGGCTGTTCACGGTCCCGGAGCAGAATTGGTGGCTTCTACCCTGTAATCCTGCAGAAGCCTTTTGATCTTAATCTTAATCTTAATTTAATGTTAGTTTCAGAGATTATCAAGGGGCCCTTCAGAAACTTTTAAGGTTTGAGGTTTTATCCGTGCAGGGGGCTGCTCGCATAGCTGCAGCAGCGTCGAATTGACAGAGCCGCTGCTGCTTCCCTGCTTCCCTGCTTAAATCCACTCACATTCAGTGTGGTCCTGCAGGCTCACATTTTTTAGGTTTTAGAGTTTACCAGGGTGTTTTCCAGGTGTTTTCAAAACTTCTCAAGGTGTGAGGTATAAGCAGTGCAGATCGGCGCAGCTCAGCAGCGCAATTTTGAGGGGGTTGTTTTTTTTGGGGGGGGGGGGGATTTTCAGGGGGGGGGGGAGGCTCACCATCCAAATCTGCTGCTCTGCTGCCCGGTCACTTCCACTTCCTCTTTCTGAGCTGCCGAGCTGCTCAGCTGCTCACTTCCACTGCCGCTTTTTCCCCGTTGTTTTCGCCGATTATTCCGTTCCTGCTATGCTGCCCGCCTGCTCAGTCCCGCCCCGTGGGTCTCCACGGGACCACGGATTCTCTGGTTGTTTAGAGGTGCCGCCGCCTCGCTACTCGCGGTTCCCGGCTCCGGCTCCTGCGGGATCTCGGTCGCCACTTACGATGTGCACCGCTGCTGCTGCGCTCTGCTGCTCTCTCACAGTCCTCTGCTGCTCTCTATCATTTTGACCAGTGTTTTAAGAGCCAGAAGGACTCTTCTTTCAAGTACATCCACTAATCAAGTGAGTTTTATTGTCAGCAAGTGGTGTACACAGTTCAGCCGTGTTCGATTTATGTCCATGACCATTCATCTCGTGATCTCGTCTTCTGTCCAGGAGTCTTCATCGACATCTAAGGCGTCATCTGTTCTAGGTAGTTCTTGGGCCCTGGTGTGCAGTGAGGGTGATCACCGCACTCATCTCCAGGTTAGTCCACCATCTGGGGTGAGTTTGACACTCTTTGGTCCTCCTAGTCTGGGTGCCAGAGGAGACCTGCACTCTATTACAAGCAGTGTCATTCTGCAGCCGGTGTCTTTCCTCAAACCATGTCAAGGAAACTACTGGTGTTTCAAAGACATTTTGACCTGGAATATCACCTTCACTTTGACAGGGCACAGAAGCATATTTTTTAGTCCCAAGGGCCTCAGTTTTTTCTTTATGGGGTTGTAGGTTTTTGTTGTTTCTGACCAATGGTGGTATAATATGGGAATACCATTATTCTAGGGGAGTCAAGTAGTGTCTCACCTTTTGCTCTAGTCTTACAAAGAATAAACTCTAGGTCCCGATAGTTGGGGAATCATGCTATCACCGGCCTCGGAGGGGGCATTGGAGGAGGCTTACTAATCAGAACCCTCTACAATGTTTCTAATATAAGCAGGAGGAAAGATTTGAGCTCCATCAAGAAGAGCCGGATTTTCAAGAAATCCGCTGATTTCAATCCCTCTGTATTTTTCACTTTATATTAGAAGCAGCCTTTCCTGTTTAACTAAAGAAATTTTGATCAGGTTTTTTTTTTTCTTTACATTTTTATTGAAGTTCTTGGGGTCACAAAATCAAAGCAAACACAACACACATTAACATCCACAAAATACATGAATGCAAAAAGATACATAAGGAGAATTAAAGCAGGAAAGACACTATTTACCTAGTTACATAAGTCCATAAGTCCATAATTACTCAAAATAGGATATCTAAATTCTCTCAAACTTCCTCATCCCTCCAATTCGCTGTGCGTATAGTAATTCACTCTTTCTGACATTCTCCATTTTTTGAAGCCAAGCATGAAACAAAGGAGCCTGTATTAATTTCCAGTTTTGCAGTACCAACGACCTTGCCACTGCCCTTGCAATAAACAATAGTTGAACCATCTGATCTACGAATCCAAGATCGGAATCAAATCCATACAACATTAGTTTAACATTATTAGTAATCTGAATCTCGCAATGAATTCACAATTATACAAAAATCTCATTCCAAAAAGGCACAATTTGAGAACAGTGAACTATAATGTGAGACCAATTGGCAGGAGTAAATTGCTGGCATCTAAAGCAGTTGGCACTGGTATTAACGTACATTTTAGCTATCGCGGCAGGAGTACGGTACAATAGCCATTTGGTAAAAAATAACATTCTTCTCCAGTTAGATCCACGGAGTGTACTAAAATTCAATTTATTTATACTCTTCCAAGTGTTAACAGTAAGGACATGGTTCTCCTGGTCCTGCCATTTTTTAATAGCCTTCAGACTCAAATCTACCTCTCTAAATTGAGCTAGACATCGTTTCCACCCCCCTGGCTTCCTAGTCCGTACAGTCATAAATAGGTCATCCCAAAGCCGAGTAGGGGGACAGATGTGCCTGGACTCCAATTGTTCCAACATTTTATAAATCAGAGTATAGGAACCTATTAACATAAATTCCCCGGAATTAATTGTTGCATCTCTCTAGGAGTTAACCATACTCCCTCCCTTTAAAAATCTAATAGAGTATGAAATCCAGCACTATCCCAATGCATTACAGTATTTACTCCTAATTTAATTCCCATATAGGAAAAAGCATATATTAAGGGAGTTCCGGAATTAAGCTGATGGAGAGAATATCTTTTTAAGAATAGCATCCCGTCGTTTAAAGAACCAGTTCATAATCTTATATCGAACGAGTTTTGGAGATTTAGGGACCTTTAAAGGAGAGGGAATCTGGACCTCATGACAAATTTGATCCAAAAAAAAGTTAATAAATAAATTTGGACTATGCATTCCAGTTTTAAATCTATCTAAATACTGAGCAAAATATGCACAATAATAATCTCTAATATTAGGCAGCGCTAAACCTCCCTGTTCGGTGTCACATAGAGTGTTCCTATTGCTATCCGAGGGGTCTTTTTTGCCCATATAAACCCTGAAAATAAAGATTCTACCTTTGAAAAAAAAACACCCGACAGAAAACATGGGATAGCAGAAAATAAAAAATTAAAGAGCGGAAGTATAGACATTTTGATCAGTGCCACACGGCCAAGAATGGAGAGTGGCAGCGAATTTCATCTAACGAACATAGACCGGACCTTCCGCAAAAGAGGATCAAAATTAAGATGATATAATTCGGTGACTGAGGCAGAAAACATAACCCCCAAATATCTCTTAGGTCTTGAATTAATGCACCCGGCTAAATCTGGATGTAAATCCACATCAGACCCTCCACAAATTAATATTTCAGTCTTTTTTTTGTTGATCCGGTAGCCTGCTAAGGCTTCGAATTATTCAAAAAGCTGTAAGGCTGATGTCTGTGATTGCATATCAGTCTTAATTAAGGTGTGCAGAGCTACGGTGGAGTTCCACGCCTCCACGTAGTTTCCCTGGGCTTCCTGTTTCCTGCTCCTCCTCTTCTCCACGAGGCTGATGGCGGTGACAGCATTTTTGGCGTTTTCGGCGTGAGTGAAGCCTTTCAGAATTGCTCCGGAATTCTGAAACTCTGCGCGACCGGTGATACCGGTGATGCCGTAAATTGACTAACTGGCGGCTTGGCTTGGCTGGAATAGAAGATTGAAGGTAGCTGCTCTGTTCTCTGCCGTTATTTATGTCCTGGATATTTACATGCGGAGGAGGTCAGACGTTTTTCAACGCTTGCTTAAAAAGAAGGAGACCAGCGATTAGAGGTACTTGAATTTGACGGCGTTTCTGCTGGTAAAAAAATACTCTGTACCCCTCTCTGACTTTGGGACTTGAACTTCTGTTAATTTATCCCGTCTGCCCTTTTGACAATTGGCAGTGACTGCTGAGCGAGCAGGACTACATGTTCCAGCGTTCCCTGCGTTCTTGGGAATCACTTTCTTGTGCTGCTGAGTTATTACTGATTTTGTTTGTGCAGGGGGGTTCAAAAAGCCCAGTGAAGTATTATCTGTGGCCGCCTATTCATCCCCCGCAGTGGAGCGAAGCCAGTTTAAAATGGGAAAGCAGTTAACAGCTCAAGCTAAGGCTAGAATACGACGCCAGCAAATCAAAGAGGAATCAGAAGCGGCTAAACGGGCCAGTATGGCTGCGGATAAAGAAGACTCCTCTGCTGAAGTTACTGAAAGCTCGGGTGAAGATGAGCTCCCTGATGGTACTTCGATGTTGACCCCTCAGCTTAATCTTGGTATTGATGGGACGCAGGAGGCACCTCTGGCACCTGCCGCGGACGCGGCTCAGCTTCTGATTATACCGGCAAAACCACCTGAGTGTCCTAGTCAAAGTGGATTGCATGTCGCACAGGCACCGAAAGAGGTTAAGATTCCCATTGTTTCTAAAGTCTCCAAACAATTCCCTTTATTTGAAAGGAAATCTACGATACCTGCTTCTATTAACATTGCTTTCCCTGCCTCTGGACTGACTAATAGTGCATGTGCAGGGTCACCGACCGCCTCAGCAGTTATTACTTGATCAGAAAACTGTGAGAATTTGGGCTCAATAACGTGTGCTGCTATCCCAGTTGAGTCAACAGTAACTAATTCTGTATCTCTAACTGAAAGAATTTCTTCATCGGGCAGTAAAGAAATGTTTGCTTCGGCCTCCCTTGTTTCAATGCAAATAAACCCTGCTTTTACTGGCACCACTTTCATGCAAAGTCCGATTTTGGAGATGGATACTGAGACTACCGGTGATTTTCAGATATTGGTTAAAGATATGTTAAACCTGATTCTGGGGGAGGTGAGAGAGATGAAGCAATTTCAAAGGGTGGAGTTGGAAGTTATTAATCAACGTTTGGATAAAATTGAGGACTCGATGACCTCGTTTCCAACTCGTTTGCAGGAGGCAGAGACTAGAATTTCGGGCCTGGAAGACAATGTGTTCATTGTAAAGAAAGATGTTTCAAGCATGTCTACATTTTCCAAGGAACTTGAACTTAAACTCGACGAGTTGGAAAATTATAATAGGTGGTCAAACCTCAGAATAGTGGGTGTACCAGAAAACATTGAGGGATCGGATATGAAGCAATGGATTACTTCTTTTTTTGCTCAGAGGTTATCCCTGAGTTTAAAGGGGATCTTACAATTACCCAGGCGCATCGAGTTCTGGCTCGCCCATTTCTTAATTCTACTTTTCCTCGGACTATCCTTGTGAATTTTGCTGATGTCCGGGTTAAAGAAACTATTCTTTCCCAAGCCTTTAAACAAAGACAATTTTCTGCTAACCCTACTACCAAATGTCGGATTTTTTCCGATATGTCTGCAGCGGCTGCCAGACGGAGAAAGGAATTCGTTAAGATTCTTCAGTTGTTTAAGGACAAAGGCTCTCATGCTTCAATTGCGCAGCAATCGAAGTTAAAAGTACTGGTAAAGGGTAAATTCTACATGTTCACTGATGTGGACAAAGCACGGGAGCTACTAGGCCAGATGGCACAGGGATAGGATGACTTCAAGATTTGATGTTGGTGGTTTTCGATATGCATTCTTATTTTTGTGAAAATATTTTGTGGGATGATGCCCGGTTTATCCTTTCCTTTTTTCTTTACTTATTCAATTGACTATAAGGGGGGGGGGCAGGTCAGGAACAGGGGAGCCATGGGGCTGAAGGGCACAATAACAAGGCGCCTTCATGTGTGGGGTTAGCACCGCGTGGCCAGCGTGGGAGGGAGGAGAAGGTGTTGTACAGGGCCACGGGGCTAGGTGTAGGAGGGAGGGGCGGGGTGGCTGGGGTGGGGTGTGGTTTGAGTGGGGGAAAAAAGGAAAAAATTGAAGTATTTGGGGCAGCAATGACAAATTGTTATGACAAAGAAGGTGGATGGTAATGGCTGGAAAGATTTGTTCTAAAATTGTTTATCTATATGTCTATTAGGGGGCTCAAAATAATCTCTTTTAATTTTAATGGGTTAAATAACAGAAAAAAAATGCGAGCTATTGAGTCTTGGATCAAAACAGAGAACCCAACAGTTGTAATGCTGCAAGAAACTCATATTTCAGCGGCAAAAATTGAAGCCTTTTCTATGTTCAAACCCTGGGCCTCATATCGCGGGTTCTCATGTGCCCCAGAATCTAAACGGGGGGTGGCCCTCTTTTTAAAACGGAATTTGGAGGTGGACATTGTCCAGTTTGAGGATGGGGGGTGGGGGGCGGGCCGGTGGTGTTGGGTTACATGTTCAATAAAAGAGAGGAATAGGCCAATTACCTTTGTTTCTTTTTCTGCCCCAGTGGAAGATCGTCCCCAAATTTATGAGGATTTGTTCCAATCATTGCTGATGGTCAGGGGGGATATAGTTATTGGGGGAGATTTTAATATCCTAATGGATACAAAATTAGATTCTACTATCTCCTCCAGAAAACAATTGAAACCTAAATCACGAAGATCTATTATGCACAATATATCCGTACTTGATCTCTGCGACCCATGGCGCTTACAAAACCCACAAAAGAAAGACTTCACTTGTTGGTCAGAAAGACATAAATCTTCTTCCCGTATTGATTTCTTCTTGGCCTCTAGGTTATTAAAATTTTCTTACCAAAAGTCTTTCCACAATGGATTTTCAGATCATGCCATGTTGGTTATTGAGTTTACGGTCAGTGAAGAAATTCGAATTCCTAAAAGATGGATATTTAACAAGGCATAACGACAAGATGATAACTGGATTAATTCATTAAAATTAGAGATTGT
The DNA here is from genome assembly GCF_964263255.1 of Lissotriton vulgaris. NCBI lineage: Eukaryota > Metazoa > Chordata > Amphibia > Caudata > Salamandridae > Lissotriton > Lissotriton vulgaris. Next base: position 1,550,011,635 of record NC_141696.1, on the reverse strand, counting down.
AGAGTTTATATCTCGTAACTCTGGCACGGCTCCTCTGCATATCATTTGGGATTCATTCAAAGCTTTTATTCACGGCATTATAATAGGCAAAGATGCAGCAGAATGGCGTACTATTATACAAACTAGGATCTCACTTTATCAAAAGATACATACATTAACTTTGCTGCGACAATCCAATTTTTCTAGTGCCGCTCAAAGTAAATTGAATGATGCCAAACGTGAACTCAGTGTACTTTTTTCTACACAGAGTAAACAACAATTTCATGAACAATCTCAAAGGATTGATGAAGAGAGTAATTTTACCGGCAAACTCCTAGCTTTGCAGGCGAAAGAGCCAGCCGCTGCAAATCTGATCCGCTCTCTAAAATGTCCCACCACACAGATAGAGTCATCACAGTCTGATGTAATTGGCTCTATAATGGTTTCCCATTATAAACAGATATATAGTCAACATCAAGATATAGATTATTCTGAGCTTTCAAATTTTCTGGGCAGATACGATTTGCCTTCTCTTTCACAGGTGGAGTGGGAAGTAATGATGAGCCCATTTTCTAAGACCGAATTAGAAGTGGCGATCAAGGACTTGCCAATTGGTAAGGCTTGTGGCCCTAACGGTCTCCCATCCGAATTCTTTAAGGTTTTTTTAGTGCCTTTTCTGATTTGTTACTTCAATTATTACATTCTATGTTAGCTGGGGGGCAAGTTCCAGATTCTTTCGGTGTGGACACAGTTGTCAGTTTCCTGAAGAAAGGTAAAGATCCAAAAGACCCTAACTCATATAGGCCCATTACACTATTGAACACTGACTATAAGATCACTACCAAAATTATTATCAACACGTTTTAATACTATTGCGGCAGATCTTATCCATCCCGATCAAAATGGTTTTGTTGCGGGTCGGCAGCTCGCCACAAACATTCATTTCTTGGCCGAAGCTTTAGGTTATTTTCAGATTAAAAAGATCCCTGCTTTAATTTTATTGTTAGATGCGGAAAAGGCTTTTGATTTGGTGGTTTGGACAACTTTATTTGGTATTTTAGAGCACTTTGGAATACCTACACAAATCATAAGTTTAATTCAAAATCTATACACGGGTGCTCAGGCAAATATAATTATTAATTCTGCTATGGTGGGCACAGTGTCGGTCCAACGAGGCACAAGGCAGGGTTGCCTTTTGTTCCCTATTCTTTTTGCTTTTTTTATTGAGCCGTTAGCAGCAGCAATTTGCAAATTGGTACATATTGTCCCTCCGATCATCTCTATGGCTAAAATCAAACTGTATGCTGACGATATTAGAAATTTTGATCAGGTTGTATTGAATACAGCAAAGGAACAAAATACGAGGCCCATGTGTGGCCTGTGCCATTTATTTGATATAACTGTACTGAATACACCGAAGCAAAGCAACGCGAGACCATTGTGTGTTCTTAACCATTTGTTTATGTAAAGAAACTTAGAGAGAGATACACTTCCTCTAGTGGTATTGACAAAAGTGATTATATGAAATGTATGCTTTTCTCCCCACCAGAACCATTGTTCTTATATACTCAGACATGTGCCATGGTCACTTCTCAATACAAACGTCAGGTAACATACTACTGGAACTTTGGCTTAGCGTATGTTTGCCGGAAACTATAAACTTTCTGATCTACTTAGTATTTCATACAAATCAACCACAGGAGGGAGGTCTTGAGTGACTGTGCAATAAAAGTATGACACCATTTAAACTGGAATGTTCCTCTACAAAGACCAGATTACTAAATGTTCTATTATGGGCATATCTGCAGTAGACACTATGACCGTATGAACATTGAAGACTGCTGTTATGTTCCTGGAGGTCTGCCCCCGGCGCCCCGAGGGCTGGACGCGTTGGTCATGTGACTCCCTACAATAAAAAGAGGTCTAGCACGTGCGCGGGCGTTCAGAGAGAGAGACGCACAGACCGAGCAAGCAAACTTATTCCCAGTGTCCGGCTGAGTTTATTATAGGGCCACGTGTTAGGCCTAGTTAGGATTAGATGCCCCTGAGTGTAGGTCCCAGAGTGATCTCCCTAGGGCAGTCCTGTCCCCATCTCACGACACAACAATTGGCGACGAGGGTGGTTGTCGATCCCTCGCTCAGGGTGTGTGTGTGCCCCTCCTGGGGTGAGGCGGCTGCGGGTGCTCCCAATTGCCCGCGGTGCTCGTGCCTTGCTGCCACGCACCCCCCCGCACTGCTCGCCTGCAGGAACAACTTATATCCCTGGCTCTCGACAGGTGAGCGGCGCTGGCTTGCACCTTCCTGCTGCGTACAGGAGCTCGAGTGGTCGCGCGAGGTCCTCCCTCTGTGGACCCTCCACGCCCGGTGCCGCACCGTGCTTGGCTGCACGTGCGTGAATCGCACCTCGGCACGCCTGGCGAGGCGCTCCGGTCGGCGCCCGGTCCTGCCCAGCTGCTCGAGGGGACGTGGTGCCGACTCGTCCCAGGCCTTCACCCTGCCACCCGACTCTGGTGCGCAAGGGCCATCATTTGCCCGGCCCGTGGAACCCACCTCGCCTGAGCGCGTCCACCGCTCTCTCCGCACTAATCCGAGTGCCCCTTCGGATCATCCCCCGGCTGCCCACGGACCTGCTCCAGAGCGTCCAGGGCGATGGCTACCATTCCGCCCATTGAACCGTTTGTGGTGGAGGGTGCGCCCTCCACTCTCGCACCGAAGTGGAAGGAGTGGGTGGACAGGCTCCTGATATTCTTCGAGGCCACCAAGGTCCACAAGGAACAGAAGCGCGCCATGGTCCTCCATCTTGGTGGCAAGGACATCCACTCTATCGCCCGGACCCTTACGGAGGCGACTCCCAAGACCCATCACACCCTAATCAATGCACTCAACGCGCATTTTGAACCAATGGCCAACCAGGATTATGAACGATTCATCTTTCGGCAAGCACGGCAACTGCCAGATGAGTCACTGGACGCATATCACTCCAGGCTAAAGAAACTAGCACTAACATGTGGATTCCAGGACGTCACGGAAGAGATCAGGGGCCAGATCATCCAAGGATGCGCCTCTGCTAAGCTGCGCGAGAGAATACTGGAGGAGTCGGGGAAGCCTCTACCAGATATCCTCACGCTGGGTCGCACAAAGGAGCTGTCCAAGGCCAGGGCAGCCCACATGGAAGCGGCACTACAAGCCAACATGAAAATGGAACCGGTTAACAAAATACAAGTCCGCCCACAGCCCAAATGGGCCAAACGAACAACAACCCCTCAGGGCGGAGCTTCAGCGCAGTCATGTGGCTACTGTGGTGGCCCAAAACATCCGGCGCCAGAATGTCCAGCACGGGGCAAGAGATGCTCAGGTTGCAGAAAAATGAATCACTTTGAAAAAGTGTGCAGGTCCAAGAAGTTCAGCAAGCCTCGCCAGACAATACACACGGTTGCTGAGCCCGAAGGTGCTGAAGGAGAACCCAGCAACAGTGATATGGACGATGACGAGGAGGAGCGGTCCGTACACAAGGTGCACATGATCGGCACCACCACTAGACGCACCAGGACGCTGCCACAGTGCTCCATACAGGTGGCCGATCAGGACATCATGGCGACAGTCGACACGGGCGCCTCGATAAATCTCATGAGTGCATCCCTCTACAGAGACATGGCTACCCCTCCCAGCCTCCGCTCCACTCCGATCACCGTTTTTGCCTACGGTCAGGACGTTCCCCTCCGCATCCGTGGAAAATTTAAAGCAGCGGTCCGACACGGGGACAAAATCACGCGAGCCAACATCTTTGTGTCGGAAGAGGGTCAAGGTATGCTCCTGAGTTGCCGGACGGCAGAGGACCTGGGGGTGGTCACATTCGCATTTGGTGTGCATGAGGAATCGGTACAGCAACTCATTGTAGACTTTTCTGACCTACTTGAAGGAATTGGATGTTTCAAGGGCCGGGAGATACATCTGCACGTGGACCCCACTGTTCAACCGGTGGCCCTGCGACACCGTCGCGTTGCGTTCCACTTGAGACCACTGGTTGAGGAAGAGCTGCAGAAGCTGGAAGCGGCGGGGATAATTGAGAAAGTGTCCGGTCCCACCCCCTGGGTGTCGCCCATCGTGGTCACGAGGAAGCCAAAACAGCCTGGAGCGGTCCGGATTTGCGTAGACATGCGCTTACCCAATGCTGCCATCAAGAGGGAGCGCCATATCACCCCCACGATAGATGACCTGATTGGGGAGATGGCTGGAGCCCGGTGGTTCTCCAAATTGGACCTCCGGGCGGGGTACCATCAACTCGTACTGGACAAGGAGTCCCGGAACATCACAACGTTCTCCACCCACATTGGACTGCGCAGGTACACCAGGTTGAGTTTTGGAATCTCCAGTGCTGCCGAAGTTTTCCAAAATGTCATCCAGGAACTGATTGCTGGTATACCGGGGGTAATCAATGTCAGTGATGACATCATGGTGCACGCAAGAACAATCCCAGAACACAACCAACGCTTGGCGCAGGTTTTCCGCAGGCTCCGAAGTGCGGGGCTCACACTGCACCGAGACAAGTGCGAATTCCTACAGAACAAACTGGGATTCTTCGGATATGTGTTCTCAGCCGAAGGCGTCAACCCTGATCCTGACAAGGTTAAAGATATCAAGGATGCACCACCGCCCACAACGGTCACGGAGATCCGAAGTTTTCTCGGGATGGTAAATTACTGTGGCCGTTTCATAAGGGACTTAGCCAACCTGACTCTCCCCCTGCATGAACTAACCAAAGACTCCACCCCATGGAGCTGGGGACCTGAACAGGAAAGGGCATTTCAAGACATTAAGAGCGCACTCTCCAGCAGCACCACGTTGGCGTTCTTTGACCCACGACACTCCACTCTCATTGCAGTAGATGCCGGACCGGCGGGACTGGGGGCCGTTCTGATGCAGAGAGCCCGAGACGAGATAGACTGGTCCCCTGTTGCCTTTGCTAGCCGGTCCCTCACGGACACAGAACAAAGATATTCCCAAATTGAGAAGGAGGCCATCGCAATACATTGGGGATGTCGTCACTTCCATTTGTACGTCTACGGCAAGCCCTTCACGGTGGTGACAGACCACAAACCGCTGCTGGCTCTGTTCTCAGGCATCTCATCCAAACCACCCCCAAGAATAGAAAAATGGATTTTACAACTGCAAGAATATAATTGCACTATTGAATACCAGCCAGGGGCGAAGAATCCGGCGGATTACCTATCACGACACCCTAGGCCCGCAACCCCTGAAGAGATGGATGAGGCAGAAGAGACGGAAGCCTATGTACAGTGGGTCGTGGCCAGATCATGCCCGCGTCCCATATCCCTGGAGGATGTCGTGAGCGCCACGGCTCAGGATGCCTGCATACAGCGGGCCAAGGACCTTCTCCGAACTGCCAACTGGCAGAAGGCCAAGGAGGGCTGGAAAGTACTCCCCCCTGAGGCTCAGAAGATCATGGACAGCTTGTACCACGTGAGGGCTGAACTAAATGAAGATGCGGCGGGATGCCTCCTGCGGGGGCGTCGCCTAGTAATCCCAACGGCTCTGACAGGACGAGTGGTCCAACTGGCCCACATAGGACACCAGGGGATGGTCAAGACGAAGGCCCGACTGCGGACGAAGGTATGGTTCCCGCTCATGGATGACATGGTGGAGAGTGTGGTGCGATCGTGCGCGGCCTGTCAAGTTACGGGCGACAACCCCCGTGAGGCCCCCATCATTGTGGAACCCCGGCCACAAGGACCCTGGGAGAGAGTCAGTATGGACTTTGGCAGTCTCCCGGATGGAAGACACACGCTGGTAATGATAGACGACCACTCAAAGTACCCTGAAGTCGAAATTGTCACAAGCACCAGTGCAGACTGTGTCATCCCCAAAATGGAAAAAATCATTGCCACTCATGGAGCCATGAGAGAACTCAGAACAGACAATGGACCGCCATTCCAGGGTCAAGACTTTGCTGAATACCTATCGTCTCTGGGAACACGTCACAGGCGCATAACACCTCGGTGGCCTCAAGCTAATGGGGAGGCCGAGAGGTTCATGAGGACTCTGAACAAGGTTATCCGTATTGCCCACGACAAGGGGCAGTCAGTGGAAATGGCCATTTTTACATTTCTCCGAAGTTATCGCCAGACCCCGCACTCCACAACTGGGGTGGCCCCCGCACACCTCCTTCTAGGAAGGGTGATAACTGACTCCATCCCTCATCACCCCCAGTGGGCACCTGCAATGATAAATGAACACGCAGTGGAAAAGAAAAGAAATTCTGCATGTGAAAAGATCAGTCAGAGACGCCGGGCTGTGGCCCCGCACTTCAAAAGAGGTGATGTGGTGCTCATCAGAAATCGTGTAACTGGGGGCAAGTTTAAACTTAACTACGAGAAGCGACCATGGCGAGTCATCGGAGTGAAAGGCACCCGCCTCACGGCCATTCGAGGACGAGACAGGGTGACTCGCAATGTGTCTCATTTCAAACTGTATCATCCTTCAAGCCTCGAGCCAGGGTGCCAGCAAGGCGGTGAACAAACCGAAACTGCAACCAATGTGCCGGCCGTTGAATCAACAACTTGTCATGAGGTCAGGCAAAGTAGCGAGCATCAGGTTTCCAGCGAAGAAGTGGGAGGTGACGCGGAGGTCCTGGATGAGGCCCCAGATCCGGAGGGGGCAGACAGAGAGGCGCCAAGTCACGAGTTGGAGGTTGGAACGGAACTGATGACTCACCGGGGGTCCCAACGTCGGCTACGTGACAATCCCACCCCCTCCGGCTGGCTGAGAGATTACTTTACGTAAGACTGTTCCCATTTACATATATACATGTGCAGTTTGAACTGAGTGGCCTGGCATTTAAAGGACGCTGAAGGTATCGGTCCCAATGTTTCATGAGCAAGAAAAGTTATGTTTAATTGTGTTCATTGTTTGCGTTTTTGGTTTTTCCTTATTTTAGGAGGAATGTTATGTTCCTGGAGGTCCGCCCCCGGCGCCCCGAGGGCTGGACGCGTTGGTCATGTGACTCCCTACAATAAAAAGAGGTCTAGCACGTGCGCGGGCGTTCAGAGAGAGAGACGCACAGACCGAGCAAGCAAACTTATTCCCAGTGTCTGGCTGAGTTTATTATAGGGCCACGTGTTAGGCCTAGTTAGGATTAGATGCCCCTGAGTGTAGGTCCCAGAGTGATCTCCCTAGGGCAGTCCTGTCCCCATCTCACGACACAACAACTGCTACACCCCAAGTGCCAACTCAGATTAACCAAATAAGAGTGGTTGGCACTGGCTAGTAATATTTCTAGCAAAAGAGAATTCTGTCCGAATTCTATATGTCAATCTTAAAAATGAAATATCAGACAGAATATTATTTCACAATAAAAGGTCTGATTAATGGGGTGCAAGCACTTTTTATTTTATTTCTCATGAGCTCAACGCAATCATGTCCGAGATATCTCCGAACCATTAACGTGACCCCAAAGTGTTTCCTTACACCTCACTACACCATGTAGTCTGCCGTCTAGATTTATGGTCACATGACCGGACAACTTTGTTTGAATCCCTAAAACGCGGCCAGACTCACTCTGTGCCGACGTTCGTAAGAAAGTCAGCAGACCGGAGAACGCCACAAGCATACTTTAAGGTCAGTTTCATCACCTAACCCTTTCCAACCCTAGCGCGTTGACCGATGATTACTCACCCACGAGCAAAACTCAGTTTGAATTTTGCCGTTCATTTTTTCACAGATTCGTTTTTTTTCACAGATTTGTTTTTGATCTTCGAGAAAAGGCTTGTAAGTGACACGCCGTTTCCCTTATATTTTTTCACATTTAGTATCAGTGCTGGCAGGAACCTCACGGGGCTAGGGGCAAACCAGGTGTTATTATAATCCCACACACATGATTTTGAAAGCGCATGCATATTTTTATGTATTTTGTGTTACATGTATATAGTGTACATATTTAAACAATATCCTAATGGTTCACTCATACACTCTTTACAGTATCTGTTCCCTGACGAAGGGCATTCAACAGTGCCCGAAATGCATTGGATGTCTTCACATGACATTGCCTGAAGTATAAGATGTTTAAAACTCACATGGTAACGATTTGAAATCAAAAAAGGAATGTAATACTCTAAAACAAGACTATGAACTAACTGAAAAACAAGTGTGGAAGTCTTTTTCTACTAGAAAGACAACTAAATTGTGTGCCCAAAAGGGATGAAACTAGTGGTTCACTAGCCTCACATATAATCAATGTGCAAGCACTTTCGCCATTTGAGCTCCTCACTTTTGGGGAGATTATAGTGGGTTGGGTAAATGTATGAGATGCCTCTGACAGCAAGTAGATCAAAGTAATATTATGAATATTTTGGGAAACTATTTTGGATTCCAGACAAAGCAGGCTGCTGAACATTCCGAGCACAGCATCCACATAGAGACAAATGACCCCATCTGACAATCCACTGCCTAAGTATCTGCCTGATGAACATTCCAAGCACAGCATCCACATAGAGACAAATGACCCCAAGCTGACAATCCACTGCCTAAGTATCTGCCTGATGAACATTCCGAGAACAGCATCCACATAGAGACAAATGACCGCCAGCTGATCATCCACCGCCTAAGTATCTGCCTGATGAACATTCCGAGCACAGTATCCACATAGAGACAAAGGACCCCGAGCTGACAATCCACTGCCCGAGTATCTGCCTGATGAACATTCCAAGCACAGCATCCACATAGAGACAAAGGACCCCGAGCTGACAATCCACTGCCTGAGTATCTGCCTGATGAACATTCCAAGCACAGCATCCACATAGAGACAAATGACCCCCAGCTGACAATCCACTGCCTAAGTATCTGCCTGATTCCTTGCAGACTTGGCATTGCCAGAGTGAAAGCAAAGTCCAGCACCAAACGCTCTGTGGCCTGGCTGAGGGGGTGTACGTGTTGTTTAGGAGACCATAACTGGTGGCATGAAATGACTGTTTCATATAAAAGATGTATAGGTGCACCTCAGGGTAGGCTTTTGACATTAGGCCTCTTGTTGATTTAAGTGTGGGTTCAATATTAATTTTGGGTTTCATTAGGCCTTGCTAACAGCGTGGATAGCGAAGCAGAGTATCATATTTTTTGAGTATGGGGAGCTTATAGAGGAAAATAAATAGCTGTTGTGTCCCCCAGCGGGCTTCTGAGCTGTGGGGAGTCATTTGTTGGCAACTAACTCTTGGCCTAGCCTTGCAGAAAGAAAAGTACTCGCATGTCCAGGCAATGTTAACCATTTGTAGTGAGCTCAGGGTCTGAAATATGTAGTCATTAATCCCAATGTTAATGAAAATGTCTATATATTGGTTTCATGGTTTTTGCGTGTCAAGAGTAAAACAAACCCAAAACTAGCCTCCAGCTTGAGGGTTGAACATGTGCTAGTTTTTCAACATGAGGTTTTAATTACGTCTTGCTAGTAGGCTTGAGAGTGAACTATAGTGTTGTATTTTCGGTTACAGAGAGCTAACAGACTAATGTATGATTTAGCAGTTTTAGACATAACGAAAAAATAAGCGATCATCAACCCCAACCTGGATTGGAGTACTTACCTAAGGAGGAGGAGTCTCAACAATGCTGAAAGTAGACGAAGACTTGCATAGGAAGAAGAGATGAACATGTAGAACCAGCATAAAGACTGACAAAAAGGGAAAGAAGGAACAATTAGAAGACAGAAAAAACAATACAGAGGGATGACACGGAGAGGAAAAACCAACATAGAACCATAAGGTTCTCTCATTCTGGCAATCTTTGACCCCCAGACCTGGGAAGCGGAGGACAACCAACGAGGAGTGGACTCACGGAGGAGGATACTGTGCTGCACAGTGAACACGATGAGGAGCTCCAGCACATATGTCAGCCAGGAGGAATCAAAGCTGAGGAGCTCTGTTGGAGGGAAGACCACCAACAAGGAGTCGACTCACAGAGGAGGATACCCTGCTGCTCAGGGAACATGAGGAGGAGCTCCAGCACGGATGACAGTCAAGAAGAATCGAAACCAAGGAGCTGCTGTTGGAGGGAGGAGGACCATGGAGCCAAGGGGCAGACCTAGAAATACAGGTAAATGACAGAGATGGAAGCCTGCACTCCACCTGGAAACACTGTGGCCCCACCATGGTTCTGATGAGGACCAGGTGCGTGACAGAGGTAGTTCGGGGAAGGAACTGGTAGGCAAGAGTACGAGCATAGAGGCTGGTGCGGAGTCCAAGGAGAACAACCGGGGTCAAAACCATGACAATCGTGCATTCATGACCCTCAAATCTCCTGGGTTTCTTTTCTTTTAGAAGCAAGTCTTGATGGCCAAACTAAGTGCCTAATTCTTGTGATGGATAAGAAAGTGTGAAGGGCTAAGAAACATAGCAGAAGAAAGGATAAAACAGGAGAAACAAAGAGGAAGAAATTCAGGCAGACCATAGAAAGCAGAAAAGGATGGAAAAGATATAGGGCTAGATGTAGGTAAATCAGATTTACCGATTCATAAATACCGAATTTTACCGGTTCGGTATTCATGAATCGGTAAATCTGATGTAGGTAATTATTCGGTAACAAATACCGAATCAGTAGGATTCGATATTTACCGATTCGGTAATTACCGAATCGGTTTTTGCCATTGATTCCTATGGGCCTTGAAGCCCATAGGAATCAATGGCAAATACCGATTCGGTAATTACCGAATCGGTAAAATTACCGAATTGCCAAGGGGGACGGGGTGTCACCTTGACACCCTGTTGCACCCCTGTTTCTGGCTTGTGTGCCATGTGACACACATACATGCCCTTAGGGCAGGTATGTGTGCCACATGGCACAGGTGTACATGCACAGATGTGCATGTACACAGGAATTCATTATTTACCACCCAATAGTATTGGGTGGTAAATAACGAATTTTTAAGGGCCTGTGGCACTGTTTACTGTGCCACTTACATATTGATTTACAGAATCGGTAAATTTACCGAATCAGTATTTTACCGATTCTGTAAATTAACTGAATCGATAAATTTACCGATTCTGTAAATCAAAGGCCCCCTACATTACAAAACCCAAATACCGGTCGGTAACGGCCGAAATCGGCCGTTACCGACCGGTATTTGGTCTCCTACATCTGGCCCATAGTTGGGAAGAACAGCAATAGATCCATTGGATCTCCAATAATCGAGATTTTTATTTATTTGACCTGTGTTAAAATGACACTTACCTTTAATCTGGGGACATTGGAGGTGGCGCCTCCGCCGCTCTTTGGAGCTATGAAGAAATCTGCAGGGCCAAATCCTAGGGAGAGTAGAAGAAAGAATCCTATTAGATCTTTACTGACTTTTCAAAGAATTTGAACCTGTATGATGAATGGAGAACAATAAAACAGTTACACAGAAAGCCTTGTAATTGACCTGGGTTACTGTATTTAAACAAACAAAACAGAGACCGAGAAATGAATATGCAGAGTTCCTCAGCCTCACCCTTTTCAACATGTACATAACACTACTCACCAACATCACTGTCTTTTCCAACAGCGATCACACACAAGTCATCTTTTCCCTGACGACGAAACAACCAACGCCAGAACTAACTTCTCAAACTGCATGACCATGAAAGCAGACTGGATGCAAACCAAATGCCTGCAGCTCAACTCTGACAAGACAGAAGTACTGGTCTTTGACATCAAGACCTCCCCAATGGACTCCACCTGGTGGCCATCAAAGATAGGACCAAACCCTGCACCCACAGACCACGCAAGTAATCTAGGATCACCCTATTCAGCATGGCGGCTCAAGTCAAAGCAAAAAATCTTCAAATGGATGCCTCAGAACACATGGCGCAGTATTACAATAAGTGCCCTGGGGCGCAACGGGCGTTTGCGGCCCCTTTGCGCGACCCTGGGGCAATTTGGTATCATAGAAGGTGGTGCAGACGCTTGTGTGTTCCCTTCTATAATACCGATAGCGCTGGCACACATAAAGCGTCAGCGCTGCCTTCAGAGGGTGTTTCCTCATTTGCATAGGAGCTTGCCCTATGCAAATGAGGGAATTCCTTTGACTCTGCGCTTGCGGCGTAATACAGAAGCACGCGCAGAGTCAAAGGAGCCCTCAGGAGGTGCACTGAGAGTGCACCATTTTAAAGGTGGCGCACTGTCAGTGCGCCTCTTGACAGCAGCCCTCCGCAGTGACTAGAGGGGGTCCCATGGACCCCCCCCAGACATCCCCCTGCAGGCGGGTGCTGTCACTGACTGCACCCGCTTGCAAGGGGAGCTCTATTCCGGTGTAAAAGTGCAGGCGGGTGCCACCTGCACTGTGAAAACATGGAGCAGATGCTCCGTGTTCACACATGAATGCGCTGCCACAGGAGAGGTGGGAAGGGGAGAGGCTGCACAGGAGAGGTGGGAAGTGTCAAGGCTGCACGGGAGAGGTGGGAAGGGTCGAGGCTGCACGGGAGAGGTGGGAAGGGTCAAGGCTGCATGGGAGAGGTGGGAAGGGAAGAGGCTGCAGAGGAGAGGTGGTAGGGGAGAGGTCGCACAGGAGAGGTGGGAGGGGAGAGGCCACACAGGAGAGGTGGGAGGGGAGAGGCCGCTCAGGAGAGGTGGGAGGGGAGAGGCCGCACAGGAGAGGTGGGAGGGGAGAGGCCGAGGCCGCACAGGAAAGGTGGGAGGGGAGAGGCCGCACAGGAGAGGTGGAAGGGGAGAGGACGCACAGGAGAGGTGGGAGGGAAGAGGCCGCACAGGAGAGGTGAGAGGGGGGTAGGCCGCACAGGAGAGGTGGGAGGGGAGATGCCGCACAGGAGAGGTGGGAGGGGAGAGGTGGGAGATGAGATGTGAAGGGGCTGCAGGCGGGGGTTGGGTCATGGCTTGAAGTGGGGAGTTGAGGTTGTCAAGAAGAGGGGAGCGGAGGGTGGACTGGAAGATTCCTACCTGCAAAGACACCTGCTCAGAGCCCTCTCTCCTTCAGCCTGGGACGGTGAAGATGACAATCTGAGGGGGGGGGTGATGCTCGGAGTCAGAGGGTGAAGGTCACCGCACAGACAGAGGATCCTTCCACCCCTAAAGCTGCGTGAGCCGAGGAAGAGGCCGGAATTGACTGCATTCACTGCTGGTGCTGTCTCTGCCCTCGCTGACCTGGAAGAGAAAATCACAGGCCACAGGGCTGAGTGTAACTAAAAGAGAAAATAGACTAAACTTAGTCCACTAATGCCATCAACATCAGCGTGAGCGCAGAAGTGTTTCTCAGTTCCTGTTTAAAACTCTTACAATTTCAATTTATAAAGCTTTATTCGACATTTGTCATAAAAGCATTCACCTAACCCTAATACAATAAATACTACATATAAAAATACTTCTAAAATACATATTAAACAATAAATGTCGAATAATACATAGTAAAAAGTACATTGATATTATAACACATTATTACACTTTAAAAAGTAAGGTTTCTATAAGTTAAAAGACAATGATCCATGTCGCAAAAAGCAAAAAAATGAAGATATACGTAATTTCATTATGATACAATAGCCGTTAATGATCGGGTACGGATTAGCCACGACCAAGCCAAAAATTTTGCTACACCAACCACAAGTAATGTTGAACAGTCTGTTTCAAGTATCCTAAGGGCTTCAGATTGGCTTCGGGTTCCCAGCTTTGAGCACACCGGTTTTAGCCATTTGCGTCTGGGGGACAAGTACAGTGGACAACAGAACAAAAAATGGGAGATGTGTTCAGTTTCTTCCTTACAATGGTGACAATGATCATCCCATGCCAGGGACCAATGCTTCTTGAACGCATTCAAAGGGAGTGTACCAATACGAAATTGAAAATAAAGTTTTCTATCGTATGGTTTTTCAATTAAGTCCCAGAAAGGTTCATAAGAGGGGTACATTTTTGTATTTAGGAAGCGAGATGTTAAATTTGCGCTTGTACTGTCACTAAACATTGTAAAATATACCATTTCCCAATATAGATCTTTTAGCTTTTCCTTAGTAGGGAAGCAGGCCGGATCTTTGTTGTCCCATAGATAGTCCAATTTCAATTTTGTAAGGAGTCCCCGCAGCTCCCTTAGCCATGGAATACTATGGAAACGGTCAAATTTGATGACATCCATCAGTGCTGCTGCATAGTGGCCTAATTCTGGGGTCACCATAACTCGTCTCCAATATAGGAGGGGCCGAAGCCTCGCTATGTCCTCAACAGATTTTCTTCCCAAGTCCAATTTTAACGGGATTGTTGGTGTGCTTTGGGGGACCATTACGATCCCTCTTAAAAACCTGTTTTCAGCTCGGCCCAATTCTCTCAAATTTGAGAACCCCCATAATTCAGAACCATATAAACAAGCCCCCAGGACTTTCATGGAATAAATTTCCATCACACAGTTTACAGGCTTTGTCAGTGAGGTGCGGTGTTTTAAGGAAATAGCGCCTGCTAGCTGCCTAAACTTTAGTAGGGTTGTGGTTATGTGTTGTTTCCAGCTCATGTTTTCTTGCAGGGTGATGCCTAGGTATGAAAAAGAGTCCACTCTTTCTAGCGGTGTACCTTTGTATTTTATTACACCCTTAAAAGTGGACTGCTGATTGAGGCACATGAATTTTGTTTTAGTAGTATTCAATTCCAGGCCCCTTTCATCACAATATATACCAAAGGCGTCAACCACTTTTTGTAACCCACTGGGGGTACGGGAAAGTAAGAGTGTGTCATCCGCAAACATGAGGACTGGTATACGAGAGCCAGCTATTACAGGGGCGTCACTAGCAATCTTCTCTAGATGTTCAACAATGCCATTTATATAGATGGAGAAGAGAGTTGGCGCTAGGACACACCCTTGTCTCACCCCACGTTCAACCGGAAAGGGATCAGTTACATCTCCTTGTTTGCCCCATCGTATCCTTGCAAAGTTGTTTTCGTGTAGGCGAACAAGGAGTGTGAGCAATTCCTGGCTTAGGCCTGCGTCCGCCAAGGTCTGCCAGAGCTTTTCCCTGGGGACCAAGTCGAAAGCGGCTTTTAAATCTACAAAAACTGCATACAATGTCCCCTTCTTCAAGGTGACATTTCTCCAATAGATTGTTAGAAAATGGAGGACTTGGTCGACACTACTAGTCAGGGGCCGAAACCCAGCTTGATAAGATGTCAAGATGTTGTTTTCGTCGATCCATTGCTGCAATTTGTTTTGCACTAATCGGCCCATTAGCTTTTGTGCTGTATCGATCAAACTAATGGGTCTGTAGTTTTTAGCCAGGGATCGGTCACCTTTCTTATATATGGGAATTATTTCAGCTCCCTTCCATGAAGCAGGCACTTTCCCTCCCATAGCCACCGCATTAGCCAGCATTGTGAAGTAGCTACACCAGGAGTTCCGGTCCGATAGAAAAATATCAGCCGGAATTCCATCCATGCCTGGGGCTTTCCCCCCTGCTACACAGTCCAGTACAATACTCACATCCCTCTCAACAAATATAGGAGCTTTATAGTAAACTTGCGGAGGAGGACTAATATTATTAAACAAGGGGTTACAAGCATACTGTGGTTGAAAGTATTCTATCCAACTGCTTTTTGCGACATTATTAGTAGGCTGGGGTGCTATGCCACCCTTTGCCCATTTTACTGAAGCCCAGAAGCGCTTAGAGTCCTTGGAGGCACACACCTCCTTGAGTTCTCGCCAACAATCCTCATCCCAACGCTTCTTAGCTAATTTTTGAACCTGTCTGTACTGGTTTCTCGCCAGCCTTACTGCTTCTGGCCTTCCTGATCTTAGTTCCCTGCTAAGATTATCTCGTGCTGCCCTACAGCTCTTATCATACCACCCTCTAGTTTCTTGGGATTTCTTCATTTTGTTTGGGGCTATTCTTTTAAGAAAAAAACTTTGGATTTTACAAAAAAATATTTCATGGGCAGCCATCATATAGTCAGTAAAATCAGTCTGTCCATAATGAGACTTAATTTTAGCAACTTCGCCCACTACTACTTTCTTTAGAGTCTCTATTTTGGAAATGTCTTCTAGGAGCATACTCCACTTCAAATGTCGGGAGTTGTTTGAACTTACAAGGTCCTGCGTAACCATGTGATCCTCTCTAGGATGCTCGGGATTGTCGTGGTAGGTATGTAGTGTCAGGCACAGAGGATTGTGATCACTTTCAATTTTATCCTTCACTTCCATATCTACCAATTTATCCCAAGCCCTTACATCCAAGAGAATATAATCTATCCTACTGGCCGATCGGCCATTATCAAAGGTATTTTTCCCCATAGGATCTGACAGTGCCCGACCATTGACTGCTCTAAGTCCTCTAGAAAGACAAAAACTTTTCAATTGAATTGCTACTGTGCTCCATTTCCTAATTGCTGGGATATCTAGTTGGGGAATTCCCCACTTGGTATCCTCATCTTCGGCCAGGATCTTGTCCTCCTCACCCAAGGGTTCAAAGGTAGTATTAAAATCCCCGCCTATTATTATGTGGATTGGGTCTGGTAGCAATTCAATATGATTCTCAAGGCACATTAGGGTCTCTGATGGTTTACCCCTGGCAACTCCCCTTGAATAAAGATTAAACAGGGCTAGTTGTTGACCATTTTGCCAGGTAATATCAAGTGCCAGAATGTCGTTAGAGGGTATAGACCTTTGTTTAACCGAACAATTCAAAGTTTGGCGTACCCAAATTAACAGGCCCCCAGAGGGACGTCCCACTCGATTTCTTGTAGCCGGGACGTAGAAGTTCAAATACCCTTGCCTGAAAATTGGAGTGAGCGACCAAGTTTCTTGGAACATAACAATGTCGTAATAGTTGATGAAGTCGACCCAGTCTGGAATGTTTAGCTTATTTGTAATTCCAGCTATGTTCCAAGAAATAATTGATAATTGCGGTATGGCCATTTGGAGATTTATCTGGTCAATATCAGGGTTATTTAATGTTTCTACAGGATCTGTTCTCAATTGCCTCCAATGTTCTTTCCTGTTCCATCTGGGCTCTATTTACTTCCTCTAAGACGGGAGTACAGAATACATCAGAGGCTATAGGAGGTTCATCTAGCGTGGAAGTCTTAACATATCCTTGGACCACCTGCATATCTAGGGGGACGGGAGAGGTGCATGCGAGTCAATCACACTCGTTTAGGTCAGTTAACACAGAGTATTGATTGTCCAAGTTTAGCCCCCACTCGCATACTGGGTTAGACCTGGCCCTTCTATTTCCCACAACTGTCCATTTTGTTCTTAGTATGCTAGGTTTAGCTACTAGACCTCTTCTGCTATAGAAGAAATCCAGTGTCAGTGGAACTATTTCAGCTGTCCTACGTTGTGGGGGGAGGATGTTCCGTAGGACATCGGGCAGCACTTCAGGGCCCTTGAAATTCAAGACCACACAATCGCCTTGAAATTTCTTCGCCTTAGTCCCTATCCACCTAACCCTTCTTGCTGTAAGCAGATCGTCAGATAGTTTTTCCTTGCCCCAGGGAGTTATGTGCATATTACTACTAAGCCACTGGAGGGCCTTGTTTCTTAAGGAATCTGGAGACTCGATCTGCCCAGTTTTCAGCAAGGGAGTGTTTGCTAGTACTAAAATCAGGGGCGAGGCTTCAACAATTAGTTCAACTGGGGCAGTTTCTGGGTTTAGGATCTCGGAGATAGTATTGCCCAATGGTTGGGCTGCATCTGGGATTATGGCCATATCAGGGGTATTGTCGTGCATGGAGCTGGCTTGTTGGGTTTGCTCAGAGGGAACTTGTAAGCCAGTATTTACGTTCACCCCGAGTGATTTTCCTGCAGTCTCCATTTGTTCGAATTTAGCTGCTACTAGATTTGAAATTTCCCCCACCCCCTCATTAGTTTTCCTTAAAAGAGACTCTAGCTTGTTGACCTTATTGGCTAGTTGGTCTACTTTTGATATGAGGGGTTTCATTAATCCTGTTAGTTTGGACTCTAATATACCCATAAGCTTATTTAGGAGAGTGTCCTCCCCTTCTACATTTTCATACAATTCCTTCCTTATCCCTTCTTCCGCCCTTTTCTTTGTTCGTCTGGGTGGGGTTGCGGGTTTGTTTTTACAAGAGCGTAAGCCGCCTCTTCTAGGTGGTGCCTTAGTAATCCCTTTTTTGGCTCTTGGAGCGGGGACCGGTGTGGGAGGGGTATTGGTCTCTATAGCTAACTCCTCAATTGTAACAGATTTATCTTGTTCTTCTAAATTTATTAAATCTACAAAGGGGTCAGGTTGTTGGTCAGTAGAGGCCATGGATACATTAATTGTAGAGCGCTCATTAGGGTCCTCAATAGGGTCGGAGACAATGTAGTCATCAGCAACAGACTGAGATACCCCTGGTTGATTAATTTGAGCACAAGGTGGCAAGTCCACAATACCCACAAGACCTCCGATTATTATTGATTTTTGTCACTACCTGGACCAGGTAGTTGTCCATTGTGTTAGCCGGGGTGACAGGCGTTTTTTGCTTTGACATAGTGGTCACACAATAATTAGCTGCGAGGTCCTGGAGATATGTATAACAATAATAGTCCGATTACACTGTAAATATAATAGTGATTGACCTTACCACGGGTCGGTTTTGAGGATGAGGGTAAGAGGGGTGGCCCAGTCCAGTCTCTCACTGTCTAGAACGGGCTAAAACGGGCCCGCCCTTGGCCCGGGCTTCGCCCGGCGTCCCGCTCGCGTCCCGCGAGACGGGGGTGTCGTGCAATTTGTACGCCTCCTGGCGCGTGGATGTCGCGGCGTGCGCCGCTTTGGCTGATGGGTGTTGTAGTTTAGGCAATACCCCTCAGACCGCGCTCCGCTCGCCTGCAGGACTCAGATGACACCAGAGCCGGGCAGCGGGAGGCGGGAAGAGGACTGACAGGGTTTGCTGGGTTCCAAGGTTTCACTCCGGCAAAAAGGCGATAAGGCAGGTAGGCGGCAGAGGTTTCCGCTTCTGAGGGCTTCCCACCCCTCGACCGGGGTGTCGCGCAATTTGTACGCCTCCTGGCGCGTGGATGTCGCGGCGTGCGCCGCTTTGGCTGATGGGTGTTGTAGTTTAGGCAATCCCCCTCAGACCGCGCTCCGCTCGCCTGCAGGACTCAGATGACACCAGAGCCGGGCAGCGGGAGGCGGGAAGAGGACTGACAGGGTTTGCTGGGTTCCAAGGTTTCACTCCGGCAAAAAGGCGATAAGGCAGGTAGGTGGCAGAGGTTTCCGCTTCTGAGGGCTTCCCACCCCTCGACCGGGGTGTCGCGCAATTTGTACGCCTCCTGGCGCGTGGATGTCGCGGCGTGCGCCGCTTTGGCTGATGGGTGTTGTAGTTTAGGCAATCCCCCTCAGACCGCGCTCCGCTCGCCTGCAGGACTCAGATGACACCAGAGCCGGGCAGCGGGAGGCGGGAAGAGGACTGACAGGGTTTGCTGGGTTCCAAGGTTTCACTCCGGCAAAAAGGCGATAAGGCAGGTAGGCGGCAGAGGTTTCCGCTTCTTTTTAATACATACTTCTGAATGCAAAGATATGATCTGACATATGAAGTTGAAACTCTTCTACGTGTTAAAGAAATACACTTATTCGGATTTTGAAGATACCATAATCTTAGAAGCTTCAGAATCATTACACAGATGCAGTAGGGTAAGTAGACTTTATTTCCAAAGTTACAACCTGCGGAGGTCACAACAGCTCATCCCTGGCCAGCTGTAAATCCTGCCTGTTCTGGAACTTTGGACTCACAAGTGGAACATGCAACGCACTAAGCACAGTACTCCATAATCCAGACATGAGACCAAAGCTCATTAAAACACATATCATATTCTAACACGTTATTTGTTGCATGGTTTTGATGGAGCAAGGTTTCACATATATCAAAACTTGCTTGCTTGTACTCAGCTCTCTCTAAATAACCTGTAATATATTAACCAACAATATTTGCACAAACACAACAACATTTCTAGTATTTAGGGGAAACTTGCATATGTGCTTTTACTAACAGTAACTCAATTGCATTAAAATGGCCGCCGCAACAGATGAAACCTTCTGTGCATGCGCCTGTCACATCTACGTGGCGTGACGTACTTCTGTGCTTGGTGGGAATTCTTTGCTTCTGTGCACTAGTGCCAAAATGTCCGCTTTAAATTTCACATGCTAACGCTATGCTGCTGCTTGTACTAAAACTTGTTCGTTCTGCCTAATCAATAATGCACAAGTTAAAATAAAGTTATGGGGTTAGAGTAGAGATAGGGGGTATACAGTGTAATCATGTATTTTTGTATTCTAATGTGTCTCTTTGACTTTGCTACTAGCTCGTATTTGGGCCTGAATATCAAGAGTGTCCCCATCTTTGTCAGCCCTGCGCAAGCGCATTACGTCTCAGAAAGTGCTGAAGCATTGGCATTGAACTACAGCCAAGACTCTTCTTACCCACGATGAGCCTGGGATCCTGCTCTGCTGACCTCTAGAAAGGAAGCAAGAAGACTCAAATAAATACAATGTATATAATTCGTATGACAATATTGTTGGGCGGAATAAAATCATGGGAAAATAATATTGTGGGTGGGGATTCAATCAATATGAATCGAATATTATGACCTCATCTTAGTATGGTGTGATGACCTCTCCTCGTCTTTCCAATCAATCACTGAAGGGGAGCACATAGATTTGCAACATTTAGGGGTGATACATTGCCCTTGAAATGGTATATCTAAGGTAGGTTTATATGGAGAATTTGTCCGACTTGTCCGAATAGCTGACCTGTCACTGACCCAACGACGGCTATAGGAGATCGAGAACTGAGGTGCTGGCGGAGCACTCTGTCTGAAAATTTGAGGTTATCGATTACCCAATCAGGGTACTAAATTGACTTATCCAGCGAGAGAGGGGGTGTGTGACGCTGGCGTTGCACTTTAGTGGAGGTCACCTGTCCTGAACTGCACCTGTCTTGCCCCGTGGGCACCTGATTTGTCGGGTGCCTGGTCCTGATATTTGCCCCAGCCCGTGACCAGGATTGGTCATCTCATCATTCTACGTAAATATAATCTGTGTACCAATCTCTTAAGGTGTTACTGTGAATTCTTGCAAACTTTACCTTTTAATAATCATATTCTTGCTCATTAAATTCATGATTTCTGTAATTTGGTCAAAGACTCCCTTAAAACTTGCATAGATAAACTTTTAAACTCCTCCCACCCCCCCCTCCCCACCCCCCCCACCCCCCCAGAGTCTGTGGTTATTTTAGGAGGGGATAAATGTTTAAGTAAATACCTGTTTTATTCTAACTCCCTTTGATCCACAGGACGTATAGCCAAGGAGACATGGATTGGTAAGTCATGGTTTACAGGTATAGGTCCTGAAAAGACCTCAATTTACTGATAGGTGAAAAAAAGAAATCAGTTAAGCAGGATTACTAGTTCAAAGGTATGAATGTGTTATGGGCCCAGGTGAGTATGTTAAAATTGAGCTAGTGATCCCGCGCGCTTTCTCAGTATACTTTTCTGGTAGCAGATAGATGGTTAGGGTTTAGTTAAGAAATAGGTAGTTAGTAGTGTAATTGATTATTGATTATGTATTATTGATTGTGTATTGATTTTTGGTTCTATTTGATTTATATGTACTAACCAATGTTTGCTCGTGTTGTTAAGTGTTGTCTTGGAAATATCCCGGGATATAGAAAGCAGTTGGCAGAATAGATGTCATACTGCTCCGAGGTTACTTACCTTGAGGAAAGATGCGGAAAGTTAGGTAAAACTTGAAGCACTAGTTAGGGATTATTTTTCTGGTATAAAAGTGAGAGTGATTGGTAGCAAAGGAGTTCGCTGGTGAAACGTTGGTCTTATATCACCTAGAAAGGGTAATTCCGAAAGAGTAGCAGGTTCTTTTTGCTTAAGTGAGTAGTAGACGGAAGGTAGTTCACTCACAGTGTATGATTGGTAGACGGAATTGGGTTTACTCGCTGTAAATGAAATTATCTGTTCTTCTCTTTTTAGTCAATCATGTACAGTAGCAAATGTTTTTATGTTGTCAAATAATGAAATATGAAATTTAAAGAAATTGAATTGTATTACCTTGCAAAGGAGGGAGTCAGTCGCGGGTGCTGAACTGACGTCATAGTGAGCCGCGCTGGGATTGGTAGAAACAGCGGGTGTGTAACCGTGAGAAAGTTGTAAAGGAGGTGTGAGTGTTGAGAGTGAAATTCACGTCACAGAAAAGCCGCGCAATCATTGGTTATGCTGCTTGTAAATTAAAATTTAATTGGTCAGAAAAAATAAAAGACACGCTGGTATTTGAGAAATATATCTGCAAAGGTAAACATACTAAATTGAAATTACTGAAAATAAAATAGCGGTATATGTGGCATCTAGATTCCGCATTTATAGGAAATTGTACTGATAGAAAATATTTAGGGTTTGCTAGAGAACAACAGATTAGAGGAAGACCTTATATCATGTATGGCGAGAAAAGAAACATTTCATTTTTCAAGAGAATCAAAAATTATTTAAAAAAAGGACAAAGTTATTAAAACAAGAGAAGGGATTATTATTCCACCACCTAATAAGCCTGCATCATACATGATGGTAGAAAGGGTCTACCACACATGTGTGTGGTTAGAGAATTGGATAGAATATACAAAACACGATGGTGTTTTAGCATTTCCAGAACATGGTACCTTTAATGGTAGAATTTTGTATAACCTAAGAAATCGCATTAATAAATTAGATCCCAGACATAGATGAACACAGTATGAAGCATTAAAGGAATGGGAGACAGAGGCATTTGAGCGAGACCGGTCCAGAAGTGACCGCAATTGGAGTACATTTTATCCCAGATTTCCTAAAGAGACGAGAGACAAGCAAATGAAAAAATAGAGACAGTCTATGTTAGTGGAAGGATTATATCCTGTTTTCCCCATAGAAGAACCTAAGGGAAGTAAAAGTACTGAGAAAACCAAACATCTAATGACTGTTGGTGGTGATTCAGATGATGATTATTTAGAGGGTTTTTTAATGAAAAATCTGCCACCTTTCAAGAAGAAGGAGGAGAACATGGCAGCCGGCTGAACTCCTAGGTCGTGAGCTCCGCAATCGTTTGGCAGTAGTTCATTAAAACGGCTCAATTTAAGTAATTTAGATGCAATATTAGGGGGCTCTACTAACCGGGCAGACGCGGTCGTTTGATCCAGTGAATTTGGCTGTAGTACTACAGAGATACGCCGAGGTTATCAAAGGTCCGCAGCAGAGGAGTGCTTTGTCGGAGCTCCTGCTAGACAGCTGTGGCGGCCCCGGGTCGACATTCGACACGGGGCGGAGACTGCTAGCGAGCTCAGTGGTGGCTGGAGGTAAGGTGCTGTAGGAAGGCAGCTCTACGTGGAAGCTTGATCGTGAACAAGATTGAGTGAATCAGCCCAACGCAGGCTGCGCTCAAAGGCACCTGCTCAGCGGAGGGGACGGCATCGATCAAGTAAGGGCTAATTTAGGAGTTATTTGGGCAGAGGCAGCCGGCACCTTTAAACATTTACGTGGGGCTTCATTTAGAAAATGCTTTAGGGGGCCCCCTCATAAACTTTCTTATCTACCGGGGTGTTTGTATGGGGTTTTAAGGTCTCTCTCACCACGTGGGCGGTCATTGAAAAACAGGCTTAACAATAATTACCAAAACTCACCAGACTACCAAATTGGTTTTCATAGCCTGCCTATAACATGCGATAATGTGGTAAAAGCAGCTGATTGTATGAATTCAATAAAAAAAGAAGGGTCAAGGTAAGAAAAGCTGTCCTTCTACTTCGAAGCTACCCTCGCTGCAGTTGGTGGGCAAAAACAGCAATCATAATCTTACAGACCTCAACCACGAGGGGGCCCCTAAAAAGGTCTTTCAGAAGTTGGATCAAGTGACTGTCCTGCTCGGTAAAGCTGGCGAATTGCAGGAGCAAGAAGAGGAACTGGGTACACCACACACTAACGGTATAGATAGATACAGTAGCAGAAAACAGAGGGTGCAGAAAACCAAAGGAGCTATTGCAGCTGTTGTCTCTACTAGAGCCGCAAAAAACAGCAATAAAAGAGCAGCTGAAGAAGGGCTCAAATTTAAAAGTCACCCCCTCGTTACGCTCTTTTTTTAAAATCCAAGAGAAGCCAGTTGGGGGAGCCTGTGTGCAGACAATGGAGACACCAAATAAATATCAAGTTCTTATGTCAAAAGACTCCGGAGAGGAGGAAGAGATTATAGTAGGTGACGCAACAGAAGAATCCCCACAATCTGAGGGTCACCCAGAAAATAATAAGTCCACCAGAGAGCAAGGTATGGATCAAAATAAGGATACTCCCATGAAGGACGACATTAGTGAATTGGTGGCCTCACTCTTAAAAGAGATGAAAGTTGGATTTGCAAAGTCGGAGAAAAATCTGGAAAAAATACAGGTAACCTGCGAGTCATTAGAAACTAAGGTTAATGCACTTGTAGACAGTAGTGGTGGTTGAAACAGCCCTAGAACAAATCAGGGAGGAAGTTACGCTAGGCCAGAGCAATATAGACAAGATATTACTATCGGAGAAAGAACTTCGGGACAAAATGGAGGTCTTAGAAAATAACTCCAGAAGAAATAACTTACGGTTATTAAATATTCCTGAAGGTCAGAATATAAGGTCTTTTGTAGTAAATCTTCTGAAAGGCTTTGTCCCTGACGTGGATGAAAAAGATTTGGACGAAGACATACAAAGGGTTCATAGAGACCCTTTCAGGCTCAATAGGGACAGAAAAAATCCTCTTAGAATCTTAGTCAACTTCAAATCTTATTCAATAAAAGAATGTATTTTGAATAAAGCTCTGAACTCTGGTACGCTCACAAAAGATGGATACAATTACAAAATCCGCTCGGATATATCTAAAGCAACGGCTGACAGGCAATGGGCTTTAGAAAAATTCAAGCAAGATCTCAGGGCCGAAGGAGCAACTGTTCAAATGAAGTTTCCAGCTCTGTTACGTAGAATGTGGTGTAACAAAACCTACAATATTAGAGACCTGAAAGAAGTAGAACTATTTTTGGATCGTATTAAAATAAATAGGGAAAAGAAGCACTATGAGCCTATCTGCGTTAATTAATTCCTTTTTCGATTGCGGGTCTCAAATTGGGCAATTAGGATTGCTCAAACAGCTGTGGGGAGGGTTCTCCAGGGTGGGGGTCAGCACAAGCTTGTTTTTTTTCTTTTTTAGTGCACATTGTAGATTTCTTGGGTGGGGAGCATTGGGTAAAAAAATTAAAAATATATTTGTCCGATATGTAAATTGTATAGCAAACAGGACTGGAGCAAAAAGCAGAAGAAAAGATGCTGAATTTAATGGGTGATTTAAAAATAGCATCATGGAATGTGAATGGGCTAAGAACGAGGGGCATGCGACAAAAATGTTTTGAGTACCTCAAGTTGCTGAATAGTGACATAATTATATTACAAGAAACCCACCTCCTCAGAGAGGAGTGGCTTGAAGCTATAAAACACGAGAAATGGATTGGGGAGACCGTCTGTACAAATCAAACTTGTAACATTAAGGGGGTCTCTGTTATAATCAAAAAAATCACCCTATCTTACGTTAGTAGGACAAATTGTAGATTTAAGGGGAAGATGGGCTATAGCAAATATAAAAGTCGGAGACATGGTACTGTCTGTGGTGGGATATTACGGCCCCAACACAGATGACCCTGCTCATCTTCAATCCCTGTATGCGCAATTTCTACTACTGGTCAAAACAATCATACTAGGAGGTGATTATAACATTTTGTTAGACCCCAAGAGAGACAGACACCCCCCATGCAGAGTTTTAAACCTCCCTTCAATGCGAGAATGTCTGAATAGGCTTATAGATGACTTGGGCTTAGTTGATAAATGGAAAAGAAAAGGGGACCAAATCAACAAATTTACTTATAGGAATCATAAATATGGCCACGAATCAAGAATAGATTTATTTTTGGTTGATAATCTTTTAAGTAACAACGTTAGGGGAGTTTATCATCAGACTGCACATCTCTTCGATCACTCAATGGTTCAACTAAATATAGGGCTGCAGTTAGTGCAGGTAGACAAAAGGTGGACTTTAGACCGAACACTCCTATTGGACCAGCAAGTTATTGATAACATAAGACTAACGACAGAAAATTACTTTAAAGAAAATGGTGAGGGCGAGACCCCCAAGTGGTAGTCTGGAATGCTTATAAAGCTGTTCTTAGAGGAACACTAATGGGTATAGCAATAGGAATAAACAAATTAAAAAGGCTTAAAGTATCACAATTAGAGGCTGACTTATTAGAGAAACAAGTGAGGCTTGATGTTACAGCCTTGGAAAAAAGATCAAAATACCTTGAAAGATGATATTCTGAAAAAGAAACAGGAGTTGGCTCTAGATCTGGAGGAAAAGTTAAGGAAGAGATGGCAAGCCAGTTCTCTATCAAACTATGAATTTAGCGAGAATAGTGGTAAACTTTTAGCTTGGAAACTTAAAACCGATTCTAATAGAAATAGAATAACAGCTATCCACAAGGGCAACAGTGGACAGATCGTAGTAGACAGAGAAGGTATTGAAGAAGCTTTCGTACTTTTTTCTATTCATTGTATGAGGAAAATCTATCCTCTTCACCTACAGTAGTGGATTCATATTTAAACAAATCACAACTTCTGAAGTTAGATGTAGACTCCTGTGAAATATTAAATTCAGCTATCAGCATAAAGGAGGTAATGGAGGCAAGGAACAACCTGAAGAGAAGTAAGGCAGCGGGCCTGATTCTATACCTAATGAGCTCTACTTAGCTTTGAAAGATTACTTAGCCCCTAAACTACCTAATATTTTTAATACCATCTTTCTAGAGGGCCGTTCAATTCCTAAATCATGGAATGAAGCAACGATTAGCTTGATTTTAAAACCGGGCAAAGACCCCTCTCATTGTGAATCATACAGGCCAATCTCGCTTCTAAAGACAGATTACAAGATCTTTTCCCAGGTTTCAGCAAAAAGACTTGCCTCCCTTTCTGGTAAGCTTATACATGAGGACCAGAAGGGCTTCATTAGAGGCAGACATTTGCACAATCTCACCCATCAACTGATCAGAGCCACTTATATTGCAGCTAATGAGGTTCCCCTTGTGATATTCCCTTTTGACGCGGCCAAAGCTTTTGACCGTGTCAACTGGTCATACTTACAGAAAGTTATTTTATATAATAATTTAGGTCAGAATTTATCCAGGGTAATTGAAAATATCTATTCTGCTCCTCTGGGGAAAATACTTATTAATGGAAGCACATCAAATAGTTTTCAAATCAAAAGAGGTACCAGACAGGGGAGTCCACTCTTCCCTCACCTATTTATTCTATATATAGAGCCCCTGGCCAATGTGATTAGGACTACCAGAGAAATCATCCCCTTTAGCTTCAATAGCTGGAACTTAAAAGTGGCATTATATGGTGACGACTTGATGATTTATTCTAGCAATTTAGAGGAGTCTTTTAACATTATAGTCAGCTTACTAACAGAATTTGGGGAAATCTCTGGGTATCGAATAAATCACCAAAAAAACAGAGGTTATGCATTGGAATATATATTCCCCATAAATTGAATCCAAAAATAAAATTAGATATCTTGGGATCCAAGTCTCAAAGAACATTGAGGAAATTGCCCAGGTAAATCTAGAACTAAAAATCAAAGAGATGAGGAAACTATTAAAGTCAAGGAACTGTTTATCCCTCACTTTTATGGGGAGAGCCAATGTGATAAAAATGGCTATCCTATCAAAGTTTACTTTTGTTTTTAACACAATACCTCTGGAGTTTAGCTCACACTGCATAAAAAAATACAGAGTGAAATTAATCCCTTTATTTGGTCGTCCAAAAGTGCTAGGATAGATTGGAAAAAACTAAGCCAGAAGAAACGTTGAGGAGGGATAGGAAGTCCGGATCTTACGATGTATTATAAGGCTTTTCACTTTAAGAACATAAGGAATCTTTTTCAAGCTTATGAGTCTTATTCCGCCTATTGGAAAGCAGTAACTAATCACGATCATTGCCTTTATAAGTTTGGCCACCAAAAGTACTTTTAAAAAATTAGGATAAAGGTGCTAGGATCAGCATTTAAATTGTGGTCAGAGATAAGGAAAGTATGGAATTTCCCGTTTCATAGTCCTCAAGCACCGACATGGAATTCTCCAGGAACCCTGAATGTCTGAAAGACTCATTAGCACTTCCGCTGAAAAGGGCTGGTATCGTCAAATGGGGAGATCTTTTGGACAATGGTAACTTAAAATCAAATGTTATCAGCTGATCAAAATATCAAATGTTATGACCACAATATATTGGGAACCTAGAAGGTGAATTTCAGAAAGACCCTGCGCGGAAGGAAGCCGCATAGTGGTACTGGGACTTGGTGGAGAAGACGGAGTCCGACTATGATATTCCAGATCATGTTTGGAAGAAGACTTCTTCTGGTTCAAGACTTGCAACAACTTTGGCAAGTATCCTGCACTTAATTATGGCACATTATAATTTCTACACCTCTTAGGAAAAATCATTTGTTTACTTTGCACAGATCTTACTGGACCCCCGAAAAGTTGTCAAAAATGAACAATCAGATGACGAAAAAATTCCCTAAATGTGGTGAGAGGGAAGCAAACGATATCCATATGTTTTACTCATGTCATCTCCTTGATACATTTTGGTACAAAATTGGTAAGATCATTGATAAAAGCTTAGAGACGACTATCAAGGTAAGCGCTTTTACTATTATCTTTGGCAATGTGGATATTGAAGAATTAACAAAAAGTCTGAAATATCTCTTATTTACCTTAATACTGCTTGCTAGACGCGAGATCTGTATAAATTGGATTCTTCCCTCTGCCCTCAGGATAGACGACTGGGTTCGATCAGTAGAAAAATTTAGAAATATGGACAGAGCTAGAGGGGAAAGTAAGCACACAAAGCACTGAGATCTTTGGGATAAATATAGGCGGTAGGGTAGGGAGGGATGTCCAATGATTTAACCAACGCGATTACAATCTGCATGAGTTTTATTTGGGGTGGAACAGTGTTACGCTAACTCATAGAAATTGTTGCATTAAGGCATGGTTCTCCCCTATCTCCGAGGGCATCTACTGTGAGGTGACCCTGTTGCTAAAACAACAAAGATCGCATAAATGAGGACAAAAAAAAAAAGAAAAGAAGTATAAGCTCATAGGATTACTCCTAGTGCTCCGTTTTTGCAACCACCTTTAGTTCCGCAAATTGTACATGAAAATTTACTAGAAAAGGTACTACAAGAGAGAGCGAGAGAGAGAGAAGCTTTAAACAAACAGCGTAGTGAATTAATTCAGAAAATCTCTCAATTACATACAAGTCCTGAAGCTCTGAAAATACCAGTCGCTATAGGTCCGGTAGGTCCTTATATAGAGATAAGCAAGCTAGTCCTAAAACTCCCGATCTTACTACACCCATAGTGCAGCCTAGAAAAGAAACCTTAATAATTGATGATCAGGCAAGCGAGTGTGAGCCAGTGAATGACTCAATCAGAAAAATTACTCCCCAAGGGTCAAAAGATGTACAAATTATGACGTCCTCGGGAACGAGAAATGCAACAGTAGTAAGTCCGGAGGAGATAGACAGATGGACAAGAGACATAATCACAGCCAAAAGTATTGGACTTATTCAAATTAAGGGTTGAATTAGAAGAAATGGTTGCAGGAAATATAGGTTTGGACATATTGAATACATTCAATGAAGATCAATTGTTGTTTATATGCAGAAGTATTACTCGAAATACAAAAATATTGTTGTTTATATGCAGAAGTATTACTCGAAATACAAAAATATATCATGAAACATAATGCATTTTGCTAATGAAATGGGAATTGACTTTGGAAAATCAAAAGTGTTACAGAGACCATATAGAGCTGAATTTTCTGACAAAGATTTAGAAAATATGAATGTGTCAGGACGTAAATTATAGATTAAAGAGTTGTCATGGTTGCAAAAATAGTGTGATCTAGACAAATGGAAAGGTAGATGGACAAAGAAAAAAAGAAGAGGCACAGGCAAATAAAACTACGTCGGAGTATTTACTAAAAGAAGCAGAAAAGTCGAAAGGTTGTGTCCGATGAGGGAAGTGCCAGGAGGAGGTTATGTACATGTCCCATGGTCCCGACAGAATATTCTATCATTTACTAATGATTTTCCAAAGCTTAGAGAAAAACCTATTGAATGGTATCTGCAAGTCGAAAGGTTTGTGAAGGTATCAAAAGTATTGTTGAAAGATTTAGATTATTTGACATTGTTGTTCCAGCTGATTTGTGGTCCGAGTGCAAAATAACCATAGATTGGCCTAGTGACGAATACCCTAGAGACGCAAAGACAGGAGCCCCTTCAGGGGAGGTGATGAAGAAATACAATCAGGTGATAACTTACCTAAAAGGAAAGATTCCTCCAAAAGAGACAGATTGGACTAAAATCGACAGAACCACCCAAAATAAAGATGAATCTGTACAGGCATATTATGAACGCCTCTTGCGGGTATTTAAACAGTACAGTGGTCTAGATAACATTGATAATAAGGACAAGACACATTTTATTTATCATTTTGTGTCTGGACTAAAACCTGAAATTTCCCAAACAATTAAATAGCATAAATTGTGTTGGCAGGCAAAGCCTGTCGACGAGATTCTCAAGTATACAAAATACTGTGAGAATGAAATTGATAATAAACTGAAGAAATTGGAGGAAAAGGTAATGTGGGCTCAAGTGAAAATGGCAGAGCAACAGGAACTTCAGTTGAGTCAGCAAGCAAGCAATCAGAAGAAAGGGGAAGTCCAAGGGGATGGAAGTGGAGGAAAACCTAGCGGGAAAATGAGCAGAGAAGAGGCAAAGAAAAAGTTTCCTTGTCATGGATGCGGAAAGATAGGGCTTTGGAGAAACGAGTGTAAATTAATACAGAATAATAATGTCCAAAATCAAAATTTAAATCCACAGACGCAGAATGAGGTGTCAATCAGACAGGTAATACAGAATCAGTTACCTCAAGCCTCCATGCCAGATTTTGTGAGTCAACCAAAATACAGTGTGGACACCGGATTTCAGGAGGGAAGTGGTGAGAAAAATATAGTAACACCACAGTTTCTTTTGCAAGACACATTTTTTTAATGACGATGAGTACTGACGGGGCCAGAGAAGGGGGGGGGGGGAGAGGATTGCGTACTTGGCGCATCCTTGCTGGTAGATCAATCAGGTCCTTATTTGAGGAAAAGGTAGAAGGAAATGATGTTACCTTTTTGTTGGACACTGGTGCTACCCGTTCTACTGTGAGAACAGCAGACATCCCAAACCTACCCCTCTCAGGAGAAGCAATCCAAGTAGTGGGCGTTTCTAATAAACAAATTAGGACCCCTGTTACAGAACCTATGGAAGTTTGCATTGGCAATTTTAGAGAAATACACACGTTTGTAGTGTGTGACTCGAATGTATGACGTTACAACGCATACTTTTACAACGCATACCTTTACAACGCATTTTTTACAACGCAACATCCATTACAATGAATTCCATTACAACGCATGCCATTACAACAAATTTTTAAAAACTACCTTTACAGCGCATACCATTACAACGCATACTACCTTTACAACACATACCATTACAGGCGCATACCATTACATTACATGTATGGTAAGTATTGGATAGTGTAGGGGTAAAAATTACTATTCTAACTCCAGGGGTGCAACAGTAGGGTAAGTGTTGGATAGTGTAGGGGTAAAAATTACTATTCTAACTCCAGGGGGTGCAACAGTAGGGTAAGTGTTGGATGCGTTGTAATGGTATGCGTTGTAATGACTGCTTTATAATGACATGAGTTGTAATGGTATGCTGTAGCAGGGGCAGACGCAAGGGGCACAGGAGTGATGGGCAAAAGACGGGTTTTAGTCAAGGAAGGATTTATTGAGGCCAAAAGGTAGTCAGTACAAGTTTTCCTGATAGGGACGGGTCTACGAGGGGAGCGGCTCCGGGTGTTTCTTCTACTCCGGGGCTTGGTAATCTCAGTCCTCCAATAGCCTTCCGGGCTTTGTCGGGGCTTTCGGTCTTCAGGGTCTGTCTTTGCTTTCGACTCCCAGGACCAAATACATAAACAAAACAAAAGAAAGCAACTCGTGAGATCAGCGTCCTACCTGAACTGATATACAGGAAGGGAGTGAGGAGATGCAACAACCCGTGAACCGAAAAATATGTACAAGTGCAAGGACGGGTAGTGCTCGGGAAAGGGGAACCGGGACAAGGGGATACCACTATCCGTCCCACCCAGCCCCTGATCTTGTTACGCACCTGGGATAGCCACACACCTCCCCGGGTGAGTGGCAGGGCGGCTCGTGGGGACGTTGGCCTCCTGGCGTATCCTCCGTCTTCAGGGTCTCTCCTCCATGCGTGAGTCTAGCCCGTATTCGGCCCCGCTGTAGTCCGTCTGCTGTGGATGACAAGAGGGGGGGGGTTGATTGAGAGGTCCTGCAGGGTCCTAGAGCCTCGTACAGAGTTCGCAATGTTGTTGGGGTGATTCGGTAAGCCCACCCCGTTACATATGCGTTATAGTGTCATGTGTTGTAATGGCATGCGTTGTAATGGATGTTGCATTGTAAAAGTTTCATTGTAATGGTAGTGGGTTGTAAAAGTTGCGTTGTAAAGGTTGTTTCCCGTGTGACTCTAGTCCGGTAAATTTGTTAAGGAGAGATTTACTGTGCAAAATGAACTGCACAATCTTTTGCACACCCAGTGGTGTGGAAATACAAACCCCAGATAAAGATGGAGTGTACAAAATGATGTTAGCACAACAATATCCAGAAGTTAAAGAAATGTGTCTAGAAGATTTACCAGGAGAATTAAAAACCTTTGTCAATCCTGATGTGTGGGATTTTACAGGAAAAGAAGTAGGCCTGATGGCAGATGTAGACCCCATTAAAATGACAGCAAAAGAAAGTGCAGTTTACCCAAAGATTAGACGGTACAAGATGAGTCCCGAAATAAAGGCAGGAGTGGCACAAAAAATACAGCATTTGGTCAAACAAGGCATTTTAGAAGAAATAATGTGCAGTCCTTGTAATTCACCTATAATTGGTATAAAGAAACCAAACAGAAAGTACAGGGTAGTCCAAGACCGCCGAAAAATAAATAAATTGTACCGAATCCAGCAGTAATCCTGTATCAAATACCACGAGGAGCAGGATGGTTTACTGTAATTGATTTATGCCATGCTTTCTTTTCCATCCCGCTGCACCCAGACAGCAAATTGTTATTTTCGTTCTAATTTGACAAGAATGTTTATGTTTGGAATTGTGTTCCTCAGGGTTACATGGAAAGTCCATCCATTATTAATCAGATTTTGAAAGAATGTCTTGAATCCTTGGTGCTGCCCGGACAATCAGTCCTGGTGCCGTATCAATGACCTATTGGTGGCATCGAGAACCCGAAATGATTGCATGATCGATACCATTGCATTATTGAACCACTTGGCAAAAGGAGAACATAAGTGTCCCCAGAAAAATTGCAGTACTGTACCACCTCAGTTAAGTATCTGGGAAACCAGATAGAAAGAGGGGTCATGCGAGTGACATCTGAAACAATCAGGATAATTCAAAACATGAAGCTACCCCAAACCCAGAAAGAAATCAGGATGTTTCTCGGAGTTGTAGGTTGCTGCAGGCAGTGGATTGTGGGATTTGCAGTACTAGCCAAACCATTGATTCAAATGACAAAGAAAAGACAAAGACCCAGCAAGGGACCCAGTCGAATGGGATGATGAAAGCATGACTGCTTTTCTAAAATTAAGTAACAGTCTGTGTGAAGCTCCAGCACTAGGGATGACTGATTACTCAAAAGAGTTTGCATTGTTTTGTGACACAAGAGACAATTGTGCTCTCTCAGTCTTAACCCAGACCCATGGATTAATGCGGCGACCCGTGGCATATTTTTCTGCCACATTGGAGCCAATAGCAGCAGCATTGCCAGGTTGTTTAAAAGCGGTAGCTGCAACATGTACGAGTCTTGAGCAAAGTGAATTCGTTATTATGGGACACCCTGTAACAGTGTATGTTCCACATTCAGTCGTAATTCTGTTAACCAATGTGAGAAGTTGGCCTGGTATATAATGCTCACTAATTCTTAGTGATCACTTTGTACCATGCCAAGCAACCCTTATGATGATGGTTGTAATTCAACCTTGTAGACCAGTTATCCTAGTGGTAACGTGGACAAAGCAGTCTTAGGCTAAACTCTGAAAGGCATGTGAAGCCAGCTGTTATACCATACACAACCCCCTTGAATACCAAATGAAAGGGACACCACACAGATATATATTGAAAATATATATTGATTTATTAACTATTAAAATCCCCTGGACTCTTTATGAGCACAGAAGCACAAGCGTTAAATCACAAGACAGTTTAAAATACACAAAAGTTGCACAATATGGATGAGCCCTAGGGGCCACCTAAACCATATACTAAGAAAGTGGTATAAGAGATACCAATAGGAAAGTGAAGAGGCCTAGGGCCTTGGGAATCGCTGGAGCTATTCGAGACTGGCAATGACTAAGTCGGGAAAGGCCCACGGGACTCGGGTGCAGTGTTCAAAGTGCACGCACTTCTCAATACAAAGTCTATGGTGCGTAAAAAGCACAAAGTTAGAAAGTTAGGAACCTTCCGAGTGACCTACGGAGCTGAAACTTAAAACACAGGCCCTTGGGATGTGTACCAGTGCAGGAGCACCGGCGGAGCTGAGTTACCTCACCCACAGGAAGCGGGTGCACAGGGTCGAAGTCGTGTCGGGTTTCGTCACGCTGGTCGATGGTGCTTGGAGCTGGAGATGCTGCAGGCGGCTCGATGAGAAGAGTTCCGGTGGATCCAAGGGTGGATCTGAAGATGTGAAGACCTGAAAGCAGAGGGGACAGTGTTCAAAGTCACTAGCCAGTGACTACCGTGGAACCAGGTTGGAACCAGGCGATGTCGGGTGCAAACAGGCGTTGTCGGGTAGCTTCTTTCTGCAGCCACGTGGATACCCGGGGTCGAGGACGTCCAGGAGTCGGTCACGAGCTGTCCCACGTAGGCTTCTCGCTGTTGGCGGTGTCGGCGACCTGATCGGAGCAAACAGGCCTTGGCAAATGCAAGCCACGCAGAAGTTGAAAGATGCTGTTCACTCGGACCAGCAAGGTCAGAGCGGGTGCTCCTTTTCACAGGAGCTTGGGTAGGTCTGGAGCAACCAGACCTGCTGTGTAAATCTTCGGTTTCGTCGCCAAGATGGCCGCTGACCACGTGGCTAGTGGCCGGGATGGCGCGTCGAGTGGCACAATGCAAAAGGGCCCCACGCAGATCGTGGAGATGCTGGAGGGCTGATCTTCGGTGCAAGGGCTGCTCGGTGGTGGGGGTTCTCAGTCCCCAAAGCACAACGTCGAGGATGCCTCAGAAGCTGCGCAGTCAGCTTTTCGAGTGTCTTCCAAGAGGTCCGGTCCCACGTCACTCGGTGCCTCCACGGGTCCCTTCTTTGCAGGGACTGTGGATCGGGCTCTGAGAGGTCTGGGAGTCTGGTTCTTGTCGGGCTCTGGGCTCGGTCTCCGGCGGGAGGCGGCGGCAAAGCAGATGTCGAGTTGCTGGTTGGTACCTGTGTTCACAGGGTGGCCACTCCTAGGCCACAAGGGAGATTCTCTTCAGTCTTCTGTGCAGCAGAATGTCGAAGTCCAGTCTTCTTCTTGTTTAAAGTTGATTTCAGGATGATCTGCTGTGCAATGGCACTGCTCCCCCTCTTATTCCCAAACTGGGGGTGGATCACCTACTAGGTCCCTCCTCTGGGAGGAACCAGGAAGGGGGGCGGTTACACCCCCTTTCCTTTGTCCAGCTCCGCGCCAGGACTGGGGCTGGAAGGCCCCAGAACCGGTTTGGGCTGGCCTATGCACGGGGACACCTTGTGTGCCCCGGGCATGTCTGATTCTATTCAGCCCTGTCCTACCCAATACACAAAATCCTGTCTGGGGTGGTGCTCGCACCTCCCAAGGCAGGAAACCCTTTGTCCAGGCCACCATCTGCCGAGTTTCGGTCAGCAGCAGGAGGCCAGACTTGTGTCTGTGGTGGCAGCGTCCATTTTGTGAAGCTGAGGCTCTGTTTAACTTTAACCGGGGTTAAGGCTACACACATGTCGTGTCCCTCTAGAAGGGTGGAATGCTATCCCCGTCGCCAGAATTGGCGAGGGGATAGTATTCCAATTCGTATGACACCTTACTCGACATGTTTTGATAAAGCCAAACCAAAGATAGCATTTAACCGCGAGGATTATAATGCACTTAAGAGTATATGGTATGGCAATATCCCGGAACAGCTTAGGGAGTGGTTCCCGACAGCTGCAGACAGGCTCAGCTCATGCTAGAGCACCATCTCACATATTTCCAAGCACTCTGCCTCCAGGATTGATGAGGCCTTCCATAGGAATGGCTTACAGGTTAACATGTGTCCAGTTTAAGGTTAGATATAGGGATACTATATCTAAGTAAGAGGTGATTACACCAACTTACCCCAGCTGAGTGATCAGCCAGTTGTGTCAAATCTGGAGGCCAGGCCAGGGGTGGCACAAGACGTGCTGCAGCCCCTGGTAGGCCTTGGATGCACCTATGCCCTGGGTACCTAGGGTACACTGTTACAGGGGCCTATAAGGTGAACCAGTTCCAATTATGTTATGCACCTAGGGTACATGGAGTCCATTTTAAGGAGAGAGCAATCAGCCTGGGGCCCTGAATAGCAGGATCCCAGGCCAACTAAGTCAAAAACCAGCTAAACACCAGGCAAAAAGTTTGGGGGTAACCATAGTCAGATATCCACCTTCCTACATAACCCCCCCCAAACGAAAGGAGATAAGGCTATCCTTGACCAGGTAAGCCTATATTGCCTAAGTGGCCATATAAGGAAGTACCAGCTCTGGCTTGGTAACCCCCTGTCTCATGGTCCACTAAGCAATCCCTCACCCTAAGGGCATCTGAGGGTCTCCACCATAGGGAATCTCTACCTGTGGTGTGTCTTTGCAAAGTCAAAGGCTGGTGTTGGGATGGAGTACTGAAGTGAGTTTCCTCTGTAGGGCTCAGCTTCCTCCAATCACTCTCCACCATGTGTGCCTTTCTTTCTCTGACTGAGTTGCACTGTGCTCTCAGGGTCAACCTCTGGCTACCTAAAGCTGGAGGCTGGGTCCCTCTGTTTGGCTTACTGGAGGGACAGGTCAGGTTTGGGGCCTTTTGGTCCCAGGTTTGGCTGTGCCCAACAATATCCATCTGGGGGAGGTCCCTAACTACTTTTAAGGGGGATCCCTCAGGAGTTTTTAAAGCTTGCACCTCACTAGGGCTACTAGTTTCGGTGCCCCTAATCTGCTGATGGGGGTGCTTTATTTGACAGGGAGCCCTTTGGATCTCACTGTCCTTCTTGTCCTCTGAAGCCCTGGGCTGAGTAAGGCAAGGTAGAGAGGGGCAGGTTACCTGCTCCAGACTGGGTCCCACCTGAGAAGGGTCCACTGCCATCAGAGGCTCTGTCAGGCCAGGCCTAACAACCTCTGGGACAGTTCCTTCATCAGGGGTAAGATCAGTTCCCTGAGGAGGCTGATCCTTTCCTAAAGTCTGGTGGGAGGGAGATTTCTCTTCCTCCTCAATGCTCTCTGTTTGGGTGGAGTGATCCATCATTTCAGGCTTCACTACCCAGGTATCGGTTTGAGTTTGGGCTGTGGCCATCACAGCCCCACCAACCTTTTCAGGAGGAGACTCAGTTTGGGTATGGGCTGTTACTAGTACAGCCCTGCTACTCTTTCCAGGAGGGAAGTTATCTAAAGATGGGGCTGAGGTTTGCTCAGCCCTCCCAACCTTTTCAGGAAGGACATCTTGAATTGGGGCTGTAGCCATTACAGCCCCACTAACCTTTCCATGGAGATTTACCATTCTAGAATGGGTTTGCTGTTCAACCTCAGCCCAGGCTGAGATTTCCAAATCATTACCCAGTAGGCAATCTACAGGCAAGTTTGCTGACACTGCCACTCTCTTTGGGCCAGTGACACCTCCCCAGCTAAGATTGACTACTGCCATGGGATGATTGGATTCTATGCCATCAATGTTTGTCACCTGATATTTGGCATCAGGTAAAAGTTGCCTTGAGGGGACTAGACATTCAGCCACCATGGTGATGCTAGCCCCTGTGTCTCTGAAGGCCTCAACTTTCAAGCCATTGATGAGGGGCTCCTGTCTATACTTGCTCAAAGTGTTTGGGCAAGCTGTGAAATTGGCAAACCCCATGCCAGTCTCATAGACAAGAGTATCTGAGTTAGGGGACCTGGATAGGCCAGAGTCCACCTGTCCTCCAAAAGTAAACCCACCCAAATTCTTGGGGGTGCTCCCACCACCTGGGGGACCACTGCTAACAGTGACAGGAGGTGTTGGAGCCTTACCTGGAGGTATATTCTCCTTATTGCCATTCTTGGGACAACAGCTATCTGTTTTGTAATGCCCCACCTGTTTACAGGTATGACAATAAGGCTTTTTCTGGGATGTAGAAGTGTCTTGGGACCCACCCCCATTCTTGGAGTTTTGGGGCCCTGGGGAAGTCTTTTCCTTACTTTTATCCCCACCCTTCTCTTGAGGCTTGGTAGTCTCTTTCTTTTGGTCACCACCCTGGTTCTTAGGCCTGATCCTGGTTCTGACCCATTTGTCTGCCCTCCTACCCAATTCTTGTGGGGAGGTCAGATCAGAGTCAACCAGGTGCTGATGTAGAAGCTGATTTTGACAATTACTTAAGATTTGC
Source organism: Lissotriton vulgaris (assembly GCF_964263255.1). NCBI lineage: Eukaryota > Metazoa > Chordata > Amphibia > Caudata > Salamandridae > Lissotriton > Lissotriton vulgaris. The sequence goes on along the minus strand of NC_141696.1, from coordinate 1,549,972,881 downwards.
TCTCTCATAATTAAATTATACAATCCTGTATAGTCAGTAACCTTACTTCCCAGCAACCAGCCCTCCAGAGCCTTAGTGGCACACTCAACAAATTCAGACCAGTCCTGAGTCTGTGTCTTCTGGGTATCTCTGAACATTAACCTGTACTGTTCAGTGGTTAAGCCTAACCCATCAATCAGAGCACTCTTCAGGACCATGTAGTTTCTAGAATCCTCATCACTAACTGTGAGGAGTCTGTCTCTGCCTCTACCTTCAAAGGAGAGCCACAAGATTGCTGCCCACTGCTCCTGAGGGATCTGCTGTACTCTGCAGGCTCTCTCCATTGCAGTAATCCATTTATGGATATCATCCCCAGCTTTGTAGGGGGGCACAATCTTACTCAGGTTTCTATTATCAAAAGACCTGTCTTTATCCTTGTGGATATTGCTGCCACCAGTGGGTTCTATTACCCCACTCTCTCTAGGCTGTCTTGCTCTAGCAAGTTTCTCTTGGGCCAGGGCAATCTCTAACTCTTGTCTCTGGACTCTCAATTCAGCCTCTCTAATTTGAGATTCTCTCAATTTGGTCTCATGTTCCCTTCTCTGAGGGCTAGTCATCCTCCTTCTGGAGTGACCATGAGAACCTCTAGAAGCATGGGAGTTATCAGAGTCACTTGAGTGAGTCCTTCTCCTCCTAGGCTCCTGGTTAAGTCCACCTGGGGGTCTGAATGGGTTGTTACCTGATTCATTCCCAAGTTGGCTTAAGTTAGCCTGGTTCAGTCTACTGACCAGCACCTGACTATCTCTGTCATCATCTGACTCACTGCTTTCCACCTCCTCCTCTTCCTCCTCTTCCTCTACATCTACCTGAGGAGCTCCAGTGGTGGAGGCTTCCTCATCTACCAGGATGATAGGGGCAGGGGTGTCTACAGTGTCATCCTCTGAAGGATGGCCTCCTTCAGCATCCCCTGTGGGGTTTGCTTTAGAGGGCTTTAGAGTCTCAGACTGGTCTAAGAGCTCTCTTAGGAGGTCTGTAGTAGGGGAAGGCCCTGTCTTCAGACCCCTTAAGACACAAAGCTGTCTTAATTCCTTAAAGGAAAAAATAGCAAATTTGGATGGTGCCCTTGGAGGGTCACTCTCAACAGGAGTAAGTCCACTGGACCCCTCTGCTCCAGACATTGCTCTAGTGTGGGTGGATGTGTTGCAATCTACCTACACTGGTGTTTACCTACTAAACCTATCTAGTAGTTGTAGCTAGGGTGTGCTACTCCCTTTGCTCTACAACAACTAAGTTCAGTAGAACTTAAGTATACTAGTCTTGTTTTATATGTACCTAGCAGGTACCTGTATGATCTTTCAAATGATAATCTCAAAGATTGTAATGGTAAAACAACAGCAAGCTCAGATCCCACCGCTGCCACCAATGTGAGAAGTTGGCCTGGTATATAATGCTCACTAATTCTTAGTGATCACTTTGTACCATGCCAAGCAACCCTTATGATGATGGTTGTAATTCAACCTTGTAGACCAGTTATCCTAGTGGTAACGTGGACAAAGCAGTCTTAGGCTAAACTCTGAAAGGCATGTGAAGCCAGCTGTTATACCATACACAACCCCCTTGAATACCAAATGAAAGGGACACCACACAGATATATATTGAAAATATATATTGATTTATTAACTATTAAAATCCCCTGGACTCTTTATGAGCACAGAAGCACAAGCGTTAAATCACAAGACAGTTTAAAATACACAAAAGTTGCACAATATGGATGAGCCCTAGGGGCCACCTAAACCATATACTAAGAAAGTGGTATAAGAGATACCAATAGGAAAGTGAAGAGGCCTAGGGCCTTGGGAATCGCTGGAGCTATTCGAGACTGGCAATGACTAAGTCGGGAAAGGCCCACGGGACTCGGGTGCAGTGTTCAAAGTGCACGCACTTCTCAATACAAAGTCTATGGTGCGTAAAAAGCACAAAGTTAGAAAGTTAGGAACCTTCCGAGTGACCTACGGAGCTGAAACTTAAAACACAGGCCCTTGGGATGTGTACCAGTGCAGGAGCACCGGCGGAGCTGAGTTACCTCACCCACAGGAAGCGGGTGCACAGGGTCGAAGTCGTGTCGGGTTTCGTCACGCTGGTCGATGGTGCTTGGAGCTGGAGATGCTGCAGGCGGCTCGATGAGAAGAGTTCCGGTGGATCCAAGGGTGGATCTGAAGATGTGAAGACCTGAAAGCAGAGGGGACAGTGTTCAAAGTCACTAGCCAGTGACTACCGTGGAACCAGATTGGAACCAGGCGATGTCGGGTGCAAACAGGCGTTGTCGGGTAGCTTCTTTCTGCAGCCACGTGGATACCCGGGGTCGAGGACGTCCAGGAGTCGGTCACGAGCTGTCCCACGTAGGCTTCTCGCTGTTGGCGGTGTCGGCGACCTGATCGGAGCAAACAGGCCTTGGCAAATGCAAGCCACGCAGAAGTTGAAAGATGCTGTTCACTCGGACCAGCAAGGTCAGAGCGGGTGCTCCTTTTCACAGGAGCTTGGGTAGGTCTGGAGCAACCAGACCTGCTGTGTAAATCTTCGGTTTCGTCGCCAAGATGGCCGCTGACCACGTGGCTAGTGGCCGGGATGGCGCGTCGAGTGGCACAATGCAAAAGGGCCCCACGCAGATCGTGGAGATGCTGGAGGGCTGATCTTCGGTGCAAGGGCTGCTCGGTGGTGGGGGTTCTCAGTCCCCAAAGCACAACGTCGAGGATGCCTCAGAAGCTGCGCAGTCAGCTTTTCGAGTGTCTTCCAAGAGGTCCGGTCCCACGTCACTCGGTGCCTCCACGGGTCCCTTCTTTGCAGGGACTGTGGATCGGGCTCTGAGAGGTCTGGGAGTCTGGTTCTTGTCGGGCTCTGGGCTCGGTCTCCGGCGGGAGGCGGCGGCAAAGCAGACGTCGAGTTGCTGGTTGGTACCTGTGTTCACAGGGTGGCCACTCCTAGGCCACAAGGGAGATTCTCTTCAGTCTTCTGTGCAGCAGAATGTCGAAGTCCAGTCTTCTTCTTGTTTAAAGTTGATTTCAGGATGATCTGCTGTGCAATGGCACTGCTCCCCCTCTTATTCCCAAACTGGGGGTGGATCACCTACTAGGTCCCTCCTCTGGGAGGAACCAGGAAGGGGGGCGGTTACACCCCCTTTCCTTTGTCCAGCTCCGCGCCAGGACTGGGGCTGGAAGGCCCCAGAACCGGTTTGGGCTGGCCTATGCACGGGGACACCTTGTGTGCCCCGGGCATGTCTGATTCTATTCAGCCCTGTCCTACCCAATACACAAAATCCTGTCTGGGGTGGTGCTCGCACCTCCCAAGGCAGGAAACCCTTTGTCCAGGCCACCATCTGCCGAGTTTCGGTCAGCAGCAGGAGGCCAGACTTGTGTCTGTGGTGGCAGCGTCCATTTTGTGAAGCTGAGGCTCTGTTTAACTTTAACCGGGGTTAAGGCTACACACATGTCGTGTCCCTCTAGAAGGGTGGAATGCTATCCCCGTCGCCAGAATTGGCGAGGGGATAGTATTCCAATTCGTATGACACCTTACTCGACATGTTTTGATAAAGCCAAACCAAAGATAGCATTTAACCGCGAGGATTATAATGCACTTAAGAGTATATGGTATGGCAATATCCCGGAACAGCTTAGGGAGTGGTTCCCGACAGCTGCAGACAGGCTCAGCTCATGCTAGAGCACCATCTCACATATTTCCAAGCACTCTGCCTCCAGGATTGATGAGGCCTTCCATAGGAATGGCTTACAGGTTAACATGTGTCCAGTTTAAGGTTAGATATAGGGATACTATATCTAAGTAAGAGGTGATTACACCAACTTACCCCAGCTGAGTGATCAGCCAGTTGTGTCAAATCTGGAGGCCAGGCCAGGGGTGGCACAAGACGTGCTGCAGCCCCTGGTAGGCCTTGGATGCACCTATGCCCTGGGTACCTAGGGTACACTGTTACAGGGGCCTATAAGGTGAACCAGTTCCAATTATGTTATGCACCTAGGGTACATGGAGTCCATTTTAAGGAGAGAGCAATCAGCCTGGGGCCCTGAATAGCAGGATCCCAGGCCAACTAAGTCAAAAACCAGCTAAACACCAGGCAAAATGTTTGGGGGTAACCATAGTCAGATATCCACCTTCCTACAACCAGAACACGTACTCAGCATTTAACACCTAGTCGGATGACTAAATACGAAAGAATTATTGTGGGTTCAGAAAACGTGACAAGTGTGAGGTGCACTGTTCTAAATCCAGCAACCTTATTACCTGATTCCCATTTTGCAGAAGTGAGAGAAGAAGTCGAACATGATTGTATCGACTTGACTGAATTCAGTACTAAACCTAGAGAGGACATACAGGAAGTATCTTTAAAAGATCCTGAACATGAATTCTTTGTCGAGGGCTCATGTATGCGCCATTAGGATGGAGGACTAAGTGCTGCTTATGCTGTGTGCACATTGGCAAATATAGTTGAAGCATCCTATTTACCAGGAGTCAAGTCTGCACAAGTAGCCGAATTGATTGCTTTAACTAAAGTATGCAAAATTTGGAAATATTGGAGAATAACCATTTACACTGATAGTCAGTATGGTTATGGGGTTGTGCATGACTTTGGCCAGCTCTGGATGCAAAGGAGTTCTTGACTTCTTTGGGAACCCCTATAAAAAAATGGACAATATGTAAAAGAATTACTTGAAACAATTCAATTGCCAAAAGAATTGGCCGTGGTCAAATGTGCTGCTCACCAATCGGGAAAAGACAGAGTGGAAGCTGGAAATAATTATGCTGACCAAGTGGACCAGCATGGTGCCACATATAAAATGGCAATAAACAAGAAAATAGAATCATGTGGAAACAACTGCCAACTTATGTTGTTGTGTGGTGTGAATACTTGGGAAGAAGTGAAAGACTTACAAAACGAGGCAGAACAGAAAGAAAAGGACAATTGGCAGAAAATAGGGTGTCAAGTGAGACCTGAAGACGGAGTGATAATCTACCTAGATGGGAGTCCAGTACTACCTGACTGTATGCTTGCACCAATGGCTAGAATGTACCATGGGGATACACACATAGGGAGAGATACTATGGTCAGGTTATTCAGACAGGACTGGTTTAATGCGAAGTTCAGGAATGTAGCAGAGAGTCTTCGCCAGAGATGTTTAACCTGTCAGCGACTTAACCCTTGGAAGGGAACTGTGGTTTCCCCGGGAAAAATTGGGAAAACCGAAGGCCCTTTCATTAGGTTACAAGTTGATTTCATTCAGTTACCTCCTTTTCCAGGACTAAAATATGTTTTGGTGATTGTCTGCCTATTTTTAAAATGGGTAGAAGCCTTTCCCACCCGTAGAAATGATAGCTTAACTGTAGCCAAACTGCTTTTAAGAGAACTCATCCCACGATTCGGTTTTCCAGTCACGACTGAGTCAGACCAAGGAAAACATTTTAAGAGTGAAATATTTAAAGTTATCTGTGAAGCATTCAAAATTGAACAAAAACTGCACTGTGCACACCGCCCAGAGGATTCTGGAGTGGTAGAACAATTAAATGGCACAATAAAAGCAAGATTGGGAAAGATGTGTGACTCTACCCAATTAGATTGGCCTGATGCTTTACCTCTTGTCCTGATGGGACTCAGAAGCATTCCTGACAAGAAGACAGGCTTGAGTCCTCATGAGATACTCATGGGAAAGGCAATGAGGCAAGCATGTGTACCAAGACATCAGCTGTTAACTATATCTGATGATTTAGTGTTGGAGTACTGCAAAGAATTGGCGGACCTAGTGCGTTCTCTCTCTCACCAGGTTGGGGAAGATGCTGAAGCCAGACATTCAACTCCAGCACATGATTTGAATCCTGGAGATTGAGTAGTGATAAAAGATCACACCCTGGAATCTTGCCTAGCACCAAGGTGGGGAAAGCCACATCAAGTGATACTGGTTACCACCACAGCTGTAAAGTGCAACTGGATCCACGCCAGCCACACCAAAAGGGTACCAGAATCGGAGGCTGAAGGTTGTGCAGCTGAAGGGTCTCAATAAGTTGATCCTGAAGTAGTTGATGATGAACAACCGAGCACCAGTAAGGATGAATGGATTCCAGTAGTCAACATACCTGAAATAAGAATAAGAACAAGAAGCCAAACATATCTAGATAGTCAGACTGATAGTGAGGATGAGATAGGCATAGAAGAACGTACTCAGATTACAGAAAACAAAGCCAAGGGTTATTGTGAGGAGGACCAGATAAGGAAAGAGCAATACACTCAGATCAACGAAACCCCCACAGGAAAACCTTTGTCTGAGGAGGGACAGATAGGCATTAGCCAAAGCGCACAGGCAGAAGACAATCAAGATTCAGCAAGACCTGTGCAGGACCAGACAGGTTTAGCAAAACGGGTTCAGGACGAAGAAAAAACTCCAGGCCCAACAAAGTCATATCCTGAATCAGGCCAGATTAGTCTAGAAGAACCCATCCAGGCAGAACAGTCAATAATAAGCCCTGGACCAAGTCAGTTAGAGAGTATACCTGAAGTTGACGAAAATCAAGTTGTGCCACAACTTAAAGAAAACAAGAAAACATTTGAATAATCAGAAAGCACAGTGCCAGCTAAAAGACTCAGAAAGAGCGATCAATGGCCTGGTGGTGTTAAGAGACTGAAATATTGCCTAGTCACAATTAATGAGGAACCTGAACAGGTTGACGTAGTGACAAGTCAAACTGAACCATCAACCAGTAATCAGAGGTGGAGAAGTCCATGCTTGAAAAGACAGAATAACAAATTTAAAGGCCCTGAATGGACATATATCATTCTTGAAGATTTTGTGAATCTGGAAATCAGTGATGAAAGCGACAAGGAATTGATTACTGATCAATATATTGAAGTGAGGCCAACTTGAGATAAATTCACAGGTGTATTTTGTGTAAAATTCTCAAAGAGAGGTTAAGCCTCCTTAGACAAAATGGATGATAAAAGCGTTGCTGGAAAACCAAAAAGAAGTTGTATAAAGACATGCTGTAGAATATGCATATGTAGTGTAGCAATAGTGCTCATAGTATGGCTAGGACTGACAATAGCAATACCGTACATAATGGCTGTTAAGCAAAATTACACTAGTATACACCGAAAGATAGCGCACCACACGCAAGATAGAGTAGACTTAGAGGCACCAGAGGAGTTAGATTTACATCACTTTAGCAATAGAAATGAAACAGATATGAATGATTTCGCAAATCTATTAGTGCACTATGTGGAGACCATGCAGATTAGTGATTGTTATGCTTGGATGAAACTACCAGCTTCTGTAGCTGAAGGTGTTACTTGCCACCATTTACCCCTGACCTATGGTATTTCCTGTAGCATATTAACTAGTCTGTTTTATAGAACTGGAAGGGTACAATATTATTATCCTAATATAGATGTCATTTTCTCTAAAATCCCTATCCGTAGAAAGATGAATCCTGTCCTCAGTAGTAAAGACTCACAATTCATGGGTGAACTTTTCCTAACAATGAAATCAATAGATATAGCTGAAGCACCCAAAGACAACTTAACCTGTAGATTACACGAAGGAGAGAAAGCATTCCTGAATTTAGTAGAGAAAAGGAGACAGGATTTCCATTAAAAAAGCCACTGAACCGAAACCCCTGATACCTAAATGGGCTGAAAGGGTGGAATTTATGGCAAATGGCAAGACTCATGCTGCTATGTCACTGGATTTTGAAAAGAAAGGGAAAGTCTGTCTCCATAGAAAGAAAACGGAGTATAGCAATGTATTCATCGGTTCCAGTGAATGTGAACAAAATTTCCTGAAAATTAGAGGTTGTGGGCTAAAAGGGGGAACTGATCCAGTATTTCCTGGAGGCTATTATATTTGTGGGGACAAAGCTTACTTTAAGCTGCCTGATCATTGGTATGGGAGTTGCTATTTCAGAATAGTATTCCCAAGTCAAGTCAAGTCAAATCAAATAATTTATATAGCGCGCTACATACCCAGAGGGTCTCAAGGCGCTTGAAGAAGGGTGGGGAGTTACTTGTCGAATATCCAGGTTTTAAGTTGCTTTCTGAATGCTAGGTGGTTCTGAGTGAGGCGAAGGTGAATGGGAAGTGAGTTCCAGATTTTAGCCGCCAGGTAGGAGAAGGATCTTCCTCCCATGGTGGTTTTGTTGATGCGAGGTACAGCGGCAAGGGCTTGGTTGGAAGAGCGTAGCTGGCGGGAGGGGGTGTAGAAGGAAAGTCGTGTGTTGAGGCATTCGGGTCCAAGTGCTTTGTGTGCGTGGGTTAGGAGGTGGAATGTTATCCTCTTATTGACGGGGAGCCAGTGGAGGTTTTTCAGGTGATCGGAAATGTGGTCTTTACGCGGGATGTCTAGTATGAGTCTGGCTGATGCGTTCTGGATGCGTTGGAGTTTTTTCTGAAGTTTTGCGGTGGTACCGGCATATAGGGTGTTTCCGTAGTCCAGGCGGCTTGTAACCAGTGCGTGGGTGACCGTTTTTCTAGTTTCGGTGGGGATCCAGCGAAATGTTTTTTTGAGCATGCGAAGAATGTTGAAGCAAGATGATGAAACGGCGTTGACTTGTCTGGTCATCGAGAGTGAGGAGTCCAGGATGACGCCCAGGTTCCGGGCGTGGTCCGTCGGGATGGGTGCTTTTCCAAGGGCCTCTGGCCACCAAGAGTCGTCCCAGGCGGAGGGGGAGGTACCTAAGATAAGGACTTCTGTTTTGTCTGTTTTGGCTGTGTTTCATCCATTCGGCAACTTCTTTCATTCCTTCATGTAGGTTGGTTTTGGAGGTGTTAGGGTCTTTGGTGAGTGAGAGGATCAGTTGGGTGTCATCAGCTTAGGAGATGATGTTGAGGTTGTGTTGGCGTGCGATGGCCGCGAGGGGGCTCATGTATACGTTGAAGAGGGTGGGGCTGAGTGAAGATCCTTGTGGCATGCCGCAAATGACTTCAGTGGCCTCTGACTTGAATGGTGGGAGGCGGACTCTCTGAGTTCTTCCGGCAAGGAACGAGGTGATCCATTCCAGTGCTTTTCCTTGGATTCCGATGTTTCTGAGGCGCTGTAACAGGGTGCTATGATAGACTGTGTCGAAGGCTGCGGAGAGGTCTAGGAGGATGAGGGCGACTGTGTCTCCATTGTCCAGTAGAGTTCGAATGTCGTCTGTTGCTGCGATGAGGGCGGTCTCGGTGCTGTGTTTGGCTCAGAAGCCGGACTGTGAGGAGTCAAGGGATTTGTTGGTTTCGAGGAAGGCGGCGAGCTGGCTGTTGACGGCTTTCTCGATGACTTTGGCCGGGAATGGAAGGAGCGAGATTGGGCGATAGTTTTTGAGTTCGGTGGGGTCAGCTGTTGGTTTTTTCAGAAGGGCGCTGAGTTCGGCGTGTTTCCAGCTTTCCAGGAATGTGGCGGAGTTGAGGGAGCAGTTGATGACGTCTCGGAGGTGTGGTGCTATGATGGAATCTGCTTTGTTGAAGATGTAGTGAGGGCATGGGTCTGTGGGGGATCCTGAGTGGATGGAGTTCATCAGGCGGATGGTGTCCTCAGTGGAGATTTGGTTCCAGTCATTAAGGATGTTCAAGGGGGGTGAAGGTACGTCAGAAGGTTGGGTGGGTTGGACTCCGGGTTGGTTGTCAAAGCTGTTGTGGATGTCTGCGATTTTGTCGTGGAAGAACGAAGCTAGGGAGTCGCAAAGGGTTTGAGAGGGAGTGATGTCGTTGGAGTTGGCAGTGGGGTTGGTAAACTCTTTAACGATGTTGAATAATTCCTTGCTGTTGTGGGCGTTGTTGTCTAGTCGGTCTTTGAATGCGGCTTTCTAGGCAGGCCGGATCAGTTGGTGGTGTATGCGGGTGGCGTTTTTGAAGGCGTCCCTGGTGCTGGTGTTTGGGTCTTTTTTCCAGGCCTTCTCAAGGGAGCGACAGAGTTTCTTGGATTTCTTAAGATCATCGTTGAACCAGGGGGCGTTTTTGCTGCCTAGTTTGATTTGATGTTTTTTCAAAGGTGCTAGGTTGTCGGCGCTGTTGGTTAGCCATTGAGTGAGGTTAATGGCTGCTTGGTTGGGGTTCGAAGAGTGGGAAGGGGGGTTTTGAAGAAGCAATGAGGAGATCTGGTCGATGGTGATTTTGTTCCAGTTTCTTTGCAGAGTAGGTTGAGGATGGTTGTGGGTTGTGGTCTTTTTGTAGATAAAGTGAACGCAGCTGTGGTCTATCCAATGGAGAGCTGTGGTGTGACTGAAGGAGATATGTTTGCTGGAGGTGAAGATAGGGTCGAGTGTGTGACCTGCGTAGTGAGTGGGGGTATTGACGAGTTGTTTGAGTCCGAGGTTGGCAAGATTGTCCAGAAGGGTGGTGGTGTTGCTGTTGTTGCTCTTTTCCAGGTGAAAATTGAGGTCTCCCAATAGAATGTAGTCCTCGGAGGGGAGGGCGTGTGGGTGATAAAGTCAGTGATGTCTTCACTGAATTGTGCACGGGGTCCTGGTGGCCTGTAGAGGAGGGTGCCTCTGAGTGTGGTCTTGGGGTCGGTGTGGATCTGGAAGTGAAGGTGTTCGGCGGTAGCGAGGTTGACGTCAGAGCTGGTTGAGATGCGGATGGAATTCTTATGGACGATAGCGATGCCTCCTCCTGTTTGGTAGGTGCGGTCTTTTCGGATGATCTTGTAGCCTTCCGGGATGGCGATGGTGATGTCTGGGGCTGAGGAGGCGTTCATCCATGTTTCTGTTAGGAAGGCGACGTCAGGAGAGATGGTGTCTAGTAGATGCCAAAGGTCAATGGCGTGTCTGTGGACCGAGCGGGTGTTGAGCAGGATGCATTTAAGGTGGTTGGTGTCAGATCTCTGTTTGGTGTTGGTGGATGAGGAGTTGGTCTTGGTGCAGTTATACTTGCAGGAGTTGCATGTGAAGGGTCCATGGGTGAGTCCAGGTGCGGCTTGGGTGCAGTTGGGGAGTCGGCCGGGGTTTAGGGCTAAGAGGGTGGAGGCGTCGTATGTAAAGCGGGTGGGGTGGGTGGTGCGGGGGCCAGGGGGTCTGGCGCTGCGCGCGGTCCAGGCGCGGACGGGCGTAGACGGGCTTACCTTTGGCGCACCTTCGGCGCGAATGGGGCGTGACCGCTGCGCGTGAACGCTGCGCGCAAATGCATCTGTCATAAGTGGGTGGGGAGGGGGGAGGGGCGAGGGAGGAGCAGCTGGGAGGGGGGTGCGTGGTGGAGGGGGCGGGCTCCGGGCACAACAACAACAATAATGGCGGCTGGAACTGAAGCGCCGACCGGGTTGGGGGCAATTGATTAAATGGAATGCGTTGGCCAGCGAGGCGCCTGAGGAGCGGAGCACACAAGCAATGGGTCACAGCACCAAGTGTCAAGTGAATAATACGATCGGCAATTCGAGCGAGCACAGGCACTCAAAGTCAGTGAGACAATGCAGGCAAATATTACAATACAAGCGCTTTGAACTGATGTAATTAGATAAGTTAATGCAGGCACGGTAAAGCGCTATGAATGTCAGCAGAGCAGCGCTACGATACCCAAGGAAGAGTAGGTAGAGTGAGCAGGGGCAGTAGGGAGCCCCTGCTCACTTGAAGCAATGAACACGAAAATAAACTAACACACTATAAAAGAGCTAGTTTTTTCAGAAATTTTAGGTGATATATTTAGTGCATTGATACCTTCAGTAAGATTAGTTTTGAATACTCAAAGAATCTGCAAATTATCTACAGTGGTGGATCGCTTATCGACAGACACTGCTGGAGGATTTCTATTGATTAATACCGAATTGGTTGCGATCAGATCGATGGTTTTACAAAATCGGCTTGCTCTTGACATATTATTGGCAAAAGAGGGCGGAGTCTGTAGAATGTTGAAAGTGCAACATTGTTGCACTTACATACCTGATAAAAGTGTTAAAATTGGAAGGTATGTCAGGAACATTACTCATTTGGAAGAATAACTGAAACCACTGTAAGTTGATAGTGCATGGAAGAGACTAACTGATGGTCTCTCCTCTATTGGATTCTTGATTTCTAGTGTAGGTAGAAGTATTGTAGGTAAGGTACTGATGCCAATGATGGGAATAGTGCTAGTAAGTCTGGTGATAGTGGTTTGGTGCAAATGCTGCAGAAATAGAAAAAGATATACTGTGAATGAGAAAATGAAGAAACGCAAATCTGATTAAATTCAAATGGAAGGGGGATATATATAAAAAGCTGAAAGTTTACCAGAAAAATGGTAAAAAGAAAACTCCTCAAGTAATTGAAGAGATTGAATTGGGAGAATGTGGAAGTTGGCATCTTGTTCCTTAATTTGTGATGATATAAAATATCATCAAAGAGTGGATTGATGGAGCAAGTTTTCACATATATCGAAACTTGCTTTTACTCAGCCCTCTATAAATAACCTGTAATATATTAACCAAGACGTTTTGTTTACTAATATTTGCAAAAACACGACATTTCTAGTATCTAGGGGAAGCTTGCATATGTGCTTTTACTAACAGTAACTCAATTGCATTAAAATGGCCGCCGTAACGCGGGAAACCTTCTGCGCATGCGTCTGTCACATCTACGTGGCATGACTTACTTATATGCTTGGTGGGAATTATTTGCTTCAGCACACTAGTGTCAAAATGGCAGTTTTAAATTTCACATGCTAATGCTATGCTGCTGCTTGTACTAAAACTTGTTCGTTCTGCCTAATCAATAATGCACAAGTTAAAATAAAGTAATGGGATTAGAGATAGGGGGTATACAGTGTAATCATTTATTTTTGTAATCTAACGTGTCTTTCTTTGACTTTGCTGCTAGCTCGTATTTGGACCTGAATATCCCGAGTGTCCCCATCTTTGTCAGCCCTACGCAAGCGCATTAAGTCTCCGAAAGTGCTGAAGCATTGGCATTGAACTACAGCCAAGACTCTTCTTACCCACGATGTGCCTGGGAAACCTGCTCTGCTAACCTCTAAAAAGGAAGCAAGAAGACTCACTTAAATACAATGTATATAATTTGGGAGGGTTGGGGGGTTGGCCAATGGCTCCTCTACACCTCGGGGCACCTGTTTGATTACTGGAACGTGGCGTTACACGACTGCGGGCCGACCCTCCTGTGTCGCATGTACTGGCACCCACCCGATATATCCTGAGACCGGACCGCTGGAGCCGCACCTCCCTGTGATGCTGGAGATATGGTTGGCCACAGCAGGGTCCCGCTGTACTTTCCGCAAGTGTTTGGCTCAAGTGGTGGATTGATAATTGAGGCTGGCAGTGTCCCCCCCCTTTATGTCCCCCCCCAAGACCTGAGGATTGACAATATTGTTGGGCGGAATAAAATCATGGGAAAATAATATTGTGGGTGGGGATTCAATCAATATGAATCGAATTGAAATGACCGCATCTTAGTTTGGTGCGATGACTTCTCCTCGTTTTTCCAACCAATCACTGAAGGGGAACACATAGATTTACAACATTTAGGGGTGGTATATTGCCCTCAAAATGGTCATTCTAAGGTAAGTTTAGACAGAGAATTTGTTCGACTTTTCCGAATAGCTGACCTTTCACTGACCCAACGACTGCTATAGGAGATCAAGAACAGAGGTGCTGGCGGAGCACTCTGTCAGGAAATGCGAGGTTATCGATTACCCAATCGGGGTACTAAATTGACTTATCCAGCGAGAGAGGGGTGTGATACTGACGTTGCACTTTAGTGGAGGTCACCTGTCCTGAACTGCACCTGTCTTGCCTCGTGGGCGCCTGATTTGTCGGGTGCCTGGTCCTGATATTTGCCCCAGCCCGTGACCAGGATTGGTCATCGCATCATTCTAGGTAAATATAATCCGTGTGGGATGTCGTGTGAAGTATGCCTACCATTCAACCAAACTAAGCCACCACCGGCTAACAGCCAGGAAGAGATGGCCTTACGGTGGAGCAGTTTTGTGACCTGGGACTGCGGCCAGACCAGAACTCAGGCTGCCTGCAATCCGCACAGTAGAAACTGTAGAAGAAAATGGTGGGGAGAGGAAAACTGATATGATTGTGACACTTCAAGTACAATTACTCATTTCACAAGCCTAGAATCGTTAATTTCACAGTCTAATGATTTCAGAATTGAAACATTCCAATTCTCAAGAAAATCATTGTTCTTCATTTTTTTTACTTCAAAGAGTTTATTGGATTTTGTAAACAGAACAAAAGAGACAATGATGTGATTGTTTAGCAAGGTAAATAATAAATAGATTACATATGCTGGATTAGGTGATAGTCAATAGGCTCTACAAAAACTGAAAAGTAAAAAGTAACTCCTACAGAATGGAAAAGCAATATCCAGAGCACAACATCTAGGACACAATGCAGGTAAAGTAAAGAAATTAAAGAGAGGTTCGTAGAGGGGATCATGGCAGGGGATATGACCCATTGCAGTTCAGAAACAGTAGACTAACCTGCAACTTCTTCAGGGCTAAGAGGGGCTGGGAGGGGATAATAGCTCTCTACCCGTTGTAATCCTCGGACCTGAAGGTAGAAACCGGAAGTCACTTCTGGTTTCTACCTTCAGGTCCGAGGATTCTGTCGGCGTACTCGCTGCCATCCATCTGATGCACTACCAGTTCATTCATTGATGATACTGACCACTACACTCTCTGATGCTCTTTGCTTTGGAGTCACTCACCCTCAGCCGAGACGGATGTACAACCGGTGGAGAGATATTATTCCCTCCCAGCCCATCAGCCCTCCTAGCCCTGAAGAAGTTGTGGGTCCATTACCCTGACAAAACACGTGTTGGCTGGGCATCTGATCGGTATTAAACCAAGGACAAAACGCAGCATTGGACTACTGTGAATGTTGTGTTTTTACATATCTGTATTCTGGATTTGCAGTATTTGTTCTGCCTCTATTTTTCACGTGTGCACAGGCAACCTGTATATCTCCACTTATAGTAGTTTACAAAGAAGAACACCACTATAGAGACATAAGTTTGCACTTATATGTCCTCACTTTTAATATAATGCACCTGGGCTCAGGAGTCCTTTCTTAGGGGGTGACTGGTGTATATGACACCACCGATTCCTGCTGGCGGTGCAGGGGATCGGCTTGGTGTCGCATTTAGCCCTGCAGTGGAGGAGTTTGTGGTAGTGGAGGGGTGTGAGGGCCTCGAGTGCTGACTGCGCTGAAATAGCTTATTGTGGACCCCCTTGGTGGCCTGAATATTAGACCCTGCCCGCCGTCCCATGGTTGATGGGGGACGGCTGGGGACTCCTAGCAACACTTTGAGTTGGTGGCAGTTGCTTCTGTTGGGGCAGCGGTGCATTGCATTGCCCGGTGGCCGATCGGGCATAAGCCCCATCCGAAACTCATGTTGTGCAGGTGCCCGGAGCGGTTTGGTGCCTGAACAGGCGGGGCAGAGGGACTGCGAGGCCCTGTGGCCGATCGGGTCTCGACCTCTCCCGTGTTGGGGGATTATTTTATTGTTTTCTTGGTGAATTCTGGGGCCAGGGAGGGTTGGGGGGGTTGGCCAATGGCTCCTCTACACCTCGGGGCACCTGTTTGATTACTGGAACGTGGCGTTACACGACTGCGGGCCACCCTCCTGTGTCGCATGTGCTGGCACCCACCCGATATATCCTGAGACCGGACTGCTGGAGCTGCACCTCCCTGTGATGCTGGAGATATGGTTGGCCGCAGCGGGGTCCCGCTGTACTTTCCGCGAGTGTTTGGCTCAAGTGGTGGATTGATAATTGAGGCTGGCAGTGCCCCCCCCTTTCTGTCCCCCCCAAGACCTGAGGATTGGCCCCATGAGATCCCAGACATTATTCGGCCCGGCCCTGCGGCTGTCATGGTTGGTACTCCCCCTGGAATTGGGTGGTGGGGGGGCTCGGCATCATCATCTGCCCCCCCTCCTTTTGACTCCTCACCACTTACTCCTGCCACATATAAATGTAAGCTCAGTGTCATACCTTTGCATAGACTACCAGCGGCACAGGAGCCGGCCGGACCAATACTGCTTTAACTACGTGTGTACCTGATAGGCAAAGTTTAAGTGACTGGTCCTTCCTATCTGGGTCTGGGCTCGTGCCCCTTGTCCATCCATTGAATGAACTGGGCCTGTTGGGCTGTTTTGACCTTGTGTGGCGCATGTTTAGTTTCTGGGAGATCTGGCCCGTGTCCTGCATGCTGGGGGTCACCTTTGGCATTGTCCCTTCTAGCCTTGAGTAGCTCTCCCCCTATGGTGCTGCCTGCATTGTCCCAGCCAGGAGGTGCTGTTCGTTGGGGACATTGGTGAGTTGATCTGCTCCCACACTCTCCATCCTAAGTGATACCTGTGCTCACCTGTGGGCTCCCTGTTTCTCCGTGCATTTGTCTGGTGGTCACCGCCATGTTTGGATGTAATTCCAAGGCGGCGCAGGCAAAGTTGATGAAATATGTCTGGCACGGTCCAGAAGTGGGGCGACACTCCATCTGAAAGGCAACAACTTGAGGTGGGGGGCAAAGGAACCAACGCTACAGGATATCCTAACTGCCATTACCACGGTTCACACTTCCTTGGAGTCACGGATCGACTATCTTCGGAGGTGTCCCTTATACGCATTGACATGCGCTCCATGAACACTAGACTACAGGATGTGGAAGTCAAGTCGAGCTCACTGGTCACTGACACTTCTGACTTACAGCGGAGGGTGGTAGATCTTCTGACTCTGACTACGAAACTGGAAGCGCAGCTGGACGAATATGAAGGGCGCTCCCGGTGCAATAATGTTTGCATACTGGGGGTCCCAGAGAGAGCGGAGGAGCCAGCAGCAGACTTATTCGTCGAGGATCTGGTGACCAATCACCTGAAACCAACAAGGCTGTCCAACCTTTTTTTGGTGGAGCAGGCGCACCATGTGCCAGGCGGCAGACCGAGACTGGGGGCCCCCCTCGGCCCATCATTACTAGGATTTTCAACTACAGGGGCAGGGACGTTATCCTCCAGTCTGACAGAGTCTCATCCCCACTGGCATTCCAGAACAGTATGATATATATTTTCCCGGTCTTTACCCTCAAGGTACAGCAACAATGGCAGTTTCCGGGTTGTTAAAGTGCTCTCCGAGACAAAAACGTGAAATATACCATGTTATTTCCAGCTGAGTTAAGGGGGAATAGGAGAGGAGGGCCTGGTTTTTCACTACCCCTGAGAGGCTTAGGACTGGCTGGATGGCTGGATGGCTGGTGCTCAGTGGGGTGGGGGAACACTAATCGCATTCAAAAGCAAATAAGGAGGGTGCCCAGAGTGGCACTGATGGGGGTACCCCATCGAGCAGTGCTAGATAATTTGGTCTGTACTCAACCCCCTTTTTGCGTGCTGGCTCCTCCTCAGTGGCCTGTTTGTCCGGGGTGGCTGGGTCCTCCCACTTGAAGTGGGTTAAGCTGCAAGAAAATGGGTGTGCTACTGTTTGGTATACAGGACTTCTGTCAATCAATGCTTTACATGATGCAACTGGGCCCACAGCTTCTTTACATGCAATCATTTTATCATTGTCCTTCATACGTTGGGCGGGTGCCCGGTTGGTTACATGTGTCTCCTAGTTTAAGGGGTGGGCGAAAGGCACTCTGCAAGTTTGGGGTGGCAGGAGGTTTCAGTTCCGCCATGCAGGGAGGCAGGGAGGGGGAGTCGAGTTAGAAATGTTGGGTGCCTGTGCACTCTGTTTCTCTGTAACAAATTATTTCCAATGTGCCCCTTTTGGGCTTTTGACAGTGCAGCGTTGGTTGGGGGGGGGGTTGCGGGGGGGTGGGGATGTTGTAATTAGTTAGGTTTTTTGTTTTTCAGGTATGACAAAAGTGACTGTTTGAGAACTGGCAGCTACTACTCTATGTTCTTGGTATTGTTGTGTTGGTGGGCAGTGGGTTCACAGGTTTGCTCCACGACATAGACACTAGTGGGGGGCCTTACTATCGCTGTCTCTTTTCCCCAGGAGCCATGTTAAGGGTAAAATCTAGAACCGGGCTCAACTTGCTGTCCTGGAATGTGAACTGGTTGGGGGATAAAATCAAGCGGGCATTGTGCTCCAATTCCTGAAGCTATTATTTAACACAACAGTGGTCCCTAAGAGAGAATGAGTAGAAAGCAATGAATACAAACCCAATCAGTGCTGTATTGGTTGAACTTGTCCAGCCGGACAGTGGTTCAATGTTTAATTAGTCAACAATTCTTTAGGTAATGTGCGGACAAGGATACTGAAAGTGGGACACAAGCCTGCGTCCTACTATAGAAATAGAGACATACAGTTGGGGAAACATTAAGGGGAGGCTCAGGCTATGCTCACAGTTTGTTTCCAAGACAAATCATCAATAGACAAACAAATCGCAAGGAACAACTCTACATAGGGGATAATAACATCACAGTGTATGTATGAGAAGTTTTGTGGTGTTTCCCCAACTGTATGTCTCTATGTCTATGCACCCAGGGCGTGGACCTGAAGTGGGCGAGCATACCCCACAGCCCCTGCAGCCTTCAACTGGGTAGAGACGGAAGTAGTTTGCTCTACACTTCACCTACCCACATGGCGAAAAGGAGGAGTGCTGAGGGCGCCTCATAGTAATGTGCTCTTTTTAGTAGGCGAGGCCTCATGTTTCTGGCAGTCCATCTAGTATGGGGAAAGACAGACCCTTTGCTGGAGCATCCACACAGTGCGGATACAGCAACATATGCCACACAGACAACCTGCCCAGGGAGTGGAACAAGAGTGCACCCAAGTGCTGGTTACTGCAGCCGCTCGACACCCTACAAGAGTTCCATCAGCAGCACTTAGCAGATGCCCCAGGCCACACACAGTGCGCTCACCTGGATGGTTGATTACAGCTTTAGCGCAGTCAGACCAAATTAGATACTACACTGCAAACATAAGTGGTATTAAAATGAGTGACAATGCATTTCAGTGCAGTGATGCAGAACACCACACTGAAATGCGTTAGTGTCACGCCGGATGCGTGATACTTGGCAGACCTGCCGGCCCGGACATCACGTGCGCTAGGCTAAAGCCTATCTTTTATTTTTATTTAATGCAATTTTATATAGCGCAAACATTACCCGAAGGTGTCAGAGCACTTTACAAAAGAACCAGTTGCGTTACATAAGAACTTTGGATTATGTTAGAAATGGGATCCCTGGCTGGCCAGGGCTTGCGCAAAAGTCAGTCAGAGACCACCACTCCTGAGTCAGGGCAAGGGAGTTACACGCCAAGATAACCCCTGCTCACCCTCTAGGTAACGTGGCGCGAGCAGCAAGGCTAAACTTGGAGGCGATATAAGTTAAGTATTTGCGCACGCACCCCAGCAACACCACCCAAGGCCCACCACAAAGGAAACTCCACACAAGGTTATATATAAAAATAGCCTTTGTATTATACCAAAACACATTAGATAAAACACACACTTTACAATGTGCCAACAGGCACGGGCAGAATTTACAGGGGATATGTACAAGACAGGGCCTCATGGACCACTGTCAGGAATCAGCACTTTTAGAACTTAGCACTAGGTAGAATTAGCACTTGCACATAGAATATAAATCACTGTAGCACAAAATAGAACATAAAGCACTCCACCAGTAATCACTGGTAACCGGTAAGTACCACCTACGCAATCCTAACCACCTTAGGAACAGGTCACGCAGGGAACCGGGACCTCACTAGCACCACCTGCACTAGGAGAAAAACAACCTCCTAAGTATCACAATACAAGTAGGGGCATAGGCACATTACACATGATGCATAACATACATTCAGAGGTGTAGGAGAAAACACATGACGCCTAAACACATTCAGAGGTGCAGATAACACATGATGCATAAAATACATTCAGCGGTGTAAGAGCAAGGCACATGATGCATAAAAACATTCCGCGGTGTAGAGCAAGAACAATTGCGCACAAATCACCTTTAGGCAGGAACACCAGAACTGTCCCAAATGTCAGGGGCCTAAATGTGGCAGCTGCCCACGAAGTGCTGGGCAGCTGTATGGCACAGATGGGGGCAATGCTGGAGCCTCTCAGGGCTCGTAACAACAACTGTGCCCTCAGGAGTGTTGGAGTCCCCCCTCTCTGGGGACTTGAAATGCAAAAATGCCCCCTGAGCCCTGTGGGCCCTGTGGGCTTGAAACGAGCACTGTCGTTGGAGCCTCTCTTTAGGTTCAAACACCAAGTAGTGCCCCGGAGCCTTCTCAGGGCTCTAAGAAACAGATGTGGCGCCGTCAGCCTCTCTGGGTGGAGTCCCCCCTCCGGGGAACGCGGGGTCACTGAAGATGCCCCTGGAGCCTCGTGGCTCAAAGAAAGACTGCCCCGCTTTGTTGGAGTCCCACTCGGGGGACTCTAAGGACATAAATGCCCCCTCTGCTGGCACTGGTACCCGGAGCCCCTCTGAAACGCTTCCTGGTACTGAGGAGCGACCCCGGGGACGCCCGCACTCACCGGCTGTTTGGGGAGGCGGCGTCTCCTCTCGGTGGCGGGTCTGCTCTCTCCTCTGTCAGGCGGGACTCTCGAGGCTTCCCTGGTGCCGCGGGCGGGGCTCCTCGATGCCGGTCACCACGGGGCTCTCCCTCACTCCTGGGAGCCCCGTGGAAGGTGCCGGTTGCGGGCTTCTTCTCTCTCCCCGGGCCGGCAGCCAATAAGAGCGCGGCCCGGGAAATGTCACGTGGTGTCCCGCAGTCCCGCCCCCGGCCTATCTGACTTCCTGGTCGCGGCCGGGCGGCAACAGGGACAATTTTGCGCACTTTGCGGGGCAATTGCTGGGTGGGCACCGGCTCCGTTTAAAATAAAGAATAGATCGAGGTGGGCACTCGATCAGGGCGGACAACGCCGGGTGGGCACCGGCCTCAGCAAAATAAAGCGCTCTCAAGCGCTAGTCAAAATCAAGCGCTTCCAGGCGCTAAAGCAAAAGTAAAGCGCTCTCAGCGCTAAAGAGATAATTACAGCGCTCCCAGCGCTATGGGACAGCACAAGTCCAGGAAAAGGTTCCTCTGCAGAGCAAGGCAAGGGGGGGGCAAGGCTGGGCCACGGGCCAGCTCACTGGGCCCTCCAGGCAGGAAGGCAGTCCCAAGTGGCGGTTCATCCTGGCACCAGCAGCAGCAGCAGCCCCCTCAGGATACTGGCAGTGAACATTTTTTATTAGGGGACACAGCCCCTTCTTATACTGTAAATTCCTTTGTCTGTAGGTGAAGGGTGGGGGAGAAAGCAGTTGCAGCTGGTTTTGGAGCACCCTTGATGGGCTCATTCCCTCACTCTATTCACTGGCAGGGCTAGGGTCATTAGACGCACCACAGGGGGCGGAGCCAGCATTGTGTGGGGAAAACCCAGCCTCATTCAGGACACAGGTGCACTCCTCCCCTCACATCAGCATGCTAATCTCCACACTCACCACCGGGCAGACCCATCATGACTCATGGAGCATGGCATCTCAGCCAGCTCCAGCCAATCACACGCCAGCACCTTCACAGCACACACACAGCCCTGTCTAGAAGTGGCACTTCCCCACTAGACACCTACACGCCGCACATACCATTGCGCAGCATTCACTCTCACGAGTTTGCACATACCAAACTTGAGCATGCACGCCTCATGCATCAGGAACTACCAGGGACACAGACATTCCCCATGCATTCCTATGGGAGGGCAGGCCAACCTCACTCCACGCACTCAGGGTGCACACGCACTTTCCACTGGGACACAGTGAAAGTGCGCAGAAACCAAAAATCACTAACACTGGGTCACAAACACAAAGCAAAAAGTTTAGGGGTGAACCTGCCAGAAGGGCCAAGTCCAACACAACCCCCTTCCAGCCAAAACGCAGGGCAGACCAATCACCACCGTGATGGACTTCCCTGCTTGGGGCGATAGAACACGGACGCGGGCCCGCAACTGCAGGGACACCCTCCTGTTCTACGCCACGGCGAACCCATGGGATTCCTTCTCAAAACACTGTCTGGACCAACTGGGCTACCCCACTGGTACTCCCGAGCTGTCCGCGGCCAGGACCAGGCCCTGGGCCACTCAGGTGCCACCAGTCCTTGCCTATTTGCAGAGCAGGGGTAGTAACCCCTGGCACATAGTAGCCATTCTCCACTCTTCCTGTCTGCAAGACAGGACTAGACTGCCACTGGTTCTCCAGCCTAGGGTCTACAACCTCAGGCGGACCAGGAATCTCAGGGAAGGCTCTCCTCCCCCTACCTCTTCTTCTAGGGTTCCTCCTCCTCCTGCGAGGGGTACCCTTACAACGCCACTCCAACCCAGGGTTTAACCCCTCAGGTTGCACCGGGGTCAGAGGTGGGCTCTCCCACTCTCTGCACCCCCTTCCAGAGGTCTGCCCTCTCCCAACTGGAGAGGTTCCTCTGGAAGAAGAAACAGTCAGAACGCTGCTTACAGACGTCCTACCCTTCAGGTCAGGCAGATCCTGAACCTGGCCTTCCAACCTCTGGTCTAAAACCTTTGGTGGAACAATTGCCTGGCACTCCAGGACTTCTGGGGACTCACACACCATCCCCCTGAGGCTAACAAATGACACATATGTTGTGTGACTGTCTGTCTGGCATAGATCTCCCGTCCCCTGTCCACCTGACAGTGCGTGAAGATCCCCCAGACCAGAAGTGGCACCACCCGGGTCCCCCCAAGAAGATCTAGCCCAACTGGCTAGTCCCTGGTCCACTGGTGCATCCAATGGGAAACTCATCCCCCAATCACTCCTCACTTCGGACTTCTGAGCACTCCCTCCTGGAGTAGCTCTGCCGGACACTGGAACCCCTGGAGCTCTAGTTACAGATGCTCCAGGTTCCCTAGACACTAGGAGTTCTTCCTCAAATGGACTAACAGGACAGCCTAGGTCCCCAACCTGGTGTTCCCTCAAGAAACCATCCAAGTCCTGAGGCAGGGCTTCGGGCGTCTGGGGACCCTCGGTCTCCCTCTCACTCCTGCTCCACTGAGCCAGGCAGTGAGCCCCTACACCCTCCTCGCTATCCTGGGACCTAGCTGGGCTACACTGAGCCTCCTCCACCACGCTGGGCTGGAGGATACCTGAACCACTACTTTTGGAGTCACTCACCAATGACTCTAGAGAACCTCTAGCACTTTCCAATCTGTCTGCTTCCTTTGCAAGCTCCCAAGGATCAAAGGCCTCCAACCTCAACAAGTGTTGCCTCAACTCCGGCCAACAACGACTGAGCACCTGTTCCTTGAGAATAAGATCAAACAGTTTGTCAAAATCAGGTCCCGTGGGAACCTCTAACCACTCAATCAGTGCACACTGACAGTCCCCTGCAAAGTCCTCCCAAGACTGGTGAGACAGTTTCCTACTGTCCCTGAACTTCAACCTATACTCCTCTTCTAGGGAAACAAGTACCAGACTGTGGGAACTGGGGGTGGGACTTCCTGCACTGGGCTCTATATAGCTGCCACCACTGGACTCAACCCTCCCTGGGGAATCCAGAAAATCAAAACTGTGCGCAGGGGATAGTCTACCCTCCAGGGCTACTTTGCCTCTGGTGGAGGCCCTCTCAGCCTCCTCTATCCTTTCCTGCGCTAAGACCCTCTCAGTCTCTAACTGCTGCTTTCTAACGTCCAGCTGTGCCATAGCCTGGGCATGCTCTAACCTGAGCTTTTCTAAAGCCAGCTGGTGCTCCCTTTCTCTCCTCCTATCTTCCAGCTCCTCTGGGGACAGGGAAAGGGATGAGGCGCTGCCTCCTACACTGGACCCAGCAAAGGACTCCCTACCTATGGGGTCTTCACTCTCTACTGGCATCCAGGTACTGACATCTTCTCCCTCCTCTTCTGAATCTTCAGGGCTCCCTACAGACCCACCACCCTCATGGTGTGAGGCCCATGCCCTTTTCCCACTGCGCTCAAGCTCCCTTTGATCCCAAAACCATAGGATCAGATGGCCCTTAAGTTCATCCAGAGTGGCTGACTCACCCACCCCTGTGTCTCTTTCTTTACAGAACCTTATCAGCTCCCACATACCGTATGTGGCTAGATCATTGAAATTAAAAGCAGGCTCCATCTTGGCAGGACGTTCTAGAGACAATATTACACAGGGAACCTGGGCTTCGCTTAACACAGGAGTGCACAATTGACAAAGGTTCAGCAAGTTCCCTATCCCAGAGAACTCACACTCACTTGCCTAGTGCCAAACACCATTCATCCACACACAACCCCCCCCTTGGACTGGTAAGGCAGTTTCTACCACCCCTGATTCCTCAACCTGACCACATGTGACACAGGTACCAAACTCTGGATGCGGGGCGGGGGAACAAATGTACTGGACACAATTGCACAATGATACCTTCAGGAGAAGAAAACAATGGAACTTCATAAAAACAATAATACCCAAAATGTGGTCATCTAAAATGCAGAGTTTTGTAGTGCGGCCAGTTGCCACTGTGGTACAACGCAAACACAAATCCGGATCCGCACCGCTTGCCGCCAATGTTAGAAATGAGATCCCTGGCTGGCCAGGGCTTGCGCCAAAGTCAGTCAGAGACCACCACTCCTAAGTCAGGGCAAGGGAGTTACACGCCAAGATAACCCCTGCTCACCCTCTAGGTAACGTGGCGCGAGCAGCAAGGCTAAACTTGGAGGTGATATGAGTTAAGTATTTGCGCACGCAGCCCAGCAACAACACCCAAGGCCCACCACAAAGGAAACTCCACACAAGGTTATATATAAAAATAGCCTTTGTATTATACCAAAACACATTAGATAAAACACACACTTTACAATGTGCCAACAGGCACGGGCAGAATTTACAGGGGATATGTACAAGACAGGGCCTTATGGACCACTGTCAGGAATCAGCACTTTTAGAACTTAGCACTATGTAGAATTAGCACTTGCACATAGAATATAAATCACTGTAGCACAAAATAGAACATAAAGCACACCACCAGTAATCACTGGTAACCGGTAAGTACCACCTACGAAATCCTAACCACCTTAGGAACAGGTCACGCAGGGAACCGGGACCTCACTAGCACCACCTGTACTAGGAGAAAAACAACCTCCTAAGTATCACACTACAAGTAGGGGCATAGGCACATTACACATGATGCATAACATACATTCAGAGGTGTAGGAGAAAACACATGATGCCTAAACACATTCAGAGGTGCAGATAACACATGATGCATAAAATACATTCAGCGGTGTAAGAGCAAGGCACATGATGCATAAAAACATTCAGCGGTGTAGAACAAGAACAATTGCGCACAAATCACCAGAACTGTCCCAAATGTCAGGGGCCTAAATGTGGCAGCTGCCCACGAAGTGCTGGGCAGCTGTATGGCACAGATGGGGGCAATGCTGGAGCCTCTCAGGGCTCGTAACAACAACTGTGCCCTCAGGAGTGTTGGAGTCCCCCCTCTCTGGGGACTCGAAATGCAAAAATGCCCCCTGCGCCCTGTGGGCTTGAAACGAGCACTGCGGCCGCTGGTGGAGCCTCGGGGCTCAAAAACAACTGGGCCCCATCGTTGGAGCCTCTCTTTAGGCTCAAACATCAAGTAGTGCCCCCGGAGCCTTCTCAGGGCTCTAAGAAACAGATGTGGCGCCGTCAGCCTCTGTGGGTGGAGTCCCCCCCTCCGGGGAACGCGGGGTCACTGAAGATGCCCCTTGAGCCTCGTGGCTCAAAGAAAGACTGCCCCGCTTTGTTGGAGTCCCACTCGGGGGGCTCTAAGGACACAAATGCCCCCTCTGCTGGCACTGATACCCGGAGCCCCTCTGAAACGCTTCCTGGGACTGAGGAGCGACCCCGGGGACACCCGCACTCACCGGCTGTTTGGGGAGGCGGCGTCTCCTCTCGGCGGCGGGTCTGCTCTCTCCTCTGTGTGGCGGGACTCTCGAGGCTTCCCTGGTGCCACGGGCGGGGCTCCTCGATGCCGGTCACCACGGGGCTCTCCCTCACTCCTGGGAGCCCCGTGGAAGGTGCCGGTTGCAGGCTTCTTCTCTCTCTAGTCAGGTCCCGGGCCGGCAGCCAATCAGAGCGCGACCCGGGAAATGTCACGTGGTGTCCCGCAGTCCCGCCCCCAGCATGCCTGACTTCCTGGTCGCGGCCGGGCAGCAACGGGGACAATTTCGTGCACTTTGCGGGGAAATTGCCGGGTGGGCACCGGCTCCATTTAAAATAAAGAATAGATCGAGGTGGGAACTCGATCAGGGCGGACAACGCCAAGTGGGCACCGGCCTCAGCAAAATAAAGCGCTCTCAAGCGCTAGTCAAAATCAAGCGCTTCCAGGCGCTAAAGCAAAAGTAAAGCGCTCCCAGCGCTAAAGAGATAATTACAGCGCTCCCAGCGCTATGGGACAGCACAAGTCCAGGAAAAGGTCCCTCTGCAGAGCAAGGCAAGGGGGGGGGGCAAGGTTGTGCCAGGGGCCAGCTCACTGGGCCCTCCAGGCAGGAAGGCAGTCCCAAGTGGCGGTTCCTCCTGGCACCAGCAGCAGCAGCAGCCCCCTCAGGATCCTGGCAGAGAATATTTTGTTAGGGGACACAGCCCCTTCGTATACTGTAAATTCCTTTGTCTGTAGGTGCAGGGTGGGGGAGAAACCAGTTGCAGCTGGTTTTGGAGCACCCTTGATGTGCTCATTCCCTCACTCTATTCACTGGCAGGGCTAGGGTCATTAGACGCACCACAGGGGGCGGAGCCAGCATTGTGTGGGGAAAACCCAGCCTCATTCAGGACACAGGTGCACTCCTCCCCTCACATCAGCATGCTAATCTCCACCCTCACCACCGGGCAGACAGATCATGACTCATGGAGCCTGGCATCCCAGCCAGCTCCAGCAAATCACACGCCAGCACCTTCACAGCACACACACAGCCATGTTTAGAAGTGGCATTTCCCCACCAGACACATACACGCCGCACATACCATTGCGCAGCATTCACTCTCACGAGTTTGCACATACCAAACTTGAGCATGCACGCCTCACGCATCAGGAACTACCAGGGACACAGACATTCCCCATGCATTCCTATGGGAGGGCAGGCCAACCTCATTCCACGCACTCAGGGTGCGCATGCACTTTCCACTGGGACACAGTGAAAGTGCGCAGAAACCAAAAATCACTACCACTGGGTCACAAACACAAAGCAAAAAGTTTAGGGGTGAACCTGCCAGAAAGGCCAAGTCCAACAGATTACATGAGTTACAAAAGAGATACAAACAGAATAAATTGCGAATGTACAAGTTGAAAGTCACTCAAGGAAGAGATACAAACAGATAAACTCTAAAATCACATAGGAATAGTAGTAAGTACAAAAGTCCACTACATATACTAGTGATTAGAGTTCTATATATACAAATAGTAAATTCACACAGGATTACATTTTAACAGTAATTAGACTTGTACAATTATATAATACATATTTACATATACATATGTATTTAAGGCCGTCCAGCAAAAAGAGAAAAACGATCAGGAGTCCTGAGGGAGAAATAGGGGTGAGGCGTCGACTTTGCTCATATTACGGCGCTAAATCCTGTGCCCCCCAACACAAAAAGTTGCAAATGTGGATTGGACAGGACTATTAGAAGCCCGCTGGCCTCCCAGTCCAGCGTAGGCAGGGCAGCTCACCTGGTTCAGACCAGGGAGACGGGCGACGGGGGGCAGCAGGGAAGCCAGGGCGACATGCCCACCCGCACTGCGAGGTTCTCCTCACAGAGGGCCCTACAGTGCTGGCAGGATACTCTCGCTAAGCCCCTTATGGCTTCCGCATTGATCAAGGGGGCTTGACTAGGGTGACCAGGCATCCCGGATTTGCCCGGTCGATCCCGGTTTTTGACCAGCTGTCCGGGCAGATTTCGAGAAATTTAGCTCATGTCCTGGTTTTTGGAGAGGGTCGACTAAAAACGGGGTCGGGGTGGGTTTATGTTTTACAAAGCGGGGATTGTTAGCAGTTGTTCCAAGAAAGCAATTTAATTAACAATTAACAATTTATTTAGCTACTGGGTTTAAAAATTGCATCTTATGTATGTTCTTTGTCATTTTCTACAGAGGAGCGCTGTCATTCTGTGCGCTCGCTTGATCCTATTTTTGTGAAATGTCCTGTTTTTTTGCTTTAAAATTCTGGTCATCCTTGGCTTGATGCGGCTTACGGATGCCACAGAAAACCGGTGCAAGGAGGGGGTTGGGGTGGGGGGGATCGGTCTGATATTTGCAGCCAGGGGGGGTATATTTTTTTTGCAGATTAATATAGTGCGAATTCTGCCCGAACGTATTGGAGCGCTTTACAAGAGCACCAGTTACGTTACACTCATTATTTGGTAGGCGCAGGGGAGATAAAGTGATAAGTGATTTGCCCAGAATCACACGATGCAGCTGAGCCAACGCTTCGGGGTGGGCATCTCTGGGCGGTAGGCTACATCCCTGACCCTGACATCCGAGGCCCAGAATGCAAACGTGGTGTAGATGCCATTAGAGCCTGAATAGCGCCCCTCCCTGGCTCTCAGACGTGCCTAGTACAAAAGGGAAAGGGGGAGGGGTATTGCGCCCAGGTCCGCGGCTCCCACTGGTAGCAGCGGGGGCGCAGCTGGCTGAGCATGGCAGTGTGCAGCTGAGCATGGCAGTGTGCCGCTGAGCATGGCAGTGTGCCGCTGAGCATGGCAGTGTGCCGCTGAGCATGGCAGTGTGCTGCTGCCCATCAGCAGTCAGGGGAGGAACATTATTTTTTTTTGCTTGCACAAGGGTCCGTGGCTCCCACTGATTTCACCTGGTCTCGTGCATCTGCCCCCCCCCCCCCGCGAGTGGGTTTGCTTTGCACACGTTCTTAATAGGATTATCACTTATCACGGTGTGAACCCAAACAGCACTTGGAAATTGGCAGCCAGGGCAGAATTCCTAAACAAGCATTTGCAATGCTTGTGTTGATGTGTTGATTTTGAAAATAGCGAAATTAATTGCTTTGTCATTTACAATGCCAAAAGTTATAACTTTTGCAAATGTGACACCTATAGCATTTGTAATGCAATATGTGTTGTATTTACGTGACTTACATGTATTGATATTACAAATAACAATGGCTTTTATTTTTTTTAATAAATAATACTTGAATAAAAGTTATTGTAATTTATAATAGCATAGCTTTCACTTTTGTAAATAACTTTTGTGAAGATTATGTTCAGTGTATTTTATTGTGACGAAAATCCAAGAACAGAAGTGAAATATTAACATCTTTTTGTGACATTTGTAATAAAGCTTGAAACATTGAGAGAACATATTTGAACCAGTTGTTGTTGAATTGTTGCACAGATTGATGCTGTGGTGGCGCTGAGTGATGTGGTGGCGAACGAGTGATGCTGTGGCGTTCAGTGATGCTGTGGTAGCGCATAATGATGTTGTGGTGCCCCTGAGTGATGCTGTGGTGGTGCTGAGTGAGGCTGTATGCTATGCTATTTTTTTGTTGCTATCCTATGTTTTGTTTTGTTATGCTATGCTATGTTTTGCTATCCTATGCTTTGATCTGTTATGCTATGCTATGCCGAGTTTTGTTATGTTCTGCTATGTGTTGTTATGCTATGCTATGTTTTGCTATGCTATGCTTTGTTATGCTATGTTTTGTTATGCTATGCTATGCTTTGTTATGCTATGATGTGTTTTGTTATGTTTTATTATGCTATGCTTTGTTTTGCTATACTATGTTTTGTTATGCTATGCTATGCTATGCTTTGTTGTGTTTGGTATGCTATGCTATGTTATGTTTTGCTATGCTATGATATGTTTTGTTTTGCTATGCTATGCTATGTTTTTGTTGCTATGCTATGTTTAGTTGTGTTAAGCTATGCTATGTTTTGTTGTGTTTTGCTATGTTTTGTTATGTTATGCTATGTTTTGTTTTGCTATGCTATGCTCTGTTCTGCTATCCTATGCTTTGTTTAGTTTTGCTATGCTTTGTTTAGTTTTGCTATCCTTTGCTTTGTTTTGTTATGCTATGCTATGTTTTGTTGTGTTTTGTTATGCTATGCTTTGTTATGCTATGCTATGTTTTGTTGTGTTTTGCTATGCTATGCTTTGTTATGCTATGCTATGTTTTGTTATGGTATGTTTTGTTGTGCTATGCTTTGTTTTGCTATGCTATGTTTTGTTGTGCTATGTTATGCTATGCTATGCTTTGTTATGCTATGCTATGTTTTGTTGTGTTCTGCTATGCTATGTTTTGCTATGCTTTGCAATGCTATGTTTTGTTATGTATGCTATGTTTTGTTGTGTTTTGTTCTGCTATGCTTTGTTTTGCTATGCTATGCTTTGTTATGCTATGTTTTGTTATGCTATGCTGTGTTGTGTTTTGTTATGCTATGCTATGTTTTGTTGTGTTTTCTTCTGCTATGCTATGTTTTGCTATGCTATGATATGTTTTGTTATACTATGCTTTGCTATTATATTTAAAACATAAATAAAAGGCATTGCCATTTACAATGCCAATAGCTTAAACTCTCACAAATGCGAGGCCTATTGCATTGCAAATGCTTGTTACTAGACACTTACGGGATCCCAGTTAATGGTTAATGATTAACGGTCTAGAAACTATGAAACGTCAAGT
Source organism: Lissotriton vulgaris (assembly GCF_964263255.1). Taxonomy (NCBI): domain Eukaryota; kingdom Metazoa; phylum Chordata; class Amphibia; order Caudata; family Salamandridae; genus Lissotriton; species Lissotriton vulgaris. Next base: position 1,549,942,363 of record NC_141696.1, on the reverse strand, counting down.
ATGAACAGTGAGTAGGAATTGAATTAAAATATTTATGGCCAGCAACATGTGGTAAAGAATGTTAACACATTTTCACTGAAACATATACCTGGACACAGCGTCTCCGCAAGTCTGCTGCATAAGCATGCTACATTTCCACTCAGTGCTGGAAGGCGCCGGGACATAACAGTTGTTGAAGTCCAGATTTTAACCTTCTATGCTATCAAATTGGTTGAGTGAATCTCAGAATTCCATGGGGGGTGTTAATCTTCTTTATCAGTCGCCAACACTGGATGACTCGGTAAACGCCAAAGAAAACAATTTCTGAATAAACAAAACTATGTTTGTAGCATTGAAGGACGAATATGTTTGTACTTAATTCACCAGAAAATCAATGAATTAAGCCGATTGTAGCATTTAGGTCTGTAATACCTTTCTCTCTATCTAATACTGGAGCAGCCCTTGTTGGTGAATGTATATTAATAGATTGTATGCCTATTGAGATGCAGCTATCTGCGGGCATTCAATTTCAAGTTCGAAATGTATGTGTTGAAGCAGCATCGGCTAATGCTTTGCTCAAATACATGTGGCTGTAAGGATGAACGCAACTCATATAGAATACATCAGTGTTGATACAATCCCAAGTGCTTGGCCATAATGTCCTAACCGGGCTGTTAGTGCTAGTCTGTCTGCACTTAGTAACTATAGCTGGGTTTTGACTTCAGAAGTAGGTTGTTACAGTTGACCTCATGGTAAGATACCACAAGCAGATACATTTAAGCTGGCGGCAAGCACTGCACTTGGAACCACCAGCCCCAGCATCCAAAGTTAACAAGTAAGGAAAATGTAAGACGAGCTGGGAGGAGATAAGGTGGGCCACTAGGGAGGGGGAGGGAGGGACAAATGGAAAGAGAGGGAGAGAGGAAGTGTTACAATCTGGGCTGAACACAAACAAATACAGCAGGGCCATGAAAGCAGCAGGGCCCCGCAGCCCGAGCCCCGGCGGAGGGAGAGGGAAGGAATGCCCGAGGCAGTAGTGAGAACACGCTTCTGTATGCATTTAAGATATCCAAATAATTTCTGTACCCATTCAACAAATCCAAAACAGATCGCCTCTATGTGCTTGGAAGAATATAGAACCTGAATGCGGTTCTTGTAAAACGTGTTTACCCAAAGGCATCCGCCGTATAAGGAGCTCCACGCACAAACCTTCCGGGCTGGGAGCAGCCTGTTAACATCAATGATAGCGGACAGGGTAAGTTTCGCACATGTGATTGGTTACGTGCAGGGGCCACGGATACATCACATCACCATTGAAAACTGGTCAGTAATGCATTAAGCGCCTGGGAAGCATTTTGGCACAAGTACGCGGCATTAGATTAAGAAGTGAAAAACACATTTTGTATGAGGTACAATTTGTATTAAGAGAGAGCTGCATGTGGATGGGAGGTGCACTGTCAGGTGTGCGGCTCTTGAACAAGTCCGTTCATGATCCACACACACGTACCCAGGTCAAACAGGATTACTGTAGAAGCCATCCCAGAGTCATTGGATGATCATCCAACTGCTTTAGAAGTCATTTTCACATCATCAGACATCATCAAGCTCTTGCAGTCATCAGCAGAGTTTAGAAACTTGAGCCTGATGATTGGAGAATGACTTGAAAATGAGCATCTGATGACTTCACAAGAAGTAATTGTTTCTGATGACCTGAGGATGATTTGCAAATGAGTACCTGATGACTTCACATGATGTGATTGATCCTGATGATCTCAGGATGAGTATTTGATTACTTGACAAAAGGAAATTGTTCCTGCTGATCAGAGCATGACTAGAAATTGGGTTTCTGAATATTTCACAAGCACAGTTGAACCCTTGAAGAGCCAATTCACTGTTTTTGCTCCATTTTTATGTTTAACATGTTGACTAGTTGGATGATTTTGCAATTATTTGCAGATTACTGGAAAATGAACTCCATTAAGATATTACATATTTTTTTTAATTATCTGCAAATATGCATAACGTCTGATTAAGAAATATATGTAGAGTCAGTCACTGGTTAATTAGGACTGGGGGAAATTCGCATTATGCTGGTATGATTCTCGTAATGCTGGGAATGTTCCCCAAATTATGCTATTTTGCCAGTATGTGTAATTAGGTGCCATTCCTTTTAAAACTTAAAGCAAACCGTGCCATTTGTGGTAAACATTTAACGCTAATGCACAGAACTAATAATAATGTTAGCACCTGTTGCTTACTGTTCTTTTGTTTAAATGTGTCCTTGATCCAAAATACCGAAAACTGATGCTGGGGCGAATTTCATGCTAAAATATAGCATGAAACGACAGATGTCCACTTCGCACAATTACATTGAATTTCATGTTATTACGTGAAAGCAATTTAAGGAAATTCTGCTCAACCCTAGATACTATTTTTTGGTCTTTATTGACTTTCAAACCATTTAAACTGATATTAACGGGTACAAGCAAGCATTGGGTGTTAAAAAGATCAATGCATGATACTGATATTGATAGAAATCGAACATTGTGGGCAGAGTTACTAAAATTAAATGGCAAAGAACTGTGAAATTAGCGGGTAGGTTTACTAAATTAGGTGTGAGGGTGTGAGCACATTTTATAAGAAAAAAAGGCAAACTAGACAGCACGTTTCTGTTACCAAATCTTCTTGACACTTTAATTTGGTGTATGTAAAGAGACACATTTTGGTGAATCGCAACTGGGCAACATTTTTATGCGCTCTGAGCAGAAAGGAAGTAGACAAAAAAAATTGAAAACATACACTGGGTAAGTTATAGCAAAGACACAATGTGAAGAATTCATTACTAGACATAATAAACTCTATGCAAATTTCCGGTATGGTTTCATTCTCTTCCAGAAGCACCCAAGTGGCAAAAATGGATTTGTAAATGTGCATGGTAGTGCACCAATTAAATAAAGACATTGCCCGAAGTGATCCCCAAAAACACACTAAGCAAATGAAAGCAGTATGGGCCCAAAAATAGTTCATTAAGCAAATCTGAGCATTTGCAACACCAATAGCTCAAAGTTTCGCTAATGCGAGACATATTGCATTTCAAATGATTTTTTGTATCTGGAGCAACGCTGTTGCCTGTTAAATCTCACTTCTTTGATTTTTTTGTATAACTGAAGTGAATGTATTTAGTGGTGTCAGATTTGGTTTTCAATTAAAATAATGCACAGTGGAGTAAAGTGATTTTCATAGGCTCAAACAATTTGGCTCAATGGGAAAGCTTAGTAAAGTAGGTAGAATCAGGTGACCAGCTATATGTGCATCTCCATTTTGAGGGCCCTAAAAATGTACATTATTTTAAGTCAATTTATTAGGCAAAACTGCTAAATAAAATTACAGAAGCACCCTGGGTAGCACTGAGAGCGCTAGTGCTGTCAGGAATCCTCTTTGCAGAAACCTTCAGATGCTGACACATCCTGCTTCCAAGACGCTTAATTTCCCACTTCCAAAACATGAATCACTGAGTAGATATTAAAATGAGGGACTTCGTAGAAACTCTCCTTGGCGATGGGTGCCAACAAAGAGTGTCGCACCACCAGCACTAAAGCCAAACCGGACTGGGTTTGAATCCAGGCGTCACGTTAACATTCTACTGTTCTGAGTAAATCATTTAATATCCCCATGTCTAGAGAAAAGATCTGACCTTGAGTGATTTAATCTGGTGCCCATGTAAAGCAAGTTTTCGCTACATAAAATGTGCAGAAAAGAAAGCTTGCACATACTTTAAAAACTAGCAACATCAATTTTTGGCATTAGATTAAAAAATATTTACCAACTCTTGAACCCGTGTGGGTGTGATTCAATCGGCAGTGATATTTAAAAAGACATTCTAGGTTAAACTGAGCTTGGCTTAGTTCATAACACGAACCCTTTACAGCGATCAACGAATTTGAAAGCACGCCTGAAGTCCTGCTCAGACCCAAGTGAGGCTGTGCACGCAACGGACCTATAGCGCTCTGTTTTCTCGACTGCCTGCGCATGCTGTACATCTCCAAACCAGCCATCCACTGATGGAGGGGGGTTCAAGGGAAAGGGTCGGCGCAGGCCCGTGCTTCATGAGGACTGCGTGTAAAGAATGTGATCGGTTATTCCGGGCACTTTTTGTATTTGATCCTTACACCCAGTGGTCTAGAAGATGCGTGAGGTTGTTAGCCAAATCTTTTTTAAAAGTGACCACACTTGGGCTGTGTAGCGTGGAAGCACCGAACGCTGCACGCGGACCAGATTTTCTTTGGTCTGTGTATAGACAAGGGTTATGAATTGTGGAATTTTATGCGTGTTTCTCGATAATAGAAGAGAATGCCGAAATGTTTACTTTCTGAGGGAGCTGTCTTTATACATGGCCAGGGATCCTTGCTTTCTTTTGTTGTAGTGTTTGTTTTTTCTCGCATGCATCAGTGAAGGAGGGCGTGAGAAATTTGACACTCGCGTGTAAAGTGAGACGTGTCTAGCACAAAAGAGTATCTATATATATATATATATATATATATATATATATATATATATATATATATATATATATATATATACCAGATTTTGTTGCAGTCTTTCAATTCCTGAAAGAATTATACTGAGTGCCTTCTACCTACTTGTTTGGAAAATAGGTGTGCACGGGGAGGTGTCCTCCTGTAATGCAACTGGTGATCATGTAAAGCGCTCTGATACCCAATTCGGGTCAAGTTCGCGCTATATAAAACTCTGTAAAATAAAAAATTAAAATAAATACTTATGTTATTTCCATCTGACCTTTTCCCCTGCCGTTTTTCATGCATATGTATTGGTTAAGTGGTACTAGAGCTGAAACTACATGTCCCATAATGCAATACGGAGAAGCAGAAGAAGAAAGAGGCCGTGTGAAGCTTGTTGGTGCCAGAGATGCAGTTCAAACAAGCACTTCAGACAAGGCTAAATGCTCAAATTTATATTTCCTACCGTTTCAGATGTAGAATTGCTCATCCTTTCGCACGCGCTTGTCTGTAAAAGTGCAATCGGACTAGAATAGGGACTGGTCAGATTTTTTTTACCACCCACTTCCGGTCACGCCGGAAGTTCTGCACTTGGACAGCCATGTTTGGTGAACGTTGTGATGGCGAGGGAAAGTGAGAGCCGTCGAGATTTTTGGGAGTTGAGCGATGGCGATTGCTTTTTGGTTTCTACAGCTTGGTTGTCCGGACTGCTGCGGGAAGATTCTGCAACCGAAATTATTGGAGATTGTTTATCTAGCAGGCATCAGGTATTAATTGCGGGGCTCAGTTCTGGGATTGCCTTTTTTTGCGGGTAGTTTTTAGCGCGAACTCGTCCCGAAAGTATCAGGGCGCTTTAAAATCATGTTACAGACACACATTCATTGGTTGGTAGGCATCGGAAGACAAGTGATTTGCCCATAATTACAGGAACCTGGTTCACCAGCTCCAAATACGCAGCTCTGGCCGTTAGGCCACATCCTCTCCACGAATGGGTTGTATTACCACGTGTCCAAAGCTATATAGCGCGTAATGTATTTTGGTGTTTTAAAAGGCATTACTTTGTTGTAGTCTCACGAGTCCAGTAGTGCCTCCAGCAGGATGTGGCGTAAGTAATCTGCACGTTTGTGCAGGCAAGAGCTGTTTCCGCTTTTCTATGTGTTTGGATTCAGATTTTGGGATGATCTTTTTCGGGGTCAGAGATAAAATACCCGTTTCCTTGCAGTTTTGGGAAGGGGGATCGAGTACATGCAAAATGGTCACATAAAAGCTTAGTTTCAAGCAGTGACGTCTTAAAAAAGAAGAGATGTATGGTTCTGCAGATATTTTGGGCAAATTAACTTTTGCTTACAGCGTAAGTGATAGAGCAAACCAACCGCGTTCGCAGCACACTCCAGCTGTCTTCAATTCTCGCTGGCCCCTTTTTTTAAGGAGCACTGTTTTTCATGCTGTGGCTTTCGTTAAAAACTTTTAATAACACCTTTATGGCAGCATGCTTGTGCTAGTGTGTACTCAACGAGGCTCCTGTTTTTTCGCAGTGATTTTAATATTAGAGTGCTGGCTTGGTGCTGAGAAGCCAGGCCCTCCATTTAAATGCTGATTGCTGAGGCCTTCTGTTGTGACCAAAACCAGGTCCAACCTGATTTGCTGTCCCTCGTGGGAGCCTAGATTTGCATCTGAAGAGCTGCCACTTCCTTCGGAATGCCAGATCAGCACAGGCTTTTGGAAGGAGAATGTTTTGCCGTTCTCCATTTGATGTAAGTGCCACGAGAAGGCCATGTGGCTGACTCCCATTGTACCTGTCAGCATCCGCCCAAATGTCCATTTCCATACCTTCTGTAAACTTTCAGGTTGTGCTTATTCTTGAACACTGTCATAATGTTCATATTTTAATGATTTCAGCTAAAGTTACAGAAGTGGGTCTTTGCCCTGCCTACAAATATATTTCATGTACTAAATAAAGCATGTGTATTGGCCCATCTGTTCTGCCTATTTTCCTGCTGTTTACAGCTCAGTCTGCAGCCACTACAATTCTCACTGTGATTAGATTATCAAAAGAACCACTGACATATGCCAACACAACCACCACTATATTTGCACGCCACCATAATCGTACATCAAAAGAACCCACTTCGGTAAGGTTCACCCACTGTCATGTGCACACTCCCTCTGTCCTTATCCAACACATTCACCATTATCATAAAAAACACAGGACCATATACACACCCAACCACTGGTGTATGCCAAAACACCCATCACAAGTGCACACAACTGCCATCATTAATCTGAACTACTTCTGTCACACTTCCACCAAACCGTCATTATGTCCAGCCATCCCCTGTCATTTGCCAATAAAACCAACTAGATACTGCACACTCCCACCAGGGTACATCCACATAAATGCCATCATGTACCAGCACAATCACCATCATACATCAACAAAAATACACTATGCACCCATTTATCGACCTATGTCCACACAACATTATACAACAACCATCATCATACAAGCAACACCAGATGTCCACACAATTAACCTCATGTTCGCTATAGTACATCCACAGAACCACCATCATAAGCTAACATAGAGAGAAAATAAAATTCCGTAAGAAAGTTGATGGGGAGTTAAAATATCTAATATGTTAACCACTGCTACAAAATTGACAAGCTATGGCAATCTTGAGTTAAGGTGCCTCTTTAACATCATGTTACACCTCTTTATTAGGTGACCTCTTCTGCCAACAAACTCACCATATCACTCATTCAACCCCATTCAACGTAACTTACAACTGCACACCAAGTGTTAAGTCTGCAGAACCACAAGTATGCTCCCATACGTTGATACACCAAGCATTAATGGTCTACACCATCTGCAACAGCATGCACACCATTATATATATATATCTGCACAGCCAGCACTCTATGTCCACATAAGCTGCCCATGGACAACAACACAATCCAGTATGTAATGTTGGAAAGGTTGTGCGCTGTGTGAGGTTGGCTGCTGGTGGAGAGGAGGGGTTGCCTCCGTGTGGGTTGACCACAAGTCCTGACGTGCGGGAGGAGGGCTGGCTTTACGCATTGTAACAAAATATTACTTCCGGTTTAAAAAAATAAAATAGAAATTCACTGGAAAAAAAGCCAAAGTACCATTATAGTTTAGTGAAATGTTCAATAACAACATAGCGTTTTCAATGCTAAAAACTGAAATAAGCCAGTTAGTTATCTCAGGTAACTATAACTTGTGTCCTCGCCAGGCATTGTTAACTTCACCACATATTATATCACTCATTACATCTTCTATACCATCATTGATAAGATCACTGCAACATTTTCAGTTAAATTATTGATAAGAAAGCTGTGCATGGTGGGGAAGTGAGTTATAGTTACTTGAGAACTATGACTGGCAAATTTCAGTTTTTTTTTTTGTTTCAACGTAATGTAACTGAACATTTCACCTAACTATAAGGTTACTTTAACCTTTTTGTTTTTTCAGCAAACATATAAAATCAATCAGGTTTTGGTGTTTTTTTTTTCTTTTCTATTGAACAAAAAGCTGTGGTATAACAACCAATATATTGTAGGGTACCTTAAAATATGCAATTTGTTTTTTACAGTTGCCTGTGAAATACTGATTTCATAATCGTAACAAGAGCCCCCAAAGCACTCTGCTGCAACGTTAACTAAATTCTTAATAAAAAAATGCATATTGTTTGGCTAATTATCTATTAGAGCTAGTAACAACATTTTCTGGTGAAATATCTAAATTAAATGGCAATTGCAGTAAATCTATAATCCTGCCATCAGCACTGCAGGCAGACTAGTATAAATCCACTGACCCTCGCCATTTTTATTTTTCTAATGAACACATTGTTTATTAAAGATAAAACCTAAATAATCTAATTCCAACCAGTTCTCATGTTTAGGTGCACTTTGAAGAAACGTTTTTTTATTAACTACCCCAGAATAAACATGCAATGTAAAACTACATAACGGGTAGCTGTGTAATATGGTCCTATATATTGCCATCTCTTTACAAACCTAGACTATCCTACTTATGCCTTCTACCCCACCCTTGACAAATACTTAAACTCTAATACTAGAGCACTATACAATCTGCCAAGAAATACTCCTGCATCTTACTATCTCCATTAGATTTTCACTAATACGATTCTTGACACATTTCTAATGCCTTCGATGCTGGTCATGGGACATCCCAGGTAATTATCCAGATATATATCCGCTCAAACAACGCAAGTTCAGCTTTTTATCATTTTCTAACCACACTGACATTGTTCTCAGCACAGTTGAGATTCCGCTCATTCACCACCTCGAACTCATACAATGAAACGCTCTTCCACTTGTTAAATGACAGAAACCAAATAGCTTCCTACGCATTTTCCAGTTGAGACTGTAACTTGTAACTGTGATTTCACCTCAACTTCTTATCGGTTGGTGTCCAAAAAATGGGATCATACTCGAGAACTGACTATTCACGCTGAACCTGTTTGCAAGGGCATACTATGCTCCATGGTTTGTCCCTGAACTCTGAATATTAAACCTCTGTGTGTAAATAGTCAACCCTACAAAATGTCTTGCAATGAATTTCATTTCGCTCCATCAGCATTGATATGGATTTCTTCTTTGGTTTGCCATTGCCAATAACAGTCTACAAAAACAGAACTAATTCATCTACCATTAAACAGCTACTTGTAGGTGGGTAGAACACTGAACTTACACCACTGTAGTAACAGTTACACATATTCCTGTTTTTTTTTTTTTGGGCTTAATTTCCTCATGCATATGCCTAATAATTATTTTCTTTGACCCTCAAGGAATTCACTGTCCTTTATTAGTAGAAATGACAGCTATTGAATCGATTGCACTGCTGGATCCCTGAATGAAAGCACATTGTTTCAGGCAGAAGTGACAGCTTTTTAAGTTGCGGGTGATTCTTTGAAAGGTAAGTGATTGATAATATATTAAAAGCCAGGATTTTTCTTGGCCATATAACCTACAGAACTTAATCTTACGACTCTTTTTTTCCCCCATTATTCCTCTTGATGTCTGTTAACCAAATGGGCCACCTTAAACAAAACTCTTATTTTGCTTGCTATTATAGCATGTTTATGTGGCACTTAAGGAAGTGTGAATTAGTTGGGCATGTAGCATTTTCAAGTAATCCTGTCTACCATAGCAAATTCAAGAACGGTAATGTGAGAGACAATCCTCAACTATACAGTTGATCATAAAATGTGACTAATTTTTTTTTTTTTACTGTATTTTCTTTTTGTTAGAATCTGAATGTAACCATGGGCAGTATAATTTTGGTAAAACTCGCCAGTTCTTGATCATCTTTACTTTTGTTGTGTATAGCTGTCAATCACAAACCACCACTTATTTTTATAGCAAGTGTAAAGTAAAACAATTGCATGTTTGAAGATGTTAGGGCTACCATTTTTATCAGGATAAATCCCTTTTCACTAAGAGAGCTTACATCCTTGTAAAGAGTAAATAAGATTCAGAATGGCTGCCCTTTATGTACACTGGTGCTTTAATTGCTAAAACATGCCCAATTCTTCTAGTCATAAAGCTTCAGGCCAAACATGTATAATGTTGATGCAAATCACTTAATCTCCTTGCGCCTAACAAAAATTAATGTGTCCATCTGTAACGAAGCTCGTGTTCATGTAAATCGGTCTGATACCTGAAATCTTTGGGTCGAGTTTGCGCTATATGAAACTCTTTAAAAAAAAAAAAAAAAAAAGGTTATTATACCTAATTCCCCAAACTTCACAAGTTAGACCTTCCTAACCCTACAATGTCCTTCATTTTGCCTCTTATACCTTATTTCTCTTCACTGGGTACGTCTTCCTCATTCCTCTTGCTCCTTCCCTTCCACTCAGTTGCTTCCTGCCAGCATTCTTCAGTCTTAGTCTCCTCTTCAGCCTCCCTTCTCCCCCTCCCTTTAACGCTTCTCTCCCCTTCTGCTCAGCTCTGACTTTTCTGCCTGTAGTCCTTTTTAATACATCCGGTCTTCTTTAGCCTCACCTTTTCTCCCTTTCTGTGCTTCACATACCCTTACCATTCATCTCCCCATTTTGCGTACTTCGTCTATTTACCTGCTGTGACAAACCCGAGCAAAATTGACTCAATGGTTATCGTCGATGGTTTTGGGAAATCCTGCAATATATTTCTACATAATGTAAATCATTTGTATATGTTTTTCTAAAGTGTTTGTTTTTATTCCGTATGGTTAACAAATATGCATTTTTAGGTTGAGCTTTGGCAGCTCGCAAGCGTTGCTGCAAGCAAGACCTTCTGTAATCAATACAACCGCTTTATTCCTGCCTACAATTGGTTTATTCCAGCGTTGAACTTCTTTGCTGCCTCCTGTCGTGTTCCCACTGCCGATGCTTCAATTCCTATGAAAACTCAGGAGCACTGGTAAAGTACAGTGTACTAGGGCTTGCCTTCCTTATAGCCTTTGTGTAAGAACTTTTGTATGTATCTTTATTGATGCTTTTCTTCATTCGCTGCTTCTGCCCGTTTCGATTCCCCTTCTGCTTTGCATTAGAAAGCCGTCCCCCCCACCATTCGGAATTCACAGAAGGCATTTATGAGTCCTAAAGTTAGGAGTCCGAACTTCTGTGAATACCGAAATGAGGAAGTGCCTTCTGTGAATACCAAAATGGTAATAAGTTTAGGATTTTGTCTTTAGTTAGTTCTGTGAATTGGGCCCAATGTTTGCATATGTGGTCCTAGATCATATTATTGTACAAGGACTCTTCTCTCTTAACTAACAGCTGTCTGCAAAAGAGCAATTGGGGAGGGGTCGTAACTCAATGAGAATTTGCGCTACAAATGGCATGCAAATCTGGTGCATAGCCTTAAGTTGGAATTTAATTGCCGCTCTCCCAATAATTAGATCGGGTGCCCTGTTCCTAGCATTTGGTTGTAAGCTCCTATTTGGATTTCTGGTTAGTATGGTAATTTTTTAGACTGTTTTCCAAATAAGAATACTGTAAGTAGAGTTCAGGCTCAACATGGCTGCCTCCATGATGGTTTTGTAATTGAAATCTGGTATTGATTGTTTTCTGTTTGCAGAGGAAGTGTGACCGCGTCTGGGCAACAGCGGCGGTTTCTTCACTTGGACAGGTGAGTCTTCTTTACCTCCTGTCTACCTCTTAATCAATGCCTTGCTCTCCCCATTACCTCTTTGGCCAAGTAACCTTAATGTTAAACTTATGAACCCCTGTAACCATATCTCATTGGGCACACTATATGAAATAAAAGGATTGGAACATTTTAAAGGCAGCCCAGTCCTATTAAAAACCTAAAATAGTGGTGTTAACATGATTCTGATGTATGTTTATTTCTTTTTCCTCCAGACTCTATGAAGTCTTATGTGCTGGGATGAAGGCTGGCCATCACTGGACAACAGCACTATTAGAAGGAAGCTGGCTATAAAGATTTGCAATACTGGAAGAGGACTAAAGAAAACTCTGAATCTAAAAATAAACATTGAAGTTGCTGCCTTTCATTAAGCCTTTTTGTTCTTTTTGTAGTATTCTGGCATTTCTTCCCCTCTTGAACAGTGTCCTGGACTTTCTCTATGTTCTCTTGTTCAGTATCCTTGATCCTGTGGGGCCAAAGGTGTGTTTTATATCAATAAAATTACATGTTAACACAACCCCCATTGATGCTTTTTCATTTAACCTACTTTTTTCAGTCTTTTGCCACTGGTCACCACATTAAACAGCTTCATATAATGCTCTGTAGCTCAAAGTAAGGCAAGTCCCAGTGAGTCAGGAGTATGGGAGTAGCTGCACAAGTTGTTAATCTTATCTGAATGCAAAGTATAACATTGCTGAAGCCACTACTTTTGTATGCATGTGGTATTGCTACAGCACAAAGCGAGCCAAAAGGAATCTAAGATTTATTTTGTACAGTGCCCCCATCTCGCAGTAGAGTTTAAAAAATAATCTTTCCCGAGTAGGAGAATATTGATGTTATAATTGGGCACGGATTTATGGAAGTATTGTTTTTGGTTTGCTTAAGTTTTATAATGCGGACTTGACACACAATCTTTCCAGCATTTATAAACCAGAGCAAATTGGTATTTGTAACAACACTCATCCACATGGGAAAAGTTTTCAGGTTTTTCTTGGAATAGTATTTTTTGTACTGCAAGGGGGCCCTTTCAGTAAAGAACCTAAGCTAGACTCTCGCAGACACCTTTGCACCATAGTGCAAATGCGTGTGCATGGTGCTCGACAGCCTAATGGTGCAGTGGTGCAAGGGAGAGGGTTAGACATGGCACTTTCCTGCTCTCTCCCTGTGATGCAACACAGCAAATTTGGGTGTTATGCTGCGTTAAGTGACACTTTTGAAAATATAGGCCTTACTTTAGAACTCATGGCATTGCAAATAATTCATGGTATTGTATAAAGAAGGCATATTGCACCCAAGAGCCCTGTTTTTGACAGGAAGGTACATTGAGGAGGTGATCCTCTAAATATTTCCAACCAGCAAATCCATATTCCTAAAGTAATAGTGGGACCCTGCAAGGGAATACTGGCAATCGGCTAATGTGCTTGTAACATGGAATTTTTAAAGTGTAATCCTAAATAATCTATGCTAATTTTTGAGTTATCATTAAATCATCCTGGAGTAACCCACACTCATCCTGAAATTATCATTGGACCATTCCAGAGTAATCCACTTCCATCCTAAAGCGGTAATAGGATCATCCAGGAATAATCCACAATCATCCTTAAATTGTCTGGAGCCCATCCTGGAGTAATTCACACTCATCCTAAAGTTGTCAGTTAGTATTCGTGGAGTTGTAAAAGGTAATCACTCCCTGCCAGTGGAAGTCATCAGAACACCATCCTAGAATAGTTTTTGTGATTACAGTAAGAGTCATCAGAACACCATCCTAGAATAGTTTTTGTGATTACAGTAAGAGTCATCAGAACACCATCCTAGAATAGTTTTTGTGATTACAGTAAGAGTCATCAGAACACCATCCTAGAATAGTTTTTGTGATTACAGTAAGAGTCATCCCATTTAAATTTTCGCCCCTGTGGGCAGACTTCAGGATGGTTTGGGATGACGTCCCCAGATAATTGCAGGAGACGTCATCCAATGACTTCAGAATCACTCCAGGATGATCTTCCTTTTTGACCAGGGTAAAAGTCATACTTTTGAAAGCCACAGGAGTTGGAATTGCCTAAATTTAAACACACAGCTATAACTAGCACCATAGAAGAAGAAATAGACCTGGCCTTCAGAGCCAATGTGCAAAAGTGATTCACTACACAGAAAACCAGAGTGATGTGATGTGATGTGACCAGCACATCACTCATGGGCACCACTCAGGGTCACCACCACATCACTCGGGGGCACCACCACATCACTCGGAGGCACCACCACATCACTCGGGGCACCACCACATCACTCGGGGACACTACCACATCACTCGAGGACACTACCACATCACTCGGGGACACTACCACATCACTCGGGGACACCACCACATCAGTCGGGGACACCACCACATCACTCGGGGCACCACCACATCACTCGGGGGCACCACCACATCACTTGGGGGCCATCACCACATCACTCGGGGGCACCACCACATCACTCAGGGGCACCACTCAGGGGCACCACCACATCACTCAGCGGCACCACTCAGGGGCACCACCACATCACTCAGGGGTACCACCATATCACTCGGGGGCACCACCACATCACTCGGGGACACCACCACATCACTCGGGGACACCACCACATCACTCGGGGACACTACCACATCACTCGGGGACACTTCCACATCACTCGGGGACACCACCACATCACTCAGGGACACCACCACATCTCTCGGGGGCACCACCACTTCACTCCGGGGCACCACTACATCACTCGAGGGCACCACCACATCACTCAGGGGCACCACTCAGGGGCACCACCACATCACTCAGGAACACCACCACATCACTCGGGGACACTACCACATCACTCGGGGGCACCACCACATCACTCAGGGGCACCAGTCAGGGGCACCACCACATCACTCAGGGGTACCACCACATCACTCGGGGGCACCACCACATCACTCAGGGGCACCACTCGGGGGCACCACCACATCACTCAGCGGCACCACCACATCACTCGGGGACACCACCACATCACTTGGGGACACCACCACATCACTCGGGGACACCACCACATCACTCGGGGACACTACCACATCACTCAGGGACACCACCACATCACTCGGGGACACCACCACATCACTCGGGGACACCACCACATCACTCGGGGACACTACCACATCACTCGGGGACACCACCACATCACTCGGGGGCACCACCACATCTCTCGGGGGCACCACCACATCTCTCGGGGGCACCACCACTTCACTCCGGGGCACCACCACATCACTCGGGGGCACCACCACATCACTCAAGGGTACCACTCAGGGGCACCCCCACATCACTCAGGAGCACCACCACATCACTCAGGGGCACCACCACATCCCTCAGGAACACCACCACATCACTCAGGGGCACCACCACATCACTCAGGGGCACCACTCAGCGGCACCACCACATCACTCAGGAACACCACCACATCACTCAGGAACACCACCACATCACTCAGGACACCACCACATCACTCAGGGGCACCACCACATCACTCAGGGGCACCACTCAGTCGCACCACCACATCACTCAGGAACACCACCACATCACTCAGGGACACCACCACATCACTGGGGGACACCACCACATCACTCGGGGACACCGCCACATCACTCGGGGACACCACCACATCACTCAGGGTCACGCCACATCACTTGGGGACACCCCCACATCACTCGGGGACACCCCCACATTACTCGGGGACACCCCCACATCACTCAGGGACACCCTCACATGACTCGGGGACACCACCATATCACTCAGGGACACCACCACATCACTCAGGAACACCACCACATCACTCAGGAGCACCACCACATCACTCAAGAGCACCACCACATCTCTCAGGGGCACCACTCAGGGGCACCACCACATCACTCAGGAACACCACCACATCACTCAGGACACCACCACATCAGTCAGGGGCACCACCACATCACTCAGGTGCACCACTCAGGGGCACCACCACATCACTCAGGAACACCACCACATCACTCAGGAACACCACCACATCACTCAGGAGCACCACCACATCACTCAGGGGCACCACTCAGGGGCACCACCACATCACTAAGGAACACCACCAAATCACTCGGAGACACCACCACATCACTCGGGGACACTACCACATCACTCGGGGACTCTACCACATCACTCGGGGACACTACCACTTCACTCGGGGACACCACCATGTAGTGTAGTTCCTATTTTCCTAATAGGCTCTGCGCATTGGAATAACATTAACGATAGTTTAGACGTAGGACTGAGGTAGACTAGGTCTCTATTGACTGTGTTAGACTTAATTTAGGTTTGCCAGCTAGCTCAGTGGTCACTAGAAACTTTCTCGAATGAACAGGGAGGAGTGAACTTCCCTGATTAGACAAGAAGGGATTCAGCTTCTGACAACCGCATAAACATGACAACTTTGCTCCCCCAGAATAAGGAGTATATCTCCAGAGTTGTGTGAAAACAATAGATAGCTATTTCACTCAGTCAGTTGCGCATACTTAGTTTCACCAGAGTGCAGAGAAAGAGAGAGACGGCGTTTTCAATAAAAAGGTGTTATTTATTGAACAGTCTTCTTTCTCATGCAAGTGAAATTAATTGCTATGATTGCAATACTTGTTGTGAAGTAAAGTGCGTACAGTAAAAGGAGTATTACGAAATAATACTGTAAAAGCATTGATATGGTTTCTGAGCCATATGATACTTAAAAGGTGTAAAATATATACAGTTACATACAATGATAAAAGTTTGACTAAACGTACTCAACTGGTGCTTCTAAATACGCCTACCCCGGTGTACCTAACCTAAGCCTAGTACGTGGGAAGGAGTAGATGGGCTGCAGTTTAAGTTAAGTTAGTTTTTGCCAAGTATCGGACCCAAGAATTCTCTAAGAATCTAATCAGCTCCGTACCTTGGTTTTTAGAATGGAGGAGGTCTTGTATCTCGCTCTCAGGACTCGATCTCCCAGTAACCCGTGAGGGTGACTGGAAACACCGGAGCTGGATGTTCTCGGCAGAAGAAAAAGACTTTCTCCGTGCGTAAAATGGGAGGGACGGCTTCCTTCGGCACTCGCATCAGCTGGGCTTCGGATAAGTAGATAGCCGCTCTGCTCCACACCACTGTGTGTTGCTTAAGGCAAGCGCTGGTATATTTATACCTGGAAGGTGCCGTGTTTGACATAAGGTTGGACATAAGACGTCAATTAAAGATGTCACTAAAAACTGACCGTTCTTTCAGTGCTTGCATGAGTTCTAAGACAAATCAAAACAAATGCACGGGGAATTCCCAGGTTGCTGGAGGTTTGGTAAGTTGTAAGAACTCGTTGTGCTTTCTAGGAGTCCAAGGAAGTAGCCTTGCCGCATTTGGTTTGCATTGGCTATTATTAATATATGAAATATTTAATTAGGGTCCTAGTTAAAACACAACAACCACATCACTCGGGGGCACCACCACATCACTCGGGGGCACCACCACATCACTCAGGGGCACCACTCAGGGGCACCACCACATCACTCGGGGGCACCACCACATCACTCAGGGGCACCACTCAGGGGCACCACCACATCACTCAGCGGCACCACCACATCACTCAGGACACACCACCACATCACTCAGGGACACCACCACATCACTCGGGGACACCACCACATCACTCGGGGGCACCACCACATCACTCGGAGGCACCACCACATCACTCGGGGAACCACCACATCACTCGGGGGCACCACCACATCCCTCGGGGACACCACCACATCACTCAGGGGCACCACTCAGGGTCACCACCACATCACTTGGGGGCACCACCACATCACTCGGAGGCACCACCACATCACTCGGGGCACCACCACATCACTCGGGGACACTACCACATCACTCGGGGACACTACCACATCACTCGGGGACACTACCACATCACTCCGGGACACCACCACATCAGTCGGGGACACCACTACATCACTCGGGGCACCACCACATCACTCGGGGGCACCACTCAGGGGCACCACCACATCACTCAGGGCCACCACCACATCACTCAGGGGCACCACCACATCACTCGGGGACACCACCACATCACTCGGGGACACCACCACATCACTCGGGGACACCACCATATCACTCTGGTTTTCTGTGTAGTGAATCACTTTTGCACACTACCACATCACTCGGGGACACTACCACATCACTCAGGGACACTACCATATCATTTGGGGACACCACCACATCAGTCGGGGACACCACCACATCACTCGGGGGCACCACCACATCACTCGGGGGCACCACCACATCACTTGGGGGCACCACCACATCACTCAGGGGCACCACCACATCACTCAGGGGCACCACCACATAACTCAGGGGCACCACCACATGACTCAGGGACACCACCACATCACTTGGGGACACCACCACATCACTCGGGGACACCACCACATCTCTCGGGGACACCACCACATCACTCGGGGACACCACCACATCTCTCGGGGACACCACCACATCTCTCGGGGACCCCACCACATAACTCGGGGGCAACGCCACATCACTCGGGGGCACCACCACATCTCTCGGGGACACCACCACATCATGATGTGGTGGTTCCCCGAGTGATGTGGTGGTGCCTCCGAGTGATGTGGTGGTGCCCCCGAGTGATGTGGTGGTGTCCCCGAGTGATGTGGTGGTGTCCCTGAGTGATGTGGTGGTGTGTCCTGAGTGATGTTGTGGTGCCTCTGAGTGATGTGGTGGTGCCCCTGAGTGGTGCCCCTGAGTGATGTGGTGGTGCCCCCGAGTGATGTGGTGGTGCCCCTGAGTGGTGCCCCTGAGTGATGTGGTGGTGCCCCCGAGTGATGTGGTGGTGCCCCCGAGTGATGTGGTTGTTGTGTTTTAACTAGGACCCTAATTAAATATTTCATATATTAATAATAGCCAATGCAAACCAAATGCGGCAAGGCTACTTCCTTAGACTCCTAGAAAGCACAACGAGTTCTTACATCTTACCAAACCTCCAGCAACCTGGGAATTCCCCGTGCATTTGTTTTGATTTGTCTTAGAACTCATGCAAGCACTGAAAGAACGGTCAGTTTTTAGTGACATCTTTAATTGACGTCTTATGTCCAACCTTATGTCAAACACGGCACCTTCCAGGTATAAATATACCAGCGTTTGCCTTAAGCAACACACGGTGGTGTGGAACAGAGCGGCTATCTACTTATCCGAAGCCCAGCTGATGCGAGTGCCGAAGGAAGCCGTCCCTCCCATTTTACGCACTGAGAAAGACGCTGTCTTTTTCTTCTGCCGAGAACATCCAGCTCCGGTGTTTCCAGTCACCCTCACGGGTTACTGGGAGATCGAGTCCTGAGAGCGAGATACAAGACCTCCTCCATTCTAAAAACCAAGGTACGGAGCTGATTAGATCCTTAGAGAATTCTTGGGTCCGATACTTGGCAAAAACTAACTTAACTTAAACTGCAGCCCATCTACTCCTTCCCACGTACTAGGCTTAGGTTAGGTACACCGGGGTAGGCGTATTTAGAAGCACTAGTTGAGTACGTTTAGTCAAACTTTTATCATTGTATGTAGCGCCGGGAAACCTACGGGTAGCTGAGCGCTCAAGAAATGCAATAATAATAATAATAATAACTGTATATATTTTACACCTTTTAAGTATCATATGGCTCAGAAACCATATCAATGCTTTTACAGTATTATTTCGTAATACTCCTTTTACTGTACGCACTTTACTTCATAACAAGTATTGCAATCATAGCAATTAATTTCACTTGCATGAGAAAGAAGACTGTTCAATAAATAACACCTTTTTATTGAAAACGCCGTCTCTCTATTTCTCTGCACTCTGGTGAAACTAAGTATGCACAACTGACTGAGTGAAATAGATATCTATTGTTTTCACACAACTCTGGAGATATACTCCTTATTCTGGGGGAGCAAAGTTGTCATGTTTATGCGGTTGTCAGAAGCTGAATCCCTTCTTGTCTAATCAGGGAAGTTCACTCCTCCCTGTTCATTCGAGAAAGTTTCTAGTGACCACTGAGCTAGCTGGCAAACCTAAATTAAGTCTAACATAGTCAATAGAGACCTAGTCGACCTCAGTCCTACGTCTAAACTATCGTTAATGTTATTCCAATGCCCAGAGCCTATTGGGAAAATAGGAACTACACTACATGGTGGTGTCCCCGAGTGAAGTGGTAGTGTCCCCGAGTGATGTGGTAGTGTCCCCGAGTGATGTGGTAGTGTCCCCGAGTGATGTGGTGGTGTCTCCGAGTGATTTGGTGGTGTTCCTTAGTGATGTGGTGGTGCCCCTGAGTGGTGCCCCTCAGTGATGTGGAGGTGCTCCTGAGTGATGTGGTGGTGTTCCTGAGTGATGTGGTGGTGTCCCTGAGTGATGTGGGGGTGTCCCCGAGTGATGTGGGGTTATCCCCGAGTGATGTGGGGGTGTCCCTGAGTGATGTGGCGGTGCCCCCGAGTGATGTGGTGGTGTCCCCGAGTGATGTAATGGTGTCCCCGAGTGATGTGGTGGTGTCCCCGAGTGATGTGGTGGTGTCCCTGAGTGATGTGGTGGTGTTCCTGAGTGATGTGGTGGTGCCCCTGAGTGGTGCCCCTGAGTGATGTGGTGGTGCCCCTGAGTGATGTGGTGGTGTCCTGAGTGATGTGGTGGTGTTCCTGAGTGATGTGGTGGTGTTCCTGAGTGATGTGGTGGTGCCCCTGAGTGGTGTCCCTGAGAGATGTGGTGGTGCTCTTGAGTGATGTGGTGGTGCTCCTGAGTGATGTGGTGGTGTTCCTGAGTGATGTGGTGGTGTCCCTGAGTGATATGGGGGTGTCCCCGAGTCATGTGAGGGTGTCCCTGAGTGATGTGGGGGTGTCCCCGAGTAATGTGGGGGTGTCCCCGAGTGATGTGGGGGTGTCCCCAAGTGATGTGGCGTGACCCTGAGTGATGTGGTGGTGTCCCCGAGTGATGTGGCGGTGTCCCCGAGTGATGTGGTGGTGTCCCCCAGTGATGTGGTGGTGTCCCTGAGTGATGTGGTGGTGTTCCTGAGTGATGTGGTGCTGCGACTGAGTGGTGCCCCTGAGTGATGTGGTGGTGCCCCTGAGTGATGTGGTGGTGTCCTGAGTGATGTGGTGGTGTTCCTGAGTGATGTGGTGGTGTTCCTGAGTGATGTGGTGGTGCCCCTGAGTGGTGCCCCTGAGTGATGTGGTGGTGCCCCTGAGTGATGTGGTAGTGTTCCTGAGTGATGTGGTGGTGCCCCTGAGTGATGTGGTGGTGCCCCTGAGTGATGTGGGGGTGCCCCTGAGTGGTACCCCTGAGTGATGTGGTGGTGCCCCCGAGTGATGTGGTGGTGCCCCTGAGTGAAGTGGTGGTGCCCCCGAGAGATGTGGTGGTGCCCCCGAGTGATGTGGTGGTGTCCCCGAGTGATGTGGTAGTGTAACCCGAGTGATGTGGTAGTGTCCCCGAGTGATGTGGTGGTGTCCCCGAGTGATGTGGTGGTGTCCCCGA
This sequence comes from Lissotriton vulgaris, assembly GCF_964263255.1. Classification (NCBI taxonomy): domain Eukaryota; kingdom Metazoa; phylum Chordata; class Amphibia; order Caudata; family Salamandridae; genus Lissotriton; species Lissotriton vulgaris. Next base: position 1,549,921,145 of record NC_141696.1, on the reverse strand, counting down.
GTGATGTGGTGGTGTCCCTGAGTGATGTGGTAGTGTCCCCGAGTGATGTGGTGGTGTCCCCGAGTGATGTGGTGGTGTCCCCAAGTGATGTGGTGGTGTCCCCGAGTGATGTGGTGGTGCCGCTGAGTGATGTGGTGGTGCCCCTGAGTGGTGCCCCTGAGTGATGTGGTGGTGCCCCCGAGTGATGTGGTGGTACCCCTGAGTGATGTGGTGGTGCCCCTGACTGGTGCCCCTGAGTGATGTGGTGGTGCCCCCGAGTGATGTGGTAGTGTCCCCGAGTGATGTGGTGGTGTTCCTGAGTGATGTGGTGGTGCCCCTGAGTGGTGCCCCTGAGTGATGTGGTGGTGCCCTCGAGTGATGTGGTGGTGCCCCGGAGTGAAGTGGTGGTGCCCCCGAGAGATGTGGTGGTGCCCTCGAGTGATGTGGTGGTGTCCCCGAGTGATGTGGTAGTGTCCCCGAGTGATGTGGTGGTGTCCCCGAGTGATGTGGTGGTGTCCCCGAGTGATGTGGTGGTGTCTCCGAGTGATGTGGTGGTGCCGCTGAGTGATGTGGTGGTGCCCCTGAGTGGTGCCCCTGAGTGATGTGGTGGTGCCCCCGAGTGATGTGGTGGTACCCCTGAGTGATGTGGTGGTGCCCCTGAGTGGTGCCGCTGAGTGATGTGGTGGTGCCCCTGAGTGGTGCCCCTGAGTGATGTGGTGGTGCCCCCGAGTGATGTGGTGGTGCCCCCAAGTGATGTGGTGGTGCCTCCGAGTGATGTGGTTGTTGTGTTTTAACTAGGACCCTAATTAAATATTTCATATATTAATAATAGCCAATGCAAACCAAATGCGGCAAGGCTACTTCCTTAGACTCCTAGAAAGCACAACGAGTTCTTACAACTTACCAAACCTCCAGCAACCTGGGAATTCCCCGTGCATTTGTTTTGATTTGTCTTAGAACTCATGCAAGCACTGAAAGAACGGTCAGTTTTTAGTGACATCTTTAATTGACGTCTTATGTCCAACCTTATGTCAAACACGGCACCTTCCAGGTATAAATATACCAGCGTTTGCCTTAAGCAACACACGGTGGTGTGGAGCAGAGCGGCTATCTACTTATCCGAAGCCCAGCTGATGCGAGTGCCGAAGGAAGCCGTCCCTCCCATTTGACGTACTGAGAAAGACGCTGTCTTTTTCTCCTGCCGAAAAAATCCAGCTCCGGTGTTTCCAGTCACCCTCGCGGGTTACTGGGAGATCGAGTCCTGAGAGCGAGATACAAGACCTCCTCCATTCTAAAAACCAAGGTACGGAGCTGATTAGATCCTTAGAGAATTCTTGGGTCTGATACTTGGCAAAAACTAACTTAACTTAAACTTCAGCCCATCTACTCCTTCCCACGTACTAGGCTTAGGTTAGGTACACCGGGGTAGGCGTATTTAGAAGCACCAGTTGAGTACGTTTAGTCAAACTTTTATCATTGTATGTAACTGTATATATTTTATACCTTTTAAGTATCATATGGCTCAGAAACCATATCAATGCTTTTACAGTATTATTTCGTAATACTCCTTTTGCTGTACGCACTTTACTTTATAACAAGTATTGCAATCATAGCAATTAATTTCACTTGCATGAGAAAGAAGACTGTTCAATAAATAACACCTTTTTATTGAAAACGCCGTCTCTCTATTTCTCTGCACTCTGGTGAAACTAAGTATGCACAACTGACTGAGTGAAATAGCTATCAATTGTTTTCACACAACTCTGTAGATATACTCCTTATTCTTGGGGAGCAAAGTTGTCATGTTTATGCGGTTGTCGGAAGCTGAATCCCTTCTTGTCTAATCAGGGAAGTTCACTCCTCCCTGCTCATTCGAGAAAGTTTCTAGTGACCTCTGAGCTAGCTGGCAAACCTGTCTAACAGAGTCAATAGAGACCTAGTCGACCTCAGTCCTACGTCTAAACTATCGTTTATGTTATTCCAATGCGCAGAGCCTATTGGGGAAATAGGAACTACACTACATGGTGGTGTCCCCGAGTGATGTGGTAGTGTCCCCGGGGGTATACAACGTTTACCACGCATTTTTTACCACGCACTACACTTACAACGCAGGCATTACCACGCATACCATTACAACGCATTGCGCTGGGGGGCGCTCTAGGATAGGGAATAAGTTTAATTTTATATCCAACACCTTCCCTAGTGTCCACGGGGACTGAAGTTGGAATATAAAATTATACTTACCACTGTCCAGCACCTCAAAGCGCTGTGCGTTGTAACGGTATGCGTTGTAAATACCGCGTTGTAATGGTATGCGTGGTAATAGTATGCGTGGTAACGTCATACATCCGTCCCCGAGTGATGTGGTAGTGTCCCCGAGTGATGTGGTAGTGCCCCTGAGTGATGTGGTGGTGTTCCTGAGTGATGTGGTGGTGCCCCTGAGTGATGTGGTGGTGTTCCTGAGTGATGTGGTGGTGTCCCTTAGGGATGTGGTGGTGTCCCTGAGTGATGTGGGGGTGTCCTCGAGTGATGTGGTGGTGTCCCAGAGTAATGTGGTGGTGTCCCAGAGTGATGTTTTGGTGCCCCTGAGTGATGTGGTGGTGCCCCCGAGTGATGTGGTGGTGCCCCTGAGTGATGTGGTGGTGCCCCTGAGTGATGTGGTGGTGTTCCTGAGTGATGTGGTGGTGTCCCTGAGTGATGTAGTGGCGTCCCTGAGTGATGTGGCGGTGTCTCTGAGTGATGTGGTGGTGTCCCTGAGTGATGTGGTGGTGTCCCCGAGTGATGTGGTGGTGTTCCTGACTGATGTGGTGGTGCCTCTGAGTGATGTGGTGGTGTCCCCGAGTGATGTGGTGGTGCCCCTGAGTGATGCGGTGGTGTTCCTGAGTGATGTGGTGGTGCCCCTGAGTGATGTGGTGGTGTTCCTGAGTGATGTGGTGGTGCCCCTGAGTGATGTGGTGGTGTCCCTGAGTGATGGGGTGGTGTCCCTGAGTGATGTGGTAGTGTCCCCGAGTGATGTGACGGTGTCTCTGAGTGATGTGGTGGTGTCCCTGAGTGATTTGGTGATGTCCCTGAGTGATGTGGCGGTGTCTCTGAGTGATGTGGTGGTGTCCCTGAGTGATGTGGTGGTGTCCCTGAGTGATGTGGTGGTGTCCCCGAGTGATGTGGTGGTGTTCCTGACTGATGTGGTGTTGTCCCTGAGTGATGTGGTGGTGCCCCTGAGTGATGGGGTGGTATCCCTGAGTGATGCGGTCTTGCCCCTGAGTGATGTGGTGGTGTCCCTGAGTGATGTGGTAGTGTCCCCGAGTGATGTGGCGGTGTCTCTGAGTGATGTGGTGGTGTCCCTGAGTGATTTGGTGATGTCCCTGAGTGATGTGGCGGTGTCTCTGAGTGATGTGGCGGTGTCTCTGAGTGATGTGGTGGTGTCCCTGAGTGATGTGGTGGTGTCCCTGAGTGATGTGGTGGTGTCCCCGAGTGATGTGGTGGTGTTCCTGACTGATGTGGTGTTGCCCCTGAGTGATGTGGTGGTGCCCCTGAGTGATGGGGTGGTATCCCTGAGTGATGCGGTCTTGCCCCTGAGTGATGTGGTGGTGTCCTTGAGTGATGTGGTGTTGCCCCCGAGTGATGTGGTGGTGTTCCTGAGTGATGTGGTGGTGTCCCTCAGTGATGTGGTGGTGCCCCTGAGTGATGTGGTGGTGTCCCTGAGTGATGTGATGGTGTCCCTGAGTGATGTGGTGGTGTCCCTGAGTGATGTGGTGTTGCTTTCGAGTGATGTGGTGGTGTCCCAGAGTGATGTGGTGGTGTCCCTGAGTGATGTGGTGGTGCCCCCGAGTGATGTGGTGTTGCCTCCGAGTGATGTGGTGGTGTCCCTGAGTGATGTGGTGATGCCCCCGAGTGATGTGGTGGTGTTCTCGAGTGATGTGGTGGTGTCCCAGAGTGATGTGGTGGTGTCCCTGAGTGATGTGGTGGTGTCCCTGTGTGATGTGGTGGTGCCCCAGAGTGATGTGGTGGTGTCCCAGAGTGATGTGGCGGTGTCCCTGAGTGATGTGGTGGTGTCCCTGAGTGATGTGGCTGTGTCCCTGAGTGATGTGGTGGTATCCCTGAGTGATGTGGTCTTGCCCCTGAGTGATGTGGTGGTGTCCCTGAGTGATGTGGTGTTGCCCCCGAGTGATGTGGTGGTGTTCCTGAGTGATGTGGTGGTGTCCCTGAGTGATGTGGTGGTGCCCCTGAGTGATGTGGTGGTGTCCCTGAGTGATGTGATGGTGTCCCTGAGTGATGTGGTGGTGTCCCTGAGTGATGTGGTGTTGCTTTCGAGTGATGTGGTGGTGTCCCAGAGTGATGTGGTGGTGTCCCTGAGTGATGTGGTGGTGTCCCTGAGTGATGTGGTGGTGCCCCCGAGTGATGTGGTGTTGCCTCCGAGTGATGTGGTGGTGTCCCAGAGTGATGTGGTGGTGTCCCTGAGTGATGTGGTGGTGTCCCTGTGTGATGTGGTGGTGCCCCAGAGTGATGTGGTGGTGTCCCAGAGTGATGTGGCGGTGTCCCTGAGAGCTGTGGTGGTGTTCCTGAGTGATGTGGTGGTGTCCCAGAGTGATGTGGTGGTGTCCCTGAGTGATGTGGCGGTGTCCCTGAGTGATGTGGCTGTGTCCCTGAGTGATGTGGTGGTATCCCTGAGTGATGTGGCTGTGTTCCTGAGTGATGTGGTGGTGTCCCAGAGTGATGTGGCGGTGTCCCTGAGAGCTGTGGTGGTGCCCCTGAGTGATGTGGTGGTGCCCCTGAGTGATGTGGTGGTGCCCCTGAGTGATGTGGTGGTGTCCCTGAGTGATGTGGTGATGTCGTGAATTCCATAATATAATTCCCTCGAAGTTATTCCAATCTAAATACATGGGTATCATGCTATATGCGGACAGACCTTGGAAGAAGATACATGACAGTTGTAGCTCCGATTGTTTCATTATTTTGAAAAGGTGGCAGCGCCTTTAAATTTACTTGACTGAATACAATCAAAACAAAGTGTAGGTAAAATAGCCTCGCTCCACCCCGTTCTATGCCTCTAAATCGTCCTGAAGATATTAGTTAATAGGTTGTGAGGCCTGCGCGACTGAATGACACGTTTAGAGCAACTGCTGCTTAAACAGAATGCTGTGCAGAATATTCTCTTTATAAAGGCATTCAACTCCTCAAGACTCGCGTTTTCTTCTTTGCAGTGGGGAGTTTTGCACCAGCAGCTTTCAGAGTGTTATCAGCGAGCCATATTCTTATGTTGACCTCTGCCCTTGATTTTAGTGACGTCAGACGGAGCAGCGATGGCTTCACATCCCCTTCACCCCACCCCAGAGATGAAGGCTGGCGATGAAGGCTGGCTGCAGGTTTATGGCCGGCTGCCCTTCCTGTCAGGGAGGGGTGTGGAGGCCATAAACGCAGCCTGGAGGCGCGGCCACGACATTGCCACGGTATTTAAAACGAAATTTCTCCTCCTGGTTCCTACAACTCGAGCAGGACACTCCCTTTTGTTTGTGGTTGGGAAAAAGAGCTCGAAGTGCCGCGCTCATGAAAGAAATCACACACAAATGCCAGGTACATGCCCAATGTGGAGGGGCGGGGGCGTCTTTAAAAGAACAAGAGGGGGGGGGGGGGGCCTCACCGTGGAAGGCCCCGAGGACTGAAAAGATACAGCGGATGGAGCCCCCTCCACTTGGCTCTCGGGTGGACGCCGCCGGTATCTCGCATCTGTTCACTCATCTACCCAGAGAGCAGAAAAGACCAACAAGAACATGTCTCTTTTGGGCAGATTTACAAGACCCTTGCGCCACTTTTGCGTTATTTTCAACATGGGAAAAGTGGCGCGAGAGGCTTGTAAATCTGCCCCATGATTGCGAGGGGGGGGGGGGGGGGGTGGGAGAATACAGCCACACTCCAAGTTGTTTTAAATTCACCCGTTCACACTCGGGCTCACGGGGTGACGCAGCCTCAGCGCCTAAAACCAAGACTTACTTTGGGGAGCGCGATGAGCCTGAAAACCCAGACATCGACACTAGAATACCCGCAACGAGCCCCGGGAGGGGTCCGTGGAGACCCCCTCTCTCTGTCCGTACAAGCGCCACACCCAGGGCGCCCCACAGACCAGGCGTGAAAAGAAACCACAGGCCACGGCCGAACGGAAAAAGAAAGCAATGCCGCCGTTTCTCTCGTTCTTAGCGCCCTGAAGGACTCATCGGACGCTATCACCCGGAGAGAGACGCCCAATGCATGGAAATGAGCGCAACCCGCAAAACAGCCCTAAAACCCAAGCAGCAAAGCCCAGCGCGAGACTCCAACAATGGCTTCAAAACGAGGACCTCAACCACGTCACAACCTGCCTTTAACATAGAACAAGGCCCCTAGCGCCTCGAACACACAACAGGGCCTCTAGAGCCTCTAACACAGAACAAGGCCTCTGGCGCCTTTAACACAGGACAAGGCCTCTAGCGCCTTTAACACAGAAGAAGGCCTCTAGCGCCTCTAACACAGAACAAGGCCTCTAGCGCGTCTAACACAGAACAAGGCCACACAGAACAAGGCCTCTAGCGCCTCTAACGCAGAACAAGGCCTCTAGGCATTTTAACATGCGCCTCTAACACAGAACAAGGCCTCTAGCGCCTTTAACATGCGCCTCTAACTAACACACAACAAGGGCACTAGCGCCTTGAGCCCAGAACAAGGCCTCTAGCGCCTTTGACATGCGCCTCTAACACGGAACAAGGCCTCTAGCGCCTTTAACATGCGCCTCTAACTAAAACACAACAAGGGCTCTAGCGCCTTGAGCACAGAACAAGGCCTCTAGCGCCTTTGACACGGAACAAGGCCTCTAGCGCCTTTGACACGGAACAAGGCCTCTAGCGCCTTTAACAGGCGCCTCTAACACAGAACAAGGCCTCTAGCGCCTTGAACACAGAACAAGGCCTCTAGCGCTTGGAACAACCTTAACTTTCTGCGCGCTACGGGGTCCCGGGTGTGTGTTTTAATCGGACTCTATTCTCTGCTACAAACAGACCTTACAGATACCGCGCCCAGTCTTCACAGTAACAGCTTCTCGGGGGGCCCCGAGGGCGGACTGGGGGGCCCGGAGGGAGTGGGGGGGTGGGTGGGGGAGTGGGCGGAGAGGGCAAGTGCTGCATCGCCGAGTTTGCTCAAATACAAAGATGGGCGGGGCCCCCAAAACGTGGGCATAGAGGGCCCAGCGCGAGATGCCCCCCTCATGGAATACGAAGTAGTTTGAGACTCCCCCACAAGGAATGTTTTAATGACCCACAAACCCACACAAACCAAACCCGATTAATTAAACAGTTAATCAAAGGCCCGCGCGAAAAGTATAAGCGCCCCCTCAGCTGGGGGCAAGTACACAACTGACCCATCACTGCTCAATGCGGCCCTAAAGCGCCCCCACTCACCTGCGGCCCCCACACACCTGCGCCCCCCACTCACCTGCGGCCCCCCACACACCCCTCAGCTCGCCCTGGACTCAGATCCACTCACCTGCGGCCCCCACACACCTCTCCGCTCGCCCTGGACTCAGATCCACTCACCTGCGCCCCCCACCCACCTCTCCGCTCGCCCTGGACTCAGATCCACTCACCTGCGGCCCCCACACACCCCTCAGCTCGCCCTGGACTCAGATCCACTCACCTGCGGCCCCCACCCACCTCTCCGCTCGCCCTGGACTCAGATCCACTCACCTGCGGCCCCCACCCACCTCTCCGCTCGCCCTGGACTCAGATCCACTCACCTGCGGCCCCCACACACCCCTCAGCTCCCCCTGGACTCAGATCCACTCACCTGCGGACCCCACACACCTCCCATGTCCTGGACTGAGATCCACTCACCTGCGGCCCCCACACACCTCTCTCCTCCTCCACCATCAGCTCCCCCTGGACTCAGATCCACTCACCTGCGGCCCCCACCCACCCCTCAGCTCCCCCTGGACTCAGATCCACTTACCTGCGGCCCCCACACACCCCTCAGCTCCCCCTGGACTCAGATCTTCTCACCTGCGGCCCCCACACACCTCTCCGCTCGCCCTGGACTCAGATCCACTCACCTGCGGCCCCCACACACCTCTCCGCTCGCCCTGGACTCAGATCCACTCACCTGCGGCCCCCACACACCCCTCAGCTCGCCCTGGACTCAGATCCACTCACCTGCGGCCCCCACACACCTCTCCGCTCGCCCTGGACTCAGATCCACTCACCTGCGGCCCCCACACACCTCTCCGCTCGCCCTGGACTCAGATCCACTCACCTGCGGCCCCCACACACCCCTCAGCTCGCCCTGGACTCAGATCCACTCACCTGCGGCCCCCACACACCCCTCAGCTCGCCCTGGACTGAGATCCACTCACCTGCGGCCCCCACTCACCTGCGGCCCCCACACACCTCTCCGCTCGCCCTGGACTCAGATCCACTCACCTGCGGCCCCCACACACCCCTCAGCTCGCCCTGGACTCAGATCCACTCACCTGCGGCCCCCACACACCTCTCCGCTCGCCCTGGACTCAGATCCACTCACCTGCGGCCCCCACACACCTCTCCGCTCGCCCTGGACTCAGATCCACTCACCTGCGGCCCCCACACACCCCTCAGCTCGCCCTGGACTCAGATCCACTCACCTGCGGCCCCCACACACCCCTCAGCTCGCCCTGGACTCAGATCCACTCACCTGCGGCCCCCACACACCTCTCCGCTCGCCCTGGACTCAGATCCACTCACCTGCTCGACAGGCCCTCTAAACTCATTTCATTTCATTTCATCAACTTTTATTCGATTATAAAATTGTATAATCATAAAAAGTACAGTATACAAATAGTACAAAATCAAAAGAGGTTATTGACATTTAAACACATATAATGTTAAAAGACGATTTTACGACGAGTTGATGTAACTGTTTTTAAAAAGGTCGCTATCAATTTTGCTTCATGCGGGGATTTTGGTGATTGGAGGTAAGCAAGTGCTAGATATGATTGTCTAAGTCCGCTTGAACGGAGGAGGGGCAAAATCCATTTTTTCCTTGCTGATCTATAATATTTACAAAACAGGATGACGTGTATCGTTGATTGTTTGGAAACCCCGTCACAGGGGCATCGTATCAGGTTTCGAGACCAGTTCTTCATTTCAGGAAATGAGACCATGCGGAAAAAAAGATCGAACCGTAGTCTTGTCAATAGAAATTTTTCATAATTCGAAAGAAAGAACGTCAAGTAGGCCTGTATGGGTTTCTCTGTCTGCAATGTGCGGATTTTTTCATTTTGTGTTTTGACAATCTCGGCTTGGTTGCGGAGTTCTCTTAAATGGCCCATGCATAGTTCTTTCAGCTGTTTCTTTGAAATATCTTCTATTGAGGGTGGTTCTAAAAAGTATTGCTCACGATCAAGATCCTGGAAGAATTTGTGGACGTAGTTGAGCCACGGTATTTTCCTCCAGTATGCTAGGCCAATGCATTCGGTAATGAGGGAGCGTGTTATGTGACTTTCGGGGTTACACCATATACGGTGCCAGAGTATAAGAGGCTGGCATCGTATAGTGTCGGTCACATATTCCATGCCCAGCTCCCGATGTGAGGCTAAGATCGGGGAGCTTTGGGGAAGGGCTAAGATGTATTTAATGAAAGCATTCTCCGTAACCTGGAGTTGGTCGATGCATCCATGACCCCAAATGCCTGCTCCATATGTGGCCACGCTGTGGCATTTTGCATAGTATATCGTTAGCAGTTCCGCTGGGGCTGGTTTACCTAGTTTCCTGGAGAAAGCACTTAGTGCTGATACTGCTCGGCGAAAGTTGAGATTTCTGGCTTCGATTGCCTTGTGCCAGGACATTGTGTCTTCCACTAGTATGCCCAAGTATGGGTATACCGATGTTTTTTCCAGTCTGCTGTTATTAATGAATATGGACTTTGAAACTCCCCGTTTTGGTCCAATAGTCATTGTGAAAGTTTTTTTAATGTTTACTTTTAGACCCAGGGAGTCTATGAATAACACATACTTGTTCAACTGCCGCTGGAGTTGGTTAGATGTTCTGGCCAGGATGACCGAGTCGTCGGCATACAAGAGGATGGGTATCGGGCGGCGTGCTATCTGTGGGAGGTCCTGGCTCCCTTCCAGCATAGCCTGTTCAAGCCCGTTGGTGTATAGGTTGAACAGGAAGGGAGCCAGTACGCACCCTTGCCTTACTCCTCGTGATATTTTGAAGGGGCGTGATAGTTCGCCACCGATGCCGTAACGAACTCGGCCTTCCGCGTTGGTATATAGCTCCCTAAGGAAAGCTAGTATGGGTGGGTCCACTCCAAGGTTTGTCATAATCTCCCACAGCTTTGCATGCTGAATGCAGTCGAATGCCGCGCTCAGGTCTACATAGACCAGATAGATGTTGCCTCCTTTCGCGCGTGCATACTTTCCAGCCAGGAGGATCAGGTTTAGGGCCTGTTCCACCGTTCCAAGCCCCTTCTGGAAGCCATATTGCAGGTCTGTGATGGTATTATTCTCTCGGGCCCAAGTTTGTAATCGGTCCAGGAGTAGTCGACCTGCAATCTTGCCCGTGGAGTCCAGAAGGGAGATCGGTCGGTAGCACGCGGGGTCGTTGCGGTCCCCTTTCTTGAATATTGGCAATAGCGTAGATGTTGACCATGATGGAAGGAGTCCGATTTCAGTGACTGCAGCCATTACCCGAGTGATTATTAGTGACCAATAATCAATATTATATATGAACAAGTCCATAGGTACCCCATCTGGGCCGGGGGCCTTGCCAGTTTTTGAGGCTTTAATAGCCTTTCTGACCTCGTTGAGGGTAAAACGTAGGTTAATGGGGTGAATGTTATTCTTTGCTTGTTCCTGGTCTTTTGTTTGGGGAAAGTCCGTTGGTATACCGAAGATTTTTGTGAAGTGGTGGACCCAGTCATTCTCGGTTATTGCCACATCTAGGTGGTATGGGTCAGTGGTGTTATCCAGAAAGGGTGATCTTATGGTCTGCCAGAATGCAGTGCTGTCTTTCCTTAATGCGCTCTCATGTAATTGACGCCATAGGTCTTGCTTTATCTGTTGCTTGCGGTTTTTCCGGGCGTTATTGTATGCTTTCCTCCGTTGTGAAATTGTTTGGGCATCTCTTGGTTTCTGTCGAAGGGCTTCTTTGAGGGAAGTAAGGGCCTTTCGACAATCGGTGTCGAACCATCTCGTCGTAGGAAGTTTTGGTTTGTTTGCTGTGTTTTTAAATAGCTCTTCCCTTATTGCTCCTTGGATGTTATTAAAGGAGATGATGATTGATTCAGGGGATGCCTCTGCAGACAGACAGTCCATTAACCATAGGTGTGTTTTTTCAAGTACCCTCTGTGTTGTCTCTTCAGGGTCGATCTTTGACCATTTAATAGCGTAGCCATTCTTCTTCTTCATGGCCAGCGAGTGTTGGTCGAGAGAGCTGGCTTTTATTGAAGGTGAACATGTTTTTTCCATGAGGAGTTCCACACTGAGGGGGTAATGATCGCTAATTGGACTGGACCCTACTTTGTAGTTTTTTAGTAGTCCTTTACAGGTGTTTGAAGCTAGGATATAGTCAATGGTTGTCAGACAGCCTCGCCCGTGAAAGGTGGGTAGAAATTCCTGCACCGGGTTAACTAGTTCGTTAGCAAAATCTAGGTCCAAGGTGAAGAGGATTTCGTTCAGTTTATTGCCACCCGGGGTATGTGAAAAATGAGGGATGGGGTTTCCAAGTTCATTCTGTAGCCCGCAGATCCCATTTTCGTGATTTGGACATAGTGTTTGATTAAAATCACCTCCCCAGATATAGTTAAGCGTTGCGTTATGGTTTGTGTTTTGTAGTGAGGATATATATGCCACCATTTCATCTAAGTGTGTGCAGCATTCCAGAGTGCCAGTGTTATTGTAGTAGTTTATGAGTATAAATAGGTTTCTCTTTGATGCCGTCAGGTGCGTAATTTGAATAATTTGGAAGATGCATGTTTCCTTTAGTAGTTTCACTGTGAGAGGAACGGTGTTAGAAAAATAGATCATGAGTCCACCTTTTGGCCTTCCCATTGTGCTAGGTGTTGCTTTGGTAAAGAATGTTTTGTAACCCACTAGGTGGAGAGGGGTTGTGCGCCAGGTCTCTTGTAGACAGAGGATTTGTTGGCTTCTTGCTGTGTTCAGCCATAGAGGGCATGTTATTTTTGCAGTTAGGCCTGCAACGTTCCAATAAGCAATTCCTATACTCATGGTCTGTGTTTCTTTCACGTTGACAGATATTTTCGGGTTGTTAATATTGACTGCATTGACTGTGTCTTGCTGGGTGCTTAATCCCAAGTTGGTTTCTGCTTCTACTGGGGAAGTACTAGTCAGGAGATTAATTGGGTATGTCGATGGTATCTCAAATGTATGGGGAGACTCTGGAGATGCTATGTGCTGCTTATCGGATGCAGAGTGTTGCGTAGTGTCAGCTTTGTGGTAGCTAGATTTGTCCAGGAATGGTCAGTCGACCATTTCGAGGCAATCGAAACGATTTTGGGTTGGGAAGCCCTGCCATCCTTCATATGCTTGATAGGGTCTGTCCTGCCAATAGGGTATTTGACGTTCTATGTACCTTTGTCTTGGTCCGCCCCTGTCTGTGTATTCATATGGGTGTTCCATCTGATTCCATGGCGCTTGGTACCATGGATCCTGGTTTCGCGAATCTTTGGGGAGATGGTGCCATGCCCAGGGTGGTGGATTGCGATGTTGTTTCGCTGGGGGGTAGAAGAAGGAAAGGTGTCGGGCGTCTATCCCCCCTTTTTTATCAAGTTGAGGCCAAGCACAAATGTGGTCTACGGTTGAGGGATCTCTACATGTTACGATGATACAGTCACCGCGTATTGATTTTTTCGTTTTGCCTATCCAGGCTACCCTGCGGGCTGTAGTGATCCCTCCCGAGAGATGGGATTCAAGGGGTCTATTGATGCTTAGCCACTGCATGGCTTTGTTTTTAAGTGACCATGCAGTTTCTGGTGTATCGTCTGTTAACTCGGGTACTCCTGTAAGGACTATTGTATAGGGAGTAGCTTCCGGGGGCAAATGGGCAGGACGTCTAACTGCAGGAGGTTTTTTAGGTGTGTTTTTGGGTGTTTTTTGGGGGGGGCAGAGGTTTCGATGAAAGGAGTTCAGGCCTATTTTCTGGACAGGTTCTGCTGGAATCTGTGTTTGTTTCTGGACCTGGGGTGTCTAACGTATCTTTATCTACAGTTTGTTGTACTGTTTTGGGAGGTGGTTTCTCCTTCTGGGGATGAAGCGTGTTTGCTGTGGATTTGGGTATTGTAGTGTTTTGTTTTAAATTTTTCTGTGCTGAAGATGTTGGGTTTGGATTATTGGCTGTTTTCTGCATGTGTGCTTGATTTTGTTTTTTGGGAGGGTGTGAGGTATTGCGCTGCCCCTTTATATCTATGCGGGTGTTTGAATCTAGGAGGGTGGTCGAGATTATAGTTAGTTGAGCTTCGAGATTTCTAATACTTAACTGAATGGGCTTTAGATATTGATATAATAAGTCTTTGGTTGTAGTAAGAACTTGCGAGGTGATTCTGCAAGTCTTACATTGGTTTGTGGTGTTGTCGTTAGAGATTGCCTTATGTGGGATGGTGGTTTCGGGGAGATGTAATATGCCGTGGCGGGTCGTTGAGGAGTTTGAATGAGGTGTTGTGTGTTCCTGGCACGATAGACTAGGTGTTTCTTCACTGTTTGCTAGACGAGTTTTCGGAATTGCTCCTTCTCTCTCACCTTGCTGGGACAGGTTTTCGGCAGGTTGGACGTCACCCTGAGTTTGACAGCCAGCTAGGTCTGGAGTTGCTTCCAGGTCGTCCGATGTTATAGAAAGATCCGACTCGGAATGCGTGGCTGACAGGTCTACTACAGACGGGACGGTATTTGAGTCTGGTACTGACAGGGTCACAGGAAGAGAGCTGTTTTGAGTGTTGAGGTTGATCGGAGAGGTGGCATTTGCTATAGCGCCTAGTGATGAGCGCTTCGCGTTTGCACTCATGAGATCTAATGATACTCTCTTCTCCATCAGAGCTATGCTTTGGTTTATCGTCTCATGGACCCGCGATATGAATAAGTCAATAGGGCCTGTTACTTGCGCTACCTCCTGCGCATGTTTGGATTTTGGTTTGGAGGCACTTCTTGTTTTAGGTGGCATGTTTGTTTGTTGCTGGGTGGTTGTTGAAAGAGGAATGGCCCGGTCCGGTCTCTATCGGGCACTAACGGGCAACAACGGGCCCGCCCTTGGCCCGGGCTTCGCCCCGGGCTGCGTCCCGCGCAGCGGGTGCCGCGAGAAGTTGTAGCGCTTCGCTCGGGGCGGGGCACTGGAAGGGGGCGCGGCTCTCACAGGAAGAGGACCAGCTGAAGGTGGTGAATGCTGGTCCTCGCAGTCCTGGGGCCGGCGCCTCGTCCTCCTCTGCGGCCTCGCGCTCACAGTCACTCAGCGTGCTTTTTCCAAACAGCTATGCTACTCCTGTAGCAGGGATCGGCAGCAGGAAAAGGGAGTCTGAACGATGTCAGGCGGTGAGTCTTTCTCCACGAGTGGCACCCGCGCAGCGGGTGCCGCGAGAAGTTGTAGCGCTTCGCTGGCGGCGGGGCACTGGAAGGGGGCGCGGCTCTCACAGGAAGAGGACCAGCTGAAGGTGGTGAATGCTGGTCCTCGCAGTCCTGGGGCCGGCGCCTTGTCCTCCTCTGCGGCCTCGCGCTCACAGTCACTCAGCGGCGCTTTTTCCAAACAGCTATGCTACTCCTGTAGCAGGGATCGGCAGCAGGAAAAGGGAGTCTGAACGATGTCAGGCGGTGAGTCTTTCTCCACGAGTGGCACCCGCGCAGCGGGTGCCGCGAGAAGTTGTAGCGCTTCGCTGGGGGCGGGGCACTGGAAGGGGGCGCGGCTCTCACAGGAAGAGGACCAGCTGAAGGTGGTGAATGCTGGTCCTCGCAGTCCTGGGGCCGGCGCCTCGTCCTCCTCTGCGGCCTCGCGCTCACAGTCACTCAGCGGCGCTTTTTCCAAACAGCTATGCTACTCCTGTAGCAGGGATCGGCAGCAGGAAAAGGGAGTCTGAACGATGTCAGGCGGTGAGTCTTTCTCCACGAGTGGCACCCGCGCAGCGGGTGCCGCGAGAAGTTGTAGCGCTTCGCTGGGGGCGGGGCACTGGAAGGGGGCGCGGCTCTCACAGGAAGAGGACCAGCTGAAGGTGGTGAATGCTGGTCCTCGCAGTCCTGGGGCCGGCGCCTCGTCCTCCTCTGCGGCCTCGCGCTCACAGTCACTCAGCGGCGCTTTTTCCAAACAGCTATGCTACTCCTGTAGCAGGGATCGGCAGCAGGAAAAGGGAGTCTGAACGATGTCAGGCGGTGAGTCTTTCTCCACGAGTGGCACCGGCGCAGCGGGTGCCGCGAGAAGTTGTAGCGCTTCGCTGGGGGCGGGGCACTGGAAGGGGGCGCGGCTCTCACAGGAAGAGGACCAGCTGAAGGTGGTGAATGCTGGTCCTCGCAGTCCTGGGGCCGGCGCCTCGTCCTCCTCTGCGGCCTTGCGCTCACAGTCACTCAGCGGCGCTTTTTCCAAACAGCTATGCTACTCCTGTAGCAGGGATCGGCAGCAGGAAAAGGGAGTCTGAACGATGTCAGGCGGTGAGTCTTTCTCCACGAGTGGCACCCGCGCAGCGGGTGCCGAGAGAAGTTGTAGCGCTTCGCTGGGGGCGGGGCACTGGAAGGGGGCGCGGCTCTCACAGGAAGAGGACCAGCTGAAGGTGGTGAATGCTGGTCCTCGCAGTCCTGGGGCCGGCGCCTCGTCCTCCTCTGCGGCCTCGCGCTCACAGTCACTCAGCGGCGCTTTTTCCAAACAGCTATGCTACTCCTGTAGCAGGGATCGGCAGCAGGAAAAGGGAGTCTGAACGATGTCAGGCGGTGAGTCTTTCTCCACGAGTGGCACCCGCGCAGCGGGTGCCGCGAGAAGTTGTAGCGCTTCGCTGGGGGCGGGGCACTGGAAGGGGGCGCGGCTCTCACAGGAAGAGGACCAGCTGAAGGTGGTGAATGCTGGTCCTCGCAGTCCTGGGGCCGGCGCCTCGTCCTCCTCTGCGGCCTCGCGCTCACAGTCACTCAGCCGTGCTTTTTCCAAACAGCTATGCTACTCCTGTAGCAGGGATCGGCAGCAGGAAAAGGGAGTCTGAACGATGTCAGGCAGTGAGTCTTTCTCCACTAGTGGCACCCGCGCAGCGAGTGCCGCGAGAAGTTGTAGCGCTTCGCTGGGGGCGGGGCACTGGAAGGGGGCGCGGCTCTCACAGGAAGAGGACCAGCTGAAGGTGGTGAATGCTGGTCCTCGCAGTCCTGGGGCCGGCGCCTCGTCCTCCTCTGCGGCCTCGCGCTCACAGTCACTCAGCTGCGCCTTTTCCAAACAGCTATGCTACTCCTGTAGCAGGGATCGGCAGCAGGAAAAGGGAGTCTGAACGATGTCAGGCGGTGAGTCTTTCTCCACGAGTGGCACCCGCGCAGCGGGTGCCGCGAGAAGTTGTAGCGCTTCGCTGGGGGCGGGGCACTGGAAGGGGGCGCGGCTCTCACAGGAAGAGGACCAGCTGAAGGTGGTGAATGCTGGTCCTCGCAGTCCTGGGGCCGGCGCCTCGTCCTCCTCTGCGGCCTCGCGCTCACAGTCACTCAGCGGCGCTTTTTCCAAACAGCTATGCTACTCCTGTAGCAGGGATCGGCAGCAGGAAAAGGGAGTCTGAACGATGTCAGGCGGTGAGTCTTTCTCCACGAGTGGCACCCGCGCAGCGGGTGCCACGAGAAGTTGTAGCGCTTCGCTGGGGGCGGGGCACTGGAAGGGGGCGCGGCTCTCACAGGAAGAGGACCAGCTGAAGGTGGTGAATGCTGGTCCTCGCAGTCCTGGGGCCGGCGCCTCGTCCTCCTCTGCGGCCTCGCGCTCACAGTCACTCAGCGGCGCTTTTTCCAAACAGCTATGCTACTCCTGTAGCAGGGATCGGCAGCAGGAAAAGGGAGTCTGAACGATGTCAGGCGGTGAGTCTTTCTCCACGAGTGGCACCCGCGCAGCGGGTGCCGCGAGAAGTTGTAGCGCTTCGCTGGGGGCGGGGCACTGGAAGGGGGCGCGGCTCTCACAGGAAGAGGACCAGCTGAAGGTGGTGAATGCTGGTCCTCGCAGTCCTGGGGCCGGCGCCTCGTCCTCCTCTGCGGCCTCGCGCTCACAGTCACTCAGCGGCGCTTTTTCCAAACAGCTATGCTACTCCTGTAGCAGGGATCGGCAGCAGGAAAAGGGAGTCTGAACGATGTCAGGCGGTGAGTCTTTCTCCACGCTGGGATTGGTGGGAGACTTTCAGCGACGGGACACTCTTCGGAGTAGCCGTGCGCTATAAAAGTATCCCCTTAACATTAACATTAACAGAGTCACGTGACCCAAGACCTGCTGAACCAGTTCTCCTGTGTGTTCGGGGCGGGGTCACGGCGACTGCCCTTCATGTGCCCTCCTGATGCAGGAATGTGTCTCTGATGGCAACGCTCTCTGTGCGCACAGGGATGAGACAGACACCACAGTCAGGGGAGTCACTAAGCACAGGGATGAGACAGACACCACAGTCAGGGGAGTCACCGAGCACGGGGTGGAGACAGACACCACAGTCAGGGGAGTCACTGAGCACAGGGATGAGACAGACACCACAGTCAGAGGAGTCACCGAGCACAGGGTGGAGACAGACACCACAGTCAGGGGAGTCACTGAGTACAGGGTGGAGACAGACACCACAGTCAGGGGAGTCACTGAGCACAGGGTGGAGACAGACACCACAGTCAGGTGAGTCACTGAGCACAGGGTGGAGACAGACACCACAGTCAGGGGAGTCACCGAGCACAGGGTGGAGACAGACACCACAGTCAGGGGAGTCACTGAGTACAGGGTGGAGACAGACACCACAGTCAGGGGAGTCACTGAGCACAGGGTGGAGACAGACACCACAGTCAGGTGAGTCTCTGAGCGCAGGGCGGAGACAGACACCACAGTCAGGTGAGACACTGAGCACAGGAATGAGACAGACACCAGAGTCAGGGGAGTCACTGAGCACAGGGTGGAGACAGACACCACAGTCAGGGGAGTCACTGAGCACAGGGTGGAGACAGACACCACAGTCAGGTGAGTCTCTGAGCGCAGGGCGGAGACAGACACCACAGTCAGGTGAGACACTGAGCACAGGAATGAGACAGACACCAGAGTCAGGGGAGTCACTCAGCACAGGGTGGAGACAGACACCACAGTCAGGGGAGTCACTGAGCACAGGGTGGAGACAGACACCACAGTCAGGTGAGTCTCTGAGCACAGGGCGGAGACAGACACCACAGTCAGGTGAGACACTGAGCACAGGAATGAGACAGACACCAGAGTCAGGGGAGTCACTGAGCACAGGGTGGAGACAGACACCACAGTCAGGGGAGTCACTGAGCACAGGGTGGAGACAGACACCACAGTCAGGTGAGTCTCTGAGCGCAGGGCGGAGACAGACACCACAGTCAGGTGAGACACTGAGCACAGGAATGAGACAGACACCAGAGTCAGGGGAGTCACTGAGCACAGGGATGAGACAGACACCACAGTCAGGGGAGTCACTGAGCACAGGGATGAGACAGACACCACAGTCAGGGTAGTCACTGAGCACAGGGTTGGAGACAGACACCACAGTCAGGGGAGTCACCGAGCACAGGGTGGAGACAGACACCACAGTCAGGGGAGTCACTGAGCACAGGGTGGAGACAGACACCACAGTCAGGGGAGTCACTGAGCACAGGGTGGAGACAGACACCCCAGTCAGGGGAGTCACTGAGCACATGGTGGAGACAGACACCACAGTCAGGTGAGACACTGAGCACAGGAATGAGACAGACACCAGAGTCAGGGGAGTCACCGAGCACAGGGTGGAGACAGACACCACAGCCAGGGGAGTCACCGAGCACAGGGTGGAGACAGACACCACAGTCAGGGGAGTCACCGAGCACAGGGTGGAGACAGACACCACAGCCAGGGGAGTCACCGAGCACAGGGTGGAGACAGACACCACAGCCAGGGGAGTCACCGAGCACAGGGTGGAGACAGACACCACAGTCAGGGGAGTCACTGAGCACAGGGTGGAGACAGACACCACAGTCAGGGGAGTCACCAAGCACACGTTGGAGGCAGACACCACAGCCAGGGGAGTCACCGAGCACAGGGTGGAGACAGACACCACAGTCAGGTGAGTCACTGAGCACAGGGTGGAGACAGACACCACAGTCAGGGGAGTCACTGAGCACAGGGTTGAAGACAGACACCACAGTCAGGGAAGTCACTGAGCACAGGGTGGAGGCAGACACCACAGCCAGGGGAGTCACCGAGCACAGGGTGGAGACAGACACCACAGCCAGGGGAGTCACCGAGCACAGGGTGGAGACAGACACCACAGTCAGGGGAGTCACAGAGCACAGGGTGGAGGCAGACACCACAGCCAGGGGAGTCACCGAGCACAGGGTGGAGACAGACACCACAGTCAGGGGAGTCACTGAGCACAGGGTGGAGACAGACACCACAGTCAGGTGAGTCACTGAGCACAGGGTTAAAGACAGACACCACAGTCAGGGGAGTCACTGAGCACAGGGTTGAAGACAGACACCACAGTCAGGGAAGTCACTGAGCACAGGGATGAGACAGACACCACAGTCAGGGGAGTCACTGAGCACAGGGTTGAAGCACACACCACAGTCAGGTGAGTCTCTGAGAGGGTCGAGACAGACACCACAGTCAGGTGAGTCACTGAGCGCAGGGTTGAAGGCAGACACCACAGTCAGGGGAGTCACTGAGCACAGACTTGAGACAGACACCACAGTCAGGGGAGTCACTGAGCACAGGGTGGGGACAGACACCACAGTCAGGGGAGTCTCTGAGCACAGGGTGGAGACAGACACCACATTCAGGTGAGTCCCTAAGCACAGGGTGGAGACAGACACCACACTCAGGTGAGTTACTGAGCACGGGGTGGAGACAGACACCACAGTCAGGTGAGCCCCTTAGCACAGATTGGAGACAGACACCACAGTCAGGGGAGTTACTGAGCACAGGGTGGAGACAGACACCACAGTCAGGGGAGTCACTGAGCACAGGGTTGGAGGCAGACACGACAGTCAGGGGAGTCACGTAGCACATGGTGGAGGCAGACACCACAGTCAGGGGAGTCACTGAGCACAGGGTTGAGACAGACACCACAGTCAGGGGAGTCACTGAGCACAGGGTGGAGACAGACAGCACAGTCAGGGGAGTCACTGAGCACAGGGTTGGAGGCAGACACCACAGTCAGGGGAGTCACTGAGCACAGGGTTGAAGACAGACACCACAGTCAGGGGAGTCAATGAGCACAGGGTTGGAGGCAGACACCACAGTCAGGGGAGTCAATGAGCACAGGGTGGAGACAGACACCACAGTCAGGGGAGTCACTGAGCACAGGGTTGGAGACAGACACCACAGTCAGGGGAGTCACTGAGCACAGGGTGGAGACAGACACCACAATCAGGGGAGTAACTGAGCACAGGGTGGAGACAGACACCACAGTCAGGGGAGTCACTGAGCACAGGGTGGAGACAGACACCACATTCAGGTGAGTTACTGAGCATGGGGTGGAGACAGACACCACAGTCAGGTGAGTTACTGAGCATGGGGTGGAGACGGACACCACAGTCAGGTGAGCCCCTGAGCACAGGGTTGAGATAGACACCACAGTCAAGGGAGTCACTGATACAGGGTGGAGACAGACACCACAGTCAGGTGAGTCACTGAGCACAGGGTGGAGACAGACACCACAGTCATGGTAGTCACTGAGCACAGGGTGGAGACAGACACCACACTCAGGTGAGTCACTGAGCACAGGGTGGAGGCAGACACCACAGTCAGGTGAGGCCCTGAGCACAGGGTTGAGACAGACAACTCAGTCAGGGGAGTCTCTGAGCACAGGGTTGGAGGCAGACACCACAGTCAGGGGAGTCTCTGAGCACAGGGTGGAGACAGACACCACAGTCAGGGGAGTCACTGAGCACAGGGTGGAGACAGACACCACAGTCAGGGGAGTCTCTGAGCACAGTGTGGAGACAGACACCACAGTCAGGGGAGTCTCTGAGCACAGGGTGGAGACAGACACCAAATTCAGGCGAGTCCCTAAGCACAGGGTGGGAGATAGACACCACAGTCAGGTGAGTCACTGAGCACAGGGTGGAGACAGACACCAGTCAGGCGAGTCACTGAGAGGGTGGAGACAGACACCACAGTCAGGTGAGTCACTGAGCACAGGGTTGGAGACAGACACCACACTCAGGTGAGTCACTGAGCACATGGTGGGAGACAGACACCACAGTCACTGGGCCAAAATTCCCTAGTTGGCCTATTTGAATAACTTCTTAGTGGACTTAGATTTCTCTCTGTGCTTCCATGAGCCATTAACCATGTATTTGTTATATTCCCCATTATACCAGGAGCCCCTCCGTGCACACACCAGCCTCCATGACATTTGAGGATCCTTTCACTGAATTCTGGAGAGTATTCAACATATTTTGTGCAATGTAGCTGACTACAAGTACCAGAATGCAACAGGAAAGGCAGCCTACAATGAACTATTCTTGTCTCCATAGGGCAACCTGTGCACTTATGAAGTTTGGATATTTAACAGGGAGCAGTATAAAACAAGCATTGGCATTAGCCAATAGGTCTTGCTTTTGAGATCTTCTAAGTTTTTAGTTATCCTGCACAATATCCTTGGTGCAACAACATTAACTTTTGCATGGTTAAACACTGATAAGGTCCCAAAGGCGAGACCTATTGGCTATGCCAATGCTTGTTAAGATGGTGTCCCTTCCTCGGTTACTTTACGTCTTGCAGAACACTCCCCATTATGTCAATTCTGTGTACTTTACAGAAATAGACAGTCTTTTACGGGACCTTTTCTGGGAAGGTAAGCCCCCTCAGATACCACACATAAGCTTGCGCTGGGGTGGGATGAGGGGGGTATCGCTCTGTCCGATATTAAGAGGTACTATTAGGCATCCCATCTGGCTGCAATAAACCAGTGCACGTATCGACTGCCGGGCGATCCCACCTTCCAGATTGACAGTTGGCTTCTTCCGGGAGGGAGCTTTGAGGGGGCATTGTATGTCCGATCGCTGAAGCCGCCTTGTCTGGGCCCACTGGCCATGCGGTACACGTGTGGAAAGCTGCCACTAGGAGTCTGGGATGGGAGGGCAGGATCACACTGGTCACACCGCTGTGGCACAGCGAGCAATTGGGACGGTTGATCCTCTTGAAGGGTTTTGATCGCTGGGACCTCATTGATATATCAAGAGTGGGAGACATGTAGAAGTCCGGTGACATTATTCCTTTTACTCAGCAGCAGCAGGAATATGAGTTGGTCGATTCTGAATATTTTTGCTACCTAAAGATTAGACATGCCCTACTCTCCGTGCTTTCCAGGGGAGAGTCGCCCCTGAGTCCTCTCCTCTTGAGGATAGGGTGCCGGACGGTGACCTGCCTGAGAAGGCCATATCACTGATCTATAAGAAACTCGTTAATAATGTGCCCGAGCCCCTCGTTCATCTACGGGAGAAATGGGATCACGATGTAGCAGGCTTGGATGTTGAGGAATGGTTGGCGGCGGTGGCCTCTCCTCGAGATGTTGCCATTTCCTCTAGGCTTCGCTTGATTCAACTTAAGATCCTTCATAGGTCCTACTTGTCAGGTCCACTATTGATGCAGTTGGGGTACAGTAGGGACGGAGGGTGCTCCACACGGTGTGGGCAGGAAGGTTCCTTTGTTCATACACTTTGGCAATGCACCACAATACCAAGGTACTGGGCGGCCGTGGTGGGACTCATTGAAGAAGTGTTAGGGCAGAAGATTGATTGTAATTTGAAGCTTTTTATCCTAAATGCTTGGGGCCCAACTGACCTCAACTCCAAAGAGCGACTATGGGTCACCCTGGGATTGATGGTGTCAAAGCGCAATATTGCGAGACTGTGGAGGGCCTCGATTCCGCCAACCATAGGGGGTTGGAGTACAGATATGGAGTGGTGTAGGGTCACAGAAAGAACCATATATGAAGCAAGTGTGTGCCCCGCTAAGTGGACTCAGATTTGGGACAGTTGGAATACCTTCAGGGGAGGTAAATGTGAGCCCCCGCGGGCGAGGGACGAAATGTTAATACGAGATCTCAATACTCTCTGACTGAACAGAGAGAGATCCACATACGGAGGCACCGCACATGGACCTATGCTCCTGGAACATCAACGGGCTCTATAATAAAGCAGCGGATACTGATTTACTACAATATGTCAAATCAGTTGACATTATCCTTCTCCAGGAAACATGGCTGGAAGAGCCTATCCATCTAGAGGGTTATACCTGTCATCATTCCCCAGCCACAAGGAAAAGCAAGTTTGGTCGTCTGTCAGGAGGCCTAGCAACCTACCTCAAAATATCAACGATTGGCTATGCTCGGGCACTCAACACAACTTCCTTGGCCTTAAACACAGTGGAGGTACTACTTAACTTCGGGGGTAAGAAGAAAGAGGTACAGCTGACCAACACCTACATCAACCCTAAAACCAAGGAAAAGGAGGGGAAAATCCTAATAGACCATTTATACAACGTTATGAACACCCGAACATCTCCAAATCTAATTTTGTCTGGAGACTTTAATCAGTGCATTTTGGGGACTTCAGCAAACAATGATATACAGGCACAGTCTTATCATTGGGATATCCTGAACCAATTATTTAGCAGTCAGTGCAAGGCATCAAAGGCGGCAAAGGCACTACTGGAAGACCTAGAACACATGGGCCTGAGGGTGCTAAACGGAAGATTCGTAAAGGATTCACCATCTGTGGCCTCATTCATCTCAGCCACTACTACCTCTTTTATTGATTATACGTTAATCTCCCTCACGCTATTTCATCACGTTCTGGGCTACAACTTAGGAGACAAGGGTGAAAGTGACCATCGCCCTCAAGAGGTCAGTTTAGGAGCCCTCCGAGGACGATATTCTTCTAAACTCAACTGGGCCGCAGGACAGTTACACCATCAACGTTAAACGGATTAAAACGTCAGTAGCAAATACTGCGGAGGTATTTCTAGCGGCAAAAACTTAGCTGACCACCGCAAACTATCCTTCCGGCAATATAGTGGCAGGCTGGGAAAAATTTACGATGGAGTTTGCGAACAATTACTCGCCAACTGTACGGCACTCTCCACGACCAGCACAGGGTGCTTCAATGAAGATCTCGGGAACCCAGAAACTGGCAATGAAATCATACAAAAAATCGATTAATAAAGCTTTAAGATTGCTAAAGAAAACCCCGGGGGATGTAATGCTGCTAGCACGGATCCGCAAGCAACGAGCGGAAATCAAAAAACTGAAATGGGCAATTAAAAAGTCTAATGACGTTGACTTCTGGGCCAAACTTCATCATGCATCCATGGGCAACAACAGCGCCCAGTTCTGGTCGATCATAAACAAACTGCTAAATCCAAAAATCAGCGGAATAACATCACACATATCAAAATCATCTTGGGAAGTGTTTCTTGATGAACATTTCAATCACCAGGATAGGAAAACAAGGGGGCCTCTTAATCTTCTGGGTGGCAGACAACCGCAAATTCACTCACCAAGTGAAGACGTCATTCTAGTACCCTCTGCAGCTCAAATCAGGAAACTAATCTCCAAAGGTAGAAAAGACGGGGCAGCTGGACCAAACGGTATTCCCCCGGCCCTCTTCAAACTTGAACCTGATTACTGGGCCGACACACTGATCCCCCTCTATTCATCTGTCACCAACTCTGGGTGCTTTCCCGCCTCATGGAGGGGCTCGATCATCTCACCAATCTATAAGGCTGGGGATAGACTCCATCCAAAAAACTACAGACTGATTGCACTCCTTGACGTTGAGGCCAAATACTTTGCAGGACTCCTATTGACCCATCTGCGAGAATGGGCTGCAAACCAAAGCTTAATACCATCCAGCCAAACGGGGTTCTGCAAAGAAATGGGGACAACAACTAACTTGATCGCCATCTCGTTGCTCATTGACAAGGCAAGAGCGACCAAGCAGGCTCTCCACCTCTGCTTTGTGGACTTTAAAGCAGCCTTTGACAATGTCAACCGAGAAATCCTATGGCGAAAACTGGCCTCCTGGGGGATTTCCTCGCCCCTACTAAACCTTTTGATTGAGTTGCACACAAATACATGGGTCCAGGTAAAGCTTGGGAACGGCGCGCACCTCTCTAGGCGCATTCCGACCACAAAGGGCCTAAAACAGGGGTGCGTGTTAGCACCAACTCTTTTCAATCTTTTTACAGCTGACCTGCCACCCGCCTTAGATGCCTGCAATTCGCATGCTCCGCGGTTAGGAGGTAAAGGGCTGTGCAGCATCTCCTATGCAGATGACGTGGTCCTGGTCAGTCACACGAAAGTTGGCCTTCAAAACCTTATCAACACGCTTCATGGTTATGCTGTCGAAAACCTATTAGAAGTGAACATTAGTAAAACAAAAGTTCTTTCGATAACTAGAAGCAAAAAGTCGTACACTTGGATGCTTGGTTCGGATGCAATCTCAAACTGCTCTGAATACAAATATCTAGGGATCCAAGTCGATAAAGGCGGCCGCTACCAAAACCAATTAGAGGCCATCAAGAGGAAAGGCATGCTAATAGCCGTGACAATGAAACAGCTAAAGACCAATCTGACCGGTGAGACTCTACTTCCTCTATTCCGAGTAGCCAAAATTAAAATAGAGTCATCAATCACGTATGGCAGTGAGGCCCTAAGAGGAACTGATGCTAAACTTCTGGACACAACCATCTCAAAGGCCTATAGATTTCTTTTTAATCTACCATCCTATACTTCGCAGGCCCAGATTCGGTTGGAATTCGGGTTGATGTGCCAAACGCTTGCTCGAAGAGGTTCATACATCAAGTGCTGGCACAAATTAAAGAACTCCCTAGAAAACACCCTGAACCGACAGCTCTGGCAAGACATACTTACCACATCGCGAATGCCGGCAAAAAAATACCTAGAGGAGTCCTTGTCCATCACAGGACTGAAAGACCTATGGGAGACTCCTGTATCACAAGCGCAATTCAAGCGCATAGTGAACAAGAGTCTAAAGAGACAATCGCATGTGGAGGACAAAGCTTTGTTCTCTTATAGGCAACATGCCTGGATGACCTTGTGCGCATATAGAACACTGGGGCTCCAATCATATTTTGGTCTGGGGTATGGCTGGAAAACAAAAGAGGCCTTTTTCAAACACAGGCTGGGGATTCTACCCGCCATTCCTCACTTACCACCATGTTTGAGGCAGAACTATGGGACCAAATGCCGGCTCTGTGGAACAGGAATCGAAGATTTGGAACACCTATTGTGCACTTGCCCGAGGCTGAACAAAGAAAGAGTAGCTCTGTTGAAAACGGCTTTCAACGAACTAGGATTCCGCTCACGTAGACAAGCTGTCCTCGCTTGTTTTGATCCTGGTCTCCCGCCACTAAACGGGAAGCTAGTGAAATTTCTGAAACTAGCGGAACGGAAACAAATAACCCAGGCACTTGTATAGTGGAAGCCCAGTATAGGACTAAGTGCATTGAACATTTTTTCCCGTGGGGTTTTATTGTTTTTTACCTTTACTATTCGATCAACCATGAATTTCTGCATTTAAGGTCTTTTAAATTTCTTATGAGTTTGTTTTATTGCACTTTTTGTAACGGTTTTTATTAACCTAAACAATAAAGAATTACTTACTTACTTACTTGCATAGAATCCTGCTTACAGGGTGAGCCCTGAAATCTTCTGGGTTTATTTTCTTTTAGAAGCAAGTCTTGACGGCCTAACTAAGGGCCTTATAGTTGTGATTGGGGTTCAGGCAAAGAGAGTGCGAAGAAATGAGAGCACAGCAGAAGAAGAATAAAACAGACGGGGTAAATAAAGAAAAAGTAATATAATTGTACATAGAAAGTAGAACATAGCTGGATACAATAGAGCTGGGAAGAACTGCCATAGATGAGCATTTGAGAGGAACTGGTTATCCAATCATGTTGAGATTTTTTTTATCTATTTAAAAAGACACTCACGATTTCCTTTAATCTGAGGACACTGGAGGTCGAGCCCCATTCAGTCTCTGGAGCTAGGAAGGAGCCTGCAGGGCATAAGCCTAAGGAAAATAAAAGAAATGATTCTGTGAGATCTTGATAGTCTTTTTGAAGAATTTGAGCCTATATGATAAAGGGAGAACAATAAAACGTTTCATTACTCAGGGAGGCTTGTAGTTGGCCTGTGTTACTGTACTAAAATTAACCGACATAACACACCTTCTTTTAGCCCCAAGAGTCTCTGTTCCATGTACAGTCTGTGTGTTTTTAAAGTGTGTTTGTGTAAGTGTTTGCGTGAGTGTGTGTGTACATCCATCTGTCTTTGCAGTTTGCAGGGTATGTCCAGACGTGGTCCCTTGCTCACTTTGCGACTGGATTTAAGCTAGCCTGGCTGATGAGGGGTGTTACCCCGAAACTGGTCCCAGGATGCTTGTTTACGGTCCAGGGAAGGCCTGGCTTGGTAGTTTGGGCTGGACTGTTCCCATGAGAAACAGGGGCAAGTCTGATTTGCAAATGGCTGGGTTTGAAGTGGGGTGGGGTGGGGAAGTGAGCTAAAGAACCATGATGGATTCAACCCTGATCTAATAGTACCTGGGGTGAGTGTCTGAAAAGTTTCAGAGTTCAGGCCATCATCTCCTTGTGTTCGGTTTGTCTTTGAACCTGGCCTAGTCTGTCTGTCTCTGTATTTATCTCAGACCCCTGGGGATGCTAAGATAAGAGCACTCTAAGCTTTGGTCTGGAGGCAAGTATTGGTGTTTGATATTTGTGATGAAGGGGTGCTTGAGGCCTACATCTATCCATGCGCATCTCCATCATGTCTTACGCTGCTTCTCTTTGTCATTTTTCGGTTTCTCCTGTGATTCGCTGGATCTTTTGTTTATTCCTTTCCTTGCTTCTCATCGGCCAGCACCTGTTGGTTTCACTTTCTTCATTGTATGTTTGTCCCTTCCATGGAGCATGGACAAAGTACTGATTAATTGCTTTATTGGTGTTTGCCATGGCTGAAGCTCGGATTCAGGTACTTTTCATCCTTGCTCCATCCTGTTTTTGTTGCTTCTTTGTTGTCGTTGCTTGCCTGTTGTTGCTTGCAGCGCACGCCTCCTGCAGTTTGTTTGCCTCCGCCGTCTCCAGTCACCGCTGCTTGTTACATTTTAGCTGCACCTAGCACAATATTTGATCAATGGAGTCCGAGCGAACTAGGCAAACCTAACATCTTGGTTGGAGTGAAACGCGAAACGGTCTCTATAAGTGTCTTGCGTATTATTTTCTCTCTATCAGCAGGTAGAAAACCACGCGGCCTAATACACATACAGGCGATAGAACCCAGACAAGGCAAAAGAGAAAAAGCAGCTTTACTCCTACAAGTCACTGTAGCCCGGAGTCATTTCGCAGACCAGTGGTAGCTGGTGAAATTTGAAAATAAGGGACAGAAAAAATTAAGTAGAAATGCAGTGAGTAAGCAAACAAAACATACAACCCCAAAAAGAAGGTTTGGCTCGGGTGGGGAGATTTCTGCCACAAAAAGTACCATTGTGAGACCATGTATCTACACCCAGCCAGTACAGGAAATAAGCAAGCACTACATGCCCTGCTCTGCACAATTTTGCTCATCCATAACAACAGTTTCACAAAGAGCTGCACTAATTTAATTAGAACATTAAACTAGTTGCACCTTCAATGGGGGTGGGGGCTGTTTAATTACACTACTTTTGAACGGGGAACATCCTTTTCAACGCAACTTTTACCACGCAGTGCCTTTACGACGCAACTATTACAACGCATGTCATTACAACGCATTGCGCTGGGGGGCGCTCTAGGATAGGGAATAGATTTAATTTACTATCCAACACCTTCCCTACTATCCACGGGGACTGGAGTTGGAATAGTAAATTAAACTATTCACTATCCAGCACCCCTTAACGCTATGCGTTGTAACAGCATGCGTTGTAGAAACTGCGATGTAAAGGAATGTGTAGTAAAAGCATGCGTTGTAATGTCATACATCCTGAACAACTGCCTTATATCAATATAGTCACTGCAAGTGCTACTGGCATCGTTTAAGGTAAAAAATGCTCACAGGTGTGTTTTTCTAGGACGCCTGAAGCATTTACTGGAAGTTTCTGATGGCCATGAAGGCTGCATCACAACAAAGCAGGCAGTCTGTCATCTGTTAAACATTGAAGAGGGACTGCTGCAAGACAAATGTTTCTCACCGCCCGCGTGGCATAGGGTCTGACTGCCTCGTGCCAACGCCCTTAGAGACTGGATTTCATCAGCCTTAGTGGGGTCACTGCTGCAACACCTCTCTCTTGACAATCAAGAAAGTAAAGAAATCAGAGAAGGACAGTGGAAAAGATAGCCGCATCAGCGACAATGACTAAAAGATCTAGACACGCCAGTCCAACGCGACCTGTAATCTGGGTCGAGCCCGCGGAGCATCTATTGTACATTCATAGGGACGTAACCACCGATCTTGCTCTTTCTGCCTTCTATGGTGCCCAAGATTTGGTCCTAAATCTGTGTTATAAAACATATAGATCTCCATATCATCACTACTAAATATATACTTCTGTCTTAATAGCTTACATAGAGCATTTTATGATCTTTCCTAAATACAAGCACATCAAGTTATATATATCAGACTGTATATGTTTCTTGAACTTTGGGCCTAAACAAAAAAACACAACCTAAGACTCCTTACCAACACCATGCCTGCATCCATCACCCCCGTTCTCATCCACCATATCTCATCCCATTGTTATTTCTAATGGACTCGAGCATCCTATTCTCGGATGTTTTTCGATGGATTTTGGACCCTAGACACCTCATCCGTATAATTAAATGTGTGAAAACCTCCTTTTGATTGGTGGTCGTTTTAATAAAACTAGGAGCCCCCGGCATATGTGTAGTAATCCAGTCCAGTACCCCGTGGTGGCCTTACAAACTTAAAGACAGGGATTCACCCTTTAACATCCTCCAAATATGTAAGTTGAGCAGAATGTAATTGAACCATATTCCAGGTCAAGCTGTCCTTATACCCCTGTGTGGGTACAGAGCACCCCCCTCCCCCAACACTTCCACCCTTCGGTATTCTACATGGGGGGAGGGGGGCAACAAGCATCCTAATCTCTTTGCTTCATGTATTTCATCCTCATCTTGGGGTAATCTTTATCCTCCAAACCCCTGATGCTGTTCCTGCAACTCTGCTTTGTCCAGGGCCCTAAAGGCGGAGTCTGCCCCTCTCGCCCATTTAACCCTGCCCAGGACGGAATCCACAGGGCAGAACAACATTTAAAGAGACTAAACTGATGAGTTCATTCCTCATCTCACCCATCCACTGAGGTCACTTGAGACATAACACCGATCCTCAGACTGAAGAAGTCTGGCTTCAAAGAGAACAAGCTTCTGTCCATAAAGTCGATCCTCCTTGGCTTCGATTTTGAAGTCTCGAGGTTCGATTATTGGAGATCACGCCTTTAATCAATTAGAACTGTGAGAAATGTGGGGGTAAAAGGGGGAGCAAACAAAAAAAACGATTATAGTATATATATATATATATATATATATATATATATATATATATATATATATATATATATATATATATATATATATATATATATGTATATATATATCATTTCTATGGCACTTGGGCTTTGAAAACACAATTTTCCAATATCATGTGGAATTGAGATTATTATTATTTTTATTTTTTATCTCAAAAAATGACACGTGTACGCTAAACTGGTTATTAATGCATTAATCACATGGAGAATTAATCACTGTGTATTTATGTGAGCATTACAAGTATTGACTGGGGACGTTTTGTTTAAAAATACTGTTCCAACATGGCGCTTTAGTACACAAGAGAGAATAATGGGCTAAGTAAAATCCGTAGTCCTCTTTTTATCATTATTTTTTGCACTATATCACCAAACACTGTGTATTGACAACTGACCCGTGACCAAGGAACCGGCTGGTTCCGAAACGCGTCGGGCAATGTTTGCCACTGCTGCATAAAGAATAAAACTGCTTCACCAAAGGAATTGGGGCTCGGCGTCTTCTCTTACTCGAGGTGTAAGAATTCATTTGCTGGAATATATATATATATATATAGATAGATATATATATATATATATATATATATATATATATATATATATATATATATATATATATATATATATATTCACTGAAAAAACCATTGGTTATAGACCATATATAGTTAGGGGTTAGCATTTACAAAACCTTAATTTACTCGCACAAAACCATAGAAATTTGCATATATAGTTAGTTGCAATAACTATATATCGCGCACCCGCAATCCACTGCTGATGATGTCACATATTACATCATTCATGACATGGTCAGTGACATCACTGATGACATCACTGATGACAACTCAAATGACATCACTAACAACATCACTGATGACATCATTCATGTGATAATACGATGAACCTCTTCAGACTCTAATATAACCTTAGATACACTCAGTGTAAACAGACACTCACAGATTGTCACTCATCCATGGAGTTACTCATACACCTAGTCAGTCATGCAAAGAATCAATCACACCTCCATTTCCTCAACTATACAGTTATACACACCTTACTTATTCAAACATATTCTAACACATATTTACTCTCTTATACAATCACTGATACAAGTTTTCAATGATCCATGCAGCCACTCACACATGTACTGTGTTTTACATATGTACTTACCTTGACATGTTGCACTGAGATATCCATTCACTCACCAATACACTCATGCACACAGTGAACCACCCATACAGCTGTTTCCACATGCAGTTTTGAACCCATACATCTAGTGAATCAACTGTTCACACATCTATGCACAGAGTCACACACCTCCCAGCCACCCACACACACACACTCACTCTCCCATACAAATACTTGGGCAACCAATCAATCTCTGGAAACCAGAACCCATTACAAACCAACCTCAAAAAACAACCTCTTAAGGTTTGAAAGTTTCCACCCTCGATCTCTTAGGGAAAACCTACCCTACGGGCAATTTTTAAGACTGCGTAGAAATTGCAGCAAATTATCTGACTATAAAAACAAGCAGAGGACCTATCTGTAAAACTAGGTAATCGTGGATACCCTAAGAAGATAGTAAAAAAATGCCAAAAGAGGGCCAGGAACCAGCCCAGAGAGGCACTCCTTGAAGAAAAAACCAGAACTGATGAGGAAATACCACTGACCTGTGTGACAACGTTCAACTCGATATCAAACCAAGTAACCAAGAGTATAAACAAACATTGGAATATCATCAACACTGGAAATCTTCACTGGGAAAAACCACTGTTTTCTTTTAAGAGGTCACAGAGCTTAAAAGACACTCTTGTAAACACCAGACCAAGAACAAAAATGACTCCTACCACACCTTCCATTACCAGGGCCTGGGGTCTACCTGATGTAACCGGACACTTTCGCTGCGGAGATTGCAGTGTGTGCCACCTTACCAGGAATTCAAAGACTCTAGACTTAGAAGTTGGGAAGACCTGGAGGCAAATTGCACATACTAACTGCAACAGTGAAAATGTAGTATATCTGATCGAATGCACTTGCAAAAAATGATACATCGGGATGACAACCCGAAAGGTCAAACAGAGAATATGTGAACATCGCAGCACCATACGCTGCAAGAAAAATGCGACCCGATTGACTGACCATTTCCTTGAAAAAGGCCATACTCCAAATGATATGTTCTGGACTGTCATTGAGCAAAAAACTCCGGGACCGAACATACAAAAACGCCTGTATGAGAAGGAGCAGAGATGGGTGTATAGACTGTCCACCAACAAACATGGTCTGAATGACAATATTCCTTGGGCCTCTATACTTTCCTGAGTACTCCACCCCATCCTTACTACTTATGTATTCCCAACTAGCATCTACCCCACTGTGATGTGGTGTTAGTACACATAATCTGCTAGATCATGGTTTTTGAATACAAGGCCTGTGTCCCTCAGTCTCTATGAACCTGCTTGTTTAAAATAATTTATTCCCTTCTAATGACATCTATTCCCAAAATTCTAGGAGTGCGTATGAATATTTAAACCCCTTTTTGCCATAATCTCTTTTTTGCCATGATCCCCCCTTTTTTCTGTCCCTGGTGCGATCTAATGATCCTAATAACCGGCTCGTTTTTGACTCCGAATACGGAGGCTTTGTTTACACAGCATTCCCCTGGCAACCGAGCACCCGTGTGACGATCACGTGATTACGTGACGTCACCACGCGACGCCAACCACGCCCTCCGCGCCCGCAATGGCGGCCGCCTTTAACTTCGGCGCTGCCTTCTCTCCCACACGGGTGCGCGGAGGGGCGGATTAGGTTGATAGTCGATTTCTAAGCTGAGAAACTGTAAGTAGAGTGTGTATTTAAGGAAACGCTTAAGTTTCCGGACCTTTTCATCCCAAGAGAAGGAGAACATACGGTATACGATACCGGTTCATGACCTTATTTTGTTCCCGTTTCTCTTTAACCCCACAGAATACGTTTTGAGCTTTGTGGCCTCTCCCTTCAATCCCCGTGCAGCAAGCATTTCCCCATTGAGGAGTGAGTGTTTTTTAATATTCTGGCAATGTGTGTTTAGTGTGTTGTTTGTCTTGAGTTGAATGTAATTTTGGATCAAGTTGGTATATTATCACGTCGGTAATCCCTGGCACTAATTATACAGAGTCATGACTTAGGCACGCACAATCTAGCTTGTGTAAGACTGGCTTAATATATAGAAATATATGTGCGTGTTCACCCTCACACCCATATTGATAGGTGTGTCCTTCTAGGAACAAATAGTTTCCACTCAGAAACAATGCTGATACACCGCACTATGGATAATTCGCATTAAATTGAATGTGGAATGACTCACAGATAGAGCGGACTACGTCACTTCACTACATTACAGGCATGTAAACAGCCTTTATGACTTATGATCCTCTCTCTCTTCACAGGTTTTTGCAATTTTTATTGTAACCACTCTTGGGTTACAATTATCTTTACCCACTTAGCAATTTGCTATTTAGGGTCCTGAAAGGGTTGCAGGTATGGCAGGGTGTTAGTGTACCCTGACCACCCAACTCCTTTTACATCATTTTGGTCCTGAAGAAAAACCGGTAACTCCCATTTTGGTTTGAAACATGTAGACCTAACACATACCACAGATACACTAGGTCCTATTAAAGCCTTTATTGTATCAACATACACTGTTTTTAATATTGTCCAGTAGTCTTAGAATAAATAATCTTTGGATAAGTCATACCAGGACAATTTTTAACTCACTGACCTTTTTTTCTTTTTCACATTCATCACTCACATACCCGCTCCACTGTATCTCAGGTGTCGCAGCACACCTTGACGGCACTCGGCTGTCAAGGTGGTCCCGATGATGAAGCATGTCACCGACCAGGTCGGTGAGTGAGGGGTTCCTTAAAAACAAAGAAGGACTTCTTCTTCTTTTACACTAGTGTCTCATTCCACCAATATTGGCTGTCTAGCCTTATCTTTGGTGGTACTCCTTATTTTTGTTATATAGCAACCAATCAATAACCCATATAGTTACTCATATAGCTTCTGATCAACACATGCAGCAGTTTACAGAACAACAGATATAATGATGCACAAATTAAGACAGTTTAGTCACTAACCCATGCACTCAGTGAGACACATTTAATCCCTCTCTCATACAGTCAGTCATGCACCTACTAAATCCTTCATCCAGACACTAATACATCCACTCATTCTTCAATATGTAAGACATATTTTAACTTTACAGAAACATACAGTCACTGGATTATATCATCAGTGATTTCATCAGTGATGTCACTGACCATGTCATGAATGATGTAATATGTGACATCATCAGCAGTGGATTGCGGGTGCGCGATATATAGTTATTGCAACTAACTATATATGCAAATTTCTATGGTTTTGTGCGAGTAAATTAAGGTTTTGTAAATGCTAACCCCTAACTAGATATGGTCTATAACCAATGGTTTTTTCAGTGAATTTTCAAGGTTTTGTAAATGCTAATCCCTAACTATATATGGTCTATAACCTATGGTTTTTTCAGTGAATTTCATTGGTTTTTTAAAAGCTAGTATCTATAGCTGTAAAATATATTCTTATTCTAATTCACAAATATATTTGATATATTTTTGTATTATATTTTTTTAATTCAATTTATATTCGCGAACCGGTAAACGTTCCGTTAGTGCAAGTACCGCGTTAGAAAGCCACATCGTGACGCGTTGCGTAATCGCAACGTATCGCGTTACTGCATGATGCGCCTTATGACGCGCCGCGTTAGCGCACCCGGAAGCGTTCTGGAACGCGAACCAAGGCGCGAAACGCAAAGCCCCGGAAACGATCCGAGGCGCGGCGCGGAGCGCGTAACGTAAGCATAACAGGTCATGTGACTAGTTCATAAAACTTTTCATTGGTTCATTTTACTTTTAGTTTCCTAATGATGGAACGCTTGATCATATGACGTAAAATAAATACTTTTCATTGGTTTAGAACATTTTTTTTTCAAAAATGATGAAAGCCCCCTCCTATTTTTCTCACTCTGACTTTCAACTTTGTGAGAGGAAGAACTATTTTCATTATTGGAAGATGGCTTCAATTGTAGCTGCAGCTGGTGGACCCCCACCACCACCACAACCTCCTAGGAAGGATGGACCACCTCCCCAGTTTATTCCCAACCCTGAAGAAGAGGAAGAAGAAGAAGAACAAGATATACATCAAATAGAATTTTTCCCTGAAGAGCCCCGCAAATCACACCGCAAGGTCAATTTTGTTTGGCAGTTTTTTTCATTTCCTGCAGGCCAAAAAAAAGTGAATGCACGTTATGTTAAATGCCTGATATGTAAAGAACCTCTGTCTCGAGGCAAGGATAAAAAGTATAGTTTTGGTAACTATACTATGCACCGCCACATGCAAAGGTGGCATCCAATAAATTATAGTATGGCGGAGGTGAGTAACCTACGTGAAAATCCACCAACTCCTGTGGCCACCACCTCAACCCATGAAAGTCTTTCGGGACCAGAGGCGAGGGAGACGGTCCCCACTATTCAAACTAATTTTAAACATATCAAGCTGGTGTGCATTTATTGTGGGGGTTTGCTTTGTTATAGCGAAATGAGCTTTACATTAATGAACAGAGCATATGAAAAGCACAAGTGCTCAAAACGCCCCAGAAAGTGATATTTTTTTTTGCTCCTGTTGAGCCGTTTCTAATGCCTGTTTTTTCGTTCTTCCCCCTAAAAAAAACCACAAAAAAATAAAACCGTTCAAAAAATACAAAAAAAACTATAAAAATGTTCAGAAAAATAATAAAAAAAGTTCTTTTCAGAACTACCTCCCCTTTATAAGAAATTGCTAGAATGTTTAACATTCTGGCAACCTCTATTTCTTTTGATTCGCTTCCGGGTCCGCGCGCCAGTACGCGTACTGGGCGCACCCCACCCAAACATTTAATTATTATTTTTTTTTTTTGCCCCGCGGGGCCCTTTTAAAGCCTCCACATCAAACCTAGGGGGTCAGGGAGGTTCTACTATGCCCCCTTATGGTCATTTCCCCCTTCGTTTTGGCCTCCTCTTGTCTCTCGATCCTACCGAGAGACAAGATGGCGGCCGCTCTGGACTGTTTAGAATGTTGACAGACACCGGAGAGCCAATCAGCTTCGCTACGCAAAGCTCTGTTACGCGAAAAGTACGCAAACTAGGGCGCTATCCGGTACGCTGTCACAGATATATAAATTTTTTAAAACGTTAATTTCTCAAAATCCACTGGAGCACATATATTGAGACCCAGCAAAGGCACATCGGGGTAACAGTCCCTACAATTTTGCCAAGTTTCGTGCAAATCCATTCAGCCGTTCGAGCTAAAAGTGAGGCCAAACGCCCTATGGAAAAATGAATGGGAAAAACGTGTTTTGGGACCCCACTTGACGAAACCCCCCCAAATTTTCAGGGGCTGATCAAAAACAAAATGTGCCATTTTCCTGAAAATTTCAGCCGATTCCGTCCACAAACGGCAAAGTTATTAGACATAGAATTTTCAAAAGTTCCATAGAGAAAAAATCCTAACTATATATACCTACTGGCTATCGCCAGTAGGTAATATATATATATATATATATATATATATATATATATATATATATATATATATATATATATATATATATATTCACTGAAAAAACCATAGGTTATAGACCATATATAGTTAGGAATTCGCATTTACAAAACCTTATTTTACTCACACAAAACCATTGAAATTCCATATATAGTTAGTTGCACTAACTATATATCGCGCACCCGCAATCCACTGCTGATGATGTCACATATTACATCATTCATGACATGGTCAGTGACATCACTGATGACATCACTGATGACATCTCAAATGACATCACTGATGACATCTCAAATGACATCACTGATCACATCACTGATGATATCATTCATGTGATAATACGATGAACCTCTTCAGACTCTAATATAACCTTAGATACAATCAGTGTAAACAGACACTCACAGACTGTCACTCATCCATGGAGTTACTCACACACCTAGTCAGTCATGCAAAGAATCAATCACACCTCCATTTCCTCAACTATACAGTTATACAAACTTTACTTATTCAAACATATACTAACACATATTTACTCTCTTATACAATCCCTGATACAAGTTCACAATGATCCATACAGCCACTCACACATTCACTGGCTCTTATGCACAGTTATTTATATATGTCAACTCTCACATGTACTGTGTTTTACATATGTACTTACTTTGACATGTAGCACTGAGATATCCATTCACTCACCAATACACTCATGCACACAGTCAACCGCCCATACAGCTGTTTCCACATGCACTTTTGAAACCATACATCTAGTGAATCAACTGCTCACACATCTATGCACAGAGTCATACACCTCCCAGCCACCCACACACACACTCAGTCTCCCATACAAATACTTGGGCAACCAATCAATAACCCATATAGTTACTCATATAGCTACTTATCAACACATGCAACAGTTTACAGAACAACAGACATAATGATGCACAAATTAAGACAGTTTAGTCACTAACCCATGCACTCAGTGAGACACATTTAATCACTCACTCATACAGTCAGTCATGCACCTACTAAATCCTTCATCCAGACACTTATACATCCACTCATTCTTCAATATGTAAGACATATTTTAACTTTACAGAAACATACAGTCACTGGATGTTGTCATCAGTGATGTCATTTGAGATGTCATCAGTGATGTCATCAGTGATGTCACTGACCATGTCATGAATGATGTAATATGTGACATCATCAGCAGTGGATTGCGGGTGCGCGATATATAGTTAGTGCAACTAACTATATATGGAATTTCAATGGTTTTGTGTGAGTAAAATAAGGTTTTGTAAATGCGAATTCCTAACTATATATGGTCTATAACCTATGGTTTTTTCAGTGAATTTTCAAGGTTTTGTAAATGCTAATTCCTAACTATATATGGTCTATAACCTATGGTTTTTTCAGTGAATTTTCAAGGTTTTGTAAATGCTAATTTCTAACTATATATGGTCTATAGCCTATGGTTTTTTCAGTGAATATATATATATACATACATATATAAACATATATCATCTGTATATCTATATAAATACAAACATAAATGCATGCATACATATACTTATATGCATTTTAGGGTTGTTAGGGCGTTTTCGTGTGTATTATGTTGCTTTTTTAGGGCTTTTGGGTCAATTAAGTAGGGTTCCCGGAGCCTAGGGCTGAGGGGCCAGTTCAGTTTCGTGCGTATTGGTGTTGGCAAGGTTTTGAGGGATTTTGGCGGTTTTTGGTCGAGATTTGGCCGTTTTATGGCTTTTTTTGTGTTTGCGGGGGGCGCGTATTCGGGTTGAAATTCGTCCCCGTTCCAGTGAATGGATTGGGCTGATATTTGGTGAGATGTTAGGGAATCGCTGGAACTAGTGTTCAGCCAAGTTTGAAGCGGATCGGAGCAGTGGAAGTGCTTTAAAGAGCAATTTTTGTGCAGAGTAGCGAATTGCCATGTTATTCAGTGGGAGTTTTTGGTGCGCATGGAGAAGGTGAATTTGGGGTGTTCCAGTTGCGCTAGAGGGACGGGGCTTGGGTGAGCTGTAGGGAGAGTGGATCGGCAGGTGTGCCGAATTTTTGGGATTTGTTGGCCGAAGGGAAGGGTGTGCTTGGGCAAAGTCGATTTGGTGAAAACAGTGCGTTATTTACATGAAAGTTGAAAAAACACTAATAAAAGCAAAGCTAAAAAGCCACCTCATTACAAACAGAATGGCTTTAACTTAAACGAGGGCGAGATCTATTGCATTTTCAATGCTTGTTTACTTTGGTTCCATCAAGAAGGCATTCAGATGTGTCACACATTTGTCATAAATTCTGAATGTTAGCACTCTAGTTGCACATTAGATCACTGTAGTAAAGCTACTGCTCACCAGGGACGTCTGCTGCTGGTATTCAAAGTGCATGTTTCAGTCTGCATGTCAGAATTTTTTTAATGAAATAGAAGAGGATTTGAGAAGTCACTCAAAATGATCCCTAATTTTTCTTTCTGAAGCACTAATCATACTTTCTATGGCAAAATTAACCCCCTCATGTTGTTCCTTTTTAAATTGAGTGTTTTCAGACTTACCACTTCATTCCAATCAAGATGGCTTCTGGTGTGCCATACTTTTGTCATAAGTAAGACTGTTAGCGCTCTAGTTGTTCTTTAGAACACTCTGGGACATTCTGTCATTGGGCTATACTTGGGGTACATCTGGGTGATATTTGGGCTACATTTAGGCTCTTTTGTCTCTGGTAGCCATCTTGGGAGACTATGTCAGAATTTTTTAATGAAATTGAAGAGGGTTTGAGAAGTCACTCAAAATGTGCCCTAATTTTTCTTTCTGCAGCACTAATCATAATTCATATGGCAAAATATACCCCCTCATTTTGTTCCTTTTTAAATTAAATGTTTTAAGAGTTACCACTTTATTCCAATCAAGATGGCTTCAGGTGTGCCATACCTTTGTAATAAGTAGGACTGTTAGCGCTCTAGTTGTTCTTTAGAACACTCTGGGACATTCTGTCATTGGGCTATACTTGGGCTACATCTGGGTGATATTTGGGCTACATTTGGGCTCTTTTGTCTCTGGTGGCCATTTTGGGAGACTGCATGTCAGAATTTTTTAATGAAATAGAAGAGGATTTGAAAAGTCACTCAAAATGTGCCCTAATTTTTCTTTCTGCAGCACTAATAATACCTTCTATTGCATAATATACCCCCTCATTTTGTTCCTTTTTAAATTAAATGTCTTAAGAGTTACCACTTTATTCCCATCACGATGGCTCCAGGTGTGCTATACCTTTGTAATAAGTAGGACTGTTAGCGCTCTAGTTGTTCTTTAGAACACTCTGGGACATTCTGTCATTGGGCTATACTTGGGCTACATCTGGGTGATATTTGGGCTACATTTGGGCTCTTTTGTCTCTGGTGGCCATTTTGGGAGACTGCATGTCAGAATGTTTTAATGAAATAGAAAAGGATTTGAGAAGTCACTCAAAATGTGCCCTAATTTTTCATTCTGCAGCACTAATCATACTTTCTATGGCAAAATATACCCCCTCATGTTGTTTCTTTTTAAATTAAATGTTTTAGGAGTTACCACTTTATTCCAATCAAGATGGCTTCAGGTGTGCCATACCTTTGTAATAAGTAGGACTGTTAGCGCTCTAGTTGTTCTTTAGAACACTCTGGGACATTCTGTCATTGGGCTATACTTGGGCTACATCTGGGTGATATTTGGGCTACATTTGGGCTCTTTTGTCTCTGGTGGCCATTTTGGGAGACTGCATGTCAGAATGTTTTAATGAAATAGAAAAGGATTTGAGAAGTCACTCAAAATGTGCCCTAATTTTTCATTCTGCAGCACTAATCATACTTTCTATGGCAAAATATACCCCCTCATGTTGTTTCTTTTTAAATTAAATGTTTTAAGAGTTACCACTTTATTCCAATCAAGATGGCTTCAGGTGTGCCATACCTTTGTAATAAGTAGGACTGTTAGCGCTCTAGTTGTTCTTTAGAACACTCTAGGAGGCTGCAGTAGAACACAAAGGAATCAACTGACAGTCTCTGTCCTTGTTGGATGTACATGTTTTACTGAGAATGTCAGACTTCATTTTCACATGACTGAGAAAGATAATGTGAATTTACAGAAAATATGCTTTCAGTTTAGCTTATAGATCCCCTTCCAAACCACTGTGGGAAAATCATGAGATATCAGTTTTCTTTCAAACAATATTCATGATATCACAGCAGAAGGTTTTTTCACATGGTAAAATAACCTTAGAACCCACCACAATTCCTAAAACGAGTATGGTACCATCAACAAATGATTTATAATGTAACTAAAGTCCTAAAACCCTCTATTAACTACAATGCTTTTTAATGAGGTGCTATCATGTATATTGGTCCCAAGATGGCTGCCAACACTTCTTGGATGAAGTGCTGACAGCCAATCAGATCAGATGTGTGGTTAGGCTCCGCCCAGATATATATCTTGTTTTGAACCTAAATTACTCAAAATCCACTGGAGCACATATATTGAGACCTAGCAAAGGCACATCGGGCTAACAGTCCCTACAATTTTGCCAAGTTTCGTGCAAATCCATTCAGCCGTTCGAGCTAAAAGTGAGGCCAACCGCCCTATGGAAATTAACATGGGAAAAACGC
Source organism: Lissotriton vulgaris (assembly GCF_964263255.1). NCBI lineage: Eukaryota > Metazoa > Chordata > Amphibia > Caudata > Salamandridae > Lissotriton > Lissotriton vulgaris. The sequence continues at coordinate 1,549,879,203 of NC_141696.1, read as the reverse complement.
GTTTTGGGACCCCCCTTTTTTCTCGGCCCCCCCTTGATGAAACCCCCCCAAATTGTCAGGGGCTGCTCAGAAACAAAATGTTCCATTTTCCTGAAAATTTCAGCCAATTCTGTCCACAAACGCTAAAGTTATTAGACATAGAATTTTCAAAAATCCCATAGAGAAAAAATCCTAACTATATATACCTACTGGCGACCGCCAGTAGGTAATATATATATATATATATATATATATATATATATATATATAAAAATGCACGGATGGCGTGCTTCCGCCGCTTGTACAGTGGGCGTTCGACAGGGTCGCCAAGCCCTCAATATATCCAAGTCCTGGTTACACAATCCTTGCAGGAAAAAACCAGAGTCGAAGCCCAATTCAATTTCGAGTGCTTAAAGATTTATTTTGGCAGAAAAACAACCCTACGCGTTTCACAATCCTTGCTTTCCTGCAAGGATTGTGTAACCAAGAATTGGATATATATATATATAAATATATATATATATTACCTACTGGCTATCGCCAGTAGGTATATATAGTTAGGATTAATTCCCTATGGGATTTCTGAAAATTCTATGTCTAATAACTTTGGCGTTTGTGGACGGAATCGGCTGAAATTTTCAGGAAAATGGCACATTTCGTTTCTGAGCAGCCCCTGAAAATTTGGTGGGGTTTCGTCAAGGGGGGGCCGAGAAAAAAGGGGGGTCCCAAAACGCGTTTTTCCCATTCATTTTTCCATAGGGCCTTTGGCCTCACTTTTAGCTCGAACGGCTGAATGGATTTGCACGAAACTTGGCAAAATTGTAGGGACTGGTAGCCCGATGTGCCTTTGCTAGGTCTCAATATATGTGCTTCAGTGGATTTTGAGAAATTAACGTTTAAATCAAGATATATATCTGTAACAGCGCTCCGGGCAGCGATCCGGTCCGCTTACTTTTCGCTTATCGGAACTTTGCGCGCAGAAAGCTGATTGGCTCTCCGGTGTCTGTCAACATTCTAAACAGTCCGGAGCGGTCGCCATCTTGTCTCTCGGTAGGATCGAGAGAGAAGAAGAGGTGAAAAACGAAGGGGGAATTTAATGAAAGGGGGCAAGGTATCCCCCTCTTGACCCCCTAGGAATGTTGTTGGGGTTAATAAAGGGTCCCGTGGGGAAAAGGAAAAAAAAATGATTTTTCACGGTAGAAGCGCTTCACGGGCCGCGAACTGGGCCGCAAACTGGTAGCGAAACGGGAATTCGCCATTTTGTGCTTCGTTAATTAAATTACTAGGTATAAGGGGGTGCGGGAGACGTATCCTAATCCCCTATGTTTCCTGAGGGTGGCTGAGGAGGCTGATATATGTTGATACATCTCTTCCAGCGGCTGTGCGTGAGCTTTTTTTTATTTTGCTGCGTGACAGTCCGGAGCGGCCGCCATCTTGTCTCTCGGTAGGATCGAGAGAGAAGAAGAGGTGAAAAACGAAAGGGGAATTTAATGAAAGGGGGCAAGGTATCCCCCTTTTGACCCCCTAGGAATGTTGTTGGGGTTATTAAAGGGTCCCGTGGGGAAAAGGAAAAAAAAATGATTTTTCACGGTAGAAGCGCTTCACGGGCCGCGAACTGGGCCGCAAACTGGTAGCGAAACGGGAATTCGCCATTTTGTGCTTCGTTAATTAAATTACTAGGTATAAGGGGGTGCGGGAGACGTATCCTAATCCCCTATGTTTCCTGAGGGTGGCTGAGGAGGCTCATATATGTTGATACATCTCTTCCAGCGGCTGCGCCATCTTGCCTTTTTTCCAATGCCACAATTTTGTCGTGCACGGCATCCATTTTAGATGCCAGGCTGGTCCCAGGCTATCACCTACCCCTGCGGATGTAGTTTATGGCCCCAGCTGTAGAGAATTCAGACATGCCAACCCTCCCGATTCAGGCGTGTGACTACTGATTTCAGTGCTAGTCTCCCGCCTCCCGATTTCTGCAAGCAAAAACCCGGGGGCATATTACGAACAACTAGCGATAATTTTTGTCTCTAACTTGTTTAGAGACAAAAATTATCGCCGCACATCGGCGATTTTTATCGCGGATAAACCTTGCTATTATCGCAGAAAAGTCAGCGATATTCATGTATTATCGAGCAAATGCTCTTAGCCATGTTATCCACCTCCCATTGGATAACATGGCTAAGAACTGCTCAGGGCAGGTGTTAGATTTTGGAGATATCTCCAAAAGTTGGTAATAGAAGGTAGCGATGTTAGGGACTGTTTTCAGTCGCTAACATCTTGGCACGCCACTTTGCATGTCATTAGTGATAAGTATCACTGACATGCAAAGCGGGGCCCAAGATGGTCGCTATCTCCTTTTAGCTGTCACTAACTGGTGTTAGCGACAGCTTGGTAATAGGGAGATAATTTTATCTCTGCTTTCTTGGCTTTTTAAGCCAAAAAAGCGGAGATAAACCCCCTTGATAATATGCCCCACGATTCCTTGGGGGTTTCAGCTGACAGGGCTTGGTATTGTGTTACATGGTAATTTTTCCAGGAAACGTCAGAGGGTCGATGCAGGGGTTCTAGAAGAGGTGATAAACCATTTAAGCCTCATGAACAAGCGCATGGTCTTTTAAAGATTTGTGAAGTACTCGGAGCGGCGGTGTGTGTGTTTCCTCTTTCAGGAGCGGGCGGGGGGGCACTGCCAGCAACTTGCCAGGTCAGGTAGTGTTCAACACGTGCATCACCCTTTCTCTGCTTGCTATTGCGCTCCATGCTTCGGAAAGGTAAGAAAAAGAACGTGCATTTGAGTTTGAAATGTCCGATCCTGCAGCAGCACACTTCCAAAGCCCACACATGACAATAACCTGATTCAAGGCCCCATTCACCCGTTTTTAAAAAAATAGATAACACTCCAACAAAGTAAGGTTATAAAACTTTATTAACTATTAACTTTAACGAACGGAACAAAAACTAAAAACATTTAAACATTTCTCAACACAAAAAGCAACAATGGTTAGAAGCTGTCTTTTGTGCGAATAGTCCCAAGGCAGCACAACGTGCAGAGTTCTGGACGGCACCCAGGTGATGTCGCCTGGGTGCCGCACTGGTTTAGGGATCCTACAATGCTGCTCCGAAAATTGGCGTGGGGCGTCCCGGGTGGGGCGGGGGGAGGCCTCGTCAGTAGCGGTCTGTTGTGCGAATAGTCCCAAGGCAGCACAACGTGCAGAGTTCTGGACGGCACCCAGGTGATGTCGCCTGGGTGCCGCACTGGTTTAGGGATCCTACAATGCAGCACAGAAAAACAGCGTGGGGCGTCCCGGGTGGTGCGGGGGGAGGCCTCGTCAGTAGCGGTCTGTGTCCAGTGTCACATGGCTGACACAACATGTACGACAGGCACCCAGGTGATGTCCAGTAAACTGCCGCACTGGTTTTGGTATCCTACAATGCTGCTCCGAAAATTGGCGTGCGGCGGCCCGGGGGGGGGGGGCGTGGGGGAGGCGGCGTGAACGGGCCTCCCCAGGTGGCGGCCATCTAGCTGAGTTGCGCCCGCTCTTGCGGTTACAGCGTCTCGCTCACCATGTTGTTGAGTTGCTCCCACTCTTGCAGTGCAGCGATAGGCGGCTGCCACATGGCTCTTAAAATGGCGGACGGCTCCTCGGTTTTGGGCCTGGTCCACTGAAATGGCCCTGGGACACTTTGGAACTCGGACGCTTGCCTGCTAGGGCTTGGGCTCCATTCTCGAAAAGCGTCCCCTCAGCCGTGAAGATTGTACAAAAGTCTTGGGGGCCCCCGACTCTCGCAGGCTTCCGGTGGGGAGCGGCTGCCATGATTGCTCGCGGAATGACCACGACGGAGCCACGAGATGGTGGTGCTCTCATGCTGACGCCAGCTTCAGTCTGAATGATCCAGAAACAAGGTGGGGCTTTCATCGTTTGGGAAAAAAAAATGTTCTAAACCAATGAAAAGTGTTATTTTTAGGTCATATGACCAAGCCTTCCATCTTTAGGAAACCAAAAGTAAAATGAACCAATGAAAAGTTTTATAAACAAGTCACATGACCTGTTATGCGGCATAGGGCTACAAAAAGCGTAGAAAATCCGTTGGCATGTGAGGCGGCGTCAGTAGCGGACCGATGTGCGAATAGGCCGAAGGCAGCACAACGGGCCGAGATCCGGATGGTACCGAGGTGGTGTCCAGCAAATTGCCGCACTGGTGTGGCCATCCTACAATGCTGCGCCGAAAGACGGCGTGTCCAGCTGAGTTGCGGTCACTGTTGCGGTACAGTGACTCGAACGCGCCGAGATCCGGATGGCACCGAGGTGGTGTCCAGCAAATTGCCGCACTGGTGTGGCCATCCTACAATGCTGCGCCGAAAGACGGCGTGTCCAGCTGAGTTGCGGTCACTGTTGCGGTACAGTGACTCGAACGCGCCGAGATCCGGATGGCACCGAGGTGGTGTCCAGCAAATTGCCGCACTGGTGTGGCCATCCTACAATGCTGCGCCGAAAGACGGCGTGTCCAGCTGAGTTGCGGTCACTGTTGCGGTACAGTGAGTCGAACGCGCCGAGATCTGGATGGCCCCGATGTTGTGTCCAGCAAGTTGCCGCACTGGTGTGGCCATCCTACAATGCTGCGCCGAAAGTCGGCGTGGGGTGCCCCGTTGGCTTATGAGGTGATGTCAGTAGTGGACCGATGTGTGAATAGGTCGGAACCAGCACAAGGCGCCAAGATCCGAATGGCAAGTCCTGGATGTTGAGTGCCTCAGTTGAGAGTTCTGAGCAGTGCTTGTAAGACTGTCTGAAGCTTATTTGCACCTGCTGCAGCTTCACTAGGTCCGGCGGAACTTTTTGCCTTTTCCTTTCTGCTTCTTTTCCTACAATCCGTTTCATCTGAAGACACGATCAGGTCCCTGAATGTGTGCAGGGGGACGCTATTGATTGAATGAAAATGGCGGCTTGACACAAAGCTGACTCAAGCGTTACTGTTGGTGCTATACAGACAAAAATTGGTTTTCAGTTTGTACATTCTTCAAGTTTTTTTTTTCCATCCAAGTCTGATTGAGAGTTTGTAGAAAAATGGCTTCAGATTTTCCACATACTACTCTTCAACATTCTTCCTAAATGTAACAATGTGAAACTCACTAGGAGAACGGCTGTTTCTGTTTCCTTTCAAAATGCTGCCAACAATATTTTCTGAATGGAAGACACCATCTTGTAGCATAAAGGGCCGAAAGGGGTTCTGGTCTGGCCGATGGTTGGTGGAGACATTTTGACTATATCTTGGACCTGCCCGGCCTCGCCCAAAATGGCGCCGGTATAAATGGGACTCGTAACTCCTTGCCCGCAAATGTATATCTAGAAAATGTTATTGTAAGTGGCCCTGTTCTATTTTAATTACAAAATGTATGTCCACCGATTCCGCGACTGTTAGACACCTTAGTTCTTGCAACCTAATGGCCCGCTCGTTACGTTCCTCTACAGTGTAAATGTCTCCTCATCATATACGATTTCAGTTTGCTCCGTGGCCGGCCCACGTGGTTATAGGCCCGTATTTGTATACTGACATTTTCACAATAAAGGTTTTTAAAACAAAACACGGTAGTAGTATTTACATTGGTAAAGTTTTTACTTTTAGTCACTGTTTTCGAATCAGTAAAAGGCAAGTGAAATAAAGCAGTCCAATTACATGACGGATAAAAGGTTTTATATGTAGGAACGCAGTAAAGATAAATGGTCAAGGGCAGTTGTGTTTTTCATGTCTGCAACATAAAGTGATCGATAAGAATCTGATAATCAGGCGTATCGGCGACTAAGACAGCAGGCCGAATCTCTTTTACTCAACGGCTCCGTCATGGAAGGAAGAAACGCCCTTTTTCTCGAAAAAGGAATATATTTTACTTGCAAGACAGTTGTAAATTTTCCGGGAAAGTACATTAGCCTGGAATATTATAACATATGTTTGAAAAAAAAATATTGTTCGAAAATAATAAAAAGCGTAATTTTTAGGTCATATGACCAAGCTTTTCATCATTAAATTAACAAAAGTAAAATGAACCAATGAAAAGTTTTATTAACAAGTCACATGACCTGTTATGCTTACGTTACGCGCTGCGCGCCGCGCCTCGTATCGCTTTCGGGTGCGCTAACGCGGCGTGTCATAAAACGCATTACGCGACAACGTAGGTTAAGAATATAGTCTAAATGTCTCCACCAACCAGCGTTCAGAACACAACCCCTTTCAGCAGTCCAAAAAGTTCTGTTAAATGAGAACAGAGGGGACAGGCAACAAGAACCATCAGTCAAAGAGGGGAGGGCAAGTTCTTCTCTTCCGGGTCATGTTGGGGCGCTACCGGAACTGATCGAATTGGTAGTCTATAGTGTTTCTGGATGTTTCAGACTTAAGCAGGCGTCAGCATGAGACCACTACCATCTCGTAGCTCCGTCGTGGCCATTCCACGAGCAATCATGGCAGCCGCTCCCCACCAGAAGCCTGCGGGAGTCGGAGGCCCCCAAGACTTTTGTAGAATCTTCACGGCTGAGGGGACGCTTTTCGAGAATGGGACCCAAGCCCTATCAGGGAAGCGTCCGAGTTCCAAGGTGTCCCAGGGCCATTTTAGTGGACCAGGCCCAAAACCGAAGAGCCGGCCGCCATTTTGAGAGTCCTGTGGCAGCCGCCTATCGCTGCACCGCAAGAGCGGGCGCAACTCAACTACATGGTGAGCGAGACGCTGTAGTCGCAAGAGCGGGCGGTAAACAGCTGAATGGCGGAAGAGGCACAGTGTAGCAAAAGCGGGCGGAATGGCAACTAAAACGATAAAGGGGCGCCCCACTACAGCTTGTCTTCAGGTCAAACGGATTGTGGGACAAGGTCCAGAATTGAAGAGTCATCAAAAGGCAAAAAGTTCCGCCGGACCCCGGGAGCCGGCCGCCTATGTCGGGGGCGATCTCAGGCTACACCAGTGCTATAAGACTTGGGGAGGGTGTCGGAGCCATGCGTCTTCTCCGAGTCCATGGCCATCACACCGCCCCTCAGGGGCCTCCGTCAAGCTGTTTAGGAAGGTAACATATCACATTGTTTTCTAATGCAGTCAGGTCTACAAACGACACTCACTTACTTTGAGAATAGTGAAGCTGCAGTAGGTGGAAATAAGCTTTAGACAGTGTTACAAGCACTGCTCAGAACTCTTAACTATGGCACCCAACATCCAGAACTTATGCTATTTGAGAATGGCAGTGACATCGAAGCATCTCAGGGACCAAAACCATTAACGTACTTTCACGTATGAAAATCTTACTTGGGGAGGGGGCAGGAGCGAAGCGCCCTCTCCCAGTCAGCGCCACCACACCGTATGTTGAAAATCTGAAGCCATCGTTCTACAAAGTCAACCAAACTTGGATTGAAAAATCTAGAAAAATGTACAAACTGAAAACCAGTTTTGGTCTGCATAGCAACAGTAGCAACGCTTGAGTTAGCTTTGTGTCAAGCCGCAAATTTGATTCAACAAAGCACAGACATTGAAAAAGGCTGAAATTCAGAACTCTAAACTATGGCACCCAACATCCAGGAGCTTGCCATCCGGATCTTGGAGCCTTGTGCTGCTTTCGATCTATTCACACATCGGTCCACTACTGACATCATCTTATAAACCAACGTTATGTAAATAGTTTTTTAATAAAATGTTTTACCCTGTTTCTTTGCTGGTGTGTTGTCTATATTTTTAATATTTGCATAGGGTTTGTCGTTATTTTGTGCGGGATGGGTGATGGAGCCGAGCGGTCTTGCAGCCCTCATGGTGTGGAGCTCAGTTCATCTCACTATTTTCGTATTTCTCATGAAGGGTTGTTCCTAATATTTCTATTTTAGCGAGGTCAAAAAAGAGATCCAATTAGTGGCCTACTGATTTTGCTTGATTACTTTTATTTTTTTACACGATTTTTCACTATCTGCAAAGACTAAACAGAGTATTGCGACTTTGTGCTTGTTTGTAAATAGAGAATGATCCAAAGAGAACCAATTCTAAAACAGTAAATGCTTGGACAACAATCAATCAAATGGAGAGACAAGGAGGCACGACGGATTACAACGGGGGTAAAGGCCTGCGTTAACTACCCTTCAGTATCTGCAAAGAGAGAGTACTACTAAGACAAAAGAGGGGAGGGGGGGGGTGCAGCGTTCAAAGCACATCAGCGTGCATAAATACGAAAATGTTTTTATCTATCACGTACTTGACATTTTAAAGCTTTTCATATTTGCTATTAAAAAACCAATGAAATTCACAGAAAAAAACATAGGTTATAGTGGATATATAGTTAGGAATTTGCATTTACAAAACCTTGAAAATTCAATGAAAAAAACATTGGTTTTAGGCCATATATAGTTAGGAATTAGCATTTACAAAACCTTATTTTACTCGCATAAAACCATTGAAATTCCATATATAGTTAGAAGCGCTAACTATATATCGCGCACCCGCAATCCACTGCTGATGATGTCACATATTACATCATTCATGACATGGTCAGTGACATCACTGATGACATCACTGATGACATCTCAAATGACATCACTGATGACATCACTGATGACAACTCAAATGACATCACTGATGACATCTCAAATGACATCACTGATGACATCACTGATGACAACTCAAATGACATCACTGATGACATCTCAAATGACATCACTGATGACATCACTGATGACAACTCAAATGACATCACTGATGACATCTCATTTGTCATCACTGATCACATCACTCATGTGATAATACAATGAACCTCTTCAGACTCTAATATAACCTTACATACACTCAGTATAAACAGACACTCACAGACTGTCACTCATCCATGGAGTTACTCACACACCTAGTCAGTCATGCAAAGAATCAATCACACCTCCATTTCCTCAACTATTCAGTTATACACATCTTACTTATTCAAACATATAATAACACATATTTACTCTCTTATATAATCCCTGATACAAGCTCACAGTGATCGATACAGCCACTCACACATTCACTGGCTCTTATGTTCAGTTATTTATATATCTCAACTCTCACATGTATTGTGTTTTACATACGTACTTACTTGCACATGTAGCAATGAGAAATCCATTCACTCACCAACAGACCCATGCACAGTCAACCGCCCATATAGCTGTTTCCACATGCACTCTTGAACTCATACTCCTAGTGAATCAACTGCTTACACATCTATGCACAGAGTCACGCACCTCCCAGCCACCCACACACACACACTCAGCCTCCCATTCAAATACTTGGGCAACCAATCAATAACCCATATGGCCACTCTTATAGCTACTGATCAACACATGCAGCAGCTTACACAACAACAAACATAATGATGCACAAATTAAGACAGTTTAGTCACTAACCCATGCACTCAGTGAGACACATTTAATCACTCACTCATATAGTCAGTCATGCACCTACTAAATTCTTCATCCAGACACTTATACATCCACTCATTCTTCAATATGTAAAACATATTTAAACTTTACAGACACATACAATCACTGGATGTTGTCATCAGTGATGTCATCAGTGATGTCACTGACCATGTCATGAATGATGTAATATGTGACATCATCAGCAGTGGATTGCGGGTGCGCGATATATAGTTAGCGCTTCTAACTATATATGGAATTTCAATGGTTTTATGCGAGTAAAATAAGGTTTTGTAAATGCTAATTCCTAACTATATATGGCCTAAAACCAATGGTTTTTTCATTGAATATATATATATATATATATATATATATATATATATATATATATATATATATATATATATATATATATATATATATATATATATATATATATATATATATATATATTTTACCTACTGGCGGTCGCCAGTAGGTATATATAGTAAGATTTTTTTTAATAGGGATTTCTGAAAATTCTATGTTGAATAACTTTGGCGTTGATAGACGGAATTGGCTGAAATTTTCAGGAAAATGGCACATTTTGTTTCTGGGCGTCCCCTGAAAGTTTGGGGGGGTTTCGTCCAGTGGGAGCCGAGAAAGAAGGGGGGTCCCAAAACGTGTTTTTAACATTGAGTTTTCCATAGGGCGGTTGGACTCACTTTTAGCTCGAATGGCTGAATGGATTTCTATGAAACTTGGCAAAATTGTAGAGACTTGTTTGCCCGATGTGCCTTTGCTAGGTCTCAAGATATGTGCTCCAGTGGATTTTGAGAAATTAATGTTAAAAAATATATATATATCTGTGACAGCGTCCCGGTTAGTGCCCCGGTTCGCGTACCAGAAGCTTAACGGAACTTCGCGAGGAGAAGCGGATTGGCTCTCCGGTGACTGTCAACATTCTAAACAGTCCGGAGCGACCACCATCTTGTCTCTCGGTAGGATCGAGAGACAAGAGGTGGAAATAAACGAAGGGGGACATGAATGAAAGGGGGCAAGGTAGACCCCTCCTGACCCCCTAGGATTGATGTGGGGGCTATTAAAGGGCCCCGCGGGGTAAAAAAAACAAAAAAAAAACATTTTTTCGATTTTTCACGGTGGAAGCGCTACCCGGTATGCGAACCGGGTAGCTCACCGGTAGCGTAACGGGAGTCTGCCATCTTGTGTTTCGGACTAATTTAGTCACAAGATGGAGGATAAACAATGTTGGGAATGGGTATAAGGGGGCACGGGAGACATATCCTTACCCCCTAGGTTTTCTGAAGGTGGCTGAGGAGGCCCATATATGTAAAAAAAGCGCCTTTTTTTTCCTAATTTTTGCACGGTTAGCGCCCGGTCCGCGCACCGGGTAGCGTTCCGGAAAGCGTAACAAGGGGAAAACCAAGGGAAACAGTAAAATAATATTGGTGGGTTATCCTGGAGGTGACGCACCTCAGCAACGCTATAAATTGATTGGATGCCACCTCTGCATGTGGCGGTGCATAGTATAGTTTCCAAAACTATACTTTTTGTCTGTGCCTTGGGACAGAACTGCATCGCAATGAGGCATGTCACCAGCCGGGCATTGACCTTTTTTTGCCCTCGAGGGTAAGAAAAAAATTGCCATATAAAATGGTCTAAGCGGTGGGATTGCCGGGGCTCTTCACGCAAGAACTGCCTCGGCTCTACCTCCTCTTCCTCTTCTTCTTCCTCTTCCTCTGGGTTTGGAAGGAACTGTGCAGGTGGTCCTTCCTTCCTAGGTGGTTGTGGTGGTGGTGGGCGTCCACCAGCTGCAGCTACTACAGATGCCATGACTGAACAAGCAGAAACAGGTCTTCCTCTCACAAAGATGAAAGTCAGAGTGAGGAAAAAAGGTGGGGGCTTTCATCATTTGGGAAAAAAAAATGTTCTAAACCAATGAAAAGTGTTATTTTCAGGTCACATGACCTGTTACGCTTACGTTACGCGTCCCACTCCGCGCCCGGAGCAAATGCGGCAGTTGCGCTAACGGAACATTTCCCGGTGCGCGGATCGGGTCGCAGCACCAAATTGAGCTAACGGGAAGCTACCCGGTGCGCGGACCGGTAGCGAAAAAAAAAATTATATACATAAAAAAATTATATTAAATACATAAAAATATATTTTTCCTTTAAAAGAAGAATACATTTTACAGCTTTTGATATTTGCAATTAAAAAACCATTGAAATTCACTGAAAAAACCTTAAGTTATAGACCATATATAGTTAGGAATTAGCATTTACAAAACCTTGAAAATTCACTGAAAAAACCATAGGTTATAGACCATATATAGTTAGGAATTAGCATTTACAAAACCTTATTTTACTCACACAAAACCATTGAAATTCGCATATATAGTTAGTTGCACTAACTATATATCGCGCACCCGCAATCCACTGCTGATGATGTCACATATTACATCATTCATGACATGGTCAGTGACATCACTGATGACATCACTGATGACGATGATGATAAAATAAGGTTTTGTAAATGCTAATTCCTAACTATATATGGTCTATAACCTATGTTTTTTTCAGTGAATATATATATATATATTATCATAATAAACCGAAAGCTTTATATTTGAAGTGTTTTCGATCTGAATGTCTGTTTCCACTCGAGTATGAATAGCGGAAGCACCCTGTGTCCTCAGTCCCCGGGGCCGCCCCTGCTCGTTCTTTATATATAATTAAAGAAGCCCGTTCTCCCGAGTGAGAGCAAATGCGCGGTTAAAGTACTTTTAAAAGTACAGGGAGCGGAAATCCCAGCTCCGAGGCAGCTCACCCTTGATCCTCGTTCAAAACGAATATGTTTCATTGTAGCGCCTCGAGGCGATGGAGTCTGCCCCTGACCTCTCAACATACCTGCACTTCTTCCATCCACCGTGTTCTCGCTCTGAGGCCTGATGGACGCGGGTTTCCTCCCACGGGAGTTTCTTTCTAGCGCCTCAAAACAAATCAGCTGCCCCACTGAGCCCAGGCAGGCCACGGTCCTCGCCTCGCGTGTTAATGCAGCTTCCTCTTCCTGATATACACATTAGGACTACAATATCCATCCGCCCCAGCATCGAGTTCTGAACGTGTGGAATCAATGCGCCTAGTGAACACAGCGCTACATGTGCTCTGACAGAGCCACAGTATCTGATGATAGCGGTAACAGGCTCGAATCCCTGGAGTGGGGGATAGGGCAATCCCAAACATTTCGACCAATAGTATCTGGGTGCAATTCATTGTTTGATCCCATTGGAACATTTTTGGATTATTATCTTCAACAATTTGTTCAGTAATGGTGCACCTATATTCGAGACACTACCGATTTTTTGAAAAAATTGAATTGCATTCATCAAAATGTATAGCAACACTGGATCATGTGTACGATTGACGTGACGGCACTGTACACTTCAATTTCACATGAAGCTGGTCTAGAAGCGGTGGAATGGGCCCTGTTGTCAATGGAAGATTTGGATGTGGATAAGGTGTTTTTGTTAAAGCTTTTACATTTTTGTTTACACCATAGTTATTTCCTCTGGCAATCTGATTTTTACACGCAATTAACAGGGACATCCATGGGCTTTTTGGGAGCCCGGGCTTACACCAATATTTTCATGCCTAAATTCGAGCATGAACATATTTTACAAAACACTGATGGCATAGCACAATATTCCCGTTACATTGATGACATTTTTGTATTATGGACCAAATCACAGCAGAAATTGGAACAACTCATATCTGAGATAAATACCAAAGATCCAAGGATCAAATTTACACACAACATAAGTACAGTTCAATTGAACTATCTAGATGACCTGATCAAAAAAGACACACAAACAGCGAATCTAAACACCGAAGTATACATTAAACCAACTGACCGGAACAGTTCCCTACATTTGACCAGCTTTCACCCTCGGAGTTTAATACACAATTTGCTATATTCACAATTCATCAGAATCAAACGAATATGTTCCGACCAGACAACAGCAGAAATGAAAGCACTAGAATTCAAACAGAGGTTTATGAGAAGAGGTTATCCAGAAGAAGTGGTGCCATCCAATCTGGATAGGATGAAGAATAAGAATCGAAATGAACTTTTCAGGACATGCAAAAAACCAGCGTCTAAAACACTGACATATGTATCAAAGTATTCAAAAAGCTCTAAACAGATACAGCAAATATTAAGGAAAAGATGGGAATTATTGGAGCAAGAAAATGACTTTAATGGGTTATTTCAAGAAAAACCTACGTTCGCATTTACTCGGGGTAGAAATTTGCAGGGACTAATCTCAACACCTAAGACAATTGATATGACTCAGTACAAAGGCACGCAACGTTGCTTTAATTGTACCACCTGCAATAATATCTCATTAGGACAGTATTTAACACACCCGCATACAGGCAAGAATATACGACTTTATCACACATCAGACTGCAACACAACAAATGTTGTTTACTGCTTGAAATGTCCATGCGGACTAGCTTACGTCGGGAAAACTGAACGGAAGTTCAAGACTAGATTGACGGAACACAAAAGTAACATCAGGACTAACAACAGGAGCTCCAGTATAGCATTACACTGGCATGATGCCAGACACACCATTTCTCAACTACGTGGTCAGATAATTGAAGCGGTCAAAAATCAAGAGGGTATAGTTAATCACAAACGATTGCTACAGCGAGAGAATCACTGGATCGAATTTTTAGGAACAATTTCCCCCAAAGGGTTAAATGACCGTGTAGATTACAGTTGTTATTTATGAGGATTGACTGCGTAACATCTTATCCCTCTAAACACTCAGTTCACACATTGGGATATGAATAGAGGTCCACCTGACAGATACACTCCTTATGACATTGGTCTACATATCAGAGATCCTAGAGTATTGATCATATCAGGCGGTTTCCCTCATTTACGTGTGTACAAATACGTACTATTACTGTCTGTGGTATATACTGACGTGCACCCACTGTATTTAACGTGACACATTCTAACACTTTATATTGTGCAGGACGTCTTCCATTAATATGAAATGTAAATACATTGTGTTGAAATTACAAATGTACATTATTTCAGTGATAATCGTGTGTAATTGTAATCATGACTAAGTGGAATCCATAATGGGTTACTACACACACACTATACTTTACATATACATATTTCTATGTTTTTTTTTTCGGTTATCATACATTACGATTGACTCCTTCATTTACATGTTACATCGCTACAATTTTGGATCGGAGTATTTTTTCCGTGTTCAGAACAGATTTCCCTTAGTCTTTCTTCGGGTACACATTTAAACGAGCTTCGGCATGTCCTACTTCGTTTTCTATTGTATATCTCCATGGCAGTAGCTCATTGTTTATTGTCCTCTGTTTATTTCCATTGAATCAGTCTTACTTCTATGGGCATGATTCTGACTATCTCGTCTCACTCGGCAACAGCACTGACTGAACCCCACACGTACGGCGTCGATTCCACAGATTCTCGGTAAGCCAGCATGTTCTTATTCGCGGTCATCTCACACGTTTACGGGCCTTTACACACATAAACTCACGCAGCATTTTTATTATTTTTAGAGTTCCTGTTCATACCAGGACTCGGCGTTCCATCACTGCATTTTCATGATTTGGTAAGCACTGCTTGTTCTCGAGCTCAGTGTTATTCTTGTTTACATTGTGGCTCATTAACGGTATATCAAACATGCTTGTTACTGTTTTAGGACACGGACGCTTTTCCCTCCATTTGGTTGACGCTGGTAAGAATCTCTCTTTAGCACGCTTATGCCACATTGTATTCTTACCGGACACTGCGTCATCTATATATATTTAACCACAGGGTCTATGTCCCTATGTCATTACCATGAAGGGATGATATATAACAAGGCTCAACAGGTGAGCGTTTCTTTAGACAGTATCTAATTATCACCATCATTTACAGTCATATCAGATTTTGACACGTTGCATGGGCATATAGATATGGCACACACGGCTGATGTAACTGCATATTATAACACAGATGTGTTTTTGCACAATGTAACAGTGATATAAGTCATAATTTTGACACGATCTGTTGTTGAATTCAGGGTCTTCCATTTTCAGCAATATAATTATGTATATATTTTGTTTGTGTTACAGATTTACCCAGGACGAAGGGATATTTGGTCCCAAAATGCATTGGGTTTATTTATGATTTTTGGTTGAGCTTAATGTCAAATGATTTGATTTTCTTGCAATCTATGTAAACTACAAGAATTCATTTGTGGAACACGATTTTCATGATGTATTATGAAATATGATGTTATAATATTTGTAATTCATTTGGTTGTGGACATTGCAAAATGATTCAAATACAGCAATGATCAAAAAACAATGTTTTGCATTAATGGTGTAAAGAATTCTTTAAGAGAAATTTACAAGTAAGGTTTCATTCAAGGTAATAACTACCATAAGGGCACAGTGCCACCCACACACAGGATTAATTTTCTGTTTTACACATCTGTTAATCCCAAACATGGAACATAGGTCAGGACTAGTCTTAGCAGCACATGAAGGGCTCTCCTCTGCACATGCAGGAGTTTCAGCCACAGTATTGTTGTTAAAACAGAGATACTGGTGGCCGCGCATGAAGAAACAAATTAGAAACTATGTTCTAGAATGTGAGATATGCCAAAAAATGAAAGTTTCTACAGTGAAACAACCTGCGCAGACGCCCCTTCTGAATTCAGATAAACCATTAGCATGTGTTTACCTGGACCACTGTGGTCCCTTACAGAGGGATGGTAACTATAAATATATCATGGTCGCAGTGGATTCCTGCACAAGATTCATTTGGATGTGGCCCCAGCGTTTGGCTGATGCCAGAACTGTTATAAAAGATTTGCAAGTCTTTATCGGCACATACGCAATTGGCATGCTACATTCTGACCAGGGTCCTGCGTTTAGCTCCAAAGCTTACAAGGAGGCCATGGCTTGCTTGGGCGTTGCATTGCGGTTTTCGAGTCCCTTCTATGCTCAGGGAAATGCGGTAGTGGAGAGAAAAAAACGTGACATAAAGTAATCTATAACAGCTAAGGTATTAGTTTCGGGTGACGGGTGGGTCAGACATCTGAAATAGATCACTGAAAAAATATAGAATACAAAAATATAGATGAAAAAAATAACAAAGAAAAATATAGAAAGACAAAATATCAAAGTCCTATCTACAAACAGGTAAGTACAACAATATTGAATCAAAAATATCGAAAAAATATATATACTTAGTCAAAATATCGAATTTATTTAAATATCTTAAAAGTAATTTAAAATTAATGAAATAATACCTATAATTAATTAAAACATACTTAAAAATACTTAAATAACTTAAACATTATTAAATAATTAATTTAAGCTAAAAAATATACAATTAGATTTTTTAACACACATATATATTAACATAATATTAATTAAAAATATACAATATTTTTACTGTAGTATAATTTCAAGACATGGGGAAACCTGAGTATTTTACTGCACCAGAGGGGTTATGTAAGATTTCGAGGAAAGACCTAAAGAAAAACTGTTGGTACCATCTGGAATCCCTGAGGCTAGGGGTAGAGTTGAACAAGGGTTCGGTTGTACGGCACCAAATGTTGCTTGTAGCGGGCAACATGAAACCCTACCTGAATTGGTGCACCAAGGGCTTTGATAGGTTTTTACTCACTAGGTTTAGATTTGACATTTTCTTTCGCCTAGCTTCATTTCCACATATTAACGACTGGTCCAAAATGCTCATTAAGTGCCCATGTGATGGGAGGGCCGAACAATCAACCCTCCACGTGATTTGCTTTTGTGGATTTTACTGTAAAGAGAGAGCCCAATGGATTAAACCACTTCTGGAAAAATATGGTACATGGGACCAGTGCCGCCCAGCTTTACTGTATCTCCAATCGTTACATGACGAACTGTGTGTGGCCACTATGGTTGGTTTTTTAATGAGTGTTTTCAGAAAAAGGAAAAGTTTAATGTGCTCTTAAAACCACTGTACCCACAGCCATTGTTTTAAATGTAATGTTATATCTGTGTACATTATGTATTGATTCTTTGACGATGTTGCTTTTATGATTTTAAAATTCTGCTAAAATCGAATAAAGCTTTTCTACTACTACTGTAGTATATCAAGAGGTTAAAACTTACTATTACCACTCCAGCAACTGCAACAGTAGAGTAAACGTTGGATAGTGTAGGGGTAAAAATTACTATTCCCACTCCAGAGAGTGCAACAGTAGGGGAAGCGTTGGATAGCGTAGGGGTAAAAATTTACTATTCCCACTCCAGAGAGTGCAACAGTAGGGAAAGCATTGGATAGCGTAGAGGTAAAAATTACTATTCCCACTCCAGCAAGTGCAACTGTAGGGAAAGCGTTGGATAGCCTAGGGGTAAAAATTACTATTCCCACTCCAGAGGGGCCAACAGTAGGGAAAGCGTTGGATAGCGTAGGGGTAGAAATTACTATTCCTACTCCAGAGGGTGCAACAGTAGGGAAAGCGTTGGATAGCTTGGGGGTAAAAATTACTATTCCATCTCCAGAGAGTGCAACAGTAGGAAAAGCGTTGGATAGCTTAGGGGTAAAAATTACTTTGCCCACTCTAGTAAGTTTAACAGTAGCGAAAGTAAACATTTAATATATTAATACAAATAAATTAAATATTAATACCAATACCAATAAAAAATAAATTAAACTAAATTACAAATTTAAAATTATGTAATATTTAATCAAATAAAAATACAAATAAATATTAGTTATTAAAATTAATTTCCTAGTAATACAAATTAATTACCAAATAAAAATTAATTACCAATTAAAAACTTTATTAATTACAAATTAATAATTAATTAACAATTAATTCAAAATAAATACCAATAAATAAATTAACATACTTAATAATTACAATTAAATTACTTCCCACCCTATTCCCCTATAAACCCACAACCCTGTACAGAAATATTTAACATAATTGTTAATTAACAAAAATTAATTTCCAAATAAAAAATAATTAATTACTAATTAAAAATTAAATTACACAAAAATTAAATACCATAAAAAAATACACTTAAAAAAATTAGATATTATTAAAAATTCGATATATCTTAATTACTATATTATATACGTCGATATTTTAACTTTCTATATTTTAAAAATCGATAATAAATTACTTACCTTCAAAACGATATTTTTCACCCCTATATTCTGTCCATTCGATATTTTGTCCATCCTATATTTTTACTTCGATATTTGTGCCCTTCTATATTTTTGAATCGATATTATGTCTGTATACCCATCTAAATAGTGTTCAACGTAGTCTTAACAATCTGCCAAGAAATTCTCTGGGGGAATCACTCTATATGAACTAGAATGCTTATCCAGGACCTTGACTGTCAAACTTCAGTGGTGGAGCAGAAATCCTTTGATATCAAAGACCGTTTGGCTGTTTTACAGGACTTAAATAAAACAAGAAGAATTCTGAGTAACACAACACAAAGCCCAATGACCACTGAAGAAAAACCACCTGCCCCAGCAAGACCTGTCTGGATTCCAAAGATTGGGGATCTAGTCAGGGAAAAGATTACGGTAAAGGAGGAATTTGGGCCTTCTTATAGAAAAGCTGTACCTGTCTTAGCGATTCTTGGAATAAGATCAGTATTACTACCGCCGCTTGATGGAAAAAGGGAGAACAGAACAGTATCAATTGATCTGGTAAAACCACATCATGTGGCCGATAATAAGTAGTAGGCCCAGTAGACTCCCAAGAAGTAGCAGACGACCAAATCTAGCTACTATTCAAGAGGTTATGTTATGTTATGTTAAAAGATTTATACCGCGCACGTACACCGAGACGGTTTCTTGGCGCTCATAACAAACATAGCTAGCCAGGGCAGGAGAGTTACTCAAAAGCCACCTTGAAAAGGTGTGTTTTTAGGGTTTTGCGGAACAACTCATATGAGGTAAAATGACGAAAGGAAGAAGGGAGGGAGTTCCAGTAGGAAGGGCCTAGGAAAGAAAAACATGATCCTCCATGTTTTTTTCGGCGGAATGATGGAATGCAGAGGAGATTATTGGCAGAAGATCGTAAGTTGCGGGTAGGAGAATAACGCTTAAGTTTGGAGGAAATAAACTCAGGGGCCTGGTTATGCAAAGATTTGAATAGGGTGCAGCCTAGCTTAAAGGAACATCGTTTAGCCACAGGGAGCCAATGGAGGCTCCTCAGGAGGGGGGAGACATGCTGGTGTTTGGGTTGGTGGTACACCAGGCGTGCTGCCTGGTTCTGGATCAGCTGAAGTTTATGAAGCTGATAGCCAGGAATCCCCACATACAAGATGTTGGCAAAGTCAACTCTGGAGATGACCAAAGCCAGTGTTACTAGAATGAGTGACTCTCTGGTTAAGAATCTGCAGATCTTGCGAATCCTGCGTAGTTGGAAAAAGCAGGAAGATGTCACCGCTGAGATCTGAGGTTTCATGGAGAGATCCTCCGAGATGATCACTCCTAGGCTTTTCACAGAGCTGACCGGGCAGGGGGGGAGACCCAAAGAGGGGGGCCAATAGTTGTCATCCCAGGGGTTGGACGGACCACCCATCAGGACAAGTTCCGTTTTAGACGGATTCAGCTTGAGCTGGCTGTGAGCCATCCAGTCCGAGATGAGTAACATGGTTGTTTGGAAATTGAGGCAAGAGGAAGGTGTAACGTCCAAAGGAAAGATCAGTTGTAAATCATCGGCATAATTGTATATTGTAGCAGAGGAGTGGCGAAGGGAAGCCATGAGTGGTTGCATATAAAGATTAAAAAGGAGAGGAGAAAGAGCAGATCCCTGGGGAACACCACAAGTGAGGGGGAGAGAAGAAGCAGAGAAGGTGGAGAGGTGGACTGCCTGGGAGCGGTCCTGCAAGAAGGATTGAATCCAGTCAAGGGCAGTGCCCCGAATGCCGGCGTTACTGACACGGTCGATCAAGATAGTATGATCGACGGTGTCAAAAGCCGCCAACAGGTCTAACAGAACAAGGGCTTGGGGGATATTGTTGTCGGCCCCAGTTCGAAGTGTGTCCATCACAGCTGCAATCACCATCTCCGTAGAATGCAGGGGGCGAAAGCCCGCCTGCTGGGGATCAAGGAAGAAGGAAGACTCAATAAAAGCGCTCAAACATTTGGTGACGTAGGTCTCCAAGATCTTTCCCAGGAAAGGAAGAAGGGAAATGGGTCTATAATTGCTTAGCACTAGGGGGTCTGCACTGGGCTTTTTCAGGATAGGTAACACTACCGCCTGCTTAAAAGCTTCTGGGACGACGCCTGATGTTAAAGAGGAGTTGAGAAGGGCTAGAGCGGGGCCAGGGCGGTGCATAAAGATTTCTTTGAAAATATGTGGGGGGCAGCAATCCTTCGGGGACCCGGAGCTAACTTTGTGAAGGAGACTGTTAAATTCAGTGATGGAAATGGGAGGGAAAGATAGAAATTTCTGAGAATTTTCCGGGGGGAGGGGAAATGATTTGGAAGGAGAAGGTGGAGAGATATTGTTTTTGATGGTGGAAATCTTATCTTGAAAGAAAGCATTGAGCTCATCGCACAGAGCCTGAGTGGGAACAGGTGGGAGGGTGACACGATCGGGAAGGGAGAGCTCGTTAACTATTGAGAAGATGTCTTTGGCTCAAACTGAAAGACTTATCACCTTTGATAAAACTGCAGTAAGAAAAGAAGGACTTTGCAACACAGCCATGGAACTCGTCCCTCTTAATACCCAAATATCAGTTTGTGAACAAACTCCTGTCTACAATGATGTAGAATCTGACTATACAAACATGTCAAAGGAGGAAGCTACTACATTGATCTTAAAAAATCCGGATGCAATACCAACTATTGGCAGAATTGCCTCTGGCTATTTTATCAACTTCGATAACTGTTCTGAGGATCCCAGTGAACCTGAGACTACGCCAGTAAATAAAACTTTCAAAGAAAAAATAACAGAACTCTTTCATCAACTTATCTGGTTTCACCATGGGTTGAAATTTGGATTGCGTTAGGTGTACTTTTCCTCCTGATCTGGCTCATTCTTGTTTTAAGTTTGGGTGGAATGATAGATGGAAAATACTTTACAATGGACACAGCAAGTCAGAACATCAACTTACTCCTGCAACCTTACAAATCATCTCATCGTGAACGAAGAGACCTGTCATCAGTAAAAATCACAGCCGTTCCTATACCTGGTGGTATAGCATGGGACACAACTGATTATGACATTTATGGCCAGGTGGAACTGTTAAAGATTCTACACCAGTTTAAGGTTTCTTTGAGTGACTTTGTCTCGCCCAGCACATTTTGTGATGATTGGGACTTTGAAACTGTTAATAATATGATGTCAGATTTAGAAATGTCAGCAAAATTTCAAAAACATGAACACCTAGAAGGTTCAACAAGTTATGAAGAACTGTATTGTTATAATCATTTTGGGCACCATTATTTGCACAAATCTGTAAATCCTAGAAATGTTTTTCTTAAAATCAATGGGAACATTGTCCAACGCCGCCAAAAGGCAGCTCTAAGACATTTTATGACAAATTTCCATACTTTACAGGTTTTAATATATCAAACCCAGAAACATTTTATTTAACCCCTTGCGTGCGGCGGGAATTCCCGGCTCATGCTGACTCCGCCTTGCGCGGGCGGAGTCATGACGGAACGGTTCCGTCATCAGCACAGCTCACCCGTAGCTGATGACGGAACCGCTCCGTCATCAGCATGCAAGGGGTTAAAAAATGTGAATAAGACAGGAATGAAAACAATGTTGACCAACACTAAACAAATTTATTCTGCAAACTTGTATGCTCAACTGTCTAGATTAGGGTATAACTTTTGGAAAGACACCATTGAGAAACTGTCTGGGGCACAAAAGAATGGCAGGTGCAGGGTTTAGAAGCCTTGTTCAGAGCTTGCATTATACCAGAACAAATTATATTTTTGAATGACACAGTTCAACAAATATCCTGTCTTAGCTTAGCTAAGATAAAAGATTTAAACAAACCGTCCATACCTAAGCCCACGCCTGACAGTAATAACACTTCGGATGAGGAGGTAGACGTAAATCAAATTTTAAAACACAACAGAACCGATCCACCGATCCTAATTGGAAACAATGGTTAATCTGGCCCATACTTACAAACAACAAGAGAGAAAGGGAGAGTCACGAACACTCTTAGTCCCCAAAATATAATATGTATCAACAACAAAAGAGTGTTCCTGTTCTGGTTAAGGTGGAAAAAAGCACAGAGCACAAGAAAACAACAAAGCCCTATAGGTTTGTTAGGAAAGCCCTCACTCACCGACCTGGTCGGTGACTTGCTTCATCATCGGGCCCCACCGGGTGTGACCGAATGCCACCCCGGTGTGCTGCGACGCCAGAATTACTGCGGAGCTGGTTTTGTGATGGGAGGGCTATGTGAAAAATTACGTGAATAGTGTCAAGTGGTGAAATTAAAATTTGCCTTGTATGTATCAAAAATTTAATTTTAATCAAAGACCATCAAGGGCAAGGTTAAAAAATGTGTTGGTGAGTAGGGCCAACTAATTGGATGGTCTTACTCCCACTAGCATTAAGTGAAAATGTGAATGGTCAACATGGACATGTTTCAGCCGGTGTGGTATCATTAACCTGGCATTCGTCAGGACCTATGGTGTAAAACCTCGGCGGTATGGGCACTCTAAGGCCCACCCAACCAGAGGACTTGAAAGTTAAAAGTCTGTGAAGTGCAAAAAAACGGGGGGGCGGGCTTCACCACCCGAAGGTAGGACGCACACACCTCCAGCCTCTAAATTTTAGAGACCAAAAATAAAAGGCACCTGTGAGGGTTAAAAAACAGACAGACAACACAAGACAAACAAACAATTAGAATGTTTTGTCGATTGATTTGGCCGATTTCAGTTTATTACTTGTGCTCATAGTGCCAGGGTGCACAACTCATGCATAATAGCAGAGGTGCGTGGCTCTGCCAGTGGCTGAGGCTACATGATAAGTCATATTGTTAATGTGGTGGCACTGTCAAGGTAGATTGCCAATTTTGCAGAATCTAACTGTGTAAGTGCACAGGGGAGGGTTGTGATAAGTGAAAAGGGAGGCGAAATGGCAGTGAGAATAATCACGCAACATTCTATCACTCATCGATCAATGGGCCAAATGGCCAGTGGCCAGTCAGCAATGGAGCAGTAAAAGAGGTGAGAAAAAGGAAGATTCTCACTTCACCAGGGATGAAAATCCACCCCATAGACCGCGGGAGGGAGGGGACGGCGCATTTGGCACATCCTACAAAGCAAAACAGAGGGAGGAAAAGGGACACCAAACCTGGTCAACACGCAGTAAATAGTACTTAGCTTTGTTTGATCTCTCAGCCAGAATCGTACTCACGCCCACGGCGTCCGTCTCCTGCAGGTAAGCCTAATCGCCCTCAGGACCGGGTCTCGTCGATCCGGTTGGGAAGAGCGAAGGCGGTTTTATGTGTTGCCGGTAAGGAAAAGGCGCGATAGCGCTTCCGGGAGTGGAAGCCTACGTAACGCGCATGCGTGGAGGCTGTCAACACGGACTAGACTGCGAGCCTGATCCGGGCAGAATACTCACTTCCGGAGATTTAGGCGCGGAAGAAAGCGCATGTGCAGGCTTGATTAGCATGGCAATTCGGGTCAGTGACACTGATCGTGATGCGCATGCGCAGACGGAGTGTGTCAAAGATGCAGAGAAAGTAAAGTAAAAAGTAAATAAAAGTGCGCAATTGGTTGTAGTGCGCGTGAAGGGTACACACAGAGTCAGTTTAACATACAAGTGGCCCATGAGTTCGGGTAGAGTATTACCTGAAAGATTAAACAGGACCAGTTGTGTAATAAAACTAGTATCAGAAAGTTAAATAGTTCAAGGGACACCGTTACAGACAGGGGGAGTTAATGGGAACAGATACAGATCATGGGATTCAGATGTTTATTTCAGAACAGAGCCCCAAGGTATGTCGTCATTGAGGCCATTGGTATGGGTGCCCAGGCGGTACACCCAACGCTGTTCCTTTTCAAACAGTCTCTCAGATATATTGGAGCCCCCAACGATTTGTTCAATCACAGTCCATTTCAGGTCGTTGGTGGTGTGATTGGTTTGGAGGAAATGGTCACTCATTCTTGTCGTCGCTTTTTTGCACCTAATATTACTTCTGTGCTCACATATCCGTTGCTTAATTTTGCGGGTTGTCATTCCAACGTAACGAAGTGAGCATGGGCAGGTGACGAGGTACACAACATTTACAGAATTACAGTTAGTGTGGGCTTTTTGCCACCAGGTTTTCCCGGGTTCAAGAGTCAAAGATTTTGTAGGGGTTGTCAGATGACAGACAGAACAGTTTGAGCAAGGGAAGTGGCCCGTCACTTTCGGAAGATTCCAAGTGTCAGTGACACTCCTCATCGGGGTTATGGGTAGTATTTTGGGTCTGGTGTGGACCAAAGCATCCTTGAGACTGTGCCCTTTCTTAAAAGAAAACAGTGGTTTTTGCCAGTCCTTCTTGATGCTGGTGATGATTTTCCAATTCTTGTTTATTGATTTTTTCATTTGGTTGGATAGTGCACCGTACGTGGTTACACACGTTAGGGGGACTTCCGTTGTTGTTGTTTTTGTGATCGGTTCCAAAAGTGCTTCCCGTGGTTGGTTCCGTGCACGTTTGAAGCCTTTATTTAGGAGGTGACTGGGGTAGCCTCTTTGTGTCAACTTGGCTGTTAGATCAGTTGATTGGCATTTAAAATCAACTAAGTTGCTGCAATTCCGGCGGATCCGTAAATATTGTCCGTACGGGAGATTCTCCCTTAACGGGCGAGGATGAAAGCTGGAGAACTGTAACAGATTATTCTTAGCTGTGGCTTTGTAATGAGTCTTGGTAGTTAAGGTTGTTCCACTCTTAGTGATAACCACAAGTATGTTTTTAGCCTCGTGCAATAGTGGCACATTCTGTTATAAATTCTCTGGGGGTGTTATATTCCCAAATGGTAGAGTGCAGGGCAGCCTTTATTAAGGTATTAAAGGCTGCCCTGCACTCTACCATTTGGGAATATAACACCCCCAGAGAATTTATAACAGAATGTGCCACTATTGCACTGAAAGAAAACTTCTTCTCTTACCAAGGGCGTCTCTTTCTGCAATGCTCGGGTACCTCGATGGGCAGCACATTTGCCCCCAGCATAGCGGGGTTGTATGTTGCAGATTTCGAGGCTAAAAACATACTGTCTATCAACAACCCGTTCTGCAGAAACATCACATACTGGAAAAGGTACATTGATGACGTGCTGCTCATCTGGAAGGGCAGCATGGAAAGGCTAACGGATTTCCTCAGCTGGCTAAATACACTTAACAGATACCTGAAATTCACCCATACAGTGAGCACTACGGAGGTGGTGTTTCTTGATGTGGTTATCACTAAGAGTGGAACAACCTTAACTACCAAGACTCATTACAAAGCCACAGCTAAGAATAATCTGTTACAGTTCTCCAGCTTTCATCCTCGCCCGTTAAGGGAGAATCTCCCGTACGGACAATATTTACGGATCCGCCGGAATTGCAGCAACTTAGTTGATTTTAAATGCCAATCAACTGATCTAACAGCCAAGTTGACACAAAGAGGCTACCCCAGTCACCTCCTAAATAAAGGCTTCAAACGTGCACGGAACCAACCACGGGAAGCACTTTTGGAACCGATCACAAAAACAACAACAACGGAAGTCCCCCTAACGTGTGTAACCACGTACGGTGCACTATCCAACCAAATGAAAAAATCAATAAACAAGAATTGGAAAATCATCACCAGCATCAAGAAGGACTGGCAAAAACCACTGTTTTCTTTTAAGAAAGGGCACAGTCTCAAGGATGCTTTGGTCCACACCAGACCCAAAATACTACCCATAACCCCGATGAGGAGTGTCACTGACACTTGGAATCTTCCGAAAGTGACGGGCCACTTCCCTTGCTCAAACTGTTCTGTCTGTCATCTGACAACCCCTACAAAATCTTTGACTCTTGAACCCGGGAAAACCTGGTGGCAAAAAGCCCACACTAACTGTAATTCTGTAAATGTTGTGTACCTCGTCACCTGCCCATGCTCACTTCGTTACGTTGGAATGACAACCCGCAAAATTAAGCAACGGATATGTGAGCACAGAAGTAATATTAGGTGCAAAAAAGCGACGACAAGAATGAGTGACCATTTCCTCCAAACCAATCACACCACCAACGACCTGAAATGGACTGTGATTGAACAAATCGTTGGGGGCTCCAATATATCTGAGAGACTGTTTGAAAAGGAACAGCGTTGGGTGTACCGCCTGGGCACCCATACCAATGGCCTCAATGACGACATACCTTGGGGCTCTGTTCTGAAATAAACATCTGAATCCCATGATCTGTATCTGTTCCCATTAACTCCCCCTGTCTGTAACGGTGTCCCTTGAACTATTTAACTTTCTGATACTAGTTTTATTACACAACTGGTCCTGTTTAATCTTTCAGGTAATACTCTACCCGAACTCATGGGCCACTTGTATGTTAAACTGACTCTGTGTGTACCCTTCACGCGCACTACAACCAATTGCGCACTTTTATTTACTTTTTACTTTACTTTCTCTGCATCTTTGACACACTCCGTCTGCGCATGCGCATCACGATCAGTGTCACTGACCCGAATTGCCATGCTAATCAAGCCTGCACATGCGCTTTCTTCCGCGCCTAAATCTCCGGAAGTGAGTATTCTGCCCGGATCAGGCTCGCAGTCTAGTCCGTGTTGACAGCCTCCACGCATGCGCGTTACGTAGGCTTCCACTCCCGGAAGCGCTATCGCGCCTTTTCCTTACCGGCAACACATAAAACCGCCTTCGCTCTTCCCAACCGGATCGACGAGACCCGGTCCTGAGGGCGATTAGGCTTACCTGCAGGAGACGGACGCCGTGGGCGTGAGTACGATTCTGGCTGAGAGATCAAACAAAGCTAAGTACTATTTACTGCGTGTTGACCAGGTTTGGTGTCCCTTTTCCTCCCTCTGTTTTGCTTTGTAGGATGTGCCAAATGCGCAGTCCCCTCCCTCCCGCGGTCTATGGGGTGGATTTTCATCCCTGGTGAAGTGAGAATCTTCCTTTTTCTCACCTCTTTTACTGCTCCATTGCTGACTGGCCACTGGCCATTTGGCCCATTGATCGATGAGTGATAGAATGTTGCGTGATTATTCTCACTGCCATTTCGCCTCCCTTTTCACTTATCACAACCCTCCCCTGTGCACTTACACAGTTAGATTCTGCAAAATTGGCAATCTACCTTGACAGTGCCACCACATTAACAATATGACTTATCATGTAGCCTCAGCCACTGGCAGAGCCACGCACCTCTGCTATTATGCATGAGTTGTGCACCCTGGCACTATGAGCACAAGTAATAAACTGAAATCGGCCAAATCAATCGACAAAACATTCTAATTGTTTGTTTGTCTTGTGTTGTCTGTCTGTTTTTTAACCCTCACAGGTGCCTTTTATTTTTGGTCTCTAAAATTTAGAGGCTGGAGGTGTGTGCGTCCTACCTTCGGGTGGTGAAGCCCGCCCCCCCGTTTTTTTGCACTTCACAGACTTTTAACTTTCAAGTCCTCTGGTTGGGTGGGCCTTAGAGTGCCCATACCGCCGAGGTTTTACACCATAGGTCCTGACGAATGCCAGGTTAATGATACCACACCGGCTGAAACATGTCCATGTTGAC
Organism: Lissotriton vulgaris; assembly: GCF_964263255.1. Classification (NCBI taxonomy): domain Eukaryota; kingdom Metazoa; phylum Chordata; class Amphibia; order Caudata; family Salamandridae; genus Lissotriton; species Lissotriton vulgaris. Next base: position 1,549,851,017 of record NC_141696.1, on the reverse strand, counting down.
CATTCACATTTTCACTTAATGCTAGTGGGAGTAAGACCATCCAATTAGTTGGCCCTACTCACCAACACATTTTTTAACCTTGCCCTTGATGGTCTTTGATTAAAATTAAATTTTTGATACATACAAGGCAAATTTTAATTTCACCACTTGACACTATTCACGTAATTTTTCACATAGCCCTCCCATCACAAAACCAGCTCCGCAGTAATTCTGGCGTCGCAGCACACCGGGGTGGCATTCGGTCACACCCGGTGGGGCCCGATGATGAAGCAAGTCACCGACCAGGTCGGTGAGTGAGGGCTTTCCTAACAAACCTATAGGGCTTTGTTGTTTTCTTGTGCTCTGTGCTTTTTTCCACCTTAACCAGAACAGGAACACTCTTTTGTTGTTGATACATAATCTGGCCCATAGACACAAATACCTGTCAAGATAGATTAATGAACAAAACAGAAGGGTTCAAAATCAATAGGCCAGATCCAAGATACTCCCAGAGACAACATCCAGTGATAGTCACCACATACAGTGTAGGAAAACTATGCTTTGATTGGCTACAGAAATCCACACTTCCAGAAATTAAACAATATTTATCTTTACTTAAAGAAGGCGTTGACTTACGAGACTTCTTTCTTGGTCCTCGTAAACAACGAAGCTTGGAAAATAACGCATATAGAAACTGCTGAAAAAATACGAGAAATTGATCGTATTAATTTAGAGAAAGCACTCTCTGTAGTGGACAATGGGTTAACGACTCTGTCCTCCAGAATGTATTCTTTGGACAGCATTGTATCATCTGCCATTGACATAATAGAGTAGGACTTGCTCATGTTACAACAAAGCCAGTCTCAATTACGTTCTATAATGCTGCTAGGCTGGACGTTACAAAATCTCCGTTCAGGCTACGTGCCATGGCGTCTAATCAATACCACGTCATTGTTTACTGTCTTTAACCTTACAGATAAACAAATCTCTTTGGCACAAAGAAGAGCAGACTATACGGTGCTGAGCATTGAAAAACTGGAAAGATTACCATAAACTGTTTCTGAGAAGCCTGTCGTTGAATGGATAATACATGGCACCATCACGATACCAGTGACGATTTTTCCAATTTCAGCATTGTCTACAGCATATACCAGCAGGCCTTTATGAAAGGTTGGGTAAAGGATACATTAAGTCAACCTGGACTTTACCATACACACACACAGATGTTGGAGTGGGGGAAAGGAGGTATTTCTTAGTACAAAAAATTATAAAAACTCACTAAGAGGTACACATTTATGTGAAGGTATTAATTTACATGGAGCCTGCGAAGGGTCTTTACATAACCTTTCTTGCCATATGCATGGTACTCCAGCGGCCGTGATAGACCCGATTTTCAGGCAGCTTTCCAATGGGAGCTAAGTTATGCTCAATGAGCACAGCTGTTGTGGCATGTTGCCAGGAAAAGCCAATCTGGTTAGTCTGTCAGCCAGGGTCACTTGTTGTATGCAAGTATTGTATCCAAAAAGTAATACAACCAGGGAGTCGGCGTTATGGCGTTAACGGAATGTCTCTTCTATACGAATTGATACTTTAAGCAGAATGAAAGCCATTCTTTTGCAAAAAACGGTGCCACTGACCTTGTCTAGAGAAACGTATGATCTGCAAGTTGCAAGGACTTCTGCAGAGATACATGCATTATTATCAACAAACTGCCCAGTATATTTAGCAGAAATGTTAGGTCAAATATTAAACATGTCTGATACCAGTGGCATCGCACATGTATTTACGACGATCTTTTAAGGACTGTTAACACCATTTGAAGCAGTCCTCTGCATTTTTCCAAATTTTGTGCACTCTGTGTTCGGCGGCCTGCCTCTCATAGCAGGAATTCTATTTTTGTTCCTTCTGCTCCGATATGGCAAGTCCAGTCACCAACGATACCCAGACTACCATGGAACAAGCCCTCCTAGCCATGCGGTATCGTGAAAGAATTACATAGATTCTTGGCTTGGCTCGTTTAAGAGATCTGAATACCACTTGGTTCCTTTCATTCAGAGCAATCTGTTCTGCGATGCCTGCTTTGCGGAGAAGAATGCGTGTTGGACATCTGTCTTACACTTCCATCAGCACTGCCAACAGATGTTGACACCTTGCTGGGTCCTGTAACAACTCACACATCGTGTTGCCCCCAACGGCTGCCAATCCTGATGACGGCATTCATTGAGATCTCACCACCGAATCCAGCTATTGCTGAAGTACGTGGAACAAAAGGCACACAGGTACCATCAACATCGAACATTGCTAATGCGAATGACGCTGACGGCGATGCTTCACATCTATGCACATTTGATCTACTTGAAGAAGTAGTTCCACTTTCACCAACTGTGGTAGATGGCTTCTTTGCCAGCTTAGATGATTTGATGTTTTCTCCTGACACCGAGAATAACTTTTGAAAGTGCACACAGTGTTCCATGAACTGTGAAATTCTGCCTTCGGTTTTTCAAAACAAACCCTTTAACTTGGGAACTGTATGTTTTGGCAATCTACGTTTGAATTTTTTCTCTTTTTTCCTTTTTCAGAATAGAACCTTTTTCCCTTGGCACAAAGTAATCTGCTTAAAGTAGAACTATTCTTAGAGAACAAGAAATTCATTTGACACTTCCAATAGACAAATATTTGGCCTTATCTCATGAAAACGATAACATTTTATATATCATGCTATGGAATGGTCTCGACCTTTTTCTTCTGTAAATTTTGAGCCATTTCATAACTATCATTTTATGTTTTGTTTAGATAGTGTGTTTAATAACAGCTATTGCTTGTAAAATGTGTGCAGGACAGATACTCATGTATTTGTATGAACCATGTTTAATACATTTCATATACACATGCTTTAGTTATTTTTTTATGCTTATAGATTGAGTAATATTAGACATAATATGTGGAGTGGGTGTTGTATAGCGTTTTAGGACCCTAGTGTAATCTTCCCGATTCATGCCCTTATATAGGTATAAAATATCATATCCTAATATAGGCATAGGAATCATAACCATATTAAGACATAGCTCAAGTAGTCTTAATACGGCTTGTCTACTTCCACTAGTTCCACAAATCTACAACGATTTCTTGGAAAAACTCGCTTTCAGCAGTCAGGGACTTCCCCCTGCATGAATATTAATTTATCCAAGAACTCATGGAGTTTTCAGAGAATCAAGTCTCTAATGACGTTATGCTGTCCAATCTTACGTCAAACTCGGCACCTTCAAGGTATAAATATGCCCACACTTGTCCAAACAAACACACAGTGGTTTGGAGCAGTTCGACTATCTACTTGCCCGACGCCCTGCTGCAGCAAGTGCCTAAGGAAGCCGACCCTCCATCTGACGCACTGAGAGATGCTGTACTTTCTCCAGCAGAGAAATCCAGCTCCAGTGTTTTCAGGCTACCCTTGCAACCCGAGTCCTGAGAGAGAGATACAAGACCTCCTTCATTCCAAACCAAGGTACGGAGCTAATTAGACCCTAAGAGAATTCTTAGAATAGACTCTTGGCAAAAGAATACTAAACTTAAGCTACACCTCACTTACTTCTTCCCTTGTAATAGACCTAAGTTAGGTACACCAGGGTAGGCATATTTGAAAAGCACCAGTTGAGCATGTTTAGTCATTATTTATCACTGTATGTATTTTATGCACCTTAGATATTTTATGGCTTAGAAACCATATCATGCGTTTACAATATAATGTTATAATACTCTTCGTACTGTAGGCTTTGAACTTTACCACAAGTATTACGATTGCAGCAGTTCATTTCTTATGCTTGAGAAAGAAGACTGTTCAATAAAAACCTTTTATTGAAAACGCCCGTCTCTCTATTTCTCTGCACCTCTGGTGAAACGAAGCATGCGCGACTGACTGAGTGAAATAACTATCTATTGTTTCCGCAACTCTAGAGATTGATTTCTTATACTTGGGAAACAAAGTTGTCATGTTTAAAGTGGTTGTCAGAAACAAATCCCTTCTTGTTCATTCCAGAAAGTTTCTAGTGATCTCTGAGCTAGCTGGCACACCCATAATTAAGTCTTGTATATTCGGTAGAGACCTAGTCGACCTCAGTCCTACGTCTAAACTACAGGATACACTATTCCAATGTGCAGAGCATATTTGGAATATAGGAACTACACTACAATGTCACAAACTGGGGCCATTTGGCATAAGGCCACCAAGCGCCTGGGCTGGGTTGATAAACTTACAAAAGCTACATCACTGTGGTCCTCTTACCGGCTGGCATTGCTCTGCCAACCCACAGGGTTCGATAAATGGGACACCATTGGCATAACAAACATAGGAGACGTAATCTGCAGGGGCAAAGTTCTCACATTCAAAGAGCTGCAAACCAAATATGCTCTTGCACCAGGGGAGGTTTTTTGATATTTGCTGATCAGACACGCTCTTCTCACAAACATTCCAGATCTACCCTCCTTGCCAGACTCCTCCCCTTTAGAGGCCTGCCAGCTCTCAGAACTGCTCTTGACTAAGGCTATCTCCTGCACCTATCGTAAACTCTGTAACAACTAACCTGACTACATCTGGACTCTTCGGAACCGCTGGCCGACGGACATAGGACCACAAGATGACAAAGACTGGCAAGCAGCACTAATGTCCCCCAGGGAAACGGCGATAAACCACTGCTTTCACCTCATACAACTAAAAGTTCTAACCAGGTCCTACCTTACCGGGGTGCTCTTGGCCCAAATACGCAGCCGTACAGCTGCATTGTGCCTTAGAGGCTGCGGCCAAGGCAGCACCCTTGATCATATTTTGTGGGACTGTCATGAGATACGTTCTCTGTGGAGCAATGCAACTACAAAATGAGGGACACATTGGGTAAGCAGCGCCAATTATCACCACAGTTGGGGATTCTAAATATATGAGAGGCCACAGACCTGACGGAAATAGAGCAACAATGGGTGGCACTGGGGTACCTACTGGTAAAAAGGGCTATAGCGATGCTCTGGGGATCCAATAAACAGCCTTTGATGGTTGAATGGGTGGCGGAGATGGATAGATGCATGATAGTGGAGAAGGAGGTCTACAAACTACGGGGCTGCCCCAAGAAGTAGGACAGGAAATGGGATGGTAGAATGCCTTTAGGGAGGAAATTTGCACTTCACCGACAGAGGATATGTCACCATATAATACAATATAGTAGCCTCACAAATTTGGAATATCCTCTCCCTGCATATTAGACAGATTAAATCACTGCTCCCATTCAGAAATAGCTTAAAGACATGGCTCTTCCCCAGGGTTGAGTAATATGAGCTCCCCAAATCAGCTTATAGGATATCTGTTCTGCCTAGTGACAACTTGGCAAGTTGCAGCACCAAAACATACGCAGAGATTCTGGTGGCTCATCTGCACTACTTGTATGCCTCTGCAATTAATCACCAGGCTTTACCACCCTCCATGTGCGCTGTTAATGTGGTTTCCCTTTTGAAGCCGGGTAAAGATCCAAACTCCCCCGATCATATAGACCGATACCGATACTAAACGTCGACTATATAAGTTTGGCCAAAGTTTTAGTCAATCGCCGAGTGCCCCTTGTTCCTCCCTTGGTCCACCCTGATTAGAACGGGTTCGTGCCCCAATGAAACACGGCTCTAAAGATTTGGCGGTACTTTCGGGTAGCCGAGTACGCTCCCCTCAAATGGCCTCGATCTGGCTGCCTGGTGTTAGACCTTGAGAAGACATTTGATTTGCTTGACTGGAATTTCCTTTTCGCCTCCCTATCCCGATACGGTATAGGGCCTTATTTCCTCAGTATGGTTCAGCTGCTGTATAGGCGTCCATCCGTCGGGGTTCGGACGGGCCCCTACTTATCAAATCCTATCCACATACGGCACGGAACTAGACAGGAATGCCCGTGTCCCCCCTCCTTTTTGTGCTGGCAGTGGATCCGCACATCCGTGCGCACGTGGACATGGGATTTACACTTGGGGACGGGTCGCACGCTATTTCGCTATATGCAGAAACCTTACTGCTGTACGTACAAGACCTCCACGACATCCCGCTCTCCTGGGGTATTTCATGGAAGGCGTGCGTATGACGTGGTGATGTGGTATGATAACCCCTTTAGATACCTAGCTTTGCACATATAACGTGCTAAGAAGGATCTGTTTGAGGGGAATGTAACTGTTATTAACTCTTTATTGATTGGTTTGGCAAACCATTTACAATTTAAAACATGGCTAAATCGAACAATAAAATGACAGTAATAAATGTTAAAAACTATGAATTTAAAATTACTAAAAATTTGGTGAACCAGTTTGGATAATTATGTTCTGCTGGAAGACTTCGCTCTAGCTTTCCGATGGTCTAGACTCCGATCTGTTAACTCGACTGCCGTACTAAGATGGGGAGGGTTTAGATCTGAATATGGCTTCCAGTTGTTTTGACGATTTATGGATGAATTTTGCAAGCCCAATATTTAGCTTAGTCTTGTCAGGGTTGAGAGCTGCCATTATTGCTTTGCGGCAAGATCAAACTCCCAACATGATACATTGTCCTACCAGCTGTGACTGTTCGGCCATGATCAGTGCAGGGCATGCACAGACGATGTGTTCCATTGTTTCTGAATGGTAACCACACAGCCTACATTCAGTACTGCTACTTGGCCGGTGCCATTCGGGAAGGTTCTTCAAAAAGGGCCAGTCACCCATCCTCAGTGTTAAAAACTTATTTTTCCCATAAAGTGCGTATGTATTTGAAAAGATAGAGTGGCTGAGCACCCACTTTGAAATTGGAGATCACTGCCAGGCATGTTTCCTCTTTGACAGTGTTTCCCTGTCTTAGTGAAAGGACCACAATCTAACAGTTTTTTTAATGGCCATCTTCAGCACCAGATGGAAGGGGTTTGCTTCCTAGAGGTCTTTTGCTCCTAGTAACTGTAAACTGCGGTCCAAACATTGCTGATGCTTATGGCTGGTCTGGTTTTTCTGTATTTCCTGCCATAGTCGGGCCTCCAAGGAACCCTCCCGGGCACGGCGCAGTCTATGACATAGTTTAATAAATGCACCTGCCTCCACTCTGTGGTGGTCTTGTAATCCCAGTTCAAGTCTCACTTGGGCTGGCGAGGCAGATCTTGACAACCAAAAAGCTCTTTTCAAAATTTTGATTATTAGTTTGGTAATTAACACGTTGGTTGTGCCCTTAGTAACTTTATGCCCATACGTCAAGAAATTAATTACCTTAGCCTTCATCACTTGCAGCATGGGGGTTAGGCTGGGACCTAGTAACTGTTTTGCCAATTTTGCAGCAGCCACTTCTAACGACAAGGCTTTGGTTTTCAATGTTTCTTTGTGCTTGGAAATACTTGTCCAAAAAAGATGCCCATGTGTTTTTGTAACTAGGGGTTGATGCGAGCTTTGTGTCGTTGAAGTGCCACTTTTCTGTTGACCTTTTTTGCTTACCAAAAGATATTGTTTTGGTTTTCGACAGGTTCAATTTGAGGCAATTTCTTGTTGTGTATGGTAGCAGTTAATCCAATAGCCGCTGGAGACCCACTTTTGCGTGGCTTTACAGCACCAGGTCATTGGCATACAACAGGTTGGTAATGCGGGTCCCATCTAGTTGTGGGGGATGGCAGTTTAAGCTGTTGAGTACTGGGGAAAGGAAGGATATGAACAAATTAAAAAGAAGTGGGGCTAATACACAACCTTGTTTGACGCCAGTTTCAGTACGAATCTTCCTAGAGACATGGGAGCAGTCACCCAGCTAAATTCTTATCCATGTTTTTGTATGGAGTTGAATTATTGCTTGAAGAAGAGGCGGGGGTATGCCCCATGATTTTAGTTTCTGCCATAGCTGGTCCCTGGGCACACGGTCGAAGGCCGCTTTGAAGTCGATGAAAACAGCAATGCAGCTGGATTTGTTAAGCTGTCGCTTTCTCCATCAGAAGTGTTAGAGTTATCAGGTTGGTTGTAGTACCGGTGTTAGCCACAAAACCGGTCTGATTTAAAGGAAGGCGCGCTGTTATTTCGACCCGGGCCTGTAGCTCCTCCAATAGGATGGTTGCATAGTACTTAGATTCCACGTCGAGCAGGGCTACTTTTCTGTAATTTTGTGGCTTATTTCTCTTCCCACTTTTGTGAATTGGGTGAATGATTGCACCTCACCAAGATTCTGGTACCGTGCTGTGTAGACTTACAATGAAGAAATAAAGGGGTCAGGTATTCTGACCATAGGGTAATGTCTGATTTGAACATGGCCTGGGGAAGGCCGTTCGGGCATGGGGCTCCTTCAGCTCCGGCTTTCGTTATAAGGCGTGAGATCTTGTTTTTTAAGACATCTGGAGGCACCATGGGCTCTAGCGATATATTGAGGGGAATGTAGTCAGAGCTACTACAGCTATCCATTCACAAATGAACTTTTGGAAGACCCTCCCACTGGCAATCTCTGGCAGGGTTGCCCTTGTAAAATAGGTAGCTCTCCCTCGTCTCCTCTAACATTTCACTACCCTACCTATTATAATTTCCCCGTTCTTCTTTCGCAAATGGGTAAATGATAATAATGGTCTTTATATGGGGAACGTCCAGACACAGAGTATCTATGGGGAATTTTTATTTATCCACAGAACAGGGTAGGATAGCGGTGCCCAACTTTGATAACTATTACTAGGCCTCTCAGCTCCAGTTGATTGCCCGATGGCTATCATCTCGCTATCTGGCAGGCACAGCCTCACTGCAACATTCAATCCCGCACCAAACATTACTACAAATCTTTCACCCATGCACAAAGCCTAGGCCCATAGATGCGCTTCTACCCACTATAGCTTTCAAGTGTTTCCGTAGGAGGCTCTTCCTCACCAGGGCTCTCATAGCAGATGCCCCGCCATCCCATTATTGGGTACAACAGAAGGTGACATATACACCACAGCAACTGAATTGCATAACCAGGACACAGAAGGTATTCAGGAACTGGGAGTCCTTTACCGGGATGGCTCCCTTATTCCATACCAGGAACCTACATGTGATGGGAAATGAGGGGCACTTGACTCGTTGGTTCGCGTCCTCACTCCGCCAGCACACAGAAATTGACTTGACCCCCTGAAGTAACATTGGGAGGAGGCTCTGAGTAAAGTATTTACAGACAGGAAATGTATTGCAATTCTGAGAGGACCGACACGGATTCCACGCAATCAGCGCTTTAAACAAATTCAATTATTTATATTGCACCAGGCATACCTTGCCCCTCCCCAAATTAATAAGTATTTTGCCAGATCAGATGTGGCTTGCCCTAGGTGCCGCTTAGTGAATGCAGACATACTACATATGTTGTGGCATTGCCCTGACTTGCGTGGATATTGGGCCAATGTGACATCTACAGTAGCTACCTGCACCTCCGGAGCCACCCCCCTTCTCTGGGAGGCACACATACTACATTTGTTTAGTAGGAGAAAGAAGCACAGAGCAGCTACCCGGTTCCTAATCACCAAAAGGTGGAAGCCCCCGACGGCTCCTCATACCATATTCTGCCGACGTTCCTTACTTAATTGGGCCAGTGCGGAGGGGGTTGCATTCGGCCGGGATGAATTCCTTGGGATCCGTAAGATCCCGTTGACACACCACTGGGATGCTATAGTGTTGAGTTTGCAGGGCATGGATAATGTCATGGAGGAGGAGCCCCAAGGCAGGGAGCAAGATGAGGAGCCCAGCGCTTAGCAATTGGTAGTACACGCACAGAGCTGGCCTCACATACTAACATGATTTCACTTCACTTAGTTTCTGTCGGTCTGCTCTAGCATGGCCGTTCTGCTCTTTCCCCCTTTTTTTATAGCACATACGGCACCTGGTTTCAGGCAACTATCCCATCCCTTCTTTGGATCCTTTGCCCTCATTGAGTTGGACCCTATGGCCACAGTTTGACTAAATGTTGCCCCACGGCTAAGAGAGCTACGAGTTGGTACATCGCAATGCCTGAGACGATAATGCCGCAGTAATTGCAAGGACAATCCTCCAGGAACTATTACCAATAACTCATCTGAACCCACAAACATGATTACATAGGTTGCGTTCACAAGTTCCTATTTAACTGTTGGTTTGAGAAAAGTTGGTGTAACCCAAAATATTATTGTGATTTTTTGTTTCAGATTTTTAGTTTCATGTTTTGGTGTAACAATGTAAAGTATTTTTGAGTCAACATTTATTATTATTATTATATTTAAGCTTATAAAGCGCACAGCTACCCGGAGGTCTCCCAGCGCTAGAGACCAAAAGTGAGGGGAAAAGCAGATTGAAAGCTGAAGCGGCATTATTGGTTGAATAACCAGGTCTTGACTTCTCTACGAAATTTAAGATAACAGGGTTCCGTGCGAAGAGATTAAGGAAGAGAGTTCCAGAGGGATGGGGCCAGGATGGAGAAGGAGCGACCACCCATCCTGGCTCTCTTGACTCTAGGAACTTGAAACCTGTGCTGATTAGAAGATCGAAGGGTACGGGCAGGGCTGTATCGATGCACTAAAGTACTAAGGTATGGTGGGGCCTGGCCTGTGTTTATCCTGTGCATATAGCAGAGGGCCTTAAATTTCGTGCGGCTTTCAATACGTAACCAGTGCAATTTACGAAGTGAGTTGGAAGTGGGAGATGTGTTAGGTAGTTTACAGAGCAGCCGAGCCGCCATGTTTTGGACTGTCTGTAGTTTACGGGTTACCTCTTTGCACGCCCCCAGGAGAAGAATATTGCCGTAGTCCAGTCTGGAGGTGATTAAGGCCTGGACTACGGTTTTCTGGGTCTCCTGAGGGAGCATCCCGATGATCTTACGAAGCCACTTGATGATGGTGATGCAGGTGGGGGAGATTTTTACCACATGATGTTTCATGGAGAGTAGATCATCGAAAGTGATGCCCAGGTTACGAGCTGTTTTAGATGAAACGGGGAGCTTACCCATTTGTGTGGGCCAATGTTGGGGGCCCCACAGAGTAGTATTCTTGCCAAATAAGAGAAGCTCTGTTTTCCCCCATTCAGCTTAAGTTTGTTTTCGTGCATCCACTTGGCGATGTTACTAAGGCCAACACAGAGGGAAGAAGGGGTGGAATGGGAACCGGTTGAGATAGAGTAGATGATCTGTGTGTCATCGGCGTATGAGTTGATGGTTAACCCTGCTTGTTCTGCAATGTAGGCCAGAGAGCTGACATACTGATTAAAAAGTAAGGGGCTTAGGATGGAGCCCTGGGGAACACCATGCGCCAATTTATAGGTTTGAGAAGCAGAAGAAGGGGAGAAGACTTGGAAAGTACGGTCTGAAAGAAAGCTAACGAGCCAGTTGAGGGCTGGGCCGGTGATGCCAGATGATATAAGGGCATTGATGAGGATGGGGTGGGAGACCGTGTCAAAAGCGGCACTCAAGTCGAGTAAAATGAGTGCCACGGTCTCCCCCTCATCCACTCGGCAGCGAATAGTTTCTGAGACCCCTAACAGGATAGATTCTGTTGAGAAGCCAGATCTGAAACCAGACTGAGATGGATGGAGGATCTTATTGGATTCAACATGCTGGGTGACTTGTGTGATAATGTGCTTTTCTAGTATTTTTGAGAAAACAGGGAGGAGAGAAATGGGACGGAAATTGGATGGGCTGTTGGTGTCAGCATTAGCCTTTTTAATAGTGGCTTGATCATGGCATGTTTCCAAGCGGAGGGGACCTTGGCTTCTCTGAGGGAGGAATTAAGTAGATCCAGAATAATATTAAGAGAGGGGGTGTCCAGAATTTTTAACATTTGAGGGGGAAGTGGATCCAGTGGAGAGCCAGATTTAATGTTATTGATGATGTTGATGAGTGTCGAGCGGTTGAGAAGGTTCCAAGTACTAATTTGCTGGGCTGGTGGAATGTGGATTTCCTCTGAGTGTTCGGGTTCAGGAGAGATCACAGAAACCGACCTGTTGGGGGGGCTATTCAGTTGCAGAGATGTAGAGAGCTTGTCCGCAGAAGCCTCAGGGACACATAGGGTGGCCGGATCAAGTAGTTTTGGGGAAGGGGAGGGGGAAATCGGCTTGAAGCTCAGATTTAGCTCAGTTAATGTGGAGGCCGAAAAGATCCCAAACGTGAGATTTCACACATTAGAGGGAAGAGGTTATCAGATGGACAACGGACAAACAGCACTGTCATCTGCATACAGTGAAAGTAAAAGGAGACCATGTGGGAGTTTAAGTCCAATGTGCATGTGCCGTTCCTGGAGGTGCAGAACTAATGGGTCCTGTGCAATGATGAATAGGAGAGGAGGCAATCCTGCCTGGTCCATGTAGTGATAGGGAAGGTGCCAGTGTGGGAACCACTCACCCTAAGGCATGCCACTGGGTTAGAATAAAGGACCATAACTAGGGAAATGAAACTACGGGGGAGACCTAGCTTTGTCAGCCTGGTTCTCAGGAAAGTCCCCTCCAATCAGGCAAACTCCCTGTCACCATCTAACATGGCCACCGCTGCAGGAATAGCTGGGGAGAGCCTGTTCAATACAGCGGATATAGTCCTCAAATTGAGGGAGTTGGGGCAATGGGGGAAAAAGCGGCCTAGACAGGAGGGTTAATCGGCTCCATCAGAAATGACATTCTCATGGTGATGACTTTGGTTAAAATTTTGTTGGCTAGGTTGAAGAGGGAAAGTGGGCAGTAGGTGGGCCAAAATCGGAGATTCCTGCCAGGATTCAGGAGAAATGCGAGCACTGCCTCGTGCAGTGTGGGCGGTAGAGAGCCTGTGTCCGTGGACCTGTTTACCCTTATGCGGATTGTTAATTCTGTCAATATTCCAAGTGAGGAGGGGGATGTTGGCCACCATCTCCCGGCCATAACTTGTTGCCATTCAGAATAGGGGCATATGAGAATATGTGCCATGTCAATGCCCTAGCGTTCCAGGCATGTCCAGAGTTGCTGGGCATCTTGACAAAGTATCTGCAGCCCCAGCCCGCATGCTGCAATACCACATGGTGGTGATGTTGATGAACAAGCCTTCCCTTGAAGGAACAAATACAGGCTTTAGATCAGCAGGAAAGCTCACAGCTTCAGCAGGTTGACGTGGAGCTGAGACTCTACCATCGACAAGAGTCCTCAGTACTTAACCTCCCCTGCATGTTTTTAGCAGCTCAGGAGTGAAGCATCTGTCACTAAGGTTAGCTCCGAGTGGGGAAGGGAGCCGGGTCTACTGCTGACCGATTTGGGCTTCTTCATCCACCACTGCTGATCTTTTGCACTTGCTTCCGATATCTGGACCAGGTCGGAGAGATTCCCCTGATGCTGCGCACACTGGCACTTCAGGTCGCACTGCAGAGCCCGCATTTGCCAATGGACTTGTGTTACCAGCAGGAGGCCATGAGGCCTAGCAGCCTCAGTCTCACCGAAATCCAGGATAGAGGCTGAAACATCATAATCATAGCCTGAATAGTGTGGACTCGGTGTTGATGTATGTATGTATAGGCATTTATATAGCGCGCTACTTACCCGGAGGGTCCCAAGGCGCTTCGACCGCTGCGAAACCCTTCCTGGCTTCCCTGAGAGATGGTCCCTTAATAGGTATCTCCAGGGTGAGACCAGGCATCCCCGGCGGTCTGGTGGGGCCGTTAGTGAAGATGAGGCAAGCTAATGCCCAGAGTTGCCGAGTGTGATCGCTGATCAGAGTGGGCACCGAGGCGAGAGAATTATCGAGTCCGCTGACCCTGGTCCAGAAACCTGCCGCGCCGGGAATCGAACCCTGGTCTCGGGCCGTCCTCTGCTCTCGGGTCTGCCGCCTCTAACCAGTGAGCCACACTACTTCACTTCACTGTTCTGTAGAATAGGCCTGTTAAACCTTGCATCATTGGCGTGGTTTCCTATAACCTTTTGCCTTCTTACCTCCCTTTTTCAAACTTAATTGTTGTTGGTTTTAGGAGTCTGGGCACTTCACCAGTACCAAAGTGCATGTGCTCTTTACTCTAAGCAGGGTAACATTGGCTTATCCTCTATTGGCATATTTAATTTACTCCTAAGTCCCTAATAAAGTGCACTACATGTGCCCAAGTCATAGAAATCAAATGCTACTAGCGAGCCTGCAGCACTGATTGAGCCACTTAATCAATTAGCACTTTATCCATGGCTCAGGCCTGCCACTGCAGAGCATGTGTGTTCAGTTTTGAACTGCCATTATGACCTGGAAAGATAACTTACTTACCAGGCCCAAACCTTCCTTAATATTACATATCAGTCACCCCTAAGGTGGGCCTCAGGTAGCCCTAAGAGTAGGGTGCAGTGTATTCAAATAGAAGGACATGTACTTTTAAGTTTGACATGTCCTGATAGTGAAATACTCATAAATTCGTTTTTCAGTACTGCAAGGCCTATCTCTCCCATAGGATAACATTGTGACTGCCTTATAACGTTTTAGAAGTGCAGTTTATAAGTGGAATATAGGAAAAACAAAATTAGGTCTCTGGGCTCACAATTTAAAAACACAACTAATGATGAAGTTTATTTTTGTATTGTAGTTCTGAAAATGCCACTTTCAGTAAATTAGCCTTTTCTTACTTAAACTATTTGGTGCCTTCTGCCTGTATATGGAATACACTAATGTGGGGGACTGCTGGCTTTCTGCATTCCCTCTAGACAACTGCACACAAAGGAAGAGTAGGTGTGACTGTGCAGCCATCTGCAGGTTGATGGGTCATCCTGAGGCAGGGGGAGGAGCTGACACACTGCACCTGAAAGGGGTAGCTCCTGTCCCCATATAAATGGTTGCAGACCCTCCTGTAGTGAGTCTGAGGCCAGGGCAGGAAAGGCAGGGTCTTGTGCACTTCAGAGCATCTCTTTGATGTCTCCCTACTTCAAACGACAAAATGAATATAAGTAATGGACCTATGGCATTATGACTTCAGACCACTTCTGGAATGGAGGACATTCTACCAGGAAGAAGGACTGGTGTGCTGCCACGAGGGACTGCCACTTTACTGTAACTGCTTTGCTCTGTTGGCCTGCTGCTTCTTGCCTGGGAGTGAGAAGGACTGGACCAGATTCCCTACAGCCTCCAATAACTTCAGGTTCAAGAAATGTTATTGATAAAGACTTCTTTGAACTGATGAACTCTGCCAACTAAGAGTCCATCGTCAACTTTGCATCGATCGGAACAGACACATTTCCTTCAACGTCAACACAGCACCGCTTCATAGACATCCCTGCGCAACTCGACATTGAAGAGGGACCCGGCTGTGAGGTTTAATGACTCATTGCCTTCATTGTAAGGGGTTCAAAGACAACACGAGATTCAACTGTGAGGCTTGACATCGACGCATTGCATTCATCACTAAGGGGCTCGGCGACAATGCGGGATCCGACTGCGTGACTCGGAATAGACGCATCGTGGTTTTGCAGATGACGAATCCCCCAGAAAGATGCTATTTTCATTAGGACTGGCATGGCTTCTGTATCTGATCCATGCTTCATCGTGGTTAGCTAGAAGTTTCAGATTTACCCCGTTCAATCACAACCAGATGTCCCCGGTTGGCACTTTATGCTTTTAAGCAATATATTGCAGTTTGATCTTTAAAAACTAATATCTCAAGTTCTACTTATTGGACTTTTGTTGTTTTGGTCTTGTTTTACTCAGAAAAATATTCTCTATTTTCCTAAACTGCTTAAGTATTTTTGTGGTGTTTTCACTGAATTACTGCACAAAAACTTTACACATTGCCCCTTAAGTTAAGCCTGCCTTCTCTGTGCCAAGTAAATAGAGTGTGAGCACAGATTAATTGTTGCTGTGTATCTGACTTACCCAGTCTAGGATTCTGGCTCCTGCTTGGAGGGTGTATATGCCAATCTGAAACCTTGATTTCTAACAAGGCCTAAAACTGCATTGAATTCAGAACAACTTCGATTAAAAGGGGAGTCTGGTGCAACATCAGCACATTTAGAGTGAACCACTGCAATTGCAGGAGGTATGCCGTAGTCTAGATGTTGGAGGCATCTGCCTGGGGGAGCCCACCTTCAATCGCAAGTCATTGAAATAGAGAAAGACTGGAACCCTTGACTTCTGAATGTGTTTTGAATTCCCAACATCACCTTGGTGAGAACCAGAGGAGCACTCACAAGGCCAAAATGGAGCCCAGAGAAAGGATAATGCTCGTGGCCCACCTTGAATAGTAGGTAGTGCCTGAGCAGGCAGGACGGGAATGTGGAAGTAGCTGTCCTGCAAGACCTGAACTACCATCTAGTCTCCAGGGTCTAGGGCGGACCAAACCTGGCCTAATGTGTGAATTCTGAATTTCCCCTTTTTCAGGAAGAAACTGAGAGGGCACAAACTAGGGTGGAGGCTTCCATCCTTCTTGGGCACCAGAACGTAGCGGGAATAGAAATAATGACGTACTTCTGATGCCGGCACCCTCATGATGGCTCTTTTGGCCAAAAGAGTCTGACCTTCTTGAAGGAGCAGGTAGATCTGGTCCTGTCAGTCAGAGCAAGATGGCGGCATTGTTGGCTGGTTTTGTTAAAAGGCGATAGAGTAACCCCGCTGAACAATCTGAAGTACCCACTTCTCCGATGTTATAGACTGCCAGTCAAGCAGGTGAGGTGGGATCCTGCCACCAACTGTGTGCCCATAATGGCAAACTAAAGTGGTTTGGAGGCTGCGGCTGCTTGGGGCGGTTGGTGGTGGACTGGGTAGACCCCTGGCAGTGTTTCCATGGAGCCCACAAAACAACTGGGGAGCCTCTTGGCCTTGGTAGCTAGGGGGGAATGACGTAGCTGGTAGCAAAAGGCAGAGAATGGGATTGGCGCGGGGCATGGAGAGGCCCATGGAACTGGCAGTGGTTACGCTGTCCTTAAAGTGCTGCAGTGCTGAGTTTTCCTTTGTCGTCGAAGAGCCAGATACCATCAAAGGTCATGTTTATAAGGGATACCGGAACATCCCCCGAAAAGACAGTTGACCTCAGCCAGAAGTGGCATCTGAGTCCCACTGATGACACAATCCTTCTGCCTAGTGAGTCAGTTGAATCCAGTCCAAAGCGATGTGGTGAACTTTGCTGAGTTTCTGCCATTGCAATAGGCTGTGAGGCTTTGGTCTCGCCCCAGACCATGGGGATGACATGTGCAATCGAATTCCAAATCATGTGGGTGTATCAGCCCAAAAGGCAGCAGTGTTCATCAACCACAGTGCAGGGCTGGCGGAAGAGAACATCCCCTTGCCAAAGGTGCCCAGCCTCTAGAATTCCCTATCTGGAGGTGAGGTAGGGAACGTGCCAGGGTTGACCTTGGCTGTCGAGGACTGGACAACTCAACTCTCCGAGGTGTGGTGCTGTGTGGGGAAAACTAGGTCCACAGGAGTGGGCGATGACTGGCAACTATCCTATGCACACACACCCCTGTGCAAGGCTTGGCCCAGAATCTGAGCAGGACATTAGTGAAGGCTTTTTTTAAAAGGAGGAGAGGGTCTGAGGGGATGATTCCCAGTTAAAGCACCTCCATAAGAGGGCAGCACAGGTCTAGGATCTCAGCCACCCTTCTCACCACAATTGCAAAGGAAGCCCCTTTCTCCATATCCACACTAGGAGGAGAGACTAGGCCTGTTTCTGCAGTGGCGTCCAGACCACTGGCATCCGCCAGTTCCTCATACCAGTTATCTCCGGCCTCATCAGGGGGGTTGGTGTAAGCATAAGGATGCTCAGATCCTCCCTAATAATACTCCTTCCCATGCCGGTAAAACAATGCAGGGTCTGGTTCAGACTCAGAAGGTTAAGCTCTGGCCGGTGCTAGAGTTTACATCCAGCTCTGTATCTGGTATGATTATCCGGTCGGTGCAGCGAAGAACAATGTCACTGGAACGGGCACCAGAGAGAAAGTCATGGTCTAATGATAGGAGTCGTTCCGGATCTAAGGGCCTAAAACTGCTCCAGAGGGGTGTTCTTCCCCCAGAAAAGGTGCATGGCCTCATTAAAATTTTGTTGCTTGGAGGAGGCGCTCCGACTCCAGGAAACTCAGGGAGATGTGGACAGGACCCTGATGCAGGCTCTGTGTAGGAGTCTGGTCTAGAGTGATATCTTTCCTGTACCTCGTCTGATGATTTGGACCAGCACGGTGAAGTCAAAGGGCATTTCCAGCTCTTTGACTTTTTGGATTTCTTGTAGGACTAACCTGACGACTTAGAGAGCAATGATGAGTGCCTGGAATGGCTCTGTAAACGGTCCTGGCACCTTCCTCGCGATTGGGAACGTCGTGGAGGGGACTTGTGTCAAGTGACTGGGAGTTTTAAGCCTCAAAGAACACTCCCTCAGCACCTTAGGGTTCATGGGTGGCAGTCCTCACTAGTCGTGGTCCGATCAAAGCACCGAAGGTAAACCAGTTGGGAGGGTGGGGGGGTGGGGGTCACAGACAGCCCACAGGGCTTAAACACCATTTTATTGTGGGACATCCATACACACAATGGGAGACAAAGACTCAAAACAAAAATGTGTCAAAATAATGCTAAAAAGTTGTCTAAAAGTGGTCTGTCATAACTCACTTTGGATCTGAGCAAACTGGCATGGAAAGAAAAGAATGGAGACCAACGTGCTAGGGTGGCACCTATACAGGCACTACACAGTCCAGCCGATGCGGAGTAAATCCACACCACCTACCGATGTTCAGAGTTATTGCTTTAAAAGGTACTGGATCCAGTCTGACACCTAGGGACTTTTCTAAGGTAAGGACTTTGCAGCTAGAAGTCTCTATCAGATAAGCACCTTTACATTTCATGAGAGGAGCTTTATACCGGTTGTAAGGGACTGTTTTATACACTGCACTATCATTGGCGGGTGACTATGGATACCATGTAAGAGTGTTGAAATCTCATATCGGTTGTGTGCATACTTTGCAATCTGCTATGACATTTTCAGTTTAGCGAATAAAACTTTAAAATGCCCGAATCATCCCTCCACCCACCCACACCACCGCCAATTGGTTGGTGAACTATCTCAATTACCCAAGAAATCCATATGAAACAACTAAAAGGTGTGTAGGCCTTCGGGGGGCTCCTGTTACTGCAGCCTATGCCCTTTCCTGCAGACCAGTAGTCTATCTAGGTGGATAGCAAACAACTGTAGGACTTGGCCTATTTGGCTAAATTTCCCAAGCCATTTGCTTTCGCGCTAGACCGTTTACCTGACATAGAGTGGCCAATTTAGTTGCTTTGGTACTTTGCCACTGCTGATCAGTGTCAAAGTACAAGTGTAAAGTGTAATGGTAATTGGTTGTCCATGATTGGTAGGTTTGCCTTAATAGTAAAGTCCCTAGTGATGTGCACTATGTGTGCCAGGGCTAGTAATGCAAAGGTGCGCGGAGAAGGGAACTCAGGCGTGCAGTGTAGGGCCTGCGAGCGGTTTGCTAAGTTAGCATGTTGTCCTGACAAGTGCAACCACTTGTCAGGCCTTACTTTTGCGTACACAGTGGGCACCCCTGTGGTAGGTTTCCGGTAACCCCTGGGCAGGGTGCAGTGTAAGTAAAAGGCAGGACATATACAGAGGTGTGTGCTGTGTCCGGGCAGTGAAAAGCACCCCATTTCGTTTTCACTGGTGAAAGGCCATCCTTCCCAGAGGACAGAATGGGGGAGGCTAGGTATTGTGTTTGTTAGCATAGCTTCCCATAGGTTTAAAATGGAGAGGTGAAGTTTAGTATGTATGAACTCACAGTGTCATAACACATCTTTCTATGAAAGTGGTTTTGTCACTGTGCGTTCAGAAAACACTCTTTTATAACGTGGCTGAGTTTTGTGCTTTAAGCATTTCTGTGTGTCTCTGCTGAATATGTGGATTGACTATCTGGATCTGAGAGGTGAGAGGCGCTGGGGGAAATTTTGACCCAGGGAGTGGTAAAAATGGCACCAGGCTGACCGGTGTTAGACCTGGCATCCTTGGCGTGGTTTCCCCCTATCTTTTTGCCTCTACCTCCTGTATTTTTTGATGCTGTGCTGGATTTCGGTTTTGCTGGTTTAGATGCTTTGGGCACTTTGCCACTGCTGATCAGTGTCAAAGTGCAAGTGCTCCCTGTGTAAATTGTTATTGTGATTGGTTATCCATGATTGGCATATTTGTATTACCAAGAAGACCCTAGTAAAGTGCACTGAGTGTGCCAGGGCTGGTGATTCAAATGCTACTAGTGGGCCTGCAGCACTGATTGTGCCATCCACATGAGTAGCCCTAAAATGGTGTCTCAGGCATGCCACCGCAGTGCCTGTGTGCAGTCTGTGAACTGCCATGTCCTCCTGGTCAGTGTCCCCACTGACCAGGCCTAACCCTCCCTTTTCTGTGCACATTGGTCACCCCTATGGAAGGCCCAAGGTACCCCCTTGGGCAGGGTGCAGTGTAGGTGAAAGGTAGCGCATGTACTAGTGCAGGTGACATGCTCTGGTAGTGAATTACAGCCATTTTCGTTTTTCACTATTGTAAGGCTATCTTGCCCCATAGGCTATCATGGGGGATGCTGGCTACAGTGGCTACAAGTATATCTTCCCATGGGAGCAAGATAGGACATAAAAGTCTGGTATCCCTGAACTCAGAATTTAATAACACATATTTTAGGAAAGGTTGTTTTTTCAATCCTGTGTTTGAGAACAGCACTTTTAGAAAGTGGCTGTCCTCTTCTCTCACCTTTCTTTGTGCCTTGGCCTGTTTGTGAATTGACTGTCCGGTTTGAGAGTGACAGGGGCTGGGGAGCCCCCAAAAGGCTGGCAGGGTCAGCCCTAGGCTGAATGACTGCATCTGCATCTTGAGTGGTGGGAGGGGATAGGGCTGAAGAGGGCTGTGCCTGCCTTCCACAATGCTGGCTCCGCATCCTGCTGGGAGGCTGACGACCCTGCCCCTCACTCTGAAAGGAAAGGAGAAGCCAGGAAAACAAAGTGCTCAAGGAACACCCAGAACTGGTTCACATCAGGCTCAGAGCCCTCCTGCACAAAGGGAACGAAGACTTTTAGGGGTATAAGTACAGGACCCCTGACTACAGAAAATTAGATCATCCTGGAACCAAGAAGGAACCACTGCCAAGGAGAAAGCTGAAACTGAAGAAGGAAGACTGCCCTGCTCCTGCTCTGCTGGACTGCCCTGCTGTTGCTTTGCTGCCAAGGAGAGGGGAAGGACTTTGCTTTGTGCTGTGCCCCCTTGCTTGAAGGGATCTCCAAGGGCCTGAAAGCTGGCTCCCTGTTAAGAAGTCCCAGGAACTAAGGGGCTTCAACCCCAGCTTCCCTGAACTCTGCTGAGAGAGTTCTGTCCTTCCTAGAGCGCTTGAGCCAGTTATGGTGCCTCTAGAATTTGTACCTGTGTTGGGGAGCTGGACCCCAAGCTTTTAAAGAACTTTATGCAAGTTTTATCCCATCCGGCAGAGCGAGAAAATTCCTGCCAATATGAAGACCGAGAACGTCGCAGCACCTGTCGCCGCTGCCTGAAGACGTTGCATCCTTCGTTTGTGGGAAGATTTTCATCGCTGCGAACATCATCGCAGAGCCTGTCGCCGCTGGGTGAGATCACTGCATCACGTCGCTGCGAGAATCGTGGCAGAGCCATCCCATTGAGGGTCTGTGAGAGAAAGATCACCACTGAGCCGCGCATCGTCGCCCCGGAGATCATCGCAGTCTATAAAGATCCTCGCATCATGCCTTTGCGAGCATTTTCCTACGGAACCTCTGCACCAGAATCCATACAAGGTATAGCCTCCCTCCCCATACAGACTGGATTCGTTGCAACACGCCTGCTACATCCAGCGGGGTTGTCGCATCGCCTCCCCAAGGTCTCAGGAGTGACACATCGCTTGTTTTCCACCGCACCAACTTTGTCGCAACTAAAGGTACTGTTGGCTAAACGTGACGCAATTGTGAACTATTTCTACTCAACTGTGGATTATTTCAACGCTAACATTAAGAACTCTTTTGCAACCATATTCTTGAACTGTGTATGTTGGATTTTTGTCGTTTTGGTCTTGTGTAGTTTAGATTAAATACCTTTATTTTTCTAAACTGTTGTGGAGTCAGTTGGTGGTGTTTTCACGTTGGTACAAATACTTTACACATTGCCTTTGATAAGCCTTGACTGCTCGTGCCAAGATACCAAGGGGGTGAGCAGGGGTTATCTCAGAGGGTTTCCTCCTTACTCTGACTAGAAGCAAGGGTCCCTATTTGGACAGTGGTGCCTACCTCTGCCAACTAGAGACCCCCAGTTCTAACATTGGTGGCAACAATGAGATTTGAACTTGTATTTGTACTAGACCCACAGTGATTGGTGTACATCACTAGTGAGTGCATACCACTATGCCACCACATACTACTGTTTTTTTTGGTTGGTTCTATTGTTGAGGAACTGTTCAAAGCATCATGTCTGTGAATGGAAAGGCACCCAGTGTGGAGACAGAATTGGAGTTTGTTATTGAGGATTTGAATTCCTACAAAGTTACACAGCTTAAACAATTCTGCAACAAGTTTGAGTGCCCCATAAAGAGCAGCCTCAGGAAGGAGGACCTGCAGAGCATCTTGAAGGCCTGGTGGGAGGCCCAAGAGGGAAATGA
This sequence comes from Lissotriton vulgaris, assembly GCF_964263255.1. Lineage (NCBI taxonomy): Eukaryota > Metazoa > Chordata > Amphibia > Caudata > Salamandridae > Lissotriton > Lissotriton vulgaris. Next base: position 1,549,828,511 of record NC_141696.1, on the reverse strand, counting down.
TGTAAATGAAGGAATGGTTTTCAACCCGCAGATCTGCCTGTGAGCAGACCAGGCTCAAGGCCTGGCAGCAACTATTCCAGTAGCGGTTTTACGCCAGAAGAGTTAGAGGAGAATCAGAGAGTGAGAGAATATGACTTGGAAGTCATGAGGATGAAAATGAAGCAATTGGAAATGGAACAGGAGAAAGAAAGGGCGGCGAAGTAGAGAGAAAGGGCGGCGGAGGAGAGCAAAAATGCCCGTGCCCTGGAGGAAAAGAAATTGCTTCTGGCTCACGACTGGGCAAGAGAGAACTGGATCTAAAGGCCAAGCAGATGGACTCCAGTTCAAATGGTGGCAGCGCACAGCCAGTGCAGGGGGGTAAAGTATATATTCCCAAGGATCTGGTACAGAATTACCATAGGAGTGAGGATATCTATGCCTGGTTTACTTCTTATGAAATTGCATTAAGAATGAATGGTGTGCCTGAGCAACATTGGGAGGCGGGCCTGTGGAAACATTTTGAGGCTTCTGGGAGGAGTGCTCTAGAGCCCTTAGAGTTAGCATGTACCATGACCTACCCCAATATGAAGGAGGCCTTATGTCTCAGGTATGGACTTACTCCAGAGCAGTACAGACTGCAGTTTAGAAACTTGTACTCGTGTGCGCAGGAAGGTAGGATGAAGGGCAGTAAAGTAACTGATTTGAAGGGGTTGTTGCATTTAATCAGTTGGGAGCACTTGAGTAGTCTTTGTGTTCCAGAGCTGTGCCAGCATCTTTTAGACAGCAAGCTGGCAGACCCCATTGAGCTTGCAAAGGAGGCGGACCGCTGCACCAGTACCAGGGTCCACAGAGGAATTGTGGGTAACACAGCCAAAGGTGGGCAGGGTCCCCAGCAGAAGAGTGGATGGGGACAAGGGTAACCAAAAGGAGTTCTCTCAAGGGCCCCAAATTAGTTCCCAGGGAAAGGAATCCCAACCCCCCAGACCTAAACAGCCATGGCCCCCTAGGGGCAGGTGGGACAACAGGAATAACAGGGGTCCCCCTACCTGCTATCACTGCAATGAGGTGGGCCACTTTGCTCCTAAATGTCCCAAGAAACCTCCAGCACCCACTGGTGCTCCAACACCGGCATTAGCTAGTGTAGCTTTGGGAGGGGTTTTGATTTCTAGTGCAGAGGAGGGACTAGCAGTTATGACCCATGTCTCTTTAGGAGACCAAGAGATGGTCCAGGAAACCTTACTGCCCCCTACCACTATGAAATACGGGCAGAAGGTGACCATCAATAGGAAAGAGATAGAGGTTCAGAGAGACACAGAAGCCAGCGTGACATCAGTGAAGTGTCAGTGGGTGTCTGAAGAGCAGGTCATTCCCAATGTGCTCTGCCCAGTAGTTGCAGCTGACAGCTCAGTGCGCCTCTGCAAAGTGGTGCGTGTTCCCCCTTGAGTGGAGGGGGGTCTCTGGTATCTTGGAAGTTGTTGTCAGTGAAGCCTTGCTTGTAGACTTCTGCTAGGTAATGACCTGAAGAGTTCTCCATGGAAGGATGTGGAGCACCAAGCTCATCTGGAGATGTTGGGTTTGCCTGCGTGGATCTGTGTTACCACGCGTGCTATGGCAGCCAGTAAGGGTGATTCAGCAGAACTGGAGCCTGAAACAGTGACCCAGAGACATGCCAGGAGTGGAAGAGGCAGGGTGTGTGGGAAACCAGCCCCAGCCGCTCCCACGGTCCAGGAAGGAGCAGAACCTGAGGGGGATTCCCTGGAACCTACAGGGGAACAGGTGGCCAAACTGGGCGACCTACGTGAGCTGACCCTTTGGCAGCAAGAAGGTGGGCCCTCCAGGGAGGAATTCTGCAAGGCGCTGAAAGAGTGCCCTTCCCTCATTGGTGTGCGGCAACAGGCTGCAGACCAGGAAGCAGGTGTAGCGTCCAAAGATCATCTCATTTACTGGGAGGATGAGTTGTTGTATAGTGAGCCTAAGTTTGCTGAGCCCGGTGCAGCCTGTGTGCTTGTGGTACCCAAGCGCTTCAGGAATTTCCTAATGGGACTGGCTCATGACGTGGCTCTCGCAGGACATCTGGGGCAAGACAACACCTTCCAAAGGCTTGTAACCCACATCTACTGGCCCCAGATGAAGAAGCACATTGGTACCTTTTGTAGATCTTGCCAAACAAGTCAGGCCAGTGGCAAGAGCGGAGGGAAGTGCAAGGCACCCCTCCAACCCTTTCCTGTGGTGAGCACCCCTTACGAGCAGGTGGGCATCAACATCGTGGGACCCCTGGACCCCAATACAGCCTTAGGCAACAGGTTTATTCTGGTCTTGGTGGATCATGCCACCCTGTACCTGGAAGCAGTCCCTCTCAGGACAATCACAGCACCATTGGTGGGCTGTGCATTGATGGGGATCTTTTCCTGTGTGGGGTTCCCCAGAGAGGTGGTCTCCGACCAGGGTACCAACTTCATCTCAAGGTACATGAAGTCTCTGTGGGAGGAGTGTGGGGTAACTAATAAGTTCCAAAATAACAACGTAGGAGCATCATTACTGAGAAATGACTACAAAATGAAGCAAACCAGTAGTCTGGCATATAGTCTAAATTGCTTGTGAAAAAACCTCAGTTGGTTTGTTTGAAAGCCCTCACTCACCGACCTGGTCGGTGACATGCTTCATCATCAGGCCCCACCGGGAGTGGCGAGTGCCACCCTGGTGTGCTGCAACGCCAGATTACTGCGGAGCTGGTTTTTGTGATTGTGAAGTGAAAGATAAAATGGACAATTGAGTCAAAAAAAGGGATTTTATTAGTTTCTCCAATTGGTCAGGGCTAAAAAATAATTATGCATGATAACGGACCAAATTACAAGTCCATTGTTATCATAGCGTGAGGTCGGTCAACATGTTTCTGCCTATGTGAAATGTTATATCAGGCATTCGTCAGGACCAGTGAATTTAAAATAAGGATGTGTTTGTTTGTGTATCAAGACCGCAGTGGTATGGGCGCGCTAAGGCCCACCCTAGCCTGAGGTCAAATATGTGAAAAATACATACAATTTTGTATAGGATTCCAAAACGTTAGAGTGGAACTGAGTTTATTGGGGGGCGCTTAAACTTAGAGCGCCATGGGTCTCAGGAGGGGGGTGGTAGCAATTGACACACCGCCCTGAATGCTAGGCACCTGCTTGGTACCTGCAACTAGTTCTACGGGGTCCGGCAATCTAGGGCGTTGCAGGTATCAAGCGGGTGCCTAGCATTCAGGGCGGTGTGCCAATTGCTACCACCCCCCTCCCAAGACCCATGGCACTCTAAGTTTAAGCGCCCAGTTTGTGGTGTTTTCACTGTGTAGCTGTGAGTGTTGGTACAAATACTTTACACATTGCCTTTGATAAGCCTTGACTGCTCGTGCCAAGCTAACAAGGGGGTGAGCAGGGGTTATCTCGGAGGGTTTCCTCCTTACCCTGACTAGAAGCAAGGGTCCCTATTTGGACAGTGGTACCTACCTCTGCCATCTAGAGACCCCCAGTTCTAACAACAGGCATCTGCAGAGTAGGCGCTGGAGAAGCCCCGGGAGGTGAAGAGGCCTGGGTTGCTGCTATGAAACAATTGACCCCCCTCCTGCTGAGTGATTAACGATCCAGACCCACATTATCAAAGGGAGAAAGGTGACACTGGGTGGGAGATGCCCAGAACTGATGAGGCAGGGGTTGGGGACCCCTGAGCACATCGAACTTCAAAGACATTTAGGAGTATAACTATGAGAGCTGGGGCCCCTGAACGTTGGAATAGAGATGGATTGAGTCTGAAAAGGCTTAGACCCATTTCGCTGCCTAGAGGAAACTCTGCTAAGGAAGGAACAACTGAAGAGACTGCTGGGAAGGACCAACCCTTGCTTCGTGATCTGGGTCTGGTCTGCAGTTTGCTTTTTCAACCAAGCAAGAGGCAGTTGGGGCTGTGCTGTGTGCACTGGGTTCCCCTGCTTGAAGAAGACTGTGCTTTGTTCTGTGTCTTGCTGCTGCTCTGCTGCACTGCCCTCCTGTTGCTTTGCTGCCAAGGAGAGGGGAAGGACTTTTGTGAGCTGGCTCCCTGTTTGGAAACACAGAAACATAAAAGTTTACGGAGAAGTTTCATGCAACGTGGTGGGCACGTGTTGTGGCAGTTTGAGACCCTTGGAAGGGTTGCCATGTGATCTTGAAAACACGGAAGAGGAGTGAGACTTGGATGCGCTGGATGCATGTTGGGGTGCACAGGAAGTGTTGGTGAAGAGCACTTGGTCAACGTGTGCATCGGAGGTGAATCAAGTCTCGGACGCGCTGGGCACGTGTCGTGGTGCACAGGGCATGTTGGTGAAGAGCGCCTGGTCGGTGTGTGCATCGGAGGTGAAGTGAGACTCTGACTCGCAGGGTGTGTGCTGTGGTGCACTGCAGGCGCTGGTGAAGATTGCCTGGTCAGCGTGTGCATTGGAAGTGGAGAGTGTCTCAGATGCGCAGGGTGTTTGTGGGGGTGCACCGGAGGCAATGGTGAAGAGCGCCTTGTCATCGAGTGCACCGGAGGAAAACTGAGGCTCGGACACTGAGCGTGTCAGGGTGTAGCCGAAGGTGTTGGTGAAAAGCGCCTGGATATCGGGGCTCCAGAGTTGAAATAAATCTCAGTGAAGCAGTGTGTGTGCTTTGGTGCATCCTGGGACTTTGGAGGAGATCAGCTGATCATCGTGTGCACCGGAAGAAAGTGAGTCTCTGCAGCGCGGTGTGCGTGTCTTGGTGCCAACGGAGACCGCAGGATGGAGTACCTGGTGAACATGCACTCAGAGTCGACGTGAAGTCCCATCAGCGTTGTGTGTGTGGCTTCGTGCCAGAGGAGACCCAAAGGGTGCTATGGTGAACGTGTACCTGGAGTAACATAAACTCAGAGGCGTGGGGTACGTGTACCCTGTGGCGTTGAGACCTTCCTAATAGGTACGGCCCGAACCGGCAGCCCCGGAGGAGCTGAGCTGTCAGGCCGAGCCGCTGAGGCCCATTGAGAAAGTTCTACATAGAAGGCCCAGTTTGCTGACGGAGGAGAGGAGTGGGGTCGCGCCCCCAGGTAACTGGATCATTACCAGGGCAGGGTGCATGCTCGGAGGGACAACCTCTCGGCCTCTCATTCTTGCTGGTGACGTGAGCCTTGGCTTTGGCTCAGATTGGGCCCGTACTGACCAAAGGAGGGGCAGTACTGGGGCCCGGATTGAGAAGTTGTGCTTTCTGTCATTGTTGATACGTGTGGGGGGGCAACTGTTATCAAAGGGGCTGATTGCCGTAATACACATTGCCAATATTGCTGCTAACGAACTCCCAGACTGTCTTATGACGCCTGACATTATTTCTGCATAACGAAGTACACAATTGTAGGGCTACACATTGCATTATATCTCCATTGCCAAGTACAGGATTGTAGCGGCCCGCATTGCATTATTCCTTCATTGCAAAGTACATGATTGTAGCTTTGCATTGCATTATTCCTTATTTGCAAAGTACATGATTGCAGCGGTGCGCATTGCATTATTTCTTCAATGCAAAGTACGTGATTGGGGTGGGACGCATTGCCTTATTCCTTCATTGCTCAGTACATGATTGTAGCAGTACGCATTGCATTATTTCTCCTATTGCAAGGTACCAGGATGTATCGTTAAGCATTGTATTATTTCTCCTTTGCTCAGCACAGGGTTGTATCGTTACGCAGAGCACTATTGTTTGTGCATTGCAACGTGTGCGATTCTAGCATTATAACAAGCATAGCATTTGGAAAGCGTTGGTTGGGATTTGAACCTACCAGCCAGCCGGAACAAATATTACCCGTTATTATATGTTGGCTTTTGTATCGTGGTCTGATCATATATCTTTTTAAGTAAAGTTTATACTCGTTTTATCAAACTCGTGTGGAGTCCATTTGTGGTGTCACAAGAGCGTTGCTGTGAGCGAAGTTGCACAGACTGTACACTTGTGCCTTGGAGATAGGTCCGGCTGCTGGTGCCAAGCTACTAGAGTGAGCAGGGCTATCTCAACCGGTGTCCTTGGCATAACTTTGAGTGAGGAGTCCCGGGTCTCGCATTTGGTGACAGTGGTCAAGGACGGGGACTCCAGCTTCCAACAACAGCTAACAAATAATTGCAGCTCAACATTATATCAAAACTATCCCATTGCCTCTGCCACATGTGATCATACACACAGCTGCAATCTTACATATTAGGACCTGTGGAAAGAGTGAAATCAGTAAACAACAATTCTGGGTAGTTCTGGCATAGGAGATCCTTCCTACTTGGGCCATATGAAGTGCAGTGTCCCTGCCACTATAGTTTAAGAAGCACACAATAATGACACATGGAGTGCCGGGGGGGGGGGGGGTGCTGCATAAGGGCTCAATGCGTATGTTCCACAATAAGACCTCTTAAAAAAAGATTTGATTAATAATAGTATCATCTCCATGAAATTTTCAATTTTGCCCGTAGTCATGGTTTTGGGGATTCACAGTGCCAGTAGGTTGTTTCTTCTTGTGCAGACTTCCAAATCTTCGTTTTTAGTTTTGATTTCAGCCACTTCTTTTCTACGGTTGGTTTGTTGGATGTCATGTACCGCCACTTGGCCCTCCCAGTCAGTTATCCCTCATTCTACCATATCAATTTTCTCTGCCTGTTTGGCCATTCTCTCCTTTAGTGGGTCTAAGTGCACAGTCAATTAGTAAATTTTTTTTACATCTATTATGGACAGGACATTTTTCAGGTCTAGTATACGAGATTCGTTACCGGCTGTGTCCAGCTTGCCATCGAGGGCTGTAACCCCCACATCTGTGTTTTCCTGTTTCATTACACCCTTTTGCTTGTAGGACAGTTTGGATTGCCAGCAACTCATGTTTAGTCTCAAGAGTATCCACTGGCTTCAGCGTCAGATCAGACAAAACTCTGCTATCCCCATCTTCGAGGGGTGTGGTAGACATTTTCGTGTGACTAGCAGGATTGGGTGGTAGGGCTCCCAGGTCCTCAGATTCTGGTTGTACTGTTCAACTAAGCCGGTGCCTATTTGTGATCATGGAGACCCAAGCCATTATTATTGTGAATGTGTTAGTCTGTGTTAATATTCTTAGGCCCTGATTACGAGTGTAGGTGCTATTTAGCACACCTGATAAATAAAGATACCACAGGGTACGTTATCTATTGAGTGCAATAAATACACATATTAAGAGTTTTTGGAGAATAATGTGCAGCTTTTGGTGTTTAAAACACCAAAATCCACATAGTGCGGTAAATAACATGTATATTTCCACTGTTAAATTTCAGCAGGTCTGACCTGCTGAAATTTAATGAAGCTGGAGGTATTCAACACATCTGATAATTATCGGATATGTTACATAGCTTTTCACTCATGATTCCAACTAGTGCGTAATCAAGGCTTTATAAATGGGTTGAACTGAACCAGCCCACCCATGACCAGGCTTTGAGTCTCCTACTTGATATTGGCGCTAAACCCAACACCCAAGAGTGTGGCAACATCAAGTTCAGCAGTTCGATTTGGCTTTCGCCTAGGCCCGATATAATTCCTGCAGCCCACAGCTGGTCCTTCTATTCGAGCCCCAGCGCCTGGGACAAAGGCCCAGCAAAGCGCTATTACGCGGTCAGGTAAAGCAGGTAAATATACTCATTAGCACGTGCAGGAGAAGGACAGATGCAAATCTGCTGAATTCAGAATCTGGTTTTGTGATATGCAGCATGAATTGGGGCTCTCAATGAGCATGCTGGAATTGTTACGCCACACCTTACTTAGACACAGTAGGCCAGAGCGATAACATAGTCCTCCTTCGTTGTCTTTTTATAGCTGTGTTTTTATGCGTTTTGCCTCCCATCATCAACTAGACACATCAATGTAGGCCAGCTGATGGTGGTGGCCGTGCCACTGGCCCGGAGGCCAGTGCAGTCCATCCATGAGCTCTTACAGTGCGAATTAGGCTGTCACCAGCGCAGTTCTCTTCTGCCAGGCCACTCGATAATGGCCCCTCCTCTGCTGAAACCCTCATGGAGGTGTATTGCTGCCAAATGGAGTTAGTGAAAGGTCCTCTTCACACCTTTAGACCTCACAGCTTGAATGAGCGACCGCAGCAGGACTGGCTACCAGCATCACATATTCTGCTCAGCTCCACGGTCACACCAAAAACCCTCCCTGGCCTCACGCTATTTAGTTATGCCATTGTTTGGCATTTTCAGCATATCAGCTGTAGGATCGAGGTGGATTTAAGACACTAGCCTTAGAAGCTTATTGCATAGTGGGCAGCAGCTCCCTGCAACCCCAACTGCAACCCCTTGTGCTTTGGTTATGCCTAAATAGTTTTGCCAATAACTAATCCACAAGAATACAGCATGACAAATCATACAATGCAAAGCTGCCGAGTGTAAATTGAGGCTTATGAACTTTACTAATAGATGACTAACTAAAGATTTCCCAACTCGAATTTCACACCCCCTTCCAACATACACAAGTTACAGTCTGTGCATCAACATACATTCGGTTTTATTAATTACAAGACTAGGACTCTTTAACTGTTAGCATTAGTTAAAGCCATAATTTAGTAAATAAAAAGCCTCCTCACCATGAAATATTAGCCATATAATCCTCTTTTTAGCCAAAAAATTCAATGAAACAAAAAGAAAGTATTTGTACATTATTTTGGGCCTTCCACAGAGCCACCTTCCAGAGAGAGTAAAGCTCGCCATTGAGGCAGACAGTTAGCAAGATCTCCATACTGGACCATCATTTAGGGCATACAAATCAATGTCAACTGAGAGTAGACTGTATCAAGTTAGCATGGAAGTTCATGGTGCGAATGATGGATACTTCATATTTAGTTTAGCGTTTTTCAAACAAAGGAGATTGCTTGGGAAATGGTATAATTTATCAACACCTTTCCGTAGTATGTTCTTTTCTAAAAATAATCTTCATTTACTTCCCTCATCCCACGTGTGTATGCTACAGTCTAATCTTTTGAACCTGGGATGCACACACTGCTGTTTGCACACACTGCTTCTCCTGATATTTATCAGAAATAGAAGAAATGCATGTATGTCCCGGAGAACATTCCTGTGCCCAAGTGTGCACTATAGACCGAGTGCCATGAAAGTAAAATTTGCTGTTTAATAAGGGAGACATTTATTAAAATGTAATACTTTAAGCAATATTCCCAACAAAGCAAATTGACAACATCTATGCTAAAGTGTAATCTGTACACAAAGTAGAGAAACATGTTTGAAACTGGATTGTTATTTATAGATATGACAAGATTACCAACAGTAAGTGAAATCAAACATTTAAAATAAGATAAAAAATGCATTCTGAATTCTTTTTTTTCTAATAAATAGTAGGACACCATAAGGATGTCCAGATGAACCAATGTCATGTGGATGCTGCGTAACAGGATTTATTTGAATATACATTAGTACATTGCAGGTATTGAAATCATGGTTCTTTTTCAATAGAAACTGACAGACCTCATTATCATGACTGTTAAAAATAATTCAAGACTTGAAAGGTTTCTGTAAAATGGTCTCATTTGACCACTCTACACATCATAATGACTATAAAAAAAAAGAAAAAAAGACCTAAATAAATACTTTTCCATTTACAAGCACGCACATTTGCCAGATATGAGCAATGACATAAGATCATACTTTAATAGAGGAAAATCACATAGTGGTTCATCCAGTAATATGAATGGGGTTCTAGAGGCATTTCATGGGTCTCTATGAAACATGGATTTCATCAGCAAGTGAATAGCCTCAAACCAGTCTGCAGCGCTTTACTATTGCGTTTTGTTGATTCAATATTCCAATGATAAAAATCCACCTTTATACAGACTTCACTTGCAGTTTTTAATAAGCAATCACATTTGAAAAACAATAAAACTATTCAACCCAACTGCCATAAAATAATCATGTAATATAAATATAAAAGATATAATATAAAAAATACAAACTGAATAACATTTATGACATGGCCCTATATCCCAATCTGAGAGGTCTGCTCATATATACGAACCAAATGGCCTTTGGCGTTGTTGTTTATAACATCATCAGTACCCCATGATGAAATTGTACACTGAAATATATCTGGACCTTAATGTTTACATAATTCATTAAGGCCTCCACCATCCCCATGCACATGAATGGAATAGAAAAATGTGCCCCATGGTCAACAAAATGTAAGGTTCCCAACATATCGAGTAATCATATTAAAGAGCCATCTCTTACAGCATGCCCAAGGCAACTTTCACAGTGGGAGGGTAGTTTCAACATATTAGTGTTTTTTTACAAAGCTAGAAAGCACAATAATTGAATATTACCTGACATTCACAATGTCTAGACATGGTTTCTTCATGAACCTTGTAACTCTGCATGCTGAAAGGTGAAAGAAGCCCTCCCATGTTGAGTATAGCCAAAAAAAAGTATTGGATGTGTTGCTGAAACGACTTATAATTTCATAATAGCCTCCCTCCTTGGGGAGAGGATGTGGCCTAACGGCTAAGGCAGTCGCCTCAAATCTGGAGAACCGGGTTTGAGTCTTGGCAATGACGCTCAGCATCCTGTGATTCTGGGCAAATCACTTAACCTCTTGGGTGCCCATGACACGCTCAGCTTGTCATGCAGCACGGTGGCGCTGTGCTGATGATGGGCTGAGCTCATCATGACCGTTACGGAATGCCCACGTGGGGATAATTCCCCTGCTTTGCTGGGCTTTCCATTGGAACGGGCGTGGTCATGACGAGCTCAGCTCGTCATGAGCACATTGCCACCGTGCTGCATGACAAGCCGAGCTCGTCATGAGCACCGCAGCGATGCGCGCGGCCCCCTCCTCCCGCGGGGGAATTAGGCCCGCGGCGAAAGCGTTAATCTCCTCGTGCCTAACAAAAATGAATGTGTCCTCATGTAACTCAACTGGTGCTCTTGTAAAGCGCTCTGAAAACTTCAGGGCAAGTTCACGCTATATAAAACTCCGGGGGAAAAAACACATCGTATTTGATGCTTATGAATGAGTTTACCTGTGTGTATATTTACCCAAGCAACAATGGTTGCAAAAAAGCATGGAAGCCCTTTTCACATCCCTCCATATGTTACTTCCTCTTTCTGTGTTCACTAATTAACCACTATGTATAATAAATCATAACAGCCATTCCCTTATTTACATCTGCAGGAGGTGTCTTATGGTTTATAAACGACTGAAACAGCCTAGATATTTTATGTTGTTTCTCCTATGTGTTATTGCTGTTGGCATTTTAGGTATGTTAGGTGCAAAGCCCATTCCACCTTCACTGCATTTGTATGATTTGTCTTCTGTATGCCTTCACAGATGGATGGTTAGGACTGATTCTTGAGCAAATCTCTTTCCACATACACTGCATGTGTGTGCATTTCTCAATTGTGTGTTAGCTGCTGACCCTTTAGTTGAATGGATTTACCAAACGTCTTTCAACATTCATTGCATTTGCATGTTTTTTCTTCTGAATGCCATTGCAGAAGGATGGTTAGACCTGATGTTCTGAATAAAGTTTCCCCCCTTTGTGTTAGATGGTGACTCTTTTGATGTGTGGATTTACTAAAGCTTTTTCCACATTCACTGCAATTGTATGGTTTTTCTGCTACAAGCATTTGCAGATGGATGCTTAGGATTGATGCTTAAGTAAAGAAATTTCCACATTCATCCAAGTGTATGATTTTTCCTGTATGCATGCGCTGGTGGATCTTTAAAGTTGATAAATGAGAAAAGCTCATTCCACATTCACTGCATGTGTATGGTTTTTCCCCTGTGTGTGTTGGCTGGTGGCTCTTTAGAAGTGTAGAGCTACTAAAGCTCTTTCCACATTCACTCTATGTGTATGGCTTTTCTCCTGTATGCGTTCGCACATGGGTGTTTAGGTGCCCAGCTTGAGTAAAGCTCTTTCCACATTCACTGCAAGTATATGGTTTTTCTCCTGTATGCATTCGCACATGGGTTTTTAGGTGCCCAGCTTGAGTAAAGCTCTTTCCACATTCACTGCAAGTATATGGTTTTTCTCCTGTATGCCGTCGCAGATGGATGGTTAGGTCTCTTGCTTCAGAAAAGCTCTTTCCACATTCACTACACGTGTATGGTTTTTCTCCTGTATGCCTGCGCAGATGGATGGTTAGTGCGGATACGTAAATAAAGCCCTTTCCACATTCACTGCATGTGTATGCTTTTTCTCCTGTATGCCATTTCAGATGGATTGCTAGGTGTGATGCTTTAGTAAAGCTCCTTCCACATTCATCGCATGCGTGTGGTTTTTCCCCTGTGTGTGTCAGATGGTGGCTCTTTAGATACGAAGATGTACTAAAGCTCTTTCCACATTCACTGCATATGTGTGGTTTTTCTCCTGTATGCCTGCCCAGAGGTTTTTCTCCTGTATGCCTGCGCAGATGAATGGTTAGTGCTGATGCGCGAATAAAGCTCTTTCCACATTCACTGCACGTGTATGGTTTTTCCCCTGTGTGTGTCAGATGGTGTCTCTTTAGAGTACCAGATCTACTAAAGCTCTGTCCACATTCACTGCATGTGTATGGTTTTTCTCCTGTATGCCTGCGCAGATGGATGGTTAGTTCTGATGAACGAATAAAGATCTTTCCACATTCACTGCATGTGTATGGTTTTTCTCCTGTATGCCTGCGCAGATGGATGGTTAGTTCTGATGAACGAATAAAGATCTTTCCACATTCACTGCACATGTATGGTTTTTCCCCCGTGTGTGTCAGATGGTGTCTCTTTAGTTGCGTAGCTTCCCTAAAGCTCTTTCCACATTCACTACAAGGGTAAGGTGTTTCCCCTGTATGCATACGCTGGTGGTTCTTTACAGTTGATAAACGAGCAAAGCTCTTTCCACATTCGGTGCAAGTGTAAGGTTTTTCCCCAGTGTGCATACGCTGGTGTTTCTTTAAATTTGATAATAAAGCAAAGCTCTTTCCACATTCGCTGCAAGTGCATGGTTTTTCTCCTGTATGTGTTAGGTGGTGGCTCTTTAGATGTGAGGATGCACTAAAGCTCTTTCCACATTCTTGGCATGTGTATGGCTTTTCCCCTGTGTGTGTCAGATGGTGTGTCTTAAGATATGTAGATCTACTAAAGCTCTTTCCACATTCCCCGCATGTGTATAGTTTTTCCCCCGTGTGTGTCAGATGGTGTCGCTTTAGTTGCTTAGCTTCCCTAAAGCTCTTTCCACATTCACTACAAGTGTAAGGTGTTTCCCCTGTATGCATACGCTGGTGACTCTTTACAGTTGATAAATGAGTAAAGCTCTTTCCACCTTCGCTGCAAGCATAAAGTTTTTCTCCTGTATGTGTTAGGTGGTGGCTCCTTAAATTTGCAGATGTACTAAAACTCTTTCCACATTCTTGGCATGTGTATGGCTTTTCTCCTGTATGCTGTCGCAGATGAATGGTTAGATCCAATGCTTTAGTAAAGCTCTTTTCACATTCACTGCATGTGTATGGTTTTACCCCTATTTGCTTTTCCTGATGGACATTTAGTTTTAATAAATCAGTATAGTGTTTGCTACATTCCCTGCAAGGATATGATTTTTCCCCAGTGTGTGATTGCTGATGGATCTTTAGTTTTCCTGAGAAAGTAAAGCTCTTTCCACATTTACCGCAGGTGTAAGGTTTTTCTGTGTGCATTTGTTGATGGATCTGTAAGTTTGCTGAGAGAGTAAAGCTCTTTCCATTTTCACTGCCTGTGTCTGTGTGTTCTACTGTATGTGTTTGATATTTGCCCCACAGAGCTGATGACTCATTAAAAGCCATTTCACATTCATTAAACCTAAATAAGCTTTCTGTTTGGCTGTTAGTGGTGGCAGTGTAGGGATTAGAAGTTATTAACACTCTTCTCACAAACACAGAACCGTTATGTTATTTCTTTTGGTTTTGTTTGTTAATGAACTCTTGGTTGTGCCACATTCAAAATATCCTCATGCGTTTTCCCCTGTGCATGGTTGGTGATGCTACTTCAGTAATGAGGAGAAGCCAAAGCTCGTCTTACGTTGTGTGTATATTTTTTTCTTTGGGGCTTAGAGTCTAAGCGTCGGTTATATTTTGGCATAAATCATGTTAATGTGTTTGCTGACTGATCATTGTTGTTCCTGAATCACTAACTATATTTTAATCTTCACTAGGTTTTCGCAGTAGATATGTTCTTGCAGGACTGATAACATATGTATGATATTTCTAACAGGAGCTGTGTTTTCAACCTGCATTAAGAACTTTCTAGAATGTGTGCAAAGAATTAACCTCACAGCATATCTAAATAGTCTGTTTCTTGGACAATATTTATGAAATACACACATAGAACAAAACTCAATACCAAGTCGTTATGCTCTAGAATAATGTTCTGCATTGCAAGTAGCCAAACACTTCTTTCCTTTTACTTTCAGATGTCTGGTTCACGATTCAGGTTTTGTATACCTATGTTTTGTATACCTCTTTCTAGAGATTGTAAGGTCCAGCCAAAACAGCGTTTATGATGGACTAACACCATAGTATTGATATTGTCATGTTAGAGAGGGGAGCACTTTTTAGAACTACCTGATCATTATCAAAGATAAAGGGTGGTATCTAGCATGTTTATATTTTGGATGTGTTCTGGCAGTGTCATTTTTGTGATTTTACTTTATTTGGATGTTTTGTGACCCGCAGCATAGATGCCCTCAGCCTCTTGAAGCCGCTGGATTGCACTTGATGTTACTGTAGGATACGCCTGTTCATGTACGAGATTCTCTGTCTCCTACTGAGTTGTTCTATTTTGAATTACTGTTTGGCATCATTTCTGGTTCTTCTCAAGTATCAGATAGCTTTCCAGTATTGTCATGTTTTCTTCAATACTCTTCATCTTATTATAAGTTCAGGAATCTCCTCTCTGTGGATACAAAAATACCTGTAATGTCGTAAACTATAAGCAGCAAAGTGTCTGAAGAAATGTTTTTAAAAAAAATCTAACACTTGAATACATTTTAGCCACCGGTAATTACTCTAGGTTGCAATGCAGTACATCTTTTTAGCTCACTGTGCCACTATCCACAACAATCATTCTTATGGAAATCGGCATTCATTGATCATGCTGCAATAAAATAAGAACAGCCCAATTTGGGGAGAGGATGTAGCCTTACGGCTAGAGAGGTCAACCTCGAAGCTGGGGAACCATGTTCGAGTATCGGCAACAACGCTTAACATCCTGCGATTCTGGGCAAATCTCTTAATCTCCCCGTGCCTAACAAAAATGAATATGTCCATCTGTAACTAAACTGGTGCTCATGTAAAGCGCTCGGATACCTGATACCTTCGGGTCTAGTTTGCGCTATATAACACTCTAAAAAAACATTTAAAAAAAATATGTACCAGAGTCCACATTCATTTGAATAGTAACATATGCAACACCACATAATGGTGTTGACCTTGCCCTTGGTCAGTGAGTTGTGGCTTAAGTCCTATGCCACAGCAAGACAATTAATTAATACATTTCACTTTATCATGTTTGTAGCTTAGGAAATAATAATGTTACAACAGAATCATTTTCAGGACAAAAAACTAATCCTAGAGGGAAAATGAGAATAGGGTAGCATGTCAAAGTGTATGAGGTCTGTACGTTCACTGACCAAAAGAGTGGCCAAGCAATGTCTATATGATCCCAAAGCGCGATTAGAGGGCCTGCCACATTTTAGTGTATTACTGCTTCCTGCTGAATGCATAGAGATTGGTCATGTGTTCAATAATGGCGGGTTTATTAGGTTCAACACAAACAGTTTAGAGGGACGGCAGTTCTTAGTTTTTGCAAACCTTACCATAAGTAATTAAGGTCTTTTAACACTGTTCACAATCTCAAACAAACTGCTGTCAAACATATGGGGTGCCATTAGATTTCGATGCGATACATATGATGCACAGATCAATCAGGAAGAAACCAAATCTGCTAATCCGTTCCAAGTAAGATGTGTAAGACTAAAGCTGACTTGAACAAGACTTATGTGCATGTTAAAACAAATTCTGCAAGTGCCAGATCTAAAATGACACAGAGTATACTCGGCTCCCAAGTAGCTACACGAGATAGGTTGGTACCAGGTATGAAAATCACAGAGGAGATTTTTATCCACATATTGCATTCCAGCTCAGTGCTAGCACACTACTGTGATATTACAGTAAACTTAATGAAAGGTGTTTAAAGAGACACCAATTTCTGTATTTACCCTGCTATCAGGTAGGAGAAGAATAGCCATGCACTGGTTAGCCTGATCAGGCTCAGCAAGTGGCTTAAAGCTGCTAGTCACTGGAGTGTTGCTGAACAAATTCACATGCAGCACTGAGGAAAATGAAATTTTACATGGCCAGTATGTCCCCTACGTGTACCCCAACGAGTACACAAGCGTTTAGTGTACGTGCATGTCCATCCATGCATTTTTCCCTCCATGGCCGAAATGAAGACGCACATGCATTTGTGTCCAACGTTAACATGTCAGTTACCAAGTCCTCCATGAAAGAAATGTTAATTCTGCACTGAGGCCTACGTTGCCAATGCATTTACATGGTATACGTTTAAAAGTCGAGAAGCACACGTTTTTGTGGCCCAGCCGAGCCAGGCCCTGAATTCAGGCTCCGAGCCTCTTCTGAGCCTCTTCTGACTCTGAAAGCTGCAGTTTAGGTATGCATCCCTGACCTCTCCCTTACTCCCTGCTCAGCCGAGAGGTGCCCGGCCTGGCCTGCCTGCCAAGACGGTATTTTGCCTACAGTTATCTGTTCAGCTCCGCAAAAACACATTCCAGTCTAGTGAAAGAGGTAAACATATCTCCGCCTGCAGAGCATAGGGCCTAGCCTTCCTGTCTCCATGCAAGTGATTTACTGAACCCGTTGCCATAGTAGGCCCATGCCCCCACGCCATGCACGAAGAAATATATGCGCACACTCGCATTTAGTAATGAACAGCCTTTACTCGAGAAAGCTTTACTTCAGACAATACATCCTCCAAACATTAGATATCAGATACGTCAAAGGTACAGGTCGTTCTGACATCCCAGACTCCAGACTCCTCTACTAGTGCTAGAAGTCAGCCCCCAGCTCTCCCCAGTTACACGTCAATTTCACGTCATGACCAGTTGCGCGCACATGTAGGGTAAAGGGTTTCTGCTGACCCTGCAGATCTCCTCTATGCATCCACCCATCTATGACACACCTATGACTCATCAAGTGCACACCCTCGTGTACGCCTCCTTACAAGCCTTCATTCACGCCCATGTGTTCTTATCTCTCTCTTTCACTTGTTCCGCCTTCTCTATTCAATGCAATTGTATGGCTTTACTATATATAATGTGTTATGTGAATAAATCTTCAGATGACGGTTGACGACCCTTCCTGAACCTTAGTGGTGATGGAACCCGATTCTCCATTGACTCGAGTCACTGTATTAAAGCCCTTTTGACTCGGACACCATGGACTCTGCCTCTCATTTTATTGAGCTATCCTTATTCCTTATTAATGCATAGAAATTATGACAGGGTAATGTTTTATTTACCACAGCACACAGGAAATGACCCTAAACTTAATGAGCACCTGGGAAGATGATACAAAATACTGTCTTAGGTGATGTATGTCTAAGAAATGTTGCCTTCCTGAAACACAACGCAGCCTAGTTTTATACCTGACAGTCTTTCTTTAGAGCACCCTTTTAAACAATTAGTGTAACTGATTTATAGCTATTACATTTGTTTAGGCTGTAATTGATTACTTGATGGTTTGGAAGATCACCCACTTGATACTATATTTGATGCTTGTGTTTAAAGATTATGAAAACACAATACAAAAAAAATCTGTCAATGCACCAGAAAACGGGAGCTCAGAAATCATCAAACAATACTCAAAATACTTACAGAAATGTCTAGTACTTTAAGAGAACCGAGCACCTTCTAACTGGTGCATTCAGTGCAAGTAAAACTATCAACTAAAAAATGTATTGCTAACTACAGACTTCTCTCAACCAACCTACAACTACTCACAAAAATCGCAGCAGATAGTGAGAGAAGGTATGAATCTACGAAACAACTAACAACAATGACACCACAGACACTGAGCACCATACAAGACCAAAGGGAAGCACACTACAGTGGAATGGCAACCTGCAAACCCAGCAGCACAGACACAACCAACTCCAACCACAAACAAAACATACCCTAAAATGTATGGCTCGTGTGATGTTCAAGATGCAAGCCTCCAATACGTGTGGAGAGGGTGTAGCCTTACAGCTAGAGCGGTGGACCTCGAAGCTGAGGAACCGGTTTAGAGTCTCGGCAACGACGCTCAACATCCTGCGATTCTGGGCAGATCACTTAATCTCACCGTGCCTAAGAAAGAAATGAATGTGTCCATCTGTAATGAAACTGGTGCTCATGTACAGCGCTCTGATACCCGATGTGTCGGGTCTAGTCCGCGCTATATATAACTATTAAAAAAATAAAATAAAAAATAAAAAATGTGTGTGATAAATTGCAACAGCTCAGATGGTAAGAGACAGTGCTTTAAGGTCACAATAACTTTGACCCAGAAACATAAAAAGGAAAAGCAAAAATAGCAGTATTGTAATGAGCATCGAGTGCCAGATACTGTTTTAAGGTCAGAATGCAAGATTGCTCAACTGGGAAACAATGCAACGGCACATTCATTATACTCTGGATTAAAAGACATTTTAATTGTTTTATGTCACACGATACAAACACTTTATAAAAACATATTATTCCCATCATGTGCTAGCCTTTGTTATGATATGCCCAGAATTCCCTGATCCTGGTCATACGACAGTCATTATCAAGATGTGTCCAAACACTGCATCAAACTGCTGGAGTGTGGAGTTATTTAAACAAAAAACCCACCCAAAGGGCAAAATGCTAGTGAAATCTACCTGGCCAATAAAGAATTTCACTTTTCAAATCTACTTCCTAAATTAATTATATGTTTGAGCAAAAAAGCATTAATAGATTTCTATTTTGTTTTAATAAAACTAGCACAAATTAAATGCTTTGCAACAATGCTCACCTCTAATATTTTGTAATAGAAAGTGGTATTATTCTTGTTTGCACAAAACATACAAACACATAACATAAATGCTGTGTAATAGGTCATTTCAGGTAGCTTGGTAATCACTGTACACCAAGCAAGATGAGGCCCATTTAATCGGACAAGCTGCTCTGAAACTTATGCAATTTACAGCTCCTGTATCAACAGAGAGGGGCACTCCTTGACCGTATGTGCACAGCAACCATTGTCCTTATACCCAAGGTTGGGAAGCCTGTAGACAGGTGGGTCTCCTACAGGCTGATATCTCTGCTCAATTTGGACAACAAATTACTGGCAAACCGATTGAGAGGGGTAATCTTGGATTTGAAACACCAAGACTAGAATCAGTTTATGCCACATAGATCGATCACAGTGAACATTGCAACAGCAGAAGGAATTAGGGCTCCGTTGGCAGTAGCCTCACGGGACACCAATAAGGGTTTGTTTGATTCAGTGAAATGGCCCTTCTTAGTTGGCATTATGAGCAAGATGGGCTTTGGTTCCAGCTTCTTGAAATGGGGGAGGTTGCTCTATAGAACTGGTACTCAGTACGGCCCACGACGCCTTCACTGGCGGTCTGCGGACCTTGCCTTGCAGTTTCTCCCTCCGACATGAAACACAGACGAAGACTGCAGGAGCATAAGTAGTGAATACCTATTAATTAGGTATTCACTATGTATGCTCATGTGGCCATCTTCTGTGTTTACTGCTGGTCTCTGTGACGTCAGGGCACCTTCAGAGAGCTTCCCAAAAGGCCCTTTAAAAGTCAGATGTAAGCGCTTTCCCAGCTCACTTTTATGAGGGCGTTTTGGGAAGCTTCCTGTTTGGACAGAGACAGATAGACACAGAGACAGATAGAGATAGAGACACAGAGACAGCTAGAGATAGAGACACAGAGACCGATAGACACACACAGAGACCAATAGACACACACAGAGACCGACAAAGACACAGAGACCGACATAGACACAGAGACACAGAGGCCGACAGAGACACAGAGACCAATAAAGACACAGAGACCGATAGAGACACAGAGACCGATGGAGGCGACAGTAGAGGCAGAGAGACAATGACAGACAGAGATAGAGACAAAAAGAAACAGACAGGGACAGACAGAGACAAAAAGAAACAGACAGGAGACGGAAGGAAACAGAGAGGCAGAGACAGAGAGAGGCAGGGATAGAGGCAGAGACAGAGAGAGGCAGGGATAGAGGCAGAGACTGAGAGAGGCAGGCATAGAGGCAGAGACAGAGACAGAGAGAGGCAGGGATAGAGGCAGAGACAGAGACAGAGAGAGGTAGGGCAACAGACAGAGACACAGAGAGGCAGGGATAGAGGCAGGGACAGATAGAGGCAGGGACAGAGAGAGGCAGGGACAGAGTTGGAGAGGGAGACAGAGACGGAGACGGAGACAGAGACGGAGAGGGAGACAGAGACGGAGAGGGAGACAGAGATAGAGAGGGAGACAGACAAAGAGGGAGACAGACAGAGAGGGAGACAGACAGACAGAGAGGGAGACAGACAGACAGAGAGGGAGATAGACAGAGAGGGAGAGGGTCAGTGTGACGCTGAGGAAGTCTCAATAAAGTTTTTTGAATCGTCCATTTTTTTTTAATACCTGTTTTGCCACAATGGCATCTTGTGATGATGTCATACGCCGCACGCCGAGCCACAGGATTAAAGGATTACCTAGACGCAGTTGGGAGAACATCCCCTTGAAGAGGAGAGTGTCGAATGGCGGGAGCTGCGATAAAACTAAGGTAATAAACTCTCCCTTTGTGTCGGGAGGCTTTATAAGGATTGCGGAATAAACTATGGAGATATAAACTATAAATGTCTTGTTCACCGATGTGTTTGCAGATATTGCGGTGCCGGATGGTTGGCGGCAAAATGTCACCTTTGTCCATAAGCTTGCTGAGAAGGTATGCACGCAAATACTTTTATAACTCTTTACAGGTCAACTTGCTTTAGACAAACTTTGTAAAAGTGAATATCTTTGCTGTTTTAGTGCTAATTCAAAAACAACTTCCGTTTGGACATGTGGCGCAGAGGATTTGTATTCTTGCTGTAAGCTGCCTTTTTGAAATTACAAGCGAGTGCACATGGCCTTCAATATTCTGGTTATCATTAAGTATGGTGTATATTGTGTTACTTTCGATAGAACTACAAGGTTGAAGGACGCTGTCTGGTCAACATTTGTGTGTGTCGGGCGCACAAGGAAACGTTTAAGGTACTTTTTACTCTGAAGATAGCTGAGGTGGCAGAGTATGATTGAAAGCGACATGTATATAATACAAGCACTTTGGTTTTATTTTCACAGCTCGTCTCCCCTGCTTCTGAGGAGATCTCCTTTAATTATCTGTAGGGTTTTAAACATGTAGACCTGTTTGTGTTTTGCAAATTTAATATTATTAATAAAGAAGGTGTCAGGTTTATTTAAAATAATACATGATCAAAAGGATTTTAGTACATAAACCTGAAGCTTATACTATTTTGCCATCATTTGCTGGGATTCTATCTATCCCCCTTCTATTTTTCTTTCATATAAAATCTTTTCATCTCTTCTTTTGATTTTTTCTACTATAACCTGTTTCTGATTTATTGTGGAAAAGCGGGCTTTTCTGTTATATTGAATCTGTTTTATATTGAATTTTGATTGTTTTGGATAAATGTATATGGATGTAATTATGTGTATCATGTAAATATTATTGTTAGGTCCTTTTTTAAAATTGTTCTATTGCGTATCTAAAAATAAAAAGATTCCAAGAGTAGATTTAAAATATAAAATAAAAAGAAAATCCATTTAAAATAATTTGAAAAATTCTTTTCAAATCACTATGAGTGGCACGAGTGATTGGTAGATTTGGTTGTACTAGTGGTATCAGCATTGGCTCATTTGTGTTTGGATTAGCCAGAACCTTGGCCTCTACATTAAGTAGAAATATATGGCGGTACGGCGCGTGCTGATCTGGAAGTCTACCAGGCTTGTGGAACACAAAAACCTCTGCATGTCTCCAATCGCAAGGCAGACGACCCTGCTCCCTGGCCTCCTCTACTACTACAAAAGCACGGCCCCAGCTGCAGAAAATATGGTTTAAAAAATTCACCTGGGAAGCCATTCGGTTCCGGGGCCTTTCCAGGCTGCATCTCACCCAGCGGCGCACCCAGTTCCTCTTCCGTGAGCGGGAGATCCAGCTCCTCACTCACTGCATCAGAAAGGGCCTTAGGTGGCAGGTCATCGAGGAAGCGAACAACTACAGCTGCGGGGAGGCATTTCGTGGGGGCATAAAGGTCTGCATAGCACATGGCAAAGCTTTCAGCAATAGTGGAGGGGTCTGTGAGAGAGGACCCATCCGGGCCCAAAATGCCCGGCAGGGCCTGGGAGTATTTAACGATCTCTGGCATAACCTAGTCAGTAAATTGCTGGACTTATCTCCCCACTGGTAAATCCTACTGTTGGTCACCAGCGACGCCTACCGGGCTTCGTCTAGCAGAAGATGGGCATATTCCTGCTGCGTCAACAGGAGTTGGCGCCGAGCCTGCTGATCTGCACTATCTCTACAGCGAGATTCCAATTCAAATTGCTTCGCCTCTGCCTGGACGAGGGACTCCCTACGCAATCTGTGAGGTGCTGCACAGAAAGAAATGTCTACCCCCGGTGCGTGGGCTTCATCGCCTCCCAAAGGCAGTCAGCCCCCTCTACCGTCCCTACGTTAGATGTCAAATATTGGCCAATGGTTAAGGTCAGAGTATGCTACAAGGGACTTATTTAGAAAATAGTCAGTATGATTTATGAGTTATACAAGTGTAACACACTCAGTTGTATCCTCAGGATAACAGTCTTTATACACAATCAAAATAAATTCATGGAAGGAAAAGAGAGAACACACAGAGAAAGAAATATATTTGGCAAATTTATATTTACTGACACAAAATTGTGGAGATGAATACAGACAAATGAATTTGAGCAAAAGTCATGAACAGAGACAAATAATATTTTCTCTACAGGTCACAACTGAAAACATCAACTCCTCATGGATAAGGCAGACAACCTAAATTAATTGATAAGAAATGGTTGTGAGTTAGTGCCAAAGCAACATTTCAGGAGACGATGAAGTGTTGACGTTTCGGTCTAGAGGGCAGTCGTCATATAGACCATCATCAGGACGTAATTTTTCAATGCTGAAAAAACTCCCTGGAACTTCTGAGAGAATGCCAAATGGAATGGTAGAAAACGACAGTGGACGTGGGGCACAATGTCAGCCACAAGTAAAATCTGTAGGGGTACAGAGCTCCTTAGATGTGGATAAATTAGGCCACACCGGTTGGTCAAATCTCGGGTAACAGTCGATTTGGTAATGTAACCCAGTTGTTTTGGAACGAGAGCTCGAGCAGCGTTCTACATATCCTTGCAGGTTCGTCAGAAACGAAATATTGGTCAATGGCACCTTCCAGATGATCTCTATAGTCTTTTTTCTGGAGGTTCTATGCAGAGAGACGCCACCAAAACGGCTGCTTTGCCCGGCCCACACGTAACGTGAGAGTGATCGGCTAGTGGTCCGAAAGTCCACACAGAAGAATATCGGCGGCAATCACTCTGTTATCTATTGCCCGGGGGACAAAGATATAATCAAGGTGGGAGAAGGAGTCATGGAAGGCCGACAGGTATGTATAGCCCTGTGCAGTCCCATGTAGGCGTCGCCAAGGGTCCACCCAATCCAGACCCGCCACCAGTGAATGTAACTTAGTATGCCGACCTGCGTCCAATGGACCTCCAGGTTGCCAACGATCCCAAACCAGGTCTAGCACATCACTTCAATCCCCCCCACAACAGCCAGCCTATCAGGCATGTCTGTCCACAGGGTCATGAGTTTTTTCCCCCATGCCCAAAGAAAGGGGTGGGGGGCATATACACATCCCAGTATTATGGACTCAGTCCCTACCGTCCCCTGAAGAAATAAATATCTACTCTGCGTGTCCCTCCATGTCTTCATGTGTGTGTATGGAACCCGCCTATGGATCAGAATCGCAACTCCCCGGGACCCCCTCGCAAACCCGGAGTGAAATACATAAATGAAACCAAAGCGTTAAAAGCATAGCGCCTTAGTGCCCATACAATGTGTTTATTGCAGCATGAGGACGTCTGTATGCATTCGCTTCGCCTGTTTGAGTATAGCGCCTCACTTGATTTTGTCTAGCGCCCCCCTGACATTCCAACTCATTATTTGAAGGGTCCCAGAGGGATCCCGCTTATCACCAGAAGGCACCGCCATGTGAAGGTTCGAAGTTCAAATGTGGTCTAGACAAGTATATGTGGTCTGGATAAGGCGACTCTGAAGCAATGTAGGTCAGTGCGATCAAACAACAAAACCCCCTTCCCCCCCAAACATCCAAACAGCACCCCCCATCATATATCTCAAAAACGATGAAGTATCGTGAGTGGCAGACACCAACGGGAGGTCGTCCCCCCACCTGTCAATGGATCCCCAACTTACAACCCATTCTCAGCTAGCCCTTTCCCTGCCAACTGATGTGTTGCAGGGATATCGGCCCTCAATTGTGCTTCCCCGGTCAAGGCAAACATATCAAGGAACTATTGGAATAAAGCGCCCCCCCCCCCCAAGATTAGTCTGATGAGGTAGGCAGTCGCTGGGCTGATGCAGCTCGGGATGAGGTGCCACACGACTGAGACCTTCACCTGGACCTGGAGCGTCTGTTCCCCTTCCCCCTCTACATAGGTTGTTTCCGCACCATCTCGCTTGACGAGGAATCAGAGTCCCTCCGGCGCGGTGCATGTGGGCGAAGATGCACTGTCTCATCTGTCTATTGTAAGACCTCTTCCGGCGAGTCAAAAAAATGGGTGCGGGATCGCTTGACCACCCGCAGTTTGGCTGGATAGCATAGGGCATAGGAAAGTTTGAGCTCACGTAGATGGGCCTTTGCTGCCATAAAAGACTGCAATCATTGCTGGGCCAGTTTAATATAGTTGGGGCAAATTAGGATACGTGCATTGTCAAACAGCAGTGGTTCCTTGGCCCTAGCCTGTTTCAGGACAGTGACCCCAGAGGGAGCCAACTCTCAAGCCACTAGGTGAGGAACCACTCCATGCCACCCTCCTCGCACCCCTCTAGGAATCCAACGATGCGAAGGTTGTTGCGCCGGGCCCTCCCTTCAGTGTCTTCTACCCGGGATGCCAGCCCTTGTCTCCAGGGAGGCTACTTGCTACTGCAGGGTATCTACCTCGTCTTCCACCCCAGAGACCCTCGTATCCATAATCTGTGCCAGCACGTTGCATAAATCTTGGTGTAGCAACATGGCGGCGGATCCAACCGCCCCAATCTTGGCATCCAGGGCATCTCTCGATTGGGTGATGGCGGCCATAAGGGCAGCATTGTCAGGTACGTCCCTCGTCATAGCAAGTTCGACACGTCCCTGTGGCAAAAAGTGTTGTGCCCGCCCCTTGCACAGCGTAGTCTGGATATTGTGTGACCCTAAAATGCCACTAGGGGATAGGTTGCTGCATAGCTCTGTTACGTGGATTCACCCCAATACAAGAATCTGGTATCCATCAGGGGGGTCCTCTCCAGTCAGTGTGGCCTGGCTGCCGATCACAGGGTTGGCAATAGGATGAGGAGAAGGGGACCTCAGGAACCCCACACAACCAAGGGCCACATATAAGGACACCTCTCTCCGAGTCTGCTCACAATCCAACAGTCCACTACAAGCGCCGTTCCCAGCCGAGAGCGCGGGGTCCCACTATAATCCTTCAAGAGCCTCCACACAGTGTATAGATGGCGTCACTGCAGCCTTGACCATGTACTCGGGGACCTCGTGGCAAGCTTGTGTGGCCCGACCGACCACCAAGGCGAGCCGGCCTCTCCTCAAAGGAGGTATGTGTGTTGGTCAGTCCCTCACCAGGGGCCGCAAGACAGCACAGGAGGCGCCCGGCCCCAACTCCACAGGCAGGGTTCCAAATACGACCCCACAGCTGGCACTCAACACAGGACCTCGGATGGCAGAGGGGATATAGGCCTGAGAGGCCCCGCACCAGGCACCGGCAGGAACACAAATTCTCGCCCGTATAATGGCCTCCGCTCCCTCAAGTAGGTGGCAGATGACACCTCCCCTGCAGCTCGACACAG
This sequence comes from Lissotriton vulgaris, assembly GCF_964263255.1. Classification (NCBI taxonomy): domain Eukaryota; kingdom Metazoa; phylum Chordata; class Amphibia; order Caudata; family Salamandridae; genus Lissotriton; species Lissotriton vulgaris. The sequence goes on along the minus strand of NC_141696.1, from coordinate 1,549,802,294 downwards.
CCGCTGATCGTTGGCACATAGTTCCCAAGGGGAGTGGGTCAGGCGGAGGGCACACTCCGGTCACCAGGGAAACCACCCAGGGGGGCCACCACTCCTGCAATCTTCCACCGGGGCCCACGTAGCCTGATAGACCGCCGGTGCGAACCCATCTCACCACAGGGGGAAGGGAGCGCACAGCAGGACCTCAGACCCGGGGGAGCCGCTATCACTAGCTCTTGATCAATCTCAGTGCGGCGATGTTCAGCCCCCAGTCCAGCTGCGCACACCCAAGGTGCTTCCCCTCGTGACACGATCTGGCTGCCGACCAACTACACTCACCGCACTTCAACAGGCTAGGGGGGGGGGGGGGGGCAGCAATCTATGCCTGATGGGCCCGAGGCAGGTCCGGGAGCATCCACCACGTCCCAGATGGCTCCAGAGCAATCCGCACCGCCGAGGCAGCACACCAGCTTTCAGCTCCGGCAAGGCCCAGCACAGTCTGGTGCTCTGGCCTCCACCGCAGGCCACTTGATCCCAGCGAAGACAGGCCCGAAGCAAAATGGAAAACAAGACTTATAAGTGTGGAATATGGACATGATACCAACAAAGAAATTCATCCTTTTCTGTAGACTGGATGGGAATATATGAAGTAATATCATATTGGATTTATGGGTACAGCTTTTTCCCAGCACTGACGGAGTTGGTGTATGATACTATGAAATGGGATTATGGATAAAATGACAACATAGGGATCCTTCAATTATGTTTATCAATATACTGAGTCTCAATATTAGGTTTTGCAGTAGAAAGAGGATCGAATATGGTACCCATGGGGGATGCAGGAGTGAAATTATCCGGGTATCTTTGTCGCCATAGATCTAACAGGTTCAGACTCTTAATATAGTCTAACATGACTCTGGACATTCGCGGCTTATTCTGTTTATGAGTACGAGATGTAGAGTCCAGCTCCAGAGTTATAAGAAAATTATTGAAATCTCACCCTAATCAATTTCTTTAGATGGTCAACAATATCGGAGTACTGCATCTATCATATTTAGACTGAATAAGACAGATTGCTAGAATAACGTTTTGAGACCAAGATATAGAGAGCTGGGCTTTATTTTAATATTCTTTAAGATATTTTCTCAGTTAAGGGGGAGGTATAATGGCTGCCTTACTCAGACCTCATGCATCTAATGTAGATTGACATTATTATTTATTTTTGGTGATAGCGGCATGAGCAGTGCTTCTTCCTAAGCCTCAGCCATTCTTGTAAATCTTTCATGGAGTCTCCTGGATCAAGACCATATTTTGAGGGTGTTGTTTAACAAATTGATCAACAACACCTCTTGATTTTATTTCCAAGGCAGTAGACAAGAGAACAGTCAATCAATTAGGCATGTTTTCTGATTTGTCATTATGAACCCATTTTAATGCCAAGACTGGCTGTGTAGAGAGTGCAGCTTTGTATCATGCATCTGGAACATTAATATCAACATTTTCCCATTTGTAACAATTCTCTTCGCCACATTTTACAGTACTTCCTGAGTGCACAACCACTGCCATCCCAATTTATGGAAAGGACTGTTGCCCACTCCCATCCTGTGTACACTTATCTAAACTGCAACAATTTAAACATCACCCCAACAAAACTCTGATAAAGAGCTCCTCTCTGGTGTGATTCTTTCCAGTGCTCCCTCCTCTACCTACTTACAGGTGATGGGGACAGAGGTTGTGTCAACCAATACCAAGTGACCCATCCCTTTTGGTGGCGTGCTATCAAAGTCAAAGTCAAAGTCAAAAGTTTATTGTTTCCAATTCTTAAACATTATTACAATATTACATTTACATTACAGAATCACTTGTTAAAAAATTTACTTGTTTAGTGCATTATTAATTTAGCTGGTACAGAAACTTGTTCAATTATTTGCTTGTTTGCTTTGTGATTGTTTTTCTTACTTAGCTGATCAACTCAAATCTGTCCATTTTCCTGCAATTTGATGGGTTGTTATGACCATGCCAAGCTTTGTCTATCAAATGTTGGGTATGCCATTTTCAATGTCTCTTATCTCCCCGTGTCCGCTTGTCGTATGAGGGATTGTACTTTTCTCATATATTTAACCCCCCTACAAGCCAACACGGAAGATGATCCCTCCAACCATCTAATTACAGCTTGTCTGCATGTACGAATGTTCAATTTGTTAAAAAGGTTTTTTAAAAGTCGTCTCCTTAAGTCCGTGAGAGCTGGGCAAACACAAAGTAGGTGGCGTAGTGTTTCATTATGGTAGCCGCATAAGCGACAAAGAGGGTCCTTGTGACTACCTTTCCAGGATGGTAGCAAGTCCTTTGAATGCTGTAAGCCCAGCCGATGTTCTATGTAACTCTGCTTTAGTTTCTCGTTGAAATAACTTTTTAAATAAGGCTGCGGCAGTATCCCAGAGTATGAATTTACCACGGTCCACCCGTGTCTTTGTTTTGAAAGTATCGTTTTGTCTTCCAGAAAGAATTCCCAATTGACAGCATTATTTGTTGTTTTGTCAAAGCTGGTTCTATCTGGGATAGAATCCCATATCGATTGGATTCCTAGGCTCCTCAAGGATTGAGTCAAGAAATCTCCCCAGCTGCCTAATGTGACCTGTTTCTGCTGGTTTTCAATTTCTTTCCAGCACAGGCTGTCCAGTGAGCCTTCCTCTGACAGACGTATTTTGTGGCAAAGTTTGGCGAAGGTACCCATACTGCGAAACTTTTGATTCAGTAGGCCAAACTCTAGACGAACCTTTTGCTGGTGAGGCTGATTTTGATAGGTTAAAAACCGCTTTGTATACCTTTGTTAGCAGATTATTTAACAACCCTGTCTCTTTACCACACCAGATAACAAGTGCGTATGACAAGGTGGGTAAGGTCTGTGCTTTCATCACATTTAGCAGATGTGAATAGTTTGGGCAACTCAATTTCTTTTGCAATAACCGGTGTGCGTAGATCATGGAGTGGGTTTTTGCCTTTAGGTCTATTTTATGTTCTTTATTCGTTGGGCCTCGCCCCAGTTTTAGACCTAAGTATTAATAGGATTGTTCCTCCTTTATTTGGGTACTGTTTGCGTAACATTTAAACGATGATTTTTTTGGGTCTACTAAGCGGACCACTTTGGTCTTTCCTTTGTTTAGTTCCAAGTCTTCGTGCTCCAAATAGGTTACAAGGTTATTAATCATTCTTTGCAGCCCTATTGGGGTTTGACTCAACACGACTATATCGTCCGCATATTGTAGGAACGGAATGGGGGTTTTTGCCAAATTCGGTGGATGACCTTCTCCCACCTGCATATGATTGATGATATCCGCCATGTAGAGATTGAATAAACTTGGGGCCAGGACGCAGCCTTGTTTTAGGCCCTGTTGTGTGCTGATTTCAGCAGTAGCGCTGCTGCCGTCTCCCAGTTTAACTCTTGCCCAGGTGTCACTGTACAGGCTTATCATTGACCCCAATAGGTTCTTTGGTAGCCCCCATGATCTTAATTTTTCCCATAGTCGGATGCGATTCACCCTGTCGAATGCGGCTCGTAGGTCAATAAAACAAGGGAACAATCTGGTCTTCTTTGTTTCCGCTTTTTCCTTTAGAAGGGCGAAGGTTGTCAATTTTGTTAATGTGCCCGTCCTTGGCCTAAAACCCGTTTGGAACATGGGTATTATATTTGTATCTTCCATCCAATCCTTGAGACGCTGTAACAGGCATGATCCGTATAGTTTCGCCTCCACATCGATCAAAATATCATTCTGTAGTTCCCTGGGTCGTTGTGATCACCCTGCTTGAAGATAGGGTGTATTATGTTCCCATTCCAAGATTTGGGCATTTTGTTCTGGCTATAAATCAAGTTAAAGAGTGGTGTTAAGTATTCTGCCCAGAACTCAGGGGAATGTTTGAAGAGAGCATTCAGGAGCCCGTTGGGGCCTGCTGCACCCCCTGTTTTTAGGCGTTTTATTATACCTTTTAGCTGTTTAGTTGTTACGAGGGTTTCTGGGACTGATTTTTGGTCTTCGGATGTTTTTGAAGCTGTGGTAATCTCGTTGCCAGTGTTATCTGTGGGCCGAATCTCCCTGGCCTGTGATGGTACCCTGATTTCTTTCCACTGGACTTCTTGTGTGCTTAAAAGAGTTTTAGCGTGCTCCAGATTTTTGGCGCATATTCTGCAATCTATTTTGCAATGCCGCTTTTGTCCATTCTCCCTATCTGTATACATGTTTTTAACGTGCTGAATCCATTTGCTTTCTCCAATTCCTGCCTCTTGCCTTAATTGGTTGCCCCTTGTCAATTTGTTAATGATGCCCCAAAATGACCGACCATTATTGTTTTTACCGGCTATTAGTAATTTGGTCCAGATTTCTTCTTGATATGATTTTTTTGCTTTACTCAGCAGTATCTTGTCTTTTTTTCGCATGGCCTTTAATTTTGCCTTATCCGGTTTCTTTCCGTTTTTTATCATTATTACCTGCTTCCAGACTTCAGATAAGATTTTCCTTTTCCCTCCCGTAGTGTGAGGTTGAACCAGGGCTTCTTCCTGGTGTCGATTCTTCCATTGTTCGGTTTTTTGGTATGCGGATCTCTGGTTAAAGTGTTACATAAATATTCCCATGTTTGTATTGGGTTTTCTTTTTCTTTAGTTGCCATTTCCAACAATTATTTTTTCAATTTATCCATTATAGGTTTTATGTCTTTTCCTCCCCATTTCAATTTCCGTAGGTTGAATTTTTCAGTATATTGAATGACCATATTGATCTTTTGGTTTTTATTGGCCAAAATTTTAATTTTGGTAAATAATGGGAGGTGGTCACTTTCTGTGCGCTGCCCGACCGAAAATGTGCTTTCCTTTGGCACCGGGCTGTTGCTCATTATAGTGAAGTCTATTGTTGATTTCCGCTTGCAGCTTAAGAAGGTTATTGATGCTGGTTTGTCCCTGTTTACCTTCCCGTTCAGGATTGATAGGCCCAGTTCCCCGAGCTCTTGAGTTATACAATTGTCCTTAACTAAGTTGCTATTAAAATCTCCTGAAATAATCAGGGAATATGATTCATGTGAGGTATGTAATGCTTGGATCAAAGTCATTAAGGTTGTAAGTCTTTCCTTCTTCTGTTTCTTTTCTGGGTGTACATAGACATTGAGCACTAATAGGTTGTGATTGTGCAAGTTTGGGTTGGTTCTTTCTGTAATTTTTATTGCTTGCAGCCAATTTGTCCCAATATCTATTTCTTCCAATTGCCATCCATACAACTGTGTTGTTAGGTCTCCTCTAGGATGTCCAAATTTTGAGAATTTTTCGGCTAGGACATGAAACTCTATGTAACCGGGGATGGTTACTTGACTCAAATTCCATGTTTCTTGGAGTAATATTAGGTCGTGTTGTTCCAAGAATTTCGTGGTATCATGGTCTTGCCCCATGTTGTTTAAGCCGTGGACGTTCCAAGAGCAAATGCTTATCGTATGTGGTTTCCACGCATTGGAGTTCTCCCCAGCTTTTTGAATATTCCCCGGTTCTTTTTGATCATAAAGTGTAATCTGTAGCTGTGGTTTTTTGTTCTCATGCAGCCTTTTGCGATGGCTAGGAGCTCTTATTGCTTAACACCTTTGCGACCCAAGAACAGTCTGTGCTCTTTTCCAGAATGCTTCCTTGTTCCTCTGTGGTTGCCTTGCTCCTTGCTTTTTGTGGGGTTACTGAACATGCACTCTTTAGGCATGATTTCTGGGAGATTCCGGCTTCCTTTTCCGGCCTTTCCCTGTTGATGTTTTTCAAAAGGGGGAATGGGTATTTTTCCCGTTGATGCCGCCTCAGTCCAATGCCCCAGGCTTCAAAGGTTTGGCTTGTAGCGAGTATCTTTTCTACTACGGCTTTTGAAGACCAAGTAGTTAAGGACTCTTCTGCATTCCGATTGTTTGCATTGGTTATGAATTCTACAGAGAGCAGATCTTGCGTTGATATTTCCTCTAGTTCTGGAATTTCTTTGAAAAGCCGCATTATATTCCCTCTATTCAAGTTGTCTTGTCCACTTGTTATCTGATATTCCGGTATGAATGAGAGTTTTTCAGGGGTTTCTTCCTGTGTTTTGGCTAGTTGTTTTTCTTCTTTTTCTTCTTTCCGCTGAGTTTTTTTTGTTATTTCTCCCTTTACGTTTATAATTCTGCCTGGCCCTATAATGTTTTTTGTTGTTTCATCAGTTGGATTAGATTTTCTATTTAGCTGAAAAGTGGGTGCAGTAGGCCTACCTGTATTTGACTTATTCCCTTTGGTTTTTAGATCTTCAAGTTTGTCATTCTTTGTGTGTATGGATGTCTGTGTGTACGATAAGTACTCATCTTTTTGTTGGAGGTTGCAGGGTCGTCCATGTCCATTTATCTTTATTTTTATCGGCGTTCTTGCGCTTCCATCTTCGCTGTCTATTTTTATAATTTTCCTTTGGGTGAATTTGTCGCCCTCAATCGGATATTTTTCCTCATTCCTCCGTGAATTTGGGGTCTGCTTGTCTTGATTGGCCCTTCTTGCTTCAGGAGTTGGGGTTTCGTCTATCCGCTGAATCGTTACTGCCTGATCTCCGTAGTCCTCTTGTTTAACTCTTCTTACTTTTGGAGTTGGGGTTTCATCTATCTGCTGTATCATTACTACATGATCTCCATGGTCCTCTTGGCATGATAGCTTATCGTCACCTTTGGCTTGGGTCCAACCTTTTTCTTGTTGATGAGTGGTTTTGTGTTTTTGTGTGGTCAGGTTTTTTCTACCTTGAGTCTGATTTGGTTTTAGGTGCTCGGGGGAGATCACAGATTCGTTAAGCGAGTTGCATCCGTACTCTTCTCTTTACTGGTTCGATTGATCCTGGGTCTTGTATGTAAGATTTGAAGCGTTTTTTCCCGTTGTTACTTCCTCTTTCTTTGAAGTTGTTTGGTTGAAAATAGGGTAAATGTGATCATTAGTCAGAGGTGGTTCCTTGAGCTGGGTCCTCCCCTTCCTGGCGCGTTTCCTTTGTCTTTTTGTTAGCTTTGTTTTTAAATTGTCATTTGCGCTTTGCGTGTCATCAATTTGACGGGCTTTCCGGTCTGGGTGTTCCTTGTTTGTCTTTTTTTTGCCGTGGTCCTGGGCGTAGTTTGTAATTTGTTCTCTATTTTCGTATTGACTCCCATTTTCCTCTTCGACCTCCTCTACCCTTCTGGGGCTGCTGATTTTTTTTGTTTTTGTTCCCTATTGATGTCTGGACTGCCCCTAAGATGTCTTTTAAGTTATCGGGTAGGTTTGACAATTTATCTACCAGTTTGCCGCATACACAGCTTGGCTGGGAGGTATCGGTGTAATGTGCCATGTCTGCCCTCCTTGGTAGAAGGGTTGCCATGTGGTCTAGCCTAGTATTTATACCTGAAATGTGCCCAGCGATCAAATTTATTAGGTCAATTTGTACGTCCATTTTATCAGACTGGAAATTCAGGGCCCTGATTGCCTGCTCCAAGGTGTTAATTAGTGTTTCACTCCATGGGCCCTTGTGAGCCTCTACAGCCGGTATTTCCAATACCGCTGACACTTCTTCTGACCCGCTCACAGAGGAGATCGTGATTGGGGATGTCAGGTGTAGTTTTTTTGTTTGGCCATCTTGTTTTTTGTCCGTGCTTCTCTTCCTTTTTATCAGGATTTTTATCTGGACGTAGTGGTGTTGATTCTAGTCTTTCCTCTCCACCCAGTCCCTTTCCCTAATCTTGTGCTGATCTATGTCCACCTTGCAGACTTAGTTTGTTCTTGGAGACTTCTTGTCCTTGGGTTTGAATGTAATTTCCTACTTGATTGTTGGATTCCATAAGTCTGTCCAAGATTATCTCGTTGGGTAAGTAAAAGGAAGTTGACCATACGTCATCTTGTGTGGTGGTGTGCTCAACCCCGGTTTTGTTTTCCTTTATATTGGGACTGTTGGCCTTATCCTTATTCCTATTCTCTATTATCATGTCTTTTTCCCGAACTGGGGGACTGTGATTGTGTATTTGGGCTAATACCATAATTGGCTTGCGATCTTCTGTGTTGCCATTTGACTTAGCTAGAACTTGAGAGATTTGTAACTGCGGGGTTTGCGACTGATTTGAAGGTTTAATTGGGGAATTGTTCTCAATATTGATTTTTTGTGCCTTTTTGTCCTCCTTCTTGTTATTTGTTTGTGGTTGTTCGCTGTTATTTGTCCTTGATGCGGGTATGATTGGACTTGGTAGGTGGGCTTGTTCCTGCGTTTGACCATAGATGGACCATAGGGTCCTTCAAGAAGAAGAATTTTTGTATCCCAATGATTTTTTTCGGACGGGTTGTCGACAGTTCTGGGGCAGACACTAGTCTCTCTCTTTTTTGTGTAGTTTTCTTCTTTTTTTCCCCCGGTCTTTAATGTGCCCTGGTCTTTGTCTTCATCATTTCCTTTTATCTCGTCACTTCTCTCCTGCCGCACTTTCCCCGATCTCATGGTTTCCTGCTTACTTTCAAACGTGCAAACGGACTCCCGACTCCCGGCTATCCGGCTTTTACTCTCCGGGCTCGTATTTTAGAAGGATGCTCTAGTCACGTGGCTTTCCCACGTGTGTTCGTAACACTAATTCAGCCGTAATCCTCGGGCTGCCGCTCCGTTCCGGCGGTGGTCTGTGCGGCCCCCGCTCCTCACCGCTCACTCGCTGCTCGTGCCTAGAAGCACAAGGCCCCCAAGCCTCCCAAGCCTGTCTGCTCCCTTTGTCTCCTGCCTTGCGCCCACTACCCGCCAAGCCACCACCTCCGCCGCCTGTGACCTCAAGCAATGATATGGTACCGGATGGTGTGGTGCGGGCAGAGACGCGGCACACAACATTGGAGTAGCTGCCGTCAGGGGGGGCACATTACAGCAGAGCGGCAGTGTGGCAGCCCAACTCTGCCCAGAGTTCAGTGTTCAACAATGTTTAATGGCCGGCTTGGCCACTCTCGGTTCAGTCGTCAGAAGTCAGGGATGCTGAAGCCACCAAAAGACTGCCAAGATCTACAGGACCCAACTGATTGACAGAGTGTGATGTAATTACTATGTTTCCGACAGGGCGCCCTACGCCGGGGCATCTAGTGAGGCTTCCAATGCGTCCCACCAGCTGCACTCAGGCTGTTCACGGTCCCGGAGCAGAATTGGTGGCTTCTACCCTGTAATCCTGCAGAAGCCTTTTGATCTTAATCTTAATCTTAATTTAATGTTAGTTTCAGAGATTATCAAGGGGCCCTTCAGAAACTTTTAAGGTTTGAGGTTTTATCCGTGCAGGGGGCTGCTCGCATAGCTGCAGCAGCGTCGAATTGACAGAGCCGCTGCTGCTTCCCTGCTTCCCTGCTTAAATCCACTCGCATTCAGTGTGGTCCTGTAGGCTCACATTTTTTAGGTTTTAGAGTTTACCAGGGTGTTTTCCAGGTGTTTTCAAAACTTCTCAAGGTGTGAGGTATAAGCAGTGCAGATCGGCGCAGCTCAGCAGCGCAATTTTGAGGGGGTTGTTTTTTTGGGGGGGAGATTTTCAGGGGGGGGGGGGGAGACTCACCATCCAAATCTGCTGCTCTGCTGCCCGGTCACTTCCACTTCCTCTTTCTGAGCTGCCGAGCTGCTCAGCTGCTCACTTCCACTGCCGCTTTTTCCCCGTTGTTTTCGCCGATTATTCCGTTCCTGCTATGCTGCCCGCCTGCTCAGTCCCGCTTCGTGGGTCTCCATGGGACCACGGATTCTCTGGTTGTTTAGAGGTGCCGCCGCCTCGCTACTCGCGGTTCCCGGCTCCGGCTCCTGCGGGATCTCGGTCGCCACTTACGATGTGCACCGCTGCTGCTGCGCTCTGCTGCTCTCTCACAGTCCTCTGCTGCTCTCTATCATTTTGACCAGTGTTTTAAGAGCCAGAAGGACTCTTCTTTCAAGTACATCCACTAATCAAGTGAGTTTTATTGTCAGCAAGTGGTGTACACAGTTCAGCCGTGTTCCATTTATGTCCATGACCATTCATCTCGTGATCTCGTCTTCTGTCCAGGAGTCTTAATCGACATCTAAGGCGTCATCTGTTCTAGGTAGTTCTTGGGCCCTGGTGTGCAGTGAGGGTGATCACCGCACTCATCTCCAGGTTAGTCCACCATCTGGGGTGAGTTTGACACTCTTTGGCCCTCCTAGTCTGGGTGCCAGAGGAGACCTGCACTCTATTACAAGCAGTGTCATTCTGCAGCCGGTGTCTTTACTCAAACCATGTCAAGGAAACTACTGGTGTTTCAAAGACATTTTGACCTGGAATATCACCTTCACTTTGACAGGGCACAGAAACATATTTTTTAGTCCCAAGGGCCTCAGTTTTTTCTTTATGGGGTTGTAGGTTTTTGTTGTTTCTGACCAATGGTGGTATAATATGGGAATACCATTATTCTAGGGGAGTCAAGTAGTGTCTCACCTTTTGCTCTAGTCTTACAAAGAATAAACTCTTGGTCCCGATAGTTGGGGAATCATGCTATCACCGGCCTCGGAGGGGGCATTGGAGGAGGCTTACTAATCAGAACCCTCTACAATGTTTCTAATATAAGCAGGAGGAAAGATTTGAGCTCCATCAAGAAGAGCCGGATTTTCAAGAAATCCGCTGATTTCAATCCCTCTGTATTTTTCACTTTATATTAGAAGCAGCCTTTCCTGTTTAACTAAAGAAATTTTGATCAGGTTTTTTTTTTCTTTACATTTTTATTGAAGTTCTTGGGGTCACAAAATCAAAGCAAACACAACACACATTAACATCCACAAAATACATGAATGCAAAAAGATACATAAGGAGAATTAAAGCAGGAAAGACACTATTTACCTAGTTACATAAGTCCATAAGTCCATAATTACTCAAAATAGGATCTCTAAATTCTCTCAAACTTCCTCATCCCTCCAATTCGCTGTGCGTATAGTAATTCACTCTTTCTGACATTCTCCATTTTTTGAAGCCAAGCATGAAACAAAGGAGCCTGTATTAATTTCCAGGTTTGCAGTACCAACGACCTTGCCACTGCCCTTGCAATAAACAATAGTTGAACCATCTGATCTACGAATCCAAGATCGGAATCAAATCCATACAACATTAGTTTAACATTATTAGTAATCTGAATCTCGCAATGAATTCACAATTATACAAAAATCTCATTCCAAAAAGGCACAATTTGAGAACAGTGAACTATAATGTGAGACCAATTGGCAGGAGTAAATTGCTGGCATCTAAAGCAGTTGGCACTGGTATTAACGTACATTTTAGCTATCGCGGCAGGAGTACGGTACAATAGCCATTTGGTAAAAAATAACATTCTTCTCCAGTTAGATCCACGGAGTGTACTAAAATTCAATTTATTTATACTCTTTCAAGTGTTAACAGTAAGGACATGGTTCTCCTGGTCCTGCCATTTTTTAATAGCCTTCAGACTCAAATCTACCTCTCTAAATTGAGCTAGACATCGTTTCCACCCCCCTGGCTTCCTAGTCCGTACAGTCATAAATAGGTCATCCCAAAGCCGAGTAGGAGGACAGATGTGCCTGGACTCCAATTGTTCCAACATTTTATAAATCAGAGTATAGGAACCTATTAACATAAATTCCCCGGAATTAATTGTTGCATCTCTCTAGGAGTTAACCATACTCCCTCCCTTTAAAAATCTAATAGAGTATGAAATCCAGCACTATCCCAATGCATTACAGTATTTACTCCTAATTTAATTCCCATATAGGAAAAAGCATATATTAAGGGAGTTCCGGAATTAAGCTGATGGAGAGAATATCTTTTTAAGAATAGCATCCCGTCGTTTAAAGAACCAGTTCATAATCTTATATCGAACGAGTTTTGGAGATTTAGGGACCTTTAAAGGAGAGGGAATCTGGACCTCATGACAAATTTGATCCAAAAAAAAGTTAATAAATAAATTTGGACTATGCATTCCAGTTTTAAATCTATCTAAATACTGAGCAAAATATGCACAATAATAATCTCTAATATTAGGTAGCGCTAAACCTCCCTGTTCGGTGTCACATAGAGTGTTCCTATTGCTATCCGAGGGGTCTTTTTTGCCCATATAAACCCTGAAAATAAAGATTCTACCTTTGAAAAAAAAACACCCGACAGAAAACATGGGATAGCAGAAAATAAAAAATTAAAGAGCGGAAGTATAGACATTTTGATCAGTGCCACGCGGCCAAGAATGGAGAGTGGCAGCGAATTTCATCTAACGAACATAGAACGGACCTTCCGCAAAAGAGGATCAAAATTAAGATGATATAATTCGGTGACTGAGGCAGAAAACATAACCCCCAAATATCTCTTAGGTCTTGAATTAATGCACCCGGCTAAATCTGGATGTAAATCCACATCAGACCCTCCACAAATTAATATTTCAGTCTTTTTTTTGTTGATCCGGTAGCCTCCTAAGGCTTCGAATTATTCAAAAAGCTGAAAGGCTGATGTCTGTGATTGCATATCAGTCTTAATTAAGGTGTGCAGAGCTACGGTGGAGTTCCACGCCTCCACGTAGTTTCCCTGGGCTTCCTGTTTCCTGCTCCTCCTCTTCTCCACGAGGCTGATGGCGGTGACAGCATTTTTGGCGTTCTCGGCGTGAGTGGAGCCTTTCAGAATTGCTCCGGAATTCTGAAACTCTGCGCGACCGGTGATACCGGTGATGCCGTAAATTGACTAACTGGCGGCTTGGCTTGGCTGGAATAGAAGATTGAAGGTAGCTGCTCTGTTCTCTGCCGTTATTTATGTCCTGGATATTTACATGCGGAGGAGGTCAGACGTTTTTCAACGCTTGCTTAAAAAGAAGGAGACCAGCGATTAGAGGTACTTGAATTTGACGGCGTTTCTGCTGGTAAAAAAATACTCTGTACCCCTCTCTGACTTTGGGACTTGAACTTCTGTTAATTTATCCCGTCTGCCCTTTTGACAATTGGCAGTGACTGCTGAGCGAGCAGGACTACATGTTCCAGCGTTCCCTGCGTTCTTGGGAATCACTTTCTTGTGCTGCTGAGTTATTACTGATTTTGTTTGTGCAGGGGGTTCAAAAAGCTCAGTGAAGTATTATCTGTGGCCGCCTATTTATCCCCCGCAGTGGAGCGAAGGCAGTTTAAAATGGGAAAGCAGTTAACAGCTCAAGCTAAGGCTAGAATACGACGCCAGCAAATCAAAGAGGAATCAGAAGCGGCTAAACGGGCCAGTATGGCTGCGGATAAAGAAGACTCCTCTGCTGAAGTTACTGAAAGCTCGGGTGAAGATGAGCTCCCTGATGGTACTTCGATGTTGACCCCTCAGCTTAATCTTGGTATTGATGGGACGCAGGAGGCACCTCTGGCACCTGCCGCGGACGCGGCTCAGCTTCTGATTATACCGGCAAAACCACCTGAGTGTCCTAGTCAAAGTGGATTGCATGTCGCACAGGCACCGAAAGAGGTTAAGATTCCCATTGTTTCTAAAGTCTCCAAACAATTCCCTTTATTTGAAAGGAAATCTACGATACCTGCTTCTATTAACATTGCTTTCCCTGCCTCTGGACTGACTAATAGTGCATGTGCAGGGTCACCGACCGCCTCAGCAGTTATTACTTGATCAGAAAACTGTGAGAATTTGGGCTCAATAACGTGTGCTGCTATCCCAGTTGAGTCAACAGTAACTAATTCTGTATCTCTAACTGAAAGAATTTCTTCATCGGGCAGTAAAGAAATGTTTGCTTCGGCCTCCCTTGTTTCAATGCAAATAAACCCTGCTTTTACTGGCACCACTTTCATGCAAAGTCCGATTTTGGAGATGGATACTGAGACTACCGGTGATTTTCAGATATTGGTTAAAGATATGTTAAACCTGATTCTGGGGGAGGTGAGAGAGATGAAGCAATTTCAAAGGGTGGAGTTGGAAGTTATTAATCAACGTTTGGATAAAATTGAGGACTCGATGACCTCGTTTCCAACTCGTTTGCAGGAGGCAGAGACTAGAATTTCGGGCCTGGAAGACAATGTGTTCATTGTAAAGAAAGATGTTTCAAGCATGTCTACATTTTCCAAGGAACTTGAACTTAAACTCGACGAGTTGGAAAATTATAATAGGTGGTCAAACCTCAGAATAGTGGGTGTACCAGAAAACATTGAGGGATCGGATATGAAGCAATGGATTACTTCTTTTTTTGCTCAGAGGTTATCCCTGAGTTTAAAGGGGATCTTACAATTACCCAGGCGCATCGAGTTCTGGCTCGCCCATTTCTTAATTCTACTTTTCCTCGGACTATCCTTGTGAATTTTGCTGATGTCCGGGTTAAAGAAACTATTCTTTCCCAAGCCTTTAAACAAAGAAAATTTTCTGCTAACCCTACTACCAAATGTCGGATTTTTTCCGATATGTCTGCAGCGGCTGCCAGACGGAGAAAGGAATTCGTTAAGATTCTTCAGTTGTTTAAGGACAAAGGCTCTCACGCTTCAATTGCGCAGCAATCAAAGTTAAAAGTACTGGTAAAGGGTAAATTCTACATGTTCACTGATGTGGACAAAGCACGGGAGCTACTAGGCCAGATGGCACAGGGATAGGATGACTTCAAGATTTGATGTTGGTGGTTTTCGATATGCATTCTTATTTTTGTGAAAGTATTTTGTGGGATGATGCCCGGTTTATCCTTTCCTTTTTTCTTTACTTATTCAATTGACTATAAGGGGGGGGGGAGCAGGTCAGGAACAGGGGAGCCATGGGGCTGAAGGGCACAATAACAAGGCGCCTTCATGTATGGGGTTAGCACCGCGTGGCCAGCGTGGGAGGGAGGAGAAGGTGTAGGAGGGAGGGGCGGGGTGGCTGGGGTGGGGGGTGGTTTGAGTGGGGGAAAAAAGGAAAAAATTGAAGTTTTTGGGGCAGCAATGACAAATTGTTATGACAAAGAAGGTGGATGGTAATGGCTGGAAAGATTTGTTCTAAAATTGTTTATCTATATGTCTATTAGGGGGCTCAAAATAATCTCTTTTAATTTTAATGGGTTAAATAACAGAAAAAAAATGCGAGCTATTGAGTCTTGGATCAAAACAGAGAACCCAACAGTTGTAATGCTGCAAGAAACTCATATTTCAGCGGCAAAAATTGAAGCCTTTTCTATGTTCAAACCCTGGGCCTCATATCGCGGGTTCTCATGTGCCCCAGAATCTAAACGGGGGGTGGCCCTCTTTTTAAAACGGAATTTGGAGGTGGACATTGTCCAGTTTGAGGATGGGGGGTGGGGGGCGAGCCGGTGGTGTTGGGTTACATGTTCAATAAAAGAGAGGAATAGGCCAATTACCTTTGTTTCTTTTTATGCCCCAGTGGAAGATCGTCCCCAAATTTATGAGGATTTGTTCCAATCATTGCTGATGGTCAGGGGGGATATAGTTATTGGGGGAGATTTTAATATCCTAATGGATACAAAATTATATTCTACAATCTCCTCCAGAAAACAATTGAAACCTAAATCACGAAGATCTATTCTGCACAATATATCCGTACTTGATCTCTGCGACCCATGGCGCTTACAAAACCCACAAAAGAAAGACTTCACTTGTTGGTCAGAAAGACATAAATCTTCTTCCCGTATTGATTTCTTCTTGGCCTCTAGGTTATTAAAATTTTCATACCAAAAGTCTTTCCACAATGGATTTTCAGATCATGCAATGTTGGTTATTGAGTTTACGGTCAGTAAAGAAATTCGAATTCCTAAAGATGGATATTTAACAAGGCATACCGTCAAGATGATAACTGGATTAATTCATTAAAATTAGAGATTGTAGAGTTTATATCTCGTAACTCTGGCACGGCTCCTCTGCATATCATTTGGGATTCATTAAAAGCTTTTATTCGCGGCATTATAATAGGCAAAGATGCAGCAAGCAGAATGGCGTACTATTATACAAACTAGGATCTCACTTTATCAAAAGATACATACATTAACTTTGCTGCGACAATCCAATTTTTCTAGTGCCGCTCAAAGTCAATTGAATGATGCCAAACGTGAACTCAGTGTACTTTTTTCTACACAGAGTAAACAACAATTTCATGAACAATCTCAAAGGATTTATGAAGAGAGTAATTTTACCGGCAAACTCCTAGCTTTGCAGGCGAAAGAGCCAGCCGCTGCAAATCTGATCCGCTCTCTAAAATGTCCCACCACACAGATAGAGTCATCACAGTCGGATGTAATTGGCTCTATAATGGTTTCCCATTATAAGCAGATATATAGTCAACATCAAGATATAGATTATTCTGAGCTTTAAAATTTTCTGGGCAGATACGATTTGCCTTCTCTTTCACAGCTGGAGTGGGAAGTAATGATGAGCCCATTTTCTAAGACCGAATTAGAAGTGGTGATCAAGGACTTGCCAATTGGTAAGGCTTGTGGCCCTGACGGTCTCCCATCCGAATTCTTTAAGGTTTTTTTTAGTGCCTTTTCTGATTTGTTACTTCAATTATTAAATTCTATGTTAGCTGGGGGCAAGTTCCAGATTCTTTCGGTGTGGGCACAGTTGTCAGTTTCCTGGAGAAAGGTAAAGATCCAAAAGACCCTAACTCATATAGGCCCATTACACTATTGAACACGGACTATAAGATCACTACCAAATTATTATCAACACGTTTTAATACTATTGCAGCAGATCTTATCCATCCCGACCAAAATGGTTTTGTTGCGGGTCGGCAGCTCGCCACAAACACTCATTTCTTGGCCGAGGCTTTAGATTATTTTCAGATTAAAAAGATCCCTGCTTTAATTTTATTGTTAGATGCGGAAAAGGCTTTTGATTTGGTGGTTTGGACAACTTTATTTGGTATTTTAGAGCACTTTGGAATACCTACACAAATCATAAGTTTAATTCAAAATCTATACACGGGTGCAACAGCAAATATAATTATTAATTCTGCTATGGTGGGTACAGTGTTGGTCCAACCAGGCACAAGGCAGGGTTGCCTTTTGTCCCCTATTCTTTTTGCTTTTTTTATTGAGCCGTTAGCAGCAGCAATACGCAAATCGTTACATATTGTCCCTCCGATCATCTCTATGGCTAAAATCAAACTGTATGCTGACGATATTAGAAATTTTGATCAGGTTGTATTGAATACAGCAAAGGAACATAATACGAGGCCCATGTGTGGCCTGTGCCATTTATTTGATATAACTGTACTGAATACACCGAAGCAAAGCAACGCGGGACCAGAGTGTGTTCTTAACCATTTGTTTATGCAAACAAACTTAGAGAGAGAGAGATACACTTCCTCTAGTGGTATTGACAAAAGTGATTATATGAAATGTATGCTTTTCTCCCCACCAGACCCATTGTTCTTATATACTCAGACATGTGCCATGGTCACTTCTCAATACAAACGTCAGGTAACATACTACTGGAACTTTGGTTTAGCGTATGTTTTCCGGAAACTATAAACTTTCTGATCTACATAGTATTTCATACAAATCAACCACAGGAGGGAGGTCTTGAGTGACTTTGACACAATTTAAACTGGAATGTTTCCTCTACAAAGACCAAATTACTAAATGTTCTATTATGGGCACATCTGCAGTAGACACTAGGACCGTGTTAACATTGAAGACTGCTACACCCCAAGTGCCAACTCAGATTAACCAAATAAGAGTGGTTGGCACTGGCTAGTAATATTTCTAGCAAAAGAGAATTCTGTCCGAATTCTATATGTCAATCTTAAAAAAGAAATATCAGACAGAATATTATTTCACAATAAAAGGTCTGATTAATGGGGTGCAAACACTTTCGCCGTTTGAGCTCCTCACTTTTGGGGAGATTATAGTGGGTTGGGTAAATGTATGAGATGCCTCTGACAGCAAGTAGTTCAAAGTGATATTATGAATTTTTTGGGAAACTATTTTGGATTCCAGACAAAGCAGGCTGCTGAACATTCCGAGCACAGCATCCACATAGAGATAAATGACCCCCATCTGACCATCCACTGCCTAAGTATCTGCCTGAGGAAAAAATTCCAAGCACAGCATTCACCTAGAGACAAATGAACCCATCTGACAATCCACTGCCTAAGTATCTGCCTGATGAACATTCCGAGCACAGCATCCACATGGGGACAAATGACCCCTCAGCGGACAATCCACTGCCTAAGTATCTGCCTGATTCCTTGCAGATTTGGCATTGCCAGAGTGAAAGCGAAGTCCAGCTCCAAACATTCTGTGGCCTGGCTGATGGAGTGTACGTGTTGTTTAAGAGATCAGAACTGGTGGCATGAAATGACTGTCGCATATAATAGATGTATAGGTGCACCTCAGGGTAGGCTTTTGACATTAGGCCTCTTGTTGATTTAAGTGTGGGTTCAATATGATTTTTGGGTTTCATTATGCCTTGCTCACAGCGTGGATAGTGAAGCAGAGCATCATATTTTTTTGAGTAAGGGGAGCTTATAGAGGAAAGTATGGCAATTTAGAAAATAAATAGCTTTTGTATACCCCGGAGGGCTTCTGAGCTGTGGGGAGTAATTTATTATTGGAAATTAACTCTTGGCCTAGCCTTGCAGAAAGAAAAGTACATACGTGTCCAGGCAACGTAAACCATTTGTAGTGAGCTCAGGGTCTGAAATATGTAGTCATTAATCCCAATGTTAATGAAAATGTCTATATATTGGTTTCATGTTTTGTGCGGGTCAAGAGTAAAACAAACCCAAAACTAGCCTCCAGCTTGAGGGTTAAACATGTGCTAGTTTTTCAACATGTGATTTTAATTACGTCTTGCTAGTAGGCTTGAGAGTGAACTATAGTGTTGTATTTTTGGTTACAGAGAGCTAACAGACCAATGTATGATTTAGCAGTTTTGGACATTACGAAAAAATCAGTTATTGTCAACCCCAACGTGGATGGAAGTACTTACCTAAGGAGGAGGAGTCTCAACAATGCTGAATGTAGACGAAGACTTGCATAGGAAGAAGAGAGGAAAATGTAGAACCAGCATAAAGACTGACAAAAAGGGAAAGACGGAACAATTAGAAGACAGAAAAAACAATACAGAGGGATGACACGGAGAGGAAAAACCAACAAAGGACTATAAGGTTCTCTCATTCTGGCAATCTTTGACCCCCAGACCTGGGAAGCGGGGGACCACCAACGAGGAGTGGACTCACGGAGGAGGATACTGTGCTGCACAGTGAACACGATGAGGAGCTCCAGCACATATGTCAGCCAGGAGGAATCAAAGCTGAGGAGCTCTGTTAGAGGGAGGAGCACCAACGAGGAGTCGACTCACAAAGGAGGATACCCTGCTGCTCAGGGAACACAGAGGAGCTCCAGCACGGATGACAGTCAGGAAGAATCGAAACCAAGGAGCTGCTATTGGAGGGAGGAGGACCATGGAGCCAAGGGGCATACCTGGAAATACAGGTGAATGACAGAGATGGAAGCCTGCACTCCACCTGGAAACACTGTGGCCCCACCATGGTTTATTTATTTTATTTATTTATATTTAATTTTGTAGAGCGCACAGCTACCCGGAGGTTTCCCGGCGCTAAACCAATGAGGAGAGTGTACAGTAGCAAAACTAAAGATCAAAAAGCCACGTTTTGACATCCCTTCTGAATTTTAGATAGTTGGATTCCATCCGAATGGATAAAGGGAGAGAATTCCACAAGGATGGGGCCAAAAAAGCAAAAGATCGACCTCCCATTCTGGCTCTCTTCGTCCTAGGGATCAGAAGTTTATGTTGACTAGATGAACGAAGAGTGCGGGAAGGAAGGTACGGATGAATAAGAGATTTCAAATACTGGGGGGCTTTGCCAGTGTTAATTTTGTATACAAGACAAAGAGCCTTGAATTTACATCGATTGTCAATGTTTAGCCAGTGAAGACTACGACGGTGCAAGGAAGTGGAAGATTTATAAGGTAGTTTACATAGGAGGCGGACTGCCATGTTCTGAACCGTTTGTAATTTCCGAATAACCTCTTTGCCCGCTCCCAGAAAGAGAACATTACCATAGTCCAGGCGAGATGTTATTAACGCCTGGACTACGGTTTTCTGGGTTTCAAGAGGAAGCATCCAGGTGATTTTCCTCAGCCATTTGAGGATGGTTGTACAAATGGAGGAGACTCTCACGGCATGTTGTCTCATGGACAGCTGGTCATCGAATATTATTCCCAAGTTACGGGCAGTTTTCGAAGGGTTGGGAGGGTGCCCATTTGAACAGGCCAGTGATAGGGTCCCCATAAGGCAGGATTGTTGCCAAATAGGAGGAGTTCCGTTTTCCCTCCGTTCAGTTTTAACTTATTATTGTACATCCAAGAGGCAATATTATTGAGTCCATGGCAGAGGGATGATGTAGTGGAAAGATGACTGGTGGAGAGGGAAAAAATGATCTGTGTGTCATCTGCATATGAAAATATAGAGAGCCCTGCCTGCTCTGCAATATCCGCTAAGGGTCGAACATATAAATTAAAAAGGAGGGGGCTTAGGATGGAGGCTTGTGGGACACCATATGCAGATGTATGAATTTTTGACATCGAGGTAGTCGAAAAGACTTGAAATGTCCGATCGGACAAAAAACTGATGAGCCATTCAAGGGCAGAATGAGTGATGCCAGATGTTTTTAAAGTGTTAATCAGAATGGGGTAGGAGACCGTATCAAATGCAGCACTTAAATCTAATAGAATAAGTGCCACGGTCTCCCCTCTGTCTACCAGATGACGAATGGTTTCAGAGACTCCCAGCAGAGTGGATTCTGTAGAAAAACCAGAACGAAAACCAGATTGTGAAGGGTGTAAAATGTTGTGAAATTCAATATGGCTAGTAAGTTGCTTATTTATATTTTTTTCTAGAATCTTGGAATAGACTGGAAGAAGGGAAATTGGTCGGAGGTTGGCGGAAATACTTGGATCAGCATTGGCCTTTTTTAGCAATGGTACGACCATCGCATGTTTCCAGGAGTTAGGGACCTTAGCCTCCCTAAGTGATGTATTCAATAGTTCCACTATGAGTTTTAGGGAGGGTAGGTCAAGGGTAAGCAAGATTTGAGGAGGGAAGGGATCAAGGGGGGAACCAGATTTAATGCTTTTCACTAAGTTAAGTAGTATGGAAGGGGTCAATGGATCCCAGACCTTGATCTCCGCCGCTTCCGACTGAGAGAAGTCTGAGGCAGTAGAAGCAGTAGGTTCAAAAACTGGATGAACATTAGATGGACCGAAATCGGCATATATACTCTCGATTTTGGAGACAAAGAAGTCTGCTAAGGAATCACATTGTGATTTACCTAAACATGGGGCCTTGGGTTGACTGGTGGCACCCGAGATTTCCTGCACTACCTTGAACAAGGCTTTAGGACGATTTTGAGCATTCAGGATGGATGAATTAACATATTCAGTTCTGGCAGTTTTGCAGAGAGAATGGTATTTGGTTAGAGCAGCTTTATAGTGTAGTTTAGCTTGAGGATCGTAATCTGAGCGCCATTTCCGCTCAAGATGTTTGCAGCTGGTTTTTTCCTTTTTTAGTTGGTCATTGAACCAAGGGGCCGGAGGGTGATGTATATTAAATGTCTGCTTACGAAGTGGGAGACAAATGTCTGCAGCAGATGTAAGCCAGCGATCAATGACGTCCACTTGATCAATGCTACTGATCTCAGTGAGGGGCATAGAATCAGACAAAGCAGAATTGAATTTATTGGAATCTAATTTCTTCCAGTTGCGGGTCATTCTAGGTTTAGGGGCGATTGCTAGGTCGTTAAAGGAGTGAGCAAAAGAGATGGAAAATTCTAGCACAAAGTGGTCAGACCACGGGACAGGTAAGGGGAGCTTACAGGATACTGCATCCAAATTAGATAGAATAGGGTCAAGCAGATTGCCCGCCTTGTGGGTAAGGTCTGAGTTGTGTAGGGTAATATTCATGGCCGCTAGGTCAGACAGTAAATTAGTACTAATTGGGCATGTTGTATCGTTAAAATGAATGTTTAGATCACCAACAATAAGGAAATTGGTTGACATCAGTAGTAGAGGAGCTAAACATTCTGATAGAGATGCAGCCCATGAAGAGGCATGGCCGGGGGGGGGGTAGGGGGGGGCGGTAAATCAAAACGCCTGTAAGTGTGAGATTGGGGGATAACAGCAACTTAAACAACCCAGCCTCACAATTAGAGATCGCGATATCCTCCCATTCACAGGAGAGAGTTCTTTTAAAAATAATGGCTATTCCCCCTCCCTCCTTGCCCTTTCTGTTACTGGCCAAGAGGGTGTAATTATCTGGGAGAGCGGTTGCAATATCAGGGCCAGAGTGGTCCGTCAGCCAAGTCTCCGTGAGGAACAGGGCATCAGGTTGGAAGGAACAGAGCAGATCAAAAACATCTCTGCTATGCTTAGGGAGGGACCTGCAATTTAGACTAATAAAGTTGAAGATTTGTGAGGAGAGTTTTGGAGTCGATTTGCATAAGAAATTGGACCCGAAATGTCTAGTGTTGATGGAAGCGCAGTAAGAGATAACAAACACTCTGGACAGATCAGGGGCGTATGCTGAGGGGAAAAAGAAGTATCATTAGTGCATTGTGGTGGCCTAAGGGACAGGAGAGTATGTTTTGAGTAAGTTCGCCTAGAATCAGAGTGTGTTGAGGCATAAGGACTGGCCCTGGGCCGCGAACAGGCGCGGACGGGCGCAGACGGGCAGGACTCTGGCACGACTCCGGCGCGCCACCGTCACGCCCGCTGCGCACGTCCGCTGCGCGTCGTCCAGCACATCGGTTAAGTAGGGAGGCGGCGGTCGGATGACTAGACCGCGCACCCCTGCTTCCGCCGGAAGTGATTAGGGATAGGAAGACCTCCCTCCACACCACGAGCTGGGCTCAGGGAGGAACGGGGTGTGTTAGAGCACAGAAAGGTGACTGTCAGCAATCGACACACACATTTTTAAAATCAAGCACTTTTAAAAAATACACGAGTGCAGGCAACCGAAGATGTGCCCACTTGCTCTCTCACAGCATCGTCACACACCCCGGAACCATAATGCACCGAAATGACAAATAACAATTAAAATAAAATAGCCCGGTCAGAGCACCTAAATCGTGCCCCCCATGGATTAATTATGCAGCGCGGTGCAAGCACATTGTTACATCCTGCACTGTATATCTGTATTTATATCACTTCCCCTTTAATGGCATGTGCCTTTCCCCTTGGTGTTCTGGTTCTCAGAACTTTCCTAGTGATGCATTCTGCATCTTATGTCAGTTGTACTTGGACTTGAAGCTGTCTACATGATGCTGTGCTGCTGAATAAACCTACTTGGATTTTAACTTGTTTCCTGGATTATTACAAAATTTGGTGACGAGGACTCCAGCCATCTACAGCACAGGAGCGGAGTGAACCCTATTTTATTTCTTTTGAACCATTTTTTCTGACTTTCTGGATATTTTGCTATTTGGTCCTCTAAAAAATTTTTTACATTCTTACTTGAGGCTCCTTGGATTTTTCCCTTTGCCTCCCCTACCTTTTGGAAGATTTACGGCTTAATTTTATGGTAATTTCGACATTTTTCTGTCTGTGCATCTTTTAATTCTTCCCAGCGCACAGTTTGCTGAAGATTCTAATTTTGCGCCGAGCAGACACCGAGCTGTAGAACCCGCTTCTCTAGCGAAGATTCCAGCCCCTGCCTGCATTCCTGAACGCGCTGTGGAGAACGCTTCTTGTATTGCCTAGCAACGTGACCACCGTGATCATCGTTCCACAAATGAAGCGTCAATACGTCAGCGCTTGTCTTCACAACCAAGCTACTAGACGTCAGACGTTTCCTAGCAACCAACTCTAATAATTGTCAACACGCCTGGCAATACGCGTCATTTCCTAGTAACGTGCTCTCCTTTACACGCACTGTGAGTAGCGTCTCACGTCACTCTGCGTGCAACATGCGGCCATTTTGCTTGTTGTCAAACTTTCAATATCCTAGCAACGATCGGATTGCTTTCGACTTGCCGATCGAGGACGAAGCATTTACATTTTACCGGCTAATACCACCGATCGTGTACTAGGAAACATACTTCTTCCTGACAACCACTGCTCTGTGGTATTTACACCGTTTTCTTCAACGTTTCTTTCAACAATTAACAAACAATTTTATTTCATTTATTCTGGGCACTGTTTTATTATTGTTTACAAAATTTCAACGTCTATTACCTTTGTATTTACTTTTATATTTCGTTTTAGTTTACAAATGTTGCCCATGATTTAGTACAATTTATTCATGATGATTTAGTACAATTTATTCATGATGATTTAGTACAATTTATTCATGATACTGCTTTACATATAATATTCCAGTGCATTTTATAGTTGATATTTTACTGCATTTCTTAATTTTCCTTTTAGCATATTTCTTTGTCATTGAGTTATTGAACATGCAATTTGACCCTCCTGCTAAGTTTCTCCAAGTTAAAGGTGATCCTCCCTTGCCTTGGGCAAGATGGAAAGAAGAATTCTTCAATTATATGAAAGCTATTGATGGAGAGCGAATGGGGGCAGAGAGGAAGAAAAGTATCTTATTACATTGTTTAGGCTCAGAAGGGCAGGACATTTTTAGAACTTTGCCTATTATTGTGCTAACTTCTGGGAGTGGTGATAATCTTAATGTTTACTCTGAAGCACTTGCCAGATTGGAAAAAAGATTCAAACCTACTGCAAACATTGCCCTTAATCGTTTCAAATTTTATAACAGGGCACAGAAACAAGATGAATCGTTTGATGATTTTCTCACTGCTTTGAGAGCGTTAACTTTACGCTGTAATTTTGGCACAACGGCAGATGAAATGATTCGTGACCAAATTATTGTTCAAGATAAATTGTGGTGTTTAGGTGATCCTACCCTTGAGGAAAGTATTGCTATTGCTAAATCTACAGACATGTCTGAAAAATGGATGAATATTGTAGAGAAACAAAGTACTAATCCTAGTAAAAGTAGTGTTGAGGAAGAAGTATGCCTTGTTAGGCCCAAAAATGAAGGAAAGAATTTCAGTGCTACACAATTAAACACAAAGAATGTGTCTATTAGTAACTTCAAGAAACCTCATTTTAACAACAGTTCAGTTTCTTGTTTCAGATGTGGAAACAGATCTCACATTGCTTCTTTCCAAGGTTGTCCTGCTCTTAATAGAACCTGCAATATATGTGGCAAAATGGGACACTTTGGGAATGTATGTAGAGAAAAACGTTTCAATACTCAAGGGCGAACAGGACATGCACGTCCTATTTCCAATTTTTCTACTCCTGCAAAAGTTTCCTCTGTTAATGATGCTGAAATCCCTACACAAGAACTCAATAGAGGCTATGTTGTCTCTATCATTCAAAGTGGTACTGTTGTTTCAATTAGTAAAAAATCACCTAAGTGCATGTTTAACATTTTAGGTATTGAGATACAATTGATGGTGGATTCTGGATCCCCATGGACCATTATTACAAAGCAATATTTTGATGAAAAGTTACAGAATGTATGTGATTTGTCTAAGTCACAACCATCTGATATTCTAGCTGAAAGTTTTAATGGAGGCAATATTTCCATTGAAGGATTTTTGTGTGTTCCTCTAACTTTCAGAGGTAGATTAGCTCACATCAAATTATATATTGCTATAAAGGGTGTGAATGTTCTAGGGTGGCAAGATCAGTGGGAACTTGGCATTAAGTTGAATCCACGAGCCAAAGACCCTATTGAGCTTTGTAGTGACCAAGAGATGATTAATTCCATTACTGATGGGGGAGAGGATGTCACTTCATTGTGGAGCAGTAAATTTGACAAAGTATTTTGTGATCAACTAGGAAAGTTGAAAGGGTTTGCACACAAAATAGTGCTAAAAGATGGAGCTATTCCGGTTAAGCAGAAATTAAGAGGTGTACCTCTCAATGTCAGGTCTGAGTTAAAAGATATGCTGGATGACTTATTGAAAGATGACATCATCGAACCCATAGAGTCTTCAGAATGGGTTTCGCCCATAGTTCTTGTACGTAAACCGGATCAAAAGTTGAAAGTCTGTATTGATTTGAGGGCTCTTAATTCAAATATTGTCATAGATTGCCATCCACTTCCAAATATTAATGAGCTTGTTTCCTTATTCGATGGTGCGCAGATCTTTTCTACTTTAGATCTTAGGTCAGCGTACCACCAAATAGAGTTGACAGAAGAATCTAAGAAATTCACTGCCTTTATTACTCCCATGGGTCTCTTCCAATACAAGAGAATGCCTTTTGGCTTGGCTTCAGCCGCTTCCGTTTTCCAGCGTGTAATGTTTCAGATGTTCAGGGATCTTGATTCTTTCGTTAAATGTTTTCAAGATGACATTCTGATTTTTTCTAAAAATGTTGTTGAACATTCTGTACATTTAGATGAGGTATGTTCCAGATTACAAAGTCATGGTCTTACCCTTAAAGCACATAAGTGCAATTTGTTCAAGAAGTCGGTAGAGTATTTGGGACACACCCTTTCAGGGGAAGGTTTGATTCCAAAGAAATATAATGTTGAGGCAATTCTCAATGCGCCGGCTCCCAATAATAAGGAACAGCTTTTGTCCTTTTCGGGAATGTGCGAGTACTACAGCAAATTTGTTGCTAACTTTGCCACAAAAATGGAGCCTTTAAGGAAGTTGTTGAGGCAGAAGAATGAGTTTGTGTGGACCATAGAGCAAGAAAAGGCTTTTACAGAGATTAAAAAAGATATTGTAAATTCTCCAACTTTAGGACCTTTTAGGATGGGGAAAGAGTGCATTATCACTACGGATGCGAGTTTGTATGGTTTGGGGTGTGTGTTGTCTCAGACAGATGGTGTGTCAGAGTGGAATGTTGCTTTCTCGTCTAGGACCTTGAGTGAGACAGAACGCAGGTATGCTGTTATCGAGCGAGAACTTCTTTCATGTGTGTGGGCAATCGAACACTATAGGATCTACATTTGGGGAAGCAAGTTCGTATTAAGAACTGATCACAAGCCCCTTGTTCATATTCTTTCAGTGGGAGGAGGATGGAACTCAACAGCGAGAATTGCGCGACTAACATCTAGATTACAGGAGTATAGTTTCACAGTAGAATATATACCAGGAAAGAAAAACGTCACAGCTGATTGTCTATCACGCCTTCCATGTCTTAGCGTAGTTGATGGTATCTCTGGGTGTAAGGATGTTGATTTTGTCTCTGGATTGCAGGATTTTGTTGGTACTCAGTATCAGGATATTACAAAATAACACTTAAGCCAAAATAACAATTTTGGCTTAAGTGTCAAGAGAAGGATGATAAGATGAATACTTTAAGGATATATGTGTTGGAAGGTTGGCCCAACAAAGCCAATGTCAGAGAGGATATCGTGCCGTTTTTTAATGTTGCGGATGAATTGTTTTGCGAAGAGAATTTAGTTTTTAAAGGTGACAAGTGTATCCCACCTGTTGGTGTTCAGGACCTAATACTCAAGTTAGCTCACAAGACCCATCCGGGAATTTCTGCTATGAAGCGCCTTATTAGGTTGAATTTTTGGTGGCCAGGTTTGGACAGGTTCGTGGATCGTGTGGTCAGAGAATGCAATGAGTGTTGTGACAAAGATAAAATGTTGAAAGTGGTTGTTCCTCCCCTTAAATCAGTAGTCTGGCCTGAATTTCCGTGGAAAAAAATTGCTTTTGACATTTCTGGCCCGTTCAGCATTTTACCTGAGTCTTCTCGTTTTGCTCTAGTGATTATTGATTATCATTCTAAATGGCCAGAGGTAAAGTTTGTATCCAAGAT
Organism: Lissotriton vulgaris; assembly: GCF_964263255.1. Lineage (NCBI taxonomy): Eukaryota > Metazoa > Chordata > Amphibia > Caudata > Salamandridae > Lissotriton > Lissotriton vulgaris. Next base: position 1,549,774,594 of record NC_141696.1, on the reverse strand, counting down.
TACTTCTGAGGTCATTATTATGTTTTTCCAGGAAGTGTTTTCTAGAGAGGGTTGTCCCTCTGTGTTGGTATCAGACAACGGTGTTCAACTTGTCTCGTCAGAGATGCAGTCATTTTTACAATCCTGTAATATTAAACATGTCAGAACTTCTCTCTATGAACCGCACGAGAATGGTCAGGTTGAGCGTTTCAATCGTGTGTTAAAAATTTTTGTTGTTGACTCCATCAAGGAAAAGGGTAACTGGTTGAATGCTCTCAGAGAGAAACTTTGGAACTACCGTATAACTCCCCATACCACTACTGAAGTTAGTCCATTCAAACTACTTAAGGGAAGAGATCCAGCATCCGTTATATGCCCTTGGTGGTTCAAGGAGAAGTGTAAAGGTTTTGGTGAAGATACTGTTGATGTTAAGAGTCTTGCGGACAGAGTTTTATGTAAACAAAAGAAATCGGCCGAATGGTATAACAGGAGGTGGAAAGCAAGAGAGCATGGCTTGGCTGTTGGTGATTGGGTCAAGATTATGAAACCTTCTTTTGTTAGCAAGGGCACGAGCAAATATGGCAGACCTATTCAGATCAAAAATGTTTTTAACAACACTGTTATCACGCAAGATGGAAAGGTCTGGAATGTAAGCAAAGTCGCAAAGTGCCCTGTCCAGTATGATGGGAATACTCATGTTGTGCCTCCTTCTCATTTTGTACTTCCTTCTGATACTATTGCCTCTAGGATCAAGGAGGATTCCCGTATTCGTAAGAAGCCCATGTCTTTACGGGACTTTGTATAATATATTTCTTCTGTTAGCTTTTTGACTTTTGTACATATGTTTCATTCCTTGTTTTCCTTTAGGGGGGAGATGTGTTACATCCTGCACTGTATATCTGTATTTATATCACTTCCCCTTTAATGGCATGTGCCTTTCCCCTTGGTGTTCTGGTTCTCAGAACTTTCCTAGTGATGCATTCTGCATCTTAATGTCAGTTGTACTTGGACTTGAAGCTGTCTACATGATGCTGTGCTGCTGAATAAACCTACTTGGATTTTAACTTGTTTCCTGGATTATTACACACACAGATCGTGCCCCCCCGCAATCAGGTCATAAAATGAAGCGCAGTAGTGCAACAGTACACGTACCTTGTTGGTAGGTCTGGAGCCTGATACTCTCCTGCGTTAAGTAGGGAGGCGGCGGTCGGATGACTAGACCGCACACCCCTGCTTCCGCCGGAAGTGATTAGGGGTAGGAAGACCTCCCTCCACACCACGAGCTGGGCTCGGGGAGGAACGGGGAGTGTTAGAGCACAGAAAGGTGACTGTCAGCAATCGACACACACGTTTTTAAAATCAAGCACTTTTAAAAAATACACGAGTGCAGGCAACCGAAGATGTGCCCCCTTGCTCTCTCACAGCATCGTCACACACCCCGGAACCATAATGCACCGAAATGACAAATAACAATTAAAATAAAATAGCCCGGTCAGAGCACCTAAATCGTGCCCCCCACGGATTAATTATGCAGCGCGGTGCAAGCACATAGATCGTGCCCCCCGCAATCAGGTCATAAAATGAAGCGCAGTAGTGCAACAGTACACGTACCTTGTTGGTACTGATGAGGACCAGGTGCGTGACAGAGGTAGTTCGGGGAAGGAACTGGTAGGCAAGAGTACAAGCATAGAGGCTGGTGCGGAGTCCAACGAGGACAACCGGGATAAAAACCATGACAATCGTGCATATATGACCCTCAAATCTCCTGGGTTTCTTTTCTTTTAGAAGCAAGTCTTGATGGCCAAACTAAGTGCCTTATTCTTGTGATGGATAAGAAAGTGTGAAGGGCTAAGAAACATAGCAGAAGAAAGGATAAAACAGGAGAAACAAAGAGGAAGAAATTCAGGCAGACCATAGAAAGCAGAACAGGATGGAAAAGATATAGGGCTAGATGTAGGTAAATCAGATTTACCGATTCATAAATACCGAATTTTACCCATTCGGTATGCATGAATCGGTAAATCTGATGTAGGTAATTATTCGGTAACAAATACCGAATCAGTAGGATTCGATATTGACCGATTCGGTAATTACCGAATCAGTATTTGCCATTGATTCCTATGGGCCTTGAAGCCCATAGGAATCAATGGCAAATACCGATTCGGTAATTACCAAATCGGTAAAAATACTGAATTGCCAAGGGGGACAGGGTGTCACTTTGACACCCTGTTGCACCTCTGTTCTGGCTTGTGTGCCATGTGACACGCATACATGCCCTTAGGGCAGGTATGTGTGCCACATGGCACAGGTGTACATGCACAGATGTACATGTACACAGGAATTCGTTATTTACCACCCAATAGTATTGGGTGGTAAATAACGAATTTTTAAGGGCCTGGGGCACTGTTTACTGTGCCACTTACATATTGATTTACAGAATCGGTAAATTTACCGAATCGGTATTTTACCGATTCTGTAAATTTACCGAATCGGTAAATTGACCGATTCTGTAAATCAAAGGCCCCCTACATTACAAAACCCAAATACCAGTCGGTAACGGCCGAAATCGACCTTTACCGACCGGTATTTGGTCTCCTACATCTGGCCCATAGTTGGGAAGAACAGCAATAGATCCATTGGATCTCCAATAATCGAGATTTTTATTTATTTGACCTGTGTTAAAATGACACTTACCTTTAATCTGGGGACATTGGAGGTGGCGCCTCAGCCACTCTCTGGAGCTAAGAAGAAGTCTGCAGGGCCAAATCCTAGGGAGAGTAGAAGAAAGAATCCTATTAGATCTTTACTGACTTTTCAAAGAATTTGAGCCTGTATGATGAATGGAGAACAATAAAACAGTTACTCAGAAAGCCTTGTAATTGACCTGGGTTACTGTATTTAAACAAACAAAACAGAGACCGAGAAATTAATATGCAGAGTTCCTCAGCCTCACCCTTTTCAACATGTACAAGACACTACTCGCCAACATCACTGTCTTTTCCAACAGCGATCACACACAAGTCATCTTTTCCCTGACGGACAAAACAACCACCGCCAGAACTAACTTCTCAAACTGCATGACCATGAAAGCAGACTGGATGCAAACCAACTGCCTGCAGCTCAACTCTGACAAGACAGAAGTACTGGTCTTTGACATCAAGACCTCCCCAATGGACTCCACCTGGTGGCCATCGAATATAGGACCAAACCCGGCACCCAAAACCACTCAAGTAATCTAGGATCACCCTATTCAGCATGGCGGCTCAAGTCAAAGCAAAAAATCTTCAAATGGATGCCTCAGAACACATGGGGCAGTATTACAATAAGTGCCCTGGGGCGCAACGGGCGTTTGCCCCCCCTTTGCGCGACCCGGGGGCAATTTGGTATCATAGAAGGTGGTGCAGACGCTTGTGTGTTCCCTTCTATAATACCGATAGCGCTGGCACACATAAAGCGTCAGCGCTGCCTTCAGAGGGTGTTTCCTCATTTGCATAGGAGCTTGCCCTATGCAAATGACGGAATTCCTTTGACTCTGCGCTTGCGGCGTAATTCAGAAGCACGCGCAGAGTCAAAGGAGCCCTCAGGAGGTGCACTGAGAGTGCACCATTTTAAAGGTGGCGCACTGTCAGTGCGCCTCTTGACAGCAGCCCTCTGCAGTGGCTAGAGGGGGTCCCATGGACCCCCCCAGACATCCCCCTGCAGGCGGGTGCTGTCACTGACTGCACCCGCTTGCAAGGGGAGCTCTATTCCGGTGTAAAAGTGCAGGCAGGTGCCACCTGCACTGTGAAAACATGGAGCAGATGCTCCGTGTTCACACATGAATGCGCTGCCACAGGAGAGGTGGGAAGGGGAGAGGCTGCACAGGAGAGGTGGGAAGGGTCAAGGCTGCACGGGAGAGGTGGGAAGGGTCGAGGCTGCACGGGAGAGGTGGGAAGGGTCGAGGCTGCATGGGAGAGGTGGGAAGGGAAGAGGCTGCAGAGGAGAGGTGGGAGGAGAGAGGTCGCACAGGAGAGGTGGGGGGGAGAGGTCACACAGGAGAGGTGGGAGGGGAGAGGCCGCTCAGGAGAGGTGGGAGGGGAGAGGCCGAGGCCGCACAGGAGAGGTGGGAGGGGAGAGGCCGCACAGGAGAGGTGGGAGGGGAGAGGACGCACAGGAGAGGTGGGAGGGAAGAGGCCACACAGGAGAGGTGAGAGGGGGGAGGCCGCACAGGAGAAGTGGGAGGGGAGATGCCGCACAGGAGAGGTGGGAGGGGAGAGGTGGGAGATGAGATGTGAAGGGGCTGCAGGCGGGGGTTAAGTCATGGCTTGAAGTGGGGAGTTGAGGTTGTCAAGAAGCGGGGAGCGGAGGGTGGACGGGAAGATTCCTACCTGCAAAGACACCTGCTCAGAGCCCTCTCTCCTTCAGCCTGGGACGGTGAAGATGACAATCTGAGCCAGGGGTGATGCTCGGGGTCAGAGGGTGAAGGTCACCGCACAGACAGAGGATCCTTCCACCCCTAAAGCTGTGTGAGCCAAGGAAGCGGCCGGAATTGACTGCATTCACTGCTGGTGCTGTCTCTGCCCTCGCTGACCTGGAAGAGAAAATCACAGGCCACAGGGCTGAGTGTAACTAAAAGAGAAAATAGACTAAACTTAGTCCACTAATGCCATTAACATCAGCGTGAGCGCAGAAGTGTTTCTCAGTTCCTGTTTAAAACTCTTACTTTTTAATACATACTTCTGAATGCAAAGATATGATCTGACATATGAAGTTGAAACTCTTCTACGTGTTAAAGAAATACACTTATTTGGATTTTGAAGATACCATATTCTTAGAAGCTTCAGAATCATTACACAGATGCAGTAGGGTAAGTAGACTTTATTTCCAAAGTTGCAACCTGCGGAGGTCACAACAGCTCATCCCTGGCCAGCTGTAAATCCTGCCTGTTCTGGAACTTTGGACTCACAAGTGGAACATGCAACGCACTAAGCACAGTACTCCATAATCCAGACATGAGACCAAAGCTCATTAAAACACATATAATACTCTAACACGTTATTTGTTGCATGGATTTGATGGAGCAAGGTTTCACATATATCAAAACTTGCTTGCTTGTTCTCAGCTCTCTCTAAATAACCTGTAATATATTAACCAACAAAATTTTGCACAAACACAACAACATTTCTAGTATTTAGGAGAAACTTGCATATGTGCTTGCGCCTGTCACATCTACGTGGCATGACGTACTTCTATGCTTGGTGGGAATTCTTTGCTTCTGCGCACTAGTGCCAAAATGGCCGCTTTAAATTTCACATGCTAACGCTATGCTGCTGCTTGTACTAAAACTTGTTTGTTCTGCCTAATCAATAATGCACAAGTTAAAATAAAGTAATGGGGTTAGAGTAGAGATAGGGGGTATACAGTGTAATCATTTATTTTTGTATTCTAATGTGTCTCTTTGACTTTGCTGCTAGCTCGTATTTGGGCCTGAATATCCAGAGTGTCCCCATCTTTGTCAGCCCTGCGCAAGCGCATTACGTCTCCAAAAGTGCTGAAGCATTGGCATTGAACTACAGCCAAGACTCTTCTTACCCACGATGTGCCTGGGATCCTGCTCTGCTGACCTCTAGAAAGGAAGCAAGAAGACTCAAATAAATACAATGTATATAATTTGTATGACAATATTGTTGGGCGGAATAAAATCATGGGAAAATATTATTGTGGGTGGGGATTCAATCAATATGAATCGAATTGAAATGACCTCATCTTAGTATGGTGTGATGACCTCTCCTCGTCTTTCCAATCAATCACTGAAGGGGAGCACATAGATTTGCAACATTTAGGGGTGGTACATTGCCCTTGAAATGGTATATCTAAGGTAGGTTTATATGGAGAATTTGTCCGACTTGTCCGAATGGCTGACCAGTCACTGACCCAGCGACGGCTATAGGAGATCGAGAACTGAGGTGCTGGCGGAGCACTCTGTCTGAAAATTTGAGGTTATCGATTACCCAATCAGGGTACTAAATTGACTTATCCAGAGAGAGAGGGGGGGTGTGTGACGCTGGTGTTGCACTTTAGTGGAGGTCACCTGACCTGAACTGCACCTGTCTTGCCCCGTGGGCGCCTGATTTGTCGGGTGCCTGGTCCTGATATTTGCCCCAGCCCGTGACCAGGATTGGTCATCTCATCATTCTACGTAAATATAATCTGTGTACCAATCTCTTAAGGTGTTACTGTGATTTCTTGCAAACTTTACCTTTTAATAATCATATTCTTGCTCATTAAATTCATGATTTCTGTAATTTGGTCAAAGACTCCCTTAAAACTTGCATAGATAAACTTTTAAACTCCTCCCATATCCCCCCCGCCCCCCCGGAGTCGGTGGTTATTTTAGGAGGGGATACATGTTTAAGTAAATACCTGTTTTATTCTAACTCCCTTTGATCCACAGGACGTATAGCCAAGGAGACATGGCTTGGTAAGTCATGGTTTACAGGTATAGGTCCTGAAAAGACCTCAATTTACTGATAGGTGAAAAAAAGAAATCAGTTAAGCAGGATTACTAGTTCAAAGGTATGAATGTGTTATGGGCCCAGGTGAGTATGTTAAAATTGAGCTAGTGATCCCGCGCGCTCTATCAGTATACTTTTCTGGTAGCAGATAGATGGTTAGGGTTTAGTTAAGAAATAGGTAGTTAGTAGTGTAATTGCTTATTGATTATGTATTATTGATTGTGTATTGATTTTTGGTTCTATTTGATTTATATGTACTAACCAATGTTTGCTCTTGTTGTTAAGTGTTGTCTTGGAAATATCCCGGGATATAGAAAGCAGTTGGCAGAATAGATGTCATACTGCTCCGAGGTTACTTACCTTGAGGAAAGGTGCAAAAAGTTAGGTAAAACTTGAAGCACTAGTTAGGGATTATTTTTCTGGTATAAAAGTGAGAGTGATTGGTAGCAAAGGAGTTCGCTGGTGAAACTTTGGTCTTATATCACCTAGAAAGGGTAATTCCGAAAGAGTAGCAGGTTCTTTTTGCCTAAGTGAGTAGTAGACGGAAGGTAGTTCACTCACAGTGTATGATTGGTAGACGGAATTGGGTTTACTCGCTGTAAATTAAATTATCTGTTCTTCTCTTTTTAGTCAATCAGGTACAGTAGCAAATGTTTTTATGTTGTCAAATAATGAAATATGAAATTGAAATTTTAAGAAATTGATTTGTGGTATTACCTTGCAAAGGAGGGAGTCAGTCGCGGGTGCTGAACTGACGTCATAGTGAGCCGCGCTGGGATTGGTAGAAACAGCGGGTGTGCAACTGTGAGAAAGTTGTAAAGGAGGGGTGAGTGTTGAGAGTGAAATTCACGTCACAGAAAAGCCGCGCAATCATTGGTTAATGCTGCTTGTAAATTAAAATTTAATTGGTCAGAAAAAATAAAAGACACGCTGGTATTCGAGAAATATTTCTGCAAAGGTAAAAAAAACTAAATTGAAATTACTGAAAATAAAATAGCGGTATATGTGGCATCCAGATTCAGCATTTATAGGAAATTGTCCTGATAAAAAATATTTAGGGTTTGCTAGAGAACAACAGATTAGAGGAAGACCTTCTATCATGCATGGCGAGAAAAGAAAAATTTCATTTTTCAAGAGAATCAAAAATTATTTTAAAAAAGGACAAAGTTATTAAAACAAGAGAAGGGATTATTATTCCACCACCTAATAAGCCTGCATCATACATGATGGTAGAAATGGTCTACCACACATGTGTGTGGTTAGAGAATTGGATAGAATATACAAAACACGATGGTGTTTTAGCATTTCCAGAACATGGTACCTTTAATGGTAGAATTTTGTATAACCTAAGAAATCGCATGAATAAATTAGATCCCAGACATAGATGAACACAGTATGAAGCATTAAAGGAATGGGAGACAGAGGCATTTGAGCGAGACCGGTCCAGAAGTGACCGCAATTGGAGTACATTTTATCCCAGATTTCCTGAAGAGACGAGAGACAAGCAAATGAAAAAATAGAGACAGTCTATGTTAGTGGAATGATTATATCCTGTTTTCCCCATAGAAGAACCTACGGGAAGTAAAAGTACTGAGAAAACCAAACATCTAATGATTGTTGGTGGTGATTCAGATGATGATTATTTAGAGGGTTTGTTAATGAAAAATCTGCCACCTTATCAAGCAGAAGAAGGAGAACATGGCAGCCGGCTGAACTCCTAGGTCGTGAGCTCCTCAATCGTTTGGCAGTAGTTCATTAAAACGGCTCAATTTAAGTAATTTAGATGCAATATTAGGGGGCTCTACTAACCGGGCAGACGTGGTCGTTTGATCCAGTGAATTCGGCTGCAGTACTACAGAGATACGCCGAGGTTATCAAAGGTCCGCAGCGGAGGAGTGCTTTGTCGGAGCTCCTGCTAGACAGCTGTGGCGGCTCCGGGTCGACATTCGACACGGGGCGGAGACTGCTAGCGAGCTCAGTAGTGGCTGGAGGTAACTACAGGGTGTTGCTGCTGTAGGAAGGCAGCTCTACGTGGAAGCTTGATCGTGAACAAGATTGAGTGAATCAGCCCAACACAGGCTGCAATCAAAGGCACCTGCTCAGCGGAGGGGACAGCATCGATCAAGTAAGGGCTAATTTAGGAGTTATTTGGGCAGAGGCCGCCGGCACCTTTAAACATTTACGTGGGGCTTCATTTAGAAAATGCTTTAGGGGGCCCCCTCATAAACTTTCTTATCTACCGGGGTGTTTGTATGGGGTTTTATGGTCTCTCTCACCACGTGGGCGGTCATTGAAAAACAGGCTGAACAATAATTACCAAAACTCACCAGACTACCAAATTGGTTTTCTTAGCCTGCCTATAACATGCGATAATGTGGTAAAACCAGCTGCTTGTATGAATTCAATAAAAAAAGAAGGGTCAAGGTAAGAAAAGCTGTCCTTCTACTTCGAAGCTACCCTCGCTGCAGTTGGTGGGCAAAAACAGCAATCATAATCTTACAGACCTCGACCACGAGGGGGCTCCAAGTGCCCCTAAAAAGGTCTTTCAGAAGTTGGATCAAGTTACTGTCCTGCTAGGTAAAGCTGGCGAATTACAGGAGCAAGAAGAGAAACTGTGTACACCACACACTAACGGTATAGCTAGATACAGTAGCAGAAATCAGAGGGTGCAGAAAACCAAAGGAGCTATTGCAGCTGTTGTCTCTACTAGAGCCGCAAAAAACAGCAAAAAAAATCAGCTGAAGAAGGGCTCAAATTTAAAAGTCACCCCCTCGCTACGCTCTTTTTTTAAAATCCAAGAGAAGCCAGTTGGGGTAGCCTGTGTGCTCCAGGGGATGTCTTCGCCATCTCTGAAGACAATGGAGACACCAAATAAATATCAAGTTCTTATGTCAAAAGACTCCGAAGAGGAGGAAGAGATTATAGTAGGTGACGCAACAGAAGAATCCCCACAATCTGAGGGTCACCCACAAAATAGTAAGTCCACCAGAGAGCAAGGTATGGATCAAAATAAGGATACTCCCATGAAGGACGACATTAGTGAATTGGTGACCTCACTCTTAAAAGAGATGAAAGTTGGATTTGCAAAGTCGGAGAAAAATCTGGAAAAAATACAAGCAACCTGCGAGGCATTAGAAACTAAGGTTAATGCACTTGTAGACAGTAGTGGTGGTTGAAACGGCCCTAGAACAAATCAGGGAGGAAGTTAGGCTCTGCCAGAGAGATATAGACAAGGTATTACTATCGGAGAAAGAACTTAGGGACAAAATGGAGGTCTTAGAAAATAACTCCAGGAGAAATAACTTACGGTTATTAAATATTCCTGAAGGTCAGAATATAAGGTCTTTTGTAGTAAATCTTCTGAAAGGCTTTGTCCCTGACGTGGACGAAAAAGATTTGGACGAAGACATACAAAGGGTTCATAGAGACCCTTTCAGGCTCAATAGAGACTGAAAAAATCCTCTTAGAATCTTAGTCAACTTCAAATCTTATTCAATAAAAGAATGTATTTTGAATAAAGCTCTGAACTCTGGTACGCTCACAAAAGATAGATACAATTACAAAATCCGCTCGGATATATCTAAAGCAACGGCTGACAGGCAATGGGCTTTAGAAAAATTCAAGCAAGATCTCAGGGCCGAAGGAGCAACTGTTCAAATGGAGTTTCCAGCTCTCTTACGTATAATGTGGTGTAACAAAACCTACAATATTAGAGACCTGAAAGAAGTAGAACTATTTGCGGATCGTATTAAAATAAATAGGGAAAAGTAGCACTATGAGCCTATCTGCGTTAATTAATTCCTTTACGATTGCGGATCTCAAATTGGGCAATTAGGATTGCTCAAACAGCTGTGGGGAGGGTTCTCCAGGGTGGGGGTCAGCACAAGCTTGTTTTTTTTTTACTGCACATTGTAGATTTCTTGGGTGGGGAGCATTGGGGAAAAAAATTAAAAATATATTTGTCCGATATGTAAATTGTATAGCAAACAGGACTGGAGCAAAAAGCAGGAGAAAAGATGCTGGATTTAATGGGTGATTTAAAAATAGCATCATGGAATGTGAATGGGCTAAGAACGAGGAACAGGCGACAAAAATGTTTTGAGTACCTCAAGTTGCTGAATAGTGACATAATTATATTACAAGAAACCCACCTCCTCAGAGAGGAGTGGCTTGAAGCTATAAAAGACGAGAAATGGATTGGGGAGACTGTCTGTACAAATCAAACTTGTAACATTAAGGGGGTCTCTGTTATAATCAAAAAAATCACCCTATCTTACGTTAGTAGGACAAATTGTAGATTTAAGGGGAAGATGGGCTATAGCAAATATAAAAGTCGGAGACAAGGTACTGTCTGTGGTGGGATATTACGGCCCCAACACAGATGACCCTGCTCCTCCTCAATCCCTGTATGCGCAATTGCTACTACTGTCCACACCAATCATACTAGGAGGTGATTATAACATTTTGTTAGACCCCAAGAGAGACAGACACCCCCCAGGCAGAGTTTTAAACCTCTCTTGATGCAAGAATGTCTGAATAGGTTTATAGATGACTTGGGCTTAGTTGATATTTGGAAAAGTAAAGGGGACCAAATCAACAAATTTACTTATAGGAACCATAAATATGGCCACGCATCAAGAATAGATTTATTTTTGGATGATAATCTTTTAAGTAACAAAGTTAGGGGAGTTTATCATCAGACTGCACATCTCTCCGGTCACTCGACGGTTCAACTAAATATAGGGCTGCAGTTAGTGCAGGTAGACAAAAGGTGGACTTTAGACCGAACACTCCTATTGGACCAGCAAGTTATTGATAACATAAGACTAACAACAGAAAATTACTTTAAAGAAAATGGTGAGGGCGAGACCCCCAAGTGGTAGTCTGGAATGCTTATAAAGCTGTTCTTAGAGGAACACTAATGGGTATAGTGATAGGAATAAACAAATTAAAAAGGCTTAAAGTATCACAATTAGAGGCTGACTTATTAGAGAAACAAGCGAGGCTTGATGTTACAGCCTTGAAAAAAGATCAAAATACCTTGAAAGATGATATTTTGAAAAAGAAACAGGAGTTGGCTTTAGATCTGGAGGAAAAGTTAAGGAAGAGATGGCAAGCCAGTTCTCTGTCAAACTATGAATTTGGCGAGAATAGTGGTAAACTTTTAGCTTGGAAACTTAAAACCGATTCTAATAAAATAACAGCTATCCACAAAGGCAACAGTGGACAGATAGTCGTAGACAGAGAAGGTATTGAAGAAGCTTTTGTACTTTTTTTCCAGTCATTGTACGAGGAAGATCTATCCCCTTCACCTACAGTAGTGGATTCATATTTAAACAAATCACAACTTCTGAAGTTAGATGTAGACTCCTGTGGAATATTAAATTCAGCTATCAGCATAAAGGAGGTAATGGAGGCAATGAACAACCTGAAGAGAAGTAAGGCAGCGGGCCTGATTCTATACCTAACAAGCTCTACTTAGCTTTTAAAGATTACTTAGCCCCTATTCTAACTAATCTTTTTAATACCATCTTTCTTGAGGGCCGTTCAATTCCTAAATCGTGGAATGAAGCAACGATTAGCTTGATTTTAAAACCGGGCAAAGACCCCTCTCATTGTGAATCATACAGGCCAATCTTGCTTCTAAACACAGATTACAAGATCCTTTCCCAGGTTTTAGCAAAAAGACTCGCCTCCCTTTCTGGTAAGCTTATACATGAGGACCAGAAGGGCTTCATTACAGGCAGACAGTTGTACAATCTCACCCATCAACTGATCGGAGCAATTGATATTGCAGCTCTTGAGAAGGTTCCCCTTGTGATATTCATTTTTGACGCGGCCAAAGCTTTTGACCGTGTCAACTGGTCAAACTTACAGAAAGTTATTTTATATAAGAATTTAGGTCAGAATTTCTCCAGGGTAATTGAAAATATCTATTCTGCTCCTATGGGGAAAATACTTATTAATGGAAGCACATCAAATAGTTTTCAAATCAAAAGAGGTACCAGACAGGGGTATCCACTCTCCCTTCACCTTTTTAATCTATATATAGAGCCCCTGGTCAATGTGATTAGGACTACCTTTTTGGACTACTGCTTTTTGCTTTTTGCTTTTGCTTTTTGCTACACTGGTTTATGACTTAATGTGGCTGCAGGCCTGCTAATCAGACCCACAGCCTGCTGTTCTCTCTCTAAATGACTTCCAATGCACTCTAGGTGCATTACGAATTGGAACTGGTTCACCTTATTGGCCCCTGTAACAGTGTACCCTAGGTACCCAGGGCATAGGTGTTGCCAAGGTCTACCAGGGGCAGCAGCATTTATTGTGCCACCCCTGGCCTGGCCTCCATATTTGACACAACTGGCTGATCACTCAGCTGGGGCAAGTTGGTGTAATCACCTCTTGCTTACGTATAGTATACCTATACCTAACCTAAACTGGACACATATGTTCCTATCAGCCACTCCTATGGAAGGCCTCATCAATCCTGGAGGCAGAGTGCTTGGAAATATGTGAGATGGTGCTCTAGCATGAGCTGAGCCTGTCTGCAGCTGTCGGGAACCACTCCCTTAGCTGTTCCGGGATATTGCCATACCATATACTCTTAAGTGCATTATAATCCACGCGGTTATTTGCTAACTTTGGTTTGGCTTTATCAAAACATGTCGAGTAAGGTGTCATACGCTTTGGAATACTATCCCCTCGACAGTTCTGTCAACGGGGATAGCATTCCACCCTTCTAGAGGGACACGACATGTACCTGGCCTTAACCCCGGTTAAAGTTAACCAGAGCCTCAGCATCACAAAATGGATGCTGCCACCACAGACACAAGTCTGACCTCCTGCTGCTGGGAGTCCTTCCAGCGACGAAGGCTTGGACAAAGGATTTCCTGCCTTGGGAGGTGCGAGCACCACCCCAGACAGGATTTTGTGTATTGGGTAGGACAGGGCTGAATAGATTGAGACATGCCCGGGGCACACAAAGTGTCCTCGTGCATAAGCCAGTCCAAACCGGTCCTGGGACTTTCCAGACCCAGGCCTGGCAAGGAGCTGGACAAAGGAAAGGGGGTGTAACTGCCCCCCTTCCTGGTCCCACCCAGAGGAGGGACCTAGCAGGTGATCCACCCCTCAGATTGGGAATAAGAGTGGGAGCAGTGCCATAGCACCTCAGATCATCCTGAAATCATTTGAAACTAAGAAGACGACTGGACTTTGACATTCTGCTGCACAGAAGACTGAAGAGAATCTCCCTTGTGGTCAAGGAGTGACCACCCTGTGAACACAGGTACCATCCAGCAACTCGACGTCTGCTTTGCCGCCGCCTCCCGCCGGAGCCCGAGCCCAGAGCCTGACAAGACCCAGACTCCCAGACTTTTCACAGCCCAATCCACAGTCCCTGCAAAGAAGGGACCCGTGAAGGCACCGAGAGACGTGGGACCGGACATCTTGGAAGACCCCTGAGACGCTGACTGCGCATCACCCGAGGCACCCTCGACGCTGTGCTTTGGGGTTTGAGAAGCCCCACAACCGAGCAGCCCTTGCATCGAAGATCAGCCCCCCAGCATCTCCACGATCTGCGTGGGGCCTTTTTGCATCATGCCACTCGACGCACCATCCCGGCCACTTGCCACGTGGTCAGCGGCCATCTTGGTGACGAAACCTACATTCTACACCGCGGGTCTGGTTGCTCCAGACTTGCCCTCGCTCCTGTAAAAGGGAGCACCCGCTCTAACCTTGCTGCCTTGCTGGTCCGAGTGATAAGCCTTTTTTGATTCCTGCGTGGCTTGCATTAGCCAAGGTCTGTTTGCTCCAATCAAGTTGCCGACACCGCCATCAGCTAGAGCCTCTGTGGGTCAGCTTGTGACCGACGCCTGGACATCCTCGACCTCTTCATGTCCACGTGGCTGCAGAGAGAAGCTACACCTCATCGCCTGTTTGCACCCACTTTCTTAGTATATGGTTTAGGTGGCCCCTAGGGCTCATCCATATTGTGCAACTTTTGTGTATTTAAACTGTGTTTTGTTTTAACGCTTGTGCTTCTGTGCTCATAAAGAGTTCAGGGGATATTTTTAGTTAATAAATATATATATATTTTCAATATATATCTGTGTGGTGTCCTTTCATTTGGTATTCAAGGGGGTTGTATATGGTAAAACAGCTTGCTTCACATGCCTTTCAGAGTTTAGCCTAAGACTGCCTTGTCCACGCTACCACTAGGATAGCTGGTCTATAAGGTTGACTTACAACCAATCATCATAAGGGTTGCTTAGCATGGTACAAGGTGATCACTAGAACTAGTGAGCATCATATACCAGGACAACTTCTCACATTGGTGAGCAGCGGATTGGGATTTGAGCTTGCTGTTGTTTTACCATTACAATCTTTGATATTATCATTCGAAAGATCATACAGGTACCTGCTAGGTACATATTAAAACAAGACTAGTATACTTAAGTTCTACTGAACTTAGTTGTTGTAAAGGATAGGGAGTAGCACACCCTGACTACAACTACTAGATAGGTTTAGTAGGTAAACACCAGTGTAGGTAGATTGCAACATATCCACCCACACTAGAGCAATGTCTGGGGCAGAGGGTTCCACTGGGAATGTCTCTGTTGAGAGTGACCCTCCAAAGGCACCATCCGGATTTGCTATATTTTCCTTTAAGGAACTAAGACAGCTTTGTGTCTTAAGAGGTCTGAAGACAGGGCCATCCCCTACTACAGACCACCTTAGAGAGCTCTTAGACCAGTCTGAGGCTCTAAAGACCTCCAAGGCAGACCCCACAGGTAATGCTGATGGAGGCTCTCCCACTGAAGATGACACTACTGATACCCCTGTCCCTGTAATCCAGCTAGATGAGGATGACCAAGTCACTGGAGCTCCTCAGGTAGATGAGGAGGAGGAAGAAGAAGAGGAGACAGAAGGGGGGAGCAGTGACTCTGATGATGGTAGACTTAGTCAGGTGCCAGCCAGCAGGCTCAGCCAGGCTAACTTAAGTATATTTGGGACTGAAGCAAGGTGGACTTAACCAGGAGCATAGGAGGAGGAGGAGGAATCACTCAGGTGAATCGAATACCTCCCAGGCTTCTAAAGATTCTCATGGTCACTCCAGAAGGGAGATGACTAGCCCTCAGAGAAGGTGACATGAGGCCAAAATGAAAGAGGCTGAGCTTAGGATCCAGAGACAAGAATTAGAGGTTGCCCTGGCCCAAGAGAAACTTGCTAGAGCAAGACAGCCTAGAGAGAGTGGGGTAATAGAACCCACTGGTGGCAGCATTATCCACAAGGATAAAGACAGGTCTTTTGATAACAGAAACCTGAGTAAGATTGTGCCCCCCTACAAAGCTGGGGATGATATCTACAAATGGATGACTGCACTTGAGAGAGCCTGCAAAGTACAGCAGATCCCTCAGGAGCAGTGGCCAGCAATCTTGTGGCTCTCCTTTGAAGGTAGAGGCCGAGACAGACTCCTCACAGTAAGTGATGGGGATTCTAGAAACTACCGTCCTGAAGAGTGCTCTGATTGATGGGTTAGGCTTAACCACTGAACAGTACAGGTTAATGTTCAGAGATACCCAGAAGACACAGACTCAGGACTGGTCTGAATTTGTTGAATGTGCCACTAAGGCTCTGGAGGGATGGTGGCTGGGAAGCAAGGTTACAGACTATGAAGGATTGTACAATTTGCTTATGAGAGAACAAATTTTAAACAATTGTCAGAACCAGCAGTTGCATCAACATTTGGTTGACTCAGATTTGACCTCTCCCCAAGAATTGGGAAAGAGGGCAGATAAATGGGTTAGAACCAGAGTTAAGCAAAAGAACCAGAACCAGGGTGGTGACCAGAAGAAAACAGACCAGAAGGGTGGGGAGCAGAAAGCTAAAGACCAGAAGTCTTCAACAGGGCCCCAAACTAATACAGAGGGTGGGTCCCAAACTTCCAAGAAGAAGAAGAAAGAAGGTCAAAGAAATCCCTGGTGTAGTACTTGTAAAAACACCTCTCACTGGACAAGTGAGTGTAAAAAGGGTGGCGCCCCCAACACTGCAGCCCCTAAAGCAACTGCACCCACTAGTACAGCTAGCAGTGTTGGACCACAAACTAAGGGGGTAGTGGGTATCACCTTGGGAACTGAAGGAGATTCTGACCTAGTCAGAACCCTTACACAGGCTGTTCTGGTTTGTGAGGGGGACATAGATTTGACCCCTACCATCAGTCCCAGTAATCTGGGCAAATACAGACAGACGCCTTTGATTAATGACAAAGTGGCTCAAGCTTACAGGGACACATGTGCCAGTGTCACTATGGTAACACCTAGCTTTGTGGACCCTGGACAATACATGCCTGGTGATAATTACCTGGTGACCAATGCCAGCAATGTCACCACTACCCATAGTGTGGCAATTGTTAACTTTTCCTGGGGAGGGGTAACTGGCCTAAAAAGAGTTGTGGTTAGTGCTGATCTCCCAGTTGAATGTTTGTTGGGCAATGACCTGGAGAGCTCTCTATGGTCAGAAGTCGAGTACAGGACTCATGCAGAGATGTTAGGGATATCATCACATGTCCTTGCTGTGACCAGGTCATAGGCCAAAAAGTGCCTCTCTGAACCTCAGGTCTTGGATCCTGGAACAATGGACCAAGCACCTTCCAAGAAGAAGAACAGGAGGGTAAAGGCTGTGCCTTCCCAACTGCCTACAAGTGAGGATCAGCCTTCACAGGAAGCTGATCTTGAGACCCCTGAAGGAACTGTCTCTGAAGAACTTGAACCTGATCAGGTTGAGTTTCTGGGGACAGGGGGACCTTCTAGGGCAGACTTGGGGCAGGCTCAGTTAACCTGTCCTTCTCTTGAACCCCCCAGACAGCAGGCTGCTGCTGAGGCTGCTGGAAATGCTCAAGGTGCCCATAAAGTATATTGGGATGATGGACTACTTTATTCAGAGGCTAGAGACCCCAAGCCTGGTACAACCAGGAGGTTGGTTATACCTCTGCAATTTAGGGGTTTCCTTCTCACCTTGGCCCATGATATTCCTTTAGCAGGACACCAAGGCCAGAATAAGACTTGGGACAGGATTGTCCCTCACTTCACTGGCCTCACATGTCTGAGGACACCAAGGAGTTTTGTCGCTCCTGTGTGACCTGCCAAGCCAGTGGCAAAGCAGGTGGTACCACAAAGGCCCCCCTGATACCACTACCTGTGGTGGGGGTGCCCTTTGAAAGAGTGGGGATTGATATTGTTGGACCAATGGATCCCCCTACAGCATCTGGGCACAGATTTATACTGGTGGTGGTGGACCATGCCACCAGGTACCCAGAAGCCATTCCACTTAGGACCACAACAGCTCCTGTTGTGGGCAGGGTCTTACTTGGAGTTTTCTCCAGAGTGGGGTTTCCTAAGGAGGTAGTATCTGACAGAGGTGCCAACTTCATGTCAGGGGATACTTGACAGCTATGTGGAAGGAATGTGGTGTCAACTATAAGTTCACCACTCCTTATCATCCACAGTGTAATGGGCTTGTTGAAAGGTTTAACAAGACCCTAAAGGGTATGATTAAAGGATTACCAGAAAAGCTCAGGCGGAGATGGGACATCCTTCTACCCTGCCTTTTGTTTGCTTACAGAGAGGTCCCTCAAAAGGGGGTTGGCTTCAGCCCCTTTGAATTGTTGTTTGGGCACCCTGAAGAGGACCCCTATGTCTGGTGAAGGAAGGATGGGAGTTACCTCTCAAAAAGCCTAAACAGGACATAGTGGACTATGTACTTGGTCTCCGCTCCAGGATGGCTGAGTATATGGAAAAGGCTTCCAAAAACATTGAGGCTAGCCAAGAATTACAAAAAGCTTGGCATGACCAAAAGGCTGTCTTGATTGAGTATCAGCCAGGACAGAAGGTATGGGTGTTGGAGCCAGTGGCCCAGCAGCACTCCAAGACAAATGGTCTGGACCCCATACAATTCTTGAGAAAAAGGGAGAGGTTACCGACCTGGTGGACA
This sequence comes from Lissotriton vulgaris, assembly GCF_964263255.1. Taxonomy (NCBI): domain Eukaryota; kingdom Metazoa; phylum Chordata; class Amphibia; order Caudata; family Salamandridae; genus Lissotriton; species Lissotriton vulgaris. The sequence goes on along the minus strand of NC_141696.1, from coordinate 1,549,756,133 downwards.
TAGGAACTCCCAGGAGCCCCCACAGGGTGCTCCATGTCAACAGACTGAAGGCATATGTTAACAGGGAAGACATGGGCTTGCTCATGGCTACAGATGAAGGACAGGAGGAAGAGAGTGACCCTCTCCCAGACCTGCTCACTCAGAACCCTGAGGATGGCTCAGTTGATGGTGTGGCCTTAGATGGCAGCCTCACTGAACATCAGCAGCATGACTGTAGACAAGTTTTGCAGGCATACCGACATATGTTCTCCTTGACACCCAGTCAGACTAACTGGTGTACCCATGTGGTGGACACTGGTGACAGTCTTCCTGTAAAGAGCAAGATTTACAGGCAGCCTGACCACGTCAGGGACTGTATAAAGACTGAGGTGCAAAATATGCTGGAATTAGGTGTTATTGAGCCTTCAGAGAGCCTCTGGGCTAGCCCAGTGGTTCTGGTACCCAAACCTCACACCAAAGATGGCAAGAGAGAGATGAGGTTCTGTGTGGATTACAGAGGACTCAATGCTGTCACCAGGACAGATGCACACCCTATTCCAAGGGCAGATGAGCTCATTGACAAGTTGGCTTCTGCCAAATATTTGAGCACATTTGACTTGACAGCTGGCTACTGGCAAATCAGGTTAGCTGAGGAGTCTAAAGCCAAGACAGCATTTTCTACCCCAGGTGGGCATTATCAGTTTGTGGTAATGCCCTTTGGTTTGAAAAATGCACCTGCCACCTTCCAAAGGTTGGTGAATCAAGTCCTTACTGGGTTGGATGACTTTTGGGCAGCATATCTGGATGATATTGCTGTCTTTAGCTCCACCTGGGAGGATCACCTGGTCCACCTGAAGGAAGTGCTTGAGGCCCTGCAAAAGGCAGGCCTCACTATCAGGGCAACAAAGTGCCAGATAGGGCAGAGCAAGGTTGTATACTTGGGCCACCTTGTAGGTGGAGGCCAAGTTCTACCACTGGAGAGTAAGATCCAGACCATCAAGGACTGGTCCCCTCCAACTACCCAGACTCAGGTCAGAGCTTTCTTGGGCCTGACTGGGTACTACAGGAAGTTTGTTAAGAACTATGGGTCCATTGTGACTCCTCTTAATGATCTGACATCTAAGAAGATGTCCAAAAAGGTTCAGTGGACAGCGAACTGTCAAAAGGCATTTGATGACCTGAAGAAGGCCATGTGCTCTGCACCTATCCTGAAGAGTCCTGACTACTCAAGAGAGTTCATTGTCCAAACAGATGCTTCTGAGTTGGGAGTGGGAACAGTGCTTTCACAGCTTAATGTAGATGGTCAAGACCAGCCCATTGCTTTTATTAGCAGGAGAGGGAGGCCTTTGCTGTGGTGTGGGCCCTGAAGAAGTTGAGACCATACTTGTTTGGCACTCACTTCAATATTCAGACCGACCATAAGCCCCTCTTATGGCTTAATCAGACGAAGGGTGAAAACCCCAAACTACTCAGGTGGTCCATTTCCCTACAGGGGATGGACTTTACAGTGGAGCACCGCCCAGGGACTGACCATGGCAACGCAGATGGTCTCTCCAGTTACTTCCACTTAGAACATGAAGACACAAATGGTCAAGGTTAGTCTAATGTCCCTGCGTTTGGGGGGGGGGGGGGGTTATGTAGGAGAGTAGGGTCTGCTATCCTATGGTCACCCCAAATTTTTGCTTTTTGCTTCACTGGTTTATGACTTAATGTGGCTGCGGGCCTGCTAATCAGACCCACAGCCTGCTGTTCTCTCTCTAAATTACTGCCAATGCACTCTAGGTGCATTACGAATTGGAACTGGTTCACCTTATTGGCCCCTGTAACAGTGTACCCTAGGTACCCAGGGCATAGGTGTTGCCAAGGCCTACCAGGGGCTGCAGCATGTATTGTGCCACCCCTGGCCTGGCCTCCATATTTGACACAACTGGCTGATCACTCAGCTGGGGCAAGCTGGTGTAATCACCTCTTGCTTAGGTATAGTATACCTATACCTAACCTAAACTGGACACATATGTTCCTATCAGCCACTCCTATGGAAGGCCTCATCAATCCTGGAGGCAGAGTGCTTGGAAATATGTGAGATGGTGCTCTAGCATGAGCTGAGCCTGTCTGCAGCTGTCGGGAACCACTCCCTTAGCTGTTCCGGGATATTGCCATACCATATACTCTTAAGTGCATTATAATCCTCGCGGTTATTAGCTAACTTTGGTTTGGCTTTATCAAAACATGTCGAGTAAGGTGTCATACAATTTGGAATACTATCCCCGCGACAGTTCTGTCGACGGGGATAGCATTCCACCCTTCTAGAGGGACACGACATGTACCTGGCCTTAACCCCGGTTAAAGTTAACCAGAGCCTCAGCATCACAAAATGGATGCTGCCACCACAGACACAAGTCTAACCTCCTGCTGCTGGGAGTCCTTCCAGCGAGGAAGGCTTGGACAAAAGGTTTCCTGCCTTGGGAGGTGCAAGCACCACCCCAGACAGGATTTTGTTTATTGGGTAGGACAGGGCTGAATAGATTGAGACATGCCCGGGGCACACAAGGTGTCCTCGTGCATAAGCCAGTCCAAACCGGTCCTGGGACTTTCCAGACCCAGGCCTGGTGAGGAGCTGGACAAAGGAAAGGGGGTGTAACCGCCCCCCTTCCTGGTCCCACCCAGAGGAGGGACCTAGCAGGTGATCCACCCCTCAGATTGAGAATAAGAGTGGGAGCAGTGCCATAGCACCTCAGATCATCCTGAAATCAACTTGAAACTAAGAAGACGACTGGACTTCGACATTCTGCTGCACAGAAGACTGAAGAGAATCTCCCTTGTGGTCAAGGAGTGACCACCCTGTGAACACAGGTACCATCAAGCAACTCGACGTCTCCTTTGCCGCTGCCTCCCGCCAGAGCCCGAGCCCAGAGCCTGACAAGACCCAGACTCCCAGACTTCTCACAGCCCGATCCACAGTCCCTGCAAAGAAGGAACCCGTGAAGGTACCGAGAGACGTGGGACCGGACATCTTGGAAGACCCCCAAGACGCTGACTGCGCAGCACCCGAGGCACCCTCGACGCTGTGCTTTGGGGTTTGAGAAGCCCCACAACAGAGCAGCCCTTGCATCGAAGATCAGCCCCCCAGCATCTCCACGATCTGCGTGGGGGCCTTTTGCATCGTGCCACTTGATGCGCCATCCCGGCCACTTGCCACGTGGTCAGCGGCCATCTTGGTGACCAAACCTACAATCTACACTGTGGGTCTGGTTGCTCCAGACTTGCCCTCGCTCCTGTAAAAGGGAGTACCCGCTCTGACCTTGCTGGTCCGAGTGATAAGCCTTTTTTGATTCCTGCATGGTTTGCATTAGCTAAGGCCTGTTTGCTCCAATCAAGTTGCCGACACCGCCATCAGCTAGAGCCTTTGTGGGACAGCTTGTGACCGATGCCTGGACGTCCTCGACCTCTTCGTGTCCACGTGGTTGCAGAGAGAAGCTACACCTCATCGCCTGTTTGCACCCAACATAGCCTGGTTCCAATCTGGTTCCACGGTAGTCACTGGCTAGTGACTTTGAACATTGTCCCCTCTGCTTTCAGGTCTTCACAACATCAGATCCATCCTTGGATCCACCGGAACTCTTCACATCGAGCCGCCTGCAGCATCTTCAGCTCCAAGCACCATCGACCAGCGTGACGAAACCCGACACTACTTCGACCCTATGCACCCGCGTCCTGTGGGTGAGGTAACTCAGCAAAGCCGGTGTTCCCACACTGGTACACACCTCTAGTGTCTGTGTCTAAAGTTTCATTCCTCTAGGTCACTCGGAAGGTTCCTTTTTAACTAACTTTATAACTTTTACGCACCATAGACATTGCATTGGTGAGTGCGTGCACTTTAAACACTGCACCCGAGTCCCGCGGCCCTTTCCCGACTTAGTCACTGCTAGTCCCGATCAGCTCCAGCGATTCCCAAGGCCCTAGGCCTATTTCCTTTTCGATTGGTATCTCTTATACCACTTTCTTAGTATATGGTTTAGGTGGCCCCTAGGGCTCATCCATATTGTGCAACTTTTGTGTATTTAAACTGTGTTTTGTTTTAACGCTTGTGTTTCTGTGCTCATAAAGAGTTCAGGGGATATTTGTAGTTAATAAATATATATATATATTCAATATATATCTGTGTGGTGTCCTTTCATTTGGTATTCAAGGGGGTTGTATATGGTAAAACAGCTTGCTTCACATGCCTTTCAGAGTTTAGCCTAAGACTGCTTTGTCCACGCTACCACTAGGATAGCTGGTCTATAAGGTTGACTTACAACCAATCATCATAAGGGTTGCTTGGCATGGTACAAGGTGATCACTAGAACTAGTGAGCATCATATACCAGGCCAACTTCTCACAAGAGCCAATGTGATAAAAATAGCTATCCTACCAAAGTTTACTTTTGTTTTTTACACAATACCTCAGGAATTTAGCTCACACTGCATACAAAAAATACAGAGTGAAATTGATACCTTTATTTGGTCGTCCAAAAGTGCTAGGATAGCTTGAAACTAAGTCAGAAGAAACTTCGAGGAGGGATAGCAAGTTCGGATCTTACGATGTATTATAAGGCTTTTCACTTTAAGAATATAAGGAATCTTTTTCAAGCTTATGAGTCTTATTCCGCCTATTGGAAAGCAGTAACTAATCACGATCATTGCCTTTATAAATTTGGCCACCAAAAGTACTTAAAAAAAATCAGGATAAAGGTGCCAGGATCAGCATTTAAATTGTGGTCAGAGATAAGGAAAGTATGGAAGTTCCCGTATCATAGTCCTCAAGCACCGATATTCTCCAGGAGACCCTGAATGTCTGAAAGACTCATTAGCACTTCCGCTGAAAAGGGCTGGTATCGTCAAATGGGGAGATCCTTTGGACAATGGTAACTTAAAATCATGGGATGAGATGACGAAAAAATGCCCTAAATGTGGTGAGAGGGAAGCAAACGATATCCATATGTTTTACTCATGTCATCTCCTTGATACATTTTGGTACAAAATTGGTAAGATCATTGATAAAAGCTTAGAGACGACTATCAAGGTAAGCACTTTTACTATTATCTTTGGCATTGTGGATATTGAAGAATTAACAAAACAATCTGAAATATCTCTTATTTACCTTAATACTGCTTCCTAGACGTGAGATCTGTATAAATTGGATTCTTCCATCTGCCCCTAGGATAGACGACTGGGTTCGATCAGTAGAAAAATTTAGAAATATGGACAGAGCTAGAGGGGAAAGTAAGCACACAAAGCACTGAGATCTTTGGGATAAATATAGGCGGTAGGGTAGGGAGGGATGTCCAATGATTTAACCAACGCGATTACAATCTGCATGAGTTTTATTTGGGGTGTAACAGTGTTATGCTAACTCATGGAAATTGTTGGATTAAGGCATGGTTCTCACCTATCTCCGAGGGCATCTACTGTGAGGTGACCCTTTTGCTAAATCAACAAAGATCGCATAAATGACGACAAAAAAAACAAAAAAAAGAAGAATAAGCTCATAGGATTACTGTGAGAAGTTGGCCCGATATGCAACGTTCGCTATTCTAGCGACCGCTATGTATCGTTCCAACGACCCTTATGGTGTTTGGTTGTAAGTCAACCTATAGACCAGCTATCCTAGTAGCGTGGATACGAGCAGTCTAAGGCTAAAGACTCGAGAGGGCGCGTTAAGCCAGCTGTTTACCACACATGTACCCCTTGAACACCCAGTGAAAGGACACCACACAAGTGTTATGAAAATAAACAGTATATTTATTAAGAATCACAACAGCCCTGTACTCTTTATGAGGACAGGGTACTAAGCACAAACCAAATCTCTTTAGCAAATACTTCAAGTGCACAATTAAAAGAAGTGTCCGAGGACACGGAAAGATTAAGGTCTCGGGCGGACCCGATAAGGCAAGTCGGAAGCGAGGGACTTAGGACCCTAGAGTAAGGAGGCTATGCAGGCACCGAAATGCCGAGTTACCTAGCCACGAGGGCTGCGGCTGCACAAGTCTTACAGGCGTCGCGGTCTTCGCTGACGAGCCAGGAGCCGGAAGAAAAGGAGTTGCTGGCCGGCGACCAGTGCTGAATAGTTCGTAGAGATCCAAGCCTGGATCGGAGATTGATGAAACCTGAAAGCAGAGGGGACCAAGTTCGTACTACTAGCCAGTAGTCAGAGGGTACCAGGAAGGCACCGGTTGGCCGTCACCTCGACCAGGTGAGTGGGCGACGCTAGGCTCTGCAGTCTCACGGACCAGGAGGCGTTGTCGGCGACCACGGTGGAGGTGCGAGCTGTCCCACGAAGGATGATGCTGTCGGCATCGCTGGGCCCAGGATGGGGCAACAAGCCTTGGCAGATCTCAGGGCCACGTGGTGGGCCTAAGATGGCGTCTTGAGTGGACCAGGAGGGTCCGGGGTGCTTCTCGCAAAGATGGAAGCAAGGGCCAGTCTGGAGCAACCAGACCAGCAGTGATGATTCTCGGATGTCGTCACAGAAGGGCACAAGCCAGCGGCTAGTGACCAGACAACGTGCTGAGCAGCGAGCAGAAGGGCCCCACGCAGATCGTGGAGATGCTGGGAGACTGTACTTCGGTGCTGGAGCGGCTCAGGGTCGGGGCTTCTCGGACCCCAGAGCACTCACCAGAGAGTTACCTCGATGGTCGTGCTGGTTTTAAGAGCGTGCAGGTTCTGATGATGGCCGGTCCCTCGAGGTCTCGTCGCACCCACAGATCACAGCTAAGCTGATGACGTGGGTAGAGGTCAGAGGTGCCAGGGAAGCCGGTTCTCGTCGAGCTGGGCCGTCGGATTCCTTGAGGAAGGACTTACAGCAAACCGCAGAGTTCTTAGTTGGTGCCCGCTGATGCAGGGTGACTACTCCTTAGTCACAAGGGAGAAATCTTGAGAAGAGTCTTGAATGTCCTTTCGTAGAAAGTAGTTCTTGAATCAAAGATGATCTAATTTGGAAGGGTCCCCGCTCCGGTCTTTATTCTAAAGAAAGGGGTGGGTACATGACTAGGTCCTGCCCTAAGGGTGGGACCAGGGAGGGGGGTAGTTACACCCCTCTCCCCTGCCGGACTTTCCCCAGGCCAGGGCTGTCGCCCCTGGAACTGGTTCTAACCGGCAGATGCGTAGTGAGCACCGGGGTGCCACTCCGCAGTCACCTTCTCGCCAAAGCCCTACCTACCCAGAATACACAAACCCTGTCTGGGACGGTGCGAACACCGCCCTCGACAGGAAACCCTTTGTCCAAGTGCTCCTCGCTGGAAGGACTCCCAGCAGCAGGAGGTCAGACTCGTGTCTGTGGTGGCAGCATCCATTTTGTGGAGCTGAGGCTTCAGTTAACTTTAACCGGGGTTCACAGTTACGTACATGTCGTGTCCCTCTAGAAGGGTGGGATGCCAACCTCATCGCCAGAATTGGTGAGAGGGCAGCACCCCGATTCGTATGACACCTTACTCGACATGCCTTGATAACGCGACACCGGAGTTACCGATATGGTACGCGTTATCATGGAACAGCTATTGGGTCTTGATTCCGCAAGCTGCAACCGGGCTCGGCTCGGGCCTGAACCTAGCTCACACGAGCCCACGCACTCTGCCTTCAGGATCGTTAAGGCCTGCCATAGGAGTGACTGATAGGAACTCGGGTGTCCATTGTATGGTTAGATATAGAGCTACTATACCTAAAGCGAAGGGTGATTACACGTCTTCGCCCCAGCTGTCGTGCAGCCAGTTGTGTCAAATTTAGGAGGCCAGCCAGGGGTGGCATAATACATGCTTCAGCCCCTGGCGGCCCTGGGTACACCTATGCCCTGCGTTACGGGGTCTGATAAGGTGGCCCAGTACCAATTGGTAAATGCACCTAGGGTACATATCGTAATTTAGAAAGAGAACAGCCAGGCTGTGGGTCTGATTAGCAGGCCCACAGCCAGAGAAAGTCGTAAACCAGTGAAACAAAAGCAAAAAATCTGGGTGATCATAGGATTGCAGACCCTACTCTCCTACAATTACTCCTAGTGCTCCGTTTTTGCAACCACCTTTAGTTCCGCAAATTGTACATGAAACTTTACTAGAAAAGGTACTACAAGAGAGAGAGAGAGAGAGAGAGAGAGAGAGAGAGAGAGAGAGAGAAGCTTCAAACAAACAGCCTAGTGAATTAAATCAGAAAATTTCTCAATTACATACAAGTCCTGAAGCTCTGACAATACCAGTCACTATAGGTTCGGTAGGTCCCTTATTTAGAGATAAGCAAGCTAGTCCTAAAACTCCCGTTCTGACTACACCCATAGTGCAGCCTAGAAAAGAAACCTTAATAATTGATGATCAGGCAAGCGAGTGTGAATCAGTAATTTCTCTGATGGATTTACCTATACGAGAGCCAGTGAATGACTCAATCAGAAAAATTACTCCCCAAGGGTCAAAAGATGTACAAATTATGACGTCCTCGGGAAGGAGAAATGCAACAGTAGTAAGTCCGGAGGAGATAGACAGATGGACACAAGACATAATCACAGCCAAAAGTATTGGACATATTCAAATTAAGTGTTGAATTAGAGGAAATGGTTGCAGGAAATATAGGTTTGGACAGATTGAATACATTTAATGAAGATGAATTGTTGTTTATATGCAGAAGTATTACTCGAAATACAAAAATATATCATGAAACATAATGCATTTGGCTAATGAAATGGGAATTGACATTGGAAAATCAAAAGTGTTACAGAGACCATATAGAGCTGAATTTTCTGACAAAGATTTAGAAAATATGAATGTGTCAGGACGTAAATTATAGATTAAAGAGTTGTTATGGTTGCAAAAATGGGGTGATCTAGACAAATGGAAAGGTAGATGGACAAAGAAAAAAGAAGAGGCACAGGCAAAATAAACTACGTTGGAGTATTTACTAAAAGAAGCAGAAAAAGTTGAAAGATTGTGTCCGATGAGGGAAGTGCCAGGAGGAGGTTATGTACATATCCCATGGTCCCAACAGAATATTCTATCATTTACTAATGATTTTCCAAAGCTTAGAGAAAAACCTGTTGAATGGTATCGGCAAGTCGAAAAGTTTGTGAAAGTATCAAAAGTATTGTTGAAAGATTTAGATGGATTATTTGACATTGTTGTTCCAGCTGATTTGTGGTCCGAGTGCAAAATAACCATAGAATGGCCTAGTGATGAATACCCTAGAGACCCAAAGACAGGAGCCCCTTCAGGAGAGGTGATGAAGAAATACAATCAGGTGATAACTTACCTAAAAGGAAAGATTCCTCCAAAAGAGACAGATTGGACTAAAATCGACAGAACCACCCAAAATAAAGATGAATCTGTACAGGCATATTATGAACGCCTCTTGCAGGTATTTAAACAGTACAGTGGTCTAGAAAACATTGATAATAAGGACATGACACATTTTATGTATCGTTTTGTGTCTGGACTAAAACCTGAAATTTCCCAAACAATTAAATAGCATAAATTGTATTGGCAGGCAAAGCCTGTCGACGAGATTCTCAAGTATACAAAATACTGTAAGGATGAAATTGATAATAAACGGAAGAAATTGGAGGAAAAGGTAATGTGGGCTCAAGTGAAAATGGCAGAGCAACAGGAACTTCAGTTAAGTCAGCAAGCAAGCAATCAGAAGAAAGGGGAAGTCCAAGGGGATGGAAGTGAAGGAAAACCTAGAGGGAAAATGAGTAGAGAAGAGGCAACGAAAAAGTTTCCTTGTCATGGGTGCGGAAAGATAGGGCTTTGGAGAAACGAGTGTAAATTAATACAGAATAATAATGTCCAAAATCAAAATTTAAATCCACAGACGAAGAATGAGGTGTCAATGAGACAGGTAATACAGAATCAGTTACCTCAAGCCCCCATGCCAGATTTTGTGAGTCAACCAAAATACAGTGTGGACACCGGATTTCGGGAGGGAAGTGGTAAGAAAAATATGGTGACACCACAGTTTCTTTTGCAAGACACATTTTTTAAATGACGATGAGTACTGACGGGGCCAGAGAGGGGGTGGGGGGGCGGCGGGGGGAAGAGGATTGCGTACTTGGCGCATCCTTGCCGGTAGATCAATCAGGTCCTTATATGAGGGAAAGGTAGAAGGAAATGATGTTACCTTTTTGTTGGAAACTGGCGCTACCCGTTCTAATGTGAGAACAGCAGACATCCCAAACCTACCCCTCTCAGGAGAAGCGATCCAAGTAGTTGGCATTTCTAATAAACAAATTAGGACCCCTATTACAGAACCTATGGAAGTTTGCATTGGCAATTTTAGAGAAATGCACACGTTTGTGGTGTGTGACTCGAATGTATGACGTTACAACGCATACTTTTACAACGCATACCTGTACAACGCATTTTTTACAACGCAACATCCATTACAATGCATTCCATTACAACGCATGCCATTACAACGAATTTTTAAAAACTACCTTTACAACGTATACCATTACAACGCATCTTACCTTTACAACGCATACCATTACAACGGATACCATTACCTTGCATGTATGGTAAGTATTGGATAGTATAGGGGTAAAAATTACTATTCTAACTCCAGGTGGTGCAACAGTAGGGTAAGTGTTGGATAGTGTAGTCCCATGTTGCCCAATTGTACCGAATCCAGCAGTAATCCTGTATCACATACCACGGGGAGCAGGATGGTTTACTGTAATTGATTTATGCCATGCTTTCTTTTCCATCCCGCTGCACCCAGAGAGCACATTTTTATTTTCGTTCTAATTTGAAAAGCATGTTTACGTTTGGAATCGTGTTCCACAAGGTTACACGGAAAGTCCATCCATTATTAATCAGATTTTGAAAACATTTCTTGAATCCTTGGTGCTGCCGGGACAATCAGTCCTGGTGCCGTATATCAATGACCTATTGGTGGCATCGAGAACCCGAAATTATTGCATGATCGATACCATTGCATTATTGAACCACTTGGCAAAAGGAGAACATAAAGTGTCCCCAGAAAAATTGCAGTACTGTACCACCTCAGTTAAGTATCTGGGACACCAGATAGAAAGAGGGGTCAGGCGAGTGACATCTGAAACAATCAGGATAATTCAAAACATGAAGCTACCCCAAACCCAGAAAGAAATCAGGATGTTTCCTGGAGTTGTAGGTTACAGCAGGCAGTGGATTGTGGGATTTGCAGTACTAGCCAAACCATTGATTCAAATGACAAAGAAAAGAGCAAGGGGCCCAGTCGAATGGGATGATGAAAGCATGACTGCTTTTCTAAAATTACGTAACAGTCTGTGTGAAGCTCCAGCACTAGGGATGCCTGATTACTCAAAAGAGTTTGCACTGTTTTGTGACACAAGAGACAATTGTGCTCTCTCAGTCTTAACTCAGACCCATGGATTAATGTGACGACCCGTGGCATATTTTTCTGCCACATTGGACCCAATAGCAGCAGCATTGCCAGGTTGTTTAAAAGCGGTAGCTGCAACATGTACGAGTCTTGAGCAGAGTGAATTCATTATTATGGGACAACCTGTAACAGTGTATGTTCCACATTCAGTCGTAATTCTGTTAACCAGGACACGTACTCAGCATTTAACACCTAGTCGGATGACTAAATACGAAAGAATTATTGTGGGTTCAGAAAACGTGACAAGTGTGAGGTGCACTGTTCTAAATCCAGCAACCTTATTACCCGATTCCCATTTTGCAGAAGTGAGAGAAGAAGTCGAACATGATTGTATCGACTTGACTGAATTCAGTACTAAACCTAGAGAGGACACACAGGAAGTATCTTTAAAAGATCCTGAATATGAATTCTTTGTCGAGGGCTCATGTATTCGCCATTAGGATGGAGGACTAAGTGCTGCTTATGCTGTGTGCACATTGGCAAATATAGTCGAAGCATCCTATTTACCAGGAGTCAAGTCTGCACAAGTAGCCGAATTGATTGCTTTAACTAAAGTTTGCAAAATTGGGAAAAATTGGAGAATAACCATTTACACTGATAGTCAGTATGGTTATGGGGTTGTGCATGACTTTGGCCAGCTCTGGATGCAAAGGGAGTTCTTGACTTCTTCGGGAACACCTATAAAAAAATGGACAATATGTAAAAGAATTACTTGAAGCAATTCAATTGCCAAAAGAATTGGCCGTGGTCAAATGTGCTGCTCACAAATCGGGAAAAGACAGAGTGGCAGCTGGAAATAATTATGCTGACCAAGTGGCCCAGCATGGTGCCAAATATAAAATGGCAATAAACAAGAAAATAAAATCATGTGGAAACAACTGCCAACTTATGTTGTTGTGTGGTGTGAATACTTGGGAAGAAGTGAAACACTTACAAAATGAGGCAGAACAGAAAGAAAAGGACAATTGACAGAAAATAGGGTGTCAAGTGAGACCTGAAGACGGAGTGATAATCTACCTAGATGGGAGTCCAGTACTATCTGACTGTATGCTTGCACCAATGGCTAGAATGTACCATGGGGATGCACACATAGGGAGAGATGCTATGGTCAGGTTATTCAGACAGGACTGGTTTAATGCAAAGTTCAGGAATGTAGCAGAGAGTCTTTGCCACAGATGTTTAACCTGTCAGCGACTTAACCCTGGGAAGAGAACTGTGGTTTCCCGGGAAAAAAAATGGGAAAACAGAAGGCCCTTTCATTAGGTTACAAGTTGATTTCATTCAGTTACCTCCTTGTCGAGGACTAAAATATGTTTTGGTCATTGTCTGCCTATTTTTAAAATGGATAGAAGCATTTCCCACCCGTAGAAACAATAGCTTAACTGTAGCCAAACTGCTTTTAAGAGAACTCATCCCACGTTTCGGTTTTCCAATCACGACTGAGTCAGACGAGGAAAACATTTTAAGAGTGAAATAATTAAAGTTATCTGTGAAGCATTCAAAATTGAACAAAAACTGCACTGTGCATACCGCCCAGAGGATTAAATGGCACAGTAAAAGCAAGATTAGGAAAGATGTGCGACTCTACCCAATTAGATTGGCCTGATGCTTTACCTCTTGTCCTGATGGGACTCAGAAGCATTCCTGACAAGAAGACAGGCTTGAGTCCTCATGAGATACTCATGGGAAAGGCAATGAGGCAAGCATGTGTACCAAGACATCAGTTGTTAACTATATCTGATGATTTAGTGTTGGAGTACTGCAAAGAATTGGCGGACCTAGTGCGTTCTCTCTCTCACCAGGTTGGGGAAGACGCTGAAGCCAGACATTCAACTCCAGCACATGATTTGAACCCTGGAGATTGGGTAGTGATAAAAGATCACACCCAGGAATCTTGCCTAGCACCAAGGTGGGGAAAGCCACATCAAGTGATACTGGTTACCACCACAGCTGTAAAGTGCAACTGGATCCACGCCAGCCACACCAAAAGGGTGCCAGAATTGGAGGCTGAAGGTTGTGCAGCTGAGGGGTCTCAATAAGTTGATCCTGAAGTAGTTGATGATGAACAACCGAGCACCAGTAAGGATGAATGGATTCCAGTAGTCAACATACCATGAAATAAGAATAAGAACAAGAAGCCAAACATAACTAGATAGTCAGACTGATAGTGAGGATGAGAAAGGCATGGAAGAACGTACTCAGATTACAGAAAAGAAAGCCAATGGTAATTGTGAGGAGGACCAGATAAGGAAAGAGCAATACACTCAGACCAACAAAACCCCCACAAGAAAACCTTTGTCTGAGGAGGGACAGATAGGCACTAGCCAAAGCGCACAGGCAGAAGACAATCAAGATTCAGCAAGACCTGTGCAGGACCAGACAGGTTTAGCAAAACGGGTTCAGGACGAAGAAAAAACTCCAGGCCCAACAAAGTCATATCCAGAATCAGGTCAGATTAGTCTAGAAGAACCCATCCAGACAGAACAGTCAATAATAAGCCCTGGACCAAGTCAGTTAAAGAGGATACCTGAAGTTGACGAAAATCAAGTTGTGCTTAAAGAAAACAAGAGAACATTTGAATAATCAGAAAGCACAGTGCCAGCTAAAAGACTCAGAAAGGGCGATCAATGGCCTGGTGGTGTTAAGAGACTGAAATTTTGCCTAGTCACAATTAATGAGGAACCTGAACAGGTTGATGAAGTGACAAGTCAAACTGAACCATCAACCAGTAATCAGAGGAGGAGAAGTCCACGCCTGAAAAGATTGAATAACAAATTCAAAGGCCCTGAATGGACATATATCATTCTTGAAGATTTTATGAATCTGGAAATCAGTGGTGAAAGTGCCAAAGAAATTGATTACTGATCAATTTATTGAAGTGAGGCCAACTTGAGATAAATTCACAAGTGTATTTTGTGTAAAATTCTCAAAGGGGTTAAGCCTCCTTAGACAAAATGGCTGATAAAAGAGTTGCTGGAAAACCAAAAAGTAGTGGTATATGTAAATTGATACTTGTATAGCGCACTACTCACCCGCAAGGGTCTCAAGGCACTTGTACGAATACCGCTGTGGAACCCATCCTGGCTTTCCCTGTGAGGCGTCCACTCCTGGGCACCCCAAGGTGGAGGCCAGGCATCCTTAGCATTGTGGGGGCCGTTGTGGAGATTAAGCAAGCTATTGCCCAGAGTTGCAGAGTGGGGCTCCATGATTGGAATAGGCACTGAGGCGAGAATTATCAGGTCCGTGGAATTTTTGAGCCCAAGACCAGCCGAGGCAGGGAATTGAACCCTGGTCCCGGGCTAGACCTCTGCATCAGGGTCTGCCACTCTAACCATTGAGCCACACTTCTCCACACACTGTCTGTATAAAGACATGCTGTAGAATATGCATATGTAGTGTAGCAATAGTGCTCATAGTATGGCTAGGACTGACAATAGCAATACCGTACATAATGGCTGTTAAGCAGAATGACACTAGTATACACGGAAAGATAGCGCATCACAAACAAGATAGAGTAGACTTAGAGGCACCAGAGGAGTTAGATTTACATCACTTTAGCAATAGAAATGAAACAGATATGAATGTTTTCGCAAATCTATTAGTGCACTATGTGGAGACCATGCAGATTAGTGATTGTTATGCTTGGATGAAACTACCAGCTTCTGTAGCTGAAGGTGTTACCACCATTTACCCCTGACCTATGGTATTTCCTGTAGCATATTAACTAGTCTGTTTTATAGAACTGGAAGGGTTATATTATTATCCTAATATAGATGTCATTTTCTCTGAAATCCCTATCCGTAGAAAGATGAATCCTGTCCTCAGTAGTAAAGACTCACAATTCATGGGTGAATTTTTCCTAACAATGAAATCAATAGATATAGCTGAAGCACAAAGACAACTTAACCTGTAGATTACACGAAGAAGAGAAAGCATTCCTGAATTTAGTAGAGAAAAGGAGACAGGATTTCCATTAAAAAAGCCACTGAACCGAAACCCCAGATACCTAAATGGGCTGAAAGGGAGGAATTTATGGTAACTGGCAAGACTCATGCTGCTATTTCACTGGATTTTGAAAAGAAAGGGAAAGTCTGTCTCCATAGAAAGAAAACGGAGTATAACAATGTATTCATCGGTTCCAGTGAATGTGAACACAATTTCCTCGAAATTAGGGGTTGTGGGCTAAAAGGGGGAACTGATCCAGTATTTCCTGGAGGCTATTATATTTGTTGGGACAAAGCTTACTTTAAGCTGCCTGATCATTGGTATGGGAGTTGCTATTGCGGAATAGTATTCCCAAAGGTATACCATCTAAAAAGATTCACTGGAAGCAATGAACACGAAAATGAACTAACACGCTATGAAAGAGCTAGTTTTGCAGAAATTTTAGGTGATATATTTAGTTCATTGATACCTTCAGTGGGATTAGTTTTGAATACTCAAAGAATCTGCAAATTATCTACAGTGGTGGATCGCTTATCGACAGACACTGCTGGAGGATTTCTATTGATCAATACTGAATTGGTTGCGATCAGATCGATGGTTTTACAAAATCGACTTGCTCTTGACATATTATTGGCAAAAGAGGGCAGAGTCTGTAGAATGTTGAAAGTGCAACATTGTTGCACTTACATACCTGATAAAAGTGTTAAAATTGGAAGGTATTTCAGGAACATTACTCATTTGGAAAAAGAACTGAAACCACTGTAAGTTGATAGTGCATGGAAGAGACTAACTGATGGTCTCTCCTCTATTGGTAACTGGATTATGTAGGTAGAAGTATTGTAGGTAAAGTACTGATGCCAAGACTGGGAATAGGGCTAGTAATTCTGGTGATAATGGTTTGGTGCAAATGCTGCAGAAATAGAAAAAGACATACTGCGAATGAGAAAATGAAGAAACGCAAATCTGATTAAATTCAAATGGAAGGGGGATATTTATAAAAAGATGAAAGTTTACCAGAAAAATTGTAAAAAGAAAAAACCTCAAGTAATTGAAGAGATTGATTTGGGAGAATGTGGAAGTTGGCATCTTGTTCCTTAATTTGTGATGATATAAAATATAATCAAAGAGGGGATTGATGGAGCAAGGTTTCACATATATCGAAACTTGCTTGTACTCAGCCATCTCTAAAAAACCTGTAATATATTAACTAACATGTTTTGTTTACTAATATTTGCAAAAACACGACATTTCTAGTATCTAGGGGAAGCTTGCATATGTGCTTTTACTAACAGTAACTCAATTGCATTAAAATGGCCGCCGCAACGCGGGAAACCTTCTGCGCATGCGTCTGTCACATGTACTTGGCATGACGTACTTCTATGCTTGGTGGGAATTCTTTGCTTCTGAGCACTAATGCCAAAATGGCAGTTTTGAATTTCACATGCTAACGCTTTGCTGCTGTTTGTACTAAAACTTGCGAGTTCTGCCTAATCAATAATGCACAAGTTAAAATAAAGTAATGGGGTTAGAGTAGAGATAGGGGGTATACAGTGTAATCATTTATTTTTGTATTCTAACATGTATTTCTTTGACTTTGCTGCTAGCATGTATTTGGGCCTGAATATCCCGAGTGTCCCCATCTTTGTCAGCCCTGCGCAAGCGCATTAAGTCTCCGAAAGTGCTGAAGCATTGGCATTGAACTACAGCCAAGACTCTTCTTACCCACGATGTGCCTGGGAAACCTGCTCTGCTGACCTCAAAAAAGGAAGCAAGAAGACTCACACAAATACAATGTTTATAATTCGTATGACAATATTGTTGGGTGGAATAAAATCATGGGAAAATAATATTGTGGTTGGGGATTCAATCAATATGAATCAAATTGAAATTACCTCATCTTAGTATGGTGTGATGACCTCTCCTCGTCTTTCCAACCAATCACTGAAGGGGATCACATAGATTTGCAACATTTAGGGGTGGTACATTGTCCTCAAAATGTTATATCTATGGTAGGTTTAGATAGAGAATTTGTCCGACTTGTCCGAATAGCTGACCTTTCACTGACCCAGCGACTGCTATAGGAGATCGAGAACAGAGGTGCTGGCGGAGCACTCTGTCTGAAAATTTGAGGTTATCCATTACCCAATCGTGGTACTAAAATTACTTATCCAGAGAGAGAGGGGGGTGACGCTGGTGTTGCACTTTAGTGGAGGTCACCTGTCCTGAACTGCACCTGTCTTGCCCCGTGGGCGTCTGATTTGTCGGGTGCTGATATTTGCCTCAGCCCGTGACCAGGATTGGTCATCGCATCATTTTAGGTAAATATAATCCGTGTGGGATGTCTTTGTGCTATTTCCCTTACTCACCCTTCCCAGGTACCAATCTCTTAAGGTGTTACTGTGATTTCTTGCAAACTTTACCTTTTAATAATCATATTCTTGCTCATTACATTCATGATTTCTGTAATTTGGTCAAAGGCTCACTTAAAACGTGCATAGATAAACTTTTAAACTCCTCCCCCCCCCTCCCCCCCAGAGTCTGTGGTTATTTTAGGAGGGGATAAATGTTTAAGTAAATACCTGTTTTATTCTAACTCCTTTTGATCCCCAGGACTTATAGCCAAGGTGAGAAGGATTGGTAAGTCATGCTTTACAGGTATAGACCTTGAAAGGACCTCAATTTACTGATAGGCGATTAAAAGAAATTAGTTAAGCAGGATTACTAGTTCAAAAGGTGTGAATATGTTATGGGCCCAGGTGAGTATGTTAAAATTGAGCTTGTGATCCTGCGCGCTCTATCAGTTTACATGCTAAATATTTTCAAGGCTCGGCTCGTGCACAGGCTCAAAGAGTCAGAGCCAACCCTTGTTTGGCTCGACCTGTTGATTTGTTAGCTTGTGCACCTTTAATGAACGACTAAAAGAGAGGTTCGTAGAGGGGATCATGGCAGGGGATATGACCCATTGAAGTTCAGAAGCAGTAGACTAACCCACGACTTCTTCAGGGCTAAGAGGGCTGATGGGCTGGGAGGGGATAATAGCTCTCTACCGGTTGTAATCCTTGGACCTGAAGGAAGAAACCGGAAGTCATTCAGGTTTCTACCTTCAGGTCCGATGATTCTGTCGGAGTACTCGCTGCATCCATCTGACGCACTACCAGTTCATTCATTGATGATACTGACCACTACACTCTCTAATGCTCTTTTCTTTGGAGTCACTCACCCTCAGCCAGGACCGAAGTGCAACCGGTGGAGAGATATTATCCCCTCCCAGCCCATCAGCCCTCTTAGCCCTGAAAAAGTCGTGAGTCCAATACCCTTACGAAACACGTGTTGGCTGGGCATCTGATCGGTATTAAACCAAGAAAAAAACGCAGCATTGGACTACTGTGAATGTTGTGTTTTTACATATCTGTATTCTGGATTTGCAGAATTTGTTCTGCCTCTATTTTTCACGTATGCACAGGCAACCTGTATATGTTCACTTATAGTAGTTAATGTAAAAAGGAGAGATTCCCTTGAAAAGAAATGAGATTTATAAAACTTTATGGACGAAAACAATTACAAGATTCACGTATATGAAAAAAGACCACAATTTATTGATCATACAGTAATTAAAAAAGTGGACGGTTAAAAGACCACTTGACACAGATTTTTAAAACAATGGAAACAATAAAAAACCTGACTTTCAATATTGACCAGCAAAATTGATACATGAAGACAGAAAACAGTAAGACATTAAACTCGTGCAATACTAAGCGTATATTCAAACTCTATTTCTGACACCAATGTTATGTACACAACAATACAGTGTATCAACAAGGATATCCGAGTCGAGAATCATACTGAAGAGTGCGTCAAAGCGTTTCGGTGGTTTTTCACAATTCTATCCACCTTTGTCAAGACTACAATTGGTATCTGTCGTAGTACAGAGGTCAATATAATCTCCCTTTAAATCCACTTTTAGATGTTGTCAGATTTCCATTATTTTTCACAATAAAATATGGTGTAGACAACGAAATACTGGCTTCATATGTCCATTTTAAAATTGCGTCTCTTTATCGAGTTACAGGTAAAACGTCCTGTTACTAGAGCTCTTAAACGTTGGCAGTAGTCGTTTCAAATAGTTAAGCCTTGTAGTGCGCTTCTCTTTCCATTTAAAAGGAAACCAGGGGCGCTTACGTCATGTCCTTGCGATGAAAACAATTGTTTCACTATAGAATTGTGAAGGACTGCCTGCTTCTCTGGTTGCGTGGCTGCCAACGTTTAAGCGCTCTATTAACAGGACGTTTTACCTGTAACTCGATAAAGAGACGCAATTTTAAAATGGATATATGAAGCCAGTATTTTGTTGCCTACACCATATTTTATTGTGAAAAATAATGGAAATCTGACAACATCCAAAAGTGGATTTAAAGGGAGATTATATTGACCCCCGTACTACGACAGATACCAATTGTAGTCTTGACAAAGGTGGATAGAATTGTGAGAAACCACAGAAACGCGTCGACGCACTCTTCAGTATAATTCTCGACTCGGATATCCTTGTTGATACACTGTATTGTTGTGTACATAACATTGGTGTCAGAAATAGAGTTTGAATATACGCTTAGTATTGCACGAGTTTAATGTCTTACTGTTTTCTGTCTTCATGTATCAATTTTGCTGGTCAATATTGAATGTCAGGTTTTTTATTGTTTTTTTATTGTTTCCACTGTTTTAAAAATCTGTGTCAAGTGGTCTTTTAACCGTCCACTTTTTTAATTACTGTATGATCAATAAATTGTGGTCTTTTTTCATATACGTGAATCTTGTAATTGTTTTCGTCCATAAAGTTTTATAAATCTCATTTCTTTTCAAGGGAATCTCTCCTTTTTACATTGGTTGGTTAACCCTACTTCCCTTGATTTTTGTTAAGGGGTACCTCTCATATTTTCTCTCACTTATAGTAGTTTACAAAGAAGACCACCACTATAGAGACATAAGTTTGCACTTATATGTCCTCACATTTAATATAATGCACCTGGGCTCAGGAGTCCTTTCTTAGGGGGCGACTGGTGTATATTAGAAATAGTGCATGGGGGCATGGCCAACCGCTGAGGATAATAGCCACCGAGCGCACCTGCTCCACTATAAATCTGGCCAGTAATCCGGCTTTTTTCTGGGCAATGACCATAGATTCGTAGCCCGGGGCATCGTGGGAATCGATTGAGCCATGACACCACCGATTCCTGGTGGCGGTGCAGGGGATCGGCTTGGTGTCGCATTTAGCCCTGCAGTGGAGGAGTTTGTGGTAGCAGAGGGGCGTGAGGGCCTCGAGTGCTGACTGCGCTGAAATAGCTGATTGTGGACCCCCTTGGTGGCCTGAATATTAGAGCCTGCCCGCCGTGTCCCGTGGTTGATGGGGGCCAGCCGGGGACTCCTAGCAACACTTTGAGTTGGTGGCTGTTGCTTCTGTTGGGGCAGCGGTGCATTGCAGGGCCCGGTGGCTAATCGGGCATAAGCCCCATCCGAAACTCTTGTTGTGCAGGTGCCCGCCCGCGGACCCTGTACTTGGAGGAGGGGCTGGTTCAGAGCCCCCGGGACACATCCGGAGCGGTTTGTTTCCTGAACAGGCGGGGCAGAGGGACCGCGAGACCCTGCGGCCGATTGGGTTCTCGGCCTCTCCCGTTTTGGGGGATTATTTTATTGTTTTCTTGCTGCATCCTGGGGCCAGGGAGGGTTGGGGGGGTGGCCAGTGGCTCCTCTACACCCTGGGGCACCTGTTTGACTACTGGAACATGGCGTCACACCACTGCAGGCCGGGCCTCTTGTGTCGCATGTGCTGGCCCCCACCCTATAAATCCTGAGACCGGACTGCTGGAGCTGCACCTCCCTGTGATGCTGGAGATGTGATTGGCCGCAGCGGGGACCCGCTGTACTTCCCACGAGTGTTTGGCTCAAGCGGTGGATTGATAATTGAGGCTGGCAGTGTGCCTCCCCCCCCCGCGGCCCCTCCGAGACCTGAGGATTGGCCCCTTGAGATCCCAGACATTATTCGGCCCGGCCCTGTGGCTGTCATGGTTGGTACTCCCCCTGGAATTGGGTGGTGGGGGGGCTCGGCATCATCATCTGCCCCCCTCCTTTTGACTCCTTGCCACTTACTCCTGCCACAAATAAACGTAAGCTCAGTGTCATACCTTTGCATAGACTACCAGCTGCACAGGAGCCGGCCGGACCAGTACTGCTTTAACTACGTGTGTACCTGATAGGCAAAGTGGAAGTGACTGGTCCTTCCTATCTGGTCTCGGCTCGTGCCCCTTGGCCATTTATTGAATGAACTAGGCCTGTTGGGCTGTTTTGACCTTGTGTGGCGCATGTTCAATTTCTGGGAGATCTAGCCAGTGTCCTGCGTGCTGGGGGGTCACCTTTGGCATTGTCCACTCTAGCCGTGAGTAGCTCTCCCCCTATGGTGCTGCCTGCATTGTCCCAGCCAGGAGGTGCTGTTCGTTGGGGACATTGGTGAGCTGATCTGCTCCCACACTCTCCATCCTAAGTGATACCTGCGCTCACCTGTGGGCTTGTCTGTCTGAGTTTGTCTGGTGGTCTCCGCCATGGTTGGATGTAATTCCAAGGCCGCGTAGGCAAAGTTGGTGAAATATGCCTGGGACAAGGGCTCTGGCACGGTCCAGAAGGGGGGCGATGCTCCATCTGAAAGGCAACAACTTGAGGAGGGGGGCAAAGGAACCGACGCTACAGGATATCCTAACTGCCATTACCATGGTTCACACTTCCTTGGAGTCACGGATCGACTATCTTCGGAGGTGTCCCTTATATGCACGGACATGCGCTCCATGAACACTAGACTACAGGGTGTGGAAGTCAAGTCGAGCTCGCTGGTCACTGACACTTCTGACTTACAGCGGAGGGTGGTAGATCTTCAGACTCTCACTACGAAACTGGAGGTGCAGCTGAACGAATATGAAGGGCGCTCCAGGTGCAATAATGTTTGCATACTGGGGGTCCCAGAGAGAGAGCGGAAGAGCCAGCAGCAGACTTATTCGTCGAGGATCTGGTGACTAATCACCTGAAACCAACAAGGCTGTCCAACCTTTTTTCCGTGGAGCAGGCACACCATGTACCAGGCGGCAGACCGAGACTGGGGGCCACCCTCGGCCCATCATTACTAGGATTTTCAACTACAGGGGCAGGGACTTTATCCTCCAGGCTGACCGAGTCTCATCCCCACTGGAATTCCAGAACAGTATGATACAACACAACAGTGGTCCCTAAGAGAGAATGAGCAGAAAGCAATGAATACAGACCCAATCAGTGCTGTATTGGTTGAACTTGTCCAGCCGGACAGATGTTCAATGTTTAATTAGTCAACAATTCTTTAGGTAATGTGCGGTCAAGGATACTGAAAGTGGGACACAAGCCTGCGTCCTACTATAGAAACAGAGACATACAGTTGGGGAAACATTAAGGGGAGGTTCAGGCTATGCTCACAGTTTGTTTCCAAGACAAATCATCAATAGACAAACAAATCACAAGGAACAACTCTACGTAGGGGATAATAACATCACAGTGTATGTATGAAAAGTTTTGTGGTGTTTCCCCAACAGTATGGCTCTATGTTATGTTATGTTATGTTATGTTATGTTAAGTTCGATTTATATAGCGCCAAATCACCAACAGGTCTCTTAGCGTTTGCTTTGGGAACCCGTCCTGGCTTTCCCTGCGAGATAACCCCTACTGGGCATCCCCAAGGTGAAGACCAGGCATCCCATCGCGGTGGGGCCGTAGTGGAGATTAAGCAAGCTATTGCCCAGAGTTGCAGAGTGTGAACCCATGATTCGAGAAGGCACCGAGGCGAGAATTATCGAGTCCGTGGACATTTTGAGCTCAAGACCCTGCCGCGTCGGGAATTGAACCCTGGTCCCCGGTCTGACCTCTGCATCAGGGTCTGCCTCCTTTAACCAGTGAGCCACACTTCTCCACACACTTCTCTATGTCTATGCACCCAGGGCAAGGACCTGAAGTGGGCGATTAAACCCCACGGCCCCTGCAGCCTTCAACTGGGTAGAGACGGAAGTAGTTTGCTCTACACTTCACCTACCCACATGGCGAAAAGGAGGAGTGCTGAGGGCGCCTCATAGTAATGTGCTCTTTTTAGTAGGCGAGGCAGTCCACCTAGTATGTGGAAGACAGACCCTTTGCTGGAGCATCCACACAGTGCGGATACAGCAACAAATGCCACACAGGCAACCTGTCCAGGGAGTGGAACAAGAGTGCACGCAAGTACTGGTTACTGCAGCCACTCGACACCCTACAACAGTTCCATCAGCAGCACTTAGGAGATGCCCCAGGCCACACACAGTGCCCTCACCTGGATGGTTGATTACAGCTTTAGCGCAGTCAGACCAAATTAGATACGACACTGCAAACATAAGTGGTATTAAAAAGCGTGACAATGCATTTCAGTGCAGTGATGCGGAACACCACACTGAAATGCGTTACTGTCACGCCTGATGCGTGATACTTGGCAGACCTGCCGGCCCGGACATCACGTGCACTAGGCAAAAGCCTATCTTTTATTTTTATTTAATGCGATTTTATATAGCGCGAACATTACCCGAAGGTGTCAGAGCGCTTTACAAAAGAACCAGTTGAGTTACATAAGAACTTTGGATTACATGAGTTACAAAAGAGATACAAACAGAAAAAATTGCAAATGTACAAGTTGAAAGTCACTCAAGGAAGAGATACAAACAGATAAACTCTAAAATCACATAGGAATAGTAGTAAGTACAAAAGTCCACTACATATACTAGTGATTAGAGTTCTATATATACAAATAGTAAATTCACACAGGATTACATTTTAACAGCAATTAGACTTGGACAATTATATAATACATATTTACATATACATATTTATTTAAGGCCGTCCAGCAAAAAGAGAAAAACGATCAGGAGGAGTCCTGAGGGAGAAAAAGGGTGAGACGTCGGCTTTGCTCATATTACTGCGCTAAATCCTGTGCCCCCCCCAACACACAAAGCGGCAAATGTGGATTGGACAAGACTCTTAGCAGCCCGCTGGCCTCCCAGTCCAGTGTAGGCAGGGCAGCTCACCTGGTTCAGACCAGGGAGACGGGCGACAGGGGGCAGCAGGGCAACAGGGGGCAGCAGGGAATCCAGGGCGACAGGGGGCAGCAGGGAATCCAGGGCGACATGCCCACCCGCCCTGCGAGGTTCTCCTCACAGAGGGCCCTACAGTGCTGGCAGGATACTCTCCCTGGGCCCCTTATGGTTTCCGCATTGATCAAGGGGGCTTGACTAGGGTGACCAGGTGTCCCGGATTTGCCCGGTCAGTCCCGGTTTTTCACCAGCTGTCCGGGCAGATTTCGAGAAATTTAGCTCATGTCCCGGTTTTTGGAGAGGGTCGACTAAAAACAGGGTCGGGGTGGGTTTATGTTTTACAAAGCGGGGATTGTTAGCAGTTGTTCCAAGAAAGCAATTTAATTAACAGGCAAGCTACTGGGTTTAAAAATGGCATCTTATGTATGTTCTTTGTCACTTTATACCGAGGAGCGCTGTCATTCTGTGCGCTCACTTGATGTAAAATGTTGTCCTATTTTTGTGAAATGTCCTGTTTTTTTGCTTTAAAATTCTGGTCACCCTAGGCTTGACGCGGCTTACGTATGCCACAGAAAACAGGTGCAAGGAGGGGTTTGGGGTGGGGGTCGGGCCGATATATGCAGCCAGGGAATGTATATTTTTTTTGCAGATTAATATAGTGCGAATTCTGCCCTAAGGTATTGGAGCGCTTTACACGAGCACCAGTTACATTACACAAGGACACACTCATTATTTGGTAGGCGCAGGGGAGATGAAGTAATATGCCCAGAATCACACGATGCAGCTGAGCCAACGCTCCGGGGTGGGCAGCTCTGGGCGTTAGGCTACATCCCTGACCCTGCTGTCCGAGGCCCAGAATGCAAACGTGGTGTAGATGCCATTAGAGCCTGAATAGCGCCCCTCCCTGGCTCTCAGACGTGCCAAGTACAAGGCGCCAGAAAGGGGGAGGGGTATTGCCCAAAGGGCCGCGACTCCCACTGGTAGCAGCGGGGGCGCAGCCAGCTGAACATGGCAGTGTGCTGCTGAGCATGGCAGTGTGCCGCTGAGCATGGCAGTGTGCCGCTGAGCATGGCAGTGTGCCGCTGAGCATGGCAGTGTGCCACTGAACATGGCAGTGTGCTGCTGAACATGGCAGTGTGCTGCTGCCCCACCAGCAGTCAGGGGAGGAACATTATTTTTTTTTGCTTGCACAAGGGTCCGTGGCTCCCACTGATTTCACCTGGTCTCGTGCACCTGCCCCCCTCCGCGAGTGGGTTTGCTTTGCACACGTTCTTATTAGGATCATCACTTATCACAGTGTGAACTCAAACAGCACTTGGAACGTGGCGGCAAGGGCAGAATTCCTAAACAAGCATTTGCAATGCAATAGGTCTCGCATTAGAAAAGTTTGAGCTATTGGTATTGTAAATGACAAATTTTTCCTTTATGTGTTAATTTTGAAAATAGCAAACTTAATAGCTTTGACAATTACAATGCCAATAGTTATAACTTTTGCAAATGTGACACCTATAGCATTTGTAATGCAATATGTGTTGTATTTACGTGACTTACATGTATTGATATTACAAATAAAAATGGCTTTTATTTTTTTAAAATAAATAATACTTAAATAAAAGTTATTGTAATTTATAATGGCAATAGCTTAAACTTCTGTAAATAACTTTTGTGAAGATTATGTTCAGTGTATTTTATTGTGATGAAAATCCAAGAACAGAAGTGAAATATTAACATCTTTTTGTGACATTTGTAATAAAGCTTGAAACATTGAGAGAACATATTTGAACCAGTTGTTGTTGAATGGTTGCACAGATTGATGCTGTGGTGGCGCTGAGTGATGTTGCGGTGGCGAACGAGTGATGTAGTGGAGTTCAGTGATGCTGTGGTAGCGCATAGTGATGTTGTGGTGCCCCTGAGTGATGCTGTGGTGGTGCTGAGTGATGCTGTATGCTATGCTATTTTTTTTTGTTGCTATCCTATGTTTTGTTTTGTTATGCTACGCTATGTTTTGCTATCCTATGCTTTGATCTGTTATGCTATGCTATGCTGTGTTTTGTTACGCTCTGCTATGTGTTGTTATGCTATGCTATGTTTTGCTATGCTATGCTTTGTTATGCTATGTTTTGTTATGCTATGCTATGTTTTGTTATGCTATGCTGTGGTTTGCTATGCTATGTTTTGTTATGCTATGCTATGCTATGTTTTGTTGTGTTTGGTATGCTATGCTATGTTTGGCTATGCTATGATATGTTTTGTTTTGCTCTGCTATGTTTTGTTATGCTATGCTTTGTTTTGTTCTGCTATCCTATGCTTTGTTTTGTTATGCTATGCTTTGTTTAGTTTTGCTATCCTTTGCTTTGTTATGCTATGCTATGTTTTGTTGTGTTTTGCTATGCTATGCTTTGTTATGCTATGCTATGTTTTGTTATGCTATGTTTTGTTGTGTTTTATTATGCTATGCTTTGTTTTGCTATGCTTTGTTTTGTTGTGGTGCTATGTTATGCTATGCTATGCTTTGTTATGCTGTTTTGTTATGCTATACTTTGCTGTGTTTTGTTATGCTATGCTATGTTTTGTTGTGTTTTCTTCTGCTATGCTATGTTTTGCTATGCTATGATATGCTTTGTTATACTATGCTTTGCTATTATATTTAAAACATAAATAAAAGGCATTGCCATTTACAATGCCAATAGCTTAAACTCTCACAAATGCGAGGCCTATTGCATTGCAAATGCTTGTTTCTAGATACTTACGGGATCCCAGTTAATGGTTAATGATTAACGGTCTAGAAACTATGAAACGTCAAGTATGAACAGTGAGTAGGAATTGAATTAAAATATTTATGGCCAGCAACATGTGGTAAAGAATGTTAACACATTTTCACTGAAACATATACCTGGCCACAGCGTCTCCGCAAGTCTGCTGCATAAGCATGCTACATTTCCACTCAGTGCTGGAAGGCGCCGGGACATAACAGTTGTTGAAGTCCAGATTTTAACCTTCTATGCTATCAAACTGGTTGAGTGAATCTCAGAATTCCATGGGGGGTGTTAATCTTCTTTATCAGTCGCCAACACTGGATGACTCGGTAAACGCCAAAGAAAACAATTTCTGAATAAACAAAACTATGTTTGTAGCATTGAAGGACGAATATGTTTGTACTTAATTCACCAGAAAATCAATGAATTAAGCCGATTGTAGCATTTAGGTCTGTAATACCTTTCTCTCTATCTAATACTGGAGCAGCCCTTGTTGGTGAATGTATATTAATAGATTGTATGCCTATTGAGATGCAGCTATCTGCGGGCATTCAATTTCAAGTTCGAAATGTATGTGTTGAAGCAGCAATCGGCTAATGCTTTGCTCAAATACATGTGGCTGTAAGGATGAACGCGACTCATATAGAATACATCAGTGTTGATACAATCCCAAGTGCTTGGCCATAATGTCCTAACCGGGCTGTTAGTGCTAGTCTGTCTGCACTTAGTAACTATAGCTGGGTTTTGACTTCAGAAGTAGGTTGTTACAGCTGACCTCATGGTAAGATAACACAAGCAGATACATTTAAGCTGGTGGCAAGCACTGCACTTCGAACCACCAGCCCCAGCATCCAAAGTTAACAAGTAAGGAAAATGTAAGACGAGCTGGGGAGAGATAAGGTCGGCCACTAGGGAGGGGGAGGGAGGGACAAATGGAAAGAGAGGGAGAGAGGAAGTGTTGCAATCTGGGCTGAACACAAACAAATAAAGCAGGGCCATAAAAGCAGCAGGGCCCCGCAGCCCGAGCCCCGGCGGAGGGAGAGGTAAGGAATGCCCGAGGCAGTAGTGGGAACACGCTTCTGCATGCATTTAAGATATCCAAATAGTTTCTGTACCCATTCAACAAATCCAAAACAGATCGCCTCTATGTGCTTTGAAGAATATAGAACGTGAATGCGGTTCTTGTAAAACTTGTTTAACCAAAGGCATCCGCTGTTCAAGGCGCTGAACACACAAACCTTCCGGGCTGGGAGCAGCCTGTTAACATCAATGAGAGCTGACAGGGTAAGCTCCGCACATGTGATTGGTTACGTGCAGGGGCCACAGATACATCACATCACCATTGAAAACTGGTCAGTAATGTATTAAGCGCCTGGGAAGCATTTTGGCACCAGTACGCGGCATTAGATTAAGAAGTGAAAAACACATTTTGTATGAGGTACAATTTGTATTAAGAGAGAGCTGCATGTGGATGGGAGGTGCACTGTCAGGTGTGCGGCTCTTGAACAAGTCAGTTCATGATCCACACACACGTAAAAGTCATACTTTTGAAAGCCACAGGAGTTGGAATTGCCTAAATTTAAACATGCAGCTATAACTAGCACCATAGAAAAGAAATAGACCTGGCCTTCAGAGCCAATGTGCAAAAGTGATTCACTACCCAGAAAACCAGAGCGATGTGGTGGTGTCCCTGAGTGATGTGACGAGTGATTTGGTGGTGTCCCCGAGTGATGTGACGAGTGATTTGGTGGTGTCCCCGAGTGATGTGGTGGTGTCCCCGAGTGATGTGGTAGTGTC
The DNA here is from genome assembly GCF_964263255.1 of Lissotriton vulgaris. Lineage (NCBI taxonomy): Eukaryota > Metazoa > Chordata > Amphibia > Caudata > Salamandridae > Lissotriton > Lissotriton vulgaris. The sequence continues at coordinate 1,549,727,141 of NC_141696.1, read as the reverse complement.
CCCGAGTGATGTGGTAGTGTCCCCGAGTGATGTGGTAGTGTCCCCGAGCGATGTGGTGGTGTCCCTGAGTGATGTGACGAGTGATTTGGTGGTGTCCCCGAGTGATGTGGTGGTGTCCCTGAGTGATGTGACGAGTGATTTGGTGGTGTCCCCGAGTGATGTGGTGGTGTCCCCGAGTGATGTGACGAGTGATTTGGTGGTGTCCCCGAGTGATGTGGTGGTGTCCCCGAGTGATGTGGTAGTGTCCCCGAGTGATGTGGTAGTGTCCCCGAGTGATGTGGTAGTGTCCCCGAGCGATGTGGTGGTGTCCCTGAGTGATGTGACGAGTGATTTGGTGGTGTCCTCGAGTGATGTGGTGGTGTCCCCGAGTGATGTGACGAGTGATTTGGTAGTGTCCCCGAGTGATTTGGTGGTGCCCCCGAGTGATATGGTTGTGCCCCCGAGTGATATGGTTGTGCCCCCGAGTGATGTGGTGGTGTCCCAGAGTGATGTGGTGGTGTATTAGAGTGATGTGGTGGTGTCCCTGAGTGATGTGGTGGTGTCCCCGAGTGGTGTGGTAGTGTCCCCGAGTGATGTGGTCGTGTCCCTGAGTGATGTGGTGGTGTTCCTTAGTGATATGGTGGTGCCACTGAGTGATGTGGTGGTGCCCCTGAGTTGTGCCCCTGAGTGATGTGGTGGTGCCCCCGAGTGATGTGGTGGTGCCCCTGAGTGGTGCCCCTGATTGATGTGGTGGTGCCCCCGAGTGATGTGATGGTGCCCCGAGTGATGTGGTTGTTGTGTTTTAACAAGGACCCTAATTAAATATTTAATATATTAATAATAGCCAATGCAAACCAAATGCGGCAAGGCTACTTCCTTAGACTCCTAGAAAGCACAACGAGTTCTTACAACATACCAAACCTCCAGCAACCTGGGAATTCCCTGTGCTTTTGTTTTGATTTGTCTTAGAACTCATGCAAGCACTGAAAGAATGGTCAGTTCTTAGTGACATCTTTAATTGACGTCTTATGTCCAACCATATGTCAAACATGGCACCTTCCAGGTATAAATATACCAGCGTTTGCCTTAAGCAACACACGGTGGTGTGGAGCAGAGCGGCTATCTACTTATCCGAAGCCCAGCTGATGCGAGTGTCGAAGGAAGCCGTCCCTCCTCCCTGTTCATTCGAGAAAGTTTCTAGTGACCTCTGAGCTAGCTGGCAAACCTAAATTGTAAATGTAAATGTAGTTGATTTATATAGCGCTTTATCACCGACCGGTTTCTAAGCGCTTGCTTTGGGAACCCGTCCTGGTTTTCCCCTGTGAGATAACCCATTACTGGGCATCCCCAAGGTGAAAGCCAGGCATCCCGCTGCGAGAGGCCGTTGTGGAGATTAAGCAAGCTATTGCCCAGAGTTGCAGAGTGGGACTCCATGATTGGAATAGGCACTGAGGCGAGAATTGTCAGGTCCGGGGAAATTTTAGCCCAAGATCCGCCGAGGCGGGGAATTGAACCCTGTACTGGGCCAGACCTCTGCATCAGGGTCTGAGGCTCCAACCACTTGAGCCACACTTCTCCACTACACAAATTAAGTCTAACATAGTCAATAGAGACCTAGTCGACCTCAGTCCTACGTCTAAACTATCGTTTATGTTATTCCAATGCGCAGAGCCCATTGGGAAAATAGGAACTACACTACATGGTGGTGCCCCTAAGTGATGTGGTATGTGTCCCCGAGTAACGTGGTAGTGTCCCCGAGTGATGTGGTAGTGTCCCCGAGTGATGTGGGGGTGTCCCCAAATGATGTGGTGGTGTTCTAATTCTAATTTCTAATTTAAAATATTTCTAAAGCGCAGCGTACACCTTGCGGTTTCTTGGCGCTAGGGGGATCAGCAACTGAGGGAGAGAGACCGGAAGAAAAGATAAGAGGAGACATTAAGAGAGTTTTAAGAGGGGAAGGCCTGGCTGAAGAGGAACGTTTTCAGATCTCTACGAAAGGGGAGGTACTGGGTGGCAGAGCGGAGATGGTCGGGAAGAGAGTTCCAGAATGTTGGAGCCAGGGTAGAAAAGTTGGCCCGCCCCACTTTTTGCGTGTGAAGCGAGGGATCTGAAGAAGGGACTTGGAGGAAGACCGAAGTTCTCTTGCAGGTACATAAGGATTAATTAACGAAGAGATGAAAGCGGGGGCAGTGCCCTGGCGGGCCTGGAAGGCCATGCAGCCGATCTTAAAAAGGGAACGTTCTTTTACAGAGAGCCAGTGAAGCTCCTTGAGAAGGGGGGTGGAATGGTGATAGCGAGGAAGGCCGTACACCAGCCGGGCTGCCTAGTTCTGGATAATCTGGAGTCTACGCAGGCTGTACGCGGGGATACCATGGTAGAGAGCGTTTGCGTAGTCCAGTCGCGATATCACTAGTGCGGCCATGATGATCTTAAGTGCCTGGGGGGAAAAGAAACGGGAAACAGTGCGGATAGTGCGGAGAGTGAGGAAACAGGAGGATACCACGGAACCAATTTGTGAATGGAGAGTGAGCTGGTTGTTTATTTTAACACCAAGTGTTTTGACCGTGGTGGAAGGGGTAGGTGCGGGGCCAAGAGAGGGGGCCAAAAGAAGGAGTTCCAGGGGCTGGATGAACCACCAGTGAGAACCAGCTCGGTTTTGTCCGGGTTCAGCTTAAGGTGGTTGTGGTTCATCCAGTCCCTGATGAATGTCATAGTTGACTGGAAGTTAGAGACAGAGAGAGGAGAGGGGGACAGATCAAAGATGAGCTGGAGGTCGTCCGCGTAATTATAAACGGTGACCTCCAGCTGCTGGAGTGCGAAAATGAGAGGAAAGATATAGAGATTGAAAAGCAAAGGGGAGAGAGAGGATCCCTGGGGAACACCGCAAGTGACAGGGAGAGGAGTGGCCGTGAAGTCGCCTAGCCGAACCGCCTGAGTGCGGTCCCTCAGAAAGGAGGAGAGCCAGACCAGAGCTGATCCCCCGATACCGGCCGCCTTGACACGGGTAAGTAAGATGGTATGGTCCACCGTGTCAAAGGCGGCGGAGAGATCAAGGAGGACCAGTGCATGGTGTTTGTTCTCATCCATGCCCTTTCTGAGTTTGTCTAAGACTGCGACCACGACTGATTCGGTCGAATGCCTGGGACGGAACCCGGCTTGGCGGGATGCCAGTCCTCCATTTGCCTCAACATGGGCGCTAAGTGCCGCGGTGACGTGGCGTTCCATCACCTTGCCCAGAAAGGGTAACAGGGAAATGGGGCGGTAGTTGGCCGAGATGGAAGGGTCCGCGCCAGGTTTTTTTAGGATGGGCACTATTGTAGCTGCCTTTAGCACAGAGGGCACTACGCCCTGTGCCAGAGAACTGTTGAGGAAGGCGATGGGGGGGTCAGGGGTTCCTGAGTGATGTGGTGGTGCCCCTGAGTGGTGCCCCTGATTGATGTGGCGGTGCCCCTGAGTGATGTGGTGGTGCCCCCGAGTAATGTGGTGGTGCCCCCGAGTGATGTGGTGGTGCCCCCGAGTGATGTGGTGGTGCCCCCGAGTGATGTGGTGGTGCCCCCGAGTGATGTGGTGGTGCCCCCGAGTGATGTGGTGGTGCCCCCGAGTGATGTGGTGGTGCCCCCGAGTGATGTAGTGGTGCTCCCGAGTGATATGGTGGTGCTCCTGAGTGATGTGGTGGTGCCCCTGAGTGATGTGGGGGTGTCCCTGAGTGATGTGGGGGTGTCCCTGAGTGATGTGGGGGTGTCCCTGAGTGATGTGGGGGTGTCCCTGAGTGATGTGGGGTGTCCCCGAGTGATGTGGGGGTGTCCCCGAGAGAAGTGGGGGTGCCCCCGAGTGATGTGGCGGTGTCCCTGAGTGATGTGGTGGTGTCCCCGAGTGATGTGTTGGTGTCCCCGAGTGATGTGGTGGTGTCCCCGAGTGATGTGGTGGTGTCCCCGAGTGATGTGGTGGTGTCCCTGAGTGATGTGGTGGTGCCCCTGAGTGGTGTCCTGAGTGATGCGGTGGTGTTCCTGAGTGATGCGGTGGTGTTCCTGAGTGATGTGGTGGTGTTCCTGAGTGATGTGGTGGTGCCCCTGAGTGATGTGGTGGTGTTCCTGAGTGATGTGGTGGTGCCCCTGAGTGATGTGGTGGGGCCCCTGAGTGATGTGGTGGTGCCCCTGAGTGGTGACCCCGAGTGATGTGGTGGTGCCCCCGAGTGATGTGATGGTGTCCCCGAGTGATGTGGAAGTGTCCCCGAGTGATGTGGTAGTGTACCCGAGTGATGTGGTGGTGTTCCTGAGTGATGTGGTGGTGCCCCTGAGTGGTGCCCCTGAGTGATGTGGTAGTGCCCCCGAGTGATGTGGCGGTGCCCCCGAGTGATGTGGTGGTGCCACCGAGTGATGTGGTGGTGCCCGAGTGATGGGGTGGTGTTCCCGAGTGATGTGGTAGTGTCCCCGAGTGATGTGGTAGTGTCCCCGAGTGATGTGGTGGTGTCCCCGAGTGATGTGGTGGTGCCCCCGAGTGATGTGGTGGTGCCACTGAGTGGTGCCCCTGAGTGATGTGGTGGTGCCCCCGAGTGATGTGGTGGTGCCCCCGAGTGATGTGGTGGTGCACCCGAGTGATGTGGTTGTTGTGTTTTAACTAGGACCCTAATTAAATATTTCATATATTAATAATAGCCAATGCAAACCAAATGCGGCAAGGCTACTTCCTTAGACTCCTAGAAAGCACAACGAGTTCTTACAACATACCAAACCTCCAGCAACCTGGGAATTCCCAGTGCTTTTGTTTTGATTTGTCTTAGAACTCATGCAAGCACTGAAAGAACGGTCAGTTCTTAGTGACATCTTGAATTGGAGTCTTATGTCCAACCTTACGTCAAACACAGCACCTTCCAGGCATAAATATACCAGCGTTTGCCTTAAGCAACACACGGTGGTGTGGAGCAGAGCGGCTATCTACTTATCCGAAGCCCAGCTGATGCGAGTGCCAAAGGAAGCCGTCCCTCCCATTTGACGCACTGAAAAAGACGCTGTCTTTTTCTCCTGCCGAGATAATCCAGCTCCGGTGTTTCCAGTCACCCTCGCGGGTTATTGGGAGATCGAGTCCTGAGAGCGAGATAAAAGACCTCCTCCATTCTAAAAACCAAGGTACGGAGCTGATTAGATCCTTGGGGAATTCTTGGGTCCGATACTTGGCAAAAACTAACTTAACTTAAACTGCAGCCCATCTACTCCTTCCACCGTACTAGGCTTAGGTTAGGTACACCGGGGTAGGCGTATTTAGAAGCACCAGTTGAATACGTTTAGTCAAACTTTTATCATTGTATGTAACTGTATATATTTTACACCTTTTAAGTATCATATGGCTCAGAAACCATATCAATGCTTTTATAGTATTATTTCGTAATACTCCTTATACTGTACGCACTTTACTTTATAACAAGTATTGCAATCATAGCAATCAATTTCTCTTGCATGAGAAAGAAGACTGTTCAATAAATAACACCTTTTTATTGAAAACGCCCGTCTCTCTATTTCTCTGCACTCTGGTGAAACTAAGTATGCACAACTGACTGAGTGAAATAGCTATCTATTGTTTTCACACAACTCTGGAGATATACTCCTTATTCTGGGGGAGCAAAGCTGTCATGTTTATGCGGTTGTCAGAAGCTGAATCCCTTCTTGTCTAATCAGGGAAGTTCACTCCTCCCTGTTCATTCGAGAAAGTTTCTAGTGACCTCTGAGCTAGCTGGCAAACCTAAATTAAGTCTAACATAGTCAATAAAGACCTAGTCGACCTCAGTCCTACGTCTAAACTATCGTTTATGTTATTCCAATGCGCAGAGCCTATTGGGAAAATAGGAACTACACTACATGGTGGTGTCCCCGAGTGCTGTGGTAGTGTCCCCGAGTGATGTGGTGGTGTCCCCGAGTGATGTGGTGGTGTCCCCGAGTGATGTGGTGGTGTCCCCGAGTGATGTGATGGTGTTCCCGAGTGATGTGGTGGTGTCCCCGAGTGATGTGGTGGTGTACCCGAGTGATGTGGTGGTGTCCCCTAGTGATGTGGTGGTGTCCCTGATGTGGTGGTGTCCCCGAGTGATGTGTTGGTGTCCCCGAGGGATGTGGTGGTGTTCCCGAGTGATGTGGTGGTGTCCCCGAGTGATGTGGTGGTGTCCCCGAGTGATGTGGTGGTGTCCCCGAGTGATGTGGTGGTGTCTCCAAGTGATGTGGTGGTGCCCCTGAGTGGTGCCCCTGAGTGATGTGGTGGTGCTCCTAAGTGATGTGGTGGTGTTCCTGAGTGATGTGGTGGTGTCCCTGAGTGATGTGATGGTGTCCCCGAGTGATGTGGGGGTGTCCCCGAGTGATGTGGGGGTGCCCCCGAGTGATGTGGTGGTGTCCCCGAGTGATGTGGTGGTGTTCCCGAGTGATGTGGTGGTGTCCCCGAGTGATGTGGTGGTGTCCCCGAGTGATGTGGTGGTGTCCCCGAGTGATGTGGTGGTGTCCCTGATGTGGTGGTGTCCCCGAGTGATGTGTTGGTGTCCCCGAGGGATGTGGTGGTGTTCCCGAGTGATGTGGTGGTGTCCCCGAGTGATGTGGTGGTGTCCCCCAGTGATGTGGTGGTGTCCCCGAGTAATGTGGTGGTGTCCCCGAGTAATGTGGTGGTGTACCCGAGTGTTGTGGTGGTGTCCCTGAGTGATGTGGTGGTGTCCCCGAGTGATGTGGTGGTGTCCCCGAGTGATGTGGTGGTGTCCCTGAGTGATGTGGTGGTGTTCCTGAGTGATGTGGTGGTGTTCCTGAGTGATATTGTGGTGCCCCTGAGTGACGTGGTGGTGCCCCTGAGTGATGTGGTGGTGTCCTGAGTGATGTGGTGGTGTTCCTGAGTGATGTGGGGGTGTCCCTGAGTGAAGTGGGGGTGCCCTCGAGTGATGTGGCGGTGTCCCCGAGTGATGTGGCGGTGTTCCTGAGTGATGTGGTGGTGCCCCTGAGTGATGTGGAGGTGTCCCGGAGTGATGTGGGGGTGTCCCCAAGTGATGTGGGGGTGTTCCTGAGTGATGTGGTGGTGCCCCTGAGTGGTGCCCCTGAGTGATGTGGTGGTGACCCTGAGTGATGTGGTGGTGTTCCTGAGTGATGTGGTGGTGTCCCTAAGTGATGTGGTGGTGTCCCTGAGTGATGTGGTGGTGTCCCTGAGTGATGTGGTGGTGTCCCCGAGTGATGTGGTGGTGTCCCCGAGTGATGTGGTGGTGTCCTCGAGTGATGTGGTGGTGTCCTCGAGTGATGTGGTGGTGTATTAGAGTGATGTCGTGGTGTCCCCGAGTGATGTGGTGGTGTCCCCGAGTGATGTGGTGGTGTATTAGAGTGATGTGGTGGTGTCCCCGAGTGATGTGGTGGTGTATTAGAGTGATGTGGTGGTGTCCCCGAGTGATGTGGTGGTGTCCCCGAGTGATGTGGTGGTGTATTAGAGTGATGTGGTGGTGTCCCGAGTGATGTGGTGGTGTCCCCGAGTGATGTGGTGGTGTCCCAGAGTGATGTGGTGGTGTCCCAGAGTGATGTGGTTGTGTATTAGAGTGATGTGGTGGTGTCCCAGAGTGATGTGGTGGTGTCCCAGAGTGATGTGGTGGTGTCCCCAAGTGATGTGGTGGTGACCCAGAGTAATGTGGTGGTGTCCCCGAGTGATGTGGTGGTGTATTAGAGTGATGTGGTGGTGTCCCCGAGTGATGTGGTGGTGTATTAGAGTGATGTGGTGGTGTATTAGAGTGATGTGGTGGTGTCCCAGAGTGATGTGGTGGTGTCCCCGAGTGATGTGGTGGTGTCCCAGAGTGATGTGGTGGTGTCCCAGAGTGATGTGGTGGTGTCCCCGAGTGATGTGGTGGTGTTCCTGAGTGTTGTGGTGGTGTCCCCGAGTGATGTGGTGGTGTATTAGAGTGATGTGGTGGTGTCCCCGAGTGATGTGGTGGTGTATTAGAGTGATGTGGTGGTGTCCCCGAGTGATGTGGTGGTGTCCCTGAGTGATGTGGAGGTGTATTAGAGTGATGTGGTGGTGTCCCCGAGTGATGTGGTGGTGTATTAGAGTGATGTGGTGGTGTCCCCGAGTGATGTGGTGGTGTCCCCGAGTGATGTGGTGGTGTCCCCGAGTGATGTGGTGGTGTCCCAGAGTGATGTGGTGGTGTCCCCGAGTGATGTGGTGGTGTCCCCGAGTGATGTGGTGGTGTCCCTGAGTGATGTGGAGGTGTATTAGAGTGATGTGGTGGTGTCCCCGAGTGATGTGGTGGTGTATTAGAGTGATGTGGTGGTGTCCAAACATAGGCAGTCTAATTGAGGCGGCTGCAGACACCCCGCATTTTACCCTACTAGGTGACTTCAATTTTCATCTAGAGACTTTGAACAACAAAGATACTACACAACTTCTCACAGACCTCTTAGCCGCAGGCCTAAAACAACTAATAACCTCCCCCACGCACCAGGCAGGCCATACATTAGACGGTATTTTCTCCAACAGTCCCCTTGTAAATGTCACCCAAATAATCCCACTCGTCTGGACTGACCACTCAGCCATCTGCTTCACAGTTCTAACAGACTCTGTCAAACTAAACTCCACCTCACCACCTCCTCCATCTTACAGAGACTGGAAAAATATTAATCTAACCGCACTAGCCGAGATAATACAGGATAACCATATTCCCAACGAGCAAGATCCTATCAAAGCATCCTCCAACTACCTGATAAACGTAGACACAGCATGCAATAAGCTAGCTCCGACAAAAAGTGCACACCGGAACAGGAAAACACCATCAGCCCCATGGTTTACTGAAGCCCTACGCTTACAAAAACAACACTGTAGGAACCTTGAAAGGCACTGGCGCCGCAATTATAGTACGGTAGACAAACTGAATTACAAAAATGCCCTCTCTACCTACAAAAGACTGTTAACTACCGAGAAAAGCAACTATTTCACCACTCAAATCGATCAGGCAAAAAATTCAACAGGACAATTATTTCGGGTAGTTAATACTCTATCCAATCCCCCCACGCCTCGCATAGAAGGCACTCAGTTACTGGCAGATGCCTTGGCCAGTTTCTTCAAGGAAAAAGTCAGCTCTATTTTTGATACTTTTTCCCATTCCGCCCCCCCTGCTACTCCACAGGCATTTCACACGGATACTCGGCCTACCTTATCATCTTTCACTCCTGTAGATCAAAATCTCATTCAACGCCTGGCAGCTAGTACCAAATCAGGATCCCCTCTGGATCCCTGCCCACCCTTTGTTCTGAATCTTATCCCGGAAGCAATTTCCCCCGCACTAGCTACCATTTGCAATGCCATGTTTTCAACAGGCATATACCCTGCAGTTTGGAAAGAAGCCATAATTAAGCCACTACTGAAAAAACCTACTCTGGACCCTCTCCTCCCTGCAAGCTATAGACCCATCGCCTGCCTTCCTTTCCCAGCTAAGATTTTCGAGAAGTCCATGAATATCCAACTCTCGAAGTTCATTAACGATAACAACTTGCTGGATGATACCCAGTTTGGGTTCAGACAGGGACACGGGACGGAAACAGCTCTTTTGAAAGCTGCGGACGAAATCAGAACAACCATGGACACAGGAGGGGCAGCTGTTCTGATACTCCTAGATCTCTCTGCCGCATTTGACACGGTCGACCATGTCACACTGATCGACCGTGTCTCGGCCCTGGGCATAGGAGGCACAGCTAAAGATCTAATTGCCTCATTCCTTGCCAATCGTCCGCAGACTGTTAGGGTAGGGAAGTTCACTTCTCAGACCTTCTCTCTCCCCTGTGGTGTTCCTCAGGGCTCCTCGCTAAGTCCGACGCTTTTTAATATCTACGTATCGGACTTAGCGAGAGTAATAAAAACCTACGGAATAGCCCTTACCACGTACGCCGATGACACGCAACTAGTGCTATCGGTGCACAACAACGGAGCCAGTGTCGCATCCAACTTTCAGGAAGGAATGAAGGCGATAAGCTCCTGGATGTCATCAAACTGCCTCAAACTTAACTCCGATAAAACGGAGGTGATGACATTCGGGAGCTTGCAGCCAGTATGGTCCCCACAGTGGTGGCCACCTGAGTTGGGCTCCCCCCCCCAACCAGTGGAAAAAGTCCGGAACCTAGGAGTCATCTTCGACAATAAGCTGACTTTCCACCATCATGCTAACGCTGTCGTATCTTCCGCCTTTTTTACCCTAAAAAAAATCAAAAAGCTTCTGCCATATCTACCTCAATCAGCCGGCAAAACCCTCATCAGCACACTAGTCTTTTCAAGAACAGACTACTGCAACTCACTCCTTCTGAATGCGCAGGAAGGGGTTCTCAACAAGTTGCAGACCGTGCAAAATGCGGCGGCTAGAACCTTACTTTCCATTCCTAAATTCACTCCCACTTCCCACCACATCAAAAGGCTCCACTGGCTTCCAATTAGGAGCAGAATTAAATTCAAGGCCCTATGTATAGCCTATAAAACCCTAAACCACCCAGGGCCCCAATATCTAAAAGAAGCTCTTCGTCCAGTGGAACAACTCAGGACGTTACGATCTTCCTCAGCCCTCTTGCTGAATGTACCTCGCACAAGAAAGGCCACCTGGGGAGATAGATGTTTCACCACTGCCACAGCTAAATTATGGAACACTCTCCCATTCCATATCAAATCTGCCCCTACGCTTCTTAGATTTCGAAAAAGCCTTAAAACATGGCTTTTCTCTACCTCCTAACCCTTCGTCTTCAGTAGCGAGTTCTTAGTTCTGCAGCGCCGAGACACCCGTGTGGGTATTTGTTGCGCTTTAAAAATTGCAAAATAAATAAATAAATAAATAAATGTGGTGGTGTCCCCGAGTGATGTGGTGGTGTCCCAGAGTGATGTGGTGGTGTCCCAGAGTGATGTGGTGGTGTCCCCGAGTGATGTGGTGGTGTCCCCGAGTGATGTGGTGATGTCCCCGAGTGATGTGGTGGTGTCCCAGAGTGATGTGGTGGTGTATTAGAGTGATGTGGTGGTGTCCCAGAGTGATGTGGTGGTGTCCCAGAGTGATGTGGTGGTGTATTAGAGTGATGTGGTGGTGTCCCCGAGTGATGTGGTGGTGTCCCCGAGTGATGTGGTGGTGTCCCCGAGTGATGTGGTGGTGCCCCCGAGTGATGTGGTGGTGCCCCCGAGTGATGTGGTGGTGCCCCCGAGTGATCTGGTGGTGCTCCTGAGTGATGTGGTGGTGCCCCCAAGTGATGTGGTGGTGCTCCTGAGTGATGTGGTGGTGTTCCTGAGTGATGTGGTGGTGTCCCTGAGTGATGTGGGGGTGTCCCTGAGTGATGTGGGGGTGTCCCTGAGTGATGTGGGGGTGTCCCTGAGTGATGTGGGGTGTCCCCGAGTGATGTGGGGGTGTCCCCGAGAGAAGTGGGGGTGCCCCCGAGTGATGTGGCGGTGTCCCTGAGTGATGTGGTGGTGTCCCCGAGTGATGTGTTGGTGTCCCCGAGTGATGTGGTGGTGTCCCCGAGTGATGTGGTGGTGTCCCTGAGTGATGTGGTGGTGCCCCTGAGTGGTGCCCCAGAGTGATGTGGTGGTGTCCTGAGTGATGCGGTGGTGTTCCTGAGTGATGTGGTGGTGTTCCTGAGTGATGTGGTGGTGCCCCTGAGTGCTGTGGTGGTGTTCCTGAGTGATGTGGTGGTGCCCCTGAGTGATGTGGTGGGGCCCCTGAGTGATGTGGTGGTGCCCCTGAGTGGTGACCCCGAGTGATGTGGTGGTGCCCCCGAGTGATGTGATGGTGTCCCCGAGTGATGTGGAAGTGTCCCCGAGTGATGTGGTAGTGTACCCAAGTGATGTGGTGGTGTTCCTGAGTGATGTGGTGGTGCCCCTGAGTGGTGCCCCTGAGTGATGTGGTAGTGCCCCCGAGTGATGTGGCGGTGCCCCCGAGTGATGTGGTGGTGCCACCGAGTGATGTGGTGGTGCCCCGAGTGATGGGGTGGTGTTCCCGAGTGATGTGGTAGTGTCCCCGAGTGATGTGGTAGTGCCCCCGAGTGATGTGGTGGTGTCCCCGAGTGATGTGGTGGTGCCCCCGAGTGATGTGGTGGTGCCACTGAGTGGTGCCCCTGAGTGATGTGGTGGTGCCCCCGAGTGATGTGGTGGTGCCCCCGAGTGATGTGGTGGTGCCCCCGAGTGATGTGGTTGTTGTGTTTTAACTAGGACCCTAATTAAATATTTCATATATTAATAATAGCCAATGCAAACCAAATGCGGCAAGGCTACTTCCTTAGACTCCTAGAAATAACAACGAGTTCTTACAACATACCAAACCTCCAGCAACCTGGGAATTCCCAGTGCTTTTGTTTTGATTTGTCTTAGAACTAATGCAAGCACTGAAAGAACGGTCAGTTCTTAGTGACATCTTGAATTGGCATCTTATGTCCAACCTTACGTCAAACACAGCACCTTCCCAGCATAAATATACCAGCGTTTGCCTTAAGCAACACACGGTGGTGTGGAGCAGAGCGGCTATCTACTTATCCGAAGCCCAGCTGATGCGAGTGCCGAAGGAAGCCGTCCCTCCCATTTGACGCACTGAAAAAGACGCTGTCTTTTTCTCCTGCCGAGATAATCCAGCTCCGGTGTTTCCAGTCACCCTCGCGGGTTATTGGGAGATCGAGTCCTGAGAGCGAGATAAAAGACCTCCTCCATTCTAAAAACCAAGGTACGGAGCTGATTAGATCCTTGGGGAATTCTTGGGTCCGATACTTGGCAAAAACTAACTTAACTTAAACTGCAGCCCATCTACTCCTTCCACCGTACTAGGCTTAGGTTAGGTACACCGGGGTAGGCGTATTTAGAAGCACCAGTTGAATACGTTTAGTCAAACTTTTATCATTGTATGTAACTGTATATATTTTACACCTTTTAAGTATCATATGGCTCAGAAACCATATCAATGCTTTTACAGTATTATTTCGTAATACTCCTTATACTGTACGCACTTTACTTTATAACAAGTATTGCAATCATAGCAATCAATTTCTCTTGCATGAGAAAGAAGACTGTTCAATAAATAACACCTTTTTATTGAAAACGCCCGTCTCTCTATTTCTCTGCACTCTGGTGAAACTAAGTATGCACAACTGACTGAGTGAAATAGCTATCTATTGTTTTCACACAACTCTGGAGATATACTCCTTATTCTGGGGGAGCAAAGTTGTCATGTTTATGCGGTTGTCAGAAGCTGAATCCCTTCTTGTCTAATCAGGGAAGTTCACTCCTCCCTGTTCATTCGAGAAAGTTTCTAGTGACCTCTGAGCTAGCTGGCAAACCTAAATTAAGTCTAACATAGTCAATAAAGACCTAGTCGACCTCAGTCCTACGTCTAAACTATCGTTTATGTTATTCCAATGCGCAGAGCCTATTGGGAAAATAGGAACTACACTACATGGTGGTGTCCCCGAGTGATGTGGTAGTGTCCCCAAGTGATGTGGTGGTGTCCCTGAGTGATGTGGTGGTGTCCCCGAGTGATGTGGTGGTGTCCCCGAGTGATGTGGTGGTGTCCCCGAGTGATGTGGTGGTGTCCCCGAGTGATGTGGTAGTGTCCCCGAGTGATGTGGTAGTGTCCCCGAGTGATGTGGTGGTGTCCCCGAGTGATGTGGTGGTGTCCCCGAGTGATGTGGTGGTGTCCCCGAGTGATGTGGTGGTGTCCCCGAGTGATGTGGTGGTGTCCCAGAGTGATGTGGTGGTGTTCCCGAGTGATGTGGTGGTGTCCCCGAGTGATGTGGTGGTGTTCCCGAGTGATGTGGTGGTGTTCCCGAGTGATGTGGTGGTGTCCCCGAGTGATGTGGTGGTGTCCCTGATGTGGTGGTGTCCCCGAGTGATGTGTTGGTGTCCCCGAGGGATGTGGTGGTGTTCCCGAGTGATGTGGTGGTGTCCCCGAGTGATGTGGTGGTGTCCCCGAGTGATGTGGTGGTGTCCCCGAGTGATGTGGTGGTGCCCCTGAGTGGTGCCCCTGAGTGATGTGGTGGTGCTCCTGAGTGATGTGGTGGTGTTCCTGAGTGATGTGGTGGTGTCCCCGAGTGATGTGGGGGTGTCCCCGAGTGATGTGGGGGTGCCCTAGAGTGATGTGGGGGTGCCCCCGAGTGATGTGGTGGTGTTCCCGAGTGATGTGGTGGTGTCCCAGAGTGATGTGGTGGTGTTCCCGAGTGATGTGGTGGTGTCCCCGAGTAATGTGGTGGTGTCCCCGAGTGATGTGGTGGTGTCCCCGAGTAATGTGGTGGTGTCCCCGAGTAATGTGGTGGTGTACCCGAGTGATGTGGTGGTGTCCCCGAGTGATGTGGTGGTGTCCCCGAGTGATGTGGTCGTGTCCCTGAGTGATGTGGTGGTGTCCCTGAGTGATGTTGGTGTGTTCCTGAGTGATGTGGTGGTGTTCCTGAGTGATGTTGTGGTGCCCCTGAGTGGTGCCCCTGAGTGACGTGGTGGTGCCCCTGAGTGATGTGGTGGTGTCCTGAGTGATGTGGTGGTGTTCCTGAGTGATGTGGGGGTGTCCCCGAGTGAAGTGGGGGTGCCCTTGAGTGATGTGGGGGTGTCCCCGAGTGATGTGGGGGTGTCCCCGAGTGATGTGGGGGTGTCCCCGAGTGATGTGGGGGTGTCCCCGAGTGATGTGGGGGTGTCCCCGAGTGAAGTGGGGGTGCCCTCGAGTGATGTGGCGGTGTCCCCGAGTGATGTGGCGGTGTTCCTGAGTGATGTGGTGGTGCCCCTGAGTGATGTGGAGGTGTCCCCGAGTGATGTGGGGGTGTCCCCGAGTGATGTGGGGGTGTTCCTGAGTGATGTGGTGGTGCCCCTGAGTGGTGCCCCTGAGTGATGTGGTGGTGACCCTGAGTGATGTGGTGGTGTTCCTGAGTGATGTGGTGGTGTCCCTAAGTGATGTGGTGGTGTCCCTGAGTGATGTGGTGGTGTCCCCGAGTGATGTGGTGGTGTCCTGGAGTGATGTGGTGGTGTATTAGAGTGATGTGGTGGTGACCCCGAGTGATGTGGTGGTGTCCCCGAGTGATGTGGTGGTGTCCCCGAGTGATGTGGTGGTGTCCCCGAGTGATGTGGTGGTGTATTAGAGTGATGTGGTGGTGTCCCCGAGTGATGTGGTGGTGTCCCCGAGTGATGTAGTGGTGTATTAGAGTGATGTGGTGGTGTCCCGAGTGATGTGTTGGTGTATTAGAGTGATGTGGTGGTGTCCCCGAGTGATGTGGTGGTGTCCCCGAGTGATGTGGTGGTGTCCCAGAGTGATGTGGTGGTGTCCCAGAGTGATGTGGTTGTGTATTAGAGTGATGTGGTGGTGTCCCAGAGTGATGTGGTGGTGTCCCAGAGTGATGTGGTGGTGTCCCCAAGTGATGTGGTGGTGACCCAGAGTAATGTGGTGGTGTCCCCGAGTGATGTGGTGGTGTATTAGAGTGATGTGGTGGTGTCCCCGAGTGATGTGGTGGTGTATTAGAGTGATGTGGTGGTGTATTAGAGTGATGTGGTGGTGTCCCTGAGTGATGTGGTGGTGTCCCCGAGTGATGTGGTGGTGTCCCAGAGTGATGTGGTGGTGTCCCAGAGTGATGTGGTGGTGTCCCCGAGTGATGTGGTGGTGTTCCTGAGTGTTGTGGTGGTGTCCCCGAGTGATGTGGTGGTGTATTAGAGTGATGTGGTGGTGTCCCCGAGTGATGTGGTGGTGTATTAGAGTGATGTGGTGGTGTCCCCGAGTGATGTGGTGCTGTCCCCGAGTGATGTGGTGGTGTCCCCGAGTGATGTGGTCGTGTCCCCGATTGATGTGGTCGTGTCCCAGAGTGATGTGGTGGTGTCCCTGAGTGATGTGGTGGTGTCCCGAGTGATGTGGTGGTGTCCCCGAGTGATGTGGTGGTGTATTAGAGTGATGTGGTGGTGTCCCATAGTGATGTGGTTGTGTATTAGAGTGATGTGGTGGTGTCCCCGAGTGATGTGGTTGTGTATTAGAGTGATGTGGTGGTGTCCCAGAGTGATGTGGTGGTGTATTAGAGTGATGTGGTGGTGTATTAGAGTGATGTGGTGGTGTTCCCGAGTGATGTGGTGGTGTCCCCGAGTGATGTGGTGGTGTCCCCGAGTGATGTGGTGGTGTCCCAGAGTGATGTGGTGGTGTCCCCGAGGGATGTGGTGGTGTCCCAGAGTGATGTGGTGGTGTCCCCGAGTGATGTGGTGGTGTCCCTGATGTGGTGGTGTCCCCGAGTGATGTGTTGGTGTCCCCGAGGGATGTGGTGGTGTTCCGGAGTGATGTGGTGGTGTCCCCGAGTGATGTGGTGGTGTCCCCGAGTGATGTGGTGGTGTCCCCGAGTGATGTGGTGGTGTCCCCGAGTGATGTGGTGGTGTCCCAGAGTGATGTGGTGGTGTCCCAGAGTGATGTGGTTGTGTATTAGAGTGATGTGGTGGTGTCCCAGAGTGATGTGGTGGTGTCCCAGAGTGATGTGGTGGTGTCCCCAAGTGATGTGGTGGTGACCCAGAGTAATGTGGTGGTGTCCCCGAGTGATGTGGTGGTGTATTAGAGTGATGTGGTGGTGTCCCCGAGTGATGTGGTGGTGTATTAGAGTGATGTGGTGGTGTATTAGAGTGATGTGGTGGTGTCCAAGAGTGATGTGGTGGTGTCCCCAAGTGATGTGGTGGTGTCCCAGAGTGATGTGGTGGTGTCCCAGAGTGATGTGGTGGTGTCCCCGAGTGATGTGGTGGTGTTCCTGAGTGTTGTGGTGGTGTCCCCGAGTGATGTGGTGGTGTATTAGAGTGATGTGGTGGTGTCCCCGAGTGATGTGGTGGTGTATTAGAGTGATGTGGTGGTGTCCCCGAGTGATGTGGTGCTGTCCCCGAGTGATGTGGTGGTGTCACCGAGTGATGTGGTTGTGTCCCCGAGTGATGTGGTGGTGTCCCAGAGTGATGTGGTGGTGTCCCTGAGTGATGTGGTGGTGTCCCGAGTGATGTGGTGGTGTCCCCGAGTGATGTGGTGGTGTATTAGAGTGATGTGGTGGTGTCCCAGAGTGATGTGGTTGTGTATTAGAGTGATGTGGTGGTGTCCCTGAGTGATGTGGTTGTGTATTAGAGTGATGTGGTGGTGTCCCAGAGTGATGTGGTGGTGTATTAGAGTGATGTGGTGGTGTATTAGAGTGATGTGGTGGTGTCCCCGAGTGATGTGGTGGTGTCCCCGAGTGATGTGGTGGTGTCCCAGAGTGATGTGGTGCTGTCCCCGAGTGATGTGGTGCTGTCCCCGAGTGATGTGGTGCTGTTCGAGTAATGTGATGGTGTTCCCGAGTGATGTCGTGGTGTTCCTGAGTGGTGCCCCTGAGTGATGTGGTGGTGCCCCTGAATGATGTGGTGGTGTTCCTGAGTGATGTGGTGGTGTTCCTGAGTGATGTGGTGGTGTCCCTGAGTGATGTGGTGGTGTCCCTGATAGATGTGGTGGTGTCCCTGATAGATGTGGTGGTGTCCCTGATAGATGTGGTGGTGTCCCTGAGTGATGTGGTGGTGTCCCAGAGTGATGTGGTGGTGTCCCAGAGTGATGTGGTGGTGTCCCAGAGTGATGTGGTGGTGTCCCAGAGTGATGTGGTGGTGTCCGCGAGTGATGTGGTGGTGTCCCAGAGTGATGTGGTGGTGTATTAGAGTGATGTGGTGGTGTATTAGAGTGATGTGGTGGTGTCCCAGAGTGATGTGGTGGTGTCCCAGAGTGATGTGGTGGTGTCCCCAAGTGATGTGGTGGTGTCCCAGAGTAATGTGGTGGTGTCCTCGAGTGATGTGGTGGTGTATTAGAGTGATGTGGTTGCGTCCCAGAGTGATGTGGTGGTGTATTAGAGTGATGTGGTGGTGGTGTCCCCGAGTGATGTGGTGGTGTTCCTGAGTGATGTGATGGTGTTCCCGAGTGATGTGGTGGTGTTCCTGAGTGGTGCCCCTGAGTGATGTGGTGGTGCCCCTGAATGATGTGGTGGTGTTCCTTAGTTATGTGGTGGTGTCCCTGAGTGATGTGGTGGTGTCCCTGAGTGATGTGGTGGTGTCCCTGAGTGATGTGGTGGTGTTCCTGAGTTATGTGGTGGTGTTCCTGAGTGATGTGGTGGTGTTCCTGAGTGATGTGGTTGTGTCCCAGAGTGATGTGGTGGTGTCTCAGAGTGATGTGGTGGTGTCTCAGAGTGATGTGGTGGTGTCCCAGAGTGATGTGGTGGTGTATTAGAGTGATGTGGTGGTGTCCCCAAGTGATGTCGTGGTGTATTAGAGTGATGTGGTGGTGTCCCAGAGTGATGTGGAGGTGTATTAGAGTGATGTGGTGGTGTCCCCGAGTGATGTGGTGGTGTCCCCGAGTGATGTGGTGGTGTCCCAGAGTGATGTGGTGGTGTCCCAGGGTGATGTGGTGTTGTCCCAGAGTGATGTGGTGGTGTCCCAGAGTGATGTGGTGGTGTTCCTGAGTGGTGCCCCTGAGTGATGTGGTGGTGCCCCTGAATGATGTTTTGGTGTTCCTGAGTGATGTGGTGGTGTTCCCGAGTGATGTGGTGGTGTATTAGAGTGATGTGGTGGTGTCCCAGAGTGATGTGGTGCTGTCCCAGAGTGATGTGGTGGTGTTCCTGAGTGATGTGATGGTGTTCCCGAGTGATGTGGTGGTGTTCCTGAGTGGTGCCCCTGAGTGATGTGGTGGTGCCCCTGAATGATGTGGTGGTGTTCCTGAGTGATGTGGTGGTGTCCCAGAGTGATGTGGTGGTGTCCCAGAGTGATGTGGTGGTGTCCCAGAGTGATGTGGTGGTGTCCCCGAGTGATGTGGTGGTGTCCCCGAGTGATGTGGTGGTGTCCCAGAGTGATGTGGTGGTGTATTAAAGTGATGTGGTGGTGTCCCTGAGTGATGTGGTGGTGTATTAGAGTGATGTGGTGGTGTTCCCGAGTGATGTGGTGGTGTATTAGAGTGATGTGGTGGTGTCCCAGAGTGATGTGGTGCTGTCCCAGAGTGATGTGGTGGTGTTCCTGAGTGATGTGATGGTGTTCCCGAGTGATGTGGTGGTGTTCCTGAGTGGTGCCCCTGAGTGATGTGGTGGTGCCCCTGAATGATGTGGTGGTGTTCCTGAGTGATGTGGTGGTGTTCCAGAGTGATGTGGTGGTGTTCCAGAGTGATGTGGTGGTGTCTCAGAGTGATGTGGTGGTGTCTCAGAGTGATGTGGTGGTGTCTCAGAGTGATGCGGTGGTGTCCCAGAGTGTTGTGGTGGTGTATTAGAGTGATGTGGTGGTGTCCCCAAGTGATGTCGTGGTGTATTAGAGTGATGTGGTGGTGTCCCAGAGTGATGTGGAGGTGTATTAGAGTGATGTGGTGGTGTCCCAGAGTGATGTGGTGGTGTCCCAGAGTGATGTGGTGGTGTCCCAGAGTGATGTGGTGGTGTTCCTGAGTGGTGCCCCTGAGTGATGTGGTGGTGCCCCTGAATGATGTTTTGGTGTTCCTGAGTGATGTGGTGGTGTTCCAGAGTGATGTGGTGGTGTATTAGAGTGATGTGGTGGTGTCCCAGAGTGATGTGGAGGTGTATTAGAGTGATGTGGTGGTGTCCCAGAGTGATGTGGTGGTGTCCCCGAGTGATGTGGTGGTGTCCCAGAGTGATGTGGTGGTGTCCCATAGTGATGTTGTGGTGTTCCTGAGTGGTGCCCCTGAGTGATGTGGTGGTGCCCCTGAATGATGTTTTGGTGTTCCTGAGTGATGTGGTGGTGTCCCCGAGTGATGTGGTGGTGTCCCCGAGTGATGTGGTGGTGTCCCAGAGTGATGTGGTGGTGTCCCAGAGTGATGTGGTGGTGTTCCTGACTGATGTGGTGGTGTCCCTGACTGATGTGGCGGTGTCCCTGACTGATGTGGCGGTGTCCCTGAGTGATGTGGTGGTTTCCTTGAGGGATGTGGTGGTGTCCCTGAGTGATGTGGCGGTGTCCATGAGTGATGTGGTGGGGCCCCTGAGTGATGTCCCCGAGTGATGTGGTGGTGCCCCCGAGTGATGTGGTGGTGCCCCCGAGTGATGTTGTGGTGCCCCAGAGTGATGTGGGGGTGTCCCTGAGTGATGTGGTGGTGCCCTTGAGTGATGTGGTGGTGCCCCTGAGTGGTGCCCCTGAGTGATGTGGCGGTGTCCCTGAGTGATGTGGTGGTGTCCTTGAGTGATGTGGTGGTGTCCCAGAGTAATGTGGTGGTGTCCCTGAGTGATGTGGTGGTGTCCCCGAGTAATGTGGTGGTGCCCCTGAGTGATGTGTTGGTGTCCTCGAGTGATGTGGTGGTGTCCCTGAGTGATGTCGTGGTGTCCCCGAGTAATGTGGTGGTGTCCCTGAGGGATGTGGTGGTGCCCCTGAGTGATGCCCCTGAGTGATTTGGTGGTGTCCCTGAGTGATGTGGTGGTGTCCCCGAGTGATGTGGTGGTGTCCCCGAGTGATGTGGTGGTGCCCCCGAGTGATGTGGTGGTGCCCCCGAGTGATGTGGTGGTGCCCCTGAATGATGTTTTGGTGTTCCTGAGTGATGTGGTGGTGTATTAGACTGATGTGGTGGGGTTCCAGAGTGATGTGGTGGTGTCCCAGAGTGATGTGGTGGTGTCCCAGAGTGATGTGGTGGTGTCCCAGAGTGATGTGGTGGTGTCCCAGAGTGATGTGGTGGTGTTCCCGAGTGATGTGGTGGTGTCCCCGAGTGATGTGGTGGTGTTCCTGTGTGATGTGGTGGTGTTCCTGAGTGATGTGGTGGTGTTCCTGAGTGATGTGGTGGTGTTCCTGAGTGATGTGGTGGTGTTCCTGACTGATGTGGTGGTATCCCTGACTGATGTGGCGGTGTCCCTGACTAATGTGGTGGTTTCCTTGAGGGATGTGGCGGTGTCCCTGAGTGATGTGGCGGTGTCCCTGAGTGATGTGGTGGGGCCCCTGAGTGATGTAGTGGTGTCCCCGAGTGATGTGGTGGTCCCCCGAGTGATGTGGTGGTGCCCCCGAGTGATGTTGTGGTGCCCCAGAGTGATGTGGTGGTGTCCCTGAGTGATGTGGTGGTGCCCTTGAGTGATGTGGTGGTGCCCCTCAGTGGTGCCCCTGAGTGATGTGGCGGTGTCCCTGAGTGATGTGGTGGTGTCCTCGAGTGATGTGGTGGTGTCCCAGAGTAATGTGGTGGTGTTCCTGAGTGATGTGGTGGTGTCCCCGAGTAATGTGGTGGTGCCCCAGAGTGATGTGTTGGTGTCCTCGAGTGATGTGGTGGTGTCCCAGAGTAATGTGGTGGTGTCCCTCAGTGGTGCCCCTGAGTGATGTGGCGGTGTCCCTGAGTGATGTGGTGGTGTCCTCGAGTGATGTGGTGGTGTCCCAGAGTAATGTGGTGGTGTTCCTGAGTGATGTGGTGGTGTCCCCGAGTAATGTGGTGGTGCCCCTGAGTGATGTGGTGGTGTCCCCGAGTAATGTGGTGGTGTCCCTGAGGGATGTGGTCGTGCCCCTGAGTGATGCCCCTGAGTGATTTGGTGGTGCCCCTGAGTGATGTGGTTGTGTCCCAGAGTAATGTGGTGGTGTCCCTGAGTGATGTGGTGGTGTCCCCAAGTAATGTGGTGGTGTCCCTGAGTGATGTGGTGGTGCCCCTGAGTGATGCCCCTGAGTGATTTGGTGGTGTCCCTGAGTGATGTGGTGGTGTATTAGAGTGATGTGGTGGTGTCCCCGAGTGATGTGGTGGTGTCCCCGAGTGATGTGGTCGTGTCCCCGAGTGATGTGGTGGTGTCCCAGAGTGATGTGGTGGTGTCCCTGAGTGATGTGGTGGTGTTCCTGAGTTATGTGGTGGTGTTCCTGAGTGATGTGGTGGTGTCCGCGAGTGATGTGGTGGTGTCCCAGAGTGATGTGGTGGTGTCCCAGAGTGATGTGGTGGTGTATTAGAGTGATGTGATGGTGTATTAGAGTGATGTGGTGGTGTCCCAGAGTGATGTGGTGGTGTCCCAGAGTGATGTGGTGGTGTCCCCAAGTGATGTGGTGGTGTCCCCGAGTGATGTGGTCGTGTCCCCGAGTGATGTGGTGGTGTTCCTGAGTGATGTAGTGGTGTCCCCAAGTGATGTGGTGGTGTCCCCGTGTGATGTGGTGGTGTCCCAGAGTGATGTGGTGGTGTATTAGAGTGATGTTGTGGTGTATTAGAGTGATGTGGTGGTGTCCCAGAGTGATGTGGTGGTGTCCCAGAGTGATGTGGTGGTGTCCCAGAGTGATGTGGTGGTGTCCCAGAGTGATGTGGTGGTGTCCCCAAGTGATGTGGTGGTGTCCCCAAGTGATGTGGTGGTGTCCCAGAGTAATGTGGTGGTGTCCCAGAGTAATGTGGTGGTGTCCCAGAGTAATGTGGTGGTGTCCCCGAGCGATGTGGTGGTGTCCCCGAGTGATGTGGTGGTGTATTAGAGTGATATGGTGGTGTCCCAGAGTGATGTGGTGGTGTCCCCGAGTGATGTGGTGGTGTCCCAGAGTGATGTGGTGGTGTCCCAGAGTGATGTGGTGGTGTCCCCGAGTGATGTGGTGGTGTCCCCGAGTGATGTGGTGGTGTCCCCGAGTGATGTGGTGGTGTCCCTGAGTGATGTGGAGGTGTATTAGAGTGATGTGGTGGTGTCCCCGAGTGATGTGGTGGTGTATTAGAGTGATGTGGTGGTGTCCCCGAGTGATGTGGTGGTGTCCCCGAGTGATGTGGTGGTGTCCCCGAGTGATGTGGTGGTGTCCCAGAGTGATGTGGTGGTTTCCCCGAGTGATGTGGTGGTGTCCCCGAGTGATGTGGTGGTGTCCCAGAGTGATGTGGTAGTGTATTAGAGTGATGTGGTGGTGTCCCTGAGTGATGTGGTTGTGTATTAGAGTGATGTGGTGGTGTCCCAGAGTGATGTGGTGGTGTATTAGAGTGATGTGGTGGTGTCCCCGAGTGATGTGGTGGTGTCCCCGAGTGATGTGGTGGTGTCCCCGAGTGATGTGGTGGTGTCCCTGAGTGATGTGGAGGTGTATTAGAGTGATGTGGTGGTGTCCCCGAGTGATGTGGTGGTGTATTAGAGTGATGTGGTGGTGTCCCCGAGTGATGTGGTGGTGTCCCCGAGTGATGTGGTGGTGTCCCCGAGTGATGTGGTGGTGTCCCAGAGTGATGTGGTGGTTTCCCCGAGTGATGTGGTGGTGTCCCCGAGTGATGTGGTGGTGTCCCAGAGTGATGTGGTAGTGTATTAGAGTGATGTGGTGGTGTCCCTGAGTGATGTGGTTGTGTATTAGAGTGATGTGGTGGTGTCCCAGAGTGATGTGGTGGTGTATTAGAGTGATGTGGTGGTGTCCCCGAGTGATGTGGTGGTGTCCCCGAGTGATGTGGTGGTGTCCCTGAGTGATGTGGTGGTGTCCCCGAGTGATGTGGTGGTGTCCCCGAGTGATGTGGTGGTGTATTAGAGTGATGTGGTGCTGTCCCAGAGTGATGTGGTGCTGTCCCAGAGTGATGTGGTGGTGTTCCTGAGTGATGTGATGGTGTTCCCGAGTGATGTGGTGGTGTTCCTGAGTGGTGCCCCTGAGTGATGTGGTGGTGCCCCTGAATGATGTGGTGGTGTTCCTGAGTGATGTGGTGGTGTCCCTGAGTGATGTGGTGGTGTCCCTGAGTGATGTGGTGGTGCCCCTGAGTGATGTGGTGGTGTCCCCGAGTAATGTGGTGGTGTCCCTGAGGGATGTGGTCGTGCCCCTGAGTGATGCCCCTGAGTGATTTGGTGGTGCCCCTGAGTGATGTGGTTGTGTCCCAGAGTAATGTGGTGGTGTCCCTGAGTGATGTGGTGGTGTCCCCAAGTAATGTGGTGGTGTCCCTGAGTGATGTGGTGGTGCCCCTGAGTGATGTGGTGGTGTCCCCAAGTGATGTGGTGGTGTCCCCAAGTGATGTGGTGGTGTCCCAGAGTAATGTGGTGGTGTCCCAGAGTAATGTGGTGGTGTCCCAGAGTAATGTGGTGGTGTCCCCGAGCGATGTGGTGGTGTCCCCGAGTGATGTGGTGGTGTATTAGAGTGATATGGTGGTGTCCCAGAGTGATATGGTGGTGTCCCAGAGTGATGTGGTGGTGTCCCCGAGTGATGTGGTGGTGTCCCAGAGTGATGTGGTGGTGTCCCAGAGTGATGTGGTGGTGTCCCCGAGTGATGTGGTGGTGTCCCCGAGTGATGTGGTGGTGTCCCTGAGTGATGTGGAGGTGTATTAGAGTGATGTGGTGGTGTCCCCGAGTGATGTGGTGGTGTATTAGAGTGATGTGGTGGTGTCCCCGAGTGATGTGGTGGTGTCCCCGAGTGATGTGGTGGTGTCCCCGAGTGATGTGGTGGTGTCCCCGAGTGATGTGGTGGTGTCCCAGAGTGATGTGGTGGTTTCCCCGAGTGATGTGGTGGTGTCCCCGAGTGATGTGGTGGTGTCCCAGAGTGATGTGGTAGTGTATTAGAGTGATGTGGTGGTGTCCCTGAGTGATGTGGTGGTGTATTAGAGTGATGTGGTGGTGTCCCCGAGTGATGTGGTGGTGTCCCCGAGTGATGTGGTGGTGTCCCCGAGTGATGTGGTGGTGTCCCAGAGTGATGTGGTGGTTTCCCCGAGTGATGTGGTGGTGTCCCCGAGTGATGTGGTGGTGTCCCAGAGTGATGTGGTAGTGTATTAGAGTGATGTGGTGGTGTCCCTGAGTGATGTGGTTGTGTATTAGAGTGATGTGGTGGTGTCCCAGAGTGATGTGGTGGTGTATTAGAGTGATGTGGTGGTGTCCCCGAGTGATGTGGTGGTGTCCCCGAGTGATGTGGTGGTGTCCCTGAGTGATGTGGTGGTGTCCCCGAGTGATGTGGTGGTGTCCCCGAGTGATGTGGTGGTGTATTAGAGTGATGTGGTGCTGTCCCAGAGTGATGTGGTGCTGTCCCAGAGTGATGTGGTGGTGTTCCTGAGTGATGTGATGGTGTTCCCGAGTGATGTGGTGGTGTTCCTGAGTGGTGCCCCTGAGTGATGTGGTGGTGCCCCTGAATGATGTGGTGGTGTTCCTGAGTGATGTGGTGGTGTCCCTGAGTGATGTGGTGGTGTCCCTGAGTGATGTGGTGGTGTTCCTGAGTTATGTGGTGGTGTTCCTGAGTTATGTGGTGGTGTTCCTGAGTGATGTGGTGGTGTTCCTGAGTGATGTGGTGGTGTTCCTGAGTGATGTGGTGGTGTTCCAGAGTGATGTGGTGGTGTCCCAGAGTGATGTGGTGGTGTCCCAGAGTGATGTGGTGGTGTCCCAGAGTGATGTGGTGGTGTCTCAGAGTGATGTGGTGGTGCCCCAGAGTGTTGTGGTGGTGTATTAGAGTGATGTGGTTGTGTCCCCAAGTGATGTCGTGGTGTATTAGAGTGATGTGGTGGTGTCCCAGAGTGATGTGGAGGTGTATTAGAGTGATGTGGTGGTGTCCCAGAGTGATGTGGCGGTGTCCCCGAGTGATGTGGTGGTGTCCCAGAGTGATGTGGTGGTGTCCCAGAGTGATGTGGTGGTGTCCCAGAGTGATGTGGTGGTGTCCCAGAGTGATGTGGTGGTGTCCTAGAGTGATGTGGTGGTGTTCCTGAGTGGTGCCCCTGAGTGATGTGGTGGTGCCCCTGAATGATGTTTTGGTGTTCCTGAGTGATGTGGTGGTGTTCCCGAGTGATGTGGTGGTGTATTAGAGTGATGTGGTGGTGTCCCAGAGTGATGTGGAGGTGTATTAGAGTAATGTGGTGGTGTATTAGAGTAATGTGGTGGTGTCCCAGAGTGATGTGGTGGTGTCCCCGAGTGATGTGGTGGTGTCCCAGAGTGATGTGGTGGTGTCCCAGAGTGATGTTGTGGTGTTCCTGAGTGGTGCCCCTGAGTGATGTGGTGGTGCCCCTGAATGATGTTTTGGTGTTCCTGAGTGATGTGGTGGTGTTCCCGAGTGATGTGGTGGTGTCCCCGAGTGATGTGGTGGTGTCCCCGAGTGATGTGGTGGTGTCCCCGAGTGATGTGGTGGTGTCCCAGAGTGATGTGGTGGTGTCCCAGAGTGATGTGGTGGTGTCTGAGAGTGATGTGGTGGTGTCTGAGAGTGATGTGGTGGTGTTCCTGACTGATGTGGTGGTGTCCCTGACTGATGTAGCGGTGTCCCTGACTGATGTGGCGGTGTCCCTGAGTGATGTGGTGGTTTCCTTGAGGGATGTGGTGGTGTCCCTGAGTGATGTGGCGGTGTCCATGAGTGATGTGGTGGGGCCCCTGAGTGATGTAGTGGTGTCCCCGAGTGATGTGGTGGTGCCCCTGAGTGATGTGGTGGTGCCCCCGAGTGATGTTGTGGTGCCCCAGAGTGATGTGGGGGTGTCCCTGAGTGATGTGGGGGTGTCCCTGAGTGATGTGGTGGTGCCCTTGAGTGATGTGGTGGTGCCCCTCAGTGGTGCCCCTCAGTGATGTGGCTGTGTCCCTGAGTGATGTGGTGGTGTCCTTGAGTGATGTGGTGGTGTCCCAGAGTGATGTGGTGGTGTCCCAGAGTAATGTGGTGGTGTCCCTGAGTGATGTGGTGGTGTCCCCGAGTAATGTGGTGGTGCCCCTGAGTGATGTGTTGGTGTCCTCGAGTGATGTGGTGGTGTCCCTGAGTGATGTGGTGGTGTCCCCGAGTAATGTGGTGGTGTCCCCGAGTAATGTGGTGGTGTCCCTGAGTGATGCCCCTGAGTGATTTGGTGGTGCCCCTGAGTGATGTGGTGGTGTCCCCGAGTGATGTGGTGGTGTCCCCGAGTGATGTGGTGGTGCCCCCGAGTGATGTGGTGGTGCCCCTGAATGATGTTTTGGTGTTCCTGAGTGATGTGGTGGTGTTCCCGAGTGATGTGGTGGTGTCCCAGAGTGATGTGGTGGTGTTCCAGAGTGATGTGGTGGTGTTCCAGAGTGATGTGGTGGTGTCCCAGAGTGATGTGGTGGTGTCCCAGAGTGATGTGGTGGTGTCCCAGAGTGATGTGGTGGTGTCCCCGAGTGATGTGGTGGTGTTCCTGTGTGATGTGGTGGTGTTCCTGAGTGATGTGGTGGTGTTCCTGAGTGATGTGGTGGTGTTCCTGAGTGATGTGGTGGTGTTCCTGACTGATGTGGCGGTGTCCCTGAGTGATGTGGTGGGGCCCCTGAGTGATGTAGTGGTGTCCCCGAGTGATGTGGTGGTGCCCCCGAGTGATGTGGTGGTGCCCCCGAGTGATGTTGTGGTGCCCCAGAGTGATGTGGTGGTGTCCCTGAGTGATGTGGTGGTGCCCTTGAGTGATGTGGTGGTGCCCCTCAGTGGTGCCCCTGAGTGATGTGGCAGTGTCCCTGAGTGATGTGGTGGTGTCCTCGAGTGATGTGGTGGTGTCCCAGAGTAATGTGGTGGTGTTCCTGAGTGATGTGGTGGTGTCCCCGAGTAATGTGGTGGTGCCCCTGAGTGATGTGTTGGTGTCCTCGAGTGATGTGGTGGTGTCCCAGAGTAATGTGGTGGTGTCCCAGAGTGATGTGGTGGTGTCCCCGAGTAATGTGGTGGTTCCCCTCGAGTGATGTGGTGGTGTCCCAGAGTAATGTGGTGGTGTCCCAGAGTGATGTGGTGGTGTCCCCGAGTAATGTGGTGGTGTCCCTGAGTGATGTGGTGGTGCTCCTGAGTGATGCCCCTGAGTGATTTGGTGGTGTCCCTGAGTGATGTGGTGGTGTATTAGAGTGATGTGGTGGTGTATTAGAGTGATGTGGTGGTGTCCCCGAGTGATGTGGTGGTGTCCCCGAGTGATGTGGTGGTGTCCCCGAGTGATGTGGTGGTGTCCCAGAGTGATGTGGTGGTGTCCCTGAGTGATGTGGTGGTGTCCCGAGTGATGTGGTGGTGTCCCGAGTGATGTGGTGGTGTCCCCGAGTGATGTGGTGGTGTATTAGAGTGATGTGGTGGTGTCCCAGAGTGATGTGGTTGTGTATTAGAGTGATGTGGTGGTGTCCCCGGGGTATGTGCTTGTGTATTAGAGTGATGTGGTGGTGTCCCAGAGTGATGTGGTGGTGTATTAGAGTGATGTGGTGGTGTATTAGAGTGATGTGGTAGTGTCCCCGAGTGATGTGGTGGTGTCCCCGAGTGATGTGGTGGTGTCCCAGAGTGATGTGGTGCTGTCCCCGAGTGATGTGGTGCTGTCCCCGAGTGATGTGGTGCTGTCCCCGAGTGATGTGATGGTGTTCCCGAGTGATGTTGTGGTGTTCCTGAGTGGCACCCCTGAGTGATGTGGTGGTGCCCCTGAATGATGTGGTGGTGTTCCTGAGTGATGTGGTGGTGTTCCTGAGTGATGTGGTGGTGTCCCTGAGTGATGTGGTGGTGTCCCTGATAGATGTGGTGGTGTCCCTGATAGATGTGGTGGTGTCCCTGAGTGATGTGGTGGGGTTCCTGAGTTATGTGGTGGTGTTCCTGAGTGATGTGGTGGTGTTCCTGAGTGATGTGGTGGTGTTCCTGAGTGATGTGCTGGTGTCCCAGAGTGATGTGGTGGTGTCCCAGAGTGATGTGGTGGTGTCCCAGAGTGATGTGGTGGTGTATTAGAGTCATGTGGTGGTGTATTAGAGTGATGTGGTGGTATCCCAGAGTGATGTGGTGGTGTCCCAGAGTAATGTGGTGGTGTCCTCGAGTGATGTGGTGGTGTATTAGAGTGATGTGGTGGTGGTGTCCCAGAGTGATGTGGTGGTGTATTAGAGTGATGTGGTGGTGTATTAGAGTGATGTGGTGGTGTCCCCGAGTGATGTGGTGGTGTCCCCGAGTGATGTGGTGGTGTCCCCGAGTGATGTGGTGGTGTCCCCGAGTGATGTAGTGGTGTCCCCGAGTGATGTGGTGGTGTCCCAGAGTGATGTGGTGGTGTTCCTGAGTGATGTAGTGGTGTCCCCAAGTGATGTGGTGGTGTCCCCGTGTGATGTGGTGGTGTCCCCGAGTGATGTGGTGGTGTATTAGAGTGATGTGGTGGTGTCCCCGAGTGATGTGGTGGTGTCCCCGAGTGATGTGGTGGTGTCCCAGAGTGATGTGGTGGTGTCCCAGAGTGATGTGGTGGTGTCCCAGAGTGATGTGGTGGTGTCCCCAAGTGATGTGGTGGTGTCCCAGAGTAATGTGGTGGTGTCCCCGAGCGATGTGGTGGTGTATTAGAGTGATGTGGTGGTGTCCCCGAGTGATGTGGTGGTGTATTAGAGTGATGTGGTGGTGTCCCTGAGTGATGTGGTGGTGTATTAGAGTGATGTGGTGGTGTATTAGAGTGATATGGTGGTGTCCCAGAGTGATGTGGTGGTGTCCCCGAGTGATGTGGTGGTGTCCCAGAGTGATGTGGTGGTGTCCCAGAGTGATGTGGTGGTGTCCCCGAGTGATGTGGTGGTGTCCCAGAGTGATGTGGTGGTGTCCCTGAGTGATGTGGAGGTGTATTAGAGTGATGTGGTGGTGTCCCCGAGTGATGTGGTGGTGTATTAGAGTGATGTGGTGGTGTATTAGAGTGATGTGGTGGTGTCCCCGAGTGATGTGGTGGTGTATTAGAGTGATGTGGTGGTGTCCCCGAGTGATGTGGTGGTGTCCCCGAGTGATGTGGTGGTGTCCCAGAGTGATGTGGTGGTGTCCCCGAGTGATGTGGTGGTGTCCCCGAGTGATGTGGTGGTGTCCCCGAGTGATGTGGTGGTGTCCCAGAGTGATGTGGTGGTGTCCCAGAGTGATGTGGTGGTGTCCCAGAATGATGTGGTGGTGTCCCCGAGTGATGTGGTGGTGTCCCCGAGTGATGTGGTGGTGTCCCCGAGTGATGTGGTGGTGTCCCAGAGTGATGTGGTGGTGTATTAGAGTGATGTGGTGCTGTATTAGAGTGATGTGGTTGTGTATTAGAGTGATGTGGTGGTGTCCCAGAGTGATGTGGTGGTGTATTAGAGTGATGTGATGGTGTCCACGAGTGATGTGGTGGTGTCCCCGAGTGATGTGTTGGTGTCCCCGAGTGATGTGGTGGTGTCCCCGAGTGATGTGGTGCTGTCCCAGAGTGATGTGGTGGTGTTCCCGAGTGATGTGATGGTGTTCCCGAGTGATGTGGTGGTGTTCCTGAGTGGTGCCCCTGAGTGATGTGGTGGTGCCCCTGAATGATGTGGTGGTGTTCCTGAGTGATGTGGTGGTGTCCCTGAGTGATGTGGTGGTGTCCCTGAGTGATGTGGTGGTGTCCCTGAGTGACGTGGTGGTGTTCCTGAGTTATGTGGTGGTGTTCCTGAGTGATGTGGTGGTGTTCCTGAGTGATGTGTTGGTGTTCCAGAGTGATGTGGTGGTGTCCCAGAGTGATGTGGTGGTGTCTCAGAGTGATGTGGTGGTGTCCCAGAGTGATGTGGTGGTGTATTAGAGTGATGTGGTGGTGTCCCCAAGTGATGTCGTGGTGTATTAGAGTGATGTGGTGGTGTCCCAGAGTGATGTGGAGGTGTATTAGAGTGATGTGGTGGTGTCCCAGAGTGATGTGGTGGTGTATTAGAGTGATGTGGTGGTGTCCCCGAGTGATGTGGTGGTGTCCCCGAGTGATGTGGTGGTGTCCTCGAGTGATGTGGTGGTGTCCCAGAGTAATGTGGTGGTGTCCCCGAGTGATGTGGTGGTGTCCCAGAGTGATGTGGTGGTGTCCCAGAGTGATGTGGTGGTGTCCCAGAGTGATGTGGTGGTGTCCCAGAGTGATGTGGTGGTGTCCCAGAGTGATGTGGTGGTGTTCCTGAGTGGTGCCCCTGAGTGATGTGGTGGTGCCCCTGAATGATGTTTTGGTGTTCCTGAGTGATGTGGTGGTGTTCCCGAGTGATGTGGTGGTGTATTAGAGTGATGTGGTGGTGTCCCAGAGTGATGTGGAGGTGTATTAGAGTGATGTGGTGGTGTCCCAGAGTGATGTGGTGGTGTCCCCGAGTGAAGTGGTGGTGTCCCCGAGTGATGTGGTGGTGTCCCAGAGTGATGTGGTGGTGTCCCAGAGTGATGTGGTGGTGTCCCAGAGTGATGTTGTGGTGTTCCTGAGTGGTGCCCCTGAGTGATGTGGTGGTGCCCCTGAATGATGTTTTGGTGTTCCTGAGTGATGTGGTGGTGTTCCCGAGTGATGTGGTGGTGTTCCCGAGTGATGTGGTGGTGTCCCCGAGTGATGTGGTGGTGTCCCCGAGTGATGTGGTGGTGTCCCAGAGTGATGTGGTGGTGTCCCAGAGTGATGTGGTGGTGTTCCTGACTGATGTGGTGGTGTCCCTGACTGATGTGGTGGTGTCCCTGACTGATGTGGCGGTGTCCCTGACTGATGTGGCGGTGTCCCTGAGTGATGTGGTGGTTTCCTTGAGGGATGTGGCGGTGTCCCTGAGTGATGTGGCGGTGTCCCTGAGTGATGTGGTGGGGCCCCTGAGTGATGTAGTGGTGTCCCCGAGTGATGTGGTGGTGCCCCCGAGTGATGTGGTGGTGCCCCTGAGTGATGTTGTGGTGCCCCAGAGTGATGTGGTGGTGTCCCTGAGTGATGTGGTGGTGCCCTTGAGTGATGTGGTGGTGCCCCTCAGTGGTGCCCCTGAGTGATGTGGCGGTGTCCCTGAGTGATGTGGTGGTGTCCTTGAGTGATGTGGTGGTGTCCCAGAGTAATGTGGTGGTGTCCCCGAGTAATGTGGTTGTGCCCCTGAGTGATGTGTTGGTGTCCTCGAGTGATGTGGTGGTGTCCCTGAGTGATGTGGTGGTGTCCCCGAGTAATGTGGTGGTGTCCCCGAGTAATGTGGTGGTGTCCCTGAGGGATGTGGTGGTGCCCCTGAGTGATGCCCCTGAGTGATTTGGTGGTGCCCCTGAGTGATGTGGTGGTGTCCCCGAGTGATGTGGTGGTGCCCCCGAGTGATGTGGTGGTGCCCCTGAATGATGTTTTGGTGTTCCTGAGTGATGTGGTGGTGTTCCCGCGTGATGTGGTGGTGTTCCAGAGTGATGTGGTGGT
Organism: Lissotriton vulgaris; assembly: GCF_964263255.1. Taxonomy (NCBI): domain Eukaryota; kingdom Metazoa; phylum Chordata; class Amphibia; order Caudata; family Salamandridae; genus Lissotriton; species Lissotriton vulgaris. The sequence continues at coordinate 1,549,695,355 of NC_141696.1, read as the reverse complement.
GTCCCAGAGTGATGTGGCGGTGTCCCAGAGTGATGTGGTGGTGTCCCAGAGTGATGTGGTGGTGTCCCTGAGTGATGTGTCCGAGCCAGGCACTTCCGGTAGGGAACAGCAGCGCTCTAGTGGTTGGAACGCTGGGGGGGATATAAGGCGGATGTGCTGTCGACAGCGCAGCGGGCGAGCGCAGCGGGCGCGACGAAGGCGCGCCGGAGTCGCGCCAGAGTTAAGCCCGTCTGCGCCCGTCCGCGGCCGACTGCGGCCCAGGGCCATAACCCCTGCCTTTCCCTCCTGTCAAACCTCCTGGAGTCGAGATGAGTTACTTCTCCTCCGAGGAGAGCTATGCGGGCTGTGCCCCCACAGCATTGACGCAGGAACCAATGCGGGCTGCAGTCACTGTGAATACACCTTTGACACAGGCAAGGCGCTAACCGCAGGCCAACATACTTTGGTATGTGGTCTACTAAATGTCCGCTCCCTACGGAAACACGCCCTCTACATTCATGACCTCCTCACTGGGAAACAGTGGGATCTCTTATTCCTCACGGAAACGTGGCTTGATCAAGACTCCATGCCGGAGATCATGGAGGCCATTCCTGAAGGCTACGGTATACAAAGGCTAGACAGACCACGCGGAAGAGGGGGCGGTATAGCCATTGTTGCGCGGCAAGATTACCAATGTCAGCTGGATCGCACTGCGATTGATGGCAGTGAAGCTGGCGCCTTTTCCATTCTTATTAATGGCTGCTTCACCTTGAAAGGCTTGCTAATCTACCGTCCTCCAGGCTCTTCTACAGCCTTCATTGAAGAACTAGTGGAAGGTGTCACAGAAGCCGCTTTACGCTCGGACAAATAGTTGGTCCTAGGGGATCTTAACCTACACCTAGATACCCCCTCGGACAAAGTGGCGAGCGAGCTATGCCACACGATGGCTAGCTTACAATTTGAGCAGAAGGTGCTGTTGCCCACCCATAAGCTGGGTCACCTTCTGGACCCAGTTTTTGCTAACTGGAGCCAAGTGGACGCCCATGCCCCGATTCCCATCGCATGGTCCGATCACTTCCTTGTCCCTTTTACCATCGAACTACAGGAACCCCGTCCCAATGACCCTCCCGCTGATAAACATCCTAGGCGGAAATGGACAGCGTTCTCCCAGGCCAAATTCAATCTGGCACTTACCGAGAAAGGTCTTCCTGGGGGCGACGGGGCTGATGAAGTCAATTCCAACTTTGACCAACGCATTTTGGAAGCCCTGAATCAGGTGGCACCGTTGGGCATGTCGAAATCAGGCGGCCGTATACAACGGTCGGCACCTTGGTATAATGAAGATCTGCGAACGGCCAAGGCTGCATGTAAACGCGCCGAAAGGCAATGGAGGATTGCATACTCCGCGCAGGCCAAAACTGTTTATACCGACTGCAGGCGTGCCTATCATATGATGATTAGGAAGGCCAAATCATTGTATTATTGCAATAAAATTGAGGAAGCCAAACAGTCCACCAAGGAGCTTTTCTCTATCTACAAATCTATTGCAATAGGAAAAACTGCCACAGCACCGAAGGAACTTTGCACTACGGAGGGCTGCAATCGTATTGCGGAGTACTTCGCAACTAAAGTTTCCAACATTTACAACTCCTTCCCCCAGAAGACAGATAGAGGCATTGCCCCCGTGGAACTCCCTAGAGGGGAAGGGGAACATCGGTTGACCATGTTCGTCACTCCTTCCACTACGGAGCTTCTCCGTATATGTGGATCCATCAAATCCGGTTCCCCCAGAGACCCGACTACCCCGAGCCGGCTCAAGGACAGCTTACCAGTGCTAGAGCCCTACGTACGTCAGCTTCTGGACGTCTCCTTTGAGTCTCAGGTGGTCCCGAAGGCCTGGAAGCAGGCGGTGGTACTTCCCCTGCAAAAAAAGGCCAACGTCAGCTTTGAAAAGTTGGATAACCTCCGTCCTATCTCACTCCTCCCCTATATGGCGAAGGTGGCGGAAAAAACAGCCAATATACAGCTCATGCAGTTCGTGGAGACGGCTTCGCTACTCCACGACTCGCAATTTGGCTTCCGTCCCCGTCACTCGACGGAGTCTGCTCTCCTCGTGGCGGTAGAAGCTCTCAGACAGGGAGTAGACGAGGGCCAGACGATGGCACTGATCCTCTTAGACTTAAGCGCAGCATTCGACACTGTAGCACATTCCACCTTGCTACAGTGTCTGAATGAAGGCGGGGTGACAGGTGCTGCGCTTGGCTGGATCAAGTCCTTCCTCTCTGAGAGATGCTTTCAGGTCAGACTGGGTGAGTGTTATTCCAGGGAGATTGAGCTGGGCCAGGGCGTCCCTCAGGGTTCGTCCCTGAGCCCAACTCTATTTAACATTTACGTCTCCCCCCTAGCGGCCATTGTGGAGGGTCACGGCCTCCGCCTGGTGTCCTATGCCGATGACACGCAGTTGGTCATCTCCCTATCGCGCGCGCCCGGTCTTGCGGCAGACATCTTCAGGAATTGCATGAAAGACCTTGCTGCCTGGATGTCTGCCAACTGTTTAAAGTTGAACGGGAGCAAGACCGAGGTGCTCGTGGTGGGGGGTGTACCGTCGGCGTGGTCGTCGGCGTGGTGGCCACCTTGTTTGGGGGAAGTCCCCGCTCCCTGCCGTAAGGCTAGGAATCTGGGCGTGTGGGTCGATAAGGACCTCACCTTTGGCCCACATGTCGGTCGGGTGGCGGGGGTATGCTTCAGCGTTCTGAGAGCTCTTAGGAAAGTCTTAGACCTGCTTCCCATCTCTGCTCGTCAGACGCTGGTGCATGCCTTGGTCACCTCCCGACTTGATTATGGGAACCTGCTCTATCTGGGGGCCACAGGCAGGGTCATCGGTCGCCTGCAGGTTCTTCAAAACGCGGCAGCGCGGTTGGTCCTCAGACTCCCCAGGAGATCTTCCGCCAAGCCAGCCTTGCGAGCGCTCCATTGGCTCCCCATTGAGAGGAGAGTAAAGTTTAAGGCCCTTGCCACCTGCCACCGTATTTTGTATGGCAAGGCACCTCTCCCGCTCCAGAGCCTAGTAGCCTACTACGAGCCTACACGCAGTCTTCGGTCCTCGCAGGTCGGGCTGTTAAAAGTACCAAGAATATTTAAAGCTCGTATGGGAGGCAGGTCCTTCAGATACCTTGCTCCCAAATGCTGGAACAAACTGCCACTGGAACTTCGGCTTGAGCCCTCCGAAATCCAGTTTAGGAAAAAACTTAAAACTTATCTTTTTCAGTAGATAGCTGGGTTAGGAGGAGGGGGGACAGTCATTCCACTTATCATAGCGCGGGGACACGCTAGTGGCGTAACCAGGCGCTTAATAAATGTCCAATAATAATAATGTGGTGGTGTCCCAGAGTGATGTGGTGGTGTCCCAGAGTGATGTGGTGGTGTTCCTGAGTGGTGCCCCTGAGTGATGTGGTGGTGCCCCTGAATGATGTTTTGGTGTTCCTGAGTGATGTGGTGGTGTTCCCGAGTGATGTGGTGGTGTATTAGAGTGATGTGATGGTGTCCCAGAGTGATGTGGAGGTGTATTAGAGTGATGTGGTGGTGTCCCAGAGTGATGTGGTGGTGTCCCCGAGTGATGTGGTGGTGTCCCAGAGTGATGTGGTGGTGTCCCAGAGTGATGTTGTGGTGTTCCTGAGTGGTGCCCCTGAGTGATGTGGTGGTGCCCCTGAATGATGTTTTGGTGTTCCTGAGTGATGTGGTGGTGTTCCCGAGTGATGTGGTGGTGTCCCCGAGTGATGTGGTGGTGTCCCCGAGTGATGTGGTGGTGTCCCAGAGTGATGTGGTGGTGTCCCAGAGTGATGTGGTGGTGTTCCTGACTGATGTGGTGGTGTCCCTGACTGATGTGGCGGTGTCCCTGACTGATGTGGCGGTGTCCCTGAGTGATGTGGTGGTTTCCTTGAGGGATGTGGCGGTGTCCCTGAGTGATGTGGCGGTGTCCCTGAGTGATGTGGTAGGGCCCCTGAGTGATGTAGTGGTGTCCCCGAGTGATGTGGTGGTGCCCCCGAGTGATGTGGTGGTGCCCCCGAGTGATGTTGTGGTGCCTCAGAGTGATGTGGTGGTGTCCCTGAGTGATGTGGTGGTGCCCTTGAGTGATGTGGTGGTGCCCCTCAGTGGTGCCCCTGAGTGATGTGGCGGTGTCCCTGAGTGATGTGATGGTGTCCTTGAGTGATGTGGTGGTGTCCCAGAGTAATGTGGTGGTGTCCCTGAGTGATGTGGTGGTGTCCCCGAGTAATGTGGTGGTGCCCCTGAGTGATGTGTTGGTGTCCTCGAGTGATGTGGTGGTGTCCCTGAGTGATGTGGTGGTGTCCCCGAGTAATGTGGTGGTGTCCCTGAGGGATGTGGTGGTGCCCCTGAGTGATGCCCCTGAGTGATTTGGTGGTGCCCCTGAGTGATGTGGTGGTGTCCCCGAGTGATGTGGTGGTGTCCCCGAGTGATGTGGTGGTGTCCCCGAGTGATGTGGTGGTGTCCCTGAGTGATGTGGTGGTGCCCCCGAGTGATGTGGTGGTGCCCCTGAATGATGTTTTGGTGTTCCTGAGTGATGTGGTGGTGTTCCCGAGTGTTGTGGTGGTGTTCCAGAGTGATGTGGTGGTGTCCCAGAGTGATGTGGTGGTGTCCCAGAGTGATGTGGTGGTGTCCCAGAGTGATGTGGTGGTGTCCCAGAGTGATGTGGTGGTGTCCCTAAGTGATGTGGTGGTGTTCCCGAGTGATGTGGTGGTGTTCCTGTGTGATGTGGTGGTGTTCCTGAGTGATGTGGTGGTGTCCCCGAGTGATGTGGTGGTGCCCCCAAGTGATGTGGTGGTGCCCCCAAGTGATGTGGTGGTGCCCTAGAGTGATGTTGTGGTGCCCCAGAGTGATGTGGTGGTGTCCCTGAGTGATGTGGTGGTGCCCTTGAGTGATGTGGTGGTGCCCCTCAGTGGTGCCCCTGAGTGATGTGGCGGTGTCCCTGAGTGATGTGGTGGTGTCCTCGAGTGATGTGGTGGTGTCCCAGAGTAATGTGGTGGTGTTCCTGAGTGATGTGGTGGTGTCCCCGAGTAATGTGGTGGTGCCCCTGAGTGATGTGTTGGTGTCCTCGAGTGATGTGGTGGTGTCCCAGAGTAATGTGGTGGTGTCCCTCAATGGTGCCCCTGAGTGATGTGGCGGTGTCCCTGAGTGATGTGGTGGTGTCCTCGAGTGATGTGGTGGTGTCCCAGAGTAATGTGGTGGTGTTCCTGAGTGATGTGGTGGTGTCCCCGAGTAATGTGGTGGTGCTCCTGAGTGATGCCCCTGAGTGATTTGGTGGTGCCCCTGAGTGATGTGGTGGTGTCCTCGAGTGATGTGGTGGTGTCCCAGAGTAATGTGGTGGTGTCCCTGAGTGATGTGGTGGTGTCCCTGAGTGATGTGGTGGTGTCCCCGAGTAATGTGGTAGTGTCCCTGAGTGATGTGGTGGTGCCCCTGAGTGATGCCCCTGAGTGATTTGGTGGTGTTCCTGAGTGATGTGGTGGTGTCCCTGAGTGATGTGGTGGTGTCCCTGAGTGATGTGGTGGTGTCCCCGAGTGATGTGGTGGTGTCCCCGAGTGATGTGGTGGTGTCCCCGAGTGATGTGGTGGTGTCCCCGAGTTATGTGGTGGTGTTCCCGAGTGATGTGGTGGGGTATTAGAGTGATGTGGTGGTGTATTAGAGTGATATGGTGGTGTCCCCGAGTGATGTGGTGGTGTCCCCGAGTGATGTGGTGGTGTCCCCGAGTGATGTGGTGGGGTATTAGAGTGATGTGGTGGTGTATTAGAGTGATATGGTGGTGTCCCCGAGTGATGTGGTGGTGTCCCAGAGTGATGTGGTGGTGTCCCTGAGTGATGTGGTGGTGCCCCTGAATGATGTTTTGGTGTTCCTGAGTGATGTGGTGGTGTTCCTGAGTGATGTGGTGGTGTTCCCGAGTGATGTGGTGGTGTATTAGAGTGATGTGGTGGTGTCCCAGAGTGATGTGGTGGTGTATTAGAGTGATGTGGTGGTGTTCCCGAGTGATGTGGTGGTGTTCCCGAGTGATGTGGTGGTGTATTAGAGTGATGTGGTGGTGTCCCAGAGTGATGTGGTGGTGTATTAGAGTGATGTGGTGGTGTCCCCGAGTGATGTGGTGGTGTATTAGAGTGATGTGGTGGTGTATTAGAGTGATGTGGTGGTGTCCCAGAGTGATGTGGTGGTGTCCCAGAGTGATGTGGTGGTGTCCCCGAGTGATGTGGTGGTGTCCCAGAGTGATGTGGTGGTGTCCCAGAGTGATGTGGTGGTGTCCCAGAGTGATGTGGTGGTGTCCCAGAGTGATGTGGTGGTGTTCCTGAGTGTTGTGGCGGTGTCCCCGAGTGATGTGGTGGTGTCCCTGAGTGATGTGGTGGTGTCCCCGAGTGATGTGGTGGTGTCCCCGAGTGATGTGGTGGTGTCCCTGAGTGATGTGGTGGTGTCCCCGAGTGATGTGGTGGGGTATTAGAGTGATGTGGTGGTGTATTAGAGTGATATGGTGGTGTCCCCGAGTGATGTGGTGGTGTCCCCGAGTGATGTGGTGGTGTCCCCGAGTGATGTGGTGGTGTCCCCGAGTGATGTGGTGGTGTCCCCGAGTGATGTGGTGGTGTTCCCGAGTGATGTGGTGGTGTATTAGAGTGATGTGGTGGTGTCCCAGAGTGATGTGGTGGTGTATTAGAGTGATGTGGTGGTGTCCCCGAGTGATGTGGTGGTGTATTAGAGTGATGTGGTGGTGTCCCAGAGTGATGTGGTGGTGTATTAGAGTGATGTGGTGGTGTCCCCGAGTGATGTGGTGGTGTATTAGAGTGATGTGGTGGTGTATTAGAGTGATGTGGTGGTGTCCCAGAGTGATGTGGTGGTGTCCCCGAGTGATGTGGTGGTGTCCCCGAGTGATGTGGTGGTGTCCCAGAGTGATGTGGTGGTGTCCCAGAGTGATGTGGTGGTGTCCCCGAGTGATGTGGTGGTGTCCCCGAGTGATGTGGTGGTGTTCCTGAGTGTTGTGGTGGTGTCCCCGAGTGATGTGGTGGTGTATTAGAGTGATGTGGTGGTGTCCCCGAGTGATGTGGTGGTGTATTAGAGTGATGTGGTAGTGTCCCCGAGTGATGTGGTGGTGTCCCCGAGTGATGTGGTGGTGTCCCAGAGTGATGTGGTGGTGTCCCAGAGTGATGTGGTGGTGTCCCAGAGTGATGTGGTGGTGTCCCCGAGTGATGTGGTGGGGTATTAGAGTGATGTGCTGGTGTCCCTGAGTGTTGTGGTGGTGTCCCGAGTGATGTGGTGGTGTCCCGAGTGATGTGGTGGTGTCCCCGAGTGATGTGGTGGTGTCCCAGAGTGATGTGGTGGTGTCCCAGAGTAATGTGGTGGTGTCCCTGAGTGATGTGGTGGTGTCCCGGAGTGATGTGGTGGTGTCCCGGAGTGATGTGGTGGTGTATTTGAGTGATGTGGTGGTGTCCCCGAGTGATGTGGTGGTGTATTAGAGTGATGTGGTAGTGTCCCCGAGTGATGTGGTGGTGTCCCCGAGTGATGTGGTGGTGTCCCCGAGTGATGTGGTGGTGTCCCCGAGTGATGTGGTGGTGTCCCAGAGTGATGTGGTGGTGTCCCAGAGTGATGTGGTGGTGTCCCAGAGGGATGTGGTGGTGTCCCAGAGGGATGTGGTGGTGTCCCCGAGTGATGTGGTGGGGGATTAGAGTGATGTGCTGGTGTCCCTGAGTGATGTGGTGGTGTCCCGAGTGATGTGGTGGTGTCCCGAGTGATGTGGTGGTGTCCCCGAGTGATGTGGTGGTGTCCCCGAGTGATGTGGTGGTGTCCCAGAGTAATGTGGTGGTGTCCCTGAGTGATGTGGTGGTGTCCCCGAGTAATGTGGTGGTGTCCCCGAGTAATGTGGTGGTGTTCCTGAGTGTTGTGGCGGTGTCCCCGAGTGATGTGGTGGTGTCCCCGAGTGATGTGGTGGTGTTCCCGAGTGATGTGGTGGTGTATTAGAGTGATGTGGTGGTGCCCCAGAGTGATGTGGTGGTGTATTAGAGTGATATGGTGGTGTCCCCGAGTGATGTGGTGGTGTATTAGAGTGATGTGGTGGTGTATTAGAGTGATGTGGTGGTGTCCCAGAGTGATGTGGTGGTGTCCCCGAGTGATGTGGTGGTGTCCCCGAGTGATGTGGTGGTGTCCCCGAGTGATGTGGTGGTGTTCCTGAGTGTTGTGGCGTTGTCCCCGAGTGATGTGGTGGTGTCCCCGAGTGATGTGGTGGTGTTCCCGAGTGATGTGGTGGTGTATTAGAGTGATGTGGTGGTGTCCCAGAGTGATGTGGTGGTGTCTTAGAGTGATGTGGTGGTGTCCCCGAGTGATGTGGTGGTGTATTAGAGTGATGTGGTGGTGTATTAGAGTGATGTGGTGGTGTCCCAGAGTGATGTGGTGGTGTCCCGAGTGATGTGGTGGTGTCCCGAGTGATGTGGTGGTGTCCCCGAGTGATGTGGTGGTGTCCCCGAGTGATGTGGTGGTGTCCCAGAGTAATGTGGTGGTGTCCCAGAGTAATGTGGTGGTGTCCCTGAGTGATGTGGTGGTGTCCCCGAGTAATGTGGTGGTGCTCCTGAGTGATGTGTTGGTGTCCTCGAGTGATGTGGTGGTGTCCCAGAGTAATGTGGTGGTGTCCCAGAGTAATGTGGTGGTGTCCCCGAGTGATGTGGTGGTGTCCCCGAGTGATGTGGTGGTGTCCCCGAGTGATGTGGTGGTGTCCCCGAGTGATGTGGTGGGGTATTAGAGTGATGTGGTGGTGTCCCCGAGTGATATGGTGGTGTCCCCGGGTGATGTGGTGGCGTCCCCGAGTGATGTGGTGGTGCCCCTGAGTGATGTGGTGGTGCCCCTGAATGATGTTTTGGTGTTCCTGAGTGATGTGGAGGTGTTCCCGAGTGATGTGGTGGTGTTCCCGAGTGATGTGGTGGTGTATTAGAGTGATGTGGTGGTGTCCCTGAGTGATGTGGTGGTGCCCCTGAATGATGTTTTGGTGTTCCTGAGTGATGTGGTGGTGTTCCCGAGTGATGTGGTGGTGTCCCAGAGTGATGTGGTGGTGTATTAGAGTGATGTGGTGGTGTCCCAGAGTGATGTGGTGGTGTCCCCGAGTGATGTGGTGGGGGATTAGAGTGATGTGCTGGTGTCCCTGAGTGATGTGGTGGTGTCCCGAGTGATGTGGTGGTGTCCCGAGTGATGTGGTGGTGTCCCCGAGTGATGTGGTGGTGTCCCAGAGTGATGTGGTGGTGTCCCAGAGTAATGTGGTGGTGTCCCTGAGTGATGTGGTGGTGTCCCCGAGTAATGTGGTGGTGTCCCCGAGTAATGTGGTGGTGTTCCTGAGTGTTGTGGCGGTGTCCCCGAGTGATGTGGTGGTGTCCCCGAGTGATGTGGTGGTGTTCCCGAGTGATGTGGTGGTGTATTAGAGTGATGTGGTGGTGTCCCAGAGTGATGTGGTGGTGTATTAGAGTGATGTGGTGGTGTCCCCGAGTGATGTGGTGGTGTATTAGAGTGATGTGGTGGTGTATTAGAGTGATGTGGTGGTGTCCCAGAGTGATGTGGTGGTGTCCCAGAGTGATGTGGTGGTGTCCCCGAGTGATGTTGTGGTGTCCCCGAGTGATGTGGTGGTGTTCCTGAGTGTTGTGGCGGTGTCCCCGAGTGATGTGGTGGTGTCCCCGAGTGATGTGGTGGTGTTCCCGAGTGATGTGGTGGTGTATTAGAGTGATGTGGTGGTGTCCCAGAGTGATGTGGTGGTGTATTAGAGTGATGTGGTGGTGTCCCAGAGTGATGTGGTGGTGTATTAGAGTGATGTGGTGGTGTATTAGAGTGATGTGGTGGTGTCCCAGAGTGATGTGGTGGTGTCCCGAGTGATGTGGTGGTGTCCCGAGTAATGTGGTGGTGTCCCCGAGTGATGTGGTGGTGTCCGAGAGTGATGTGGTGGTGTCCCAGAGTAATGTGGTGGTGTCCCAGAGTAATGTGGTGGTGTCCCTGAGTGATGTGGTGGTGTCCCCGAGTAATGTGGTGGTGCTCCTGAGTGATGTGTTGGTGTCCTCGAGTGATGTGGTGGTGTCCCAGAGTAATGTGGTGGTGTCCCAGAGTAATGTGGTGGTGTCCCCGAGTGATGTGGTGGTGTCCCCGAGTGATGTGGTGGTGTCCCCGAGTGATGTGGTGGTGTCCCCGAGTGATGGGGTGGTGTCCCCGAGTGATGTGGTGGGGTATTAGAGTGATGTGGTGGTGTCCCCGAGTGATATGGTGGTGTCCCCGGGTGATGTGGTGGTGTCCCCGAGTGATGTGGTGGTGCCCCTGAGTGATGTGGTGGTGCCCCTGAATGATGTTTTGGTGTTCCTGAGTGATGTGGAGGTGTTCCCGAGTGATGTGGTGGTGTTCCCGAGTGATGTGGTGGTGTATTAGAGTGATGTGGTGGTGTCCCTGAGTGATGTGGTGGTGCCCCTGAATGATGTTTTGGTGTTCCTGAGTGATGTGGTGGTGTTCCCGAGTGATGTGGTGGTGTCCCAGAGTGATGTGGTGGTGTATTAGAGTGATGTGGTGGTGTCCCCGAGTGATGTGGTGGTGTATTAGAGTGATGTGCTGGTGTATTAGAGTGATGTGGTGGTGTCCCCGAGTGATGTGGTGGTGTCCCCGAGTGATGTGGTGGTGTCCCCGAGTGATGTGGTGGTGTCCTAGAGTGATGTGGTGGTGTCCCAGAGTGATGTGGTGGTGTCCCAGAGTGATGTGGTGGTGTCCCAGAGTGATGTGGTGGTGTTCCTGAGTGATGTGGTGGTGTATTAGAGTGATGTGGTGGTCTCCCCGAGTGATGTGGTGGTGTATAAGAGTGATGTGGTGGTGTCCCCGAGTGATGTGGTGGTGTCCCTGAGTGATGTGGTGGTGTCCCTGAGTGATGTGGTGGTGTCCCGAGTGATGTGTTGGTGTCCCGAGTGATGTGGTGGTGTCCCTGAGTGATGTGGTGGTGTATTAGAGTGATGTGGTGGTGTCCCCGAGTGATGTGGTTGTGTATTAGAGTGATGTGGTGGTGTCCCCGAGTGATGTGGTGGTGTCCCCGAGTGATGTGGTGGTGTCCCAGAGTGATGTGGGGGTGTCCCCGAGTGATGTGGTGGTGTCCCCGAGTGATGTGGTGGTGTCCCAGAGTGATGTGGTGGTGTCCCCGAGTGATGTGGTGGTGTTCCTGAGTGTTGTGGCGGTGTCCCCGAGTGATGTGGTGGTGTCCCCGAGAGATGTGGTTGTGTATTAGAGTGATGTGGTGGTGTCCCAGAGTGATGTGGTGGTGTCCCAGAGTGATGTGGTGGTGTCCCTGAGTGATGTGGTGGGGTATTAGAGTTATGTGGTGGTGTCCCTGAGTGATGTGGTGGTGTCCCTGAGTGATGTGGTGGTGCCCCTGAATGATGTTTTGGTGTTCCTGAGTGATGTGGTGGTGTTCCCGAGTGATGTGGTGGTGTTCCCGAGTGATGTGGTGGTGTATTAGAGTGATGTGGTGGTGTATTAGAGTGATGAGGTGGTGTCCCAGAGTGATGTGGTGGTGTCCCCCAGTGATGTGGTGGTGTCCCCGAGTGATGTGGTGGTGTATTAGAGTGATGTGGTGGTGTATTAGAGTGATGTGGTGGTGTCCCAGAGTGATGTGGTGGTGTCCCCGAGTGATGTGGTGGTGTCCCCGAGTGATGTGGTGGTGTTCCCGAGTGATGTGGTGGTGTCCCAGAGTGATGTGGTGGTGTATTAGAGTGATGTGGTGGTGTCCCCGAGTGATGTGGTGGTGTATTAGAGTGATGTGCTGGTGTATTAGAGTGATGTGGTGGTGTCCCCGAGTGATGTGGTGGTGTCCCCGAGTGATGTGGTGGTGTCCCCGAGTGATGTGGTGGTGTCCTAGAGTGATGTGGTGGTGTCCCAGAGTGATGTGGTGGTGTCCCAGAGTGATGTGGTGGTGTCCCAGAGTGATGTGGTGGTGTTCCTGAGTGATGTGGTGGTGTATTAGAGTGATGTGGTGGTCTCCCCGAGTGATGTGGTGGTGTATAAGAGTGATGTGGTGGTGTCCCCGAGTGATGTGGTGGTGTCCCTGAGTGATGTGGTGGTGTCCCTGAGTGATGTGGTGGTGTCCCGAGTGATGTGTTGGTGTCCCGAGTGATGTGGTGGTGTCCCTGAGTGATGTGGTGGTGTATTAGAGTGATGTGGTGGTGTCCCCGAGTGATGTGGTTGTGTATTAGAGTGATGTGGTGGTGTCCCCGAGTGATGTGGTGGTGTCCCCGAGTGATGTGGTGGTGTCCCAGAGTGATGTGGTGGTGTCCCCGAGTGATGTGGTGGTGTCCCCGAGTGATGTGGTGGTGTCCCAGAGTGATGTGGTGGTGTCCCCGAGTGATGTGGTGGTGTTCCTGAGTGTTGTGGCGGTGTCCCCGAGTGATGTGGTGGTGTCCCCGAGAGATGTGGTTGTGTATTAGAGTGATGTGGTGGTGTCCCAGAGTGATGTGGTGGTGTCCCAGAGTGATGTGGTGGTGTCCCTGAGTGATGTGGTGGGGTATTAGAGTTATGTGGTGGTGTCCCTGAGTGATGTGGTGGTGTCCCTGAGTGATGTGGTGGTGCCCCTGAATGATGTTTTGGTGTTCCTGAGTGATGTGGTGGTGTTCCCGAGTGATGTGGTGGTGTTCCCGAGTGATGTGGTGGTGTATTAGAGTGATGTGGTGGTGTATTAGAGTGATGAGGTGGTGTCCCAGAGTGATGTGGTGGTGTCCCCCAGTGATGTGGTGGTGTCCCCGAGTGATGTGGTGGTGTATTAGAGTGATGTGGTGGTGTATTAGAGTGATGTGGTGGTGTCCCAGAGTGATGTGGTGGTGTCCCCGAGTGATGTGGTGGTGTCCCCGAGTGATGTGCTGGTGTCCCAGAGTGATGTGGTGGTGTCCCAGAGTGATGTGGTGGTGTCCCAGAGTGATGTGGTGGTGTCCCAGAGTGATGTGGTGGTGTCCCCGAGTGATGTGGTGGTGTATTAGAGTGATGTGGTGGTGTCCCCGAGTGATGTGGTGGTGTATTAGAGTGATGTGGTGGTGTCCCCGAGAAATGTGGTGGTGTTCCTGAGTGTTGTGGCGGTGTCCCCGAGTGATGTGGTGGTGTCCCCGAGTGATGTGGTGGTGTTCCCGAGTGATGTGGTGGTGTATTAGAGTGATGTGGTGGTGTCCCAGAGTGATGTGGTAGTGTATTAGAGTGATGTGGTGGTGTCCCCGAGTGATGTGGTGGTGTATTAGAGTGATGTGGTGGTGTATTAGAGTGATGTGGTGGTGTCCCAGAGTGATGTGGTGGTGTCCCAGAGTGATGTGGTGGTGTCCCCGAGTGATGTTGTGGTGTCCCCGAGTGATGTGGTGGTGTTCCTGAGTGTTGTGGCGGTGTCCCCGAGTGATGTGGTGGTGTCCCCGAGTGATGTGGTGGTGTTCCCGAGTGATGTGGTGGTGTATTAGAGTGATGTGGTGGTGTCCCAGAGTGATGTGGTGGTGTATTAGAGTGATGTGGTGGTGTCCCAGAGTGATGTGGTGGTGTATTAGAGTGATGTGGTGGTGTATTAGAGTGATGTGGTGGTGTCCCAGAGTGATGTGGTGGTGTCCCGAGTGATGTGGTGGTGTCCCGAGTAATGTGGTGGTGTCCCCGAGTGATGTGGTGGTGTCCGAGAGTGATGTGGTGGTGTCCCAGAGTAATGTGGTGGTGTCCCAGAGTAATGTGGTGGTGTCCCTGAGTGATGTGGTGGTGTCCCCGAGTAATGTGGTGGTGCTCCTGAGTGATGTGTTGGTGTCCTCGAGTGATGTGGTGGTGTCCCAGAGTAATGTGGTGGTGTCCCAGAGTAATGTGGTGGTGTCCCCGAGTGATGTGGTGGTGTCCCCGAGTGATGTGGTGGTGTCCCCGAGTGATGGGGTGGTGTCCCCGAGTGATGTGGTGGGGTATTAGAGTGATGTGGTGGTGTCCCCGAGTGATATGGTGGTGTCCCCGGGTGATGTGGTGGTGTCCCCGAGTGATGTGGTGGTGCCCCTGAGTGATGTGGTGGTGCCCCTGAATGATGTTTTGGTGTTCCTGAGTGATGTGGAGGTGTTCCCGAGTGATGTGGTGGTGTTCCCGAGTGATGTGGTGGTGTTCCCGAGTGATGTGGTGGTGTATTAGAGTGATGTGGTGGTGTCCCTGAGTGATGTGGTGGTGCCCCTGAATGATGTTTTGGTGTTCCTGAGTGATGTGGTGGTGTTCCCGAGTGATGTGGTGGTGTCCCAGAGTGATGTGGTGGTGTATTAGAGTGATGTGGTGGTGTCCCCGAGTGATGTGGTGGTGTATTAGAGTGATGTGCTGGTGTATTAGAGTGATGTGGTGGTGTCCCCGAGTGATGTGGTGGTGTCCCCGAGTGATGTGGTGGTGTCCCCGAGTGATGTGGTGGTGTCCTAGAGTGATGTGGTGGTGTCCCAGAGTGATGTGGTGGTGTCCCAGAGTGATGTGGTGGTGTCCCAGAGTGATGTGGTGGTGTCCCAGAGTGATGTGGTGGTGTCCCTGAGTGATGTGGTGGGGTATTAGAGTTATGTGGTGGTGTCCCTGAGTGATGTGGTGGTGTCCCTGAGTGATGTGGTGGTGCCCCTGAATGATGTTTTGGTGTTCCTGAGTGATGTGGTGGTGTTCCCGAGTGATGTGGTGGTGTTCCCGAGTGATGTGGTGGTGTATTAGAGTGATGTGGTGGTGTATTAGAGTGATGAGGTGGTGTCCCAGAGTGATGTGGTGGTGTCCCCCAGTGATGTGGTGGTGTCCCCGAGTGATGTGGTGGTGTATTAGAGTGATGTGGTGGTGTATTAGAGTGATGTGGTGGTGTCCCAGAGTGATGTGGTGGTGTCCCCGAGTGATGTGGTGGTGTCCCCGAGTGATGTGGTGGTGTTCCCGAGTGATGTGGTGGTGTCCCAGAGTGATGTGGTGGTGTATTAGAGTGATGTGGTGGTGTCCCCGAGTGATGTGGTGGTGTATTAGAGTGATGTGCTGGTGTATTAGAGTGATGTGGTGGTGTCCCCGAGTGATGTGGTGGTGTATTAGAGTGATGTGCTGGTGTATTAGAGTGATGTGGTGGTGTCCCCGAGTGATGTGGTGGTGTCCCCGAGTGATGTGGTGGTGTCCCCGAGTGATGTGGTGGTGTCCTAGAGTGATGTGGTGGTGTCCCAGAGTGATGTGGTGGTGTCCCAGAGTGATGTGGTGGTGTCCCAGAGTGATGTGGTGGTGTTCCTGAGTGATGTGGTGGTGTATTAGAGTGATGTGGTGGTCTCCCCGAGTGATGTGGTGGTGTATAAGAGTGATGTGGTGGTGTCCCCGAGTGATGTGGTGGTGTCCCTGAGTGATGTGGTGGTGTCCCTGAGTGATGTGGTGGTGTCCCCGAGTGATGTGTTGGTGTCCCGAGTGATGTGTTGGTGTCCCTGAGTGATGTGGTGGTGTATTAGAGTGATGTGGTGGTGTCCCCGAGTGATGTGGTTGTGTATTAGAGTGATGTGGTGGTGTCCCCGAGTGATGTGGTGGTGTCCCCGAGTGATGTGGTGGTGTCCCAGAGTGATGTGGTGGTGTCCCCGAGTGATGTGGTGGTGTCCCCGAGTGATGTGGTGGTGTCCCAGAGTGATGTGGTGGTGTCCCCGAGTGATGTGGTGGTGTTCCTGAGTGTTGTGGCGGTGTCCCCGAGTGATGTGGTGGTGTCCCCGAGAGATGTGGTTGTGTATTAGAGTGATGTGGTGGTGTCCCAGAGTGATGTGGTGGTGTCCCAGAGTGATGTGGTGGTGTCCCTGAGTGATGTGGTGGGGTATTAGAGTTATGTGGTGGTGTCCCTGAGTGATGTGGTGGTGTCCCTGAGTGATGTGGTGGTGCCCCTGAATGATGTTTTGGTGTTCCTGAGTGATGTGGTGGTGTTCCCGAGTGATGTGGTGGTGTTCCCGAGTGATGTGGTGGTGTATTAGAGTGATGAGGTGGTGTCCCAGAGTGATGTGGTGGTGTCCCCCAGTGATGTGGTGGTGTCCCCCAGTGATGTGGTGGTGTCCCCGAGTGATGTGGTGGTGTATTAGAGTGATGTGGTGGTGTATTAGAGTGATGTGGTGGTGTCCCAGAGTGATGTGGTGGTGTCCCCGAGTGATGTGGTGGTGTCCCCGAGTGATGTGCTGGTGTCCCAGAGTGATGTGGTGGTGTCCCAGAGTGATGTGGTGGTGTCCCAGAGTGATGTGGTGGTGTCCCAGAGTGATGTGGTGGTGTCCCCGAGTGATGTGGTGGTGTATTAGAGTGATGTGGTGGTGTCCCCGAGTGATGTGGTGGTGTATTAGAGTGATGTGGTGGTGTCCCCGAGTGATGTGGTGGTGTCCCCGAGTGGTGTGGTGGTGTCCCCGAGTGATGTGGTGGGGTATTAGAGTGATATGGTGGTGTCCCCGAGTGATGTGGTGGTGTCCCCGAGTGATGTGGTGGTGCCCCTGAGTGATGTGGTGGTGCCCCTGAATGATGTTTTGGTGTTCCTGAGTGATGTGGTGGTGTTCCCGAGTGATGTGGTGGTGTATTAGAGTGATGTGGTTGTGACCCAGAGTGATGTGGTGGTGTATTAGAGTAATGTGGTGGTGTCCCCGAGTGATGTGGTGGTGTCCCCGAGTGATGTGGTGGTGTATTAGAGTGATGTGGTGGTGTATTAGAGTGATGTGGTGGTGTCCCAGAGTGATGTGGTGGTGTCCCAGAGTGATGTGGTGGTGTCCCAGAGTGATGTGGTGGTGTCCCAGAGTGGTGGTGTCCCAGAGTGATGTGGTGGTGTCCCGGAGTGATGTGGTGGTGTCCCAGAGTGATGTGGTGGTGTCCCCGAGTGATGTGGTGGTGTCCCTGAGTGATGTGGTGGTGTATTAGAGTGATGTGGTGGTGTCCCCGCGTGATGTGGTGGTGTATTAGAGTGATGTGGTGGTGTCCCCGAGTGATGTGGTGGTGTCCCCGAGTGATGTGGTGGTGTCCCCGAGTGATGTGGTGGTGTCCCCGAGTGATGTGGTGGTGTCCCAGAGTGATGTGGTGGTGTCCCTGAGTGATGTGGTGGTGTCCCGAGTGATGTGGTGTCCCGAGTGATGTGGTGGTGTCCCGAGTGATGTGGTGGTGTCCCCGAGTGATGTGGTGGTGTATTAGAGTGATGTGGTGGTGTCCCAGAGTGATGTGGTGGTGTCCCAGAGTGATGTGGTGGTGTCCCCGAGAGATGTGGTTGTGTATTAGAGTGATGTGGTGGTGTCCCAGAGTGATGTGGTGGTGTCCCAGAGTGATGTGGTGGTGTTCCTGAGTGTTGTGGTGGTGTCCCCGAGTGATGTGGTGGTGTATTAGAGTGATGTGGTGGTCTCCCCGAGTGATGTGGTGGTGTATTAGAGTGATGTGGTGGTGTCCCCGAGTGATGTGGTGGTGTCCCCGAGTGATGTGGTGGTGTCCCAGAGTGATGTGGTGGTGTCCCAGAGTGATGTGGTGGTGTCCCTGAGTGATGTGGTGGGGTATTAGAGTTATGTGGTGGTGTCCCTGAGTGATGTGGTGGTGTCCCAGAGTGATGTGGTGGTGTCCCAGAGTGATGTGGTGGTGTCCCAGAGTGATGTGGTGGTGTCCCTGAGTGATGTGGTGGGGTATTAGAGTTATGTGGTGGTGTCCCTGAGTGATGTGGTGGTGTCCCTGAGTGATGTGGTGGTGCCCCTGAATGATGTTTTGGTGTTCCT
Organism: Lissotriton vulgaris; assembly: GCF_964263255.1. Taxonomy (NCBI): domain Eukaryota; kingdom Metazoa; phylum Chordata; class Amphibia; order Caudata; family Salamandridae; genus Lissotriton; species Lissotriton vulgaris. The sequence goes on along the minus strand of NC_141696.1, from coordinate 1,549,677,653 downwards.
GAGTGATGTGGTGGTGTTCCCGAGTGATGTGGTGGTGTTCCCTAGTGATGTGGTGGTGTATTAGAGTGATGTGGTGGTGTATTAGAGTGATGAGGTGGTGTCCCAGAGTGATGTGGTGGTGTCCCCCAGTGATGTGGTGGTGTCCCCGAGTGATGTGGTGGTGTATTAGAGTGATGTGGTGGTGTCCCAGAGTGATGTGCTGGTGTCCCCGAGTGATGTGGTGGTGTCCCCGAGTGATGTGCTGGTGTCCCAGAGTGATGTGGTGGTGTCCCAGAGTGATGTGGTGGTGTCCCAGAGTGATGTGGTGGTGTCCCAGAGTGATGTGGTGGTGTCCCCGAGTGATGTGGTGGTGTATTAGAGTGATGTGGTGGTGTCCCCGAGTGATGTGGTGGTGTATTAGAGTGATGTGGTGGTGTCCCTGAGTGATGTGGTGGTGTCCCCGAGTGATGTGGTGGTGTCCCAGAGTGATGTGGGGGTGTATTAGAGTGATGTGGTGGTGTCCCGGAGTGATGTGGTGGTGTATTAGAGTGATGTGGTGGTGTCCCCGAGTGATGTGGTTGTGTATTAGAGTGAGGAGATGGTGTCCCCGAGTGATGTGGTAGTGTCCCCGAGTGATGTGGTGGTGTATTAGAGTGATGTGGTGGTTTCCCCGAGTGATGTGGTGGTGTCCCCGAGTGATGTGGTGGTGTCCCAGAGTGATGTGGTGCTGTCCCCGAGTGATGTGGTGGTGTCCCAGAGTGATGTGGTGCTGTCCCCGAGTGATGTGGTGCTGTCCCCGAGTGATGTGGTGCTGTTCGAGTGATGTGATAGTGTTCCCGAGTGATGTCGTGGTGTTCCTGAGTGGTGCCCCTGAGTGATGTGGTGGTGCCCCTGAGTGATGTGGTGGTGTCCCTGAGTGATGTGGTGGTGTCCCTGAGTGATGTGGTGGTGTCCCTGAGTGATGTGGTGGTGTCCCTGAGTGATGTGGTGGTGTCCCTGAGTGATGTGGTGGTGTCCCTGAGTGATGTGGTGGTGTCCCTGAGTGATGTGGTGGTGTCCCTGAGTGATGTGGTGGTGTTCCTGAGTGATGTGGTGGTGTCCCCGAGTGATGTGGTGGTGTCCCCGAGTGATGTGGTGGTGTCCCCGAGTGATGTGGTTGTGTCCCCGAGTGATGTGGTGGTATCCCAGAGTGATGTGGTGGTGTCCCAGAGTGATGTGGTGGTGTCCCAGAGTGATGTGGTGGTGTCCCAGAGTGATGTGGTGGTGTATTAAAGTGATGTGGTTGTGTCCCAGAGTGATGTGGTGGTGTCCCAGAGTGATGTGGTGGTGTATTAGAGTGATGTGGTGGTGTCCCCGAGTGATGTGGTGGTGTCCCCGAGTGATGTGGTGGTGTCCCAGAGTGATGTGGTGGTGTCCCAGAGTGATGTGGTGGTGTCCCAGAGTGATGTGGTGGTGTCCCCGAGTGATGTGGTGGTGTTCCTGAGTGTTGTGGTGGTGTCCCCGAGTGATGTGGTGGTGTATTAGAGTGATGTGGTGGTGTCCCCGAGTGATGTGGTGGTGTATAAAAATGATGTGGTGGTGTCCCCGAGTGATGTGGTGGTGTCCCAGAGTGATGTGGTGGTGTCCCAGAGTGATGTGGTGGTGTCCCAGAGTGATGTGGTGGTGTCCCAGAGTGATGTGGTGGTGTCCCGAGTGATGTGGTGGTGTCCCCGAGTGATGTGGTGGTGTATTAAAGTGATGTGGTGGTGTCCCAGAGTGATGTGGTGGTGTATTAGAGTGATGTGGTGGTGTCCCCGAGTGATGTGGTTGTGGTTGTGTATTAGAGTGATGTGGTGGTGTATTAAAGTGATGTGCTGGTGTCCCCGAGTGATGTGGTGGTGTCCCCGAGTGATGTGGTGGTGTCCCCGAGTGATGTGGTGCTGTTCGAGTGATGTGATGGTGTTCCCGAGTGATGTCGTGGTGTCCCCGAGTGATGTGGTGATGTCCCCGAGTGATGTGGTGGTGTCCCAGAGTAATGTGGTGGTGTCCCAGAGTGATGTGGTGCTGTCCCCGAGTGATGTGGTGCTGTCCCCGAGTGATGTGGTTGTGTATTAGAGTGATGTGGTGGTGTATTAGAGTGATGTGGTGGTTTCCCCGAGTGATGTGGTGGTGTCCCCGAGTGATGTGGTGGTGTCCCCGAGTGATGTGGTGCTGTTCGAGTGATGTGGTGGTGTCCCCGAGTGATGTGGTGGTGTCCCCGAGTGATGTGGTGATGTCCCCGAGTGATGTGGTGGTGTCCCAGAGTAATGTGGTGGTGTCCCAGAGTAATGTGGTGGTGTCCCAGAGTGATGTGGTGCTGTCCCCGAGTGATGTGATGCTGTCCCCGAGTGATGTGGTGCTGTTCGAGTGATGTGATGGTGTTCCCGAGTGATGTCGTGGTGTTCCTGAGTGGTGCCCCTGAGTGATGCGGTGGTGCCCCTGAATGATGTGGTGGTGTCCCAGAGTGATGTGGTGGTGTCCCAGAGTGATGTGGTGGTGTCCCAGAGTGATGTGGTGGTGTCCCCGAGTGATGTGGTGGTGTTCCTGAGTGGTGCCCCCGAGTGATGTGGTGGTGTCCCAGAGTGATGTGGTGGTGTCCCAGAGTGATGTGGTGGTGTCCCAGAGTGATGTGGTGGTGTCCCAGAGTGATGTGGTGGTGTCCCAGAGTGATGTGGTGGTGTATTAGAGTGATGTGGTGGTGTCCCCAAGTGATGTGGTGGTGTATTAGAGTGATGTGGTGGTGTCCCCGAGTGATGTGGTGGTGTCCCCGAGTGATGTGGTGGTGTCCCAGAGTGATGTGGGGGTGTATTAGAGTGATGTGGTGGTGTCCTAGAGTGATGTGGTGGTGTATTAGAGTGATGTGGTGGTGTCCCCGAGTGATGTGGTTGTGTATTAGAGTGATGTGGTGGTGTCCCAGAGTGATGTGGTGGAGTATTAGAGTGATGTGATGGTGTCCCCGAGTGATGTGGTGGTGTCCCCGAGTGATGTGGTGGTGTATTACAGTGATGTGGTGGTTTCCCCGAGTGATGTGGTGGTGTCCTTGAGTGATGTGGTGGTGTCCCAGAGTGATGTGGTGGTGTCCCAGAGTGATGTGGTGGTGTCCCAGAGTGATGTGGTGGTGTCCCCGAGTGATGTGGTGCTGTCCCCGAGTGATGTGGTGCTGTCCCCGAGTGATGTGGTGCTGTTCGAGTGATGTGATAGTGTTCCCGAGTGATGTCGTGGTGTTCCTGAGTGGTGCCCCTGAGTGATGTGGTGGTGCCCCTGAATGATGTGGTGGTGTTCCTGAGTGATGTGGTGGTGTCCCTGAGTGATGTGGTGGTGTCACTGAGTGATGTGGTGGTGTCCCTGAGTGATGTGGTGGTGTCCCTGAGTGATGTGGTGGTGTCCCTGAGTGATGTGGTGGTGTCCCTGAGTGATGTGGTGGTGTTCCTGAGCGATGTGGTGGTGTCCCCGAGTGATGTGGTGGTGTCCCCGAGTGATGTGGTGGTGTCCCCGAGTGATGTGGTGGTATCCCAGAGTGATGTGGTGGTGTCCCAGAGTGATGTGGTGGTGTCCCAGAGTGATGTGGTGGTGTCCCAGAGTGATGTGGTGGTGTATTAAAGTGATGTGGTGGTGTCCCAGAGTGATGTGGTGGTGTCCCAGAGTGACGTGGGGGTGTCCCCAAGTGATGTGGTGGTGTCCCCAAGTGATGTGGTGGTGTCCCAGAGTAATGTGGTGGTGTCCCCGAGTGATGTGGTGGTGTATTAGAGTGATGTTGTTGTGTCCCAGAGTGATGTGGTGGTGTATTAGAGTGATGTGATGGTATCCCCGAGTGATGTGGTGGTGTATTAGAGTGATGTGGTGGTGTATTAGAGTGATGTGGTGGTGTCCCAGAGTGATGTGGTGGTGTCCCCGAGTGATCTGGTGGTGTCCCAAAGTGATGTGGTGGTGTTCCTGAGTGATTTGGTGGTGTCCCCGAGTGATGTGGTGGTGTATTAGAGTGATGTGGTGGTGTCCCCGAGTGATGTGGTGGTGTATTAGAGTGATGTGGTGGTGTATTAGAGTGATGTGGTGGTGTCCCCGAGTGATGTGGTGGTGTCCCCGAGTGATGTGGTGGTGCCCCTGAGTGATGTGGTGGTGTCCCCGAGTGATGTGGGGGTGCCCCCGAGTGATGTGGTGGTGTCCCCGAGTGATGTGGTGGTGTTCCCGAGTGATGTGGTGGTGTCCCCGAGTGATGTGGTGGTGTCCCTGATGTGGTGGTGTCCCCGAGTGATGTGGTGGTGTCCCCGAGGGATGTGGTGGTGTTCCCAAGTGATGTGGTGGTGTCCCCCAGTGATGTGGTGGTGTCCCCCAGTGATGTGGTGGTGTCCCCGAGTAATGTGGTGGTGGCCCCGAGTAATGTGGTGGTGGCCCCGAGTAATGTGGTGGTGTACCCGAGTGATGTGGTGGTGTCCTCGAGTGATGTGGTGGTAGCCCCGAGTGATGTGGTGGTGTCCTCGAGTGATGTGGTGGTGTACCTGAGTTAAGTGGTGGTGTACCTGAGTGATGTGGTGGTGTCCCTGAGTGATGTGGTGGTGTTCCTGAGTCATGTGGTGGTGTTCCTGAGTGATGTTGTGGTGCCCCTGAGTGGTGCCCCTGAGTGATGTGGTGGTGCCCCTGAGTGATGTGGTGGTGTCCTGAGTGATGTGGTGGTGTTCCTGAGTGATGTGGGTGTGTCCCCGAGTGATGTGGTGGTGTCCCTGAGTGATGTGGTGGTGTCCCCGAGTGATGTGGTGGTGTCCCCGAGTGATGTGGTGGTGTATTAGAGTGATGTGGTGGTGTCCCCGAGTGATGTGGTGGTGTCCCTGAGTGATGTGGTGGTGTCCCCGAGTGATGTGGTGGTGTCCCGGAGTGATGTGGTGGTGTTCCTGAGTGATGTAGCGGTGTCCCCAAGTGATGTGGTGGTGTCCCCGAGTGATGTGGTGGTGTCCCCGAGTGATGTGGTGGTGTATTAGAGTGATGTGGTGGTGTCCCCGAGTGATGTGTTGGTGTATTAGAGTGATGTGGTGGTGTCCCCGATGATGTGGTGGTGTCCCCGAGTGTTGTGGTGGTGTCCCAGAGTGATGTGGTGGTGTATTAGAGTGATGTGGTGGTGTCCCAGAGTGATGTGGTGGTGTCCCAGAGTGATGTGGTGGTGTCCCCAAGTGATGTGGTGGTGTCCCAGAGTAATGTGGTGGTGTCCCCGAGCGATGTGGTGGTGTATTAGAGTGATGTGGTTGTGTCCCAGAGAGATGTGGTGGTGTATTAGAGTGATGTGGTGGGGTCCCCGAGTGATGTGGTGGTGTATTATAGTGATGTGGTGGTGTCCCCGAGTGATCTGGTGGTGTATTAGAGTGATGTGGTGGTGTATTAGAGTGATATGGTGGTGTCCCAGAGTGATGTGGTGGTGTCCCCGAGTGATGTGGTGGTGTCCCCGAGTGATGTGGTGGTGTCCCAGAGTGATGTGGTGGTGTCCCCGAGTGATGTGGTGGTGTTTCTGAGTGATGTGGTGGTGTCCCCGAGTGATGTGGTGGTGTATTAGAGTGATGTGGTGGTGTCCCCGAGTGATGTGGTGGTGTATTAGAGTGATGTGGTGGTGTCCCCGAGTGATGTGGTTGTGTCCCCGTGTGATGTGGTGGTGTCCCAGAGTGATGTGGTGGTGTCCCTGAGTGATGTGGTGGTGTCCCCGAGTGATGTGGAGGTGTCCCCGAGTGATGTGGTGGTGTCCCAGAGTGATGTGGTGGTGTCCCCGAGTGATGTGGTGGTGTCCCCGAGTGATGTGGTGGTGTCCCAGAGTGATGTGGTGGTGTCCCCGAGTGATGTGGTGGTGTTTCTGAGTGATGTGGTGGTGTCCCCAAGTGATGTGGTAGTGTATTAGAGTGATGTGGTGGTGTCCCCGAGTGATGTGGTGGTGTATTAGAGTGATGTGGTGGTGTCCCCGAGTGATGTGGTTGTGTCCCCGTGTGATGTGGTGGTGTCCCAGAGTGATGTGGTGGTGTCCCCGAGTGATGTGGTGGTGTCCCCGAGTGATGTGGTGGTGTCCCCGAGTGATGTGGAGGTGTCCCCGAGTGATGTGGTGGTGTCCCAGAGTGATGTGGTGCTGTCCCCGAGTGATGTGGTGCTGTCCCCGAGTGATGTGGTGGTGTTCCCGAGTGATGTGGTGGTGTCCCCGAGTGATGTGGTGGTGTCCCTGATGTGGTGGTGTCCCCGAGTGATGTTGGTGTGTCCCCGAGGGATGTGGTGGTGTTCCCGAGTGATGTGGTGGTGTCCCCCAGTGATGTGGTGGTGTCCCCCAGTGATGTGGTGGTGTCCCCCAGTAATGTGGTGGTGTCCCCGAGTAATATGGTGGTGTCCCCGAGTAATATGGTGGTGTCCCCGAGTGATGTGGTGGTGTTCCTGAGTGATGTGGTGGTGTTCCAGAGTGATGTGGTGGTGTTCCAGAGTGATGTGGTGGTGTCCCAGAGTGATGTGGTGGTGTCCCCGAGGGATGTGGTGGTGTATTAGAGTGATGTGGTGGTGTATTAGAGTGATGTGGTGGTGTATTAGAGTGATGTGGTGGTGTCCCAGAGTGATGTGGTGGTGTCCCGGAATGATGTGGTGGTGTCCCAGAGTGATGTGGTGGTGTCCCAGAGTGATGTGGTGGTGTCCCCGAGTGATGTGGTGGTGTCCTTGATGTGGTGGTGTCCCCGAGTGATGTGGTGGTGTCCCAGAGTGATGTGGTGGTGTCCCAGAGTGATGTGGTGGTGTATTAGAGTGATGTGGTGGTGTCCCCAAGTGATGTCGTGGTGTATTAGAGTGATGTGGTGGTGTCCCAGAGTGATGTGGAGGTGTATTAGAGTGATGTGGTGCTGTCCCAGAGTGATGTGGTGGTGTCCCCGAGTGATGTGGTGGTGTCCCAGAGTGATGTGGTGGTGTCCCAGAGTGATGTGGTGGTGTTCCTGAGTGGTGCCCCTGAGTGATGTGGTGGTGCCCCTGAATGATGTTTTAGTGTTCCTGAGTGATGTGGTGGTGTTCCCGAGTGATGTGGTGGTGTATTAGAGTGATGTGGTGGTGTCCCAGAGTGATGTGGAGGTGTATTAGAGTGATGTGGTGGTGTTCCAGAGTGATGTGGTGGTGTCCCCGAGTGATGTGGTGGTGTCCCAGAGTGATGTGGTGGTGTCCCAGAGTGATGTAGTGGTGTTCCTGAGTGGTGCCCCTGAGTGATGTGGTGGTGCCCCTGAAATATGTTTTGCTGAGTGATGTGGTGGTGTTCCCGAGTGATGTGCTGGTGTCCCCGAGTGAAGTGGTGGTGTCCCAGAGTGATGTGGTGGTGTCCAAGAGTGATGTGGTGGTGTTCCCGAGTGATGTGGTGGTGTCCCAGAGTGATGTGGTGGTGTCCCAGAGTGATGTGGTGGTGTCCCAGAGTGATGTGGTGGTGTCCCCGAGTGATGTGGTGGTGTCCCAGAGTGATGTGGTGGTGTCCCAGAGTGATGTGGTGGTGTCCCCGAGTGATGTGGTGGTGTCCCAGAGTGATGTGGTGGTGTCCCAGAGTGATGTGGTGGTGTCCCCGAGTGATGTGGTGGTGTCCCCGAGTGATGTGGTGGTGGCCCGGAGTGATGTGGTGGTGTTCCTGAGTGATGTGGTGGTGTCCCCGAGTGATGTGGTGGTGTATTAGAGTGATGTGGTGGTGTCCCCGAGTGATGTGGTGGTGTATTAGAGTGATGTGGTGGTGTCCCCGAGTGATGTGGTTGTGTCCCCGTGTGATGTGGTTGTGTCCCCGTGTGATGTGGTGGTGTCCCAGAGTGATGTGGTGGTGTCCCAGAGTGATGTGGTGGTGTCCCCGAGCGATGTGGTGGTGTATTAGAGTGATGTGGTGGTGTCCCAGAGTGATGTGGTGGTGTATTAGAGTGATGTGGTGGTGTCCCCGAGTGATGTGGTTGTGTCCCCGTGTGATGTGGTGGTGTCCCCGTGTGATGTGGTGGTGTCCCAGAGTGATGTGGTGGTGTCCCAGAGTGATGTGGTGGTGTCCCCGAGTGATGTGGTGGTGTCCCCGAGCGATGTGGTGGTGTATTAGAGTGATGTGGTGGTGTCCCAGAGTGATGTGGTGGTGTATTAGAGTGATGTGGTGGTGTCCCAGAGTAATGTGGTGGTGTCCCCGAGTGATGTGGTGGTGTCCCAGAGTGATGTGGTGGTGTCCCAGAGTGATGTGGTGGTGTCCCAGAGTGATGTGGTGGTGTTCCTGAGTGATGTGGTGGTGTCCCCGAGTGATGTGGTGGTGTATTAGAGTGATGTGGTGGTGTTCCTGAGTGATGTGGTGGTGTTCCCGAGTGATGTGGTGGTGTCCTCGAGTGATGTGGTGGTGTCCCAGAGTAATGTGGTGGTGTCCCAGAGTGATGTGGTGGTGCCCCTGAGTGATGCCCCTGAGTGATTTGGTGGTGTACCTGAGTGATGTGGTGGTGTTCCTGACTGATGTGGTGGTGTTCCTGACTGATGTGGTGGTGTACCTGAGTGATGTGGTGGTGTCCCTGAGTGATGTGGTGGTGTCCCTGAGTGATGTGGTGGTGTCCTCGAGTGATGTGATGGTGTCCGAGAGTAATGTGGTGGTATCACTGAGTGATGTGGTGGTGCCCCTGAGTGATGTGGTGGTGCCTCCGAGTGATGTGGTGGTGCCCCTGCGTGATGTGGTGGTGTCCCTGAGTGATGTTTTGGTGTCCCTGAGTGATGTGGCGGTGTCCCTGAGTGATGTGGCTGTGTCCCTGAGTGAAAGTAAAGTGCAGGTAAAGTGCAGCTGATCGATCCTGCGAGGCCACCGGCCATTTTGTTGTTGTTGTTGTTGGTCGCCCTGCCCTAGTCTCCACCCCGCTCCCGCCTTCCCAGCTGACCCGCCCTCGCCCCTCCCCCCCCTATCCATATATGACAGGAGTTCCCGCGCGCAGCGTCCACGCGCAGCGACCGTGCCCAACCCGCGCCGAAGGTGCGCCAAAGGTAAGCCCGTCTACGCCCGTCCGCGCCTGGACCGCGCCCAGCGCCTGTCCCCCTGGCCCCCGTCCCTCCCACCCCCCCCCGCCTTACCTACGATGCCGCCACCCTCCTAGCCCTTAACCCCGGTCGCGCCCCCAACTGCGTCCAAGCCGCCCCTGGACAAACCCATGGACCTTTCTCCTGCTACTCCTGCAAATTCAGCGGCACCGACAACATCTCCGCTACGACCACACCACTGACTCCCGACCCCAACCACCTACAATGCATCCTTCTCAACACCCGTTCGGTCCACAGGCACGCCATTGACCTATGGAATCTACTTGACACCATTTCCCCAGATATCGCCTTCCTAACGGAAACATGGATGAATGCTTCCTCCGCACCAGACATCACCATTGCCATCCCTGAAGACTATAAGATCACTCGCAAAGACCGTACCGGCCACACAGGAGGAGGAATCGCTATCGTCCATAAGAAATCACTCCGCATCTCAACTAGCTCTGACGCCAACCTCGCCAACTCCGAACACCTTCACTTCCAGATCCACATCGACCCCAAAACCACACTCAGAGGCACCCTCCTCTACAGACCACCAGGACCCCGCGCAAAATTCAGTGAAGACATCACGGACTTCATCACTCCACACGCGCTCCCCTCCAAAGAATACATCCTTCTGGGAGACCTCAACTTTCACCTTGAAAAGATCAACGACCGCAACACCACCACCCTCTAGGACAACCTCGCCAACCTCGGACTTAAACAACTGGTCACTTCCCCCACCCACATCGCAGGTCACACACTCGACCCCATCTTCACCTCCAGCAATCATGTCTCCTTCAGCCACACTACGGATCTCCTCTGGACTGACCACAGCTGCGTTCACTTCACCTACAACAAGCCCAAACCCACCAACCACCTCCAACCAACTCTGCAAAGAAACTGGAACAAAATCACCACCGACCAGATCTCCTCATCGCTCCTTCTAAACACCCCAGCCCACTCCTCGGACCCAAACCTAGCCGCCGCCAACTTCACCCTATGGTTATCCAACACCGCCGACACCTTAGCACCACTGAAAAAACGTCAAAGCAAACCTGGCAACAAGAAGGCCTCATGGTTCAACGATGATCTTAAGAAGTCCAAGAAACTCTGCCGCACCCTTGAAAAAGCTTGGAAAAAAGACCCAACCACCAGCACCAAGGACGCCTTCAAAAACGCCACCCGCACTCACCACCAACTAATCCGAAAGGCCAAGAAAACAGCTTTCAAGGATCGACTTGACAACAACGCCCACAACAGCAAGGAACTTTTCAACATCGTCAAGGAGTTTTCCAATCCCTCGGCCAACTCCAACGACATCACCCCCTCTCAAGCCCTCTGCGACTCCCTAGCCTCATTCTTCCACAACAAGATTGCAGACATCCACAACAGCTTCGACAACCAACCCGGAGCCCAACCCACCCAACCACACGCTGAACACTCTCCCCCCGCGATCACCCTTAACGACTGGAACCCAATCTCCACTGAGGACACCATCCGCCTGATGAACTCCATCCACTCAGGATCCCCCACAGACCCATGCCCTCACCACATCTTCAACAAAGCAGACTCCGTCATAGCACCGCACCTCCGAGACGTCATCAACTGCTCCTTCAACTCCGCCACCTTTCCGGAAAACTGGAAACACGCTGAACTCACCGCCCTTCTGAAAAAACCCACAGCGGACCCCACCGAACTCAAAAATTACCGCCCCATCTCGCTCCTTCCATTCCCGGCCAAAGTAATCGAGAAAGCTGTCAACAACCAGCTCGCCGCTTTCCTCGAAGCCAACAAATCCCTCGACTCCTCACAATCCGGCTTCCGAACCAAGCACAGCACTGAAACCGCCCTCATCGCAGCAACAGACGATATCCGATCTCTACTGGACAATGGAGATACAGTCGCCCTCATCCTCCTCGACCTCTCTGCAGCATTCGACACAGTCTGTCACAGCACCCTTTTACAACGCCTCAGCAACATCGGAATTAATGGAAAAGCACTTGAATGGATCACCTCGTTCCTCACCGGAAGAACCCAGAGAGTCCGCCTTCCACCATTCAAGTCCGATGCCACCGAAGTCATCTGTGGCGTACCACAAGGATCCTCTCTCAGCCCCACCCTCTTCAACGTATACATGAGCCCCCTCGCGACCATCGCCCGCCAACACAACCTCAACATCATCTCTTACGCGGATGACACTCAACTGATCCTTTCTCTCACCAAGGACCCCAGCACCGCCAAAACTAACCTACACGAAGGAATGAAAGAAGTTGCTGAATAGATGAAACACAGCCGTCTGAAACTGAACTCAGACAAAACAGAAGTCCTCATCCTAGGTACATCCCCCTCTGCATGGGACGACTCTTGGTGGCCGGAAGCCCTTGGAAAAGTACCCATCCCGACAGACCACGCACGGAACCTAGGCGTTATCCTGGATTCTTCACTTTCAATGAACAGACAAGTCAGCGCCGTATCCTCATCCTGCTTTAACATCCTTCGCATGCTCAAAAAAACATTTCGCTGGATCCCCACAGATACCAGGAAAACAGTCACCCATGCTCTGGTCACGAGCCGACTGGACTACGGAAACACCCTCTACGCAGGCACTACCGCTAAACTCCAAAAGAAACTCCAACGAATCCAAAACGCCTCAGCCAGAATCATATTAGACATCCCACGCAACGAACACATCTCTGATCACCTGAAAGACCTCCACTGGCTACCCGTAAATAAGAGAATCACTTTCCGACTGCTAACCCACGCACACAAATCACTCTACGACATCGGACCAGAATGCCTCAACTCAAGACTGTCCTTCTACACCCACTCCCGCCAACTACGTTCCTCCAGCCAAGCCCTCGTCACTGTACCTCGCATCAACAAGACCACCATGGGAGGCAGATCCCTCTCTTACCTGGCTGCTAAAACATGGAACTCACTCCCCACTTACCTTCGCCTTACCCAGAACCACCTAGCTTTCAGAAAGCAACTTAAAACGTGGATATTTGACAAGTAATCCTTCTCCCCCTCCTTAGCGCCTTGAGACCCTCTGGGTATGTAGTGCGCTATATAAATTATCTGACTTGACTTGACTTGACATGTGGTGGTGTCCCTGAGTGATGTGGTGGTGCCCCTGAGTGATGCCCCTGAGTGATGTGGTGGTGTCCCTGAGTGATGTGGTGGTTTCCCCGAGTGATGTGGTGGTGTTCCTGACTGATGTGGCGGTGTCCCTGAGTGATGTGGTGGTGTCCCTGAGTGATGTGGTGGTGTCCCTGAGGGATGTGGCGGTGTCCCTGAGTGATGTGGCGGTGTCCCTGAGTGATGTGGTGGTGCCCCTGAGTGATGTAGTGGTGTATACGAGTGATATGGTGGTGCCCCCGACGTGTTGGGGTGGTGCCCCCGAGTGATGTGGTGGTGACCCTCAGTGGTGCCCCTGAGTGATGTGGTGGTGTCCCTGTGTGATGTGGTGGTGTCCTCGAGTGATGTGTTGGTGTCCCAGAGTAATGTGGTGGTGTCCCTGAGTGATGTGGTGGTGTCCCCGAGTAATGTGGTGGTGTCCCTGAGTAATGTGGTGGTGTCCCTGAGTGATGTGGTGGTGTCCCTGAGGGATGTGGCGGTGTCCCTGAGTGATGTGGCGGTGTCCCTGAGTGATGTGGTGGTGCCCCTGAGTGATGTAGTGGTGTATACGAGTGATATGGTGGTGCCCCCGAGTGTTGGGGTGGTGCCCCCGAGTGATGTGGTGGTGACCCTCAGTGGTGCCCCTGAGGGATGTGGTGGTGTCCCTGAGTGATGTGGTGGTGTCCTCGAGTGATGTGTTGGTGTCCCAGAGTAATGTGGTGGTGTCCCTGAGTGATGTGGTGGTGTCCCCGAGTAATGTGGTGGTGTCCCTGAGTAATGTGGTGGTGTCCCTGAGTGATGTGGTGGTGCCCCTGAGTGAGGCCCTGAGTGATTTGGTGGTGTCCCTGAGTGATGTGGTGGTGTTCCTGACTGATGTGGTGGTGTTCCTGACTGATGTGGTGGTGTACCTGAGTGATGTGGTGGTGCCCCCTAGTGATGTGGTGGTGCCCCTGAGTGATGTGGTGGTGTCCTCGAGTGATGTGGTGGTGTCCCAGAGTAATGTGGTGGTGTCCCAGAGTGATGTGGTGGTTCCCCCGAGTAATGTGGTGGTGTCCCTGAGTGATGTGGTGGTTCCCCTGAGTGATGCCCCTGAGTGATTTGGTGGTGTCCCTGAGTGATGTGGTGGTGTTCCTGACTGATGTGGTGGTGTTCCTGACTGATGTGGTGGTGTTCCTGACTGATGTGGTGGTGTACCTGAGTGATGCGGTGGTGTCCCTGAGTGATGTGGTGGTGTCCCTGAGTGATGTGGTGATGTCCTCGAGTGATGTGATGGTGTCCCAGAGTAATGTGGTGGTATCACTGAGTGATGTGGTGGTGCCCCTGAGTGATGTGGTGGTGCCCCCGAGTGATGTGGTGGTGCCCCTGAGTGATGTGGTGGTGTCCCTGAGTGATGTGGTGGTGTCCCTGAGTGATGTGGTGGTGTCCCCGAGTAATGTGGTGGTGTCCCTGAGTAATGTGGTGGTGTCCCTGAGTAATGTGGTGGTGCCCCTGAGTGATGCCCCTGAGTTAAATTGGTTGGTGTCCCTGAGTGATGTGGTGGTGTTCCTTACTGATGTGGTGGTGTACCTGAGTGATGTGGTGGTGCCCCCTAGTGATGTGGTGGTGCCCCTGAGTGATGTGGTGGTGTCCCCGAGTGAAGTGGTGGTGTTCCTGACTGATGTGGCGGTGTCCCTGAGTGATGTGGTGGTTCCCCCGAGTAATGTGGTGGTGTCCCTGAGTGATGTGGTGGTTCCCCTGAGTGATGCCCCTGAGTGATTTGGTGGTGTCCCTGAGTGATGTGGTGGTGTTCCTGACTGATGTGGTGGTGTTCCTGACTGATGTGGTGGTGTTCCTGACTGATGTGGTGGTGTACCTGAGTGATGCGGTGGTGTCCCTGAGTGATGTGGTGGTGTCCCTGAGTGATGTGGTGGTGTCCCTGAGTGATGCCCCTGAGTGATTTGGTGGTGTCCCTGAGTGATGTGGTGGTGTTCCTGACTGATGTGGTGGTGTTCCTGACTGATGTGGTGGTGTTCCTGACTGATGTGGTGGTGTACCTGAGTGATGCGGTGGTGTCCCTGAGTGATGTGGTGGTGTCCCTGAGTGATGTGGTGATGTCCTCGATTGATGTGATGGTGTCCCAGAGTAATGTGGTGGTATCACTGAGTGATGTGGTGGTGCCCCTGAGTGATGTGGTGGTGCCCCCGAGTGATGTGGTGGTGCCCCTGAGTGATGTGGTGGTGTCCCTGAGTGATGTGGTGGTGTCCCTGAGTGATGTGGCGGTGTCCCCGAGTGATGTGGCTGTGTCCCTGAGTGATGTGGCGGTGTCCCTGAGTGATGTGGTGGTGTCCCTGAGTGATGTGGTGGTGCCCCTGAGTGATGCCCCTGAGTGATGTGGTGGTGTCCCTGAGTGATGTGTTGGTGTCCCCGAGTGATGTGGTGGTGTTCGTGACTGATGTGGTGGTGCCCCTGAGTGATGTGGTGGTGTCCCCGTGTAATGTGGTGGTGTTCCTGACTGATGTGGTGTTGCCCCTGAGTGATGTGGTGGTGTATTAGAGTGATGTGGTGGTGTCCCCGAGTGATGTGGTGGTGTATTAGAGTGATGTGGTTGTGTCCCCGAGTGATGTGGTGGTGTCCCCGAATGATGTGGTGGTCTCCCAGAGTGATGTGGTGGTGTCCCTGAGTGATGTGGTGGTGTCCCCGAGTGATGTGGTGGTGTCCCCGAGTGATGTGGTGGTGTCCCCGAGTGATGCCCCTGAGTGATTTGGTGGTGTCCCTGAGTGATGTGGTGGTGTTCCAGAGTGACGTGGTGGTGTATTAGAGTGATGTGGTGGTGTCCCAGAGTGATGTGGTGGTGTCCCTGAGTGATGTGGTGGTGTCCCCGAGTGATGTGGTGGTGTCCCCGAGTGATGTGGTGGTGTCCCAGAGTGATGTGGTGGTGTCCCAAAGTGATGTGGTGCTGTCCCCGAGTGATATGGTGGTGTCCCAGAGTGATGTGGTGGTGTTCCTGAGTGATGTGATGGTGTTCCCGAGTGATGTGGTGGTGTTCCTGAGTGGGGCCCCTGAGTGATGTGGTGGTGCCCCTGAATGATGTGGTGGTGTTCCTGAGTGATGTGGTGGTGTTCCTGAGTGATGTGGTGGTGTCCCTGAGTGATGTGGTGGTGTCCCTGAGTGATGTGGTGGTGTCCCTGAGTGATGTGGTCGTGTTCCTGAGTTATGTGGTGGTGTTCCTGAGTGATGTGGTGGTGTTCCTGAGTGATGTGGTGGTGTTCCTGAGTGATGTGGTGGTGTTCCAATGTGATGTGGTGGTGTTCCAATGTGATGTGGTGGTGTCCCAGAGTGATGTGGTGGTGTCTCAGAGTTATGTGGTGGTGTCCCAGAGTGATGTGGTGGTGTATTAGAGTGATGTGGTGGTGTCCCCGAGTGATGTGGTGGTGTATTAGAGTGATGTGCAGGTGTCCCAGAGTGATGTGGAGGTGTCCCCAAGTGATGTGGTGGTGTCCCAGAGTGATGTGGTGGTGTCCCCAAGTGATGTGGTGGTGTCCCAGAGTGATGTGGTGGTGTCCCCGAGTGATGTGGTGGTGTTCCTGAGTGGTGCCCCTGAGTGATGTGGTGGTGCCCCTGAATGATGTTTTGGTGTTCCAGAGTGATGTGGTGGTGTTCCCGAGTGATGTGGTGGTGTATTAGAGTGATGTGGTGGTGTCCCAGAGTGATGTGGTGGTGTCCCTGAGTGATGTGGTGGTGTCCCCGAGTAATGTGGTGGTGTCCCTGAGTGATGTGGTGGTGCCCCTGAGTGATGCCCCTGAGTGATTTGGTGGTGTCCCTGAGTGATGTGGTGGTGTTTCTGACTGATGTGGTGGTGTTCCTGACTGATGTGGTGGTGTTCCTGACTGATGTGGTGGTGTACCTGAGTGATGTGATGGTGTCCCTGAGTGATGTGGTGGTGTCCCTGAGTGATGTGGTGGTGTCCTCGAGTGATGTGATGGTGTCCCAGAGTAATGTGGTGGTATCACTGAGTGATGTGGTGGTGCCCCTGAGTGATGTGGTGGTGCCCCCGAGTGATGTGGTGGTGCCCCTGAGTGATGTGGTGGTGTCCCTGAGTGATGTGGCGGTGTCCCTGAGTGATGTGGCTGTGTCCCTGAGTGATGTGGTTGTGTCCCTGAGTCATGTGGTGGTGCCCCTGAGTGATGTGGTTGTGCCCCTGAGTGATGCCCCTGAGTGATGTGGTGGTGTCCCTGAGTGATGTGGTGGTGTCCCCGAGTGAAGTGGTGGTGTTCCTGACTGATGTGGCGGTGTCCCTGAGTGATGTGGCGGTGTCCCTGAGTGATGTGGTGGTGTCCCTGAGGGATGTGGCGGTGTCCCCGAGGGATGTGGCGGTGTCCCTGAGTGATGTGGTGGTGCCCCTGAGTGATCTAGTGGTGTCCCCGAGTGATGTGGTGGTGCCCCCGAGTGATGTGGTGGTGCCCCCGAGTGATGTGGTGGTGCCCCAGAGTGATGTGGTGGTGCCCCAGAGTGATGTGGTGGTGCCCCTCAGTGGTGCCCCTGAGTGATGTGGTGGTGTCCTAGAGTGATGTGGTGGTGTCCTCGAGTGATGTGGTGGTGTCCCAGAGTAATGTGGTGGTGTCCCTGGGTGATGTGGTGGTGTCACCGAGTAATGTGGTGGTGTCCCTGAGTGATGTGGTGGTGGCCCTGAGTGATGCCCCTGAGTGATGTGGTGGTGTTCCTGACTGATGTGGTGGTGTTCCTGACTGATGTGGTGGTGTACCTGAGTGATGTGGTGGTGCCCCCGAGTGATGTGGTGTGTTAGACGGGGACCCGGAGGGTCGGCCGAGGACAGAGGGAGAGGCCTCCGGTGACGGCCATCTCTAGCGATCGTACAGACGAGTAACTTCCCCCCCCACAGATGGACACCACACAAGGATGAGGTCAACACTCTTTATATACGATTCTTGAAGCAAGGTTATCAGCGATACAGTGAGGTCGGGACACGAGGGTCCTCTCAATTCTAGTCTCTGAAGGGGTAAGGGTAGCGGGACAGTCTTGGTACCGGTCCGGTACGGGTGTGGCAAGATGGGGAGCTCACAATCCTTGATCTTGGAGTTCTGGAAGGTCGGGCCGCGGCAGCGCCAGCAGGCTAGGATGATAAGTCTCGTTGAGAAGGGCCGCGGCAGCGCCAGCAGGCAAGAGCGATGGTTCACACAAGGATGGGCCGCGGCAGCGCCAGCAGGTCCCGACGAAGGTGTAGGTTGCAGAGGGCCGCGGCAGCGCCAGCAGGCAGGAACGATGGTTCACAAGGATGGGCCGCGGCAGCGCCAGCAGGTCCCGACGAAGGTGTAGGTTGCAGAGGGCCGCGGCAGCGCCAGCAGGCAGGAACGATGTTTCACAAGGATGGGCCGCGGCAGCGCCAGCAGGTCCCGACGAAGGTGTAGGTTGCAGAGGGCTGCGGCAGCGCCAGCAGGCAGGAACGATGATTCACAAGGCAGGGCTGCGGCAGCGCCAGCAGTCCGTCAAGGATGAGTTCTTCAAGGTGTCTCTCGACTCCAGGATACAACTGCCTTCCTGCTCTGGAGCTGCCCCAGTTATAGGTCTGGCCTCCTTTGATGTCTGGACCCTCGCGCTGGGAGGTCGGGAGGTCCGGGATGAGGGAGTCCAGACACCCAGCAGGGGGGTGGAGCCAGCGCCCGGGGAGACCGGGGGCGATCGGCACCTGGCGAGGGAGAGCCATCAACACTCCTTTCTCTCATTGACCCGCCAAGTGGTCTCTTCACCTCCTGGGTGGATGGTGGTGCCTCGATGTCGGGGCCTGGCCAGGCCCAGGGTTGGGGTCGCCACGCGGCCTCGTGGTGCAGTGTCCAAGATGGCGGCCGGCCCGGGGCAATGCTGCTGATGGAGGCCCGGGTCAGCCGATGTCGAGGTGTTCGGGGCAGGCGTCCCGTTGGGGACAGGTTGCGGGTTGCTTCTGTGGGTTGCCGGGGTGGTTCTTCTGGGGACACCGGGAGAGCCGGTGCTCGGACCTTAATATGTGGGGAGGGAGCGGCCCCTTCACGAGGCCTGTCCAACATGCGTCCCCCCCAGCTGAAGGCAGGGAGAGTCACCCATCCTCTTAGGTACTCTCCTCACCGAGGCGGAAAAAGCGTGACAGGCCGTCCGCGTTGGCGTGGTCCTGGCCAGGGCGATGCTCCACAGTGAAGTCCATCCCTTGCAAGGAGATTGACCATCGCAACAGTTTTGGGTTTTCCCCCCGCATTTGCATCAGCCATTGCAGGGGTCTGTGGTCGGTCTGCACCCTGAAATGGGTACCGAAGAGGTAGGGCCGGAGTTTCTTGAGGGCCCATACCACTGTGATGGCCTCCCGCTCGATGGTGCTCCAGCGCTGTTCTCGAGCCAGCAGGCGTCGGCTGATGAAGGCCACTGGCCGATCGACTCCCTCGGCGTTGAGTTGAGAGAGTACGGCCCCAACGCCATGATCTGAGGCGTCCGTCTGGACGATGAATTCCCGGCTGTAGTCGGGGGCCTGGAGCACGGGGGCGGTGCACATGGCGGCCTTCAATTTCTCGAAGGCCGCTTGACAGTCCGGAGTCCAGTTGACGGTTTTGGGGTTTTTCTTGGATGTGAGTTCTGTGAGGGGCCCCACAATGCTGCCATAGTCCTTCACAAACCGCCGGTAGTATCCGGTGAGCCCCAGGAAGGCCCAGACCTCCGTTTGGGTGACAGGAGGTTGCCAGGACTGGATGGCAGCGATCTTGAGCTGAAGGGGGGCTACCAGACCGCTCCCCACTTGGTGCCCGAGGTAGGTCACGGACCCTTGCCCAATCTGACATTTGCTGGCTTTGACGGTGAGGCCGGCCTGCTGGAGGGCGTGCAGGACTTCTCGGAGGTGGTGAAGGTGGTCGGCCCAGTGACGACTGTATACAGCGATATCGTCCAGGTAGGCGGCGCTGAATTCTTCAAGGCCCGCCAGCACCTGGTTCACGAGTCGTTGGAAAGTAGCTGGAGCGTTTTTCATGCCGAATGGCATCACTTTGAAGTGGTAGTGGCCATCTGGGGTAGAGAAGGCGGATCGTTCTTGGGCCCTGGGGGTGAGGCCGATTTGCCAGTAGCCCGTTGTTAGATCGAAGATGCTCAGGTAGCGGGCAGCCCCCATGCGGTCAACCAGCTCATCCGCTCGGGGGATGGGGTGAGCATCGGTTCGGGTAACAGCGTTCAGGCCCCGATAGTCTACACAGAACCGGAGCTCGGGGACAACGCCCGGGGCGGCAGCCTTGGGGACCAGTACGACTGGGCTGGCCCAGGGGCTGTCGGATGGCTCGATCACTCCGAGGGCCAGCATTTTGGGGACTTCTTCCTGGACGCAGGTGCGCACCCGATCTGGCACTCGGTACGCCCTGTGTCGAATAGGTGGACTATCCCCAGTGTCCACATCATGAAGGCACCAGGGGGTGACCCCAGGGGTGAGGGAGAACAGGTTCACAAATTGCAGCAGGAGAGCCCGACAGTCTCGGCGTTGTTCCGGGGACAAAGCCTCGGAGAGTCTGACCCCTTCCACTGAGCCATCTTTTTCCCGGGTCCTCAGCAGGTCCGGGAGGGGCTCGGAGTCTTCTTCCGTCCCACTATCTGTTGCCATCAGTAGGCTGAGTTCTGAGCGTATGAAGTGGGGTTTGAGTCTGTTGGCGTGGAGGACTCGTAGGGGGTTCCGGGGGGACTCCATGTCGATCAGGTAGGTGACGGGGCCCTTGCGCTCTATCACCTAGAAGGGCCCTGTCCATTTGTCCTGCAGGGCACAGGGTTCGACTGGAGACATCACCGAGACTTGTTGGCCTGGCTCGAATTCAATGGAGGAGGCATGCTGATCGTACCATTTCTTCATGTCCTCCTGACTGGCCTCAAGGTTGGCTTTGGCGAGTTCCCTGAATCGCTGGGTCTGGTTGCGGAGGGTCAGGAGGTACTTATATACGTCCGGAGGGGTCTTCTGGGGGGCCATCTCCCATCGTTCCTTGACCAGGCTGAGGGGGCCCCGGACGGGGTGTCCATACAGGAGCTCGAAGGGACTGAAGCCGGGGGATTTCTGGGGGACTTCTCGATAGGCGAAGAGGAGGCACGGGAGCAGCACGTCCCATTGGCGACGTAGGGGTTCCTCCAGGCCCATGATCATTCCTTTGAGGGTGCGGTTGAACCGCTCGACCAGTCCGTTTCCTTGCGGGTGGTAGGGGGTTGTGAACCGGTAGGTGACCCCGCACTGTTGCCAGAGAGACTTCATGTACTTCATGTAAAGTTTGTGCCCCTGTCGCTGACGACTTCCCGGGGGAAGCCCACTTGAGAGAAGATCCCCATGAGGGCTCGGCCTACCACAGGTGCTGTCACAGTCCGAAGAGGAATGGCCTCGGGATAGCGGGTGGCGTGGTCCACCAGGACTAGGATGAACCGGTGTCCTTGGGCCGTTCGGGGGTCTAGGGGCCCAACAATGTCTATTCCCACCCGTTCGAACGGGGTGGTGACGACGGGAAAGGGTTGCAAGGGTGCTTTGATCTTTCGGCCGCTCTTCCCGCTGGCCTGGCAGGTGGGGCAGGCCCGGCAGTGGTTGGAGACATCATTTCGCATTTTGGGCCAGTAGAAGTGGGTTACCAGGCGGTTGTATGTTTTGTCTTGCCCCAAGTGCCCAGCGAGGGGGACATCGTGTGCCAAGTTCAAGAGGAAGTCTCTGAAACGGAGGGGCACCACCAGCACTCGACCGGCCCCCAGCTCCGCAATTCTTTGCTCACTGTAGAGCAGGTCATTGTCCCAATAAATCCAGTGGGCCCCTGCGGTGTTTCCTGCGCTCTGGGCGAGGGCTTGCTGCCGGAGTCCCTCGAGGGAGGGACAGGTCTTCTGCTCGTGTTGGAATTGTTCCTGGGTGGGACCACCCTCTTGACACCACTGTGCCAGTTCGGGAAGGTCCTGGAGTTGAACGGGCCCTTCTTCGTTTTGCCCTGGGGAATTGGTGCTTAAGGCGTGTCCCTCCGGGACGATCAGGGGAGGAGGTTCTGGCCATTCGGGTTCTTCGGGACGG
Source organism: Lissotriton vulgaris (assembly GCF_964263255.1). Classification (NCBI taxonomy): domain Eukaryota; kingdom Metazoa; phylum Chordata; class Amphibia; order Caudata; family Salamandridae; genus Lissotriton; species Lissotriton vulgaris. The sequence goes on along the minus strand of NC_141696.1, from coordinate 1,549,656,520 downwards.
GAGATGGCGCGGGCGGCCATGGACCGGGTCGTTATGCAGGCCCATTCAGGGAGGCCCAATATCCCCAGGTGCTCTCTTCTTTCGACGGCTGCCCAGGGGGAACTTTCGAGGTCATTCCCCAGGAGGCAGTCCACGGGGGCATCATCGCGGACAGTCACCTTCAGCATTCCAGATACTCCTCCCCACTCGAAGGGGACGCAGGCCATCCGACACAGGCTTTCTGAGTTGTCGGCTGACCGGACGGGGCAAAGGACGTTTGGCAAGATCTGTTCCGGGGTTACCAGATGACAGCGGACTGCCGTTACACTGGCCCCGGTGTTGCGTAGGGCTTCAGCCTGGCGCCCATTTATGTTGACCCACTGGCTGTATTTTCGCGTATTGGCGGGTAGGGGAGCCCGCGGAATCATGTCTCTTTCCCCTAGGCAGACCAGGGACATGGCGGCTGGTTTCCACTCGGGCTGGTCCGGTTCGTACTCTTCATAATCCTCTGGGGTTTGCTCTTCTCCCAGGGTGGCGGCAGCGACCTGGCGGGGTATAGGATTCTGGTTCTTCGGGCAATTAGGGTCGTTGGCATAGTGGCCGGGCCGCTGGCACCGGTGGCAAGTAACGTTGGCTCGGAACCCTGGACGCATCGGGGGGTTTCCCCTGCCGGCCGGGGGCGGGGTGTTGCTGGCGGGAGCCGCCGGGACGGCGTCTCTGCCCCGACCCTGGCCTCCTCCTCCTCGGGGGCGATGGGGACCTTGGTTGGTTCTGTTTGGCTCGCTGGGCCCGTTTCGGGCAACTCGGGTGCTTTCCCATCGGTCAGCTTCGGCGGCGAGTTGCCGAGGTTCAGTCAGTTTACTGTCGAGGAGGTGCTGCCTGAGCTCGACGAAGCAATTGTTGGAGAGGTGCTCCCACACAATGAGGTTAAAGAGTTGTTCGTAGGTGGTTACCTTGCTGCCCTTGATCCACCCCTCGAATGCTCTGCTGAAAAAGTTCACGTACTCCACCCAAGTTGTACCCGGGATCCGTTTGCAGTCGCGGAACCGCTGGCGGTACATCTCGGGTGTGAGTCCGTATCGAGTGAGGAGGGCGGCCTTCATGTGGTCGTAGGAGGTCATCTGATTGTCCGGGAGTTGCAGCAGGGCATCTCGCCCTTCGTTGACGAACCTCCCCCATAACCCGGCTCCCCAGTCACTTCGATGGGAGGTCATGGCTATCTCATAGGCTTTGAACCATTGCTGGATATCGTCGTTCCGGTAATATTCTCTGACGACATCCTTGGGGATGTGGACTTTAGGGTCTGTAGTGTCAGGAGTGTTCGGGCGCTCGGGCACCCCAAGATCTTTATTCTGTTTCCGAAGCTCTATTTCTGCTAGATTGCGCTCATGTTCGTAGGCTAGTTTTTTCTCTTCTAACTCCCTCTGTCTTTGCTTCTCTTCCCGATCCTCTCGGAGCCGCAAGTGTTCCAATGTTATTTTATGTTCCGCCAATTTCAGTTCTCCGTCCAACCGAAGTCGCGCCAGCTCCAATTCATGGAGCCTGCTTTTTTCTCGTTCTCGGATCTCCTCCGGGGAGAGACCCGATTTCCTTCCTTCTGTCGGAGTGGTGTTCGTTTCCGGTGCCTCGAGGTTTTGGTTTTGGGGTACGGCCGTACCCGTCTCCGCCCAAGATTCCAGGGCCTTTTTGAAGTCTTCTTTCGTGCTCAGTCCTGTGGTAGCAATGCCTAGTTCTATGCAAAATTGTTTTAGCTCTCTGTGGTTGTACTCTTCTAGTTTCTCCATCTGGAAGTTTTCTGTGGTTCCGCTCTCTTTTGTTGACATTGTGGTTGAGTCGTGGGGTGAGTTACTCTCTGTACGATTACGCGTTGGTTCGGATCGCGCCGCTGGCCACCAATGTTAGACGGGGACCCGGAGGGTCGGCCGAGGACAGGGGGAGAGGCCTCCGGTGAGGGCCGTCTCCAGCGATCGTACAGACGAGTAACTTCCCCCCCACAGATGGACACCACACAAGGATGAGGTCAACACTCTTTATATACGATTCTTGAAGCAAGGTTATCAGCGATACAGTGAGGTCGGGACACGAGGGTCCTCTCAATTCTAGTCTCTGAAGGGGAAAGGGTAGCGGGACAGTCTTGGTACCGGTCCGGTACGGGTGTGGCAAGATGGGGAGCTCACAATCCTCGAGCTTGGAGTTCTGGAACGTCGGGCCGCGGCAGCGCCAGCAGGCTAGGATGATAAGTCTCGTTGAGAAGGGCCGCGGCAGCGCCAGCAGGCAAGAGCGGTGGTTCACACAAGGATGGGCCGGGGCAGCGCCAGCAGGTCCCGACGAAGGTGTAGGTTGCAGAGGGCCGCGGCAGCGCCAGCAGGCAGGAAGGATGGTTCACAAGGATGGGCTGCGGCAGCGCCAGCAGGTCCCGGCGAAGGTGTAGGTTGCAGAGGGCCGTGGCAGCGCCAGCAGGCAGGAACGATGGTTCACAAGGATGGGCCGCGGCAGCGCCAGCAGGTCCCGACGAAGGTGTAGGTTGCAGAGGGCCGCGGCAGCGCCAGCAGGCAGGAACGATGATTCACAAGGCAGGGCTGCGGCAGCGCCAGCAGTCCGTCAAGGATGAGTTCTTCAAGGTGTCTCTCGACTCCAGGATACAACTGCCGTCCTGCTCTGGAGCTGCCCCAGTTATAGGTCTGGCCTCCTTTGATGTCCGGACCCTCACGCTGGGAGGTCGGGAGGTCCGGGATGAGGGAGTCCAGACACCCAGCAGGGGGGTGGAGCCAGCACCCGGGGAGACCGGGGGCGATCGGCACCTGGCGAGGGAGAGCCATCGACACTCCTTTCTCTCATTGACCCGCCAAGTGGTCTCTTCTCCTCCTGGGTGGATGGTGGTGCCTCGATGTCGGGGCCTGGCCAGGCCCAGGGTTGGGGTCGAGCTGGGGCCACGCGGCCTCATGGTGCAGTGTCCAAGATGGCGGCCGGCCCGGGGCAATGCTGCTGATGGAGGCCCGGGTCAGCCGATGTCGAGGTGTTCGGGGCAGGCATCCCGTTGGGGACGGGTTGCAGGTTGCTTCTGTGGGTTGCCGGGGTGGTTCTTCTGGGGACACCGGGAGAGCCGGTGCTCGGACCTTAATATGCGGGAAGGGAGCGGCCCCTTCACGAGGCCTGTCCAACATGGTGGTGTCCCAGAGTGATGTGGTGGTGTCCCAGAGTGATGTGGTGGTGTCCCCGAGTGATGTGGTGGTGTTCCTGAGTGATGTGGTGGTGTCCCCGAGTGATGTGGTAGTGTCCCCGAGTGATGTGGTGGTGTCCCCGAGTGATGTGGTGGTGTCCCCGAGTGATGTGGTGGTGTATTAGAGTGATGTGGTGGTGTCTCCGAGTGATGTGGTGGTGTCTCCGAGTGATGTGGTGGTGTCCCTGAGTGATGTGGTGGTGCCCCTGAGTGGTGCCCCAGAGTGATGTGGTGGTGTCCCAGAGTGATGTGGTGGTGTATTAGAGTGATGTGGTGGTGTCCCCGAGTGATGTGGTGGTGTCCCCGAGTGATGTGGTGGTGTCCCCGAGTGATGTGGTGGTGTCCCCGAGTGATGTGGTGGTGTCCCAGAGTGATGTGGTGGTGTCCCAGAGTGATGTGGTGCTGTCCCCGAGTGATGTGGTGCTGTCCCCGAGTGATGTGGTGCTGTCCCCGAGTGATGTGGTGGTGTTCCTGAGTGATGTGATGGTGTTCCCGAGTGATGTGGTGATGTTCCTGAGTGGTGCCCCTGAGTGATGTGGTGGTGCCCCTGAATGATGTGGTGGTGTTCCTGAGTGATGTGGTGGTGCCCCTGAGTGGTGCCCCTGAGTGATGTGGTGGTGTCCCCGAGTGATGTGGTGGTGTCCCAGAGTGATGTGGTGGTGTCCCAGAGTGATGTGGTGGTGTCCCAGAGTGATGTGGTGGTGTATTAGAGTGATGTGGTGGTGTCCCAACGTGATGTGGTGGTGTCCCCAAGTGATGTGGTGGTGTCCCAGAGTAATGTGGTTCTGTCCCAGAGTGATGTGGTGGTGTATTAGAGTGATGTGGTGGTGTCCCCGAGTGATGTGGTGGTGTATTAGAGTGATGTGGTGGTGTATTAGAGTGATGTGGTGGTGTCCTCGAGTGATGTGGTGGTGTCCTCGAGTGATGTGGTGGTGTCCCAGAGTGATGTGGTGGTGTCCCAGAGTGATGTGGTGGTATCCCAGAGTGATGTGATGGTGTTCCTGAGTGATGTGGTGGTGTCCCCGAGTGATGTGGTGGTGTATTAGAGTGATGTGGTGGTGTCCCCGAGTGATGTGGTGGTGTATTAGAGTGATGTGGTGGTGTCCCCGAGTGATGTGGTGGTGTCCCTGAGTGATGTGGTGGTGCCCCTGAGTGGTGCCCCAGAGTGATGTGGTGGTGTCCTGAGTGATGCGGTGGTGTTCCTGAGTGATGTGGTGGTGTTCGCACAACGAGTTCTTACAACATACCAAACCTCCAGCAACCTGTGAATTCCCAGTGCTTTTGTTTTGATTTGTCTTAGAACTCATGCAAGCACTGAAAGAACGGTCAGTTCTTAGTGACATCTTTAATTGGCGTCTTATGTCCAACCTTACTTCAAACACAGCACCTTCCAGGCATAAATATACCAGCGTTTGCCTTAAGCAACACACGGTGGTGTGGAGCAGAGCGGCTATCTACTTATCCAAAGCCCAGCTGATGCGAGTGCCGAAGGAAGCCGTCCCTCCCATTTGACGCACTGAAAAAGACGCTGTCTTTTTCTCCTGCCGAGATAATCCAGCTCCGGTGTTTCCAGTCACCCTCGCGGGTTATTGGGAGATCGAGTCCTGAGAGCGAGATAAAAGACCTCCTCCATTCTAAAAACCAAGGTACGAAGCTGATTAGATCCTTGAGGAATTCTCGGGTCCGATACTTGGCAAAAACTAACTTAACTTAAACTGCAGCCCATCTACTCCTTCCCACGTACTAGGCTTAGGTTAGGTACACCGGGGTAGGCGTATTTAGAAGCACCAGTTGAGTACGTTTAGTCAAACTTTTATCATTGTATGTAACTGTATATATTTTACACCTTTTAAGTATCATATGGCTCAGAAACCATATCAATGCTTTTACAGTATTATTTCGTAATACTCCTTATACTGTACGCACTTTACTTTATAACAAGTATTGCAATCATAGCAATCAATTTCTCTTGCATGAGAAAGAAGACTGTTCAATAAATAACACCTTTTTATTGAAAACGCCCGTCTCTCTATTTCTCTGCACTCTGGTGAAACTAAGTATGCACAACTGACTGAGTGAAATAGCTATCTATTGTTTTCGCACAACTCTGGAGATATACTCCTTATTCTGGGGGAGCAAAGTTGTCATGTTTATGCGGTTGTCAGAAGCTGAATCCCTTCTTGTCTAATCAGGGAAGTTCACTCCTCCCTGTTCATTCGAGAAAGTTTCTAGTGACCTCTGAGCTAGCTGGCAAACCTAAATTAAGTCTAACATAGTCAATAGAGACCTAGTCGACCTCAGTCCTACGTCTAAACTATCGTTTATGTTATTCCAATGCGCAGAGCCTATTGGGAAAATAGGAACTACACTACATGGTGGTGTCCCCGAGTGATGTGGTAGTGTCCCCGAGTAATGTGGTGGTGTCCCCGAGTGATGTGGTGGTGTCCCCGAGTGATGTGGTGGTGTCCCCGAGTGATGTGGTGGTGTCCCCGAGTGATGTGGTGGCGCCCCTGAGTGGTGCCCCTGAGTGATGTGGTGGTGCTCCTGAGTGATGTGGTGGTGTTCCTGAGTGATGTGGTGGTGTCCCTGAGTGATGTGATGGTGTCTCCGAGTGATGTGGGGGTGTCCCCGAGTGATGTGGGGGTGCCCCCGAGTGATGTGGTGGTGTCCCCGAGTGATGTTGTGGTGTTCCCGAGTGATGTTGTGGTGTTCCCGAGTGAAGTGGTGGTGTCCCCGAGTGATGTGGTGGTGTCCCTGAGTTATGTGGTGGTGTTCCTGAGTGATGTGGTGGTGTACCTGAGTGATGTGGTGGTGTCCCAGAGTGATGTGGTGGTGTCCCAGAGTGATGTGGTGGTGTCCCAGATTGATGTGGTGGTGTCCCAGAGTGATGTGGTGGTGTCCCAGAGTGATGTGGTGGTGTCCCAGAGTGATGTGGTGGTGTCCCAGAGTGATGTGGTGGTGTCCCAGAGTGATGTGGTGGTGTATTAGAGTGATGTGGTGGTGTCCCAGAGTGATGTGGTTGTGTCCCAGAGTGATGTGGTTGTGTCCCAGAGTGATGTGGTGGTGTCCCAGAGTGATGTGGTGGTGTCCCAGAGTGATGTGGTGGTGTCCCAGAGTGATGTGGTGGTGTCCCAGAGTGATGTGGTGGTGTCCCAGAGTGATGTGGTGGTGTCCCAGATTGATGTGGTGGTGTCCCAGAGTGATGTGGTGGTGTCCCAGAGTGATGTTGTGGTGTATTAGAGTGATGTGGTGGTGTCCCAGAGTGATGTGGTTGTGTCCCAGAGTGATGTGGTGGTGTCCCCAAGTAATGTGGTGGTGTCCCCGAGTGATGTGGTGGTGTATTAGAGTGATGTGGTTGTGTCCCAGAGTGATGTGGTGGTGTATTAGAGTGATGTGGTGGTGTCCCCGAGTGATGTGGTGGTGTATTAGAGTGATGTGGTGGTGTTCCAGAGTGATTTGGTGGTGTCCCCTAGTGATGTGGTGGTGTCCCAGAGTGATGTGGTGGTGTCCCAGAGTGATGTGGTGGTGTCCCCGAGTGATGTGGTGGTGTTCCTGAGTGATGTGGTGATGTCCCCGAGTGATGTGGTGGTGTATTAGAGTGATGTGGTGGTGTCCCCGAGTGATGTGGTGGTGTCCCAGAGTGATGTGGTGGTGTATTAGAGTGATGTGGTGGTGTCTCCGAGTGATGTGGTGGTGTATTAGAGTAATGTGGTGGTGTATTAGAGTGATGTGGTGGTGTCCCAGAGTGATGTGGTGGTGTCCCAGAGTGATGTGGTGGTGTCCCAGAGTGATGTGGTGGTGTCCCAGAGTGATGTGGTGGTGTCCCAGAGTGATGTGGTGGTGTATTAGAGTGATGTGGTGGTGTCCCAGAGTGATGTGGTGGTGTCCCCAAGTAATGTGGTGGTGTCCCCGAGTGATGTAGTGGTGTATTAGAGTGATGTGGTTGTGTCCCAGAGTGATGTGGTGGTGTATTAGAGTGATATGGTGGTGTCCCCGAGTGATGTGGTGGTGTATTAGAGTGATGTGGTGGTGTTCCAGAGTGATGTGGTGGTGTCCCCTAGTGATGTGGTGGTGTCCCAGAGTGATGTGGTGGTGTCCCAGAGTGATGTGGTGGTGTCCCCGAGTGATGTGGTGGTGTCCCCGAGTGATGTGGTGGTGTCCCCGAGTGATGTGGTGGTGTATTAGAGTGATGTGGTGGTGTCCCCTAGTGATGTGGTGGTGTATTAGAGTGATGTGGTGGTGTCCCCGAGTGATGTGGTGGTGTCCCCGAGTGATGTGGTGGTGTATTAGAGTGATGTGGTTGTGTCCCAGAGTGATGTGGTGGTGTATTAGAGTGATGTGGTGGTGTCTCCGAGTAATGTGGCGGTGTATTAGAGTGATGTGGTGGTGTCCCAGAGTGATGTGGTGGTGTCCCAGAGTGATGTGGTGGTGTCCCAGAGTGATGTGGTGGTGTCCCCGAGTGATGTGGTGGTGTTCCTGAGTGATGTGGTGGTGTCCCCGAGTGATGTGGTGGTGTATTAGAGTGATGTGGTGGTGTCCCCTAGTGATGTGGTGGTGTATTAGAGTGATGTGGTGGTGTCCCCGAGTGATGTGGTGGTGTCCCTGAGTGATGTGGTGGTGCCCCTGAGTTGTGCCCCAGAGTGATGTGGTGGTGTCCCAGAGTGATGTGGTGGTGTATTCAAGTGATGTGGTGGTGTCCCCGAGTGATGTGGTGGTGTCCCCGAGTGATGTGGTGGTGTTCCTGAGTGATGTGGTGGTGTTCCTGAGTGATGTGGTGGTGTTCCCAAGTGATGTGGTGGTGTTCCCAAGTGATGTGGTGGTGTCCTCGAGTGATGTGGTGGTATCCCAGAGTAATGTGGTGGTGTCCCTGAGTGATGTGGTGGTGTCCCCGAGTAATGTGGTGGTGTCCCTGAGTGATGTGGTGGTGCCCCTGAGTGATGCCCCTGAGTGATTTGGTGGTGTCCCTGAGTGATGTGGTGGTGTTTCTGGCTGATGTGGTGGTGTTCCTGACTGATGTGGTGGTGTAGCTGAGTGATGTGGTGGTGCCCCCGAGCGAAGTGGTGGTGCCCCTGAGTGATGTAGTGGTGTCCTCGAGTGATGTGGTGGTGCCCCCGAGTGATGTGGTGGTGCCCCTGAGTGATGTGGTGGTGTCCCTGAGTGATGTGGTGGTGTCTCTGAGTGATGTGGCGGTGTCCCTGAGTGATGTGGCGGTGTCCCTGAGTGATGTGGCGGTGTCCCTGAGTGATGTGGTGGTGCCCCTGAGTGATGCCCCTGAGTGATGTGGTGGTGTCCCTGAGTGATGTGGTGGTGTCCCTGAGTGATGTGGTGGTGTCCCCGAGTGAATGGTGGTGGTGTCCCCAAGTGATGTGGTGGTGTCCCAGAGTAATGTGGTGGTGTCCCTGAGTGATGTGGTGGTGTCCCAGAGTAATGTGGTGGTGTCCCCGAGTGATGTGGTGGTGTCCCCGAGTGATGTGGTGGTGTATTAGAGTGATGTGGTTGTGTCCCAGAGTGATGTGGTGGTGTAATAGAGTGATGTGGTGGTGTCCCCGAGTGATGTGTTGGTGTATTAGAGTGATGTGGTGGTGTATTAGAGTGATGTGGTGGTGTCCCAGAGTGATGTGGTGGTGTCCCGGAGTGATGTGGTGGTGTCCTCGAGTGATGTGATGGTGTCCCAGAGTAATGTGGTGGTATCACTGAGTGATGTGGTGGTGCCCCTCAGTGATGTGGTGGTGCCCCCGAGTGATGTGGTGGTGCCCCTGAGTGATGTGGTGGTGCCCCTGAGTGATGTGGTGGTGTCCCTGAGTGATGTGGCGGTGTCCCTGAGTGATGTGGCTGTGTCCCTGAGTGATGTGGCGGTGTCCCTGAGTGATGTGGTGGTGTCCCCGAGTGATGTGGTGGTGTATTAGAGTGATGTGGTGGTGTATTAGAGTGATGTGGTGGTGTCCCAGAGTGATGTGGTGGTGTCCCCGAGTGATATGGTGGTGTCCCAGAGTGATGTGGTGGTGTCCCAGAGTGATGTGGTGGTGTCCCCGAGTGATGTGGGGGTGTTCCTCACTGATGTGGTGGTGTCCCCGAGTGATGTGGTGGTGTATTAGAGTGATGTGGTGGTGTCCCCGAGTGATGTGGTGGTGTATTAGAGTGATGTGGTGGTGTCCTCGAGTGATGTGATGGTGTCCCAGAGTAATGTGGTGGTATCACTGAGTGATGTGGTGGTGCCCCTGAGTGATGTGGTGGTGCCCCTGAGTGATGTGGTGGTGCCCCCGAGTGATGTGGTGGTGCCCCTGAGTGATGTGGTGGTGTCCCTGAGTGATGTGGCGGTGTCCCTGAGTGATGTGGCTGTGTCCCTGAGTGATGTGTCGGTGTCCCTGAGTGATGTGGTGGTGTCCCTGAGTGATGTGGTGGTGCCCCTGAGTGATGCCCCTGAGTGATGTGGTGGTGTCCCTGAGTGATGTGGTGGTGTCCCTGAGTGATGTGGTGGTGTTCCTGACTGATGTGGTGGTGTCCCCAAGTGATGTGGTGGTGTCCCCGAGTGATGTGGTGGTATCCCCGAGTGATGTTGTGGTGTTCCTGACTGATGTGGTGTTGCCCCTGAGTGATGTGGTGGTGTCCCTGAGTGATGTGGTGGTGTTCCTGAGTGATGTGGTGGTGTTCCTGAGTGATGTGGTGGTGTCCCTGAGTGATGTGGTGGTGCCCCCGAGTGATGTGATGGTGCCCCTGAGTGATGTGGTGGTGCCCCCGAGTGATGTGGTGGTGCCCCCGAGTGATGTGGTGGTGCCCCTGAGTGATGTGGTGGTGCCCCTCAGTGATGCCCCTGAGTGATGTGGTGTGCCTGAGTGATGTGGTGGTGTCCTCAAGTGATGTGGTGGTGTACCAGAGTAATGTGGTGGTATCCCTGAGTGATGTGGTGGTGTCCCTGAGTGATGTGGTGGTGTCCCTGAGTGATGTGGTGGTGCCCCCAAGTGATGTGGTGGTGCCCCCGAGTGATGTGGTGGTGCCCCCGAGTGATGTGGTGGTGCCCCTGAGTGATGTTGTGGTGTCCCAGAGTAATGTGGTGGTATCCCTGAGTGATGTGGTGGTGTTCCAGAGTGATGTGGTGGTGTCCCCGAGTGATGTGGTGGTGTCCCAGAGTGATGTGGAGGTGTCCCAGAGTGATGTGGTGGTGTTCCCGAGTTATGTGGTGGTGTTCCCGAGTGGTGCCCCTGAGTGATGTGGTGGTGCCCCTGAATGATGTGGTGGTGTTCCTGAGTGATGTGGTGGTGTCCCTGAGTGATGTGGGGTGCCTCTGGTTTCAAGGAATTGAGTCTATCGGATAGAGAAGGAAACAGGACCCATCAGAGGTTTTGACTAAAAGGCGTATGGGCTGCCACAAGAAAAGAATAACATTCGAATACTATGGAATGTTTACATCTGCCTGGAGTTTCCCCTTTAAGTCAAAGAAATTCCCAGCGGGCCAGCGTTTTCCATGAACTCGGCTGTATAAAATGTTTCTAAGAAGCGTGAAAGATAAACTCGTTTTTTTTTTAAAGAAAAAAAGAGGAGTGCCTTGTGTGTTTTGGTATGAATGAGCCTGGTCCGTATAAGTGGCCAATAAGAGAGTAGCGAACTCACTGATCCCTTGGTAGTACACTCTGATGTGGTGGTGTCCCCGAGTGATGTGGTGGTGTCCCCGAGTGAATGGTGGTGTTCCTGAGTGATGTGGTGGTGCCCCTGAGTGGTGCCCCTGAGTGATGTGGTGGTGTCCCCGAGTGATGTGGTGGTGTCCCCGAGTGATGTGGTGGTGTCCCAGAGTGATGTGGTGGTGTCCCAGAGTGATGTGGTGCTGTCCCCGAGTGATGTGGTGGTGTTCCTGAGTGATGTGGTGGTGTTCCCGAGTGATGTGGTGGTGTTCCTGAGTGGTGCCCCTGAGTGATGTGGTGGTGTCCCAGAGTGATGTGGTGGTGTCCCAGAGTGATGTGGTGGTGTCCCAGAGTGATGTGGTGGTGTATTAGAGTGATGTGGTGGTGTCCCAGAGTGATGTGGTGGTGTCCCCAAGTAATGTGGTGGTGTCCCCGAGTGATGTAGTGGTGTATTAGAGTGATGTGGTTGTGTCCCAGAGTGATGTGGTGGTGTATTAGAGTGATATGGTGGTGTCCCCGAGTGATGTGGTGGTGTATTAGAGTGATGTGGTGGTGTTCCAGAGTGATGTGGTGGTGTCCCCTAGTGATGTGGTGGTGTCCCAGAGTGATGTGGTGGTGTCCCAGAGTGATGTGGTGGTGTCCCCGAGTGATGTGGTGGTGTCCCCGAGTGATGTGGTGGTGTCCCCGAGTGATGTGGTGGTGTATTAGAGTGATGTGGTGGTGTCCCCTAGTGATGTGGTGGTGTATTAGAGTGATGTGGTGGTGTCCCCGAGTGATGTGGTGGTGTCCCCGAGTGATGTGGTGGTGTATTAGAGTGATGTGGTTGTGTCCCAGAGTGATGTGGTGGTGTATTAGAGTGATGTGGTGGTGTCTCCGAGTAATGTGGCGGTGTATTAGAGTGATGTGGTGGTGTCCCAGAGTGATGTGGTGGTGTCCCAGAGTGATGTGGTGGTGTCCCAGAGTGATGTGGTGGTGTCCCCGAGTGATGTGGTGGTGTTCCTGAGTGATGTGGTGGTGTCCCCGAGTGATGTGGTGGTGTATTAGAGTGATGTGGTGGTGTCCCCTAGTGATGTGGTGGTGTATTAGAGTGATGTGGTGGTGTCCCCGAGTGATGTGGTGGTGTCCCTGAGTGATGTGGTGGTGCCCCTGAGTTGTGCCCCAGAGTGATGTGGTGGTGTCCCAGAGTGATGTGGTGGTGTATTCAAGTGATGTGGTGGTGTCCCCGAGTGATGTGGTGGTGTCCCCGAGTGATGTGGTGGTGTTCCTGAGTGATGTGGTGGTGTTCCTGAGTGATGTGGTGGTGTTCCCAAGTGATGTGGTGGTGTTCCCAAGTGATGTGGTGGTGTCCTCGAGTGATGTGGTGGTATCCCAGAGTAATGTGGTGGTGTCCCTGAGTGATGTGGTGGTGTCCCCGAGTAATGTGGTGGTGTCCCTGAGTGATGTGGTGGTGCCCCTGAGTGATGCCCCTGAGTGATTTGGTGGTGTCCCTGAGTGATGTGGTGGTGTTCCTGGCTGATGTGGTGGTGTTCCTGACTGATGTGGTGGTGTAGCTGAGTGATGTGGTGGTGCCCCCGAGCGAAGTGGTGGTGCCCCTGAGTGATGTAGTGGTGTCCTCGAGTGATGTGGTGGTGCCCCCGAGTGATGTGGTGGTGCCCCTGAGTGATGTGGTGGTGTCCCTGAGTGATGTGGTGGTGTCTCTGAGTGATGTGGCGGTGTCCCTGAGTGATGTGGCGGTGTCCCTGAGTGATGTGGCGGTGTCCCTGAGTGATGTGGTGGTGCCCCTGAGTGATGCCCCTGAGTGATGTGGTGGTGTCCCTGAGTGATGTGGTGGTGTCCCTGAGTGATGTGGTGGTGTCCCCGAGTGAATGGTGGTGGTGTCCCCAAGTGATGTGGTGGTGTCCCAGAGTAATGTGGTGGTGTCCCTGAGTGATGTGGTGGTGTCCCAGAGTAATGTGGTGGTGTCCCAGAGTGATGTGGTGGTGTCCCCGAGTGATGTGGTGGTGTCCCCGAGTGATGTGGTGGTGTATTAGAGTGATGTGGTTGTGTCCCAGAGTGATGTGGTGGTGTAATAGAGTGATGTGGTGGTGTCCCCGAGTGATGTGTTGGTGTATTAGAGTGATGTGGTGGTGTATTAGAGTGATGTGGTGGTGTCCCAGAGTGATGTGGTGGTGTCCCGGAGTGATGTGGTGGTGTCCTCGAGTGATGTGATGGTGTCCCAGAGTAATGTGGTGGTATCACTGAGTGATGTGGTGGTGCCCCTCAGTGATGTGGTGGTGCCCCCGAGTGATGTGGTGGTGCCCCTGAGTGATGTGGTGGTGCCCCTGAGTGATGTGGTGGTGTCCCTGAGTGATGTGGCGGTGTCCCTGAGTGATGTGGCTGTGTCCCTGAGTGATGTGGCGGTGTCCCTGAGTGATGTGGTGGTGTCCCCGAGTGATGTGGTGGTGTATTAGAGTGATGTGGTGGTGTATTAGAGTGATGTGGTGGTGTCCCAGAGTGATGTGGTGGTGTCCCCGAGTGATATGGTGGTGTCCCAGAGTGATGTGGTGGTGTCCCAGAGTGATGTGGTGGTGTCCCCGAGTGATGTGGGGGTGTTCCTCACTGATGTGGTGGTGTCCCCGAGTGATGTGGTGGTGTATTAGAGTGATGTGGTGGTGTCCCCGAGTGATGTGGTGGTGTATTAGAGTGATGTGGTGGTGTCCTCGAGTGATGTGATGGTGTCCCAGAGTAATGTGGTGGTATCACTGAGTGATGTGGTGGTGCCCCTGAGTGATGTGGTGGTGCCCCTGAGTGATGTGGTGGTGCCCCCGAGTGATGTGGTGGTGCCCCTGAGTGATGTGGTGGTGTCCCTGAGTGATGTGGCGGTGTCCCTGAGTGATGTGGCTGTGTCCCTGAGTGATGTGTCGGTGTCCCTGAGTGATGTGGTGGTGTCCCTGAGTGATGTGGTGGTGCCCCTGAGTGATGCCCCTGAGTGATGTGGTGGTGTCCCTGAGTGATGTGGTGGTGTCCCTGAGTGATGTGGTGGTGTTCCTGACTGATGTGGTGGTGTCCCCAAGTGATGTGGTGGTGTCCCCGAGTGATGTGGTGGTATCCCCGAGTGATGTTGTGGTGTTCCTGACTGATGTGGTGTTGCCCCTGAGTGATGTGGTGGTGTCCCTGAGTGATGTGGTGGTGTCCCTGAGTGATGTGGTGGTGTTCCTGAGTGATGTGGTGGTGTTCCTGAGTGATGTGGTGGTGTCCCTGAGTGATGTGGTGGTGCCCCCGAGTGATGTGATGGTGCCCCTGAGTGATGTGGTGGTGCCCCTGAGTGATGTGGTGGTGCCCCCGAGTGATGTGGTGGTGCCCCTGAGTGATGTGGTGGTGCCCCTCAGTGATGCCCCTGAGTGATGTGGTGTGCCTGAGTGATGTGGTGGTGTCCTCAAGTGATGTGGTGGTGTACCAGAGTAATGTGGTGGTATCCCTGAGTGATGTGGTGGTGTCCCTGAGTGATGTGGTGGTGTCCCTGAGTGATGTGGTGGTGCCCCCAAGTGATGTGGTGGTGCCCCCGAGTGATGTGGTGGTGCCCCCGAGTGATGTGGTGGTGCCCCTGAGTGATGTTGTGGTGTCCCAGAGTAATGTGGTGGTATCCCTGAGTGATGTGGTGGTGTTCCAGAGTGATGTGGTGGTGTCCCCGAGTGATGTGGTGGTGTCCCAGAGTGATGTGGAGGTGTCCCAGAGTGATGTGGTGGTGTTCCCGAGTTATGTGGTGGTGTTCCCGAGTGGTGCCCCTGAGTGATGTGGTGGTGCCCCTGAATGATGTGGTGGTGTTCCTGAGTGATGTGGTGGTGTCCCTGAGTGATGTGGGGTGCCTCTGGTTTCAAGGAATTGAGTCTATCGGATAGAGAAGGAAACAGGACCCATCAGAGGTTTTGACTAAAAGGCGTATGGGCTGCCACAAGAAAAGAATAACATTCGAATACTATGGAATGTTTACATCTGCCTGGAGTTTCCCCTTTAAGTCAAAGAAATTCCCAGCGGGCCAGCGTTTTCCATGAACTCGGCTGTATAAAATGTTTCTAAGAAGCGTGAAAGATAAACTCGTTTTTTTTTTAAAGAAAAAAAGAGGAGTGCCTTGTGTGTTTTGGTATGAATGAGCCTGGTCCGTATAAGTGGCCAATAAGAGAGTAGCGAACTCACTGATCCCTTGGTAGTACACTCTGATGTGGTGGTGTCCCCGAGTGATGTGGTGGTGTCCCCGAGTGAATGGTGGTGTTCCTGAGTGATGTGGTGGTGCCCCTGAGTGGTGCCCCTGAGTGATGTGGTGGTGTCCCCGAGTGATGTGGTGGTGTCCCCGAGTGATGTGGTGGTGTCCCAGAGTGATGTGGTGGTGTCCCAGAGTGATGTGGTGCTGTCCCCGAGTGATGTGGTGGTGTTCCTGAGTGATGTGGTGGTGTTCCCGAGTGATGTGGTGGTGTTCCTGAGTGGTGCCCCTGAGTGATGTGGTGGTGCCCCTGAGTGATGTGGTGGTGTTCCTGAGTGGTGCCCCTGAGTGATGTGGTGGTGCCCCTGAATGATGTGGAGGTGTTCCTGAGTGATGTGGTGGTGTCCCTGAGTGATGTGGTGGTGTCCCTGAGTGATGTGGTGGTGTCCCTGAGAGATGTGGTGGTGTCCCTGAGAGATGTGGTGGTGTCCCAGAGTGATGTGGTGGTGTTCCTGACTGATGTAGTGTTGCCCCTGAGTGATGTGGTGTTGCCCCTGAGTGATGTGGTGATGTGGTGGTGTCCCTGAGTGATGTGGTGGTGTCCCTGAGTGATGTGGTGGTGTCCCTGAGTGATGTGGTGGTGTTCCTGAGTGATGTATTGGTGTTCCTGACTGATGTGGTGGTGTCCCTGACTGATGTGGCGGTGTCCCTGAGGGATGTGGTGGTGTCCCTGAGGGATGTGGCGGTGTCCCCGAGTGATGTGGCGGTGTCCCTGAGTGATGTGGTGGTGCCCCTGAGTGATGTAGTGGTGTCCCCGAGTGATGTGGTGGTGCCCCGAAGTGATGTGGTGGTGCCCCCGAGTGATGTGGTGGTGCCCCAGAGTGATGTGGTGGTGTCCCTGAGGGATGTGGTGGTGCCCTTGAGTGATGTGGTGGTGCCCCTCAGTGGTGCCCCTGAGTGATGTGATGGTGTCCCCGAGTGATGTGCTTGTGTTCCTGACTGATGTGGTGGTGCCCCCGAGTGATGTGGTGGTGTTCCTGACTGATGTGGTGTTGCCCCTGAGTGATGTGGTGGTGCCCCTGAGTGATGCCCCTGAGTGATGTGGTCGTGTCCCTGAGTGATGTGGTGGTGTCCCCGAGTGATGTGGTGGTGTCCCCGAGCGATGTGGTGGTGTCCCCGAGTGATGTGGTGGTGCCCCTGAGTGATGTGGTGGTGCCCCTGAGTGATGTGGTGGTGTCCCCGAGTGATGTGGTGGTGTTCCTGACTGATGTGGTGTTGCCCCTGAGTGATGTGGTGGTGTCCCTGAGTGATGTGGTGGTGTCCCTGAGTGATGTAGTGGTGTTCCTGAGTGATGTGGTGGTGTCCCTGAGTGATGTGGTGGTGCCCCCGAGTGATGTGGTGGTGCTCCTGAGTGATGTGGTGGTGTTCCTGAGTGATGTGGTGGTGTCGCTGAGTGATGTGGTGGTGTTCCTGAGTGATGTGGTGGTGTTCCTGAGTGATGTGGTGGTGTTCCTGACTGATGTGGTGGTGTCCCTGACTGATGTGGCGGTGTCCCTGAGTGATGTGGCGGTGTCCCTGAGTGATGTGGCGGTGTCCCTGAGTGATGTGGTGGTGTCCCTGAGTGATGTGGCGGTATCCCTGAGTGATGTGGCGGTGTCCCTGAGTGATGTGGTGGTGCCCCTGAGTGATGTAGTGGTGTCCCCGAGTGATGTGGTGGTGCTTCCGAGTGATGTGGTGGTGCCCCCGAGTGATGTGATGGTGCCCCCGAGTGATGTGGTGGTGCCCCTGAGTGATGTGGTGGTGCCCCCGAGTGATGTGGTGGTGGCCCTGAGTGATGTGGTGGTGCCCCTCAGTGATGCCCCTAAGTGATGTGGTGGTGTGCCTGAGTGATGTGGTGGTGTCCTCAAGTGATGTGGTGGTGTCCCAGAGTAATGTGGTGGTGTCCCTGAGTGATGTGGTGGTGTCCCTGAGTGATGTGGTGGTGCACCCGAGTGATGTGGTGGTGCCCCTGAGTGATGTGGTGGTGTCCTCGAGTGAAGTGGTGGTGTCCCAGAGTAATGTGGTGGTGTCCCCGAGTGATGTGGTGGTGTCCCCGAGTGATGTGGTGGTGTCCCCGAGTGATGTGGTGGTGTCCCTGAGTGATGTGGTGGTGTCCTCGAGTGATGTGGTGGTGTCCCAGAGTAATGTGGTGGTGTCCCCGAGTGATGTGGTGGTGTCCCCAAGTGATGTGGTGGTGTCCCCGATTGATGTGGTGGCGTCCCCGAGTGATGTGGTGGTGTCCCAGAGTGTTGCCCCTGAGTGATGTGGTGGTGTTCCAGAGTGATGTGGTGGTATCTTTGAGTGATGTGGTGGTATCCCAGAGTGATGTGGTGGTGTCCCAGAGTGATGTGGTGGTGTCCCAGAGTGATGTGGGGGTGTCCCCGAGTGATGTGGGGGTGTCCCCAAGTGATGTGGGGGTGTCCCCAAGTGATGTGGGGGTGTCCCCGAGTGATGTGGTGGTGTCCCCGAGTGATGTGGTGGTGTTCCAGAGTGTTGCCCCTGAGTGGTGTGGGGGTGTCCCTGAGTGGTGTGGTGGTGTCCCAGAGTAATGTGGTGGTATCCCTGAGGGATGTGGTGTATCCCTGAGTGATGTGGTGGTGTCCCAGAGTGATGTGGTGGTGTCCCAGAGTGATGTGGTGGTATCCCCGAGTGATGTGGTGGTGTGCCTGAGTGATGTGGTGGTGTCCCCAAGTGATGTGGTGGTGTCCCAGAGTGTTGCCCCTGAGTGATGTGGTGGTATCCCCGAGTGGTGTGGTGGTGTTCCTGAGTGATGTGGTGGTGCCTTTGAGTGATGTGGTGGTGTCCCTGAGTGATGTGGTGGTGTTCCTGACTGATGTGGTGGTGCCCCTGAGTGATGTGGTGGTGCTCCTGACTGATGTGGTGGTGTTCCTGACTGATGTGGTGGTGCCCTTGAGTGATGTGGTGGTGTCCCCGAGTGATGTGGTGGTGTTCCTGAATGATGTGGTGGTGCCTTTGAGTGACGTGGTGGTGTCCCTGAGTGATGTGGTGGTGTTCCCGACTGATGTGGTGGTGCCCCTGAGTGATGTGGTGGTGTCCCTGAGTGATGTGGTGGTGTCCCTGAGTGATGTGGTGGTGTTCCTGACTGATGTGGTGGTGTCCCCAAGTGATGTGGTGGTGTCCCCGAGTGATGTGGTGGTATCCCCGAGTGATGTTGTGGTGTTCCTGACTGATGTGGTGTTGCCCCTGAGTGATGTGGTGGTGTCCCTGAGTGATGTGGTGGTGTCCCTGAGTGATGTGGTGGTGTTCCTGAGTGATGTGGTGGTGTTCCTGAGTGATGTGGTGGTGTCCCTGAGTGATGTGGTGGTGCCCCCGAGTGATGTGATGGTGCCCCTGAGTGATGTGGTGGTGCCCCCGAGTGATGTGGTGGTGCCCCCGAGTGATGTGGTGGTGCCCCCGAGTGATGTGGTGGTGCCCCTCAGTGATGCCCCTGAGTGATGTGGTGTGCCTGAGTGATGTGGTGGTGTCCTCAAGTGATGTGGTGGTGTACCAGAGTAATGTGGTGGTATCCCTGAGTGATGTGGTGGTGTCCCTGAGTGATGTGGTGGTGTCCCTGAGTGATGTGGTGGTGCCCCCAAGTGATGTGGTGGTGCCCCCGAGTGATGTGGTGGTGCCCCCGAGTGATGTGGTGGTGCCCCTGAGTGATGTTGTGGTGTCCCAGAGTAATGTGGTGGTATCCCTGAGTGATGTGGTGGTATCCCTGAGTGATGTGGTGGTGTTCCAGAGTGATGTGGTGGTGTCCCCGAGTGATGTGGTGGTGTCCCAGAGTGATGTGGAGGTGTCCCAGAGTGATGTGGTGGTGTTCCCGAGTGATGTGGTGGTGTTCCCGAGTGGTGCCCCTGAGTGATGTGGTGGTGCCCCTGAATGATGTGGTGGTGTTCCTGAGTGATGTGGTGGTGTCCCTGAGTGATGTGGGGTGCCTCTGGTTTCAAGGAATTGAGTCTATCGGATAGAGAAGGAAACAGGACCCATCAGAGGTTTTGACTAAAAGGCGTATGGGCTGCCACAAGAAAAGAATAACATTCGAATACTATGGAATGTTTACATCTGCCTGGAGTTTCCCCTTTAAGTCAAAGAAATTCCCAGCGGGCCAGCGTTTTCCATGAACTCGGCTGTATAAAATGTTTCTAAGAAGCGTGAAAGATAAACTCGTTTTTTTTTTAAAGAAAAAAAGAGGAGTGCCTTGTGTGTTTTGGTATGAATGAGCCTGGTCCGTATAAGTGGCCAATAAGAGAGTAGCGAACTCACTGATCCCTTGGTAGTACACTCTGATGTGGTGGTGTCCCCGAGTGATGTGGTGGTGTCCCCGAGTGAATGGTGGTGTTCCTGAGTGATGTGGTGGTGCCCCTGAGTGGTGCCCCTGAGTGATGTGGTGGTGTCCCTGAGTGATGTGGTGGTGTCCCCGAGTGATGTGGTGGTGTCCCCGAGTGATGTGGTGGTGTCCCAGAGTGATGTGGTGGTGTCCCAGAGTGATGTGGTGCTGTCCCCGAGTGATGTGGTGGTGTTCCTGAGTGATGTGGTGGTGTTCCCGAGTGATGTGGTGGTGTTCCTGAGTGGTGCCCCTGAGTGATGTGGTGGTGCCCCTGAGTGATGTGGTGGTGTTCCTGAGTGGTGCCCCTGAGTGATGTGGTGGTGCCCCTGAATGATGTGGAGGTGTTCCTGAGTGATGTGGAGGTGTTCCTGAGTGATGTGGTGGTGTCCCTGAGTGATGTGGTGGTGTCCCTGAGTGATGTGGTGGTGTCCCTGAGAGATGTGGTGGTGTCCCTGAGAGATGTGGTGGTGTCCCAGAGTGATGTGGTGGTGTTCCTGACTGATGTAGTGTTGCCCCTGAGTGATGTGGTGTTGCCCCTGAGTGATGTGGTGGTGTCCCTGGGTGATGTGGTGGTGTCCCTGAGTGATGTGGTGGTGTCCCTGAGTGATGTGGTGGTGTCCCTGAGTGATGTGGTGGTGTTCCTGAGTGATGTATTGGTGTTCCTGACTGATGTGGTGGTGTCCCTGACTGATGTGGCGGTGTCCCTGAGGGATGTGGTGGTGTCCCTGAGGGATGTGGCGGTGTCCCCGAGTGATGTGGCGGTGTCCCCGAGTGATGTGGTGGTGCCCCTGAGTGATGTAGTGGTGTCCCCGAGTGATGTGGTGGTGCCCCGAAGTGATGTGGTGGTGCCCCCGAGTGATGTGGTGGTGCCCCAGAGTGATGTGGTGGTGTCCCTGAGTGATGTGGTGGTGCCCTTGAGTGATGTGGTGGTGCCCCTCAGTGGTGCCCCTGAGTGATGTGATGGTGTCCCCGAGTGATGTGCTTGTGTTCCTGACTGATGTGGTGGTGCCCCCGAGTGATGTGGTGGTGTTCCTGACTGATGTGGTGTTGCCCCTGAGTGATGTGGTGGTGCCCCTGAGTGATGCCCCTGAGTGATGTGGTCGTGTCCCTGAGTGATGTGGTGGTGTCCCCGAGTGATGTGGTGGTGTCCCCAAGCGATGTGGTGGTGTCCCCGAGTGATGTGGTGGTGCCCCTGAGTGATGTGGTGGTGCCCCTGAGTGATGTGGTGGTGTCCCCGAGTGATGTGGTGGTGTTCCTGACTGATGTGGTGTTGCCCCTGAGTGATGTGGTGGTGTCCCTGAGTGATGTGGTGGTGTCCCTGAGTGATGTAGTGGTGTTCCTGAGTGATGTGGTGGTGTCCCTGAGTGATGTGGTGGTGCCCCCGAGTGATGTGGTGGTGCTCCTGAGTGATGTGGTGGTGTTCCTGAGTGATGTGGTGGTGTCGCTGAGTGATGTGGTGGTGTTCCTGAGTGATGTGGTGGTGTTCCTGAGTGATGTGGTGGTGTTCCTGACTGATGTGGTGGTGTCCCTGACTGATGTGGCGGTGTCCCTGAGTGATGTGGTGGTGTCCCTGAGTGATGTGGCGGTATCCCTGAGTGATGTGGCGGTGTCCCTGAGTGATGTGGTGGTGCCCCTGAGTGATGTAGTGGTGTCCCCGAGTGATGTGGTGGTGCTTCCGAGTGATGTGGTGGTGCCCCCGAGTGATGTGATGGTGCCCCCGAGTGATGTGGTGGTGCCCCTGAGTGATGTGGTGGTGCCCCCGAGTGATGTGGTGGTGCCCCTGAGTGATGTGGTGGTGCCCCTCAGTGATGCCCCTAAGTGATGTGGTGGTGTGCCTGAGTGATGTGGTGGTGTCCTCAAGTGATGTGGTGGTGTCCCAGAGTAATGTGGTGGTGTCCCTGAGTGATGTGGTGGTGTCCCTGAGTGATGTGGTGGTGCACCCGAGTGATGTGGTGGTGCACCCGAGTGATGTGGTGGTGTCCTCGAGTGAAGTGGTGGTGTCCCAGAGTAATGTGGTGGTGTCCCCGAGTGATGTGGTGGTGTCCCCGAGTGATGTGGTGGTGTCCCCGAGTGATGTGGTGGTGTCCCTGAGTGATGTGGTGGTGTCCTCGAGTGATGTGGTGGTGTCCCAGAGTAATGTGGTGGTGTCCCCGAGTGATGTGGTGGTGTCCCCAAGTGATGTGGTGGTGTCCCCGATTGATGTGGTGGTGTCCCCGAGTGATGTGGTGGTGTCCCAGAGTGTTGCCCCTGAGTGATGTGGTGGTGTTCCAGAGTGATGTGGTGGTATCTTTGAGTGATGTGGTGGTATCCCAGAGTGATGTGGTGGTGTCCCCGAGTGATGTGGTGGTGCCCCTGAGTGATGTGGTGGTGTCCTCGAGTGAAGTGGTGGTGTCCCAGAGTAATGTGGTGGTGTCCCCGAGTGATGTGGTGGTGTCCCCGAGTGATGTGGTGGTGTCCCTGAGTGATGTGGTGGTGTCCTCGAGTGATGTGGTGGTGTCCCAGAGTAATGTGGTGGTGTCCCCGAGTGATGTGGTGGTGTCCCCAAGTGATGTGGTGGTGTCCCCGATTGATGTGGTGGTGTCCCCGAGTGATGTGGTGGTGTCCCAGAGTGTTGCCCCTGAGTGATGTGGTGGTGTTCCAGAGTGATGTGGTGGTATCTTTGAGTGATGTGGTGGTATCCCAGAGTGATGTGGTGGTGTCCCAGAGTGATGTGGTGGTGTCCCAGAGTGATGTGGTGGTGTCCCCGAGTGATGTGGGGGTGTCCCCGAGTGATGTGGGGGTGTCCCCGAGTGATGTGGGGGTGTCCCCGAGTGATGTGGGGGTGTCCCCGAGTGATGTGGTGGTGTCCCCGAGTGATGTGGTGGTGTTCCAGAGTGTTGCCCCTGAGTGGTGTGGGGGTGTCCCTGAGTGGTGTGGTGGTGTCCCAGAGTAATGTGGTGGTATCCCTGAGGGATGTGGTGTATCCCTGAGTGATGTGGTGGTGTCCCAGAGTGATGTGGTGGTGTCCCAGAGTGATGTGGTGGTATCCCCGAGTGATGTGGTGGTGTGCCTGAGTGATGTGGTGGTGTCCCCAAGTGATGTGGTGGTGTCCCAGAGTGTTGCCCCTGAGTGATGTGGTGGTATCCCCGAGTGGTGTGGTGGTGTTCCTGAGTGATGTGGTGGTGCCTTTGAGTGATGTGGTGGTGTTCCTGACTGATGTGGTGGTGCCCCTGAGTGATGTGGTGGTGCTCCTGACTGATGTGGTGGTGTTCCTGACTGATGTGGTGGTGCCCTTGAGTGATGTGGTGGTGTCCCCGAGTGATGTGGTGGTGTTCCTGAATGATGTGGTGGTGCCTTTGAGTGACGTGGTGGTGTCCCTGAGTGATGTGGTGGTGTTCCCGACTGATGTGGTGGTGCCCCTGAGTGATGTGGTGGTGTCCCCGAGTGATGTGGTGGTGTTCCTGAGTGATGTGGTGGTGCCTTTGAGTGACGTGGTGGTGTCCCTGAGTGATGTGGTGGTGTTCCTGACTGATGTGGTGGTGCCCCTGAGTGATGTGGTGGTGTCCCAGAGTGATGTGGTGGTGTTCCTGACTGATGTGGTGTTACCCCTGAGTGATGTGGTGGTGTCCCTGAGTGATGTGGTGGTGTTCCTGAGTGATGTGGTGGTGTCCCAGAGTGATGTGGTGGTGTCCCAGAGTGATGTGGTGGTGTCCCCGAGTGATGTGGCGGTGTCCCTGAGTGATGTGGTGGTGCCCCTGATGGATGTGGTGGTGTCCCAGAGTGATGTGGTGGTGCCCCCGAGTGATGTGGTGGTGTCCCAGAGTGTTGCCCCTGAGTTGTGTGGTGGTGTATTAGAGTGATGTGGCGGTGTCCTTGAGTGATGTGACGGTGTCCTTGAGTGATGTGGCTGTGTTCCTGAGTGATGTGGTGGTGCCCCTGAGTGACATGGTGGTGTCCCTAAGTGATGTGGTGGTGTCCCCGAGTGATGTGGCGGTGTCCCCGAGTGATGTGGTGGTGTCCCTGAGTGATGTAGTGGTGTCCCCGAGTGATGTGGTGGTGCTTCCGAGTGATGTGGTGGTGCCCCCGAGTGATGTGATGGTGCCCCCGAGTGATGTGATGGTGCCCCCGAGTGATGTGATGGTGCCCCCGAGTGATGTGGTGGTGCCCCCGAGTGATGTGGTGGTGCCCCTGAGTGATGTGGTGGTGCCCCTCAGTGATGCCCCTAAGTGATGTGGTGGTGTGCCTGAGTGATGTGGTGGTGTCCTCAAGTGATGTGGTGGTGTCCCAGAGTAATGTGGTGGTATCCCTGAGTGATGTGGTGGTGTCCCTGAGTGATGTGGTGGTGTCCCTGAGTGATGTGGTGGTGCACCCGAGTGATGTGGTGGTGCACCCGAGTGATGTGGTGGTGCCCCTGAGTGATGTGGTGGTGTCCTCGAGTGATGTGGTGGTGTCCCAGAGTAATGTGGTGGTGTCCCCGAGTGATTTGGTGGTGTCCCCGAGTGATGTGGTGGTGTCCCCGAGTGATGTGGTGGTGTGCCCGAGTGATGTGGTGGTGTCCTCGAGTGATGTGGTGGTGTCCCAGAGTAATGTGGTGGTGTCCCCGAGTGATGTGGTGGTGTCCCCGAGTGATGTGGTGGTGTCCCCGAGTGATGTGGTGGTGTCCCAGAGTGTTGCCCCTGAGTGATGTGGTGGTGTTCCAGAGTGATGTGGTGGTATCCCTGAGTGATGTGGTGGTATCCCAGAGTGATGTGGTGGTATCCCAGAGTGATGTGGTGGTGTCCCAGAGTGATGTGGTGGTATCCCAGAGTGATGTGGTGGTGTCCCAGAGTGGTGTGGTGGTGTCCCCGAGTGATGTGGTGGTGTCCCCGAGTGATGTGGTGGTGTTCCAGAGTGTTGCCCCTGAGTGGTGTGGTGGTGTCCCTGAGTGGTGTGGTGGTGTCCCAGAGTAATGTGGTGGTATCCCTGAGGGATGTGGTGTATCCCTGAGTGATGTGGTGGTGTCCCAGAGTGATGTGGTGGTTTCCCAGAGTGATGTGGTGGTGTCCCAGAGTGATGTGGTGGTGTCCCTGAGTGATGTGGTGGTGTCCCAGAGTGATGTGGTGGTGTTCCAGAGTGATGTGGTGGTGTGTTAGAGTGATGTGGTGGTGTCCCAGAGTAATGTGGTGGTGTCCCAGAGTGATGTGGTGGTGTTCCAGAGTGATGTGGTGGTGTTCCTGAGTGATGTGGTGGTGCCTTTGAATGACGTGGTGGTGTCCCTGAGTGATGCCCCTGAGTGATGGGGTGGTGCCCCTGAGTAATGTGGTGGTGTTCCAGAGTGATGTGATGGTGTTCCTGAGTGATGTGGTGGTGTCCCCGAGTGATGTGGTGGTGTTCCAGAGTGATGTGATGGTGTTCCAGAGTGATGTGATGGTGTTCCAGAGTGATGTGGTGGTGTCCTCGAGTGATGTGGTGGTGCCTTTGAGTGACGTGGTGGTTTCCCTGAGTCATGTGGTGGTGTTCCAGAGTCATGTGGTTGTGTTCCAGGGTGATGTGGTGGTGCCCCTGAGTGATGTGATGGTGTCCCTGAGTGATGTGGTGGTGCCCCTGAGTGATTTAGTGGCGTCCCAGAGTGATGTGGTGGTGTCCCCGAGTTATGTGGTGGTGTCCCCGAGTGATGTGGTGGTGTCCCCGAGTGATGTGGTGGTGTTCCCGAGTGATGTGGTGGTGTTCCAGAGTGATGTGATGGTGTTCCAGAGTGATGTGATGGTGTTCCTGAGTGATGTGGTGGTGCCCCTGAGTGATTTAGTGGCATCCCAGAGTGATGTGGTGGTGTCCCCGAGTGATGTGGTGGTGTCCCCGAGTGATGTGGTGGTGTCCCCGAGTGATGTGGTGGTGTCCCCGAGTGATGTGGTGGTGCCCCAGAGTGATGTGGTGGTTTCCCCGAGTGATGTGGTGGTGTCCCTGAGTGATGCGGTGGTGCCCCTGAGTGATGCGGTGGTGCCCCTGAGTGATGTGGTGGTGCCCCTGAGTGATGTGGTGGTGCCCTGAGTGATGTGGTGGTGTCCCCGAGTGATGTGGTGGTGTTCCAGAGTGATGTGATGGTGTTCCAGAGTGATGTGATGGTGTTCCAGAGTGATGTGATGGTGTTCCTGAGTGATGTGGTGGTGCCTTTGAGTGACGTGGTGGTGCCCCTGAATGATGTGGTGGTGTTCCTGAGTGATGTGGTGGTGCCCCAGAGTGATGTGGTGGTGTTCCAGAGTGATGTGGTGGTGCCCCTGAGTGGTGCCCCTGAGTGACGTGGTGGTGTCGTGAAGTCCATAACATAATTCCCTCGAAGTGAATACAATCTAAATGCAGGGGTATTATGCTATATGCGGACAGACCTTGGAAGAAGATCCATGACGGTTGTAGCTCCGATTGTTTCATTATTTTGAAAAGGTGGCAGCGCCTTTAAATTTACTTGACTGAATACAATCAAAACAAAGTGTAGGTAAAATAGCCTCGCTCCACCCCGTTCTATGCCTCTAAATTGTCCTGAAGATATTAGTTAATAGGTTGTAAGGCCTGCGCGACTGAATGACACGTTTAGAACAACTGCTGCTTAAACAGAGACTGCTGTGCAACATATTCTCTTTATAATGGCATGCAACTCCCTAAGACACGCGTTTTCTTCTTTGCAGTGGGGAGTTTTGCACCAACAGCTTTCAGAGTGTTATCAGCGAGCCATATTCTTCTGTTGACCTCTGCCCTTGATTTTAGTGACGTCAGATGGAGCAGCTGATGGCTTCACATCCCCTTCGCCCACCCCAGAGATGAAGGCTGGCTGCAGGTTTATGGCCGGCTGCCCTTCCTGCCGGAGCGGGGTGTGGAGGCCATAAACGCAGCCTGGAGGCGCGGCCACGACAGATGCCAGGTACATGCCCAATGTGTGGGGGGGGGGGGGGGGGGAGGGGGGGAGGGGGGGGCGGGGGCGTCTTTAAAAGAACAAGAGCGGGGAGAGCGCCTCACCGTGGAAGGCCCAGATCTCAGGCTGATCTTAGCCCGAGGACTGAAAAGATACCGTGGATGGAGCCCCCTCCACTTGGCTCTCGGGTGGACGCCGCCGGTATCTCGCATCTGTTCACTCATCTACCCGGAGAGCAGAAAAGACCAACAAGAACATGTCTCTTTTGGGCAGATTTACAAGACCCTTGCGCCACTTTTGCGTTATTTTTAACATGGGAAAAGTGGCGCGAGAGGCTTGTAAATCTGCCCCATGATTGCGAGCGGGAAAGAAGAATACAGCCACCCTCCAAGTTGTTTGAAATTCACCCGTTCAAACTCGGGCTCACGGGGTGACGCAGCCTCAGCGCCTAAAACCAAGACTTACTTTGGGGGGCGCAATGAGCCTGAAAACCCAGACATCGACACTAGAATACCCGCCACGAGCCCCGGGAGGGGTCCGTGGAGCCCCCTCCCTCTGTCCGTACAAGCGCCACACCCAGGGCGCCCCACAGACCAGGCAAGAAAAGAACCACAGGCCACGGCCGAACGGAAAAAGAAAGCAATGCAGCCGCTTCTCTCGTTCTTAGCGCCCTGAAGGACTCGTCGGATGCTCTCACCAGGAGCTAGAGACGCCCAATGCACGGAAATGAGCACAACCCGCAAAACAGCCCAAAAACCCAAGCAGCAAAGCCCAGCGCGAGGCTCCAGCAATGACTTCAAAACGAGGAGCACAGCCACGTCACATCCCGCCTTTAACACAGGACAACGCCTCTAGCGCCTCTAACACAGGACAACGCCTCTAGCGCCTCTAACACAGGACAAGGCCTCTAGCGCCTCTAACACAGAACAAGGCCTCTAGCGCCTCTAACACAGAACAAGGCCTCTAGCGCCTCTAACACAGAACAAGGCCTCTAGGGCCTTGAACACAGAACAAGGCCTCTAGCGCCTCTAACACAGAACAAGGCCTCTAGCGCATCTGACACAGAACAAGGCCTCTAGCGCCTTGAACAGAGAACAAGGCCTCTAGCGCCTCTAACGCAGAACAAGGCCTCTAGGCATTTTAACATGCGCCTCTAACACAGAACAAGGCCTCTAGCGCCTCTAACACAGAACAAGGCCTCTAGCGCCTCTAACACAGAACAATGCCTCTAGGGCCTTGAACACAGAACAAGGCCTCTAGCGCCTCTAACACAGAACAAGGCCTCTAGCGCATCTGACACAGAACAAGGCATCTAGCGCCTTGAACAGAGAACAAGGCCTCTAGCGCCTCTAACGCAGAACAAGGCCTCTAGGCATTTTAACATGCGCCTCTAACACAGAACAAGGCCTCTAGCGCCTCTAACACAGAACAAGGCCTCTAGCGCATCTAACACAGAACAAGGCCTCTAGCGCCTTGAACACAGAACAAGGCCTCTAACGCCTCTGACACAGAACAAGGCCTCTAGCGCCTCTAACACAGAACAAGGCCTCTGGCGCCTCTAACACAGAACAAGGCCTCTAGCGCCTTTAACACAGAACAAGGCCTCTAGCGCCTCTAACGCAGAACAAGGCCTCTAGCGCCTCTAACACAGAACAAGGCCTCTAGCGCCTTTAACGCAGAACAAGGCCTCTAGCGCCTCTAACAACGAACAAGGCCTCTAGCGCCTCTAACGCAGAACAAGGCCTCTAGCGCCTTGAACACAGAACAAGGCCTCTAGCGCCTCTAACACAGAACAAGGCCTCTAGCGCCTCTAACACAGAACAAGGCCTCTAGCGCCTCTAACACAGAACAAGGCCTCTAGCGCCTTTAACATGCGCCTCTAACTAACACACAACAAGGCCTCTAGCGCCTTGAGCACAGAACAAAGCCGCTAGCGCCTCTAACACAGAACAATGCCTCTAGCGCCTTGAACACAGAACAAGGCCTCTAGCGCCTCTAACACAGAACAAGGCCTCTAGCGCCTTTAACATGCGCCTCTAACTAACACACAACAAGGGTTCTAGCGCCTTGAACACGGAACAAGGCCTCTAGCGCCTCTAACACAGAACAAGGCCTCTAGCGCCTTTACCAGGCGCCTCTAACACAGAACAAGGCCTCTAGCGCCTTGAACACAGAACAAGGCCTCTAGCGCTTGGAACAACCTTAACTTTCTGCGCGCTACGGGGTCCCGGGTGTGTGTTTTAATCGGACCCTATTCTCTGCTACAAACAGATCTTACAGATACAGCGCCCAGTCTTCACAGTAGCAGCTTTTCGGGGGGCCCCGAGGGCGGACTGGGGGGCCAGAGGGTGGAGTGGGGGTGGGGGGGGGGGGGGGGGGGGCGGGTGGAGCGAGGGCGGAGAGGGCAAGTGCTGCATTGCCCGAGTTTGCTCAAATACAAAGATGGGGGGGGGGGGGTTCCAAAACGTGGGCATAGAGGGCCCAGCGCGAGATGCCCCCCTCATGGAATACGAAGTAGTTTGAGAACTCCCCCACAAGGAATGTTTTAATGACCCACAAACCAAACCCGATTAATTAAACAGTTAATCAAAGGCCCACGCGAAAAGTATAAGCGGCCCCTCAGCTAGTGGCAAGTACACAACTGACCCATCTGTAAAGAAGAGATATATCAGGAAGCCGAGGTCATTACCATCACAGCTCAATCCGCCCTAAAGCGCCCCCACTCACCTGCGGCCCCCACACACCTCTCAGCTCGCCCTGGACTCAGATCCACTCACCTGCGGCCCCCACACACCTCTCAGCTCGCCCTGGACTCAGATCCACTCACCTGCGGCCCCCACACACATCCCAGCTCGCCCTGGACTCAGATCCACTCACCTGCAGCCCCCACACACCTCTCAGCTCGCCCTGGACTCAGATCCACTCACCTGCTCGACAGGCCTTTTAAACTCTTTAAAGCTCCCCCGCTGGGATTGGTGGGAGACTTTCAGCGCCGGGACACTCTTCGAAGTAGCCGTGTGCTATAAAAGTATCCGCTTAACATTAACATTAACAGAGTCACGTGACACCAGACCTGCTGAACCAGTTCCCCTGTGTGTTCGGGGCGGGGTCACTGCGACTGCCCTTCATGTGCCCTCCTGATGCAGGAATGTGTCTCTGATGGCAACGCTCTCTGTGCCCACAGGGATGAGACAGACACCACAGTCAGGGGAGTCACTGAGCGCAGGGTGGAGACAGACACCACAGCCAGGGGAGTCACTGAGCACAGGGATGAGACAGACACTACAGTCAGGTGAGTCACTGAGCATAGGGTGGAGACAGACACCACAGCCAGGTGAGTCACTGAGCGCAGGGTTGGAGACAGACACCACAGTCAGGTGAGTCACTGAGCACAGGGTGGAGACAGACACCACAGTCAGGTGTGTCACTGAGCACAGGGTGGAGACAGACACCACAGTCAGGTGAGTCACTGAGCGCAGGGTTGGAGACAGACACCACAGTCAGGTGAGTCACTGAGCACAGGGTGGAGACAGACACCAGAGTCAGGGGAGTCACTGAGCACAGGGTGGAGACAGACACTACAGTCAGGGGAGTCACTAAGCACAGGGTGGAGACAGACACCACAGTCAGGGGAGTCACTGAGCACAGGGATGAGACAGACACCACAGTCAGGTGAGTCACTGAGCACAGGGTGGAGACAGACACATCAGTCAGGTGAGTCACTGAGTGCAGGGTTGGAGACAGACACCACAGTCAGGTGAGTCACTGAGCACAGGGTGGAGACAGACACATCAGTCAGGTGAGTCACTGAGTGCAGGGTTGGAGACAGACACCACAGTCAGGTGAGTCACTGAGCGCAGGGTTAGAGACAGACACCACAGTCAGGTGAGTCACTGAGCACAGGGTGGAGACAGACACCAGAGTCAGGGGAGTCACTGAGCACAGGGTGGAGACAGACACTACAGTCAGGGGAGTCACTAAGCACAGGGTGGAGACAGACACCACAGTCAGGGGAGTCACTAAGCACAGGGTGGAGACAGACACCACACTCAGGTGAGTCCCTGAGCACAGGGTGGAGACAGACACCACATTCAGGTGAGTCGCTAAGCACAGGGTGGAGACAGACACCACACTCAGGTGAGTCACTGAGCATAGGGTGGAGACAGACACCACACTCAGGTGAGTCCCTGAGCACAGGGTGGAGACAGACCCCACAGTCAGGTGAGCCCCTGAGCACAGGGTTGAGACAGACACCACAGCGAGGGTAGTCTCTGAGCACAGGGTGGAGACAGACACCACAGTCAGGTGAGTCACTGAGCGCAGGGTTAGAGACAGACACCACAGTCAGGTGAGTCACTGAGCACAGGGTGGAGACAGACACCAGAGTCAGGGGAGTCACTGAGCACAGGGTGGAGACAGACACTACAGTCAGGGGAGTCACTAAGCACAGGGTGGAGACAGACACCACAGTCAGGGGAGTCACTAAGCACAGGGTGGAGACAGACACCACACTCAGGTGAGTCCCTGAGCACAGGGTGGAGACAGACACCACATTCAGGTGAGTCGCTAAGCACAGGGTGGAGACAGACACCACACTCAGGTGAGTCACTGAGCATAGGGTGGAGACAGACACCACACTCAGGTGAGTCCCTGAGCACAGGGTGGAGACAGACCCCACAGTCAGGTGAGCCCCTGAGCACAGGGTTGAGACAGACACCACAGCGAGGGTAGTCTCTGAGCACAGGGTGGAGACAGACACCACAGTCAGGGGAGTCACTGAGCACAGGGATGGAAACATACACCAAAGTCAGGGGGTCACTAAGCACAGGGTGGAGACAGACACCACAGTCAGGGGAGTCACTAAGCACAGGGTGGAGACAGACACCACACTCAGGTGAGTCCCTGAGCACAGGGTGGAGACAGACACCACATTCAGGTGAGTCCCTGAGCACAGGGTGGAGACAGACACCACATTCAGGTGAGTCCCTAAGCACAGGGTGGAGACAGACACCACACTCAGGTGAGTCCCTGAGCACAGGGTGGCGACAGACACCACAGTCAGGTGAGCCCCTGAGCAGAGGGTTGAGACAGACACCACAGTGAGGGTAGTCTCTGAGCACAGGGTGGAGACAGACACCACAGTCAGGTGAGTCCCTGACCACAGGGTGGAGACAGACACCACAGTCAGGTAAGTCACTGAGCGCAGGGTGGAGACAGACACCACAGTCATTGGAGTCACTGAGCACAGGGTGGAGACAGACACCACAGTCAGGGGAGTCACTGAGCACAGGGTTGGAGGCAGACACCACACTCAGGTGAGTCACTGAGCACAGGGTGGAGACAGACACCACAGTCAGGTGAGCCCCTGAGCACAGGGTGGAGACAGACACCACAGTCAGGGTAGTCTCTGAGCACAGGGTGGAGACAGACACCAGAGTCAGGGGAGTCACTGAGCACAGTGTGGAGACAGTCACCACAGTCAGGGGAGTCACTGAGCACAGGATGGAGACAGACACCACAGTCAGGTGGGTCACTGAGCGCAGGGTGGAGACAGACACCACAGTCAGGAGAGTCACTGAGGGTGGAGACAGACACCACAGTCAGGTGAGTCACTGAGCGCAGGGTTGGAGACAGACACCACAGTCAGGTGAGTCACTGAGCGCAGGGTTGGAGACAGACACCACAGTCAGGTGAGTCTCTGAGCACAGGGTGGAGACAGACACCAGAGTCAGGGGAGTCCCTGAGCACAGGGTGGAGACAGACACCACAGTCAGGGGAGTCACTGAGCACAGGGTGGAGACAGACACCACACTCAGGTGAGTCCCTGAGCACAGGGTGGAGACAGACACCACATTCAGGTGAGTCCCTAAGCACAGGGTGGAGACAGACACCACACTCAGGTGAGTCCCTGAGCACAGGGTGGAGACAGACACCACATTCAGGTGAGCCCCTAAGCACAGGGTGGAGACAGACACCACAGTGAGGGTAGTCTCTGAGCACAGGGTGGAGACAGACACCACAGTCAGGTGAGTCCCTGACCACAGGGTGGAGACAGACACCACAGTCAGGTGAGTCACTGAGCACAGGGTGGAGACAGACACCACAGTCAGTGGAGTCACTGAGCACAGGGTGGAGACAGACACCACAGTCAGGGGAGTCACTGAGCACAGGGTTGGAGGCAGACACCACACTCAGGTGAGTCACTGAGCACAGGGTGGAGACAGACACCACAGTCAGGTGAGCCCCTGAGCACAGGGTGGAGACAGACACCACAGTCAGGGTAGTCTCTGAGC
Source organism: Lissotriton vulgaris (assembly GCF_964263255.1). Taxonomy (NCBI): domain Eukaryota; kingdom Metazoa; phylum Chordata; class Amphibia; order Caudata; family Salamandridae; genus Lissotriton; species Lissotriton vulgaris. The sequence goes on along the minus strand of NC_141696.1, from coordinate 1,549,624,004 downwards.
ACAGGGTGGAGACAGACACCACAGTCAGGGGAGTCACTGACCACAGGGTGGAGACAGACACCACAGTCAGGGGAGTCACTGAGCACAGTGTGGAGACAGTCACCACAGTCAGGGGAGTCACTGAGCACAGGGTTGGAGGCAGACACCACAGTCAGATGAGTCACTGAGCACAGGGTTGAAGGCAGACACCACAGTCAGGTGAGTCCCTGAGCACAGGGTGGAGACAGACACCACAGTCAGGTGAGCCCCTGAGCACAGGGTTGAGACAGACACCACAGTGAGGGTAGTCTCTGAGAACAGGGTGGAGACAGACACCACAGTCAGGTGAGTCACTGACCACAGGGTGGAGACAGACACCACAGTCAGGTGAGTCACTGAGCGCAGGGTGGAGACAGACACCACAGTCAGTGGAGTCACTGAGCACAGGGTGGAGACAGACACCACAGTCAGGGGAGTCACTGAGCACAGGGTTGAAGGCAGACACCACACTCAGGTGAGTCACTGAGCACAGGGTGGAGACAGACACCACAGTCAGGTGAGCCCCTGAGCACAGGGTTGAGACACACACCACAGTCAGTGGAGACACTGAGCACAGGGTGGAGACAGACACCACAGTCAGGGGAGTCACTGAGCACAGGGTGGAGACAGACACCACAGTCACGTGAGCCACTGACCGCAGGGTGGAGACAGACACCACAGTCAGTGGAGTCACTGAGCACAGGGTGGAGACAGACACCACAGTCAGGGGAGTCACTGAGCACAGGGTTGGAGGCAGACACCACAGTCAGGTGAGTCACTGAGCACAGGGTGGAGACAGACACCACAGTCAGGCGAGTCTCTGAGCATAGGGTGGAGACAGACACCACAGAGAGGTGAGTCACTGAGCACAGGGTTGAAGACAGACACCACAGTCAGGGGAGTCACTGAGCACAGGGTTGGAGGCAGACACCACAGTCAGATGAGTCACTGAGCACAGGGTTGAAGGCAGACACCACAGTCAGGTCAGTCACTGAGCACAGGGTTGGAGGCAGACACCACAGTCAGGGGAGTCACTGAGACCAGGGATGAGACAGACACCACAGTCAGGGTAGTCTCTGAGCACAGGGTGGAGACAGACACCAGAGTCAGGGGAGTCACTGAGCACAGGGTGGAGACAGTCACCACAGTCAGGGGAGTCACTGAGCACAGGACGGAGACAGACACCACAGTCAGGTGAGTCACTGAGCGCAGGGTGGAGACAGACACCACAGTCAGGTGAGTCCCTGAGCACAGGGTGGAGACAGACACCACATTCAGGTGAGTCCCTAAGCACAGGGTGGAGACAGACACCACAGTCAGGGGAGTCACTGACCACAGGGTGGAGACAGACACCACAGTCAGGGGAGTCACTGAGCACAGGGTGGAGACAGACACCACAGTCAGGGGAGTCTCTGAGCACAGCGATGAGACAGACACCACAGTCAGGGGAGTCTCTGAGCACAGGGTGGAGACAGACACCACAGTCAGGGGAGTCACTGAGCACAGGATGGACACAGACACCAGTCAGATGAGCCACTGAGCCCAGGGTTGGAGACAGACACCACAGTCAGGTGAGTCACTGAGCACAGGATGGAGACAGACACCACAGTCAGGGGAGTCACTGAGCACAGGGCGGAGACAGACCGCACAGTCAGGGGAGTCACTGAGTACAGGGTGGAGACAGACACCACAGTCAAGGGAGTCACTGAGCACAGGGCGGAGACAGACACCACAGTCAGGGGAGTCACTGAGCAAAGGATGGAGACAGACACCACAGTCAGGGGAGTCACTGAGCACTGGGCGGAGACAGACACCACAGTCAGGTGAGTCTCTGAGCACAGGGTGGAGACAGACACCACAGTCAGGGGAGTCACTGAGCACAGGGTGGAGACAGACACCACAGTCAGGTGAGTCTCTGAGCACAGGGTGGAGACAGACACCACAGTCAGGTGAGTCACTGAGCACAGGGTGGAGACAGACACCACAGTCAGGTGTGTCACTGAGCACAGGGTGGAGACAGACACCACAGTCAGGTGAGTCACTGAGCTCAGGGTGGAGACAAACACCACAGTCAGGTGAGTCACTGAGCACAGGGTGGAGACAGACACCACAGTCAGGTGAGTCACTGAGCACAGGGTGGAGACAGACACATCAGTCAGGTGAGTCACTGAGTGCAGGGTTGGAGACGGACACCACAGTCAGGTGAGTCACTGAGCGCAGGGTTGGAGACAGACACCACAGTCAGGTGAGTCTCTGAGCACAGGGTGGAGACAGACACCAGAGTCAGGGGAGTCACTGAGCACAGGGTGGAGACAGACACCACAGTCAGGGGAGTCACTGAGCACAGGGTGGAGACAGACACCACAGTCAGGGGAGTCACTAAGCACAGGGTGGAGACAGACACCACACTCAGGTGAGTCCCTGAGCACAGGGTGGAGACAGACACCACAGTCAGGTGAGTCTCTGAGCACAGGGTGGAGACAGACACCACAGTCAGGGGAGTCACTGAGCACAGGGTGGAGACAGACACCACAGTCAGGTGAGTCACTGAGTGCAGGGTTGGAGACGGACACCACAGTCAGGTGAGTCACTGAGCGCAGGGTTGGAGACAGACACCACAGTCAGGGGAGTCACTGAGCACAGGGCGGAGACAGCCCGCACAGTCAGGGGAGTCACTGAGTTCAGGGTGGAGACAGACACCACAGTCAAGGGAGTCACTGAGCACAGGGCGGAGACAGACACCACAGTCAGGGGAGTCACTGAGCAAAGGATGGAGACAGACACCACAGTCAGGGGAGTCACTGAGCACTGGGCGGAGACAGACACCACAGTCAGGTGAGTCTCTGAGCACAGGGTGGAGACAGACACCACAGTCAGGGGAGTCACTGAGCACAGGGTGGAGACAGACACCACAGTCAGGTGAGTCTCTGAGCACAGGGTGGAGACAGACACCACAGTCAGGTGAGTCACTGAGTACAGGGTGGAGACAGACACCACAGTCAGGTGTGTCACTGAGCACAGGGTGGAGACAGACACCACAGTCAGGTGATTCACTGAGCTCAGGGTGGAACAGACACCACAGTCAGGTGAGTCACTGAGCACAGGGTGGAGACAGACACCACAGTCAGGTGAGTCCCTGAGCACAGGGTGGAGACAGACACATCAGTCAGGTGAGTCACTGAGTGCAGGGTTGGAGACGGACACCACAGTCAGGTGAGTCACTGAGCGCAGGGTTGGAGACAGACACCACAGTCAGGTGAGTCTCTGAGCACAGGGTGGAGACAGACACCAGAGTCAGGGGAGTCACTGAGCACAGGGTGGAGACAGACACCACAGTCAGGGGAGTCACTGAGCACAGGGTGGAGACAGACACCACAGTCAGGGGATTCACTGAGCACAGGGCGGAGACAGACACCACAGTCAGGTGAGCCACTGAGCACAGGGTTGGAGACAGACACCACAATCAGGGGAGTCACTGAGCACAGGGATGAGACAGATACCACCTTTGCTGTAAAGGGGTATTTTTAGGGTTCAGGTCTAGGTTTGGATTTTGGGGTACAGGGGTATTTTTAGTGTTCAGGGGTAGGTTTGGGGTTAGGGGTACAGGGGTAATTTAGGGTTCAGGGCTAGGTTTGGGTTTTGGGGTACAGGGGTATTTTTCGGGTTCAGGGGTAAGTTTGGGTTTTGGGGTACAGGGGTATTGCTAGAGTTCAGGGCTCGGTTTGGGTTTTGGGGTACAGGGGTATTTTTAGGGTTCAGGGGTAAGTTTCGGTTTTGGGGTACAGGGGTATTTTTAGGGTTCAGGGGTAGGTTTGGGGTTAGGGGTACAGGGGTAATTTAGGGTTCGGGGCTAGGTTTGGGTTTTGGGGTACAGGGGTATTTTTAGGGTTCAGGGGTAGGTTTGGGGTTAGGGGTACAGGGGTAATTTAGGGTTCAGGGCTAGGTTTGGGTTTTGGGGTACAGGGGTATTTTTTGGGTTTAGGGCGAGGTTTGGGTTTTGGGGTACAGGGGTATTTTTAGGGTTCAGGGCTAAGTTTGAGCATTTTGCACTGCTACTGCAGTCTGCTGTGGCGGGCCTGCTGTTATCTGTTTGCTTGAGTTACTCAGGGTGGCACAACCCGTGCTTCAAGCCCTGTGTACCCTTGATACTAGTTTTCTAGGGCTTATGGGGGATTTAAAGTGCATGCACGTTGGGAGTACCAGCTTGCTACATTGTGTTTTAGGGAGAGAACACTGGCACTGTGGCATGGATAGCAGAGACACCAGTGAAACAGTGGGTGAAGCACCCTACTAGTGGAGACATGTAAATCTCTGATGGACCCCAAGGCGAGGGGCAAGTATACCCCGCTGCTGGTGGTATGTATAGTCTTTGCAGCTGTTGTCCTATTCCCAAATACGGTTTTTGCTGTTACATGTGCTGATAGCCTTCATACACCAGTGCGCTGTTTGCCTTGGAAAGCGAGGGGGGTGACTATATGCTACGTTATAATAATGTAACTATATGTAAACCACTAACTAAAGGCTCTGAGTGACAGTTACAGCGCTATAGCCCCATATCTTTACCAAAGGAGACCTAGATGGACCTCTTTCCTATGTACTGAGATATCAAATACCACATGGACTATTAGGCGTAATCAGATGCACCACTAGGTAGCATATACAAACCCAGAACTGCAAACTAGCATATGCACATACGAGGGTGCACTCAAGATATCGCTACTGATTTTGGTGCTATTATTGTGTTGAACTAAAGATGCAATGTATTTTTGTAATACCCTACCACATGCACTTGATGGACGGAGAAGCGTGACCTCAGCGGTTCCCCCCATGTGGGAGTTCCCCAACACAGTCTTAGTTATGTTGGAAGTGGTGTTAGGGGTATGTCTTTGGCGTGATTGGGACGTCAAAGTGGGAGGCGGGAGGGAAGGGCGGGTTTGGGATTGTTTTTGCAGACTACTTATGCTACAACAGGTTGTGCTCATCCAGGCAGCTGCTATTCATTATTGTCCTGTCAGTTCATTCCAAAAAGCAACCAGTACGCCAATCATATGTGGTAGACACAACTAAACTACATGGATAGCTCGTACCAGCAGTTATAGACTACAACCGGCACATCTCACCCTCATAACATGGAATGTCAGAGGGCTAAATAACCCCAAAAAGATACGCCAGGTACTGGCTTATTTAGATAGGTTGCAGGCCGGTATTGCCTTCCTGCAGAAATCACATTTAGACCCTACGCATAAATGTACAATAGGGAGAAGGTGGGCGGAAACAGTACTGAGCTCTGCGTATTCCTCATATTCAAGAGGCATGATGATTTTGGTGAAGAAAGGGACGCAGTTTCACATAGATAACACAGTAACAAATAAATTGGGTCGATATGTTGTTATAACGGGACATACCAGAGGGCAGCAAATTGATCTAATAAATTCATACGTCCCAAATGTGGACGACCCTGAATTTTATCGCACGATCTGGCATCTGATAACTGACCTACCTGAAATGGTCTTGATATGGGGTGGTTATCTGAAAATCACCCTGAATGAGCAATTGGACAGATCGTGCCCCTCCAGGGAACCACATAAGCGGGCAGTAAGTGTAGTAAGGAATATTATGACAGAAGCTAAACTGTGGCTATCTGGAGATCACGGCATCCCTATTTTCAAGAAGCCACACATACATCTGTAATCCAAAATAGCTGGTCACGTATTGATTATTGGCTTGGGACCGAGGAGGTAGTCTCTTGGACACGGAGCATAAAGCATCTGCCTAAATCCCCATCCGACCATAACCCAGTGCTCTTGACTGTAGTAATCCCCCATTACACACCTCCACGATACATGTGGCGTTTTAATGCAACAGCACTGCTGGATTCCACATACACCGACACTATTGGGCAAGCCATTACAGACTATTTTACACTTAATCAAGCCTCCACTGATGATCGTAGTTTACTGTGGGAAGCCTTCAAGGCCACCATATGGGGTGTTTGTATTAGTACCAATGCTGGGATATTAAGAGACATTCGCACCCAACTCGCTAAACGAGAGGCCACGTTAAGCGCTTTAGAACATGAATACGATCGCACGAGAAACACGACTATACTAGGAGAAATCAGAAAGGTTATGTCGGAGTATCAGGAGTTTGCAGACGATGAACTTAAATACCTAACAAAACGACAACACGCACGCACGTATGGTGAGGGGGGATGGCCAGGGCGTGTATTAGCACATAAAATCTGCTCAGGCTATATGCCTCAAGAAGTCCTTTCTATAAAGGACGAGAGTGGTACATCCCATTATGAAACACAGACCATACTGCGCTCATTTATGGAAATGTATGGCGATTTATACCCATCACAAGGCACTGCTACACAGTCTGAGATTCTATCTTACCTAGAGGATGTGGAGATAGCCTGGCACTCGGATGCGCAGAGAGAATACCTCTCGCAACCAGTGACAGTGGAGGAGGTCACGGAGGTGGTCAAATCGATCCCAAATGGTAAAGCGCCTGGCCCGGACGGCTTTACCAGCGAGTTTTATAAAGCATTTATTGAGCAACTGGCGCCTCATCTGGTGGAAATGTATGGGGACGCCCATGATAAACAGACTCTGCCACCTACACTAAGAGAAGCCATGCTTATTGCCTTATTAAAACCCAATACGGTCCCTGAACAGTGTGAATCCAACAGATCACTGTCCTTAATAAATATTGATATTTGATATTTATGGAATTTTGTAAAGCGCGGCTATCGCTCCGGGAGGAGCATCTTGGCGCTGAGCATGCAGAAGATAGTGGGAACGAGGAAGTAAAGTAGATCATATAGCTGCTAGGACTGAAGTATCAGATTGCTGGAACACCCAGGTTTTCAGAAGTTTCCTGAAATGAGGTTCAGTTTCAGCTTGCCTGAGATTAACAGGTAGGCTGTTCCAGGCTCTGGCAGCCAGGAAGGAAAAGGTTTTTCCCCCCTTGGTTTTTAACTTAAATCTTGGAATTATAACAAGATTGGTTCCTGAGGATCTTAAACAGCGTGAGGGATTGTAGTAAGTGAAACGCTTGGAGAAGTAGAGGGGACCTGTTTTCCTGGTAGCTTTGTATACAGTCAGTAAAAGTTTGAACAAGATTCTTTTGTGGAGTGGTAGCCAATGGAGGACATTGAGGGCTGCTGAGGCAGAGGACCTTCTGGGAAGTTTAAGCACAAGTCTGGCAGCGGCGTGTTGGATGCTTTGAAGTTTTCTAAGGGTGGACTTCTTCACTCCTGCCATCAATCCATTACAATAATCAAGTCGGGAGAGAATTAAAGCAACCACGACTGATTTTCTGGCTGTAATGGGGAGGAAGTCGAAGAATTTCTTCAATGATCTGATAAGACTAAAACAGCATCCAGCAGTGATGCGAACATGATCATCAAAAGAAAGGGATGTATCAAATTGAATGCCAAGGTTGCGTGCCGAAGATACAGCGCTCGGAGGGGCTTCTGAATTTTTAGGCCACCAATCTTTTGGGCAGAAGGATACGTCTTTTCCTAGAGGTATTATTTCGGTCTTTGCGCTGTTGCATCTGAGATGATTTTTATTCAGCCATAAAAAGACCTCTGAGAGGCAATTCTGGAATCTAAGTTCAGCATCAGGACATTTCCTATCAATAGTGACGACCAATTGAGTGTCGTCAGCGTACGATGTGGCGAGGATTCCATGAGATTCGATCACTGCAAGGAGGGGGGCCATGTAGATATTAAAAAAAAGAGGACTGAGTATGGACCCCTGGGGAACTCCTGATGTGATGGATCTCTCGCTGGATTTAAAGGGGCCTAGTGCAATCGTTTGTGATCTGTTGGATAAGAACGAAACTAACCATGCCAGCACAGTGTCTGCCACGCCAATCTCCCGCATTCTATTGATAAGAATGGCGTGCGAGATGGTGTCGAACGCGGCTGTTAGGTCAAGCAGGATGAGTACAACCTGTCTCCCCTCATCCTGCAAGAACTTAATAGAGTCTGATAATTCTATCAAGGCAGTCTCGGTAGAGTGGCCAGGGCGGAAGCCTGACTGTTGTGGGTGCAGAACCTGGTTGTTTTCTACATGGGTTTTTAACTCCCCGTACACTAATTGCTCAGCAATTTTACCTAAGGCGGGTAATAACGAGATCGGACGCATATTAGTGAGATCAGTGGGGGATTTGTTCTGCTTCTTCATTAAGGGTTTTACAATGGCCTTTTTCCAGTCATCAGGTACAATGCCTGAAGTGAAAGATTCATTAATGATGGCATTAATTATGGGGTTTACAGCTTCAATAAGATGAGGAAGAATACTAGGGGGGCATGAGTCTGTAGGAGCTCCGGATTTACAGGCAAGAATTGCCTTCTGGGTTTGTTGAAGCGAAATTTGTGGAAAATTGGCCAGGGTGGATACATTTGTGCCAGCTTCATGGGTAGTAATTGTGGGTTGGGGGAAATCCTTCTGAATATTGGTGATTTTATCTGTGAAAAAGTCAGCAATTTGATTGCATAAAGTTTGGGATGGGGGAATTTCGGGTACTAGGGCTTTAGGATGGGTAAAGGACTTAACAATGGAAAAGATGGTTTGCTGTTTTTGTTGGGCATCCTCTATGGCTTTAGTGAAGTATTCTTTTTTAGCAGCTTTGATGTTGGAGAGATATAATTTCCTCTGCTGTATGTAAAGTAGTCTAGAGGCTTCATCATATGTTTTTCTCCATTTCCTTTCTTGGATTCTGCAAAGGAGATGGTCTTCCGTGAGAGACTGGGTGTACCAAGGAGCATTGGGCTTTCTTTGGCGGCGGTCTGGATGATGGGCGTTTGGACCCAAGTTGTCGGAGACAATTTGGTCAATCCAGATATGGAAATTACGAGAGTCGGACGTTACATCTCCGACTGATACTAAAATACATCTCCGACTGATACTAAAATACTGGCCAAGCTTCTTGCAAAATGGCTGCAACCATTAATGCCCAACCTGGTCCTCCCAGACCAGTCAGGGTTTATACCTTTCCCCCACTCTTCCTGCAATGGATTTGAATACTTTACACGGCGCCAACAGCACCAATAAGGGTTAATGGGTACGTGTCAGATGCTATAACAATTGCAAGGGGCACACGCCAAGGATGCCCCTTGTCCCCCTTACTATTTGCGATAGCTTTAGAACCACTGGCGTGCAAAATACGACAGGGTCATGAATCTTCTGCTCTTAAATTTCTGCAGAGGCCACTAAATATTTCACTTTATGCAGATGACATGGTGTTGTATATACGTGATCCAGCTATTAACCTATCCCCTCTACTAAGAGGGGATAGGTTAATTTGATACTGGGGGTCTGGATCCTTAATCACTCAGTGGAAGACGGGTCAATTGGTTTATAGCAGCAGCCCAGGCCTCTTCACCTCCCAGGCTTCTCCTCCCTTTTCTCTCCAGATGCCGGTGAGCCTGGTGCCATCTCAACCCCTCCCTGGGTCGAGACCTCCCCAGCTTTTCTCACCTCTGAGATCCAACCAGTCAATCCACATTCAACAGAGACACACAAAAATGCTTAAAGCACAAAACAGTGAATAACACAATTTAGTTGTTTTCACTGTCAGGACATAGCACACACCTCAGTATATGTCTTACCTTTTACTTACACTGCACCCTGCCACGGGGGTTACCTGAGACCTACCACAGGGGTGACCACTGTGTACACAAAAGGGAAAGAAAGTCCTGACAAGTGGCCCTTGTCAGGACAACATGCTAACTTAGCAAACTGCGCACAGGCCCTACAGTGCAGACCTGTGCTCCCTTCTCAGCGCACCTTTGCCTTACTCGCCAGCCCTGGCGCACACAGTGCACATCACTAGGGAATTTGCTAGTAAGGCAAACATACCAATCATGGGCAACCAATTACCATTACGCTTCACACGGGGAACACTTGTATTTGACACTGTTCAGCAGTGGCAAAGTACCCAAACCATCTAAAAGCAAAGGAGGTAGAGGCAAAAAGTTGGGGGTAATCACTCGAAGATATGCCAGGTATAACACTACTCAATTAATTATTGCTATGGACCAATCTGGGTCTTCAGCCATTGAGACCTTCCATCTATTTATTTCTGCAGTTTCCATCCTGTTTGTGATGCTCCAAAGTTAATATCCGACTAGCCCGAGGTGCTTTGCAATCACCACAATCAACCAATTGCTTTAGGATCCCTCAGCAAGGGTCACAGGTAATGGAGTCGGGTCAGCCATATCCGACCCTAAACTGCACCTGTGCACAGGCATATTACCATATAGGGTCGGGAACCTCAAGTCTTCATCTTGGGATGTGAGGGTTAGCGGGTCCCATTTTATTCGGGCCGTTTGTCTGCCATGATTAGTTCAGTTGGTAGTGACTGGAATGTATATAAAAAGAGTCTGGTTAGGCATATAGGAATGTTAGTGAAAAGGTAGAGAAATGTAAGCATGGTGTTCATCTTTAATAAGGCGATTTCCTAATCAGAGTGGAAATCTATTCCATTAATCTACTTTTTCAGTTAGGCGAGTAAGGGATTTACCATAGTTCCATTTCATTACCACTTCAATTGCTGAGTGGACAAGAATGCCCAGTTATTTCAATGAATCCGTGGTCCAATTAGGCAGGTATTCTTGGTGGCCTGACATCTGTTAAGGAAGCACAGTGCTTTGCTCCAGTTAATGTTCATCCCAGATATAGTACCAAATTGTGCAATTGCTCTGATAATAGGTTCAATTCTAGGTCAAGGACGAAGAGGGCAATATCGTCTGCGTACAAAGATATGACAATGCGACGCAGCCAGAAGCGGAGACCTCCCTGTGGACGGTGTTGACAGAGAATGTAGGCAATGGGTTCCATAACAGCTGCGAACAGTGGTTAGGACAAAGGGCCCCCTTGACGTGTTCCCCGTTGAATGTTTTGCTGGGAATGGCATGTAGTTAACAAGCAGAACTGCCATAAAGTGGATATATAGTACTCCAGCACTTCACAACCTGTCAACTCCTGAGGACCCTGATTGAGTCACAACTGGATGCGGGGACCCCTTAGCAATTTGTGCGATTTAAATTTCAAACATTTAAACAATAATACACAAAAAATGCACAAACAAGTACAAACTAAACAAATACTCAAATTACTAAAGATTGAATAATATATTGAAAAAATATGCAAAAATGTCAACATTTTAATGGGAAGATTGGTGCTGCATGTCAGCGACTAACTTTTCAATGTTTAGTTTTATTTCACAATGCGAAGCTCCTGTCAGGGCCGGACTGGGAACCCAAAGTAGCCCTGGTAAATGTTGTCAGACCAGCCCGGTACGGGGCACAGCGACTGCAGCGAGCAAACCTGACCACTACAAAGGGGGGCTTTGAGGCATTCACCCCCCAAGACAAATTGGGAAGAAATGGTGCATTCTACAACACATTTGTCTTTATATACTCAATTGTATTAGCTGTTAAAGCATAGTAAATGATGACCTTACTGTGCACGAGGATACAACAATCTTTGTTCGGCTCTTCAAAGTAAAGTAGTGTACCGAAAATGTCACATAAGGCAAAGGGGACTACAAGGTGTAGTATTGACGTCATCATATTGGTAGGCATTTTTAATGAGTGCTTGGACTGGAGAAGCACAAACGCAGGATTCAGAACATAACACAGTGGTTAGCGTTGATCTTTATTATAATTTATTTCTACCCAAATAAACCTTTTTTAGAAGCATCAGGAAAATAAAAGACTGGGAAACAACATAATTTTCTAACTTGTGCCATGCAGTTTGCCTGCCGCTCTCGGATGGCAGTTCGTGGCTTACTCTGATACATTACGATTGTAACTTATGAAGGGCTCAGTAACAAAAGAGTCTGTGACAAAAGCAATAACCCACTGAGCTATGCACATAAAATACTGTTCTTTGATATGCATGGTACACATTCTTTGCAGCAGGCATATTAACCATTTGTGCTACCTTAGATGAGTCAAAACTCCCATCTCTCTCCAGCAGGAGCATTGGTCAGAGTTATTGTGATACTTTTACACTTTTATTGTTGCCCGAAATCTGCTGGATAGACAAGAAACTTTCCAGTGCTTTTAACACTGCTGCACAAATGAAATAACAAATATGACAACACTCGTGTATTTCTGTCGAGAGGCTCCGGCTGGAGAAGTGCCTTCCTGCTGACCCAGGCCTTAAGCTGCCCGAACACTGTTCAGCCTGAAACAACAAGAGTCACAGCGCTGCTGCTTGCTGGCGACGCATGGCCAGAAGTGCAGCGGGAACAACAGCATCAAAATAAACTCTGGACTGAAACACACACTCACTTACACACAAGGGGACACCAGCACTGCTGTGTGAGTGTAACCCAGAGCCATATAATAAAATATGGCTGCTCGGAGGACATGGCCAAGCACCTAACATGGTGGTCGTGTTCTGAAAACACTCCGCTCCTTATCCCCCGGTCATCCTGGCAATCCGAAGGTAGAGCAATTGGAAACTTACAATGTTGCCCAGGAGTGTGTGGGGGACCCGCGCTGATCCGAGTGAGGGGTCTCTCGCTGCTGGAGACGCTGTGGGTACGGAGCCCTGACTGGCAGCCTGCAGCACGTGAGGTGAGCATGAAGGGCTGAGCAGCGAGGCCCCCTGGGTGGAGGAAAGTCAGCGCGACACTGGTGGAGATGAGACTGCCCGGCTGCAGTGGCGCGCCTGTCTTTGTCGCCGTGCCCGCAGGAGAGACGGGTGCAGCAGTATAGACAGAACAGTCTGTGGCCCTCGCAGGACCGAGGAGAGGAACAACGCCCGCCTTAAAAGCTGTGGGGGGGGTGAGATCCCTCGAGGCTATCGGTGGGGTGTCCCTCAGTGGATCCGGTGGACCCTGAGGAGCTTGGTGAATCCTGCTCGGGGGCACCTGTCGGACAGTCTGTGTCACCCAGCTGGGGGCCACCTGAGCACCCGGTGGGATTTGAGGCAGTGTAGACTGGTGTATTTCCAATATCAACTTCTACTTTGGGTATGACCAGTGCTTAATTTGTAAAATATGAAGTGCAGGTGCTCACAGTCTTTAACGAGGCCACACCCACTTCCACAGCTCTGCCCACTCCCTCCAGTGGCCTCACCCACTTCCGTTTATTGGCTCCACCCACATCCACAATCCTCAACACATCAGAGTCACTTCCTCCCTTATGAGTTCCGTGAGAAGATGAAGGGCTAGCTCTTCACAAAAGCAACTCAGGCACCTCATACCTACACACTTGCCCAAATCCCTGGATACCCTCCTGGGTGATTAGTGCGCTATACCAATCAATATAACATAATATAACATGTTAGAAGCCTATGACAAAAACGTAAAAGAGAACTCAAATTAGATAAAGGTCATTTGAGGCGGCTTTGCAAACAAAAGAAAATGTGCTTGCACTGGGCTGTTTAAAAGAAAGAGAAGAATGAAAGAAGGAATACAGTAAAGAAGGCAGTAACAAATGCAGGAGCACTGGAGTAAGGAAATAAATAAGTAATGGATGAAAAAAAGAGGAAACAAGAAAAGAATGTGAAAAGAAGAAATTAAGGGATAAAGGGAGAAACACACCGTGTATGTTTGTAAAGCACATATTCACTAGAGGGGGCCTTGACATCAAATTAAAAATGTTGTTATCCAGCTCAATTGCACTAATTTTATCTAAAGATGAAAGACTGAGTAGCCACACCAAGATTTCAATTTATGACCCTGAGCTAGAACACAGATTCCTGGAGTAGATATAAACATATGTGCAAGAAGGAAAAAATTAAAAGGGAGAGTGAGGGAGGAGGAGAGGTCTAAAGGCAAAGATAGATGCAGTAGACAATGTGAAGAGAAATGTGGAAAGCTGAGGTTGGGATTGCAAGATTTGAGTGGAACGTGATGAGAAGGAGAAGTGAAAAGAGGAGAAAGGCAAGGGAAGAAAAGCGGACAGTGGGGAGCATGTGAAAGCAGAGAGGAAGGGAAAGAAGGAAAGGTGAACAATGAAAAGCATTTAATGAGGGGAGGTGGCGATTAAAAGAAAACGCAGATGTAGGGCAGAAAGTGAAGTGCGATTGGAGAGATGTGAAGGAGTGACGTGTGAAGGGGAGGAAGAAAAGCAGATACTGAGAAAGAGCAAGCAAAAAGTACACCTCTGCTTTATTAAATATACAGTCATTAATTATGTAAAGTTGAGAGGTGATAGAAGTATATAATTCTTGGCCTGTCTCATCAATGCACAGCAGTGTTGCCCAAGACACATAATAGCGTTTCTTTAACTGTGTTAAGTTTTATGCCACAAAAAGATGGTTTGTTATGTCACAATAGGTATTCCTGATAAAACATAATAAAGTGTCAGTTATACTATTGGGATTACGCCTTGAGGAAGAACAACACTCTCATGCTTCAAACAAATAGTTCTATTACATGATCAGACTATAAGTCGCAAAATCCCACTGCCACCAATTTTCAAATGAAGTCAGACCTTCAACTCCATTCAGACAGGCTTCCATACATACTTTTTAACTAATAAAGCACAAAATTCAACAGAGTCTGCCACCTGTGCTAAATGTTAGGATTGTAATTTATGATCAGTGAGTAACAAAAGGACGTCTGTGACAGAAAACAGAAACCCACTGAGCTATCCACATAATATAGTTCTGTCATCAGCATGGTACATGTTCTCATTACCCCTCTGTGCTACAGTCAAAACTTCAACTAGACAAAACTCCGATCTCTCTCCAACAGGGACATAAGGCTGTAAGTATGCAGCAGGGGTTTACGAGACATGGGTCTTTGGAGGTGAAGAGAAGGTGCAGGGTGATAGATCCCAGCAGGCTTGTGGGGGCGGGGGGAGGTACAGAGCGCCCAACACATCCTATCCCCTCTGATAGCATGTTTTAAGTCAATGATATTTTTCTCCAGGCCAAAGCTGAAAAATTCCCTGTGTATCCTCTCTCTGGTTAAGGGGTAATTGGGAAAGCCTCCTGGTTTGAGTGGCCAAGACTGGGAAGGGCTTTGCGGTCTCACGTGCAAACTCAAAATATTGATACTCAGGGCCCAGTGCATGCTTCAATACAAAGCAATGGTGGAGAGGGGTGCTCGGAGAGTGAGGGAGCCAAGAGGTACTGTAACAGAAGTGAGTAAGTGTTGTTGCAAGGAGGGGCATTGTGATACAGAGGAGAAGGGGACTGTAAGCAGAGGGACACCGAAATACAGGTGAGAAAGGCACTGTGGCGAGAGGGGCACTGTCGGAGGTAGTGGTGGGGCACAGTCACAGCGGCAGGGATGGGAGGTGTTCTTCATGGTGCTTGTGGCTGCAACGGTGCCCATTGCAGAATGGAGAGGACGGGTGTGATAGAGAAGAGATGGTACTGGGACAGGTAGGAGGGTGATACTAATACACTGACTGGCAGGAAGAAATGTTTTCACTTTCCGACCACCCTCAGCTGCTTCACGTATTTTGTCATTATGCTGCAAGGCCTTGTCTGGGCCCCTGAGGCAGGCAGCTACTGGGCAGTTTCCTGCGGCTGCCACTGTGCAGGAATTTATCGATGGTGTCCCACGGACAAGCACTATTCTGTCACCTGTAGGATAACAGTTGTACATAAAATAACACACACACAACTCACCTAACCTTGCAGCTTTGGCTACACAGGAAAGCGCAGACTGCTGGGTAGCGCAGCTGAAATTATGCTCCAAGTTCATCATTCGTGCAGTTTATACTCGCATGACACAACACACCTGCCCTTCCCCCACCCTGAAGACCAGGCACTGGTGCGT
Organism: Lissotriton vulgaris; assembly: GCF_964263255.1. Classification (NCBI taxonomy): domain Eukaryota; kingdom Metazoa; phylum Chordata; class Amphibia; order Caudata; family Salamandridae; genus Lissotriton; species Lissotriton vulgaris. The sequence goes on along the minus strand of NC_141696.1, from coordinate 1,549,608,218 downwards.
GCCAAAGCAAGCACACTAGCAGCATGCACCAAATCTGAATGTACAGCTGCACAAGCCTGGCTCGAGGCTGGGGCTGTTTAATGGCCTGTGCACAGTGCTGGCTGTGCATGGGAGAAAAATTAATAGACCCAGCCCTGAGAAATAGGTGCCGGTGCTCAGCACCTGAAAGCATCTGCACAAATTAAGCACTGATTTGAGGCGAGCTGGAGCCGACTGGGTGTGCCGCGGTGCCGGCGGAGAGGATCGGAGCTGCCCTGGTGCCTCGCTCAGGACTGCGGCCGGTCTGGTGAGTGGAGTTGGAGCGGGGCCTCCCCCCTTCCCTCTCCTGCAACGAGACTTGGTGGGGTGGGTGCAGCTGGGCCCAGTGACAAGGCCGTTGCACCCACATCAGCCCAGAACAGTCCCTGCGACTGGCTGCTTTCCACGAGTGGCCAGGCCAGGCCAGCTAGTCCCCCCCTGGTGTTAAAGGGCACGGCAGTAGGCGAAATCCTGGCCAACGCAGTGAGGGGAACAGTGCAGAGGCCAGTTTGGGCCCATGCTGACCCTGGCCTTGTGTGACCACACAGGGTTCCTTGCCTGCAGCGGGGGCGACTAGCTGAGATGGGGGAGCAAGGGGCCGATCAGGGCAAGTCCCTCCTTGCTGGATCCTTCCTGTACTGGTCTAATGGGACCGCAGCAGTGTTCGAAATTGAAAGGGATGGACCCTGCTTCTGTGTGCTTCCTGAACAGCGACGTCTCTTTCATCATCTGGCTAGCCTCTGTGGTGGTGCACTACTCAGAAGAGTTGGGGGAGCAGTGGAGAAGCTTCGGAGTCCACGGATGGAAGTCACTTACATTCCACCCCATATGCCGAGCGCTTAGCAGATAGTCATGGGACGCCTTCTTTCCAACAGCCGCCAAGATGCCCTGCCCAGGGCCTGACCGAAGGGGCTCCCAAAGCTTCTGGAGCATACATCGGGCCAAGCCAGTCGGACATCCCAACCAAGTTAGACTCGATGCTGGTGGAATATTTGGGTTGGACGCACTCCGATCACAATCCACAAATATTGCACTTGGAGTGGGAGGCCGAGGCACGCCTGGTTCCAGCTTGGCATCTACAGACGGCAGCACTGGAGGACCCGGAGTTCCGGAGCGCTCTGGAGTCTGCTTTGATTGGATACTTTGATCTTAAAGCAGACTCTGTGGACTCGGTATTGACGGAATGGGAGTTATTTAAAGTGGTGACATTGAGGCGGTTGGAAGCGCACATGTGGAGTATCCATAAACAACTTGACACATCCTTATCCGCCATTGATCGTCAATTACTCCGGTTGGAAGCGCAAGCTATCGATCAGCCTGATAGGCAAAAGCAACTTGATGACGCCCATGCTGAGCGGGAAGCGCTATTAGAAAAACTGCGATGTCATAATTTCATGGCGCATTCGGATCGGTCTCACGCTACAGCAGATAGGGGGGGCATGCTGCTGGCTTACCTAATCAGACAAGAACACCCTCAACACCCCATGCAGCGCCTAGTGGACGCACTGGGCCTTCGGAACTGTACACAGAGAGACATTCATGCAGACATTTCAGCGCACTACACCGGGTTTTATTCGGCTCAGCTGACTGGGAATGGCCCTCACATTGAGTCATTCCTCTCCACTGTGGAACTGCCAACACCAACGCTTGACCACTTGCTCACTCTGGGCCCACCCCCTGACAGTAGACAAAATTCGGGAAGCAGTGCAGTCCCTGGCATCTGAAAAGACGCCGGGACCCGATGGGCTTCCCACTGAATCTTTTAAAACTACGCAGAGACTCTGGTGCCTCGTCTGCACTCCTTGTATGCCTCGGCAAATAATGACCAGGCTTTACAACCCTCGATGTGCGCAGCTAACGTGGTTTCCCTTTTGAAGCCGGGAAAGATCCAACCTCCCCCAGATCACATAGACCGTTAGCAATACTAAACGTCGACTATTAAAGTTTGGCCAAAGTTTTAGCTAACCGCCTGGTGTGCCTTGTTCCGCCTTGGTCCACCCTGATCAGAACGGGTTCGTCCCTCAACGAAACACGGCTCTAAACATTCGCTGGTACTTTCGGGTAGTCGAGTACGCCCCCTCAAATGGCCTCGAATGGGTTGCCTGGTGTTAGACCTTGAGAAGGCATTTGATTCGCTTGACTGGAATTTCCTTTTCGCCTCCCTTCTAAAAATGGTAGCTCTCCCTCCTATCCTCTACTATTTCACTATCCTACCTATTATCATTTCCCTGCTCTTTTTTGCAAATGGGAAGAGATAATAAGGGACTTTATATGGGGTACGTCCAGGCGCAGAGTATCTATGGGGAAACTTTATTTATTCACAGACCAGGGAGGGGTAGCGGTGCCCAACTTTTAACACTATTACTTGGCCTCCCAGCTCCAGTGGATTGCCTGATGGCTATCATCCCAGTATCTGGCAGACACAGCCTTACTGCAACCTCCAATCCTGTACCAAACATTATTACAAATCTTTCACCCATGCACAAAGTCTAGGCCCATAGATGTGCTTCTACCCACTATAGCTTTCAAGTTTTTTCGTAGGAACCTCTTCCTCACCAGGGCTCTCATACCAGATGCCCCCACCATCCCATTATTGGGTACAAGGTGACAAACACCACAGCAACTAAATTGCGTCTCTGGGACACAGAAGGTATTCAGGAACTGGGAATCATTCCTTACTAGGAACTCATGTTGGAGGAGAACATGTACCCGGGGCAGTTCTTATTACATCGGGCGATTATAGCCTCGCTGGCTTCTAGGTGGTGTAGTGTCACTCAGGAACTGCCCATGTGGCATGATACAGTACCTACATGTGATGGAAAATGGGGGGCACTTGGCTTGTTGGTTTGCATCCTCACTCCTCCAGCACATAGAACTCAACTTCACCCCCCTGAAGTAACATTGGGAGGAGGCTCTGGGAAAAGTATTTATAGACAGGGAATGGTTTGTTGTTCGGTGTGGACCGATATCGATTCCATGCAATCAGCGCTTTAAACAAATCCAATTTTTTATATTGCACTGGGCATACCTTGTCCCAGCCCAAATCAATACGTGTTTTGCCAGATCAGATGTGGATTGCCCTAGGTGCTGCTTAGTGAATGCAAAAACAACATTTGATGGACAGAATGCAGAACAATGTCATACATTCACCCCAGTACAGAGATCTGGGCCTAAATCCATAGTTTTTTGCACTCCACACCACCCCAGTTCAGACATGGCCATATGTAAATCAGCCTTGACCCTGTGCCTCATGGGAACAGTCCAGCCCAAACTGCCAAGCCATGTCTTTCCTGGACCGGAATCAAGCATCCTAGGACCGGTTTCTGGCTATCAGCCGCCTTCAGCCAGGATAGCTTGACTCCAGTGGTGTGGAGAGCATGGGACTCACGTCTGAGCATACCCATCCCACTCGGGGTGACAAATGCAAAAACAACAGTTGATGGACAAAATGCAGAACAATGTCATACATTCACCCCAGTACAGAGATCTGGGCCTAAATCCATCGTTTTTGTCAATCAATCAATCAATCAATCAGAACAATTTGTAAAGCGTGCTACTCACCCAGAAGGGTCTCAAGGCGCTGGGGGGGAGGGGTCCGTTACTGCTCAAAAAGCGAGGTCTTGAGTTGCTTCCTGACGGAGAGATGGTCCTGGGTCAGCCGTAGGTGGATGGGGAGGGAGTTCCATGTCTTGGCCGCCAGGTAGGAGAAGGATCTTCCTCCGGCGGTGGCTCTGCGGATGCGTGGTACGGTGGCGAGGGCGAGGCTGGTCGATCGCAGCTGGCCGGTGGGCGTGTAGAAAGTGAGGCGGTTGTTGAGGTACTTGGGGCCCAGGTCGTGGAGAGCTTTGTGTGCGTGGGTGAGGAGTCTGAACGTGATCCTCTTGCTGACGGGGAGTCAGTGCAGGTCTCTCAGGTGGGCGGAGATGTGGTTGTGGCGGGGGATGTCCAGGACGAGTCGTGCGGAGGCGTTCTGAATGCGTTGACGTCTTTTCTGTATTTTGGCAGTGGTTCCCGCGTAGAGGGTGTTCCCGTAGTCTATTCGGCTGGTGAGGAGTGCCTGGGTGACCGTCTTCCTGGTTTCGGTGGAGATCCATCGGAAGATCTTTCATAGCATGCGCACGGTGTTGAAACAGGATGACGAGACGGCGTCGACTTTTCTGGTCATTGAGAGGGCGGAGTCCAGGATGAAGCCCAGGTTTCGTGCGTGGTCCGTTGGCTTGGGGGTGGTGCCCAGGGCAGGGGGCCACCAGGAGTCGTCCCAGGCGGAGGGGGATGATCCCAGGATGAGGACTTCCGTTTTGTCTGAGTTCAACTTCAGGCGGCTGTTCTTCATCCATTCGGTGACGTCCTTCATTCCCTCGTGTAGGCTGGCTCTGGCGTTGGCCGGGTCGTTGGTGAGGGAGAGGATCAGCTGGGTGTCGTCGGCGTATGAGATGATGTTCAGGTTGTGTTGGTGTGCGATGGCTGCGAGGGGGCTCATGTAGACGTTGAAGAGGGTGGGGCTGAGCAAGGATCCTTGAGGTACGCCGCAGATGACTTCGGTGGTCGCGGATCAGAACGGTGGGAGGCGGACTCTCTGGGTTCTTCCGGCGAGGAACGAGGTGATCCACTCCAGTGCTTTCCCTTGGATTCCGATGTTGCTGAGGCGCTGTATTAGAGTGCGGTGGCAGGCGGTGTCAAATGCTGCAGAGAGGTCCAGGAGGATGAGGGCAGCTGTTTCCCCGTTGTCAAGCAGGGATCTGATGCCATCGGTAGCTGCAATGAGGGCGGTCTCAGTGCTGTGGTTGGCTCGGAAACCGGACTGTGAGGGGTCGAGGGATCCGTTCGTCTCGAGGAAGGCGGTGAGCTGTATGTTGACGGTCTTCTCAATGACTTTGGCAGGAAAAGGGAGGAGCAAGATGGGGCGGAAGTTCTTGAGGTCGGTGGGGTCCGCTGTCAGTTTCTTCAGGAGGGCGCTGAGCTCGGCATGCTTCTAGCTCTCCGGGAAGGTGGCGGTTGTGAGAAGTTGGCCCGATATGCAACGTTCGCTATTCTAGCGACCGCTATGTATCGTTCCAACGACCCTTATGGTGTTTGGTTGTAAGTCAACCTATAGACCAGCTATCCTAGTAGCGTGGATACGAGCAGTCTAAGGCTAAAGACTCGAGAGGGCGTGTTAAGCCAGCTGTTATACCACATATACCCCTTGAACACCAAGTGAAAGGACACCACACAAGTGTTATGAAAATAAACAGGATATTTATTAAGATTCACAACAGCCCTGTACTCTTTATGAGGACAGGGTACTAAGCACAAACCAAATCTCTTAGGAAAATACTTCAAGTGCACAATTAAAACAAGTGTCCGAGGACACGGAAAGTTTAAGGTCTCGGGCGGACCCGATAAGGCAAGTCGGAAGCGAGGGACTCGGGACCCTAGAGTAAAGAGGCTATGCAGGCACCGAAATGCCGAGTTACCTAGCCACGAGGGCTGCGGCTGCACAAGTCTTACAGGCGTCGGGGTCTTCGCTGACGAGCCAGGAGCCGGAAGAAAAGGAGTTGCTGGCCGGCGACCAGTGATGAATAGTTTGTAGAGATCCAAGCCTGGATCAGAGATTGATGATACCTGAAAGCAGAGGGGACCAAGTTCGTACTACTAGCCAGTAGTCAGAGGGTACCAGGAGGGCACCGGTTGGCCGTCACCTCGACCAGGTGAGTGGGCGACGCTAGGCTCTGCAGTCTCACGGACCAGGAGGCGTTGTCGGCGACCACGGTGGAGGTGCGAGCTGTCCCACGAAGGATGATGCTGTCGGCGTCGCTGGGCCCAGGATGGGGCAACAAGCCTTGGCAGATCTCAGGGCCACGTGGTGGGCCTAAGATGGCGTCTTGAGTGGACCAGGAGGGTCCGGGGTGCTTCTCGCAAAGATGGAAGCAAGGGCCAGTCTGGAGCAACCAGACCAGCAGTGTTGATTGTCGGATGTCGTCACAGAAGGGCACAAGCCAGCGGCTAGTGACCAGACAACGTGCTGAGCAGCGAGCAGAAGGGCCCCACGCAGATCGTGGAGATGCTGGGAGACTGCACTTCGGTGCTGGAGCGGCTCAGGGTCGGGGCTTCTCGGACCCCAGAGCACTCACCAGAGAATTGCTTCGATGGTCGTGCTGGTTAAGAGCGTGCAGGTTCTGATGATGGCCGGTCCCTCGAGGTCTCGCCGCACCCACAGATCACAGCTGTGCTGATGACGTGGGTAGAGGTCAGAGGTGCCAGGGAAGCCGGTTCTCGTCGAGCTGGGCCGTCGGATTCCTTGAGGAAGGACTTACAGCAAACCGCAGAGTTCTTAGATGGTGCCCGCTGATGCAGGGTGACTACTCCTTAGTCACAAGGGAGAAATCTTGAGAAGAGTCTTGAATGTCCTTTCGTAGAAAGTAGTTCTTGATTCAAAGATGATCTAATTTGGAAGGGTCCCCGCTCCGGCCTTTATTCTAAAGAAAGGGGTGGGTACATGACTAGGTCCTGCCCTAAGGGTGGGACCAGGAAGGGGGGTAGTTACACCCCTCTCCCCTGCCGGACTTTCCCCAGGCCAGGGCTGGTGCCCCTGGAACTGGTTCTAACCGGCAGATGCGTAGTGAGCACCGGGGTGCCACTCCGCAGTCACCTTCTCGCAAAAGCCCTACCTACCCAGAATACACAAACCCTGTCTGGGACGGTGCGAACACCGCCCTCGACAGGAAACCCTTTGTCCAAGCTCTCCTCGCTGGAAGGACTCCTAGCAGCAGGAGGTCAGACTCGTGTCTGTGGTGGCAGCATCCATTTTGTGGAGCTGAGGCTTTAGTTAACTTTAACCGGGGTTCACAGTTACGTACATGTCGTGTCCCTCTAGAAGGGCGGAATGCTAACCTCGTCGCCAGAATTGGTGAGGGGGCAGCATCCCGATTCGTATGACACCTTACTCGACATGCCTTGATAACGCGACACCGAAGTTACCGATGTGGTACGCGTTATCATGGAACAGCCATTGGATCTTGACTCCGCAAGCTGCAACCGGGCTCGGCTCGGGCCAGAACCTAGTTCACACGAGCCCACGCACTCTGCCTTCAGGATTGTTAAGGCCTGCCATAGTAGTGACTGATAGGAACTCGGGTGTCCATTGTATGGTTAGATATAGAGCTACTATACCTAAAGCAAAGGGTGATTACACGACTTTGCCCCAGCTGTCATGCAGCCAGTTGTGTCAAATTTAGGAGGCCAGCCAGGGGTGGCATAATACATGCTGCAGCCCCTGGCGGCCCTGGGTACACCTATGCCCTGCGTTACGGGGTCTGATAAGGTGGCCCAGTACCAATTGGTAAATGCACCTAGGGTACATATCGTAATTTAGAAAGAGAACAGCCAGGCTGTGGGTCTGATTGGCAGGCCCGCAGCCAGAGAAAGTCGTAAACCAATGAAACAAAAGCAAAAAATCTGGGTGATCATAGGATTGCAGACCCTACTCTCCTACATGACCCCCCCCAAATGTCGGAACAATAAGCTAACCTTGACCAGGTGAGTCTTCTTGTTCTAAGTGGAAATATCTGGAGAGCCCATCGGCATTGCCATGATCAGTACCAGGTCTATGTTCCACTGTAAAGTCCATCCCCTGTAGGGAAATGGACCACCTAAGCAGTTTGGGGTTTTCACCCTTCATCTGATTTAGCCATAAGAGGGGCTGATGGTCGGTCTGAATCTTGAAGTGAGTGCCAAACAAGTATGGCCTCAGCTTCTTCAGGGCCCAAACCACAGCAAAGGCCTCCCTCTCAATAGCTGACCAATTCTTCTCTCTAGGGGTCAGCCTTCTGCTTATGAAAGCAATGGGCTGGTCTTGACCATCAAAATTCAGTTGAGAAAGAACAGCTCCCACACCCAACTCAGAAGCATCTGTTTGGACAATGAATGGTTTGGAGTAGTCCGGACTCTTAAGGATAGGCGCCGTGCACATGGCCTGCTTTAGGTCATCGAATGCTTTTTGACAGCTCGCTGTCCACTGAACCTTCTTTGGCATTTTCTTGCTTGTCAGTTCGTTTAATGGTGTCACGATGGAACCATAGTTCCTGACAAACTTCCGGTAGTATCCAGTCAGGCCCAAGAAAGCTCGAACCTGAGTCTGGGTGGTTGGAGGAGCCCAGTCCCTGATTGACTGTATCTTGCTCTCCAGTGGCTGAACCTGGCCTCCACCTACAAGGTGGCCCAGGTATACAACCTGTGTCTGCCCTATCTGGCACTTGGTGGCCTTGATAGTGAGGCCTGCTGCTTGCAGAGCCTCTAACGCTTTCCGCAGGTGGACCAGGTGATCCTCCCAGGTGGAGCTAAAGACAGCAATATCGTCAAGATACGCCGCACAGAAGTCATCCAGCCCAGTAAGGACTTGATTCACCAACCTTTGGAAGGTGGCAGGTGCATTTTTCAGACCAAAGGGCATCACCACGAACTGATAATGCCCACCAGGGGTTGAAAATGCGGTTTTAGGCTTGGCGTCCTCAGCTAACCTGATTTGCCAATACCCAGCTGTCAGGTCAAACGTACTTAAGTAGTTGGCCGAAGCCAATCTATCGATAAGCTCGTCTGCCCTTGGTATTGGGTGGGCGTCAGTCTTAGTGACTGCATTGAGACCCCTGTAGTCTACGCAGAACCTCATCTCTCTCTTACCGCCCTGGGTGTGAGGTTTCGGCACTAGAACTACGGGACTAGCCCAAGGGCTATCCGAGGGTTCAATGACTCCCAGCTCCAACATTTTCTGCACTTCACTCTTGATGCAGTCTCTAACGTGATCAGGCTGCCGGTAGATTTTACTCTTAACGGGCAAGCTGTCACCAGTGTCAACCTCATGGGTGCACCAATCGGTCTGACTGGGTGTTAGAGAAAACATATGTCTGAAAGACTGAAGAACCTGTTTACAGTCTCTCTGTTGATGTTCGGAGAGGCTGCCACAAAAGACAACACCATCTACCGATCCATCGTCAGGATTCTGAGTGAGCAGGTCGGGGAGAGGGTCACTCTCCTCCTCCTGTCCCTCATCTAGGGCCATGAGCAAACTCATGTCCTTCCTGTCGACATATGCCTTGAGCCTGTTGACATGAAGCACCCTGTGGGGGCTCCGGGGAGTTCCCAGGTCGACCAGGTAGGTGACCTCTCCCTTTTTCTCCAGGATGGTGTAGGGCCCGGACCATTTGTCCTTGAGTGCTGCTGGGGCCACTGGCTCCAACACCCACACCTTCTGTCCGGGCTGGTAAACAGTCAAGACAGCCTTTTGGTCATGCCAAGCTTTTTGGAGTTCTTGGCTGGCCTTAAGGTTTTCAGATGCCTTCTCCATGTATTCAGCCATCCGCGAGCGGAGGCCAAGCACATAGTCCACTATGTTGGCTGCAGGCTTTTTGAGAGGTCTCTCCCATCCTTCCTTCACCAAACATAGGGGTCCTCTCACAGGATGCCCGTACAAAAGTTCAAAAGGGCTGTAGCCAACCCCCTTCTGTGGGACTTCTCTGTAAGCGAATAAAAGGCAGGGGATCAGGACGTCCCATCTACGCCGAAGCTTTTCAGGTAGTCCATGAATCATCCCTTTAAGGGTCCTGTTGAATCTCTCAACAAGCCCATTGCATTGTGGATGATAGGGTGTGGTGAACTTGTAGTTGACACCACATTCCTTCCACATAGCAGTTAAGTAGCTCGACATAAAGTTTGCACCTCTGTCGGAGACGACCTCCTTAGGGAAGCCCACTCTGGAGAATACTCCAACTAGGGCTCTTGCCACAACAGGTGCTGTAGTAGTCCTAAGGGGAATAGCTTCAGGATACCTGGTGGCATGATCCACTACCACCAGTATAAACTTGTGCCCTGATGCTGTTGGTGGTTCCATGGGACCGACGATGTCGATCCCCACCCGTTCAAAGGGCACCCCCACCACAGGCATTGGTATAAGGGGGGCCTTTGTCGTGCCACCTGACTTACCACTGGCTTGGCAAGTGACACAGGAGCGGCAAAACTCCTTGGTATCTTCGTTCATATGAGGCCAGTGAAAGTGTGAGACAAGCCTGTCCCACGTTTTCGTCTGGCCTAAGTGACCTGCTAAGGGAATCTCGTGGGCCAAGGTAAGTAGGAAACCACACTGAGACAAGGGTACAACCAGCCTCCTGGTCATGCCAGGCTTGGGGTCTCTTGACTCAGTGTACAGGAGTCCATCTTCCCAGTATACCTTGTGGGTACCTGTGGCGTTCCCAGCAGCCTCAGCAGCAGCCTGCTGTCTGAGGGGTTCAAGAGAAGGGCAGTCTAACTGGTCCTTCCCCAGGTCTTCCCTTGAGGGTCCCCCTGAACCCAAGAATTCAACTTGATCAAGTTCGAACTCCCTAGGCTGTTTCCCTCAATTCCTGTAGGTCAGCCTCCTCTGAGACTTGATCCACGACCTGGGGCAAGGGGGAAGGCGCAGCCTTAACCCTACCGCTCTTTTTCTTGGGAGGTGTCTGGTCCGTTGTTCCAGGATCCAGCACCTGTTCAGTGGGGCATTTCCTGACCTGTGACCTGGTCACAGCGAACACATGTGCTGGCAAGCCTAACATTTCCATGTGAGTCCGGTGCTCCACTTCTGACCATTGTGATGACTCCAAATCATTGCCCAACAAACAATCCACTGGGAGGTCTGAACTAACTACAACCTTCTTTTGGCCAGTTACCCCTCCCCAGGAGAAAGCTACAATTGCCATACTGTGATTGGTAGTGACATTGCTTGCATTGGTCACCAGGAATTCTGTACCTGGCATGATCTGTCCAGGGTCCACAAAGTTAGGTGTCACCATGGTGACACTGGCACAAGTGTCCCTATAGGCCTGAGCCATTTTTCCATTTATGAAAGGCGTCTGTCTGTATTTGCCCAAAGTATTGGGACTTACGTCAGGGGACATATCCACATCCCCTGTACTGACAAGGACAGCCTGAGTGAGTGTGCCAACTAAGTTGTCACGCCCCTCAGAACCCAGGGTTAACCCTACTAAACCCTTGGGAGGTGCACTACCACTGCTGGCTGTACTAGGGGGCACAGGTGCCTTAGGGGCTGCAGTGGCAGGAGTCTGCCCTCCTCCTTTCTTGGTGCACTCACTAAACCAGTGAGATTTACTTTTGCAGTACTGGCACCATCTTTTGGATTGGCCTTCTTTCTTCTTTTGGGGAGCCTGACCCCACCCTCTTTGGGTTGTTGGGGACCTGTCGAAGACTTCTGGTCATTTTGTTCCCCCTTAGAATCTTTACCCTTCTGGTCTGCTTTCTTCTGACCACCTTGATTCTGGCCCTGGTTCTGTTTAACTCTTGTACGAACCCATCTGTCTGCCTTCTTTCCCAGTTCTTGGGGAGAGGTCAGATCCGAGTCGACAAGATGCTGATGCAACAACTGGTTCTGACAATTGTTTAAAATTTGTTCTCTCATCATCAAATTATACAATCCTTGGTAATCAGTAACCTTACTGCCCAGTAACCAGCCCTCAAAAGCCTTAGTGGCACAATCGACAAAGTCAGACCAGTCTTGAGACTGCGTCTTCTGGGTATCCCGGAACAGCACCCTGTACTGCTCCGTGGTTAGGCCAAACCCTTCGACGAGTGTATTCTTCAAGACGTGGTAATTATTAGCATCCTCTACCCTTGTGGTGAGGAGCTTGTCTCTTCCTTTACCTTCAAAGGAGAGCCACAAGATAGCTGCCCACTGACTCTGGGGAACACCTTGCACAGTGCAGGCCCTCTCCAAAGCAGTAATCCATTTGTGGATGTCGTCCCCTTGTTTAAAGGGGGGCACTATCTTACCAAGGTGTTTCGTATCAAAACTCCTTTCCCTATTGCTAGGTATAATGCTGCCACCAGTGGGGACTGCCCCACTTAACTGTTGCTCTCTAGCAAAGGCAAGCCTCTCTTTGGCCAGGGCAAGTTCTTCCCTTTCAATCCTCAGATTAGCTGCCCTTTCCTTAGCTTCGTACACTCTCCTCTGAGGGGACGTCATCCCTCTTTGAGAAGAGTTGTGAGAGCCATTGGTTTGAAGGGATCTGCCAGAGTCTCTCGACAGAGATCGGGCTCGTCCATTCCCAATGTTAAGCGGACCTGACAGTAGCGCTGGGGGTCCCCCAGTACCACTATCATGTTTGCTTAAGTTGGACCTGCTTAGTCTAACCACTTCTACCTGTCCCTTATCTGCCTCATCCCCAGAGGGATCCTCATCCTCATCATCCTCCACATCTTCGTTCTCAGTTGCGAGGTGGATGAGGTCAGGATCGTCTCTGGTTCCCTCGAGGGGAGGCATGTCTCTTTCTGGATTAGAAGAGCTGGGAAGGGTCTCAGCTTTTCTGGCATCATAAGTCTCCAAGAGACCAATCAGAAAGGACATTGTGGGGTTAGACCCCTGCTTGATCTTCCTGGAGTGACACACTTGTCTTAACTCCTTGAAGCTCAGCACAGTATATCTTGAAGGGATGACCTGTGGAGGGTCAACTGACACAAGGGGAGACTCAGAGTTTCCTCCTTTGTCCGACATACTGTTTCTAGTGTGGTGTAAGTGATGCACCTACCTACACTATGTGTTTACCTACTGTTCCCTTGCTAAGAGTTGCAGCCAAGGTGTGCTACGCCTTGAGGAGCTACAACAGCTGGTTCAGTAGAACTCAGAGTATTCTAAGCTTTAGTTATATGTACTAACAGTACTTATGCGATCTTTCAACAAGATATTCTTAGGATACGCGTGGTAAAACAACAGCAAGCTCAAATCCCAACCGCTGCTCACCAATGTGAGAAGTTGGCCCGATATGCAACGTTCGCTATTCTAGCGACCGCTATGTATCGTTCCAACGACCCTTATGGTGTTTGGTTGTAAGTCAACCTATAGATCAGCTATCCTAGTAGCGTGGATACGAGCAGTCTAAGGCTAAAGACTCGAGAGGGCGTGTTAAGCCAGCTGTTATACCACATATACCCCTTGAACACCAAGTGAAAGGACACCACACAAGTGTTATGAAAATAAACAGGATAGTTATTAAGATTCACAACAGCCCTGTACTCTTTATGAGGACAGGGTACTAAGCACAAACCAAATCTCTTAGGAAAATACTTCAAGTGCACAATTAAAACAAGTGTCCGAGGACACGGAAAGTTTAAGGTCTCGGGCGGACCCGATAAGGCAAGTCGGAAGCGAGGGACTCGGGACCCTAGAGTAAAGAGGCTATGCAGGCACCGAAATGCCGAGTTACCTAGCCACGAGGGCTGCGGCTGCACAAGTCTTACAGGCGTCGGGGTCTTCGCTGACGAGCCAGGAGCCGGAAGAAAAGGAGTTGCTGGCCGGCGACCATTGATGAATAGTTCGTAGAGATCCAAGCCTGGATCAGAGATTGATGATACCTGAAAGCAGAGGGGACCAAGTTCGTACTACTAGCCAGTAGTCAGAGGGTACCAGGAGGGCACCGGTTGGCCGTCACCTCGACCAGGTGAGTGGGCGACGCTAGGCTCTGCAGTCTCACGGACCAGGAGGCGTTGTCGGCGACCACGGTGGAGGTGCGAGCTGTCCCACGAAGGATGATGCTGTCGGCGTCGCTGGGCCCAGGATGGGGCAACAAGCCTTGGCAGATCTCAGGGCCACGTGGTGGGCCTAAGATGGCGTCTTGAGTGGACCAGGAGGGTCCGGGGTGCTTCTCGCAAAGATGGAAGCAAGGGCCAGTCTGGAGCAACCAGACCAGCAGTGTTGATTGTCGGATGTCGTCACAGAAGGGCACAAGCCAGCGGCTAGTGACCAGACAACGTGCTGAGCAGCGAGCAGAAGGGCCCCACGCAGATCGTGGAGATGCTGGGAGACTGCACTTCGGTGCTGGAGCGGCTCAGGGTCGGGGCTTCTCGGACCCCAGAGCACTCACCAGAGAATTGCTTCGATGGTCGTGCTGGTTAAGAGCGTGCAGGTTCTGATGATGGCCGGTCCCTCGAGGTCTCGTCGCACCCACAGATCACAGCTGTGCTGATGACGTGGGTAGAGGTCAGAGGTGCCAGGGAAGCCGGTTCTCGTCGAGCTGGGCCGTCGGATTCCTTGAGGAAGGACTTACAGCAAACCGCAGAGTTCTTAGATGGTGCCCGCTGATGCAGGGTGACTACTCCTTAGTCACAAGGGAGAAATCTTGAGAAGAGTCTTGAATGTCCTTTCGTAGAAAGTAGTTCTTGATTCAAAGATGATCTAATTTGGAAGGGTCCCCGCTCCGGCCTTTATTCTAAAGAAAGGGGTGGGTACATGACTAGGTCCTGCCCTAAGGGTGGGACCAGGAAGGGGGGTAGTTACACCCCTCTCCCCTGCCGGACTTTCCCCAGGCCAGGGCTGGTGCCCCTGGAACTGGTTCTAACCGGCAGATGCGTAGTGAGCACCGGGGTGCCACTCCGCAGTCACCTTCTCGCAAAAGCCCTACCTACCCAGAATACACAAACCCTGTCTGGGACAGTGCGAACACCGCCCTCGACAGGAAACCCTTTGTCCAAGCTCTCCTCGCTGGAAGGACTCCCAGCAGCAGGAGGTCAGACTCGTGTCTGTGGTGGCAGCATCCATTTTGTGGAGCTGAGGCTTTAGTTAACTTTAACCGGGGTTCACAGTTACGTACATGTCGTGTCCCTCTAGAAGGGCGGAATGCTAACCTCGTCGCCAGAATTGGTGAGGGGGCAGCATCCCGATTCGTATGACACCTTACTCGACATGCCTTGATAACGCGACACCGAAGTTACCGATGTGGTACGCGTTATCATGGAACAGCCATTGGATCTTGACTCCGCAAGCTGCAACCGGGCTCGGCTCGGGCCAGAACCTAGTTCACACGAGCCCACGCACTCTGCCTTCAGGATTGTTAAGGCCTGCCATAGGAGTGACTGATAGGAACTCGGGTGTCCATTGTATGGTTAGATATAGAGCTACTATACCTAAAGCAAAGGGTGATTACACGACTTTGCCCCAGCTGTCATGCAGCCAGTTGTGTCAAATTTAGGAGGCCAGCCAGGGGTGGCATAATACATGCTGCAGCCCCTGGCGGCCCTGGGTACACCTATGCCCTGCGTTACGGGGTCTGATAAGGTGGCCCAGTACCAATTGGTAAATGCACCTAGGGTACATATCGTAATTTAGAAAGAGAACAGCCAGGCTGTGGGTCTGATTGGCAGGCCCACAGCCAGAGAAAGTCGTAAACCAGTGAAACAAAAGCAAAAAATCTGGGTGATCATAGGATTGCAGACCCTACTCTCCTACAGCGGTGTTGAAGGAGATGTTGATGATGTTCCGGATTCTGGGTGCGATGATGGAGCCGGCCTTGTTGAAGACATGGTGGGGGCAGGGGTCGGTAGGGGATCCGGAGTGGATGGTGTTCATCGTGCGGGTGGTGTCTTCGGTGCTGACCAGGGTCCAGTTGCAGAGGGTGGTGGTGGGGGGCGTTGTTTCGGTGGTTGGGTGCGTGGTTGGTGCGTCGAAGCTGTTGTGTATGTCGGCGATCTTGCGGTGGAAGAAGGAGGCGAGTGAGTCGCAGAGGTCTTGCGAGGGTGTGATGTCGTTTCCGGCGCTGGGGTTGGAGAGCTCTTTGACGATGCTGAAGAGTTCCTTGCTGTTGTGGGTGTTGTTGTCCAGCCGTTCTTTGAATGATGTCCTTTTGGTGGTGCGGATCAGCTGGTGGTGTGTGCGGGTGGCGTTCTTGAGGGCGGTCATGTTTTCTGTGGTCTGGTCGTGGCGCCAGGCTGTTTCCAGGGTGCAGCAGTTTTTCTTGGATTTTTTGAGTTCGTTGGTGAACCAGGAGGCTTTTTTGCTGCCGTGTCTGCTGGGAGGGTTCATCAGTGGTGCAAGGTCGTCGGCGCAGTTGATGAGCCACTGTGTGAAGATGCGGGCTGCTTCGTTGGGGTCCGTCGTGTTGGTGGGAGGGTTCTGGATGAGGGAGGTGGTGAGCTGGTCGGCGGTGATCTTGCTCCAGCTCCTGCGGGGAACCTGTTGCGGGTGGTGGTGGGTCGTGGTTCTCTTGAAGCTGAAGTGGACGCAGCTGTGATCAGTCCAGTGAAGTCCGGTGGAGTGGCTGAAGGCGATGTGCTTGCTGGAGGAGAAGACGGGGTCAAACGTGTGGCCGGCGTAGTGGTAGGGGGTGTCCACCAGCTGCTTGAGTCCGAGGTTGGCGAGGTTGTCCAGCAGGGTAGTGGTGTTGCTGTCGTTGTTGTTCTCCAGGTGGAAGTTGAGGTCCCCTAGGAGGATGTAGTCAGAGGAGGCGAGGGCGTGCGGGCTGATGAAGTCTGCGATGGCTTCGCTGAATTGTGTGCCTGGTCCCGGGGGTCTGTAGATGAGAGTGCCTCTGAGGGTGGTCTTGGGGTCGGTGTGTATCTGGAAGTGGAGGTGCTCGGCGGCGGTGAGGGTGTCGTCGGAGTTGGTCATGATGCGGATGGTGTTCCTCCTCCGGTCTGGTTGACAAGGTCCTTCCGGGTGATCTTGTATCCATCCGGGATGGCTATGGCGATGTCGGGTGCTGAGGAGGTGTTTATCCATGTTTCCGTGAGGAAGGCGACGTCTGGAGATGTTGAGTCGAGCAGGTTCCAGAGTTCGACGGCGTGTCTGTGGACGGAGCGGGTGTTGAGCAGAATGCACTTGAGGTGGTTGTTGCTGGTGCCTGGCCTTTCGGGTGCGTTGATGGTCCGGAGGCAGGTGACCTTAAAGGCTTGGCAGGTGAAGGGTCCGCGGGTGCGTTTCAGTGTGGCTCGGTAGCAGGCGGGGTTGCGGTCGGGTTTGAGTGCGTTGAGGTTGGCGGCGTCGTACGTCCGTCTTGTTGGCTGGCATCTTCGGGGGCCAGGGGTCCTGGTGCTTGGCGCGGTCCAGGCGCGGACGGGCATAGACAGGCTTGCCTTTGGCGCGCCTTCGGCGCACAATCGGCACGCCCGCTTCGGGCGTCCGCTGCGCTTCCGCGCGGCCACCTCCATAAATGTTGAAGTGGGAGGGAGGAGCAGCTGGGAGCGGGGTGGCCAATGGGCGGTCGAGGGGGGGTACAGAAGAGAAAAGGGGGCGGGGCCGCAGGGGAGCAGCGGCGGGGAGTGGGGCGGGGAAGAACGGCGGGAAACAGACCCGGGGAACAGGGACTATGAAAAATACGACAACACAAAGGAACTGGCACAACAATACTGGGCACAATAAAAGCACAACAGAACCTGGCACTCAGCTGGCGAGAGTGCGGGAGACACAGGCACAGGTGTGATCCACGCTGCTATGGAGCGGACAGCAGCTGAGGGCTCACGGGGGCAGAGGTGGCAGGAGTCTTGGGCACCGACAGGGTGGAGCCGCGTGGTGTGTGGAGCGAACGACCCTGCAAGCAGGGTCAGGGGTCACAGCTCACCACCGCACAGGGACCTCCATAAATGTCCAAGTGGGAGGGAGGAGTAGCTGGGAGGCGGGAGCTGGGTGGCCAAGGGGCGGTTGAATGGGGGTACAGAAGAGAAAAGGGGGCGGGCCGCAGGGGAGCAGGGGCGGGGAGCGGGGAGGGGAAGAACGGCGGTAAACAGACCCGGGGAACAGGGACTATGAAAAATACGACAACACAAAGGAACTGGCACAACAATACTGGGCACAATAAAAGTACAACAGAACCTGGCACTCAGCTGGCGAGAGTGCGGGAGACACGGGCACAGGTGTGATCCACGCTGCTCTGGAACGGACTGGTGTGCACTCCACACCACCCCAGTTGAACTGGGGTGGCAGAGTGGGCTAAAGAACAGTGATGGATTAAACCCAGATCAGTTGACTGGGGGTGAGTGCTTGTATTGTCAATGCTCCGTCCATCATTTCCTTTGGTTTTTCTTTGTTCGCCATAAGTTGGCAGGGTATGCTCAGACGTGAGTCCCTTGCTCACTTTGACACTGGATTCAAGCAAGCCGGGCTAAAGATGGCTTAAATGCCAGAAACCGGTCCTCGGTAGCTTGTTTCCGGGCCAGGGAAGGCATGGCTTGGCAGTTCGGGCTGGACTGTTTCCATGAGGCACAGGGTCAGACTGATTTGCATATGGCCATGTCTGAACTGGGGTGGCAGAGTGGGCTAAAGAACGGCGATGGATTAAACCCAGATCTCTTGACTGGGTGTGAGTGTTTGATTGGTTCAGATGCTCCGTCCAGCACCACCCCATTTTGTACCGCTTTGTTCGCCATAAGTTGGCAGGGCATGCTCAGACGTGAGTCCCTTGCTCACTTTGAGACTGGATTCAAGCAAGCCGGGCTGAAGACGGCTGAAATGCCAGAAACCGGTCCTCGGAAGCTTGTTTCTGGTCCAGGGAAGGCATGGCTTGACAGTTCGGGCTGCACTGTTCCCATGAAGCACAGGGTCAGACTGATTTGCATATGGCCATGTCTGAACTGGGGTGTCAGAGTGGGCTAAAGAACGGTGATGGATTAAACGCAGATCGCTTGACTGGGTGTGAGTGTTTGATTGGTTCAGATGCTCCATCCATCACCACCACCTTTTGTACCGCTTTGTTCGCCATAAGTTGGCAGGGTATGCTCAGCCGTGAGTCCCTTGCTCACTTTGCCACTGGATTCAAGCAAGCCGGGCTGAAGACGGCTGAAATGCCAGAAGCCGGTCCTCGGAAGCTTGTTTCCGGTCCAGGGAAGGCATGGCTTGGCAGTTCGGGCTGGACTGTTCCCATGAGGCACAGGGTCAGACTGATTTGCATATGGCCATGTCTGAACTGGGGTGGCAGAGTGGGCTAAAGAACAGTGATGGATTCAATGCAGATCGCTTGACTGGGTGTGAGTGTTTGATTGGTTCAGATGCTCCGTTCATCACCACCCCCTTTTGTACCGCTTTGTTCGCCATAAGTTGGCAGGGTATGCTCAGACGTGAGTCCCTTGCTCAATTTGCCACTGGATTCAAGCAAGCTGGGCTGAAAACATCTGAAATGCCAGAAACCGGTCCTCGGAAGCTTGTTTCCGGTCCAGGGAAGGCATGGCTTGGCAGTTCGGGCTGGACTGTTCCCATGAGGCACAGGGTCTGACTTTTTTGCATATGGCCATGTCTGAATTGAGGTGGCAGAGTGGGCTAAAGAACGGTGATGGATTAAACCCAGATCTCTTGACTGGGTGTGAGTGTTTGATTGGTTCAGATGCTCCGTTCATCACCACCCCCTTTTGTACCGCTTTGTTCGCCATAAGTTGGCAGGGTATGCTCAGCCGTGAGTCCCTTGCTCACTTTGCCACTGGATTCAAGCAAGCCGGGCTGAAGACGGCTGAAATGCCAGAAACCGGTCCTCAGAAGCTGGTTTCCGGTCCAGGGAAGGCATGGCTTGGCAGTTCGGGCTGGACTGTTCCCATGAGGCACAGGGTCAGACTGATTTGCATATGGCCATGTCTGAATTGGGGTGGCAGAGAGGGCTAAAGAACGGTGATGGATTAAGCCCAGATCTCTTGACTGGGTGTGAGTGTTTGATTGGTTCAGATGCTCTGTCCATCACCACCCCCTTTTGTACCGCTTTGTTCGCCATAAGTTGGCAGGGTATGCTCAGCCGTGAGTCCCTTGCTCACTTTGCCACTGGATTCAAGCAAGCCGGGCTGAAGACGTCTGAAATGCCAGAAACCGGTCCTCGGAAGCTTGTTTCCGGTCCAGGGAAGGCATGGCTTGGCAGTTCGGGCTGGACTGTTCCCATGAGGCACAGGGTCAGACTGATTTGAATATGGCCATGTCTGAACTGGGGTGGCAGAGTGGGCTAAAGAACGGTGATGGATTAAACCCAGATCTCTTGACTGGGTGTGAGTGTTTGATTGGTTCAGATGCTTCGTCCATCACCATCCCCTTTTGTACCGCTTTGTTCGCCATAAGATGGCAGGGTATGCTCAGCCGTGAGTCCCTTGCTCACTTTGCCACTGGATTCAAGCAAGCCGGGCTGAAGACGGCTGAAATGCCAGAAACCGGTCCTCGGAAGCTGGTTTCCGGTACAGGGAAGGCATGGCTTGGCAGTTCGGGCTGGACTGTTCCCATGAGGCACAGGGTCAGACTGATTTGCATATGGCCATGTCTGAACTGAGGTGGCAGAGTGGGCAAAAGAACGGTGATGGGTTAAACCCAGATCTCTTGACTGGTTGTGAGTGTATGATTGGTTCAGATGCTCCGTCCATTACCACCCCCTTTTGTACCGCTTTGTTCCCCATAAGTTGGCAGGGTATGCTCAGACGTGAGTCCCTTGCTCACTTTGCCACTGGATTCAAGCAAGCTGGGCTGAAGACGGCTGAAATGCCAGAAACCGGTCCTCGGAAGCTTGTTTCCGGTCCAGGGAAGGCATGGCTTGGCAGTTCGGGCTGGACTGTTCCCATGAGGCACAAGGTCAGACTTTTTTGCATATGGCCATGTCTGAACTGGGGTGGCAGAGTGGGCTAAAGAACGGTGATGGATTAAACCCAGATCTCTTGACTGGGTGTGAGTGTTTGATTGGTTCAGATGCTCCGTCCATCACCACCCCCTTTTGTACCGCTTTGTTCACCATAAGTTGGCAGGGTATGCTCAGCCGTGAGTCCCTTGCTCACTTTGCCACTGAATTCAAGCAAGCCGGGCTGAAGACGGCTGAAATGTCAGAAACCGGTCCTCGGAAGCTTGTTTCCGGTCCAGGAAAGGCATGGCTTGGCAGTTCGGGCTGGACTGTTCCCATGAGGCACAGGGTCAGACTGATTTGCATATGGCCATGTCTGTACTGGGGTGGCAGAGTGGGCTAAAGAACGGTGATGGGTTAAACCCAGATCTCCTGACTGGGTGTGAGTGTTTGATTGGTTCAGATGCTCCGTCCATCACCACCCCCTTTTGTACCGCTTTGTTCGCCATGAGTTGGCAGGGTGTGCTCAGACGTGAGTCCCTTGCTCACTTTGCCACTGGATTGAAGCAAGCCGGGCTGAAGACGGCTGAAATGCCAGAAACCGGTCCTCGGAAGCTTGTTTCTGGCCCAGGGAAGGCATGGCTTGACAGTTCGGG
Organism: Lissotriton vulgaris; assembly: GCF_964263255.1. Taxonomy (NCBI): domain Eukaryota; kingdom Metazoa; phylum Chordata; class Amphibia; order Caudata; family Salamandridae; genus Lissotriton; species Lissotriton vulgaris. Next base: position 1,549,587,244 of record NC_141696.1, on the reverse strand, counting down.
CTGCACTGTTCCCATGAGGCACAGGGTCAGACTGATTTGCATATGGCCATGTCTGAACTGGGGTGGCAGAGAGGGCTAAAGAACGGTGATGGATTAAACGCAGATCGCTTGACTGGGTGTGAGTGTTTGATTGGTTCAGATGCTCCATCCATCACCACCACCTTTTGTACCGCTTTGTTCGCCATAAGTTGGCAGGGTATGCTCAGCCGTGAGTCCCTTGCTCACTTTGCCACTGGATTCAAGCAAGCCGGGCTGAAGACGGCTGAAATGCCAGAAGCCGGTCCTCAGAAGCTTGTTTCCGGTCCAGGGAAGGCATGGCTTGGCAGTTCAGGCTGGACTGTTCCCATGAGGCACAGGGTCAGACTGATTTGCATATGGCCATGTCTGAATTGGGGTGGCAGAGTGGGCTAAAGAACGGTGATGGATTAAACGCAGATCGCTCGACTGGGTGTGAGTGTTTGATTGGTTCAGATGCTCCGTTCATCACCACCCCCTTTTGTACCGCTTTGTTCGCCATAAGTTGGCAGGGTATGCTCAGACGTGAGTCCCTTGCTCAATTTGCCACTGGATTCAAGCAAGCTGGGCTGAAAACAGCTGAAATGCCAGAAACCGGTCCTCGGAAGCTTGTTTCCGGTCCAGGGAAGGCATGGCTTGGCAGTTCGGGCTGGACTGTTCCCATGAGGCACAGGGTCAGACTGATTTGAATATGGCCATGTCTGAACTGGGGTGGCAGAGTGGGCTAAAGAACGTTGATGGATTAAACCCAGATCTCTTGACTGGGTGTGAGTGTATGATTGGTTCAGATGCTCTGTCCATCACCACCCCCTTTTGTACCGCTTTGTTCCCCATAAGTTGGCAGGGTATGCTCAGACATGAGTCCCTTGCTCACTTTGCCACTGGATTCAAGCAAGCTGGGCTGAAGACGGCTGAAATGCCAGAAACCGGTCCTCGAAAGCTTGTTTCCGGTCCAGGGAAGGCATGGCTTGGCAGTTCGGGCTGGACTGTTCCCATGAGGCACAGGGTCAGACTGATTTGCATATGGCCATGTCTGAATTGGGGTGGCAGAGTGGGCTAAAGAACGGTGATGGATTAAACCCAGATCTCTTGACTGGGTGTGAGTGTTTGATTGGTTCAGATGCTCTGTCCATCACCACCCCCTTTTGTACCGCTTTGTTCGCCATAAGTTGGCAGGGTATGCTCAGCCGTGAGTCCCTTGCTCACTTTGCCACTGGATTGAAGCAAGCCGGGCTGAAGACGGCTGAAATGCCAGAAACCGGTCCTCGGAAGCTTGTTTCTGGTCCAGGGAAGGCATGGCTTGACAGTTCGGGCTGCACTGTTCCCATGAGGCACAGGGTCAGACTGATTTGCATATGGCCATGTCTGAACTGGGGTGGCAGAGCGGGCTAAAGAACGGTGATGGATTAAACGCAGATCGCTTGACTGGGTGTGAGTGTTTGATTGGTTCAGATGCTCCATCCATCACCACCACCTTTTGTACCGCTTTGTTCGCCATAAGTTGGCAGGGTATGCTCAGACGTGAGTCCCTTGCTCACTTTGCCACTGGATTCAAGCAAGCTGGGCTGAAGACGGCTGAAATGCCAGAAACCGGTCCTCGGAAGCTTGTTTCCGGTCCAGGGAAGGCATGGCTTGGCAGTTCGGGCTGGACTGTTCCCATGAGGCACAAGGTCAGACTTTTTTGCATATGGCCATGTCTGAACTGGGGTGGCAGAGTGGGCTAAAGAACGGTGATGGATTAAACCCAGATCTCTTGACTGGGTGTGAGTGTTTGATTGGTTCAGATGCTCTGTCCATCACCACCCCCTTTTGTACCGCTTTGTTCGCCATAAGTTGGCAGGGTATGCTCAGCCGTGAGTCCCTTGCTCACTTTGCCACTGAATTCAAGCAAGCCGGGCTGAAGACGGCTGAAATGTCAGAAACCGGTCCTCGGAAGCCTGTTTCCGGTCCAGGAAAGGCATGGCTTGGCAGTTCGGGCTGGACTGTTCCCATGAGGCACAGGGTCAGACTGATTTGCATATGGCCATGTCTGTACTGGGGTGGCAGAGTGGGCTAAAGAACGGTGATGGGTTAAACCCAGATCTCCTGACTGGGTGTGAGTGTTTGATTGGTTCAGATGCTCCGTCCATCACCACCCCCTTTTGTACCGCTTTGTTCGCCATGAGTTGGCAGGGTGTGCTCAGACGTGAGTCCCTTGCTCACTTTGCCACTGGATTGAAGCAAGCCGGGCTGAAGACGGCTGAAATGCCAGAAACCGGTCCTCGGAAGCTTGTTTCTGGTCCAGGGAAGGCATGGCTTGACAGTTCGGGCTGCACTGTTCCCATGAGGCACAGGGTCAGACTGATTTGCATATGGCCATGTCTGAACTGGGGTGGCAGAGCGGGCTAAAGAACGGTGATGGATTAAACGCAGATCGCTTGACTGGGTGTGAGTGTTTGATTGGTTCAGATGCTCCATCCATCACCACCACCTTTTGTACCGCTTTGTTCGCCATAAGTTGGCAGGGTATGCTCAGCCGTGAGTCCCTTGCTCACTTTGCCACTGGATTCAAGCAAGCCGGGCTGAAGACGGCTGAAATGCCAGAAGCCGGTCCTCAGAAGCTTGTTTCCGGTCCAGGGAAGGCATGGCTTGGCAGTTCGGGCTGGACTGTTCCCATGAGGCACAGGGTCAGACTGATTTGCATATGGCCATGTCTGAATTGGGGTGGCAGAGTGGGCTAAAGAACGGTGATGGATTAAACGCAGATCGCTCGACTGGGTGTGAGTGTTTGATTGGTTCAGATGCTCCGTTCATCACCACCCCCTTTTGTACCGCTTTGTTCGCCATAAGTTGGCAGGGTATGCTCAGACGTGAGTCCCTTGCTCAATTTGCCACTGGATTCAAGCAAGCTGGGCTGAAAACAGCTGAAATGCCAGAAACCGGTCCTCGGAAGCTTGTTTCCGGTCCAGGGAAGGCATGGCTTGGCAGTTCGGGCTGGACTGTTCCCATGAGGCACAGGGTCAGACTGATTTGAATATGGCCATGTCTGAACTGGGGTGGCAGAGTGGGCTAAAGAACGTTGATGGATTAAACCCAGATCTCTTGACTGGGTGTGAGTGTATGATTGGTTCAGATGCTCTGTCCATCACCACCCCCTTTTGTACCGCTTTGTTCCCCATAAGTTGTCAGGGTATGCTCAGACATGAGTCCCTTGCTCACTTTGCCACTGGATTCAAGCAAGCTGGGCTGAAGACGGCTGAAATGCCAGAAACCGGTCCTCGGAAGCTTGTTTCCGGTCCAGGGAAGGCATGGCTTGGCAGTTCGGGCTGGACTGTTCCCATGAGGCACAGGGTCAGACTGATTTGCATATGGCCATGTCTGAATTGGGGTGGCAGAGTGGGCTAAAGAACGGTGATGGATTAAACCCAGATCTCTTGACTGGGTGTGAGTGTTTGATTGGTTCAGATGCTCTGTCCATCACCACCCCCTTTTGTACCGCTTTGTTCGCCATAAGTTGGCAGGGTATGCTCAGCCGTGAGTCCCTTGCTCACTTTGCCACTGGATTCAATCAAGCCGGGCTGAAGACGGCTGAAATGCCAGAAACCGGTCCTCGGAAGCTTGTTTCCGGTCCAGGGAAGGCATGGCTTGGCAGTTCGGGCTGGACTGTTCCCATGAGGCACAGGGTCAGACTGATTTGAATATGGCCATGTCTGAACTGGGGTGGCAGAGTGGGCTAAAGAACGGTGATGGATTAAACCCAGATCTCTTGACTGGGTGTGAGTGTATGATTGGTTCAGATGCTCCGTCCATCACCACCCCCTTTTGTACCGCTTTGTTCCCCATAAGTTGGCAGGGTATGCTCAGACGTGAGTCCCTTGCTCACTTTGCCACTGGATTCAAGCAAGCCGGGCTGAAGATGGCTGAAATGCCAGAAACCGGTCCTCGGAAGCTTGTTTCTGGTCCAGGGAAGGCATGGCTTGGCAGTTCGGGCTGGACTGTTCCCATGAGGCACAAGGTCAGACTTTTTTGCATATGGCCATGTCTGAACTGGGGTTGCAGAGTGGGCTAAAGAACGGTGATGGATTAAACCCAGATCTCTTGACTGGGTGTGAGTGTTTGATTGGTTCAGATGCTCCGTCCATCACCACCCCCTTTTGTACCGCTTTGTTCACCATAAGTTGGCAGGGTATGCTCAGCCGTGAGTCCCTTGCTCACTTTGCCACTGGATTCAAGCAAGCCGGGCTGAAGACGGCTGAAATGCCAGAAACCGGTCCTCAGAAGCTTGTTTCCGGTCCAGGGAAGGCATGGCTTGGCAGTTCGGGCTGGACTGTTCCCATGAGGCACAGGGTCAGACTGATTTGCATATGGCCATGTCTGAACTGGGGTGGCAGAGTGGGCTAAAGAACGGTGATGGGTTAAACCCAGATCTCCTTACTGGGTGTGAGTGTTTGATTGGTTCAGATGCTCCGTCCATCACCACCCCCTTTTGTACCGCTTTGTTCGCCATAAGTTGGCAGGGTGTGCTCAGACGTGAGTCCCTTGCTCACTTTGCCACTGGATTCAAGCAAGCCGGGCTGAAGACGGCTGAAATGCCAGAAACCGGTCCTCAGAAGCTTGTTTCCGGTCCAGGGAAGGCATGGCTTGGCAGTTCGGGCTGGACTGTTCCCATGAGGCACATGGCTGATTTGCATATAGCCATGTCTGTACTGGGGTGGCAGAGTGGGCTAAAGAACGGTGATGGATTAAACCCAGATCTTTTGACTGGGTGTGAGTGTTTGATTGGTTCAGATGCTCCGTCCATTACCACCCCCTTTTGTACCGCTTTTGGCCGCCATAATTATGGCAGGGTATGCTCAGACGTGAGTCCCTTGCTCACTTTGCCACTGGATTCAAGCAAGCCGGGCTAAGGACGGCTGGAATGCCAGAAACCTGTCCTCGGAAGCTTGTTTCCGGTCCAGGGAAGGCATGGCTTGGCAGTTCGGGCTGGACTGTTCCCATGAGGCATAGGGCAGATTGATTTGCATATAGCCATGTCTGAACTGGGGTGGCAGAGTGGGCTAAAGAACGGTGATGGATTACACCCAGATCTTTTGACTGGGTGTGAGTGTTTGATTGGTTCAGATGCTCCATCCATTACCACCCCCTTTTTTACCGCTTTTGGCCGCCATAAGTGTGGCAGGGTATGCTCAGACGTGAGTCCCTTGCTCACTTTGCCACTGGATTCAAGCAAGCGGGCTGAGGACGGCTGGAATGAGAGAAACCGGACCTCGGAAGCTTGTTTCCGGTCCAGGGAAGGCATGGCTTGGCAGTTCGGGCTGGACTGTTCCCATGAGGCACAGGGTCAGACTGATTTGCATATGGCCATGTCTGAACTGGGGTGGCAGAGTGGGCTAAAGAACGGTGATGGGTTAAACCCAGATCTCCTTACTGGGTGTGAGTGTTTGATTGGTTCAGATGCTCCGTCCATCACCACCCCCTTTTGTACCACTTTGTTCGCCATAAGTTGGCAGGGTGTGCTCAGACGTGAGTCCCTTGCTCACTTTGCCACTGGATTCAAGCAAGCCGGGCTGAAGACGGCTGAAATGCCAGAAACCGGTCCTCGGAAGCTTGTTTCCGGTCCAGGGATGGCATGGCTTGGTAGTTCGGGCTGGACTGTTCCCATGAGGCACAGGGTCAGACTGATTTGCATATGGCCATGTCTGAACTGGGGTGGCAGAGTGGGCTAAAGAACGGTGATGGATTAAACCCAGATCTCTTGACTGGGTGTGAGTGTTTGATTGCTTTCAGATGCTCCGTCCATCACCACCCCCTTTTGTATCGCTTAGTGAATGCAGACATACTACATATGTTGTGAGGTTGCCCCGACTTGCATGAATACCAGGCCAATGTAACATCTAAACTAGTTACCTGCACCTCCCGAGCCATCCCCCTTCTCTGGGAGGCACACATACTGCATTTGTTGAGTAGGAGTAAGAAGCACAGAGCAGCCACCCGGTTCCTTGATCTGGGGTTTATAGTGGCTAAACGCCTAATCACCAAAGGGTGGAAGTCCCCAACAGCTCCTCAAGCCATAGCCTGGCGACGCTCCTTACTTAATTGGGCCAGGGTGGAGGGGGTTGCATTATGCCAGGATAACTTGCTTGGGATCCGTATGGTCCCGTTGACAAACCACTGGGATGCTATGGTGTTGAGTTTGCAGGGCATGGATAATGTCATGAAGGAGGGGTTCCAAAGCAGGGAGCAAGATGAGGAGCTCAGTGCTTAGCAATTGGTAGTACATGCACACAGAACTGGCCGCACATACTAACATGATTTCACTTCATGGAGTTTGTCGGTCGGCTCTAGCATGGCCGTTCCACCTCCCCTTTTTTTATAGCACATGTGGCAGGGGGTTTCAGGCAACTATCACATCCCTCCTTTGGTTCCCTTGCCCTCATTTTGTTGTACCCTATGCCCACAGTTTGACTAAATGTTGCACCTCAGCTAAGAGGGCTACGAGGTGGTCCATCACAATGCCTGACATGATAATGCTGCAGTCATTGCAAGGACAATCCTCCAGGAACTATTACCAATAACTCATCTGACAGCTTTTCTATTCATAAACGGATTGTATGCTAGACGGTTTACCTTGTTGTTGCCCCACAGGGCGCCGAAGCACTGAGTATTTTGTATGAAACTACGAAAACACAATTAATAGAAAGATTTAAACAAAAAAAAAAATAAGGCTGCTCAACCTTCAGCTTGCATCTAAGCCTGAATGGTGATTGGCCTGATTTTATTTTAGTCCCGCCACCCTAGCGCGGTCATTCACAGCTCTTGTGTGCTGTGAGGGTGCATGGGCGTTTCTTTATCCAGCAGCCAATCCCAATGGCTTCAATTATGAGAGAAGGCTCGGGTAGGTGCTCTAGACCGGGGGAACCCCTGGGCACCGCTGGAGTAGTCTAACCCAGGGGATGGTCAACTCATGCCAGGTGGACTGGGTTTGAAATAAGTATGGCCATTCAAGAGAGTCAAATGCTTTGACACCATCTAACAGCACTGCAGCGGTGCATGTCTGTGCATTTAGTTGGTGTAGAAGAGTAAAAACAGTACACATTTTAAAAGTGGCGGAAAACCCCAGTACGAAACCCGACTGTTTCAGCAGTACAATACTGGCCATGAGTGAGAGCAAGTGGCTGGAAATAATTTTGCCAGGATTTTATTGTTGGTGTTTATTAGGAAGATAACTTCTTTCGAATGCTTCTAGGTAAACATTAGTAAAGTGATGGGATACAAGTGTTGCGAACTCTGTAAAACTCTGTAAAAGCCGACCTGCAAACCATCGCTGCCAGAGGCTTTACCGCCATGCTACAGACTGTGGTGATTATTTCTTCTTCCGATTTGGGACATACTAACTATTCACTCTGGTCATTAGTGAGCGAAACCAGCACTATCTCATTTGAATAGTTGTCTGGATTGGTTAGATGAACTCAATTGCAGATTCAGAAATGGAACACCGAGGAGGGTGTGCCTCCGCGGGCAAGTACTATTTATTTTATTTATTGAAAATGTTATTCTAGTGTGGTTTATTTGAACTTTGGGGCGGGGTTTATTTGGGGGTTTTGGAGGCCATAGGTATTTTATTATGAGCTTTTGGAGGAAGGGGGTTTATTTTGTTTTTTTGTGAAGTGGTGGGGCACTTCACTCGCCCCACCACTTTCAAAGGGTACAAGCTGCCCTGCTCTCACAGGTTTCCAAGCATACTTAGGCCTAGAAGTAAGAGGCTGCAGCTGTGCATAGTCTTTACTAATTGTGCCACAGTGTGTCATGCTTTTGAGCCATGAAGAGTATGTGCCCCAATGTAAAGCAAGCTCCAGTTTAGCAAGTAGTAGTGACACATTGGATTCTGGCATAGTGGAGATGAGGGAGACGATAGTGGCCCAGTATCGGCCTATGTGGGGGCACAACCAGATTAAATGTGCAAAGTTGGTGTCGTGGCATTTGGGACAGTGGGTCGAGCATGTGGGAACAAACCATGCATGTTAGAACCGGCTGTCTCTAGTTGGCAGAGGTATACACTTCTGACAAATAGGGGCACACCTTTTCTAGTCAGGGCAAGGGGATCACACCCTTTGATAACCCCTGCTCACCCCCTTGGTAGCTTGGCAGAGCAGAACAGGCTTATCTCAGAGGCTGTGCGTTAAGCATTTATGACCACATACAGTAATAAAGTGAATACACTACAAATGGACAGGACACAGTAGTATTATAAAAATAAGGATTTTTATATAAGGTTTAGTACAAGACCAAATAACGTCAAAAATATACACAATCTGGATAAATACTCTTGGAAGGGAAGATAATAGTTCAAAGGTAGTTTCTTTTTTAGCACAAAGTCTTTCGTATCAAAAGCAACTCTTCTTCCTGGAAACACAGTTCTTAGCAACAATGTAACCCACACGGGAGTTACACAACGTCGAGGCAAAGTTAATCCAAAGGTTCGGCGTCGACCGCGAGGAGCGCTAAGTCGAGCCCAGAGTCACACGGACCCCCAACAACACAGTACCTTGGAAAAGGAAGCACACGATCAGCGGCGTCGAGCAATCCGGCGTCGCGTTTTCGGTGTCGATCAGGCCTCAGTAGTCGTCGATGTCTATGATGATTTTGCAAGAGTGAGCAGCGCTCACGGCGTCGAGAGGGCACGAAGTCGATGCAATCAGCAGCGGTGCAGACACAAGGTCCCTTGGAGCTGGAGCCGAACTCACTACTCACTACTCACTGGCGTTGCTGCTGGCGTTGATCAGGCCCGGCAGCCGGCGTCGAGGGAGCGGGACACTTGAGCCGCCACTCACGGTGTCGAGCTGGATTCGGCGACGTCCGTCGGCGTCGAGATTGCTGGTTTCAGAGGTGCTGGATTCACAGGTTCCAGCAAATAGCACTTGTAGCAGATGAAGCCCTTTAGCCCTGTGACTTCAGCAGGAGACTGGCACTCTTCCAGTCCTTGGAGATTTTCTTAGCAAGCGTGAGAGTACACACACAGTTCCTCTCTCCTGGTTCCTTGGCAAAAATAAAGAAGCACTGCAGGATTCCCCCCAGCAAACAGCACACTGGCAGAAGGGGTAGGCAAGTCCTTAGATCAGCAGGCCTCTTGTCCTTGGTTTCAGGGTTCCTTGGCAGAAGTGATCTGATTTCATTGTTCAGGGGTCCTTCTCTTATACCCCTTTTCGGCTTTGATCCCTTTGTCCATGCAGGGGGATTTCCCAACATCCTGGGTCTGTTGTGGGTGGAGCCAGGCAGAAGCACCTGGCCTATTTACTGAGCAGGGCTGGGTCCTCAGACGCCCAGCAGGAGGTGGAGCCAGCATTGTCACGGGCAGGAGCAGAGCTATCGGCCTCCTGGCAGGAGGTGGGGCTAGGATCGTCCATGGCAGGCACAGAGCCATCAGCCGCTTGGCAGGAGGTGGAGCCAGCATTGTATCAGGCAGGGCAGGCTATCAGCAACTACTCTCCCCCTACTCTCAACGCAAATGTCCCACTCATCCCACACTGACTCACTCAGACCTCTGGAGCCACCCAGCTCCTGTCACACACACGCAAGACCAGCAGAAACCAGAAATGGTTAGACAAGAAAATAGACACTTTCTAAAAGTGCTATTTTCAAACCCAGAGTCCAAAAACCATCCACACCAACGGATGCGTAATTAAACCCCGAGTTCAGGGATACCAAACTCGACATTGCACCATGCTCCCCGAGCCAGCTAGGATCATAGCATTAATAATCCCGGCGGCCCATTCTAACTAACGGAGAGCAGGTTACCTCGCAATAGTGAAGAACGAAGATGGCTGTTGTTCACTATTAGGACATGCCAACTTGGTCAGGCGTGTCCTACCTTATACTTACAACGCACCCTGCCCGTGGGCCTACCATAGGGGTGGCTAACATGAAGTTAAGGGAAGGTTGGAGGGACTGGCAAGCAGGTATACTCGCGCAGCCCGCGTGACAGTACCAGACTGCACGTAGGTCTCGCAATGACCGACCCGTAGACATTCTTTTACGAGGCCGCTCTTGTGGGTGGCACAACACGTGCTTCAAGCCCACGAGCGGCATTTGTATTTACAAGCCCCGGCACTCCTGGTGCACTAGACTAGGGACTGACAGTAAACCAAACAAGCCAAACATGGAATATAATCGATACATCAATCTAACATAGGGAGCACTTGCGCTGTGGCACTGATCAGCAGTGGCACAGCGCCCAAAGCATATACCAGCAAAACATCGTAAAAGAGTGGAGGCAAACAGAAAAAATGGAGGAGAGACTCAAGCCAATGATGTCAGGTCTAACAGGTGTCCCCTCCAGCTGAAATGTGGGGAGAACTACCCTTGACCTAGGGAGTCCTCATCACTAAGGCGGAAAAATCTGGACAGACCATCAGCATTGGCGTGATCTGTACCAGGGCGGTGTTCCACCATGAAGTCCATCCCCTGTAGGGAAATGGACCACCTCAACAGTTTCGGATTCTCACCCCTCATTTGCATCAACCATCTGAGGGGTCTGTGGTCTGTCTGAACCCGGAAGTGAGTCCCAAACAGGTAGGGTCTTAGCTTCTTCAGCACCCAGACCACAGCAAATGCTTCTCTCTCTATCGCACTCCACCTCGTTTCCCTGGGAAGTAACCTCCGACTGATGAAGGCTACAGGCAAGTCTCGGCCCTCTTCATTCACCTGAGCCAGAACAGCCCCCACGCCATGCTCTGAAGCGTCCGTCTGGACAATAAATTCTTTCGAAAAGTCGGGTGCCTGGAGTATAGGTGCGGTGCACATTGCAGTTTTCAGGGTATCGAAGGCCGTTTGACAGGCATTAGTCCAGATCACATTTCGTGGCTGCTTCCTGGAAGTCAGCAAAGTCAAGGGGTGCACAATGTTACCGTAATCCTTGACAAACCTCCTGTAATAACCAGTGAGTCCTAAGAAGGCTCTCACCTGAGTTTGGGTTTTGGGCGGCGCCCAAGCCAGGATGGTATCGATCTTGGGTTGCAGGGGGGCAACCTTGCCGCTCCCTACTTGGTGCCCCAAGTACACCACAGAACCCTGCTCAATCTGGCACTTACTGGCTTTGATTGTGAGGCCTGCTCTGCGCAGAGCCAACAACACTTCCTGGAGGTGGCGCAGGTGTTCCTCCCAGCTGGCGCTGAACACTGCGATGTCGTCCAGGTAGGCGGCACTGAAATTCTCCAGTCCAGCCAAGACCTGGTTGACCAACCTCTGGAAGGTGGCAGGGGCATTCTTCATCCCAAAGGGCATCACCCGGAACTGGTATAGCCCATCTGGTGTAGAGAATGCGGACCTCTCCTTTGCCCCATCAGTCAAGGCGATCTGCCAGTACCCAGACGTTAGATCAAACGTACTAAGGTACCGGGCAGCCCCCAACCGATCTATGAGCTCATCAGCTCTGGGGATGGGGTGCGCGTCAGTCTTCGTGACTGAATTGAGTCCTCTGTAATCCACACAGAACCGAAGTTCCGGCGAAGCACCAGGCGCTGCAGCCTTCGGGACCAAGACCACTGGGCTGGCCCAAGGACTGCTAGAGGACTCAACCACCCCTAACGCAAACATTTTGGAGACCTCCTCCTTAATGTATGCTCGAACCTTGTCAGTCACCCTGTAAGCCTTGTGCTTCACAGGAGGGCTGTCTCCGGTGTCAACGTCATGGACACACCAATGAGTGACACCCGGAACCAAGGAAAACAGATCCGGGAATTGTCCCAACAGGTGGCGACAATCCTGTTTCTGCTCAAGGATCAGTGTGTCAGAGAGGACCACACCATCCACTGACCCGTCTTGCTCTTTAGCACACAGGAGGTCAGGAAGAGGCTCACTCTCCTCCTCCATTCCAGCATCTGTAGCTAGGAGCATGCCCACTTCGGACCTTTCTAAGTGAGGCTTCAAACGGTTGACATGCAGGACCCGTAAGGGGTTCCTGGGAGATTTCAAGTCCACCAAGTAGGTGACATCGCTCTTCTTCTCCACAACCTTAAACGGTCCAGTCCACCTGTCCTTGAGCGCACAAGGTTCCACAGGGGACATGACCCACACTTCCTGTCCAGGCTGAAGCTCTACCAGAGTGGCATTCCGGTCGTACCAACGCTTCATCTCCTCCTGGCTGGCCTCCAGATTTGCTTGAGCAAGGTCTCTGAAGCGCCGAGTCTGGTTCCTAAAGGCCAGCATGTAACTGTATACATCCTGGGGAGGTTTCCTGGGAGATTGCTCCCAGCTCCCACCCTCTTACCGGGTGACCGTACAAAAGCTCAAAGGGGCTGAACCCTAGAGACTTCTGCGGCACCTCACGGTAAGCAAACAGGCATGGCAAGAGGACGTCCCATTTCAGCCTCATTGGTTCTTCAAGACTCATGATCATGCCTTTAAGGGTCCGGTTGAATCTCTCAACCAGCCCATTTCCTTGAGGGTGGTAAGGAGTGGTGAACTTGTAGGTTACCCCACACTCCTTCCATAGAGACTTCATATAGTTAGAAATGAAGTTGGTGCCTCGGTCTGACACCACCTCTATGGGGAACCCCATCCGGGAGAAAACACCCATCAGTGCCCGTCCCACCACGGGGGCCGTCACTGTTCGGAGAGGGATGGCTTCCGGGTACCGTGTGGCATGGTCCACCAAGACCAGGATGAACCTGTTGCCCAGGGCTGTCTTGGGGTCCAGGGGCCCAACAATGTCAATACCCACCCGGTCAAAGGGGGTACTGACCACTGGAAAAGGTTGGAGGGGAGCCTTCTGCTTCCTCCCGCTTTTCCCACTTGCCTGGCAAGTGTGACAAGTCTTACAATGGATGTCTACATCCCTGCACATCTGAGGCCAATAAAAATGGGTGACAAGCCTGTCATAGGTCTTGTCCTGCCCCAGATGTCCAGCTAACGGAACGTCATGAGCCAAACCCAGTAGGAAGGTTCTAAAGCGCTGGGGTACCACCAGCACACGGGCTGACCCAGGCTCAGCAGCCTTAGGCTCGCTATACAGGAGGTCGTTCTCCCAGTACACAAAATGTGACCCTGACTGATCACCTGAGGATTGAGCTGAGGCCTGCTGCCTCATACCCACAAGAGAAGGGCACACTTTCTGTTCGGCACAGAATTCCTCCCTGGAGGGACCACCATCCTGCTGCCAATGGGTCAGCTCGGGCAGGTCTCCCAGTTCGGCAATTTGTTCCCCTGTGGGCTCCAGGGCATCCCCCTCAGGGTCTACCTCCTCCTGGACCACGGGAACTACGGGGGCCGGTTTCCCGCGCCTCCTGCCTCTTCTCTTCACAGCTGGGTCCTGGGCCGTACTTTCAGGCTCCGGGACCCCATCGACACCCTTACTCGCTGTCATCGATCGAGTGGTTGCACACACCCATTCTGGCACACCCAACATCCTCAAATGTGTCTCCCTCTCCACCTTAGCCCAAGGGGAGTCTTCTAAATCATTGCCCAGGAGACAATCGACAGGCATGGCGGGCCTCATAGCAACCTGAAGAGTACCTGAAACTCCCCCCCATTCAAAGGAAACCTGAGCTACCTCACACTCTCTATGGGAGTTGTCAGCAGCTATCACAGGGTAGAACGCGTGGGGAACCACCTGATCTCTGGACACCAAGTGACACTTGACAGCTGTCACACTCGCTCCGGTGTCTCTGAGAGCTTCCACTCTATGGCCATTAATGGTCACCCACTGCCTATATTTACTAATGTTACTAGGCAGAGGGGGTGGAGGGACCATTTGCATGTCTCCTAGCGAGACCAGGGATATTTCTGCGGGACCCCTCCCACCAGGGACAACCATCTCCTCCCCTCCCAGGGCTACACTCGCCAACTGACGGGGGGTGCACGCGGCGGTGCATTCGAATTCTTCAAGGGACACTGGGGGTCATAATACCGGTGTCCCACCTGCCCGCAAACGTAGCAGGTTAGGGGGCCCCTATGAACAGGTTTACCCGTCGGGCCCCTGGCTTCTTCTCAGGGGGAGGCTGGGAACCTTTCCCTTGGTTCCCTTGGGGATTACTTTGGAGCCCTTTCTGAGACTCCTTCTGTTTACCCTTGTCCCCCCACTCTTCTGCTGGGGACCCTGCCCACCTTTGGCTGAGTCTCCCACTACACCCTTGTGGACCCTGGTACTGACCCAGCGGTCCGCCTCCTCAGCAAGTTTTCTAGGGTTAGATATCTTGCTATCAATAAGGTGCTGGCGCAGCTCTGGAAAACAGTTATTAGACAAATGCTCCCAAGCAAACAAATCATAAAGAGCTTCATAACTTTCCACTTTGCTGCCCTTTACCCAACCATCCATGGCTCTGCAAAAATAAGACACATACTCAACCCACGTCGTACCAGGCAACTTCTTACATTCTCTAAAAGCTTGTCTGTACTTCTCGGGGTTAGGCCATACCGCAACATTAAAGCATCCTTCATATGAGCATAAGACATCCTTTCCTCAACAGGCATGTCTAGCAGGGTATCTCTCCCCTCATTCACAAAGTGACCCCACAACCCCGCTCCCCAATCCTTCTCAGGGACCCGGTGGGCCAACAATGCTAACTCATACGCTTTAAACCACTGGCCAATATCTTCATTCCTATGATAATATTTGATGACATCTTTGGGAAAATAAAACCTACTTTCTGCAGGCCCAGATGGAATGCTGCCACCAGAGGGATTCAATTCGAACTTCTTAGCTTGGATGTCCAATTCCCTCAACTTGGTATCACGCTCCAAAGCTAACTTCTCTCTTTCAAAATCCAACCTTTTGGTCTCCAAATCAGCTTCTCTCCTACCTCTTGCATTTTCTAACTCCAACTGCCCATTTATCTTAAGACTTGCCATTTCCATGTTGTATGCTCGCTCTTTCGCCCTTTCTTCTCTTTCTTCAGGGGAAAGACCTTTTGAGGAAACACTGCTACCGGGAGAGGACACAGGCCCATTCACTGGCACCTCCTCATCCCCTTCCACTGGCGGTACCACCACCGAATCAGTGGGATCTCTGGCTTCTAACCAGGCCTGCAATGCTTTGAGATATTCCTCTTTTCTTGAGATGCCTTTGGTAGGCACTTTCAACTGCTTGCAAAAAGATTTCAGCTCCTTTAAGCCGTAGTCGTTTATCTTCGCTCTGTCGAATTCCTCCACAACAACAACAGGGGATGTGACTCCGTTGTCACTCATGGTCAAACTGGCAGTGTTAAAAAAAAAAAAATCAAGCTTCTGAAAAGCGGAGAACAAAAATAGGATCCTTCCAAATTAGATTGTGGCTGCGCTATGGTCTGCTTTCACTACGTAGCGTACACTAATCACTGCACATGGGTCATAAATGCAAGGTTCAAATCCTCACCGCTGCATCCAATGTTAGAACCGGCTGTCTCTAGTTGGCAGAGATCTACACTTCTGACAAATAGGGACACACCTTTTCTAATCAGGGCAAGGGGATCACACCCTTTGATAACCCCTGCTCACCCCCTTGGTAGCTTGGCAGAGCAGAACAGGCTTATCTCAGAGGCTGTGCGTTGAGCATTTATGACCACATACAGTAATAATGTGAATACACTACAAATGGACACGACACAGTAGTATTATAAAAATAAGGATTTTTATATAAGGTTTAGCACAAGACCAAATAACGTCAAAAATATACACAATCTGGATAAATACTCTTGGAAGGGAAGATAATAGTTCAAAGGTAGTTTCTTTTTTAGCACAAAGTCTTTCGTATCAAAAGCAACTCTTCTTCCTGGAAACACAGTTCTTAGCAACAATGTAACCCACACGGGAGTTACACGACGTCGAGGCAAAGTTAGTCCAAAGGTTCGGCGTCGACCGCGAGGAGCGCTACGTCGAGCCCGGAGTCACACGGACCCCCAACAACACAGTACCTTGGAAAAGGAAGCACACGATGATCAGCGGCGTCGAGCAATCCGGCGTCGCGTCTTCGGTGTCGATCAGGCATCAGTAGTCGTCGATGTCTATGATGTTGCAAGAGTGAGCAGCGCTCACGGCGTCGAGAGGGCACGAAGTCGATGCGATCAGCAGCGGTGCACACACAAGGTCCCTTGGAGCTGGAGCCGAACTCACTACTCACTGGCGTTGCTGCTGGCGTCGATCAGGCCCGGCGGCTGGCGCCGAGGGAGCGGGACACTTGAGCCGTCACTCACGGTGTCGAGCTGGATTCGGCGACGTCCGTCGGCTTCGAGATTGCTGGTTTCAGAGGTGCTGGATTCACAGGTTCCAGCAAATAACACTTGTAGCAGATGAAGTCCTTTAGCCCTGTGACTTCAGCAGGAGACTGGCACTCTTCCAGTCCTTGGAGATTTTCTTAGCAAGCGTGAGAGTACACACACAGTTCCTCTCTCCTGGTTCCTTGGCAAAAATAAAGAAGCACTGCAGGATTCCCCACAGCAAACAGCACACTGGCAGAAGGGGTAGGCAAGTCCTTAGATCAGCAGGCCTCTTGTCCTTGGTTTCAGGGTTCCTTGGCAGAAGTGATCTGATTTCATGGTTCAGGGGTCCTTCTCTTATACCCCTTTTCGGTTTGATCCCTTTGTCCATGCAGGGGGATTTCCCAACATCCTGGGTCTGTTGTGGGTGGAGCCAGGCAGAAGCACCTGGCCTATTTACTGAGCAGGGCTGGGTCCTCAGACGCCCAGCAGGAGGTGGAGCCAGCATTGTCACGGGCAGGAGCAGAGCTATCGGCCTCCTGGCAGGAGGTGGGGCTAGGATCGTCCATGGCAGGCACAGAGCCATCAGCCGCTTGGCAGGAGGTGGAGCCAGCATTGTATCAGGCAGGGCAGGCTATCAGCAACTACTCTCCCCCTACTCTCAACGCAAATGTCCCACTCATCCCACACTGACTCACTCAGACCTCTGGAGCCACCCAGCTCCTGTCACACACACGCAAGACCAGCAGAAACCAGAAATGGTTAGACAAGAAAATAGACACTTTCTAAAAGTGCTATTTTCAAACCCAGAGTCCAAAAATCATCCACACCAACGGACGCGTAATTAAACCCCGAGTTCAGGGATACCAAACTCGACATTGCACCATGCTCCCCGAGCCAGCTAGGATCATAGCATTAATAATCCCGGTGGCCCATTCTAACTAACGGAGAGCAGGTTACCTCGCAATAGTGAAGAACGAAGATGGCTGTTGTTCACTATTAGGACATGCCAACTTGGTAAGGCGTGTCCTACCTTATACTTACAACGCACCCTGCCCGTGGGCCTACCATAGGGGTGGCTAACATGAAGTTAAGGGAAGCTTGGAGGGACTGGCAAGCAGGTATACTCGCGCAGCCCCCGTGACAGTACCAGACTGCACGTAGGTCTCGCAATGACCGACCCGTAGACATTCTTTTACGAGGCCGCTCTTGTGGGTGGCACAACACGTGCTGCAAGCCCACGAGCGGCATTTGTATTTACAAGCCCCGGCACTCCTGGTGCACTAGACTAGGGACTGACAGTAAACCAAACAAGCCAAACATGGAATATAATCGATACATCAATCTAACATAGGGAGCACTTGCGCTGTGGCACTGATCAGCAGTGGCACAGCGACCAAAGCATATACCAGCAAAACATCGTAAAACAGTGGAGGCAAACAGAAAAAATGGAGGAGAGACTCAAGCCAATGATGTCAGGTCTAACAATGCAATATCTGTGGGGGTGACGTATGCACGATGTAGGAACTTAAAGTGTAGAAGTTTATGTTTATGGTTGACAGAGATGAATGTTTGGAAGCAACACTGAGACCAAATTTTGTCAGAAGGTAGATAGCCCAAGTCAGTACTCCAGGCATCCCTAAGGTGCCTGGTGAAATCAGGTTTCACAGCCAGGTAGGTGAGATACAGCCTAGAGAGGAGTCGATCTCCATTAGTGTCACATATGATGAGTGTTAGTAGGGGAAAGTGTTCTGGAGTGAGGAGATTAGGTGGGAATGTATGAGCGCAGGGTGCTAAGGAGCTGTTGCAGTACAACACGGTTCATTTAGGAGGCACTATCAGAGCGAGCGTTGTCAGCATGCACAAGGACATGGCCAAATGGGAATTGATCTCCTGTGGTGTGCAGGTCATGGCGTTGTAAGGTGTGCCTAACAAGCGTGAGGGGATCCAGTGATTATCAGCCTAAGGTAAAGCAGAAGACTAAAAGCTGCCCCCTACTAAAACACAGCGGAGCTTACGCCATGCCCAGCAAGCAGTAGACGTAGTCTGGATGTCTATAAAACATCCATAGGGAGGCGCTTCGGTAGGACAGAAGACGAGGGTGATAGATCACCAAGCTGGTCCCTCTCGGGTTTGAGATAAGGGACACAGGTGTCTGGGTAGTATCACTGATTTGGATATTGGCATTGTGCTCTCAGATAATAAAGGTGAAAGTCTAGGTCTCCAAAGCCACCGTGTTGGTAAGCGATGTTAAGGTATCTCATCAGATACCGGGCTCCTGCCGGCACATATTAGTCTCAGTAAGAGACTGAGGTGTGTTTAAGAAACGTTATGCAACCAGTATTAAGATATTAAGGAAGAGATACAAGAAGCGGGGGAGGACCACCATTTTAACTATCACCACTGGTCCTGCTATGGACTATGGGAGTTTGATCCAACGCTCCACTTGTGTCAAGAGATTGTCAATGGCCAAACTATAATTGAGCCTGAGAATTTGGTCTTTGTCTCTGTGTAGGCGTATGCCTAAGTATTTGGTGGAGTCTGTTTCAAATTAAAGGGAATTCAACAGCCATAATGTGGGTGCTCTTGGTTAAGGGGTAGAGCTCATATTTAGCCCAGTTAATGTGGAGGCCGAAAAGATCCCAAACGTAGGATTTCACACCTGAGAGGGAGGAGGTATTCAGATGGACAAAACAAACAGCAGTATGCCATCTGCATACAGTGAAAGTAAAAGGGGGCCATGTGTGATTTGAAGGCCACTGTGCATGTAGCGTTCCTAGAGGTGCAGAACTAATGGGTCCTGTGCAATGATAAATAGGAGAGGAGGCAATCCTGCCTGGTCCATCTAGTGATAGGGAAGGTGTCAGTGAGGGAACCACTCACACTAAGGCAGAGGTCTTCAATCTGTGGAGCCCGACCCCCAGGGGGGTCGTGGAGTCCTGGGAAGGGGGTCGCAGAACAGATTCTGTCAGTTTGCCTTAGTGCCGTCGGGCTGATTGAGGGTGCTCACAGCGGAGGCCTAATTCACACCGAGGGGAGAAAAAAATCAAAGCCTCATTAACAAGTAAAAGGTCTTTTAAAGACCTGTGAAGTACTTGGGTGTGGCTTTGTGTGTGTCCAGTGAAGCTGTTTCAGCCGGGCTCACATACACGAGGGGAGGGAAGGGAAGGGGTGGGGTGGCTGGGGGAGGAGGCTGTAGCCCTTTGAGTTCAATGGGCGTTGCAAGCCTGGAGCTGTGGGTCCCGCCAGTAAAGCACGTGAAAGGTCCTCATTGGTTCAAGTCCCACGAGCCCTCATACCTGGTGCCTGTGCAGGAGAAATGTGCCCGATAGTCTGTCCTTCATGGTGAGATGTTGTTACAGCCTGTCTGCCAACCCCCCACCACCCGCCCCCAGCAGGGAGGCACAGAGATGCCCTCCCATGAGAGAGGAAGAAGAAGGAAGAAGACACAGAGATACTGACCACCCCCCCATGAGAGAGGCACAGAAAAGGTGGGTGAATGAATGCTGGATGGATGGATTGATGAAAGAGTGGATAGATGAAGGATGAATGTATGGATGAAAGGGTGGATGGCTGTATGGATGGACGGATGGAAGGATGAAAGGGTGGACGGAGGATGGATGGATTTAAGGATGAAAGGGTGGATGGATGAAGGATGGATGCAGGATGTATGTATGGATGGAAGGATGAAAGGGTAGATGGATGAAGTATGGATGTATGGATGGATAAAAGGTTGCATGTATGAAGGATGGATGGATGTGTGAAAAGGTGGGTGGATGAATGATGAGTGGATGGATGTATGAAAGGGTGGATGGATGAAGGATGGATGGACGAAAGGGTGGATGAATGAAGGATGTATGTATGGATGGATTGATGAAAAGGTAAATGGATGAAACATGGATGTATGGATGGATAAAAGGTTGCATGGATGAATGATGGATGGATGGATGTGTGAAAAGGTGGGTGGATGAATGATGGGTGAATGGATGGACAGATGAAAGGGTGGGTGGATGAAGGATGGATGGAAGGATGAAAGGGTGAACGGGTGAAGGATAGATGGATGGAAGGATGAAAGGGTGGATGGATAAAGGATGTATGTGTGAAAGTGTGGGTGGACGAATGATGGATGGATGGATGTGATGAGGTCTATCAGGCGCATTTATGGTTTTCGATAGTTGTTGATGATAAGGAGTACCAGTTTCTAGAAACTTTTGTCGAAGGGGGTCCTTACGCCTAAAATGGTTTTACAAGGGGGTCTCGACATCAAAAAGTTTGAAGACCTATGCACTAAGGCATGCCACTGGGTTGGAATAGAGGAGCATAACTAGGGAAATGAAACTGCGGGGGGGACCTAGCTTTGTCAGCGTGGCTCTCAGTAAAGGCCCCTCCAATGAGGCATCTAACATGGCCACCGCCGCAGAAATAGTTTGAGAGAACCTGTTCAATACAGCGGATAGAGTCCTCAAATTGAGGGAGTTGAGGCAATGGGGGACAAAGCCGGCCTAGACAGGAGGGTTAATCTGCTCCATCAGGAATGACATTCTCATGGTGATGACTTTGGCTAGGTTGAGGAGGGAAAGTGGGCAGTAGGTGGAGCATAATTGGGGATTCCTGCCAGGATTCAGGAGAAACGTGAGCACCGCCTCGTGCAGTGTGGGTGGTAGGGAGCCTGTGTCCAGGGACTCCATGTACATAGCAAAGCGATGTGAGGCTATTTGATGTTTGCAAGTTTTCAAAAATGCTCCAGTAAGGCCATCAAGTCCCGGGGCTTTGGAACTGTCCAAGGCATCTATTACCTGTATAATTTCCTCACATGTTATGGGTTCAGCTAGAAAGCAGTGCTGGCCATTAGTGACCCACACCATCCCAACCTCAGCAATATAGGCTGCGACCAAACTCCATGTCCAAAGTGCGGGAGGTATACAAAGGCTCATAATAGTGCCTGAATTCAGTCAATATGCCCTCATTGTTAGGAACGCTAGACCCAGTGGTGGCATGGAGTTCTGGGACATACCCACTAAGATGATTAGGACAGAGTATTCATGCTATCTCTCGGTCTGCCAGATCACAATTTTCAGTCATTAGGACAGAGTGTCTATGTAACTGAGGGTGGCAGCCCAGTCGGGAGTCAGCTCGGTCAATGTCTTGAAGCTCAGATTAGATCGGGGTGTATATCTCGGAGAATACCCGCATGTTTAGATATGCAGATACCATGGATGTTACCCTTAAAGGCCTCCCAGAGAGTGGCCTGAGTCAACACCATGCCCATATTTAAAGCAAAGTATTCAACAATGACTTCATGTAGCTCAGTGCAATAAACCTGATCATGTAGGGCCTCGCCGGGGAATGAAACATGGATTTCATCAGCAAGTGAATAGCCTCAAAACAGAGTGCAGCGCTTTACTGTTGCGTTTTATTAATTCAATATTCCAATGATAAAAATTCACCTTTATACAGACTTCACTTGCAGTTTTTAATAAACAATCGCATTTGAAAAACAATAAAACTAATCAACCCAACTGCCATGAAATAATCATGTTATATAAATATAAAATATATAATATAAAAAATACAAACTGAATAACATTTATGACATTACCCTACATTCCAATCTAAGGGATCTGCTCATATATACGAACCACATGGTCTTTGGCAATGTTGTTTATAACATCATCAGTACCCCATTATGAAAATGTACATTGAAATATACCTGGACCTTAATGTTTACATAACTCATTAAGGCCTCCACCATCCCCAGGTGGTATGCGACGTTTACAACGCAACCATTACAACGTCGTTTCATTACGACGCGGTCATAACAACGAAAGTTGTTACAACGAATTGCGCTGGGGGGCGCTCAAGGATAGTAAATCATTTAATTTACTATCCCAACACCTTCCCTACTATCCACGGGGACGGGTGTTGGAATAGTAAATTAAAATTTTTTAATTTGCGCCCCCCCCAACGCAAGTTGTTGTAACGACTTGCGTTGTTACAACCGCATTGTAATGGAACGCAGCCCCTTCCCCCCTGCGCCACGGGGGAATTAGCCCCGCGGCGAAAGGGTTAATCCCCTCGTGCCAAACAAAAATTAATGTGTCCTCATGTAACTCAACTGGTGCTCATGTAAAGCGCTGTGAAAAATTCAGGTCAAGTTCACGCTATATAAAATTCCGGGGAAAAAAACCCACATCGTATTTGATCCTTACGAATGAGTTTTCCTGTGTGTATATTTACCCAAGCACACATGGTTGCAAAAAAGCATGGAAGCCCTTTTCACATCCCTCCAGATGTTACTTCCTCTTTCTGTGTTCACTAATTAACCACTATGCATAATAAATCATAAAAGCCATTCCCTTATTTACATCTGCAGGAGATGTCTTACGGTTTATGAACGACTGAAACAGCCTAGATATTTTATGTTGATTCTCCTATGTGTTATTGCTGGTGGCATTTTAAGTATGTTAGGTGCAAAGCCCATTCCACCTTCACTGCATTTGTATGATTTTTCTTCGGTATGCCTTCACAGATGGAAGGTTAGGACTGATTCTTGAGCAAATCTCTTTCTACATACACTGCATGTGTGTGTGTTTCTCAATTGTGTGTTAGCTGCTGACCCTTTAGTTGAATGGATTTACCAAACGTCTTTCAACATTCATTGCATTTGCATGTTTTTTCTTCTGAATGCCATTGCAGAAGGATGGTTAGACCTGATGCTCTGATTAAAGTTTCCCCCTGTGTGTTAGATGGTGGCTCTTTGGATGCGTGGATTTACTAAAGCTTTTTCCACATTCACTGCTATTGTATGGTTTTTCTGCTACATGCATTTGCAGATGGATGCTTAGGATTGATGCTTAAGTGAAGAAATTTTCACATTCATTCATGTGTATGTTTTTTCCTGTATGCATGCGCTGGTGGATCTTTAAAGTTGATAAATGAGCAAAGCTCATTCCACATTCACTGCATGCGTATGGTTTTTTCCCCTGTGTGTGTTCGCTGGTGGCTCTTTAGAAGTGTAGAGCTACTAAAGCTCTTTCCACATTCACTCTATGTGTATGGCTTTTCTCCTGTATGCTTTCGCACATGGGTCCTTAGGTGTCTAGCTTGAGTAAAGCTCTTTCCACATTCACTGCAAGTATATGGTTTTTCTCCTGTATGCCGTCGCAGATGGATGGTTAGGTGTCTTGCTTCAGAAAAGCTCTTTCCACATTCACTACATGTGTATGGTTTTTCTCCTGTATGCCTGCGCAGATGGATGGTTAGTGCTGATGCGCAAACAAAGCCCTTTCCACATTCACTGCATGTGTATGCTTTTTCTCCTGTATGCCATTGCAGATGGATTGCTAGGTGTGATGCTTGAGTAAAGCTCTTTCCACATTCAACGCATGTGTGTGGTTTTTCCCCCGTGTGTGTCAGATGGTGGCTCTTTAGATACATAGATGTACTAAAGCTCTTTCCACATTCACTGCATGTGTATGGTTTTTCTCCTGTATGCCTGCGCAGATGGATGGTTAGTGCTGATGCGCGAATAAAGCTCTTTCCACATTCACTGCACATGTATGGTTTTTCCCCCGTGTGTGTCAAATGGTGTCTCTTTAGAGTCGCAGATATACTAAAGCTCTTTCCACATTCACTGCAAGTGTATGGTTTTTCCCCCGTGTGTGTCAGATGGTGTCTCTTTAGTTTCTTAGCTTCCGTAAAGCTCTTTCCACATTCACTACAAGTGTAAGGTGTTTCCCCTGTATGCATACGCTGGTGTTCCTTTACAGTTGATAAACGAGTAAAGCTCTTTCCACATTCGCTGCAAGTGTAAGGTTTTTCTCCTGTGTGCATACGCTGGTGTTTCTTTAAACTTGATAATAAAGCAAAGCTCTTTCCACATTCACTACAAGTGTATGGCTTTTCTCCTGTATGTGTTAGGTGGTGGCTCTTTAGATTTGAGGATGTACTAAAGCTCTTTCCACATTCTTGGCATGTGTATGGCTTTTCCCCTGTGTGTGTCTTTTCCCCTGTGTGTGTCAGATGGTGTCTCTTTAGATATATAGATCTACTAAAGCGCTTTCCACATTCCCCGCATGAGTATAGTTTTTCCCCCGTGTGTGTCCTATGGTGTCTCTTTAGAGTCGCAGATCTACTAAAGCTCTTTCCACATTCTTGGCATGTGTATGGCTTTTCCCCTGTGTGTGTCAGACGGTGTCTCTTTAGATATGTAGATCTACTAAAGCTCTTTCCACATTCGCTGCAAGTATAAGGTTTTTCTCCTATATGTGTTAGGTGGTGGCTCTTTAAATTTGCAGATGTACTAAAACTCTTTTCACATTCTTGGCATGTGTAAGGTTTTTCTCCTGTATGCTGTCGCAGATGAATGGTTAGATCCAATGCTTTAGTAAAGTTCTTTTCACATTCACTGCATGTGTATGGTTTTACCCCTATTTGCTTTCCCTGATGGACATTTAGTTTTAATAAATCAGTAATGTGTTTGCTACATTCCCTGCAAGGATATGCTTTTTCCCCAGTGTGTGATTGCGGATGGATCTTTAGTTTGCCTGAGAAAGTAAAGCTCTTTCCACATTCACCGCAGGTGTAAGGTTTTTCTGTGTGCATTTGTTGATGGATCTTAAGGTTTGCTGAGAGAGTAAAGCTCTTTCCATTTTCACTGCCTGTGTGTTCTACTGTATGTGTTTGATATTTGCCCCACAGAGCCGATGACTCATTATAAGCCATTTCATATTAATTAAACCTAAATAAGCTTGCTGTTAGTGGTGGCAGTGAAGGGATTAGAAGTTATTAAAACTCTTCTCACACACACGGAACCTTTATGTTATTTCTTTTTTTTTACTTTGTTAATGAACTCTTAGTTGTGAAGGCCGAGGAACCCTATTGCCACATTCAATATGTCCTCATGCGTTTTGCCATGTGCATGGTTGATGATGCTACTTCAGTAATGAGGAGAAGCCAAAGCTTGTCTTACGTTGTGTGTATGGTTTTTTTCTTTGGGGTTTAGAGTCTAAGCGTTGGTTATATTTTGGCATAAATCATGTTAATGTGTTTGCTGACTGATCATTGTGGTTCCTGAATCACTAACTATATTTTAATCTTCACTAGGTTTTTGCACTAGATATGTTCTAGCAGGACTGGTAACATATGTATGATATTCTATCAGGAGCTGTGTTTTCAACCTGCGTTACGAACTTTCTAGAATGTGTGCAAAGAATAAACCTCACTGCTTATCTAAATAGTCTGTTTCTTGGACAATATTTATGAAATGCGCACAAAGAACAAAACTTAATACCAAGTTGTTATGCTCTAGAATAATTTTCTGCATTGCAAGTAGCCAAACACTTCTTTCTTTTAACTTCAGATGTCTGCTTCACGATTCAGGTTTTGTATACCTATGTTTTGTATACCTCTTTCTAGGGATTGTAGGGTCCAGCCAAAACAGCGTTTATGATGGACTAACACCCTAGTATAGATATTGTCATATTTGAGAGGGGAGCACTTTTTATAACTACCTGATCATTATCTAAGATAAAGGGATGTATCTAGCATGTTTATATTTTGGATGTGTCCTGGCAGTGTGATTTTACTTTATTTGGATGTTTTGTGACCAGCAGCATAGATGCCCTCAGCCTCTTGAAGCCGCCGGATTGCACTTGATGTTCCTGCAGGATATGCCTGTTCATGAACGTGATTCTCTGTCTCCTACTGAGTTGTTCTATTTTGAATTACTGTTTGGCATCATTTCTGGTTCTTCTCGAGTGTCAGATAGCTTTCCAGTATTGTCATGTTTTCTTCAATCCTCTCTGTGGATACAAAAATACCTGTAATGTCGTAAACTATAAGCAGCAAAGTGTCTGAAGAAATGTTTAAAAAAAATAAAAATCTAACACTTGAATACATTTTAGCCACCGGTAATTACTCTAGATTGCAATGCAGTACATCTTTTTAGCTCACTGTGCCACTATCCACAATAATCATTCTTACGGAAAACGGCATTCATTGATCATGCTGCAAGAAAATAAGAACAGCCCAATTTGGGGAGAGGATGTAGCCTTACGGCTAGAGAGGTCAACCTCGAAGCTGGGGAACCATGTTCGAGTCTCGGCAACAACGCTCAACATTCTGCGATTCTGGGCAAATCACTTAATCTCTCCGTGCCTACCAAAAATGAATATGTCCATCTGTAACTAAACTGGTGCTCATGTAAAGTGCTCGGATACCTGATATCTTCATGTATAGTTTGCGCTATATAACACTCTAAAAAACATTTAAAAAAAATATGTACCAGAGTCCACATACATTTGAATAGTAACATATGCAACACCACATAATGCTGTTGACCTCGCCCTTGGTCAGTGAGTTGTGGCTTAAAGTCCAATGCCACAGCAAGACAATTAACTAATACATTTCACTTTATCATGTTCGTAGCTTAGGAAATAATAATGTTACAATGAAAATAAAAACACAACTGAATCATTTTCAGGACAAAAAACTAATCCTGAGGGAAAATGAGAATAGGGTAGCATGTCAAAGTGTATGATGTCCTTACATTCACTGACAAAAAGAGCGGCCAAGCAATGTCTATATGATCCCAAAGCGCGATTAGAGGGGCTACCATATTTCAGTGTATTACTGCTTCCTGCTGCATGCATAGAGAATGGTCATGTGTTAAATAATGGCGGGTTTATTAGGTTCAACACAAACAGTTTAGAGGGAGAGCAGTTCTTAGTGTTTGCAACCTTACCATAAGTAATTAAGTTCTTTTAACACTGTCCACAATCTCAAACAAACTGCTGTCAACCATATGGGGTGCCATTAGATTTCGATGCGATACATATGATGCTCAGATCAATCAGGAAGCAACCAAATCTACTAATCAGTTCCAAGTAAGATGTGTAAGACTAACTGAAGCTGACTTGAACAAGACTTATGCACAAGTTAAAACAAGTTCTGGAAGTGCCAGATTTAAAATGGCACAGAGTATACTCGGCTCCCAAGTAGCTTCATGAGATAGGTTTGTACCAGGTATGGAAATCGCAGAGCAGATTTTTTCCACATATTGCAGTTCAGCTCAATGCTAAAGAGACAAAAATTTCAGTTTTTACCCTGCCATCAGGTAGGAGAAGAATAGCCATGCACTGGTTAGACTGATCAGGCTCAGCAGGTGGCTTAACACCTTGGCTGCTAGAGGTTTTCCCCCCCGGTGCTGCACTCGCAGATTTCCCATTGTTCATGACGAGCTCAGCTCTTCATCAGAACAGCTCAACCGTGCCTCATGACGAGCTCAGCTCGTCATGAGCATCGAAGGGGTTAAAGCTGCTGGTCACTGGAGTGCTACTGAACAAATTCACATGCAGCACACAGGAAATGTCCCTAAACTTAATAAGCACCTGGGAAGATGATACAAAAAACTGTTTTAGGTGATTTATGTCTAAGAAATGTTGCCTTCCTGAAACACAACATAGCCTAGTTTTATACCTGACAGTCTTTCTTTAGAGTACCCTTTTCTACAATTAGTGTAACTGATTTAGAACTATTACAATTTTTTTTAGGCTGTAATTGATGACTTGTTGGTTTGGTAGATCGCCCACTCGATACTATATTTGATGCTTGTATTTAAAGATTATTAAAACACAATACAAAAAAAAATCTATCAATGCACCTGAAAACGGGAGCTCAGAAATCATCAAACAATACTCAAAATACTTACAGAAATGTCTAGTACTTTAAGAGAACCGAGCACCTTCTAACGTGCATTCAGTACAACTAAAACTATCAACTAGAAAATGTATTGCTAACTACAGACTTCTCTCAATCCAACCTACAACTACTCACAAAAACAGCAGCACATAGTGACGGAAGGTATGAATCTATGAAACAACAATGACACCACAGCCACTGAGCACCATACAAGGCCATTGGGCAGCATACTACAGTGGAATGGCAACCTGCAGACCCAGCAGCACGGACACAACCATCTCCAACCACAAACAAAACAGATCCTAAAATGTATGGCTTCATGGGAGGTTCAAGATGCAAGCCTCCAAGACGTGTGGAGAGGGTGTAGCCTTACGGCTAGAGCGGTGGACCTCGAAGCTGGGGAACCGGGTTAGTATCTCGGCAATGACGCTCAACATCCTGCGATTCTGGGCAGATCACTTAATCTCACGTGCCTAACAAAGAAATGAATGTTTCCATCTGTAATGAAACTGGTGCTCATGTACAGCGCTCTGATACCTGATGTGACGGGTCTAGTTTGCGCTACATATAACTATTAAAAAAAATAATAAAAATGTGTGTGATAAATTGCAACAGTTCAGATGGTAAGAGACAGTGCTTTAGGGTCACAATAACTTTGACCCAGAAACATAAAAAGGAAAAGCAAAAATAGCAGTATTGTAATGAGCATCGAGTGGCAGATGCTATTTTAAGGATAGAATGCAAGATTGTTCAACTGGGAAACAATGCAACGGCACATTCATTATACTCTGGATTAAAAGACATTTTAATTGTTTTATGTCACACGATACAAACACTTTAAAAAACGTATTATACCCATCATGTGCTAGCCTTTGTTATGATATGCCCAGAATTCCCTGATCCTGGTCATACGGCAGTCATTATCAAGATGTGTCCAAACACTGCATCAAACTGCTGGAGTGTGGATTTATTTAAACAAAAACCCACCCAAAGGGCAATATGCTAATGAAATCTACCTGGCCAATAAAGAATTTCACTTTTCAAATCTACTTCCTAAATTAATTTTATGTTTGAGCAAAAAAAGCATTAATAGATTTATATTTTGTTTTAACAAAACTAGCACAAATTAAATGCTTTGCAACAATTCTCAACTCAAATATTTTGTAACAGAAAGTGGTATTATTCTGGTTTGCACAAAACATACTAACACAATATAAATGCTGTGAAATAGGTAATTTCAGGTAGCTTGGTAATCACTGTACACAAAGCAAGATGAGGCCCATTTAATCGGACAAGCTGCTCTGAAAATCATGTCATTTACAGCTCCTGTATCAACAGAGAGGGGCACTCCTTGACCGTATGTGCACAGCAACCATAGTCCTTATACCCAAGGTTGGGAAGCCTGCAGACAGGTGGGACTCCTACAGGCTGCTATCTCTGCTCAATTCGGACAACAAATTACTGGCAAACCGATTGAGAGGGGTAATCTTGGATTTGAAACACCCAGACCAGAATCAGTTTATGCCACATAGATCGATCACATTGAACATTGCCACAGCAGAAGGAATTAGGGCTCCGTTGGCAGTAGCCTCATTGAACACCAATAAGGGTTTGATTAGGTGAAATGGCCCTTCTTAGTTGGCAGTATGAGCAAGATGGGCTTTGATTCCAGCTTCTTGAAATGGGGGAGGTTGCTCTATACCACTGGTACTCAGTACGGCCCACGACGCCTTCACTGGCGGTCCGCGGACCTTGCCTTGCAGTTTCCACTGCCGGCAGTACACAGAAGAAGACTGCAGGAACATAAGTAGTGAATACCTATTAATTAGGTATTCACTATGTATGCTCATGCGGCCATCTTCTGTGTTTACTGCTGGCCTTTGTGACGTCAGGGCACCTTCAGAAAGCTTCCCAAAAGGCCCTTTAAAAGTCAGATGTAAGCACTTTCCCAGCTCACTTTTGAGAGGGCGTTTTGGGAAGCTTCCTGTTTGGACAGAGACAGATAGAGATAGAGACACAGAGACAGATAGAGATAGTGACACAGAGACAGATAGAGATAGAGACACAGAGACAGATAGAGATAGAGACACAGAGACAGATAGAGACACAGAGACCGATAGAGGCGACAGATAGAGACACAGATAGAGGTGACAGATAGAGACACAGAGACCGATAGAGACACAGAGACCGATAGAGACACAGAGTCCGATAGAGGCGACCAATAGAGACACAGAGACCGATAGAGGTGACAGATAGAGACACAGAGACAGATAGAGACACAGATAGAGGCGACAGAGAGAGACAGATAGAGGCGACAGTAGAGGCAGAGAGACAGGGACAGACAGAGATAGAGACAGAAAGAAACAGACAGGGACAGACAGGGACAGACAGAGACAGAAAGAAAAACAGAGAGGCAGAGACAGAGAGAGGCAGGGATAGAGGCAAGGACAGATAGAGGGAGACAGGGACAGATAGATGGAGACAGAGACGGAGAGGGAGACAGACAGAGAGGGAGACAGACAGAGAGGGAGACAGACAGAGAGGGAGACAGACAGAGAGGGAGACAGACAGAGAGGGAGACAGACAGAGAGGGAGAGGGAGAGGGTCAGTGTGACGCTGAGGAAGTCACAATAATGTTTTTTGAATCCTCCATTTTTTTTTAATACCTGTTTTGCCGCAATGGCATCTTGTGATGACGTCATACGCCGAGCCACAGCATTAAAGGATTACCTAGACGCAGTTGAGAGAACATCCCCTTGAAGAGGAGAGTGTCGAATGGCGGGAGCTGCGATAAAACTAAGGTAATAAACTCTCCCTTTGTGTCGGGAGGTTTTATAAGGATTGCGGAGTGCACTATGGAGATATAAACTTTAAATGTCTTGTTCACCGATGTATTTGCAGATATTGTGGTGCCGGATGGTTGGCGGCAAAATGTCACCTTAGTCCATAAGCTTGCTTGAGAAGATAATGCACGCAAATACTTTTATAACTCTTTACAGGTCAACTTGCTTTAGATACACTTTGTAAAACTGAATATTGTTGTATTTGCTAGTGCTTTTATGTTCCTTTCATGGAACTTGTGATGTTGTCATGGTGCTACTGATGTTCTAGTTCTGCATATTGTCAGTTGGTGTCTCCCTGTGCCAGTGTATGGTGCGGTCGCTCGTTTCTCTGAGAATAAACTCACCAACCAACTACACTCAAGCTTCTTGTGTCTTCTTGCAACCCACAACATTATTTTGGTGACGAGGACTTCTGGTCAACAAGAAAGCGAGCCACTGCTTCGAGTTTTAAACAAAAAATTAAAGATGAGTTTTCACGACCAAGATTCTGTTTAAACCTCTCTTTTCTTTCATCTGCTGTTTAACCCCTTGACCCTACTTCCTTCTCCAGCGGCTGTAACTTTAAAGGGAATTGATTTTCCCCAACGGCAGTTTCTTCAGTCAATTCTAAAAGGTGAGGAGGTTGTAGGGTGGGTCATATTTAATTGGACGGCTAAGACGCTTTTTAATTGGACGGCGAAGACGCGTTTGGATTGCTCTGCAGAGATGTTTCTGTGTTTTTCTTTGCTGTGTTAGACTTTCACTTTATGTGCCTGCCCCGTTTCTTTCAAGTTCTTACCTCAGGATCAGTGACGGTTATCGGGCGTTCGTCCTGCAGCGAGATCGTCTGTTTGAGCGCTCCCAGCAAATGATGACGTTACAGAATGTTCATCAGGGGTTGGTGATTTGACAGCGCATCATAGAGGCTGTCAGTGTTTACGCACCGCGTAACCCAACGTGAGCTCAGTGTGTCATCTCAGGAAGTTCTGGAACTAATTAAGGCATCATTCCGGTTCTTCTGAAGCGTCCTTTGACGAAGGATCAAAGCGTCATCTGAGAGAGTTCTAAAACAAAAACAAAGCGTCATTCCTATTTCACTGTGTTCACGGTGTGTGTGTCATAGTTTACAAACAAAGCTGCATTTTTTAATCATCGTGTTCACGGCGAGTGTGCCATTGTTTATGACACGTTTTGTTAGTTTCATAACGTTTTTCTTCGCAGGGTGGCATCGGATGAAAATGGGCAATCAGCAGTAAGACTGACTCTTATTCATTGACATTTATCTTTCATTCAGTTCTGTTTGATAACGTTTTAAGCTTCACATTTGATTTATTGTGAGTGAGAGTATTTCTTTTTTCTCCTTTATATTTCGTTTAGAATTATATTTTCCTCAAAATGCAAGCTGTGAACCAACCTCCCCCTTTTTTTGAAAATCCAGGTACCCCACAAATTCAGTGGAGGCAGTGGTTTGATGGGTTTGAGACCTACATTGGTGCCATTGGCGCTTCAAGGTACAGGGCAGAAAGAAAGACATTTTTACTTTTAAATTGTTTAGGATTTGAGGGTAGGGAGGTATACAAACATTTGCCTGATTTGGTTCTTGCTGAGGGAGAGATTATTGATGAATATCAAGAAACGATAAAGTAGCTTGTTATCAAATTCGATGTTCAACCAAGTTTGGTGGTATTAAGGCATACGTTTTTCAAAAGAGCGCAACTTCAGTGTGAAGATGTCGATTCCTATTTAAGTGCATTACGTAAACTTTGTGCTGAATGTCAGTTCAGCGATTTTAAGGATCAATCGGTGAGGGATCCATTCATCGCTCATTGTAGTGACAAACATATCCAACAGAAAGTACTTACCATGGGTAATCCTTCCTTAGAAGAAATTATTAAAGTGGCAAAGAGTCTTGAACTGGCTCAAACTTCTAATAAGGAGTTATGTAAAACTGATGTGCATAAAGAGAATGTAAATGCTGTTGTGTCTTCCACATCTAGGTCTAGTTTTCCTAAGGAAGAAAAGTTTAATGAAAAGAGTTCCTTTAAGAAAAACATGTGCTATAGGTGTGGTTATGCTCCACGCTCCAAAGAAATCGGTTTTTGTCTTGGGAAAAATGCCAAGTGTTATAAATGTGGGAAATTTGGTCATTTGGCAAAAGTTTGCCAAGCCAGTTTGAGTAAACATGAAAAGGTCAGTTGTGTGTTGGAGAATGAGCATGTCTCGGAGTGAGAAATGGTGAAAGAATTTAAGGACATGATTGTTACTGTCACTGACGATGGTGTTGTAACTGGGAATCCTGAAGAATGTGTAGATCGGTATGTGGATATTTTTGTAGGTGATGTGTGTTTGAAACTTCTTGCAGATTCTGGAGCCAGGATAACCATGATTTCTTTAGAATTATTTAAGCAATCTTGGTCTGGCAGAGAATTGTTTCCTCCAGACAGAGCACCTGTTTCCTATGAGGGTCGTAAGATAGATTTGGAAGGCTACATTGAAGACATTTTGCAGTTTAAAGATAGGAAAATACAGGGAAAGATATATGTGGCAGTGCGTGGATAGAACATTTTGGGATGCTACCATCAGGGTCTTTTTGGTATGTTGTTGAGACCTGGTGCAAAAGAAGAGGTACTTGTTGTGCTCGATATGCCTGATTCTTTATCTCTTGAGAAAGAGTTCCCCAGAGTCTTTTCAGATTCATTTGGTGAAATTGTTGGATTTAAACATAGGATCAAGGTTAAGAGTGATGCCATTCCTGTGAAACATAAGGTTAGGTCTGTACCTTTTACTTTGAGAGCAGATCTTAAAGCTGAACTTGAGAGATTAGAGAGAAATGGTATCATAGAACCTATTGAATCTAGTTTGTGGCTTAGTCCATTGGTGGTCGCACACAAAAAAAATGGAGAAATTCGTCTTTGTTGTGATCTGAGGAGTCTTAATAAGGAGATTTGGGTGGACGCCCACCCACTTCCAAAGATTGGTGATTTATTGGAAGAGTTGAGAGATGCGCAGTGGTTTTCTAAAATTGATTTAGCCTCTGCATACCACCAAATTGTGCTGGAGAAGGATTCCAGACATTACACGGCTTTCAATTCTCCCTTTTGGACTTTTCAGTTCTGCAGAATGCCTTTTGGGCTAGCCTCTGCGGCTTCTGTTTTTCAGAGAATCATGCAGAGTGTTTTGAAGGATGTCAAAGGAGTAGTGATTTTTCAAGACGATGTTTTAATCCTTGACAAATTTTTAGATCAACACGATTTCATTCTCAGGTCTATTCTCAAGAAGTTTGATGATAAAGGTATTGTGGTTAAAAAGAACAAATGTGAATTTTGGAAAAGATAAGTTGAATTTCTGGGTCATTTGGTGTCTGGTTTGGGAGTTTCCCCTAGACCTGGGTTGGTTAAAGCCGTTGTGGATTGTCCTGTACCCAAAAATAAGGATGAGTTGCGGTCTTTCTTGGGTTTGTGTGAATTTTATTCACGTTTTATATCCAGACTATGCCAGTAAGATGAAGTCTTTGTCTAATATGCTCAGGTCCAGTGTTTCATTTGTTTAGGATGAGGTCTGTCAGTCAACTTTTGATTTGGTTAAATCTGAGCTAGTTAATGCTAAGATCTTGAAGGCTTATGACCCCAGTGTCAGCTGTACTATCACTCTCGACGCAGGTAGTTATGGTTTAGGTGCAGTCCTCACTCAAATCATTGAAGATAAAGAAGTCACTATTAGTTATGCCTCAAGGGTTTTAAGAGATCCTGAAATTAATTATTCAGTGATCGAAAAAGAGTTGCAAGCGTACTATTGGGCTTGTGAGAAGTTTCGCACCTATATTTGGGGAAGAAAGTTTGTTATTCAGACTGACCATAAGCCTCTGGTCTACATTTTGTCTGGTGATCGTGTTAAGTATGCAACACCACATATAGCCCGCCTTATTACTAAATTGTTGCAGTATCAGTTTGTGTTAAACACATTCCTGGGAAAGAAAATTGTACTGCTGACATGCCCTCTAGATTTCCTTTACAAGAAATTGAAGGTACTGATTTGGATGAAGATAGAGAGGATTGTTTTATTGCTACCTTGGATGCTGTTGATTGTGTTGGTTGTTCTGAAAATGAATGGTTGGATGCCATGAACTCTGACGCAACTTTGTTGAAAGTCAAGGATTATATTGTTGCGGGATGGCCTAGAGAAAGAAGTCTACCTTTTCATATTCAACCCTTTTGGTAGGTTTCTGATGAACTTTCTATAGAGGATGGAGTTGTCATGAGAGATGACAGGTGTATACCTCCTCTGAATCTTCGTGTGAAATTGATAGACAGGGCTCACGATGGACACCTTGGGCTCACTATGACCAAGAGACGATTGAGATTGCACTATTGGTGGCCTTCAATGGATGGTGATGTGGAGGAAAGAGTTAAGAGCTGTTGTGTCTGTGCTTCTGCTGAGAAAGGTTTGAAAGTTTCTGTTCCACCTTTGCAGCCTATTCCTTTTCCTTCTAAACCCTGGTTGAAAATAGGTATTGACATGGTTGGTTGGTCCATTCAACTTTCTCCCTTCTCACTTAAGGTTTGCTTTTGTGCTTATGGATTTTAATAGTAAATGGCCTGAGGTTAAATTTTGCTCTAATCCGTCTGCCAGTTCTGCTATTCTCTTCCTGAGAGAAATTTTTATGAGAGAAGGTTTTCCTGAGTCACTTGTTTCTGACAATGGCGTTCAATTTGTTAATGCTGAAATGCGTGTCTTTTTGTCAGAATCTGGAATTAAGCACTTGAGGAGTTCTGTGGGACATCCTCAAACCAATGGTCAAGTTGAGAGAATGAATCGTGTGGTTGTGGAATGTATAAAGTGGGCCAAAGGAAACAATTTTGATGTGGAGAATGCTGTGAGATCCATGATTTGGTTCTATCGCACTACCCCACATTCTATAACAAAGGTCGCTCCCTTTGTTTACCTCAGAGGCAGATTGCCTATGTCTACTCTTTATCCTGCCTGGCTTTTGAGAACTGTTGCCCAAAAGATTTCTCCTCATTTTGTTGATCATGATGAGTTGCAGATGCGTGTTAAAAATGCTCAGGACAAAATGGCTTTTAGGTTTAATGACAAAAAATCCACAAAGAGTGTCAACATTTCTCCTGGAGATATGGTGTGTGTGAAGAATTATAGATCTGTTAAGAAAGGTTCTGACTCTTTTGGCCAACCTGTTCGTGTTGAGAAAGTGTGTGGAAATGCCGTTATGGTGGAAGGTGGTCATTGGTGGAATCTGTGTAAAGTTATTAAGGTGAAAGTGAGTGACTTTGGAACTTGTCCTGATCACCTGAGTTTACCTGTTCTGAAGTGAAACCAATTCCTCCTTCTCTGGGTTGTAACTCTGATGTGTCTCCTTTGGGAGATGGTTCTGTAAGGAAGTCCACATGTGAAACCCGTCTTCCTTGGAAACTTCGTTAGTTTGAGTTTCTCCTTTTCTTTTTATTTCTTTTTCTCTTGTCTTCCTTTTCTCTGGTTTCTCTTTAATTTTCTTTGGAAACAAAGAGATAATGTTGTATTTGCTAGTGCTTTTATGTTCCTTTCATGGAACTTGTGATGTTGTCATGGTGCTACTGATGTTCTAGTTCTGCATATTGTCAGTTGGTGTCTCCCTGTGCCAGTGTATGGTGCGGTGACTCGTTTCTCTGAGAATAAACTCACCAACCAACTACACTCAAGCTTCTTGTGTCTTCTTGCAACCCACAACAAATATCTTTGCTGTTTTCGTGCTAATTCAAAAACAACTTCCGTTTGGACGTGTGGCACACAGGATTTGTATTCTTGTTGTAAGCTGCCTTTTTGAAACTACAAGTGAGTGCATGTGGCCTTCAATATTCTGTTGCGATTTTGTGTCTGGCCCTTTTAAAGGTTATCATTAAGTATGGTGTATATTGTGTTACTTTCGATAGAACTACAAGGTTGAAGGACACTGTCTGGTCAACATTTGTGTGGGTCGGGCGCACAAGGAAACATTTAAGGTACTTTTTACTCTGAAGATAGCTGAGGTGGCGGAATATGATTGAAAGCGACATGTATATAATACAAGCACTTTGGTTTTATTTTCACAGCTCTTTTCCCCTGCTCCTTAGGAGAACTCCTTTAATTATCTGTAGGGTTTGAAATGCGTAGACCTGTTTTGTGTTTGGCAAATTTAAGTATTATTAATAAAGAAGGTGTCAGGTTTATTTAAAATAATACATAATCAAACATATTTTAGTACATAAACCTGAAGCTAATACTATTTTGCCATCATTTGCTGGGATTCTATCTGTCCCCCTTCTATTTTTATTTCTTATAAAATCTTTTCATCTCTTCTTTTGATTTTTTTCTACTATAACCTGTTTTTGATTTATTGTGGGAAAGTGGGCTTTTCTGTTATATTGAATCTGTGTTATATTTAATTTTGATTGATTTGGATAAATGTATATGGATGTAATTATGTGTATAATGTAAATATTATTGTTAGGTCCTTTTGAAAATTGTTCTATTGTGTATCTAAAATAAAAAGATTCCAAGAGTAGATTTAAAATATAAAATATAAAGAAATCCATTTAAAATAATTTGAAAAATTCTTTTCAAATCACTACGAGTGGCACGAGTGATTGGTAGATTTGCTTGTACTAGTGGTATCAGCATTGGCTCATTTGTGTTTGGATTAGCCAGAACCTTGGCCTCTACATTAAGAAGAAATATATGACGGTGCGACGCGTGCTGATCTGAAAGTCTACCAGGCTTGTGGAACACAACAATCTCTGCGTGTCTCCAATTGCAAGGCAGACGACCCTGCTCCCTGGCCTCCTCTACTACCCTACAAAAGCGTGGCCCCAGCTGCAGAAAATATGGTTTAAAAAATTCACCTGGTAAGCCATTCGGTCCCGGGGCCTTTCCAGGCTGCATCTCATCCAGCGACGCGCCCAGTTCCTCTTCCGTGAGCGAGAATCCAGCTCCTCACTCACTGCATCAGAAAGGGCCTTAGGTGGCAGGTCATCGAGGAAGCGAACAACTACAGCTGCGGGGAGGCATTCCCTGGGGGCATAAAGGCCTGCATAGTACATGGCAAAGCTTTCAGCAATAGTGGAGGGGTTTGTGGTAGAGGACCCATCCGGGCCCAAAATGCCCGGCAGGGCCTGGGAGTATATAACAACCTCTGGCATAACCTAGTCAGTAAATTGCTGGACTTATCTCCCCACTGGTAAATCCGACTGTGTGGTCACTAGCGACACCTACCGGGCTTCGTCTAGAAGAAGATGGGCAAATTCCTGCAGCGTCAACAGGAGTTGGCGGCGAGCCTACTGATCTGCACTAGCTCTACAGCGAAATTCCAATTCAAATTGCTTCGCCTCTGCCTGACGAGGGACTCCCTACGCAATCTGTGAGGTGCTTCACAAACAGAAATGTCTACCCCAGGAGCGTGGGCTTCATCGCCTCCCAAAGGCAGTCAGCCCCCTCTACCGTCCCTATATTAGATGTCAAATATTGGTCAATGGCACCTTCCAGATGATCTCTATAGTCTTCTCTCTGGAGGTTCTATGCAGAGAGACGCCACCTTAACGGCTGCTGTGTCTGGCCCACAAGTAACGTGAGAGTGATCGGTGAGTGGTCCTAGAGTCTACATGGAATAATATCGGCGGCAATCACTCTGTTATCTATTGCCCGAGGGACAAAGATATAATCAAGGTGGGAGAAGGAGTCATGGACGGCCGACAGGTATGTATAGCCCTGCGCTGTCCCATGTAGGAGTCGCCAAGGGTCCACCCAATCCAGACCCGCCACCAGTGAATGTAACTTAGTATGCCGACCTGCGTCCAATGGACCCCCAGGTCGCCAACGATCCCAGACCAGGTCTAGCACGTCACTTCAATCCCCCCCACAACTGCCAGCCTATCAGGCATGTCTGTCCACAGGGTCATGAGTTTTTCCCCCCATGCCCAAAGAAAGGAGTGGGGGGGCATATACACAACCCAGTACTATGGATTCAGTCCCTACCGTCCCCTGAAGAAATAAATATCTACCCTGCGTGTCCCTCCATGTCTTCATGTGTGTGTATGGAACCAGCCTATGGATCAGAATCGCAACTCCCCGGGACCCCCTCGCAAACCCAGAGTGAAATATATGAATGAAACCAAAGCGTTGAAAGCATAGCGCCTTAGTGCCCATACGATGTGTTTCTTGCAGCATGAGGACGTCTGTATGCATTCGCTTCGCCTGTTTGAGTATAGCGCCTCACTTAATTTTGTCTAGCGCCCCCCTGACATTCCAACTCATTATTTGAAGGGTCCCAGAGGGATCCCGCTTATCACCAGAAGACACCGCCAGGTGAAGGTTTGAAGTACAAATGTGGTCTAGACAAGAATATGTGGTCTGGATAAGGCGACTCTGAAGCAATGTAGGTCAGTGAGATCAAACAACAAAACCACCTTCCCCCCCCAAACATCCAAACAGCACCCCCCCTATACCTCAAAACTATGAAGTATAGTGAGTGGCAGATCCCAACGGGAGGTCGCCCCCCCGCCTGTCAATGGATCCCCAACTTACAGCCCATTCTCATCTAGCCCTTTCCCTGCCAACTGATGTTGCAGGGATATCGGCCCTCAATTGTGCTTCCCCGGTCAAGGAAAACATATCAAGGAACTATTGGAATAAAGCGCCCTCCCAAGATTAGTCTGATGAGGTAGGCAGTCGCTGGGCTGATGCAGCTTGGGATGAGGTGCCACACGACTGAGACCTTCACCTGGACCTGGAGCATCTGTTCCCCTTCCCCCTCTGCGTAGGTTGTTTCCGGACCATCTCGCTTGACGAGGAATCAGAGTCCCTCCGGCGCGGTGCGTGTGGGCACTGTCTCATCTGTCCATTGGAAGACCTCTTCCGGCGAGTCGAAAAAATGGGTGCGGGATCAATAGACCACCCGCAGTATGGCTGGGTAGCATAGGAAAGTTTGAGCTCCCGGAGACGGGCCTTCACTGCCATAAAAGACTGCAATCGTTGCTGAACCAGTTTAATATAGTTGGGGAACATTAGGATACGTGCATTGTCATACAGCAGTGGTTCCTTGGCCCTAGCCTGTTTCAGGACAGTGACCCCGGAGGGAGCCAACTCTCAAGCCACTAGGTGAGGAACCACTCCATGCCACCCTCTTCGGACCCCTCCAGGAATCAAACGATGCAAAGGTTGTTGCGCCGGGCCCTCCCTTCAGCGTCTTCTACCCAGGATGCCAGCCCTCATTGGATCGTCTCCAGGGAGGCTACTTGCTTCTGCAGGGTATCGACCACGTCTTCCACCCCAGAGAACCTCGTATCCATAATCTATGCCACCATGTTGCGTACATATTGGTGTAGCAACATGGCGGCGGATCCAACCACCCCAATCTTGGCATCCAGGGCATCTCTCGACTGGGTGATGGCGGCCATAAGGGCAGCATTGTCAGGCACATCGCTAGGCGCACCCCCCCGATGCACTTTGCTTGGACGATCCCCCACCCGGCTGGTCCCTCGTCATGGCAAGTTCGACACGTCCCTGTGGCAAAAAGTGTTGTGCCCGCCCCTTGCACAGCGTAGTCTGGATATTGTGGGACCCCAAAATGCCACTAGGGGAAAGGTTGCTGCATAGCTCTGTTACGTGGATTCACCCCAATGC
Organism: Lissotriton vulgaris; assembly: GCF_964263255.1. NCBI lineage: Eukaryota > Metazoa > Chordata > Amphibia > Caudata > Salamandridae > Lissotriton > Lissotriton vulgaris. The sequence continues at coordinate 1,549,546,914 of NC_141696.1, read as the reverse complement.
AAGAGGCTGGTGTCCATCAGGGGGTCCTCTCCAGTCAGTCTGGCCTGGCTGCCGATCACAGGGTTGGCAATAGGAAGAGGAGAAGGGGAAGGGGACCTCAGGAACCCCATACAACCAAGGGCCACATATAAGGACACCACTCACCGGGTCCGCTCACAATCCAACAGTCCACTACAAGCGCCATTCCCAGCCGAGAGCGCGGGGATCCCACTATAATCCCTCAATGTATAGATGGCGTCACTGCAGCCTTGACCATGTACTCTGGGACCTTGTGGTGAGCTCGTGTGGCCCGACCGACCACAAAGGCGAGCCGGCTGCTCCTCAAAGGAGGTATGTGTGTTGGTCAGTCCCTCACCAGGGGCCCCAAGACAGCACAGGAGACGCCCAACCCAAACTCCACAGGCAGCTGGCCCCCAACACAGGACCTCGGGTGGCAGAGGGGAAATAGGCCTGAGAGGCCCCAAACCAGGCACCGGCAGGACCACAGATTCTCGCCCGTATTATGGCCACCACTCCCTCAAGTAGGTGGCAGATGACACCTCCCCCGCGGCTCGACACAGCCGCTGATCGTTGGCACATAGTTCCCAAGGGGAGGGGGTCAGCCAGAGGGCACACTCCGGTCACCAGGGAAAGCCACCCAGGGGGGACACCATTCCTGCGATCTTCCACCGGGGCCCATGTGGCCTGATAGACCGCCGGTGTGAGCCCATCTTGCCACAGGGGGAAAGGAGCGCACAGCAGGACCTCAGTCCCGGGGGAGCTGCTATCACTGGCTCTTGATCAATCCGAGTGCGGCAATGTTCAGCCCCCGGCCCAGCTGCGCACACCCAAGGCGCTTCCCCTCGTGACGCGATATGGCCGTCGACAAACTACACTCACCGCACTTCAACGGGCGAGGTGGGGGGGCAGCAATCCATGCCCACGTGGGCCCGATGCAGGTCCGGGAGCATCCACCACGTCCCAGATGGCTCCAGGGCAATCCGCACCGGCGAGGCAGCACACCAGCTTTCGGCTCCGACAAGGCCCAGCACAGTCTGGCGCTCTGGCCTCCGCCGCAGGCCACCTGATCCCAGCGAAGACAGGCCCGAAGCAAAATGGAAAACAAGACTTATAAGTGTGGAATATGTACATGATACCAACAAAGAAAATTCATCTTTTTCTGTAGACTGGATGGGAGTATATGAAGTAATATCATATTGGATTTATGGGTTCAGCTGTTTCCCAGCACTGACAGAGTTGGTGTATGATACTATGAAATGGGATTATGGATAAAATGACAACATAGGGATCCTTCAATTATGTTAATCAATATACTGAGTCTCAATATTAGGTTTTGCAGTGGAAAGAGGATCGAATATGGTGCCCATGGGGGATGCAGGAGTGAAATTATCTGGGTACCTTTGTCGCCATAGATCTAACAGGTTCAGACTCTTAATATAGTCTAACATGACTCTGGACATTTGCGGCTTATTCTGTTTATGAGTACGAGATGTAGAGTCTAGCTCCAGAGTCATAAGAAAATGATTGAAATCTCACCCTAATCAATTTCTCTGGATGGTCAACAATATCAGAGTACTGCATCTATCATATTTATTTATTTATTTACGAGTTTATATAGCGCTGGAATCGACTCTAACTGGAGTATCTCTGCGCTTTTGGGCCGGTTAACATACACAGAGGAAATGAAAAATGCTGGAGCTAGATCTCGTTTTTAAACAATAGGGTTTTAAGGTGTTTTCTGAATTTCAGATGTTCGGTGCATAGTCTGAGAGTCAGAGGGAGTCTGTTCCACAGTGTGGGTCCTACTACTGATAGGGCTTTGCCTCCGTGCCTAGCTTTCTTAGACTGAATAAGACAGATTGCTAGAATACCGTTTTGAGACCAAGATATAGAGAGCTGGTCCTGATTTTAATATTCTTTAAGATACTTTCTCAGTTAAGGGGGTGGTGTAATGGCTGCCTTACTCGGACCTCATGCCTCTAATGTAGATTGACATTATTATTTATTTTTGGTGATAGTGGCATGAGCAGTGCTTCTTCTTACTAAGCCTCAGCCATTCTTGTAAATCTTTCATGGAGTCTCCTGGATTAAGACCTCATTTTGAGGGTGTTGTTTAACAAATTGATCAACACCCCCTCTTGATTTTATTTCCAAGGCAGTAGACAAGAGAACAGTCAATCAATTAGGCGTGTTTTCTGATTTGTCATTATGAACCCATATTAATGCCAAGACAGGCTGTGTAGAGAGTGGTAGCTTTGTATCATGCATCTGGAACATTAATATCAACATTTTCCCATTTGTAACAATTCTCTTCGCCACATTTACAGTACTTCCTGAGTGCACAACCACTGCCATCCCAACTTGTGGAAAGGTCTGTTGCCCACACCCATCCCAAGTACACTTATTTAAACTGCAACAATTTAAACATCACCCCAACAAAAATCTGATAAAGAGCTCCTCTCTGGTGTGATTCTTTCCAGTGCTCCCTCCTCTACACTACTTACATGTGATGGGGAGAAGAGGTTGTTTCAACCAATACCAAGTGACCCATCCCTTTTGCTGGCTCGCTATCATTTTGACCAGCGTCTTAAGAGCCAGGAGGACTCTTCTTTCAAGTACATCCACTAATCAAGTCAGTTTTACTGCCAGCAAGTGGTGTACACCGTTCAGCTGTGTTCCATTTACATCCATGACCAGTCATCTCTGGATGTGGTTTGGTTAGCCTGTAATCATGTTAGGTGATCTTCCCTCTCATCTCTTCTTGGAATCTGTTTTTCTCTACGCCTCTTCTCGTCTTCTGTCCTGGAGTCTTCATTGACATCTAAGGCGTCATCTGTTCTAGGTAGTTCTTGGGCCCTGATTTGCAGTGAGGGTGATCACCCCATTCATCTCCAGGTTAGTCCACCATCTGGGACGAGTTTGACACTCTTTGGCCCTCATAGTCTGGGTGCCAGAGGAGACCTGCACTCTATTACAAGCAGTGTCATTCTGCAGCCGATGTCTTTCCTCAAACCATGTCAAGGAAACTACTGGTGTTTCAAATACATTTTGACCTGGAATATCACCGTCACTTTGACAGGGCACAGAAGCATATTTTTTATCCCCAAGGGCCTCAGTTTTTTCTGTATGGGGTTGTAGGTTTTTGTTGTTTCTGACCAATGGTGGTATAATATGGGAATACCATTATTCTAGGGGAGTCAAGCAGTGTCTCCCCTTTTGCTCTAGTCTTACAAAGAATAAACTCTTGGTCCCGATAGTTGGGGAATCATGCTATCACTGGCCTCTGAGGGGCCATTGGAGGAGGAGGAGGCTTACTAATCATCACCCTCTACAATGTTTCTAAAAAAAAGCAGGAGGAAAGATTTGAGCTCTATCAAGAAGAGCCGGATTTTCAAGAAATCCGCTGATTTAAATCCCTCTGTATTTTTCTTATATTAGAAGCAGCCTTTCCTGCTTAAGTAAGAAATTTTGATCAGGTTGTATTGAATACACCAAAGGAACATAAAACGAGTCCATGTGTGGCCTGTGTCATTTATTTGATATAACTGTACTAAATACACCGAAGCAAAGCAACGTGAGACCAGTGTGTGTTCTTAACCATTTGTTTATGTAAACAAACAGAGAGAGATACACTTCCTCTAGTGGTATTGACAAAAGTGATTATATGAAATGTATGCTTTTCTCCCCACCAGAACCATTGTTCTTATATACTCAGACATGTGCCACGGTCACTTCTCAATACAAACGTCAGGTAACATACTACTGGAACTTTGGTTTAGCATATGTTTGCCGGAAACTATAAACTTTCTGATCTACATAGTATTTCATACAGATCAACCACAGGAAGGAGGTATTGAGTGACTGTGTAATACAAGTATGACACCATTTAAACTGGAATGCTTCCTCTACAAAGACCAGTTTACTAAATGTTCTATTATGGGCACATCTGCAGTAGACACTAGGACCGTATGAACATTGAAGACTGCTACACCCCAAGTGTCAACTCAGATTAACCAAATAAGAGTGGTTGGCGCTGGCTAGTAATATTTCTAGCAAAAGAGAATTCTGTCCGAATTCTATATGTCAATCTTAAAAATGAAATATCAGACAGAATATTATTTCACAATAAAAGGTCTGATTAATGGGGTGCAAACACTTTCGCCATTTGAGCTCCTCACTTTTGGGGAGATTATATTGAGTTGGGTGAATGTATGAGATGTCTCTGACAGCAAGTAGTTCAAAATAATATTATGAATTTTTGGGGAAACTATTTCGGATTCCAGATGCAGCCTGCTGAACATTCCGAGCACAGCATCCACATAGAGACAAATGACCCCCATCTGACCATCCACTGCCTAAGTATCTGCCTGATGATCATACTGGTACAAAAGGGGGTGGTGATGGACGGAGCATCAATATCAATCAAACACTCACACCCAGTCAAAAGATCTGGGTTTAATCCATCACCGCTCTTTAGCCCACTCTGCCACCCCAGTTCTGACATGGCTATATGCAAATCAGTCTGACCCTGTGCCTCATGGGAACAGTCCAGCCCGAACTGCCAAGCTAGGTCTTCCCTGGACCGGAAACAAGCTTCCGAGGACCGGTTTCTGGCATTCCAGCCGTCTTCAGCCCGGCATGTTTGAATCCAGTGGCAAAGTGAGCAAGGGACTCATGTCTGAGTATACCCTGCCACACTTATGGTGGCCAAAAGCGGTACAAAAGGGGGTGGTGATGGACGGAGCATCTGAATCAATCAAACACTCACACCCAGTCAAAAGATCTGGGTTTAATCCATCACCGTTCTTTAGCCCACTCTGCCACCCCAGTTCTGACATGGCTATATGCAAATCAGTCTGACCCTGTGCCTCATGGGAACAGTCCAGCCCGAACTGCCAAGCCATGTCTTCCCTGGACCGGAAACAAGCTTCCGAGGACCGGTTTCTGGCATTCCAGCCGTCTTCAGCCCGGCTTGCTTGAACCCAGTGGCAAAGTGAGCAAGGGACTCACGTCTGAGCATACCCTGCCACACTTATGGCGTCCATCATCATCCCCTTTTGTACCGCTTTTGGCCGCCATAAGTGTGGCAGGGTATGCTCAGACGTGAGTCCCTTGCTCACTTTGCCACTGGATTCAAGCAAGCCGGGCTGAAGACGGATTGCCTCCTCTGTTTTGATATGTTTTTGCTGGTTGTATGTTTTGGGCCCTGTGCCACTGCTAATCAGGGCCAAAGTGCAAGACCTCCCTATGTTAAATTGAGATACTAATTTGTTATTCCATGATTGGGTTATTTGAGCTTCTGTCAGCCCCTAGTACAGTTCAACATGTGTGCCCAGGGCTTGTAGAGAAAATGCTGCTAGTGGGCTTGCAGCACTGGTTGCGCCACCCACAGAAGCAGCTTGTAAAGTGTGTCTCAGGCCTGCCATTGCAAGGCCTGTGTGTAGTCTGTGACTACCATGTCGACTTGGCCAAGTGCACCCACTTGCCAGTCCCTAGACCTTCCCTTTGCTTCATATTAGACACCCCTATGGTAGGCCCAAGGGCATGGTGCATTGTAAGTATAAGGTAGGACACGCTCTGGTGTGTGTAGCATGTTCTAATAGTGAATTGCAGCCATTTTCGTTTTTCACTATTGAAGGCTACCTGTTCTCATAGGCCAGAATGGACAGTTAAGATTGTTACATTCCTACAATCCTAACTGACTCAGGGAACATGGTAGAAATTCGAGTTTAGTATGCCAGAACTCAGAATAATAAAATACATCTTTTAGTAAAGTTTATTTTAATATTCTGTGTTTGCAAATACCACTTTTAGAAAGCAGGTATTTGCTCGCCTAACCATTTCAGCCCGCCTCTGCTGACTTGTGTATTCCTTGTCTGGGTTTGTGTGTGACAGGGCTGGGGAATTCCAGGAGACATGCTGGGGCAGCCCAGTGGTGAATAGAGAGATCAGCACCCAGATGGGAGGGGGGGGGGGGGGGAGTTGCACCTGGGACCTGCATAGCTCCGCCTTCCCTCTACAATGCTGGCTCCACCCCCTGTGGCTTGTCTGATGTCTCTGCCCTGCACTGTGAAAGAAGAGAAGGAATCATGTCAACAGAGTGCTCCAGAGCTGCATCTTCCCTCCCCTGTGCTGGCTCCACCTCCTCTGGGGCACCTGATGTTTCTGCCCTGCACAGTGAAAGGAAGAGAAGAGTCATGTAAACACAGTGCTCAGGAACGGGTTTGAACTAGGCAGAGGCCTCTCTGCCTTCATGATTACACAAGAATTGTTTGATGTAACTTGGCCTGAAAGGAACCTCCTACCTCCCGACAGGACTCCTGTTTCTTATGAAGGGCGTAGAATTGCTCTTCTTGGGTTTTTTGAAGACATTATTCAGTTCAGGGGAAGGAGGATCCTTGGTAAAGTATATGTTTCACTGAAGGGCCTAAACATTTTGGGTTGGTTCCACCAGGGTTTGTTCAAAATGATCCTTAGACCCGGGACCAAAGAACAGATCAGTATTGAGGAATCTTGTGACAATGTAGAGAGTTTAGCTGTTATTGTTTCAGGTGACAATATTGAGAGTTTAATCTCCAGATTCCCCAGAGTCTTCGGAAATAGCCTTGGCATCATTAAGGGTTTCAACCACGAAATTAGAGTAAAGGATGGTGCCATCCCCGTAAAACATAAGGTGAGGAGTGTTCCTTTCAGTGTGAGGGATGATTTAGAAAAGGAGTTAATGGGTTTGTGCAGAAAAGGAGTCATAGAACCCATCGAGTCGTCCTTGTGGTTGTCTCCTCTTGTTGTCGCCAGGAAAAGGAATGGGGATTTGCGCGTCTGTGTGGATTTGCGCAGTCTCAATAAGAACATCTGGATTGATTCACACCCCTTACCAAAAATCACTGATTTGTTGTCTCTTACCAGAGGGGCAAGGTGGTACACAAAGCTGGACTTGGCCTCTGCTTACCACCAGGTGGTGTTGAGTCAATCTTCTAGACATCTGACTGCGTTTGTCTCTCCCTTTGGCAGTTTTCAGTACTGTAGGATGCCGTTTGGCCTTGCGTCAGCGGCCGCAGTTTTCCAAAGGTTGATGAGTCAGATGTTTAGGGACACTCCTGGAGTAATTGTCTTCCAGGATGATGTTTTGATTTTTGGCGAGAACAAGGCGGATCATGACTTTTCCTCGAATCAGGTCCTGGAAATCATGCAAGAAAAGGGTATTGTTTTAAAGAAAGAGAAATGTGTCTTCTTAAAAGAAAAGATGGAGTTTCTGGGGCATGTTGTTTCTCATGCAGGTGTGGAACCACGTCCTGGCTTAGTGAAAGCCATTGTTGATGCTCCTCCACCTGCCGACAAATCTGGGCTTAAATCTTTCATTGGTCTCAGTGAATTTTACTCAAGATTTATCAAAGACTATGCGTCAAAAGTTCAACCTTTGACTAACATGTTAAAGAAAAGCGTGCCTTTTGTTTGGGATGAAAATTGCCAAGAAATTTTCAAGTGGATCAAATCACAGCTTGTTGGGGAAAGTATTCTCAAACCCTTCGATCCCAACAAGGAGTGTGTTGTGACTGTAGATGCGAGTGGGTTTGGACTTGGGGCTGTTCTTACTCAGAGGAATGGACAAGTTGACAACACCATCGCATATGCCTCAAGGGTACTGCGTGGGGCAGAAGTTAACTTCTCTGTTATTGAGAAAGAGCTTTTGGCTTGTTGGTGGGCGGTCAGGAAGTTCAATCCTTATCTCTGGGGTAGTCATTTCACTATTCGCACTGATCACAGTCCCCTAGTTTCTATTTTGTCCGGGGAAAAGATTAAGGAGCATACCCCTAGAATTGCGAGGCTGTCCACTAAGCTTCTTCAGTATGATTTTAAGGTTGTTTATCTGCCGGGCTCAAAGAATGTCAGAGCCGACTATTTTTCTCGTTTTCCTTTAACTGATAATGACTCCGAGGTTGAAAAAGATGAAGATCTTGAGGATTGTTTTGTTGCGGGTTTGGATCTTGAAGGTATGTGTGCAATCAGTGAGGGTGAGTGGAAAAAAGAGTTATTGAAGGATGCGGTTCTCCTACAGGTTGTCGACTATCTGAAGTCTGGGTGGCCCAAAGAAAAGAATGTTTCTGGTCTTTTCCAAACTTTTGTCAAGGTTGCTGATGAGCTCACTGTAGAAGATGGCATTCTCATGCGGTGTGGGAGGCTTATTCCCCCTGAGAGCTTGCGGAAGCGTCTGGTGGATGGTGCACATGAAGGGCATTTAGGGAAGACTTTCACCAAACGTAGGTTGAGAGATGTGTTCTGGTGGCCGCAGATGGATGTGTCTGTTGATTCTCTGGTTGACAACTGTGTCATTTGCAAGTCCTCAGACAAAAGTCATAAGGTTAGGTCTCCCCCTATGGAGCCCGTTCAACTTCCGGAAAGGGCGTGGGAAAAGATTGGGGTTGACCTGGTTGGGCCTTTTTACCTTTTACCTCCATGTTCCCGCTTTGCTATTGTTGCAATTGATTACTACTCCAAATGGCCTGAAATTCGCTTCATCCGTGAAGCCTCCTCTGCCAGCGTAATTTCCTTTTTGAAAGATGTCTTCCTGAGAGAGGGGTTTCCTTCAGTTGTCATGACTGACAATGGTGCCCAATTTGTCAGTTGTGAATTTGAGTCTTTCCTTAAACAAGGAGGTGTGACACATAAGAAAAGTTCCCTTTACCACCCCCAGGCCAAAGGCCTCGTTGAGAGGATGAACCGCGTTCTCAACAACTGTGTCCAGTGGGCCATTGCCAGCAAGTGTGTGGTTGAGAATGCTGTGCGTTCCATGCTATGGTTTTATCGTACTACTGCTCATTCTTCTACTGGGGTTTCCCCCTTTGAACTCCTGAGGGGTAGGAAACCTTCTACCAAAATTTGTCCGGGTTGGATGTCAAAGTGGATAAAAATGAATGTTATGGATGGTATTGATGATTTTGTCAGAGACAATGTTTCTGAAGCTCAAAAGAAACAGAAAACCTATTTTGATGAACGGAAGAGATCTGCTGCCCATGACATTTGTGCTGGTGATGTGGTTCGGATCAAAAATCCTGTTCATGTTACTAAGGGTAGGAGCAAATTCTCTCAGCCACTTGTAGTTGATAAGATCTGTGGAAATGCTGTACGTGTGAATAATAAGGATTGGTGGAACGTCTGTAAAGTTGTTAAAGTTAGTGGTGATGATGCTTTCACTGGTGTTTCTCAGCCCAATCCCAGCTCTGTTTCAAATGACAAACGTTTCAGTTCTGTTGCTATTAACGAAAATGGCAGAAATGTTGTTGATGTTTCTGTACCTGGACCTCGCAGGAGTCATAGAGTGTGTAGGATTCCTGCCAGGTTCAGATAACTTTTTGCTTCTGTCTTTCTCCTTCACTGCCAGTTGTATTTTCCTTTTCCCCTTACTTTTCATCTTTATTTTCTGGTTACTTCTCTTCTCCTTTCCCTCTTCTTTTCTGTTCTTTTCTTTTCCTTTCTCTCCTCCCCACTTTCTCCAGGTTTGAACGCTTCTTCTTTTGTTTTACAGAAAGGAGGATAATGTAGTATTCTCTGTATTGTGCCTCCCTGGCACCTGTAGTTGGAACCTCTGTGCCTGTATGTTCTATGGCTTTGTAGTAGAATGTTGCCTTCTGGCAGTTGATAGCTTTGCCTGCTCCCTGTCGCTGTGCTTCTCCTAAGCTGAATAAACTTGACCTACAAGCTAACCTGTTGTCCAGCTTTCTTCAATGCTACAGTATAAATATTGGGACCCAGTCCCATAGACTTGAGATCACTTCTGGAACAAGAAACCTTTCTGCCAAGGAGAAGAACCAAGGAAGCTGCAGGAGTTTGGACTGCCCCTCTGCCAGTGTGCTGTTTACTTGGTTGGCCTGCAGTGGTTGCTTCATTGCCAAGGGAAAGGAGAAGGAACTTTTAAGGACTTTCATTTATCTACAGAATATTCTCCAAGGGCTTGAACTGTGCTTGCCTCCTCCTGAAGTCTCAGGGCCAAAAGACTTCACCTCCAGCTCCCTCCTGAATTTCCTCGCTGGGAATTCTGACTCCAATCACTTGCATGCCGCTGGGAGCTGGAAGCCCGACGCACCGAGAGGAAGCATGTGGCCGCCGCAGCTGAAATCGTCGCATCGCTTGAGAAGCGAGCCTTCGTCGCATCTCCCTGGAAGCGTGTGTTCATAAAAGCTGTCTGCTGTTGCATCGCCGGAGAAGCGCGACGCATCGAGAGAGTCGTCATCGCATCACCGGAGAAGCGCGGCGCAGGGCCTGTTGCGGCTCCAAAGTACAGAGTCGTCGCAAGGCTGCCAGGGCGTCATCGCATCACCGCATCAAGGGCGCCATCTTCTCGCATCGCAACTGGATCATCGCATCATGGCACCATCTTGCGCGCCGCAGCGGGCCCGCAGGCCGAGAATCTACACATCACCTCCACACCGGTAAGGCTCACGACGAGTCCCCTACTCCGCGCAAGCATTGAGAAATGACGCATCCATTCCCCCGGGTCACGGAACCGACGCATCTCCCCTTCTCAGAGTCCTTTTGTTTACTTTGCATCCCGCATCCAGGTGCTTTGTTGAGAACTTTCTCGCATCTACCAACAACTTGAACTAAGAGACTTTAATCATCTTTTAAGTAATCTTAAGTGTAGTATTGTGGATTTTTGTCGTTTGTGGTCTTGTGTTTAAGTCTATATAAAGAATACTTATTTTTATAAAACCTATGTTGTGTCCATCTGTAGTGTTATCACTGTATTACTGTGTATATTCACAAATGCTTAACACACTGCCTCTGAGATAAGCCTGTCTGCTCGTGCCAAGCTACCAAGGGGGTGAGCAGGGGTTATTAAGGAGTGCAATCCCCTTATCCTGACTTAGAAGTAAGGGTCCCTATTTGGACAAAGGTGAATACCATTGCCAACTAGAGATCCCCAGATCTAACACTAAGTATCTGCCTGATGATCATATTGGGCACCGCATCCACAGAGACAAATGACCCCCATCTGACAATCCACTGCCTAAGTATCTGCCTGATGAAAATTCCGAGCACAGCATCCACATAGAGACAAATGACCCCCAGCTGACAATCCACTGCCTACGTATCTGCCTGATGAACATTCCGAGCACAGCATCCACATAGAGACAAATGACCCCCAGCTGACAATCCACAGCCTAAGTATCTGCCTGATTAACATTCCAAGCACAGCATCCACATAGAGACGAATGACCCCCAGCTGACAATCCACTGCCTACGTATCTGCCTGATGAACATACAGAGCATAGCATCCACATAGAGACAAATGACCCCCAGCCGGCAATCCAATGCCTAAGTATCTGCCTGATGAACTTTCCGAGCACAGCATCCATATAGAGACGAAGGACCCTCAGCTCACAATCCACCGCCTAAGTATCTGCCTGATTCCTTGCCGACTTGGCATTGCCAGAGTGAAAGCAAAGTCCAGCACCAAACATTCTGTGGCCTGGCTGATGGAGTGTACGTGTTGTTTAAGAGACCATAACTGGTGGTATGAAAGGACTGTTTCATATAACAGATGTATAGCTGCACCTCAGGGTAGGCTTTTAACATTAGGCCTCTTGTTGATTTAAGTGTGGGTTCAATATGATTTTTGGGTTTCATTATGCCTTGCTAACAGCACGGATAGTGAAGCAGAGCATCATATTTTTTTGAGTACGGGGAGCTTATAGAGGAAAGTATGGCAATTTAGAAAATAAATAGCTTTTGTGTCCCCCAGAGATCTTCTGAGCTGTGGGGAGTCATTTGTTGGCAACTAACTCTTGGCCTAGCCTTGCAGAAAGAAAAGTACATACGTGTCCAGGCAATGTAAACCATTTGTAGTGAGCTCAGGGTCTGAAATATGGAGTCAATATTCCCAATGTTAATGAAAATGTCTATATATTGGTTTCTTGTTTTTTGCGTGTCAAGAGTAAAACAAACCCAAAACTAGCCTCCAGCTTGTGGGTTGAACATGTGCTAGTTTTTCAACATGTGGTTTTAATTACGATTGCTAGTAGGCTTGAGAGTGAACTTATAGTGTTGTATTTTTGGTTACAGAGAGCTAACAGACCAGTGTATGATTTAGCAGTTTTGGACATTACGAAAAAATAAGCTGGATGGGAGTACTTACCTAAGGAGGAGGAGTCTCAACAATGATGAAAGTAGGGGGGCGTGGCCAGCAGCATGGCCGGTTAGGAAGTGCCTTGCCAGAGCTCCTGCCGAGCTGCACCCAGATCCGTCGATATACTATTCCCTAAAAAGCCCAAACCTGGCCAACGGGAGCCGCAACACCCTGGGAGCTAGCGAGGGTGCTTCTAGGGCGAGAACCGCGCTGTGGTCTGCAGAAATCCAAGATTTAATGCCCGACTCGGCGCGACCCTGCGAGCCCAAGATGGCGGCCGCGACGCCCGATGGTCACCGGAGCGCCTAGGAGCCCGCCAGAGACTCTGTGGTACCGGAGCTCATCGCCTGGGACATCGTTGCACGAGACCCAATCCACGGTACAGACTGCCGGGTGCACGGAGGGGCGATCGGAGAACCACCGAAGACCGGCCGCCTTTACCAAGATGGTGGCCGACGCGACAAATAGCCGGTAAGAGGGAGCCGGAGCCAGTCGCCATCGTCTCCCCTTTGCCGCACGGCCAGCTGACGGCCGGGTTGAGGAGCGGAGGAGCTCCTGGGCGACCCTTGATAGGAGGTGATCCCTGGGAGGGGCCGTGAGGCGCTGAAGCGGAGGGTACTCTGCACAGACCCCGATGCCCTTACCAACATGGCGGCGGTGCTCGGAGGAAGCCCGGTGGGGGCTACTTGCCGCGGGAACATCTAGGCAACGGTAGGGGACCGGAGATTGCACCCCCCTTCCCCCCCACCTGCCACCCTCGGGAGTGCTACCCGCTCGGTGTCCCGATTGCCTGGCCATTTGGAGGGAGACCCGGAGGACCAGAGGAGGATACTAGGGTGGAGGCCCTGGTCGTGTAGCGGCGCTGTGCCCCTATCGGGCGAGGCAGGATCAGTGAAGGAGCCGCTCTCACTCCGTGGCAGCAGGAAGGGACACCTAAGAACGGGCCCAGAGAGCGGAGAAGAGGGAAAACAGAGGAGGCTGAGAACGTTACTAACGGAGGGGTGGGCGACAGGAGAGGCTGGGGGTCTACAAACACCAACACAAGGAGAGGAAGAAAAGGCAGCCCCCCCCCCCCCCCACCCCCTCGTTCGGCGCCAGCCGTAATTTCGGCGCTCCGGAGGACAGAGGTATACATCCTGCTGCGGGGATCCCCACCCAGGGAGTGGACAGCCATGGGGAAAAGAGACTTGATTTCTAAACCCACGAAACAAGGCCCCATGGACAAATTTGCGGAGCCAAGGACCACGGCGGAGCAACAGTCGGTGGCATCCAGAGCGCGGATGGACACGGCGCTGTTAATGGAGGCCATTCAGGCATCCAGAACGGATATACAAGAGTCGCAGGCGGCCCTGGAGGTAAAGATTGGGGAAGTAGGCTCCGAAGTTACACTTCTGCGGCAAGTCTTTCGGAACCTGTCCGATAGGGTGACGGCGACTGAAACAAGGATCAACGACAATGATGCATCGATATCCGCCCTGAAAAAAGAGATGGCGGAATTGCAGGCATCGCACCGCCAGCTGCAGTGGAAGACGCGTGGCAATGGCTTGAGGAACGCCCTATATTGAACAGCAGAGAGGTCGTGGGCCGTGAAGCACTGGATAGGACACTGCGGGAAAGGACACGCTGGGAGGTACCGAAACCACAGCGACGGAAATCTCGAAGGGTGAGGAAGCAGACGCCGGCGACGCCGTACCAGACCCATAGCGCGGGCGACAAGAGAGGAGGTAGATCTGCATCACCAGGAAACGACTCAGTGGCAGGCTCCAGGTTCAGTTGCCTGCGGAATGGAATCCGCTCAGAAGGCGATGACGAGGAGGAATCGGAGGGCCGCACATCCGGAGGAGAGGGAGAAGTGGAAGTGGGGGACTCGGTACACCCGCTAGTCAAGGAAATCCATCATCTGGAGCAGGACTCCCCGGGGCAGTCCAGCGCACCCGTAATGGACACACAAGACTCACACTCCTGAACGATGGTGCTTTGGGACTTTGGAGATTGCAGCTCGACATATGGGAGCACGAAAGTTGTCACGCCCTTCTCTGTTCTTTAAGTTTCTCCTACTGTTTTTTGGTTTGTGATGGGAGGGATGTGTGGGAGGGTGACAGGCCTTCTCCCGTGGATAGTTTGGCCCCACGTTGGGATGCGACTGGAAGGGGAGGGAGGTAGGGAGGAGGGTGGGAGGGTGGGGAAAGTTTTCGAACTCTCTCAAGTTGGGGAACGGGAGGGTGAGGCGGGAGAGGAGGGAGTCAGTTAGACAGACGCAGCAGCACACCTTGATACACCATGCCACTTATCCATCACTGGGACACACCATGAAAGAGGACCACTTTACACAATGGCAAGTACATTAGCCGCCCCACAACAGGGTGACAAGGGAGTCACCATCTTAACATGGAATGTGAATGGCCTAGGGTCAAAGATCAAAAGGGGTCTGGTGAATGCTTACCTCAAGAGAGTAGCACCGGATATCATCCTGCTGCAGGAGACACATCTTAGAGGCAAAAAAATGTGCATTCATAGCGAGAGGCCGCCATGAGGTACTGGAACATGCAGGGTACACGTCGGACTCCAGAGGGGTGGCGATCCTAATTAAAAAAACTGCACCGTTCAGCATCACACGCACATGGCTGGATCCCCAGGGGACATATGTGGGAGTGCAAGGGACATGGAAAAGACGCAGGTACACTATAATGTCGGTCTATGCGCCACCGAAACTCCAGGCGCGCACACTCAAAGCAATCACATCCATTCTCCTAGATACACCGGATACCATGCAAATAGTGGGTGGCGACTTTAATGACATTATGTGTGAAGCACAGGACCGCACAGGGACGGCGCGTAGAGTAGGCGCACGATCGGCTTTGGCGCAGCAGATGACTGACATAGGACTTACTGACATTTGGCGGTGGCTCCACCCTACACAGACAGCGTACTCTTTCTACTCAGGGGCACACAGGGTCTTCGAGGCTAGACTATATATTCACTTCTAGACAGAACCTAACATCGGATGACGTGGCGGAATACAAAGTAAGGGGAATCTCGGCCCACTCTCCCCTATATGTTCAGATGGTACAGGGGAGGGGGGGCTGAATGGCGCTTAGTGGCATGGGACCTTCAAACACTGGAGATAATACGTGGCATTAGAGCTGACATTAGGGTATACGTGGCGGAGAACGAAGGAACGGTCGACTCAGGAGTCACCTTCTGGGAGGCAATGAAGCCGGTCCTACGGGATAGAATACATAGTAGGCTGGGGGAGGTATGGCGGGCGCAACAGGCCGAAGTGGCGGGCCTGGAAAAGACAATCTTGACCTTGGAGGCGGAATATCAAACACGGAAGGAGGCAGGGACTCTCCGACAACTATTAGATACCCAAAGAAGCTACAGGGAGTTGGTCTCCAACGAGGCGCGGACCCAGTCCTTGGCAACCCTCCACCGTCTATATGATGTGGGGGACAAGTCCGGCAAACTCCTGGCTTGGCTCAGCAGAAAGGAACGGGCAGCAAGGTGGGTGGACCAGATCAAATCGGCAGAGGGCAGACGGGTACACACAGATGAGGCAATAGCAGACGTGTTTGCGTCACACTATGAACACTTCTATGAGGCTAGAGATCTGGGTTCTATTGAGGATGCACAGCAATACATAGGATGCACGGAGGTGCCCGCACTATCTTCCGAAGCATGTGCAGCTCTGGAGGCAGAGGTGACAATGAAGGACATATCTGACGCCATTGCCACACTGAAACTGGGGAAAACGCCCGGGCCGAATGGTTTTCCGGCGGAATTTTTCAGGCGGGTGACTGATCTAGTGACACAGCACCTTAAAAACCTCTTCTCGGAGGCATATCAGGTGGGGAGCTTGCCGCCAGACCTCGCCCTGGCCACAATCGTCCCGATCCACACGCAGGGTAAGCTGAGGGATGAGTGTGCCTCGTACCGCCCCATCTCCCTCCTCAACATGGAGGTGAAGATCTTGGCGACCATCCTAGCCAAGCGCTTGCGGTCGGTTATACCAGACCTCCTACACATGGATGAGTCGGGGTTCCTACCAGATACGGCGACCAAGTTGAACCTCCGCCGCGCACACAATTGGTTGCAAGAAGTCAAAGGGAGGAGTGAGCCCCATTGGTTCCTTTCCCTCGACGCTGAGAAGGCGTTCGACGCCGTGCACTGGCCGTTTCTGACAGCGGCGTTGCAGAGCTTTGGCCTCAGCCCAAAGTTCCAGAAGTGGGTTCAGCTCTTGTACACGGCACCGAGAGCGCGGGTACGGGTGAATGGGAGGTTGTCCCGCGATTTCCAGATCGGAAGGGGTACACACCAGGGCTGCCCTCTGTCTCCCCTTCTATTCACACTCACCATCGAAATTCTGGCAGCAAAGATTAGACAAAACCCAGAGATATGTGGCTTCTCCCAGGAAATCTCGGCGTCAGCACAAGAAAAAATATCATTATACGCGGATGACGTGTTACTGTTTATCACTAAACCTGAAACTACAGTTCCGGAGCTGTTCAGGGAGTTGGATGGTTATGGTGCGAGGGCGGGTCATACCATAAATTGGCACAAATCGGTTCTATATGATCCACAGGGACTGGATCGAGGGGGGAACCTACCGGAGCAACTAGTCCATACCCCGGAGGCATTCCAGTACCTGGGTACCTACATTACCCTGGATGGGAAACTTTCCTGCAGTAAAAACATAGAACGGATTATGGAGAACGCAGTGGCGGATATGACCAGGTGGCGGCAGCTGCCGCTCACACTATTAGGCCGAGCGGCAATGTACAAAATGATTGTACTCCCTAAGTTTCTATATGCGCTCCAAAACGAGTATTACCCACTCCCGGCCAAGACAATACCCAAAATTCACGCAGACCTTCGTGCCTTTCTGTGGCTGGGGAAACAGCCACGAGTGGCCCTGTCGACGCTACAGCGCCATCAATATAGTGGAGGGATCTCACTCCCCAACCTAGAGGCCTACTATTGGGCGGAACACCTGACACCAATAAATGATTGGCTGCACGCACCAGCGGACCACCCGACCTATGCGTTGGAAAGGTTCAAAATGTCCACAAAAACACATTGTACTATCTCTACAGGGGGGCGGTGCGGGCACCACTTCTACCAGCTACGGTGATCACTCTGAATGCCTGGTCCAAGGCTACAAGGCGAACGGGGTGGGAAAGGAAACCTACCCGACAGACGCCGCTGTGGCACTGTCAATGGTTCAGAGAACTCAGTAAGCTGAGTGGCTTCCGGAGGTGGGATGATATAGGTATCTCCAAATAGGGGATGTGATTGCAAAGGGGGAGCTAAAGTCCTTTCAGGTGCTGAGGAACGAATTTGGGTTGCACAACACACAATTCTTCAAATACACACAGTTGAGACATGCATGGAGGGCCCAAAACATTACGCTCACGGAGATACCGGAATATGCACCATTGGAGGGTAGGCTGCTTCAGGAACAGATTACGAGCCAGGCGGTATCCCTCACATACAAAACTTTGACAAATAATATGCTAGGCGACTTGGCAGGGCTGAGGGGCGTATGGGAGGCGGATGTGGGTGAAATGGAAGATCTGGACTGGGAGATCGTCCTCATGCATCCACTGGAGGTGGCGATCAAATCGAGACTACGCCTCATCCAGCTGAATGTGCTTCACAGAACCTATTTCGACAGGGTACGACTCCTTAAAATGGGGAGAATAGAGGACCCGACCTGCCTTAGATGCCGTCACCACCAAGGGGACTTTTACCACACGATATGGGCATGCGACACGATACAGATATATTGGTCACACATATTCACGGAGCTAGGGGAGGTCCTAGGAGTGACTTTGTCACAAGACCCTAAATTGGCACTATTGGGTATGAATAACGAGGTGGACCTGCCACGCCCCCTGCTCATCTTTCTGGTACTCGCATTGGTGGTGGCAAAAAGGGACATTGCAAAGTACTGGGGGGCAACGGAAATCCCTAATATAGAGGAGTGGAGAAGGGGCTTGGACTTATATATGGTGGTAGAAAAAGTGACTTATAAAGCCAGAGGCTGCGCCAAAAAGTTTCAGAGAGTATGGGCAAAATGGAGGGAATACCATGGATTGGAGGGCGGGCAGTAAGGGGGGTGAGCATGGGGGTGGGGTGATCTAGAGCACAGTGGGCCTAACAGAGGACGCAGTCCGGTATGTGTGTGCACCGACTAATCTCTCGCTAGTAGGGGGGGAACATAAATCTCAAGCTGGATTGGGATGCTGTCTGTGCTTTGTGGTGGGAGGGGGGTAGAAGGGTGTAAGCTGCTTTTTGATTTATCTGTTTTTTGTTAATGTTATGGATAATAAACTGCAAACTAAGAGTTGTAGAAACGAAAAAGTTGCGCAAAGGGCTGACAGTGGCGGAATGTTGATGCCGTGCTGGCTGATAAAGGTCTCTATGCATATACTTCTGAATGCAACAATAAAAACAATTTTTTTTAAAAAAACAAACAATGATGAAAGTAGACAAAGACTTGCATAGGAAGAAGAGAGGGAAACGTAGAACTAGCATAAATACTGACAAAACAGGGAATGAAGGAAAAATTAGAAGACACAAAAAACAATACAGAGGAATGACATGGTGAGGGAAAACCAACAAAGGACTGTAAGGTTCTCTCATGCTGGCAATCTTTGACCCCCAGACCTGGGAGGTGGAGGACCACCAACGAGTAGTCGACTAACGGAGGAGGATACCCTGCTGCACAGGGAACACGATGAAGAGCTCCAGCACATATGTCAGCCAGGAGGAATCGAAACTGAGGAGCTCTGTTAGAGGGAGGAGCACCAACGAGGAGTCGACTCACGGAGAAGGATACCCTGCTGCACAGGGAACACAGAGGAGCTCCAGCACATATGTCAGCCAGGCGGAATCGAAACTGAGGAGCTCTGTTAGAGGGAGGAGCACCAACGAGGAGTCGACTCACGGGGGAGGATACCCTGCTGCACAGGGAACACAGAGGAGCTCCAGCACATATGTCAGCGAGGAGGAATCAAAACTGAGGAGCTCGGTTAGAGGGAGGAGCACCAACGAGGAGTCGACTCACGGGGGAGGATACCCGGCTGCAGAGGGAACACAGAGGAGCTCCAGCATATGTCAGCCAGGAGGAATTGAAACTGAGGGGCTCTGTTAGAGGGAGGAGCACCAACAAGGAGTCGACTCACGGAGGAGGATACCCTGCTGCACAGGGAACACGATGAAGAGCTCCATCACATATGTCAGCCAGGAGGAATCAAAACTGAGGAGCTCTGTTGGAGGGAGAAGGACCACGAAGCAAAGAGGCAGACCTCGAAATACAGGTAAATGACTGAGATGGGAGCCTGCACGCCACCTGGAAACACTGTGGCCCCATCATGGTTCTGATGAGAACCAGGTGCGTGACAGAGGTAGTTCTAGGAAGGAACTGGTAGGTAAGATTACAGGCATAGAGGCTGGTGCGGAGTCCAACGAGGACAACCGGGGTAAAAACCATGACAATCGTGCATATGACCCTAAAATCTCCTGGGTTTCTTTTCTTCTAGAAGCAAGTGTTGATGGCCAAACTAAGTGCCTTATTCTTGTGAAGGGTAAGAAGGTGTGAAGGGCTAAGAAACATAGAAGAAATTCAGGCAGACCATAGAAAGCAGAACAGGCTGGAAAAGATATAGTTGGGAAGAACAGCAATAGATCCATTGGCTCTCCAATTATCGAGATTTTTATTTATTTGACCTGTGTTAAAATGACACTTACCTTTACCTTTAATCTGAGGACATTGGAGGTGGCGCCTCAGCCGCTCTCTGGAGCTAAGGAGGCTGCAGAGCCAAATCCTAGGGAGAGTAGAAGAAAGAATCCTATTAGATCTTTACTGACTTTTTAAAGAATTTGAGCCTGTATGATGAATGAAGAACAATAAAACAGTTACTCAGAAAGCCTTGTAATTGACCTGGGTTACTGTATTAAAACAAACAAAACAGAGACCGAGAAATTAATATGCAGAGTCCCTCAGCCTCACCCTTTTCAACATGTACAAGACACTACTCGCCAACATCATCATCGTCATTTCCTACAGCGATCACACACAACTCATCTTTTCCCTGACGGACGAAACAACCACTGCCAGAACTAACTTCTCAAACTGCATGACCATGATAGCAGGCTGTATGCGAACCAACTGAGATGGGAAGGGTCGAGGCTGCACGGGAGAGGTGGGAAGGGTGGAGGCTGCACGGGAGAGGTGGGAAGGGGAGAGGCCGCACAGGAGAAGTGGGAAGAGGCTGCAGAAGAGAGGTGGGAGGGGAGAGGCCGCACAGGAGAGGTGGGAGGGGAGAGGCCGCACAGGAGAGGTGGGAGGGGGAGAGGCCGCACAGGAGAGGTGGGAGGGGAGAGGTGGGAGATGAGGGGTGAAGGGGCTTCAGGCGGGGGAGGGGCCATGGCTTGAAGTGGGGAGTTGAGGTTGTCAAGAAGCAGGGAGCGGAGGGTGGACAGGAAGACTCCTACCTGCGAAGACACCTGCTCAGAGCCCTCTCCTCTTCAGCCTTGGACGGTTAAGATGACAATCCGAGGCCGGGGGCGATGTGCGAGGTCAGAGGGTGAAGGTCACCGCACAGACAGAGGATCCTTCCACCCTTACAGCTGCGTGAGCCGAAGAAGAGGCCGGAAGTTACTGTATTCACTGCTGGTGCTGTCTCTGCTCTCGCTGACCCGGAAGGGAAAATCACAGGCCAAAGGGCTGAGTGTAACTAAAAGAGAAAATAGACTAAACTTAGTCCACTAATGCCATTAACATCAGCGTGAGCGCAGAAATGTTTCTCAGTTCCTGTTTAAAACTCTTACTTTTTAATACATACGTCTGAATGCAAAGATATAATCTGACATATGAAGTTGAAACTCTTCTACGTGTTAAGGAAATACACTTATTTGGATTTTGAAGATACCACATTCTTAGACGCTGCAGAAGCATTACACAGATGCAGTGGGGTAAGTAGACTTTATTTCCAAAGTACAACCTGCGGAGGTCACAACAGCTCATCCCTGGCCAGCTGTAAATCACCTGCCTGTTCTGGAACTTTGGACTCACAAGTGGAACATGCAACGCACTAAGTACAGTGCTCCATAATCCAGACATGAGACCAAAGCTCATTACAACACATATCATATTCTAACACGTTATTTGTTGCATGGTTTTGATGGAGCAAGGTTTCATATATAGCGAAAATCGCTTGCTTGTACTCAGCCCTCTCTATATAGCCTGTAATATATTAACCAACATGTTTTGTTTACTAATATTTGCACAAACACAACATTTCTAGTATTTAGGGGAAGCTTGCATATGTGCTTTTACTAACAGTAACTCATTAAAATGGCCGCCGCAACACGGGAAACCTTCTGCGCCTGTCACATCTACGTGGCATGACGTACTTCTATGCTTGGCGGGAATTCTTTGCTTCTGCGCACTAGTGACAAAATGGCCGCTTTAAATTTCACTTGCTAACGCTATGCTGCTGCTTGTACTAAAACTTGTTCGTTCTGCCTAATCAATAATGCACAAGTTAAAATTAAGTAATGGGGTTAGAGTAGAGATGGGGGTATACAGTAATCATTTATTTTTGTATTCTAATGTGTCTCTTTGACTTTGCTGCTAGCTCGTATTTGGGCCTGAATATCCCGACTGTGCCCATCTTTGTCAGCCCTGCGCAAGCGCATTACGTCTCCAAAAGTGCTGAAGAATTGGCATTGAACTACAGCCAAGACTCTTCTTACCCACGATGTGCCTGGGATCCTGCTCTACTGACCTCTAGAAAGGAAGCAAGAAGACTCAAACAAATACAATGTATATAATTCGTATGACAATATTGTTGGGCGGAATAAATCTTCTAATCTGAATCCCTGTTCTCATAATCACTCCCAGCTTGGATTCCCTGTACATACAGACCCAGTACAGGTCAACGTGGTCAAACCAACACCGCCCTGGAACCCCTCATACCCTTGATTAGAGGCAGTGTGGTAAAAACCAGGCAATTCAATTGATTAGTCCTGATGATGATCCCTATTATCTAATGAGTTTGGGATCGAAACGCCGTCGACAAGTTAAATAGTGCCACTTATTGTTATTATGTATGTTTAATATGGTCACTATAATTGGGTAGCTTAATTGTGTGTGTGTAGGCATTTATATAGCGCACTGCTACCCGTAGGCGTCCTGGCGCTTCGACCGCCGCGAAACCCTTCCTGGCTTCCCTGAGAGATGGTCCCTTAATGGGTATCTCCAGGGTGAGACCAGGCATCCCCGGCGGTCTGGGGGGCCGTTAGTGAAGATGAGGCAAGCTAGTGCCCAGAGTTGCCGAGTGTGATCGCTGATCAGAGTGGGCACCGAGGCGAGAGAATTATCGAGTCCGCTGACCCTGGTCCAGAAACCTGCCGCACCGGGAATCAAACCCTGGTCTCAGGCCGTCCTCTGCTCTCGGGTCTGCCGCCTCTAACCAGTGAGCCACACTACTTCACTGTATTACTAGCACAAGCTCCCAAAGCTACACATTTTGCCTGTTATTTTCAGTTTATGTTTTTTTGTTGAATGTCCTTTTTGTTCTTTTGGTTCACAGATCGGGTGCAGGACTGTGTCCCGTTATATTTGTTCCTCCTTCGAGTATCAAAGCAATCTTTGTTCTTATTTGCATATTAAACTCGCTGTCTGGCTGGGCGTAGCACTGTGTCAGAAAATTTGAGGTTATCGATTACCCAATCGGGGTACTAAATTGACTTATCCAGAGAGAGAGAGGGGGTGTGACGCTGGCGTTGCACTTTAGTGGCGGTCACCTGTCCTGAACTGCACCTGTCTTGCACCGTGGGCGCCTGATTTGTCGGGTGCCTGGTCCTGATATTTGCCCAAGCCTGTGACCAGGATTGGTCATCACATCATTCTAGGTAAATATAATCCGTGTGGGATGTCTTTGTGCTATTTCCCTTTCTCACCTTTCCCAGGTACTAATGTCTAAAGGTGTTACTGTGATTTTTTGCAAACTTTACCTTTTAATAATCATATTCTTGCTCATGAAATTCATGATTTCTGTAATTTGGTCAAAGACTCACTTAAACCTTGCATAGATAAACTTTTGAACTCCCCCCCCCCCCGCCCCAACGTCACCCAAGTTCTGACAGGAGCCACGCGCAACACCAAGATTAATGTAAGTTGCACACGCTGATATTTTAATTTGAACTTAAGGTAAACGATTAAACCGCCCAAAGTTGCTGGATCATTATTGTGCCCAGGGTCACAAAATTAATCAATCACATAATCTCATTGTCCCTAGAGGAAACATTTCAAATCATTTACAATTTATAATAATGCCACATTCATGATCATTAATCCAGTTATACAGGGAAATATATGCATATATACCAGAGTATATCAAAAAGGTATATTTTATTCAACTCAAATTTTTAGTTTCACTTAATTCCTGGCAACGGACATACTACTGAGGTTCTTGAATTGATTGACAGTAGTATACAGAACACCTTTTGCTTAAACTATGGGCAATCCAAACACCATATTAGTGGAAATGAAACACAACAATCTGTATAAGCAACATATAAGCAAAATGATTTTAGGCGTCGACGTTTCGGTCCACCGTTGGTCTAAAAGATCCTTGGGACCATCTTCAGGATGGAAAAGTTGCACATCTACATCTAATACAATGAAAAATATATACTTGTCATCCCTGTATATATATATATATATATATATATATAAGAGGTACCGTCTGCTCAACACAAAGAAAACAACAACGGTGATACACACCCTTCGTGGCAACCCAAACACCACATATCTGTGCAAAGTCTATGTGACAATTAAACAAAAATAACCAACACTAAACTAAAAAGAAGAAAACCCACTCACTTCTTAGAATACTTCTGAAGGAAGTCACAAGGAGACTAATCCTCTAATTAGTGTTTATCCAATGAGTCTAATAAACATACACAAAAGTCCATATGTCAGTATTCTAAGTCTGACGCTAAAATCACCCTAAAATGACACAACATAACATGCGAGTCAGAGACAGTACTCGCATGTCTTGTAAATCAATTAGACATCTCACCACCTACAAGTATAATGAACCAGAAAGGATATCATTAGCTCTGAGTTTGGACTGAGTAACTGAAGCCCATGACCTCCATTATAACACCACAAAGTGTCAGGGAATCGAAAACTACTCCAGTATTTCTTGCAATCAAAAGCGTGTATTCGCCTGCAATGAGACATGAAATCTTGCAATAAATATACAATCTATAAAACTCCTAGCGCATGGCTAGACCAGCATTGCCCTAAACTACACATAATAAATCATGCGGGACCCCCGCCACAAGACTGCAACACTTACCTATTTCGGGAACCAGCAGCGCTTGGTCCGTAAACGCCCGACTCAAAAGACCGAGTGTGGCGCGTAGCAGCCAGTGATTCAAAAAAGCAAAGACGCCGGATGCACGATGACGTCATACCGCATTATAATGCAGTGGCCATCTTAGAGTGGTCCAAATTATATTAGAGCCCGACAATCTATTGGATTTTGGACAAATAACAGCACTAAACTGCTAATCATGCGAATATTCAAAAACTCAACAAAAAAAAAACAACAATAAAGTGTAATTCGATCTAAGTTAAAAGTTCCAAAATTGAAAAAATAAAACTTTATTAGTCGAACCCAAATGGACACAAAATGTTATCCTATTTCTCTAAACTAGAGAAAGAAGGCAGCTCTACGTGGAAGCTGGATCGTGAACAGGATCGAGTGAATCAGCCCAAAGCAGGCTGCGCTCAAAGGCACCTGCTCAGCCGGGGGGACGGCACCGATCAAGTAAGGGCTAATTCAGGAGTTGTTTGGGCAGAGGCCGCCTGCACCTGTAAACATTTACGTGGGGCTACATTTAGAAAATGCTTTAGGGGGCCCCCTCAAACTTTCTTATCTATTCAGGCGTTTGTATGGGGTTTTAAGGTCTCTCTCACCACGTGGGCGGTCATTGGAAAACAGGCTGAACAATACTTACCAAAACTCACCAGACTACCAAATTGGTTTTCTTAGCCTGCCTACAACATGCTATAATGTGGTAAAACCAAGTGCCCCTAAAAAGGTCTTTCAGAAGTTGGATCAAGTTACTGTCCAGCTAGGTAAAGCTGGTGAATTACAGGAGCAAGAAGAGGAACTGGATACACCTAACGGTATAGCTAGATGCAGTAGCAGAAAACAGAGGGTGCAGAAAACCAAAGGAGCTATTGCAGCTGTTGTCTCTACTAAAGCCGCAAAAACAGCAAAAAAAGATCAGCTGAAGAAGGGCTCAAATTTAAAAGTCACCCCCTCGCTACGCTCTTTTTTTAAAACCCAAGAGAAGCCAGTTGGGGGAGCCGGTTTGCTCCAAGGGATGTCTTCACCATCTCTGAAGACAATGGAGTCACCAAATAAATATCTTATTCTTATGTCAAAGACTCCGGAGAGGAGGAAGAGATTATAGTAGGTGATACAACAGAAGAATCCCCACAATCTTAGGGTCACCCACAACATAGTAAGTCCACCAGAGAGCATGGTATGGATCAAAATAAGGATACTCCCATGAAGGACGACATTAGTGAATTGGTGGCCTCACTCTTAAAAGAGATGAAAATTGGATTTGCAAAGTCGGAGAAAAATCTGGAAAAAAATACAGGCAACCTGCGAGGCATTAGAAACTAAGGTTAATGCACTTGTAGACAGAGTAGTGGCGGTTGAAACTGCCCTAGAACAAATCAGGGAGGAAGTTATGCTCTGCCAGAGCGATATAGACAAGGTATCACCATCGGAGAAAGAACTTAGGGACAAAATTGAGATCTTAGAAAATAACTCCAGGAGAAATAACTTACGGTTATTAAATATTCGAAGTGTTTTATAACATTTTAGGACCTATTGTAATTTTCCAGATTCATGCCCTTATATAGGTATAAATCTCCATATCCTTATATAGGCATAAGAATCATAACCATATTTAGACATAGCCCATACAGTCCAAATACGGCAGGGCTACTTCCACTAGTTATGTTGTTATTATGTTATGTTATTATTATACTTCTATAGCGAACGGCCACTCCACGGAGTATCCCGGCGCTTTATCGAAGGAACCCACCGAAGAAGCGAGAACAAAACACTGAAAGGACACGCAGATACAGGAAAACAACACCAATTTAAGGGAAAAGCCATGTTTTAAGGGCCTTTCGGAAGGACAGAAGGCTAGAAGCCTGTCTTAAAGAAATTGGGAGGTCATTCCAAGCATGAGGAGCTAAGTAGCGAAAGGACCGTCCTCCTGCTCTAGCGCGCTTGATAATGGGAACATTAATTTTAGATAGGGACGAAGATCTAAGAGATCTGGAGGGATGATACCAGGACAATCGTTTGGAAATATATTTAGGGCCTATTCCATGTAGGGCCTTAAAAGTCGTGGTCAAAGTTTTAAAAAGAATCCTTTTGGCAATAGGTAGCCAGTGTAGGGTTGAAAGAAGATCAGTGGCTCTGTCTCTTCTTGGAAGACCAAAGATGGCTCGGGCCGCAGAATTCTGGGCGATTTGTAGACGCCTAACCAGATATTTGGGAAGTCCCAGAAATAAAACATTTGCGTAATCCAGCCTAGAGCCGACCAGTGCCTGGACGATGATTTTCCTGTGCTGGATGGACACTAAGGGTAGAAATTTACGAAGCATCCGAAGGATGCCGAAACATTTCCCAGTAAGAGAGGAAATATGCGGTCCGAAAGATAAATCACTGTCGATAATAACTCCCAAAATTTTTGGCCTTCAAGGATGAGCTAGCGGGAGGGAACATATCCTGCGGCCACCAGGGTTTCCAATCAGGCTCAGAAGTGCAACCAAAAAAGAGCAACTCTGACTTGTCATGGATTGAGTTGCACTTCAATCCATGACGTCCAAACCACTCAAAAACCGCGCTCAAACAACCCCTAACCTTGGCATCATCAAACAGACCATCCCTGTTGCTTACAAAGAGGAGCTGGGTGTCGTCAGCATAGGTGACAATCCGGGCGCCGAAAGACTCCGCCATCACAGCCAGAGGAGCCATAAAGATGTTAAAAAGGAGGGGGCTCAAGATGGAACCTTGGGGAACCCCCACTTCTAGCGGTGACATCTCGGCGGAGTAGGGAGGTGCCCAGATAGTCTGTCTGTGGTCGGCTAAGAAGGATTTAAACCAACTCCACACCGTTCCCCGCAGACCAAAGTCCCAGAGTCTAGAAAGGAGAAGTGCGTGGGGAACGGTGCCGAAAGCCCCCGACAGGTCAAGCATAACCAATACAACTTTTCTTCCAACATCCAACTCCTCCCTGATGGCGTCTGTGACTTCAAGGAGCGCAGTCTCCGTGCTGAAATTCGCACGGAAACCGGATTGAGTACTATGCAACAGACCATTTTCCTCGATGAAATTAGAAATAGATCTGTGAACAAACCTCTCAGTCACTTTCGCCAGAGCAGGGAGTAGGGAAATGGGTCTGTAATTGGCATGGACTGAAGGGTCGAGTGCTAGTTTTTTAAGGAGTGGCAGGATCATGGCACTCTTCCAAGCCTTAGGAACTAGCCCGGATGAGAGCGACAGATTCAAGATGGGATTAACCAGGTCATTAAGAACAGGTGCCATATTTGCTAAACACTTGGCAGGGCAAGGATCCTGTGGAGATCCGGATTTAAGACTTGCCAAGATATCAAGAGAACTCTCATGATCTAATGGGGGAAAGTCACACAAGAAAGGACCATGGTCTGGCAAAGGACACCCCAGACTCACAGTATGCTGCTGAAAAGTAGACAGGAGAGATTCTTGAATAGTGGTAATTTTCTGTACAAAATAGACAGCCAATTCCTTCAGCCAGGCTTCTGAATGAGCATGGATCGGGGTATAAGCAGATGGAGAGGTAAAATCTTTTACCACCCTGAAAATTTCCTTGCAAGAATGCTCCGCCTCATTTATTCTGAATTCCAAATAAGATTTTTTACCTGCCCAAATTGATTTATGGTAGGCTTGAGTCAGCGCCTTAAAATTCAGCCTCTCAGAATGATTATAAGACCGCTTCCATGCTCTTTCAGCTTTCTTAAGATCTTGTCGTGCTTTTTTTAATTGAGGAGTAAACCATGGGGCAGATGTCCTCTTATCGGCAGAATTTTGTTTCTTGACTGGAACCAAGCTCTCCAGACAATCTGTGAGCCAATTATGAAAGAGAGCAATGTAATCCTCTAAATTGTCAGAGGTAGGACAGGGAAAGTTAGTAAAAGCTAGGTCCGAAAATCTACAACGATTTCTTGGAAAACTCAGCTCCAGCAGCTAGGGACTTCCCCTTGCTCGAATACTGACTTGTCTAAGAACTCATGGAGTTTTAAAAGAACTGAGACTCTTTGATGACGTTATTATGTCCACCTTTACGTCAATCTCGGCACCTTGAAGGTGTAAATATGCCCACACTTGCCATAGCAAACACACGGTGGTTTGGAGCAGTTTGACTATCTACTTGCCCAACACGCCCTGCTGCTGCAAGTGCCGAAGGAAGCCGACCCTCCAGCAGATGCCCTGCCGAGAAATCCAGCTCCAGTGTTTCCAAGCTACCCTTGCGGGTTGTTGGGAAATCGAGTCCTGAGGTTGACCTCTTCATTCCAAATCAAGGTACGGAGCTGATTAGACCGTACGAGAAATCTTGGACAGACTCTTGGCAAAGAATACTACATTTATGCTACACCTCACTTACTTCTTCCCTCGTACTAAGCTTCGGTTAGGTACATCGGGGTAGGCATATTTTAGAAGCACCAGTTGAGTACTTTTTAGCCTCTGTTATTTATGTAGGTATGTATTTATCTATGGTTTAGGAACCATACAATGCTCTTACAGTATTATTTTATTCTACTCTTTCTACTGTATGCATTATATTTTGCAACCAGTTTTACGATTGTAGCAGTTCATTTCTTATGCTTGAGAAAGAAGACTGTTCAATAAATCCTTTTATTGACAACGCCCGTCTATCTATTTCTCTGCACCTCTGGTGAAACTAAGCATGCACGCTTGGCTGAGTGAAATATCTATCTATTGTTTCCACGACTCTGAAGATAAGTTTTATCTTGGGAAAACAAAATTGTCATGTTTATGCGGTTGTCAGAAACTAAATCCATTCTTGTGAACTCGAGAACGTTTCTAATGACCTCTGAGCTAGCTGGCACTCACAATTCAGTCTAATATATTTCGATAGAGACCTAGTCGACATAAGTCCTACGTCACATCTATAGGATATATTATTCCAATGCGCAGAGCCTATTGGGAATATAGGAACTACACTACATGGCGCCCAATGTTTGGTAAGGCACTAATTTAACGCTAGATACTAGAGTAACTCAGTCGTGCTTTTCACAGAGACCCCTTTATCCCGGAAGATACTCCAATAGACGTCTGGAGTGGGTGAAAGGAAAATATCCGCAAAAACGGAGTAAGACGAAAAATCCTATTTATTCGTTTTTTGGTTTTATTCAAGGTTGAAGGATACCGTGTTCCAAAATTATTATGCACCTTATCTTTAATTTCCTTGAAACTTGCTCTGCAAGATTTTGAACAAAATGTTGGATACCGACGAGGATAATCCCGGGGGGAGTGAAGCTGCAAGAACTGCAACCCAACCGGGTTTAGACGTTACAGGTTTCCAACAAAATGACCCGGATGCTGTAATCATCCCGGAAAACGTAAGGAAAACCATAGCTATAAAGCTTATAGAAAATGGCCTATCAGCAAGAGGTGGTAGGGTAATTTTTGTAATAGAGGCACATGAATATCCTCAGAAAGAGGTATTCTATTCATGGATTATCTTTCCACAAGCAAATCCAACAACACGTGTGTTCGACTTCTATAAGATAGAGGAACCTCCAGTGGAATACGCTCCTTTCGAGGACATTGAAATTCCACTAACTTACCAAGAGCATCAGCTCTGGTTTAAAGGCCACCTACAACATCAAAATCACATTACCAGGCTCGGTCCACTAGGTAGACCAGGAGCGACATGGCCGGTACTAGCCAGCTATACACCACATCCTGACATTGAAAGAATGAAAGAAGTAGAACTGTTAGCTCAGCTAAAACAATTAATTAAAATCCATAGACAATTGGTACAATATGTCATGCGGACTCCAACAGTCCAACCTGCTATAAGGATTCCACAGCACACCCCTCATCAGGGGAACACAAACAAAATTACACCACAGACTATACAATCAGTCATCGGTAAATTACCCACAAAAAGGGAACAAATTCCAATCTGGTTAGCTCAAAAAATTACTCAAATCGAGGCTGTATTTCCTGATAGTACACCTCATGAAAAACACAGGATTCTTACAAACTGTTTACCAATGGAGATTGCACCACACCTGGAAGTCTGTGACACTTGGGGTACAGTCTTTGCTGCAATCTACACAAAAACACATGGTGTTCCGTCCATGGCGGTAATACCAGATGTCCTGAAGCAAATTCAAAATGAATACGGGGCAGGGCCTGCTTTAAATCTGGGTATGAAATTGCTGAAAGATTTCAGACAGGTCTCAGCTATAATATTAGCCAATATTAAAGGTGAAGCAGCATCCTTGGCAATCCGCCAAAAACTAAAAGAACTTGATGTAACAGAGCAACCACATGAACTTGCCAGAATAATAGAAAAATCCTATGAAGAACTAGGAAGAGATAGTTTGGGAGGGAACCAGTAAGACCCGAACGGAAAATCCTGAAAAAGTTTATTAAAAACATTCTCACCACTCCTAAAAAGAAGTCGGAAAATACTAGACAAACACTTCCTAAAGAGAAGTGTTCTCAATCTAGAGGTAGGTCTCCTCAAAAGGAGCCCTCTTAAAAGAGATATAACCTCAGAAACAGGGATAATTTGAGAAAACCTGATAGATATCAAGATACTGATACACGTTCCTCTCGTACCCTTCAGACTTCCTTGCAGAAATCCAAAAGAAGAGGATGATCAGGACACAAGGAAGAACGCGTGAAGTCCAAAGGCGATCAACACGTTCCAAAAAATAAGAAAACCCAGTTCACCCAAAAGTAGCAAGTCTTAAAATCAGACATGCCGAGGATCTGAGGACACAACTCAAGAACGGGGAGTGGGCCCAGACAATGCTGGACAATGCAGCAGAGGTCACCATAGCTCGCAGGATCCTGAAGGATCATCTGGAGACAGTGGATCTGAATAAATGCATTCAAGTTGAAACTGCAGATACCAGGGTTAGTGTACCACATACGTTATATGAAGTCACACTCCGAATAGAGGGGGACATAACTAGGAAAATAAAAGCACTCTTTTGGGAAAAACTATCTAAGGGTTATGACATCCTTCTGGCTGAAAAAGGCTGGCCACCTGAATTTGTCAGGGAGTGTCCACATGGCGAAGAGATCATTATGCCAACCTTCTCAAAGCACATTCCTATTCATAAAAAATACACCTATGCCAGAAAATGGGATATGGCCCAGGTTCCAGCATTATATAAAAATCATGTGTGATGGGATGAGGATTCTCCTCACCACAAGATCCAGTTAAAAAAATCAACCAACTGCTCAGAAGCAGTATCCAGTTAATCAAGAATCAAAGAAACAGGTCAGGGAGATCCTTGATCAACTTGAATACCAAGGGGTGATTGAAACATGCACCTCATCCATGAACAATCCTTTGTTTCCTGTCTACAAACCAGACAATACATACAGTCTAGTTTTGGACTACAGACATTTAAATTCCTGTTGTAAAACATTTGCAGTACAAAATGCACACAGTGCGGCACTGATGAATAACATTGTGCGCAAAAAATATAAAACGACATTAGATATTTCAAACGGTTTCTTCTGTCAAAACATAGCATCTGAATGCAGGTACCTGATCGCTTTCTCAATAATGGGGACACAACAACACTTTTGTCGTCTCCCCCAGGGGTTCAAGAATAGCCCAGGGTTATTTTCAGCCAGAATAACAGAGTTACTACAAACGTATGATGATGAGGCATTATCTTATGTCGATGACATCCATCTTACAGATGATGATTTGAAGAGGCACTTGACCAGGGTGAACACCATAATACTTGGATTCGCCTCTGAAGGGTATGAATTCAACTTTAAAAAAATCAAGAATTGCCCACCTAAACGTCCTATTCTTGGGATATGAACTTTCAAGTGAAGGCAAAATCCTGGCAGCAAACTTTTTAGAAAAATATGCGCTGCTCCAACCTCCAAAAAGCTGAAAAACTCAGTCAGTTCTAGGATTCCTGAATTTCGGAAGAACCTACATTCTAAAATACGCAGAAAGGGTTAAACCTCTCTACGAACTAATCAAAACTGATTTCAAACCTACTAATTGGACTCAAAAACACACAGAAATGTTGCGTTCAGTACAAACAGACATGTTGGCAACAACACATTTACAGACACGCGTAAATGAACGCAACCTTGTAATCTGAATTATCCCAGGGAGATGCGGATTCACATACCTAACATTTAATGAAGGTGAAAAAGTACGAATAGCTTACAAATCACACTTGTACACACAAGCTGAAATGAAATTCACTTCAACAGAAAAAATTCTGACAGCGGTTCAGACTGTGGTAGCAAAAGAGAGCCCTAGCGCAGGGTAAAAGCATAAAAGTCGTTACTCCTGTACCTGCCTTAGAGGCAGTGACAAAAGCAAGCATTCCAAATGCAAAAGCTGTAATTCCGAGATGGATACAATGGGTTAATTCACTTGCTGCAACAGACGTTGAATACGTTTTTGACCCTTACTTGAAGACACAAGAATTTCTCCAATACAAACAAGAATGTCCTCTGCCCACTGAAATTCTGCCTCTAGAACATTACGGATGTATAATATATACAGATGGATCAGCAAAGCCCGCAATTGGGGGTAAACAAGCTTATAGTGCTGTGTGCGCGATTGTTAAAGGTCGCTAGCGCGATGGTAAATTCAGACCTATGGAAACAAAAACTCAGTCCCTAGGGGCCTGTACAGCTCAGCGAGCTGAATTACAGGCTTTCAAGAAGGCGCTGGAAAATACCGATCGCGAATTTCCCACACTCATAGTGTGCGATTCGTATTACAGCGTCCAGTCTTACAATGAATATCTGCAGAACTGGGTTCAAAATGGATTTAAAGACGCAAAAGGTGGCACAATCAAGCATAAGTTGCTTTGGGAACAAGTAGTTATTTTACAGAAAGAACTACAAAAGATTCATGTGATCCATACACTGAGTCATCAGCGTGATGGCGTTCACGTTGAAGGGAATTCATTGGCTGAAGAAGCCGCGAAGGCAGCTGTGCAAACCGCTTCCGTAGCTGCAATCACTCGTTCAAAAATGAAAATAGACAGCGAAATAATGCAAGCTGTCACTGCTTCAATAAAAGATAGTGGTAAAACATTACCTAAAGGCTTTCCACTCAAGTACTCATATATACTGATGCGAAAAATGTTCTGTTTGCTTGAATCCCTGGAGTGGGGGAGAGAGTAATCCCAAACATGGAACAACGATTACGACTAATTTTAGCAGCACATGAAGGGCTTGCCTCTGCACATGCAGGTGTTTCCGCTACAGTATCATTATTAAAACAAAGATACTGGTGGCCACACATGAGGAAACAAACCAGAAACTATGTTTTGGAATAGGAAACCTGCCAGATAATGAAAGTATCAACAGTGAAACGTCCTTCAGACACCCCTGTTAATTTCAGATAAACCATTAGCATGTGTTTATCTGGACCACTGTGGTCCCCTAGAAAGGGATGGTAACTATAAACACATCATGGTCGCAGTGGATTCATGCTCAAGATTCATTTGGATGTGACCTCAGCGCTCGGCTGACCGCCGAACTGTTATAAAAGATTTGCGAGTCTTTATCGGCACATACGCAATTGGCACGCTACATTCTGACCAGAGTCCTGCTTTTAGCTCTCGGGCGTACAAGGAGGCCATGGCCAGTTTGGGCGTTGCATTACGGTTTTTCAAGTCCATTCCATCCTGAGGGAAATTCGGTTGTGGAGAGAAAATACCGTGACATAAAGCTATCTATAACAGCCAGGGTATTAGGTTCGGGTGACTGGGCGGTCAAACATCTAATAAGTGTCCAACGTAGTCTTAATAACCTGCCAAGAAATTCTCTGGGTGGAATCACTCCATATGAAATCCTTTTTGGTACTAGAATGATGGTTGAAGACCTCGATCGTCATACTTCAGTGGTAGAACAAAAATCCTTTGATATCAAAGATTGTTTGGCTGTTTTACAGGACTTAAATGAAACAAGAAGAAGTCTAAGCAACACCATCCAAAAGCCAACGACCACTGAAGAAAAATCACCTTTCCCAGCAAGACCTGTCTGCATTCCAAAGATTGGGGATCTGGTCAGAGAGAAAATAGCGAATAAGAAGGAATTTGGGCCTTCTTACAGAAAACCAGTACCTGTACTACCAGTCTACGGATCAAGAACAGTGTTACTGCCGCCCCTTGCTGGAAGAAAGGAGAAACGGTCTGTGTCAATTGACCTGGTAAAACCACATCATGTGGCCGATAATAAGCAGTAGGCCCAGTGGACTCCCAAGATGTAGCAGACGACCAAATCTTGCTACTATCCAAGAGGTTCAAACTGAAAGACTCATCACCTTTGAAGAATCTGCAGTAAGAAAAGAAGGACTGTGCAACAAAGCCATGGAACTTGTGGCTCTTGAAACTCAAATAACAGTTCATCAAGAAACTCCCGTCTACAATGAGGTAGCATCTGACTATACTAACATGTCAAGGGAACAAGCAGCTCCAGCGATTTCAAATAATCCGGATGCAATACCAACTATTGACAGAACTGCCTCTGGCTATTTCATCAACTTCGATACCCTTTCTGAGGATCCCAGTGAACCTGAAACAGCACCAACAAACAAAACTTTCAAGGAACAAGTAACAGAACTTTTTCAACAGCTTGAAAATACATATCTGGTTTCACCATGGGTTGAATTTTGGATTGGGTTAGGTGTATTTTATCTCCTACTATGGCTCATTCTTGTTTTAAGTTTGGGAAAGCTGATAGATGGAAAACATTAAAATGGACACAGCAAGTAAGAACATCAACTTGCTTCTGCAACCACACAAATCATCTCATCGTGAACAACGATACCGATCATTGGTGAACATCACAGCTGTTCCTCTACCTGGTGGAATAGCATGGGATAAAACTGATTATGACATTTATGGCCCTATCGAGCTGCTGAAGATTCTACACCAATTTTAGGTTTCCTTGAGTGATTTTGTTTCACTTAGTACATTTTCTGATGATTGGGACTTTGAAACTGTTAATAACATGATGGCAGACCTAGACATGTCAGCAAAATTTGCAAAACATGAATACTTAGAAGGTTCATCAAATTATGAAGAAATGTATTGTTTTAATCATTTTGGTCATCATTATTTGCATAAATCTGCAAACCCTAGAAATGTTTATTCCTATAATCAATGGGAACATTGTCCAACACCTCCAAAAGGTAGTTCTAAAATATTCTATAGAAAATGTCCATACTTTACAGGTTTTAATGTCACAAACCCAGAAAGCTTTTACTTTAAAAATGTTAATAAGACAGGCATGAAAAGTATGTTGACAAATACTAAACAAATTTATTCTGCGGCCTTTTATGCTCAATTGTCCACATTAGGCTTAGATTTTTGGAAAGACAACATTGAGACAAAAACTGTTTGGGGCACAAAAGACTGGCAGGTACAAGGTTTAGAAGCATTGTTCAGAGCCTGCATCATCCCAGAACAAATAATGTTCTTAAACAAAACTGTTCAACAGACATCTTGTCTTGGCCTGGCTCAGATAAAAGATTTAAACAAACCGTCCATACCTAAGCCCACACCTGATAGTAATTTACCTTCAGATGAGGAGGTAGACGTAAATTATATTTAACTACAAAACAGAACTAATCCTGATTGGAAAAAATGGTTAATCTGGCCAACAGACACGAATAACTGTCAAGATAGATTCCTGAACAAGACACAAGGGTTTACAGTAACTCGGCCATATCCAAGATATATCCAACATCCAGGGATAATAATAACTTACAGTGTAGGAAAACTGTGCCTAGAGTGGCTACAAAAATCCACACAACCAGATATAAAACAACACTTAACTTTACTTAAAGATGGCGTTGATTTGCGATAATTCTTACTTGGGCCTCGCAAACCACGTCATAAACGTTTCATATATGCCGGTATTTACGCTGCTTACTATGAAGCATGGAAAGTCACCCAAATGGAAACAGCTGAACGAATACGAGAAATTGATCGTATTAATTTAGAGAAAGCACTCTCTGTGGTTGACAATGGGTTAACAACTTTGTCGTCCAGAATTTATTCCTTGGACAGCATCGTATCCTCTGCCATTGACATAATGGAACAGGACTTGCTAATGTTACAACATGGCCAGTCTCAATTACGTTCTATAATGCTGCTAGGCTGGACGTTACAAAACCTTCGTTTTGGCTATGTGCCTTGGCGTCTAATCAACACTACGTCATTGTTTTCTGTATTTAACCTTACAGATAAACAAATCTCTTTGGCACAGAGGGGAGCAGACGATACGTTGCTGAGCATAGAAAAACTGGAGAGATTACCATTGACCGTTTCTGAGAAACCATCAGTTGAATGGATAATACATGGCACCATCACGATACCAGTGACAATTTTCCAGTTTCAATATTGCTTAAAAAACATACCAGCAGGCCTGTATGAAAGGTTGGGTAAGGAATACATAAAGTCGACCTGGGATTTACCATACACACACAAATGTTGGAGTGGGGAAAAGGAGGTATTTCTTAGTGGAAGAAACTGTAAAACCACATTAAGCGGTACACTTCTGTGTCAAGGCATTAATTTACATGGAGCCTGTGAGGGTTCTTCGACCAACTTATGCCACCTGCAGGGTTCCCCGGCAGCAGTGATAGATCCAATTTTTAGGCAGCTTTCCAATGGAAGCTACATAATGATGAATGACCACAGTTATTGTGGAATGATGCCAGGCACAGCCTATCTGGTTAGTGTGTCAGCCATGGTCACTTGTTGTATGCAAGTATTGTTTCCAAAAACTAAGACAGACGGGGAGTCACCACTATGGCTTTCACTGAACATCTCTTCTATACAAATTAATACTTTAAGCAGAATGAAAGCCATTCTTTTACAAAAAACTGTGCCACTGACCTCGTCCAGAGAGACGTATGATCTGCAAGTTGCCAGGTCCTCTGCAGAGATACATGCATTATTATCAATAAACTGCCCAATACATTTCGTAGAAATGTTAGGTCGTATCTTAAACATGTCTGATACCAGCGGTATTGTGCATGTATTTAAGACAATTATTTTGGGACTGTTAGCACCCTTTGAAGCAGTCCTGGGCATTTTTCCTAACTTTGTGCACTTTGTGTTCGGGGGCCTACCTCTCATCTTGGGACTCGTAGCAGGGATCCTGTTTTTATTCCTCCTGCTCCGTTATGGCAAATCCGGCCACCAGAGATACCCAAATTACCATGGAGAATGCTCTCCTGGCCATGCAGTATCGTGAAAGAATAACACAGATCCTTGGCTTGGCTCGTTTGAGAGATGTGAATACCACATGGTTCCTGTCATTCAGACCAATTTGGCAAGATTGCATCTTACCTGTTCTACAATGCCTGCTTTGTGGAGAGGAATGCGTGTTAGATATCTGTCTAACACTCCCATTAGCAATGCCAAAGGATGTTGATGCTTTACTGGGTCCGGTAATGGCTCATGTATTGTTTTTTCCCCAACGACTACCAATCCTGATGACGGCATTCATTGAGATCTCACCGGTAATTCCAACTGGAGGTGAGATACGCGGACCAACAGGCTCACAGGTACCATCTGCTGCGAACATTGCTAATGCGGCTGACGGTGATGTTTCACATCTGTGTACAATTGACCTTCTTAATGAAGTGGTTCAACTTTCATCTACTGTGGTAGACGATTTCTTTGCCAGCCTTGACGACTTAATGATTTCTCTTGACACCGAGAATAACTCTTGAAGTAGGCACACAGTGTTCTTTCGCACTCTGAAGTTCGACCTTCACTTTTTTCTAACAAAGCTTCTAACTTTGGAACTGTATTTTTCTACGATTTGATTTGACTTTTTTCCAAAAACACAATGAACTTTGGCACAGAACAATCTGCTTAAAGTAGAACTATTCTTAGAGAACAAGAATTCTTTGAATACTTCCTAGGAACGATATTGACCTGATACGCATACCAAAACCAAAATAGTTTGTATATTCTGCTATGGGATGGTCTCGACATTTTCTTCTGTAACTAAGAGCCATTTCATAAAATGTAATTTTCGTGAAACATTTGGTTAGCATTAATAATATCATATCATATCATATGCTTACAATGAAATCATTGCTTTTAAATGCGTCCTGTACAAATGCTCATTCTATGTGTACAACCTTTTCCAAAAGCATTTGTATGTATATTTTGGTGGGATTGTAAACACATGCTCTAGATTCTATGTTTTAATGCTTGAACTTAGTTGAACATGATAACGTGGAGTGGGTGTTGTATAACATTTTAGGACCCTATTGTAATTTTCCCGATTCATGCCCTTATATAGGAAGTCACCATATCCTTATATAGGCATAAGAATCATAACCATATTTAGACATAGCTCGGGGCGTGGCTTGGCCACCAACGGGAATGGACGCGTGAGCACGAAGCTCCGTGCCCACCTTCCCCTTTTATCCTGATTGACCTTGCCCTGATGTCCTTGGTGGGTCGGGAACGTTCACCAACCCCGGCGTGGGCATTGTAGATCGGCCCAGAGCAGCGAAACCAGCTCTGCGGTGGTGGGTCTGCGGACCATCAGAGGGCTCCCTGGGCCAGCGCCGGCCATTTTCCTGCTGCCTGTGTGACCAACCTCATCCCCGGCCTCGAGTTGCTGACTGGCCGTTTTGAGGTGGGGGCCTGCCGGTCTCCTCTTGCGGCGGGAGTCGGGACTCGGGAGTCCCTCCTGGGAGGCGGAACTTGGTGGTAGGAGGACCGGAATTGCATCGGAAGCCTCTGTGGTGCCCTGCGGGGGACGTGGCGAGTGGGGGAGGTGCCGCTTCTTCCCCTAGCAGTGGGACCCGGCGGAGGAGTTCACTGTCAGGCTTGCTGACTCCCGGTGATCGCAGGGGCCCTGGCGGACTGGAGACCTTGGAGCCCGCGACCCTTAGGGAGGTGAAGGTGATCTGCTGTGTCGGAGGCCTGTCCCGGAGTGTGCAACTGAGTGGCGCCTCTCAGGCCCAAAGGCCGGAGTGCTAGGCGTAGCCCCTGGCCTGGCTGACGGAGGACTTGGGCTGGCCCTCCACTAGCGCAAATGCCGAGGTGGTAATCGACTGGCCCAGGGTGTCGACAGGACCTGAGCGGTGTGTAGGTCTTAGAGATAGCGGTGTCGTGGACGACCTGAGGGCTTCTTGTGACGGCGCTGATCGCTTGCTGCGGCCTGCAGGGCCGCGTTCATCCCCGGCCTTGCGTGGGCGGGTGTTGGATACGGCTTGAGGGCCGGTCGGCTGCCCCTGGCAACGGGAGTCGGAGCCCCGGTGGAGCGCTTGGGAAGTCGGAGCCTGAGGCGAGGAGGAATTTGGCGCACCCGGAAGCCCGACGGTGCCTGGCTATGAAGGTGACCCGTTGAGGAGGCGCGGAGGTGGCGGGATCCGCGGTGCCCTTAGATGTTGGCCCTCTTTGGATGGGGCGTACGGCTTACGCCATTACCCCGATGGCACCTCCTGTGGTTTTATTGGATAGCAAGTGACCCCCTTTGGGCCTGACGGCCGCGGACCCATGCCTGCTGATGAGACACCCCTCCTCGCCCCGAGGGACATATCGACGGGGGAACGCCTCCTGGAGTTCGCTGACTGAAGGGCCACTGGTGTCCGACTGCTGGGACTCTACATGGGAATGTGTGGATGATCTTCACTGACAGGAGAGGGGATTGCGGCCCCTCCTTGCGTTGGTGCAGCGACATTACAGCTTGGATGGCCCTGGCACACCCGCCGCCACGCCTGGCTTGCCTTTTGTTCTGCACCTAGGGGCGGCTCGGAGTTGGACCTTTATTGTGGCATCTGCCCTGGGGAACACTGCGAGGTTGGATGGACCCTGATGTGGAGGCCTTGGTGTTCTGCAGGGTCGCGGAACTTTTGGCAGGAGACCCGGCCCTGGGAGTAGGACCATAGTTTGTGCAGTGGAGACTGCAAGCTGCCGACTTCAGTGAGTACTACTAGTGGGCCTACATCGGGTGACCCTTCACAGGTTCAGAGACTGTGCGCTGGGAGACGGCCGCCACCATGAGAAAGCCGTGCCAGAAACCACCCCCTGACGCGCCAGAGGAAGTCCCGGGCGCCCGGGAACTTGATTTAGCCAGTGACTCTACAGCAGGCCTCCAGCAGCGCCAACTGGATCAGATACTGAAAGCCATAACCGACACAAGGGAAGCCCTACATTTCGACATCATTCAGGTATCCACGAGTTTGGGATTACTACGGGCAGACCACGGAAAGTTGGTAGACCGGGTCAAGCAGACTGAGGTTCGGTTGGATGTGCTGGAACCTGCCCACAAAGCGACGGAGGCCACCCTGGGAGATTTGCAAAGGAGGGCACAGGTGCTGGAAAAGAGGGCGGAGGATGCGGAGGGACGCAACCGGCGTAACATACGTGTGGTGGGCCTGCCTGAAAAAGTTGAAGGGTCTGACATGGTGAGCTACCTTGAGACCTGGCTACGAGAGGTGGTTGTTCCTGAAGGGCTGACGCAGTTTTACACGCTGGAGCGAGCTCACCGCCCCCCGGCCCACCCTCCTGCAGCTGGTCGGCCCCCCTCGGCCGGTTGTTGCGCGGACAGGGACATTGTCTTACAGAGAGCGCGGACGATGGGACCTTACCAGGTGGACAATGCCCGAGTTTCCATCCAACCGACTATTCCTTCGAGGTTCAACGACAGCGCTCCTCGTTCCTAGCAGTCAAGAAAGCTCTCCGGGATGAAGGTATCCGTTACTCCCTTTTGTTTCCAGCCCGACTACGGATCATGATGGAGGGCAACTCCTCCTTTTACAGTACCCCTGAGGATGTGTTGGTCTGGTTGGAGTCCTATAAGGCCGGGACAGATGCTCATCCGAGGACCGGGGAGAAGCAGGACATTGCACCGAAACCTAGACGGAACAGGAGGAACAGGAGACGACCGGCGGCTAGTCGAGTGCCCTCCGTATCGCAGACTGAATTGGAACACAAGGAGGCCCTCAGAGCGGTCTCTACTATTTCCAGGGCAGTGGAGTCAACGCCAGCGGCGGACTCGGGCTCTCATAGGGGGTCAGAAGATGTGACATCTGAAGGTTCGAGAGGTGGTGAACCGGCTCTGCCTCATGTCACACCAGGGACTGCGGATGGCCTTCTTGATGAGTGATCCCTGTACCTTTCTCACTGTGGTAGAGTAAAACCTGTATGATTCATGGTGTGTGGCAGGGGGAGGAAAGTTCACTCCGTAGTGACCGAGATTTGATGGGCCGATGGTAACTATGCTTAGTAGGTCTTAACGTTGGCTGCCTGGGGGTGTGGGACGTCAGGGAAGTTATGTGGCAGGTCGGGTTACCAACTCAAATGAGACTCGCTGTCCACGTTGTTGCGGTGCTGACCTCCCCCCCCACCCTCCCGATCTCACGCTTGTTGTGAGACTCTGGTAGTTACCAGAGACTTTCTTCATTTGGGACTTTGAATTTGGATGGGTTCCTACAGTTCAGTGCCTGTTCTGAGGTTGGTCAGCATGTGTAAACATAGAGAAGATGTGGCCGAATTAATTTCGGCACACAAATTAGATATTCTGTTTATAACAGAGACATGGGCCGATCTGGCTTCTGACCCTGACCTTGTGGCAGCCTTCCCGGAGGGCTACTATATCACCAGACAAGATAGACCGACAGGAAAAAAAGGGGGCGGCCTTGCTATTATTTTACGGCTAGAACTAGCACTAAAAACAGGGACACTAGATAACATTCCTGCAGAAACATTAGCCTTTTCCATCACTCTATCTCCCATTCAAATGTTTAATGGAGTTCTGCTCTATCGACCCCCAGCTGCTAGAATGCCTTTTCTCCAATCTATTAGCACTTTATTAGAACCAGTAGCAGAAGCCTCTGATTATACTATACTAGGAGATTTTAATTTTCATTTAGAAGAAACAGCAGATAAAGACACACTGAGCCTTACTGAGGATTTTAAGGCCGTTGGCCTAAACCAGCTAGTCACTACAGCCACGCACAAAGCAGGTCATGTTCTTGATGGCCTATTTACAAATAACCAGGCCATTACTTCCCCCACTGTTGTCCCTATTGTATGGTCAGACCATGCAGTGGTGGTCTTTCACGTCCGTGTTAAAAATTATAAAAATCAACATTCGGCCAAAAAGCAACTTAGAACGTGCAGGGACTGGAAAAATATAGATATAAAGACACTATCTGAGAAATTAGAAAATAACAAACCATCTAGAACGCCAGACTCTCAACTGGCAGCAAATAACTATAACCAATGGCTTACAGATACATTTAATCAAGTAGCGCCTTTTAAGAAATTGCGCCCAAATCGCGCAACACCATCAGCCCCTTGGTTCTCCGAAACTTTAAGATTAGAAAGAAAGAAATGCCGCAATCTAGAAAGGTGCTGGCGAATCAACTACGGCAACAATGATAAAGAGAAATACAAACAAGCATTATCTGTCTACAGGAAGCTGTTAAGACTGGAAAAGAGCAAATATTTTACCGAACAGATAGAAAAAGCCCAGAATTCCAGTAAACAATTATACCAGGTAGTGGCAACCTTAACAAATATACCAACAGCGAATACTACAGATGTTACTCAAGAGTTTTGTAATCAGATGGCTGATTTTTTCAGGACCAGGGTCACAGAAATCTTCAATAAATTCAATAATAATATAATGGGGGAACCATCAGAGAGCCACAAGAACGCACAGTTCATATCCTCTTCTCTGAATGAATTCATCCCTCCGTCACTTTCAGAAATAAAAGATCTTATCAAAACAACTATGTCGGGTTCCCCTTTGGATCCCTGCCCACCGACCATCATTAAATCAACAACCGAGGTAGTAGCTCCAATTTTGGAGAATATCTGCAGTACTATTTGCGAATCAGGTATTTATCCTCAAAAATGGAAAACTGCCATAATAAAGCCACTGCTAAAGAAACCCACTCTTAACACCTTGGAATTAAAAAGTTATCGCCCTATAGCAGCCCTCCCTTTTCCATCCAAAATACTTGAAAAAGTTATAAATAAACAGCTGGCCAGTTACATTGATCACAACAACCTGCTGGATAACACCCAGTTCGGGTTTAGGAGAGGCCATGGAACGGAGACGGCGCTTATAAAGGCTTCCGAAGAGATCAGACAGATCATGGACCAGGGTGGCACGGCAATCCTGATCTTGCTGGATCTCTCGGCGGCCTTTGACACGGTCGATCATAACATCTTGATCGACCGTGTCACAGCTATGGGCATACAGGGCAAAGCTGTGGAGCTCCTGGTCTCTTTTCTGTCTAACAGAGAACAGTCAGTAAAGATGGGGAATTTTTATTCACCTACATTTGTGCTGCCTTGTGGAGTCCCCCAGGGATCCTCGCTAAGTCCGACACTTTTTAACATCTATGTGTCGGACTTGGCGAGGGTCATTAAAATCCATGGAATGGGAGTGACTTCATATGCCGACGACACTCAGTTGGTGTTAGCAGTGCATAAAAACGGGCGTGAGGTAGCGGCCAACTGTCAGATAGGCATGAGAGCCATTAGTCACTGGATGGACAGTAATTGTCTAAAACTAAACACCGATAAGACCGAGGTAATGGTGTTTGGAGACCTAAAACCAGCTTGGTCCCCGGTTACCAGAAATGGGTAATCCACCTACTCCAGTTTTGAAGGTGAGAAACTTAGGAGTGTTGTTTGACAGCAAACTAAGTTTCACCAAACATGCTAATGCAGTGGTCTCCTCCTTTTACACGCTACAAAATGTGAAAAAGTTATTACCTTTCCTGCCCCTGTCTGCCGGAAAAACACTTATGTCCTCCTTGGTGTTATCCAAGGTGGACTACTGCAATGGGCTTCTGTTGAATGCCCAGGAGCAGGTCTTTAAGAAATTACAAATGGTGCAGAATGCTGCAGCACGAATCCTGACCAAAACTCCTAAGTTTGCGCCCATTTCCCACATTGTCTACCAACTTCATTGGCT
This sequence comes from Lissotriton vulgaris, assembly GCF_964263255.1. Lineage (NCBI taxonomy): Eukaryota > Metazoa > Chordata > Amphibia > Caudata > Salamandridae > Lissotriton > Lissotriton vulgaris. The sequence goes on along the minus strand of NC_141696.1, from coordinate 1,549,502,463 downwards.
TCCAGTGAAAAAAAGAACCAAATTTAAGGCATTGTGCATTATTTACAAGGCGTTGAACAGCCAAGGACCTGACTTTTTTAGGGAATCACTGCTGGTTTATGTCCCTAAGAGAGCTTTAAGATCTGCCTCATCTGCATCCCTTTGTATTCAATGGGTTAGAACAGTCACATGGGGAGACAGACGCTTCTTAGTAGCTGCCTCGAGGCTCTGGAATACCTTGCCCCATCAAATAAAATGCAGCCCGTCACTGATGATCTTTAGAAAGCAAGTGAAGACCTGGCTATTCAGTCAATAAATGTAAAGGAGTTGCCTCTTTGTCTGCCTCTCTGTCAGCCTAGCGCCGAGACACCATTCGTGGTATTTGTTTGCGCTCTATAAGTTTAAAAAATAAATAAATAAATAAATAAATAAATAAATAAAGTAGGTGGGAAGAGGGATTGTTGGGCTGTTTTGGGATCGGGGCTCCGGGGGACTGTCAGTGCGCCAGGGGTTTTACCAATGACTCAAACAGTATGTGTAACTCTGCATGGGGACCCTACCTGAACTAAAATGTGTAACTTGGAATGTACGGGGACTGAATTCCATGCTGAAACGACACAAAGTGCATGCCTATCTTGTTCACAGAGGGATCCAAGAGGCTTTCATGCAAGAAACACATATTGTCCAATCAGAGGGGCGAGCCTTGCAGCGCAGGTGGCGGGGCCAGCTGTTTTACACTACCTACTCGGCCTTCGCACGGGGAGTTTTAATCTGGGTGAGAGTAGGGGTTCCGTATCAGCCCTTGGTGACATTGGTGGATCCTGATGGGAGGTTTGTGGCTGTACAGGGCCGGCTTGATGGGAGGGATTTGCCGCTTTGTAGTGTTTACGCCCCGAATGTAGAGCAATCTGCCTTCTTTGCGCGACTGTCGGGGAAGCTGGCGACAGTTTTAGCGGGCATGGTCTTACTTGGAGGGGATTTTAACTCGGTGATAGATGTGGAGTTGGACAGATCGCACCCAAAACTAGCGCAGTCCGCAGTTCATAGGATAGCGAAGGGGAGACGGGATTGGCAATGTATGTGGGGACTGGTTGATGCATGGCGAACGCAACACCCTACCGAGAGGGACTATTCCTTTTATTCCCCCCCACATCATCTGCATGTGCGGTTTGACGGCATTCTATGCTCACCAGATGTTCAGAGTTTGGTCCGCCACAGCGAGTATTTGGCAAGAACGATCTGACCATAATCCTTGCTTGGTGGTGGTCCGGTGGACCCGGCAACGCCAGGCTATTCCCACGTGGCGGTTGAATCCACTGGCGCTGGAGGACTCGGCCTTTAAGGCCTTGGTACAAGACAGCGTGGAGGGCTATTTTACTGCAAATGAGGGCACAGCATCGAGTAGGCCCCTTGAGTGGGACGCCTTTAATGCGGTGATTAGAGGGGTTTGAATCTCTGCCACGGTGGGGGCACGCAAGACCCTCCTACTGGATCTCGCATAGAGCGAGGATCGGTTGCGCTCGGCGGAACTGGCTAGTCATGGGGATTCCGAGGCTCACGGGCTGTTTCGGCTGCTCGTGAGGAGGTCGCGACACAGATGGAAAGGCTCCGCTGCTTCGACCATAAGGAATTTCTGGTTCGGGCACACGCTGAGCGCGACAAGGTGGGCTCCCTATTGGCTTGGCTGGCCAATCCCGCGGCTCGTGGCACCCCGATCTTGACCTTTTCCACGGCGGAGGGGCATTTGGTCTATACCCAGACGGAGATCAACACCCATTTCTTCGAGTATTATCAGCGCCTATACAGGAGCACGATGCTAAGTGCGCCTGAAGAACTTGATGACTTCCTACTAGCGGCACAGCTGCCGCGTCTCGATCCGGACCACGTGGACCGATTAGGTGGGGAGATCTCTGGAGGGAGATACGCACGGCCATTAAACACATGGCTCATGGCTCGCCGCAAGACCCCTGGCATGGATGGCCTGCCGATTGAGTTTTACGCGGTCTATGTGGATGTATTGACCCCGCGGTTGCATGCTGTTTTTAGGGAGGCCTGGGATACCGGGGTTCTACCCGCGACCGCTCGGAAGGCAATCATAATACCCCTACTGAAGCAAGGGTGGGACGCCAGCTCTCGCTCGGCCTATCGCCCGCTATCCATGCTCGCGACTATAAAATCCTGAGTAAGATCCTCGCGACGCAACTTCTTGCTCATATGCGAGCTTTGGTACACCCGGATCAGGCGGGCTTCATTCCCCAACGCACCACTGCCACTTGTGTATGCCGACTGCTGCGGGTCATGGGGGGTGATTTTGGAGAGCTCCCGGAGGCCACTGTGCTCTCGGTTGACATCGAAAAGGCCTTCGACAGTGTGGAGTGGCCATACATGTCCCGGGTTTTAGAGGCGTTTGGATTGGGAGAGCGGTTTGTGAAATGGACTGCCTTGCTCTATAACGCAGCCACGGCTCGAGTAAAAACGGGAGCCACAATATCGGCTGCATACCAGGTTGGTCGTGGGACGCGCCAGGGGTGTTCGCTATCCCCCCTGTTGTTCGCGCTGGCCATTGACCCGCTGGCAGCTCACGCTCGGATGGGACGGACTTATGAGGGCCTGGCGCTGAGGGGCGAGTCCCATTACATCTCTTTATACGCAGATGATTTGCTGATGTTTTTGGCGAATACCGGCGGCTCGCTTCATGGAGCCAAACGCCTCCTTCTTGACTTTGGCAGCCTCTCGGGACAGCGGGTCAATTGGGGGAAGTCCTGCCTTTTCCCAGTGACCCAGAGGGAGAGTGAACCCCAGATGGAGGGGAACCTTCGCTGGGAACTCCGTTGCCTCCCCTATTTGGCCACTCATGTCTATCAATCTCAATTAGACTTGTTGGAGGGCAACGTAAATAGAGCGATCAGGAACTTACAGAGTTCCATGGGATTCTGGCGTGCCCTGCCTCTGTCAGCAGCGGGACGGGTGGCATTGCTGAAAATGGTTGCACTTCCTTGTTTATTGTACTTGTTCCGCACCCTACCAGTGTGGATACCGGTGTCGATCTTTCGCAAACTCCGATCCCTAACCACGGGGTTCATCTGGGGATCGGGCAGGCGTCGTGTCGCTCTGACCACTTTGATGCGCCCTAGGGCTGACGGGGGGTTGGCGGTCCCGAATTTCGAATGGTACTACCTGGCGGCGCAGCTACAATGGCTTACTCAAGCAGTGGCACGAGAGTTTCGTGGGCCGGAGGGGCCGCAGGGCAGACTGTTTCCTAGACACGTCATCTCTTTCATAATATTGGGCCAGAAGATTGATTTAACTCAACTCACTCTTGAGGAGCGCACTCTCCGTCTTTGCTGGCTTCGAAGTCACAGACGCTCAGGTACCGTCCACCCGTACGCCCCAGAGATTCCTTTGGGGATGTGTACAGCCCTTCCGCATGGTGGTGATTGGTCGGCGATGGCAACCTGGGAGGAACTGGGACTGCATATGATTGGGGACCTCTATGGCGATGGGGCACTGCTGACTTTCCAGGAGTTGCAGGACACCTACGGCCTCCCGAGGGGGGATTACTTGCTGCATGCCGCCCTAGTGGCCAGTATTCAGAAGCACTGGGGTGAAGGGTTCACCGAGCCGCCGACTTCCCTGGGTTGCCAATATGTGGTTATGGTGGCTGGTACCTTCAAGGCCGTTACTTGCCTTTACCGGAGGCACTCGACGGGAGCCATGTTGCCCCTGGAAGGGCTGCGAGTCAAATGGGAATTGGATATTGGACGACCCATTCCAGAGACGACATGGCCTCAATTGGTTCGGCGCGCCTGGAGGGGTACGCGGAACGCCAGGTTCCAATTAGTCCAGTTTTTCACGCTTCATCGAGCATATTTGACACCTGTTAAGATTTCACAATACTTTGGTGGCACCACGTCACTCTGTCCTGTCATATAGCTACTTCCTTTCTATATACTGTGTTAAGTTAGCATGAGCTTATTAAATGTTTAAACGCCATTTTTCCTTTTGCTTCATGTTTGCACACGACACATAATTGTTATTTTAGCTTTCAACCTAGAAGAGCGTTGTGATTTACTTGAGAATAATATGTTATTACTCTGATATCAGTTTTGTTCGGTACACTGTCTGCACAGTGAGTTCTGAAGGCTACAAGGATAAATCGACGCAGTGTTGTTGTGAGATCTGATGTTCGCACCGTCTTAGACATAACACACATGCTGCTGCCAAAATCTGGCTCGAAGCAGGTTTTATATTGCTTTGCTGAAAACATATACATACACTTGATGGTGCTTCGCATGCAGAGAGCTGGTAGAAGATGATGTGATCCTCTGCCACTGAGATTTTGAGGTATGGGCCCGCCCTGCTAAAACCCAAATGAGACCTTCATAGATATACAGTACTATGCTAAATAGGGAGGGTGAGAATTAGGTGTTGTTAATTCCTATTCATTTCAGCATTTTAGTATGCGGTCACCGTTCGCTTTCTATGGACTAGTAACTATGCTGATAACTTTGATTCTTATAATATGTTTGCTAGTATTATATAAGATACTGCGTTTGAGAACTCTGCATTAGTAAATAAATATTTCAAATATGCACGTGTCCTCTTTACTCCAAGTTCTGGTTTGAAATGATTATAAAGCGAAAGAGAGTTCATGTGTTCCACGATACCTGAGGTAACCTAAGTTCATGTTCTGGTTTGTCTAAGCATTGGGAGTTTGTTATGACCAATAAGACACTGTAGCTAGCTCGGTAAGGGGATTTTGGGTACTGAGGTGAGTTTTGGGCCATCCTAAATCACTGAGGTTCCAAATCTCTATGCACAGTTCTGTAGGAGAACGGAATCCCTGCTACATGGCGCCCAACCGTTGGTGGTCTTATTTCTTGACACTTGAGTAGTATATCATTCACTCCTTAACCCCTTCCGTGCTGTTCCTGGAAAACGGTGGTGTCGGAATAAACCCACCTATTTTTGAAATAGGTCTTTTCAAGCTTGAATCTTTCTAAAACGGTTTCCTTGAATTACTACCCAGCTGTGCTACAAAGTAACCTTTGTTTTAGGTCTCGCCTGTCGATGCGCATGCGCATCGAGCTTGCGAGACTATGGGGACTTATCCACTCTTTCCCCAACTTGCAAGGAATCGTGGCGATTCCTTGCAGTGCCCGTGACTTTTAAGCTCAATGCGCATGCGCATTGAGCTTAAAAGCGCGTGCACATCAGTTCCCTCACCCGCACTCCAGGCCCCTGCTGCTTTCACACCCCCTCCCCGCTCCGCCCCCTCCCGTGCCCGCCGTCTGTGCCCTCAGCCGTCTGTACCCTGCTGCTTAACACCCTCTCCCCCGCTCCGCCCCCTCCCCGCCATGTCGCATTTCTCCTCCCCCCTCCCCACAGCAATGCCCTCCTAACAACACACAGTGCTCCCTGATGCAATGTATCTTTTGTTAGTCGCTCGCGCCGCATATGCAACCTATGGGCTTTATTTATAGAAGGTGCAACCTTTTTCGTCATTGCGCTGATAATTACTGAGACTTCTTTTGGCATCATTGCATATTGGGCATAGATGAAAATTATGCCCATCTTACGCTTTTGATCTTTAAAATATCCTAACAATAATTAGGTTTGGACATAATGACTATCGCCACAATATGGCCGCTATGAAAAGAGCGAACTATATGACCCGCGATGGGCACGCCCCCTCCAATTGACGCAGGTGTTCCGGTTTCTCTAGGCTCGCCGCGTTATTTAAACAAACCCAATACCATTGCGTTTTCCTGCCCGGCTCTCTGTTGCTGTTACGTGCACCAGCGCTCCAGCTGACCGCAACAGTCTTATCTCGGTAAGTCTTACGTTGGCAAGCTGACTTTTAGGCTAGTTCATTCTGTCAGTTTTTTTTGCTTCTTGCCGTGACGGGTGGCCCTCTCATTATCTTCGCTTCATACGACATGTAGGAATGAAGGGTGTTCTATGATGGGGGCTTTATTATTTATGACTGCTTGAACTATGCGGATTTGCTGTTTTTTCTTCTCGTTACCTTTGCAGCTTACATACTGCGCTGGTTAGTTTTGCTTCCTTTATTTGCCATCCTTGACCCACTTTCAGACCTGGACTGTGTTCTTATCATGCACCGGGATCTAGGGGGGGTCAGAATGATAACTGTATGGAATTGATGCCCACTTTCCAGGGGGCTGGTGATTTAACACCTCTTCTCTATCTATAATACAGTTATAATTCTCCCGTTCCATGATGTGGGTTCATATTTCTGGACTTCTTCCTGATTTTGTTTCTAACTTCTCTCATAGGCTGTTGGTATCCTGCCTATTTGGTATCGTTTGTAACTTAAGAGTTACTTGCAATGGGACGTCTTCCCTGCTCGGATGCACCATAGGAAAGATGCCATGTACCAGAGTAGGTGCTCTGGGTAGTAAGGAGTAGATAGCTATTTTATGGTTCTCCTTACTGAGCTTATAGCACTGTTTTAGTCAGTAGACTCAAGTGAGCCTCATATCCTGGGACATGGAAAGGATGCTACTGATTTGAGTTAATTATTTTCATTTAGGTCTAGCGGTGCCCATTATTGTACAAGCCTATCCATTATCAAGTGGTTTTACTGTTCTTACCTCTAGGCTTTCGCTCGATATTTTGAAGGTGTGTGCTTACTCATTAGGTTCCTTCATCTTGGCATGCTATCATGTTAATCCCAATGATTTTCCATCTTTTTAAGCTGAGTTGCTGTTAATAATACTTGTTTTTTTAATTCCATTCTGAGCCCCCCACTTCCTGTGCATGCTAACTGCTCTACTTGCACTTCTCTGTCCACTGCTTGCAAGCGTCTTTCATATGTACCATCACCTCTCACTCTGAATGGCATCTTCTTCTGCTTGCGATACTAAACTTCTATATTAGATTCTTGGTATGTTACCTTTGCATGCCAGACTGTTTCTCCTCCTGCCTCCCTGCATGCCAGTTTCTCTCCGTCTACCCCCACATTATGTGCAGATCACCGTTATGTGTCAGCCAGCCATTTGTGCTAGACTAACTGGCGTTTCCTCTGCCGATCTTTAAGCTAAGGTGAAGTTACTGGATCATTGGCGCACATTACGTGGAAACGGCCCCTCTTTTCCCTATTGTACCTTTTCTTTTAAAACTATAGGTACGTGAATCAACAAAAGCTCCTGCCTAGCCAACACTGTTGTGTTTACTTTTGATGAACAGCAATATCAATGTGGATATTTGTCCTGATAAACTGCCAGCGTCATGCACTGGAGTACGTTTTAGAGCTGCTATTAAAATCCCGCTGGTTCACAGAGCTGGACAGGAAAGTGATATTATTTGTGGGTAGTTCTTAGAAATGCATGTTGTTTGCTACTGGAGTCTAATTCCCTATTGGCAATGGATCATAGTGACCTACAAGCTATTTCAGAAAAGGCCAATGTCTGTTAGAAATGGTTTGTTGAGCAAAACACAGTAACCCTTGCTTGTTTGAGCGGACTCTTTTGCCTTAAATAAGGTGCATGACAGCACACAGGATGCTAATATAGCTCTGAAACTCAAACGCTGAATCCTTGCAACGTTGCTGTACTTTGTGACCGTTTAGAGAGCGGCAGGTTTCAGCTCGGCTGTCTTCTGGTTGAGGCAGAGTTAATACCTACATTAATCTGCAACTCAGCACTTGTTTGTCTAGTTGGCAGACTCCGCTGAGAGGCCAACATCTGAATGGGTGCGTGCGAACAGTCAGCCTGTACTTCTGCCACACACTTTTCTTTCTAATGCTTACGGAGCAGGCAGCGCTAGTCTCTCACTCGCCTCTCTGCATGCATGCTTAGCTTCCTTTGTTACTTTCTCTTGGCCGGACTCTACCGCCCTCACTCTACCACTCTACCACCCTTCCTCTACCAGTCTACCGCTCTCACTCTACTGCCATCACTCTACACTCTACCGCACTCACTCTACCGCCCTCACGCCTTCACTCTACCGTCCTCACTCTACCACTCTACCGCCCTCACGCTACCACTATACCGCCCTCACTCTACCACTCTACCACCCTCACTCTACCGCCCTCACTCTACCACTATACCGCCCTCACTCTACCACTCTACCACCCTCACTCTACCGCCCTCACTCTACCACTCTACCGCCCTCACTCTAACACCCTCACTCTAACACCCTCATTCTACCACCCTCATTCTACCACCCTCATTCTACCACCCTCATTCTACCACCCTCATTCTACCGCCCTCATTCTACCGCCCTCATTCTACCGCCCTCATTCTACCGCCCTCATTCTACCGCCCTCATTCTACCGCCCTCATTCTACCGCCCTCATTCACTTTACCGCCCTCCCTCACTCTATCGCCCTCCCTAACTCTATCGCCCTCCCTCACTCTATCGCCCTCCATCACTCTATCGCCCTCCATCACTCTATCGCCCTCCATCACTCTATCGCCCTCCATCACTCTATCGCCCTCCCTCTATCCCTCTCCCTCTATCGCCCTCCCTCTATCGCCCTCCCTCTATCTATCACCCTCCCTCTATCTATCTATTGCACAGCATCACTGAACGCCACAGAATCACTTGTCGCCAAAACAACATCACTCAGCGCCACCACAGCATCAATCTGTGAAACCATTCAACAACAACTGGTTCAAATATTTTCTGTCAATGTTTCAAGCTTTATTACAAATGTCATAAAAAGATGTTAAATGTTTTCACTTCTGTTCTTGTTAAAACATTGTGATTTGTCAGATCAATACATGTAAGACAGGGGAAAACTAAACATGTACCTTTACTAATGCTATAGATGTAACATTTGCTAATTTTATAACTATTGGCATTTCTAATAACAAAATTAATACTTTTATATTTTGAAAAACATAAACAAAAATTAAAAAATAATTACATTTTCCACACCAAAAGCTCACACTTTTCTATTGCGAGACCTATTGCATTTCCAATGCTTGTTTAATGTTCCTGTGCTGTCATGGCCCAAGCCGTGGACATTCCGCAGCGGTGCGTGATCATTTGCGGGCTTACAATGTTCCTTTGGAAGGCTTGCCTGTGATAATGGCGGTGAGTGCGGATGCAGCTTACCCTTACGAACTCTTTTATTCGTGGGTGACGTTTCCGGAGGTGGACGCGAATTCTGATGTGTTCCACGCGTACACTCCCACGGCTGTACCTAATGAGTATTCTCCGTACAGGCACAGGAAGTTCCTATTGATGTTTGGCAGAATCGAGTTTGGTTTGGTGGCGCCCTACCCCATTCTTTGACAGCTCATGGGTTAGGTCCTTTATCCATTCCAGGCGCTAGTTGGCCTGTTTTGGCTGGATTTACTCCTCATCCTCTACACAGTAATTGTAACGCGGCTGAACTTCGACGACTACATGTAGTCGCAATTGCCGTGATTAGAGCCTTAGTGCATTACATGGGCCGTAATCCTCCGGGTGGAGCCCCGGGGGGTGCGGCGCTTAAGGCCGGACAGGGTGGTTTGAAACTCAGTCCTGTCATGGTCAATGCCGTACTGGGCAAGAAGCCCCATAATAAGGATGATTTTCCTTTCTGGCTTGCAGAGAAATTTGACCAGCTGGAAGCTGTATTTCCTAATACGACTCCTGGTGAGAAACACCGGATTCTCACGCTTAGTTTACCGAAAGATTTGGCCCCTGAGCTCGTTGACTGTGAGACCTGGGGTAAGACTTTTGCAGCGGTCTATGCAAGGTGCTATGGCACCCCGTCTATGTCAGTGCTGTCTACAGTCCTTAAACGTGTTCAAGATGAGCACGGACCGGAGTCTGCGGTTGAGTTGGGTATGCGCCTGTGTGGCACCTTTGATGTAGTTTGCGATCTCATCCTTGCTAATGTCAAGGGGGATGCAGTGAACTTTTAGTTGCTAACGCTTTGGCGGCGCTTCCCGATGCCGAGAAACCCCGACAGTTAGCGAGAATTATTGTAGCGGCTTATAAGACCGTGGGTCGCAATAGTAAGGGTCTTAAGCCTTTTTCTGATAAAGAGAAAAAGCAACCCCAGGGACAAACTTCGGATACGGACGTTCAGCCCAAGTCAAAGAAACAAAATTGGCCTAGGTTTCTCGTCCTGCGTCTCTGCAGCCTGCACAGTCAGAACGTGTTTATGATTTGCTCGATGATTAAATCTCCTGATATATTTCAGGCTTCTGATCAACGCTCTCCTCGTTCCTTTCAGGAATCATCGCTTCGACTACCGGTGGTGTAGGGGGCGGCCGTGGCCGGGGTGGTCAGCAAGGACGTGACCAGCCCCGCCCGAAAAACGGTGCTGTAAAGCAGGAAGTCTCGACGCCCAAGAGACCACAGTTTGCCAAAAAGAAAGTCGCGGCTTTAACAGCGCATCGATATGCCACAGATAGTGAGAACGCGGCTTTGGAATCTGACGTGGGCTCTGACCTTGCTGTACAGCGCAGCGGAGATTACCATAGTGAGAGAGGTCCTGCGTCCACTACTGAAGGTGACAGCGACTGATACTTATGTTGTGATAGATTGGATGGTCTGAGTTCCCAATGGACCTCCTTCACATGCGCGGTGTCCCTAAACAGTTTCGACGTTTGCCTATGGGCTATAAAATAATCCTGGGGTTTTATCCGCCCGCATTGTCTCTCTTTTGGAAAGGATCGACCCGGATGCTTGTTCGTATGTGGATGACATATATCTCACAGACGACGAACTTTGGGAGCATCTGTGTCGAGTCAACGGAATCATTTGTACCTTTGCAAATTTGGGTTACAAATTCAACTTTGCAAAATCGCACATTGCAGAGTACACAGTGTTGTTTCTGGGCTACGAGCTCAACAATGAGGGAAAAAGATTGGCTCCTCACTTCCTGGAGAAATGTGCACAACTGCGCGCTCCGACAACACTGAAAAAATTACAATCTTTACTGGGCTTCTTGAATTTCGGGAGAACATTTATTTATTTATTTATTTATTTATTAATAACATTTATAGAGCGCAAACAAATGCCCTTTGGCGTCTCGGCGCTACATTCCGGAATATGCCCAGCGTATCAAGCCTTTGTATGCTTTGATACAACCATCTTTTTCCAAATCATGCTGGCTGCCTGAGCATTCGGCTATTCTGCAGTCTTTGCAGGCTGATCTGCTCGCTTCTAAATTCTTACTGACTCGTGATAACCAGTCCAACCTGGTGATAAGAATTATCCCTAGGACGGTAGGTTTTACGTACCTGACTTTTAATGAAGGAGATACAGTACCTATTGCTTACAAGTCACACTTGTACACTTCGGCTGAGATGCGATTTTCCACTGTGGAGAAGGTTTTGATGGCTGTGCAGATGGCAATTCTCAAGGAAGGTGCCCTGTCACAGGGAAAGCGCATGTTAGTTGTTACCCCATGTCCTGCCTTGGAGGCAGTTACGAAAGCCAGTGTACCAAATTCTAAAGCTTTGCACCCTCGGTGGATACAATGGGCTGCATCCTTGACATCCCAGGATGTCACGTTTATTTTTGATGCCACGCTACGGTCGCAGGAGTACTTACAGTATGAATTCGTTCATCCGGCTCCTTTAGCGATGCGGCCATTGGAGGATTTCCATTGCATCATTTACACTGATGGTTCGGCACAGGTTGCGCATGGCTCTAAACCTGCCTACATTTCCGCGTGCGCCATTGTGGTCGGTGCCATGGTGAACGATGAGTTCAAGTCCAGTGTCGTGCACACGCAGACACTAGGGGACTGCACTGCACAATTAGCAGAGCTTCGTGCTCTGATGCTTGCGTTGGAGTACGCAGATCCTAGTGTGACAACCCTTATCGTAAGTGATTCTTACTACTGTGTCCAGTCTTACAATGAGAACTTGTTCTTTTGGATTCAGAATGACATTCGTGATTCCAAGGGTACCACAATAAAACATAAAATGATCTGGGTCCGAGTGGCTGAACTTAAGGAAAAGTTGCCACTTGTGTTTGTAATTCATACTCTTGGCCATCAGCGTGTTGGGGTTCACGCTGTCGGTAACTCGCTTGCTGATGAGGCGGAGAAGTCAGCAGTATCAAAGTACTTAGTTGCAGCGGTTACACAGTCCAGAAGTAAAATAGATGATGACATCTTGGTGGCTATAGCTACCAGTGAGAAGGGAGGTGAATATCCTGCGGGGTTCCCTTCGAAGTACACATACCACTTAAGTCCCGATAAGGTTCCTTTTGTGAAAATTCCTGATGTTGGTGAACGTTTGATTCCCAACTCGGATCCCTGGGCTACGTTGATTACAGCAGCGCATGAAGGTGTGGCGTCTGCGCATGCGGGTGTCTCGGCCACTGTAACTCAGCTACAACAAAGGTTCTGGTGGCGGGGACTGTACAAACAGACGCGTGATTATGTCCTTCAATGTGACGTTTGCCAGCAAATCAAGCCTTCAACTGCTGCGCGTCCGCCTCAGACACAGTTGTACATATCTAATAAACCACTGGGTTGTGTTTATTTCGATCACTGCGGTCCTTTTTCTTCTGATACTGCGTATAAGTACATCTTAGTAGCAGTTGATTCATGCACACGCTTTGTGTGGGTCTGGCCCCATCGCAGCGCTGATTCATGGACTGTCATAAGAGATTTGCGTGTCTTTGTAGGGATTTTTGCCTTTGGTACCTTCCATTCGGATCAGGGTCCGGCTTTCGCCTCTAAGGCGTATAAGGATGCTATGATTTCGTTGGGGGTCCAAGTCAAGTTTTCGTCTCCGTACAGACCTGAGGGTAATAGTGTAGTGGAACGAATGAACCGTGACTTAAAGCAATCTTTGACAGCACGAGTTATAGGCACTGGCAGAAACTGGTTGGCCCATCTCAATGGCGTGCAGCGTGCTCTTAATAATCTCCCTAGAAGGTCTCTGGGTGGGTGGACCCCATACGAAATGCTCTTTGGAATCAAGATGTATGTCCCTGACCTCGACGATCTAGAGTGCGTGGCTCAAGCCACAGCCTTTGACGTAGATTAACATTGCAGGATCTACAAAAGACCAGAGACGGTCTTGCAAAAGAACATTTGCCCTCCACATCGGATGACGCGTTGCAGATCCCGGTAGTTGGCTGGCTACCCCAAGTTGGAGAACTGGTTCGAGAGAAGATCGATAACAAGAAAGAATTTGGTCCTTCCCATCGTGCACCGGTTCCCGTTCTTGGAGTGAAGGGCACAAGAACAGTCATTTTACCACCGCTTCCAGGTCGTAAGGAAAACAGGTTTATCTCAATTGACAATGTCAAGATACACAGGTTGGCCGATTCTTCATAGTATGACACCAGCAGTCTCCTGTCCTTCGATTGTGAGACATTCTGTTTTGGCCACTACTTCTAATGCTGAGCCAGAAGTGGCACTCGAGATGCCTGTTGTTTCCAGTCCATTATTAAATACTTTTCCCGTTAATAACATTGATGAATTGACTTACACATATCCCGCTGACTTATCGATGCCTGATTTGCAGACACGTTTGGCCACAGAATCCAGATTTTCATTTGACACTGTTTCAGAACATTCGAAAAAGCCCTCACGTTTTGCAATTGATGCCACTTTATTTAAAAAACATTTTATGATTCCCCCTTGTACATATATTTGGCTGGTACTTTTTTCAGTTTACCTTTTTATGTCAATTGGTTTTGTGTTTTATTTTTTCCGTATCATCGATGGACACTATATTGAGGAGAGAACTTACATTCAACATCTTAATGGAACTTTGGCCCCCTTTTCCTCATCGCATTCAGCACACAGACTGAAAAGAGACTTGAATTTTGTTAACATCACTGATTGGCCTGTTCTTGATGAGATTGTGTGGGATGCTGTTGAATTTCAAATCCATGGCCCTACTGAAGTGGTTAATGTCCCTAATGTCCTCAGAGTGAACATGGGGGATGTGGTGAAACAAAACATACGTTCTGATGATTGGGATGTTCAGGCCGTAGAATCATTATTCTTTGATATGAAATATTATGCTGCCTTTGATGCTGAAGATTTATATTTAGAAATTGCTAATTATGGTGATTTATTTTGCTTTTAACATTTTGGTAACGATTTTATGCATAAAACGAGTTCCAGAAGGGGTACTGTAAATTACACACAGTGGGAACATTGCCCGGCACCATTACAAGGCAGCTCCAGTACATTTTTGAAAAAGTACACTTATTTTACCGACTTTAATCAATCAAGTCTTGAGTCCTTTTATTTTAAGATGACACAGAAGTCAATGTCCAAGGTTGGACTTACCAATACTAAATTGTTGTATTCGAAGTCCTTTCTAAACAAATTAGCTGTTGAGGGCTACGAGCTATGGAAGGAAACCATTGACCTTAAATCGGTTTGGGGTTCTAAAAGTTGACAGGTTCAAGGCACTGAGGCTTTGCACCGTGCATGTCTCATCCCAAATCATATGTTGTTTTTAAATTCTACTATTTCCCAGACAACATGCTTTGGATTGGCTACTTCAAAAAAATTAAATACCCCTACTATTCCTGATTTGGAAGAATATTACGGTTGGAATAATTTCACAAAGTTTTCCATTCATGAATTGCAAATATTGTTTCATAATTCATCCTTTAATATATCCAGTTTGGATCCGAAGGGTTGGCTGATGTGGCACAGAAGCTCTGATTCTTGTCAGCGTCGCTTTCTGGGTTTAACTGAGGGTTTTACACTAATCAGGCCTGATCCCCGTTTTGATACTGATCATACAGTCACCACATACTCAGTGGGCAAATTATGTCAGAATTGGCTACAACATTCCACATTAGCTGCAGTTAAACTACATCTATCCCAGTTATCTGATAATGTGGATTTAAATTATTTCATAAAGGGCCCGGCTAGTGGTAGATCTAAACAATGGATTTATGCAGTTTACAATGAAATCTGGAATTTTTCACAAATTGAGGCTGCTAAGCACCTGAGGGCTATTGATCAAGCTAATTTGGAAAAGGTACTTGCAGTCGTCGATAACAGTATTAACATGCTTTCTTCATGCATCTAAACGTTGAATAATATTGTTTCTTCTGTGGTTGACATTTATTTTATTTATTTTATTTTATTTTTGCAATTTTTAAAGCGCGCAAATACCCATACGGGTGTCTTGGCGCTAGTGTTTACAGAGCTCACTGATGGTGTGACGGGGGAGTTAGGACGATGAGAACAGCCATGTTTTAAGGCTCTTTCTGAATTTGAGGAGCGTGGGGGCAGTTTTGATATGAAGTGGTAGGGTGTTCCACAGTTTGGCCGTGGCGGTTGTGAAACATCTGTCTCCCCAGCTGGCCTTTCTTGTCCTAGGGACGTTCAGCAGGTAGGCAGAGGAAGATCGAAGGGTCCTGCGTTGTTCCAGTGGGCGGAGAGCTCTTTAGAAACTGTGGTCCTGCATTATTCAGAGTTTTATAGGCTATGCACAGAGCCTTAAATTTGATTCGGCTCCTAACCAGAAGCCAATGTAGTTCCTTGATATGAGCTGAGGTTGAAGTGAACTTAGGAATGGATAGTAGGGTTCTGGCCGCCGCGTTTTGTACTGTCTGGAGCTTGTTGAGAACCTTTTCTTGGGCATTCAGGAGAAGAGAGTTACAATAGTCGGTTCTCAGGAACACTAAGGTGCTGATGAGTGTTTTACCCGCGGACTGTGGTAGGTAAGGAAGTAATTTTTTTATTTTTTTTAGAGTGTAGAAGGCAGATGATACAACAGCATTGGCGTGGTGTATGAAAGTAAGTTTATTGTCAAAAATGACTCCGAGGTTTCGGACCTTGACCACCGGTTGGGGGGGGGGGGGCCCATCTGAGGTGGCCAACATTGAGGGGACCATGCTGGGTGCAAGCTCCCGAATGTCATCACCTCCGTTTTGTCGGAGTTAAGTTTCATGTAGTTTGATGACATCCAGGAGCTTATCGCCTTCATTCCCTCTTGAAAGTTGGCGGCGATAGATGCTCCGTTGTTGTGCACTGATAATACTAATTGGGTATCGTCGGCGTAAGTTGTCAGGGCAATTCCATAAGATTTTATCACCCTCGCTAAGTCCGATACATAGATATTAAAAAGCGTTGGACTTAGCGAGGAGCCCTGTGGAACGCCGCATGGGAGGGAGAAGGTCTGGGAGGTGAAATTACCCATCTTGACAGTCTGGGGGCGATTGGCTAGGAAAGAGGCAATCAGGTCTTTAGCTTTGCCTCTAATTCCTAGAGCTGAGACACGGTCGATCAGAGTGACATGATCGACCGTGTCGAAAGCCGCAGAAAGATCTAGGAGTATTAGGACTGCCGCTCCTCCCATGTCCATTGTCGTTCGAATTTCGTCAGCGGCCTTTAGCAGTGCTGTCTCCGTCCCGTGTCCCTGTCTGAAGCCAAACTGAGTGTCATCAAGTAGGTTGTTGTCATTGATGAATTTCGAAAGTTGAATGTTCATGGTTTTTTCGAAGAGCTTGGCTGGGAAGGGGAGACATGCGATGGGTCTGTAACTGGAGGGGAGCAGAGGGTCCAGGGTTGGCTTTTTTAGAAGTGGCTTGATGATAGCCTCCTTCCAAACTGAGGGATATATTCCTGTTGAAAACATGGCATTGCAGATGGTAGTCAACGCGGGGGAAATAGCTTCTGGAATGAGGTTCAGGATAGCAGGGGGACATGGGTCTAGGGGGGATCCGGATTTAGTGCTGATTATCAGGCGTTGAATATGCTTCTGGTCAATGGTGTCGAAAACTGATAGAATGGGCGAAGTATTCATGGGGAGTGCCATAGGCGAAGGTGATGGGGAGGAATGAGAGAAGGTAAGGAAAATGGAACTGACATTTTCCACAAAGAAGCTGGCCAGAGCATCTGTTAAAGACTGGGAACCTTCTAGGCGCGGGGCAGGGGCGTTAGACAAAGTGGTAACCACCCGAAATAGTTCTCCAGCTGAATTCTTCGCCTGATCGATTTGGGAAGTATAGTAGAGACTTTTTTCAGCAACTATTAGTCTTTTGTAGATGGAGAGAGCATTTTTGTAGGTCGATTTTTCTGCGGAGTTGTAGTTGCGACGCCACTGCCTTTCAAGATTCCTGCAGTATTGTTTCTGCGTCCGGAGGGCTTCAGTGAACCACGGGGCTGAAGGTATTTTCCTGTTTCGATGGGAGGATTTTATCGGAGCAAGTATTTTCCAGGCCGTATCTAGATTCGTCAAATAATTGAAGGACGCTATAATGGGGTCCTGCTCACCGGGAATATGATTCTCCTGCATCCTCTCTGCTAACTGAGCTGTGTCGAAGTTTTTCCAGTCTCTATAGGAAGATTGATTAGGGGCAGTGGAAGTAGGTTTGGTTTGGTTTGTTTCAACCGTAAAACAAATTGCTGCATGGTCTGTCCAAATGAGGGGGATAGTTTGGGTGACAGTTACAAGGGGACTATTGGTAAATATACCGTCTAATGTGTGGCCTGCCTGGTGTGTAGGAGAGTTTATCAGTTGTAACAGGCCAGCAGCGTATAGGTCTGTGATTAGCTGAGTGGTATCAACTTGTTGGTGACTTCTAGGTGAAAATTAAAGTCACATTGTAAATGATGAGGTGTCTGTGTTGTACCATGATCAAAATCAATTGCGTTCTGTTATGCAATTTGCATGGACCCTGCAGACATTTAAGTCTGGTCGAGTGCCCTGGAATTACATGAACGTTTCCTCCCTCTTTGCCCCGTTTAATTTGACTGACAAACAGCGCATGCTTTCAATGCGTGACGCATCATTTTCGATGTTACATATTGAGAGGTTGGAATCTTTACCGTTCTCTGTAGCTGAGGCCACGGCTGCAACGTGGCTTATCCACGGTTTAATTACATTACCATTTGCATTGTACAAATTTACTAATTGTATGCAATATATTGCGATAGGGCGATATAAACCATTAGGTAGCGCATTTCATCATGAGGCTTGGTCTCTTTCATTCACATATAGGTGCCTGAAAGACGAGAAAGAAGTGAATCTTAATGGGGAAGAATGCACCGAGTCCCCTCACCACTCATTGATATGCAGACACATCCAGTTACATGGTTCTTGTAATCAGGAACGGCCTAATCTAGCCTGTGTTTTGAAAGGGACTCCAGTTCCAGCAATCGTTCCCACATTCATATTACTGGCGAATGGTAGTTATTTACTGTTGAATAACGAAGAGTGTTGTGGTTTAATTAAAGGCATCGGTTATGTGGTAACTGTATCAGAGCGTGTAGTCTGTTGCAAAAACGTTCTGTATCCCCCTACGCATGGGAATTCAGATGTTTCCATCTGGCCGCACATCCCAACCTTAAAAGCAGAGTTCAATGGTATGAGTAGAATAAGAGCCCTTTTGTCTCGAAAAGAGGTGGCCCTGAGTTCGGCCCGAGAAACATTCATCCTTCACATAGCTAACACACGCACAGAGGTGCAGGAGCTTTTAAATACTGATTTGCCGTTACATTTCAGCGAGTTGGTTCATCAAATCTTTAATGCCTCCTCCACTTCCAGCCTTGCTCACTTTTTTAAATTAGTTAGCAGTGGTCTCGTGACTTCATTCGAGAAAATATTTGGAGTCATCCCTGCCTTCTTTCATAGTATATATTCAAGTCTGTTTGGTGGCTTCCCTGTTTTGCTACATTAGCTGCGGGCATTTTAGTGATATTTTGCTTTATTAAACATGGATGCCCGTCCTGCGTTAGAAGCCGCAGAGCCCCTCCTGCCACTGTTTCGCAACTGGATGCTTGATTACTAAGGCACCCTACCGCTTGCGACTTTAAGCACGCTTTCAAATGCAGGGTGAACCCGGTAAGCCACAGGCATCTGGGTAAATAAAGTACTACATAAAGCAAAATGGTGCCTGGGACACTATTAACAGAATCTATGGTAAATGGTGAGATAATTTATTTGTCGTAGGGGTAGATAATTGAACTATCTGGAAACACTATTTTTGTATTAGTATAAATAAAATTTCCCATCTCCACAGAGAGAGCACACAATATTTGTTTTCTTATTGATTTTTCATTTTATTTGAAAAGGAATTAGAATTAAATTGGGGCTTGTATGATTTGTAGGCCCACTTCAAACAAACAAACACACATGTATATATATTTACACATTAATTTTTACATAAACATATATAAAACACATATATATGCACACATAAATCAGAAGGATGTATTGAAACTACTGTAGCCCATATTTTCTTTCAACAAAGGATGCTCGCTATATGTACAGACTCCGCATTCCTCTCAAAGTAAGCTCCACCAGACCTAACACAAGAAGTATAAATAGTCCATATCTCTTTAGGCTATCTTCAATGCTTTTTACCCCTTGTGAATAATATTTTCCATAAATTCAAATAATTTGGCTGGGATCTTCTTCAAACAAAATGTCGACGCGTTTCAGCCATCATAATTCTGGCCTCATCAGGACTAGGGCTAGTAAATACTTCGGTCTAAAGGATCAAGAAAATATATGTATGACTATACATCCAATCTAAAATAAATCAATATGTTCAAACAGTCAGAGGTCTGTTTACATACAAAATTTACATATATACAATTATACAAATCTATATATACAATTATACAAATCCAGTTATATATTAACTAGATGTGGTCAGACTGCCAAAAAACACCCTGTGTGTCTTTATAAAACATCGGTGCACTATTAGATACTTCCTTATAAACCATTCTAACTATATGTATAAATAAGTCAGGAAACAACACCCTGTGTCGTGTAAGTCAAGAATAAAGAATAGCCACCAAGAAAACAATCTTTATATATCTATGAATAAACTAGTGCCAAAGAACCATTTGACCAAAGTCAAACAATACCTTCAGAGATAAATATATCCTCTCTTAACATATCTTCTTTAAACAATCCAGTCTGGACAACACTGAATTCAATCGATTCAGATACTGAAAAGGAACCAGGGACACTCGTCAAACCATGGAGTATGTCTCTTAATCCACTCGTGGTGGTTAGAGCACTTTATGCGGGGCTCACCTGTTTTAGTAGGCGGTGTAGGACTCCTAAAAAATTCACTATTTGCCGGCCTTCCAAATTTAAAGTCAAAGGGTATATTGTCCACTCTTATTCGGGACCCTTTAATTCTATCCCCAGAGTTCCAAGTTTGCCGCCTTTCTGCAGAACCGGGGAAAAAGGAGAGGGAGGGTCAGAAACCAGCAGGCTAGCTTAAACGTACATACGGTTAAAGGAATGACATGGGCTACTGCCACTCACTAAAAAGAGCATGCGGTTAAACGGAATTACACGGGATATGGCCACTTACTCGAAAAGCTCAGAGCAACGCCAAATGTTAGAGCACTCAGTCTGTTTGCCGTAGCATCAATCTACCGGACTTTCGCCGCTCACGTGACGCGGAAGTCACATGTCTTTTCTAAACACAGAGAGAGGACTATTATGCTCTGTGTTTACATGATGGAGGACTAATTTATAGTAAACACTAAAGGGGGACTCCTTATGTAGCGAGCTCACCCGTTCTAACTCACTGCATTGTGGACGTTTGTGAGGCTCATAAGGGAAGGTGAAAGAAGAGAGTGCACATTCTATTATTATGAGAAACCGGTGAAAGAAACACATAAATAAATAAAAATAAATAAATAAGTGCCAAGTTAATAAAGGAATAATTAAAATAAATCTATATAACCAGTCTGCCATTCTTTACATTCTTGGCTTTAATTTGAAAAATTATCCTTGCTATACATAAAAAAGAGGTTGTTTCTGGTCTGGTGATGCAGTTCCTTTGATGTAATTTTGGATGCTATTGTCGTATTGAATGAATTTATTGTTACCCCCTGGCAATGTATTGATATATTGTAACAACAAGAATGTAAAGAATGGCAGACTGGTTACATAGATTTATTTTAATTATTCCTTTATTATTAACTTGGCATTTTTTTATTTATTTTTATTTATTTATGTGTTTCTTTCACCGGTTTCTCATAATGATAGAATGTGCACTCTCTTCTTTCACCTTCCCTAATGAGCGTCACGAACGTCCACAATGCAGTGAGTTAGAACGGGTGAGCTCGCTACATAAGGAGTCCCCCTTTAGTGTAAACTATAAGTTAGTCCTCCATCATGTAAACACGGAGCATAATGGTCCTCTCTCTGTGTTTAGAAAAGACATGTGACTTCCGCGTCACGTGAGCGGCGAAAGTCCGGTAGATTGATGCTACGGCAAACAGACTGAGTGATCTAACATTTGGCGTTGCTCCGAGCTTTTCGAGTAAGTGGCTATATCCCGTGTAATTCCGTTTAACCGCATGCTCTTTTTAGTGAGTGGCAGTAGCCCATGTCATTCCTTTAACCGTATGTACGTGTAAGCAAGCCTGCTGGTTTCTGACCCTCCCTCTCCTTTTTCCCCGGTTCTGTAGAAAGGCGGCAAACTTGGAACTCCGGGGATAGAATTAAAGGGTCCCGAATAAGAGTGGACAATATACCTTTTGACTTTAAATTTGGAAGGCCGGCAAATAGTGAATTTATAGGAGTCCTTCACCGCCTACTAAAACAGGTGAGCCCCGCATAAAGTGCTCTAACCACCACGAGTGGATTGAGAGACATACTCCATGGTTTGACGAGTGTCCCTGGTTCCTTTTCAGTATCTGAATTGATTGAATTCAGTGTTGTCCAGACTGGATTGTTTAAAGAAGATATGTTAAGAGAGGATATATTTATCTCTGAAGGTATTGTTTGACTTTGGTCAAATGGTTCTTTGGCACTAGTTTATTCATAGATATATAAAGATTGTTTTCTTGGTGGCTATTCTTTATTCTTGACTTACACGACACAGGGTGTTGTTTCCTGACTTATTTATACATATAGTTAGAATGGTTTATAAGGAAGTATCTAATAGTGCACCTATGTTTTATAAAGACACACAGGGTGTTTTTTGGCAGTCTGGCCACATCTAGTTAATATATAACTGGATTTGTATAATTGTATATATAGATTTGTATAATTGTATATATGTAAACTTTGTATGTAGACCTCTGACTGTTTGAACATATTGTTTTATTTTAGATTGGATGTATAGTCATACATATATTTTCTTGATCCTTTAGACCGAAGTATTTACTAGCCCTAGTCCTGATGAGGCCAGAATTACGATGGCTGAAACGCGTCGACATTTTGTTTGAAGAAGATCCCAGCCAAATTATTTGAATTTATGGAAAATATTATTCACAAGGAGTAAAAAGCATTGAAGATAGCCTAAAGAGATATGGACTATTTATACTTCTTGTGTTAGGTCTGGTGGAGCTTATTTTGAGAGGAATGTGGAGTCTGTACATATAGCGAACATCCTTTGTTGAAAGAAAAATTGGGCTACAGTAGTTTAAATACATCCTTCTGATTTATGTGTGCATATATATATATATATATGTGTTTTATATATGTTTATGTAAAAATTAATGTGTAAATATATATACGTGTGAGTTCGTTTGTTTGAAGTGGGCCTACAAATCATACAAGTCCCAATTTAATTCTAATTCATTTTCAATTAAAATGAAAAATCAATAAGAAAACAAGTATTGTGTGCTCTCTCTGTGGAGATGGGAAATTTTATTTATACTAATACAAAAATAGTGTTTCCAGACAATTTATTTGTCGTAGGGGTAGATAATTGAACTATCTCACCATTTACCATAGATTCTGTTAATAGTGTCCCAGGCACCATTTTGCTTTATGTAGTGCGACTTTAAGAACGGCATTTGGATTATCGTTTCGATTTTCCTATTTCACATGTGTCCAGCCTGTGTTTCATTGCCTGAGCTGCGATTTCGACTGGGCCCTTGATTTGTGTCTCTGCTTGACAGTATCTCCTGACATCGATTTTGATCATCTGATGAGCCCCGTTGTTGCTCACGAGTTGGTTTGTTCTGGCGAAGGGATTATGGCCTTGGCAGCGATGCATGGACTAATGGGTCATTGGGACATACTCGCAGCGGCGCATGAAATGAAATGAAATGAAATGAAAAAAGAAATTTATTAAGCGCACGTACACCAACGGCTTCTTGACGCTTTGGATAGCAGAGGAGAAACTGCTAGTTGATAACCTGAGCAAAAGAAAGAAACAGCTAAACGAAGGCTTGAGAAAATAACCAAGTTTTCAGTGCCTTTCTAAAACTGCGATAAGAGGGGATGAGACGGAGGTCTGGGGGCAAAGAGTTCCAAAAAAGGGGAGCTTGGGAAGAAAATCTCAGTCCACCCAATCTTTTCCGTTTAAACGGACATGTCGATAACAAGTTGGAGCTCGAAGAACGAAGGGCTCGAGATGGAATGTATCGATCAAGGCGGCAGGAGATGAATGCCGGGCCTTGCTGAGCGAGGGCTTGATGAGTGAGGCATTCTTTCTTGGCACAGAGCTTTCTTGAGAACCCACCGAGTTGTCCTCTGATGATGCTAGAGGATCCAATGCTGGAGGAGCACGTATGTTCTTTCCCACTACTTGATTGGATGGCTGAACTGTTTTCGGATGATTACAGGGATTTCATGTTGGAGGCTGTCGCTGCATATTTTGCATATTCAGTCATGTCCTAAGATGCCATGGAGATTTTTATTGTTATGGCACGTACCTGTTTGCATTTTTGGTAGTGCCTTTTTCTTACAAACAATTCTTTTTATACGCCCCAGGCCTATTGACTTGAACTAAAGGGGCCTTGCATTGAAAAGTTTGGACCATTTCATTTGGCCACTGTTGGCCATCGTATATGCTTTTGATATTTAGCTTAGCTCATTATTATTGAACTCTGCTTTCATGTTATGCCTCTGTTCTGGTCTTACCTTACCTTGAGTTTTGACCGTGCTCGGATCATTGGAGGGGTGTAATATAGCTACTTCTTTTCTATATACTGTGTTAAGTTAGCATGAGCTTATTAAATGTTTAAACACCATTTTTCCTTTTGCTTCATGTTTTCACATGACACATAATTGTAATTTTAGCTTTCAACCTAGAAGAGCGTTGTGATTTACTTGAGAATAATATGTTATTACTCTGATATCAGTTTTGTTCGGTACACTGTCTGCACAGTGAGTGCTGAAGGCTACAAGGATAAATCGACGCAGTGTTGTTGTGAGATCTGATGTTCGCACCGTCTTAGACATAACACACATGCTGCTGCCAAAATCTGGCTCGAAGCAGGTTTTATATTGCTTTGCTGAAAACATATACATACACTTGATGGTGCTTCGCATGCAGAGAGCTGGTAGAAGATGATGTGATCCTCTGCCACTGAGATTTTGAGGTATGGGCCCGCCCTGCTAAAACCCAAATGAGACCTTTATAGATATACAATACTATGCTAAATAGGGAGGGTGAGAATTAGGTGTTGTTAATTCCTATTCATTTCAGCATTTTAGTATGCTGTCACCGTTCGCTTTCTATGGACTAGTAACTATGCTGATAACTTTGATTCTTATAATATGTTTGCTTGTATTATATAATATACTGCGTTTGAGAACTCTGCATTAGTAAATAAATATTTCAAATATGCACGTGTCCTCTTTACTCCAAGTTCTGGTTTGAAATGATTATAAAGCGAAAGAGTGTTCATGTGTTCCACGATACCTGAGGTAACCTAAGTTCATGTTCTGGTTTGTCTAAGCATTGGGACTTTGTTATGACCAATGAGACACTGTAGCTAGCTCGGTAAGGGGATTTTGGGTACTGAGGTGAGCTTTGGGCCATCCTAATTCACTGAGGTTCCAAATCTCTATGCACAGTTCTGTAGGAGAACGTAATCCCTGCTACAGTCCGAGATGTAGGTCGGATGGGGCTGATTTCGCTCATATGTTTTGGTCTTGCACGGGACTGACTGGTTACTGGAATGCGGTGGTGGCTTGTCTGAATGCTGTCACAGACCGGCAGATAGAGATGGACATGGGCGCCTGCTTGTTGCTTTGGTTCCCTCACACCCCCCGAACAAAGGTCACTAGCAGGTTCTATGACCTGGGCTTGATTTTGGCTAAGAGGGAACTCACCATGCACTGGAAATACGAGCCAGGGCACTAGTTATTTGCGATGGAGAACCACTCTACTGCGCTGGGCAGGGGCTGAGGGCACACTCCGACTGCAACAGGCCAGGCGCTTAGATAATGACAAAGCCTTAGATGTAGCCAGAGCATGGGAGGCACTGGTGACAGCGCTTCAGTGACCAGAGGTTAGTTCAAGGGAGGAAGAGGAGGAGGCTCTGGCATAGGGTTGGCAATCGGGTGGGTGGACCGTTCTCAAAGCAGGCACAATGATGGCGCACGAATAGAGTGGGCATTGGGAAAGCTGTCCCCCTAACGCTAACTGGCATGACGACAGTCACTAATGGATGGAGGGTACCTACTGATACTGTATTTATCTAAATTGGTTGCAGGCGCACTGACAGGGGTGGGGGGGACCGAAGGAGGGAGGGGGCAGGGGGGTTTATTCCATAAAAGGCATGAGTACCATTGCTGTGATACAATCTGGAGTTGACATATTGAAGCAATATGTTGAATGATGTTCCTCTTGGATATGACTGCCAATAAAAATTTTGTTTACAAAAAAAAAAAATATTTAGACATAGCTCATGCAGTCGAAATACGGCAGGGCTACATCCACTAGTTCCAAAAATCTACAACGATTTCTTGGAAAACTCGGCTCCAGCAGCTAGGGACTTCCCCTTGCTCGAATACTGACTTGTCCAAGAACTCATGGAGTTTTCAAAGAACTGAGACTCTTTGATGACGTTATTATGTCCACCTTTACATCAATCTCGGCACCTTGAAGGTATAAATATGCCCACACTTGCCATAGCAAACATACGGTGGTTTGGAGCAGTTCGACTATCTACTTGCCTGATGCGCCCTGCTACTGCAAGTGCCGAAGGAAGCCGACCCTCCAGCAGACGCACTGAGAGAGACGTTTTCTTTTCTCCTGTAGAGAAATCCAGCTCCAGTGTTTCCAAGCTACCCTTGCGGGTTGTTGGGAAATCGAGTCCTGAGCCTGACCTTCTTCATTCCAAATCAAGGTACAGAGCTGATTAGACCCAAAGAGAAATCTTGGACAGATTCTTGGCAAAGAATACTACATTTATGCTACACCTCACTTATTTCTTCCCTCGTACTAAGCTTAGGTTAGGTACATCGGGGTAGGTGTATTTTAAAAGCACCAGTTGAGTACTTTTTAGCTTCTGGTATTTATGTATGTATTTATCTATGGTTTAGGAACCATACAATGCTCTTACAGTATTATTTTATTCTACCCTTTCTACTGTATGCATTATATTTTGACCCTTCTCAATAACTCTCTCAGAGAAGGCCTGGTCCCTAATTCCTTTAAAAACGCCAAAGTAGTCCCCATCCTTAAAAAGCCTAACGCTGATCCCTCGCTAATGAGTAACTTCTGCCCTATCTCCTTACTCCCCTACCTGAGCAAGGTCCTAGAGGCTCACGTCACCTCTGTCTTGAGCCCTTTCATCAAGCACTCGCAGTACCTCGACCCCCAACAGGCCGGTTTTAGACCCGCCCATTCCACCGAGTCGGTCATTCTCTCGGTGATGGAGGAGCTGCGGAGAGGAGCGGACTTCAACATCAGTCAGGCTCTGGTGCTCCTGGATTTATGGGCGGCCTCTGACACGGTCGACCATGATATTTTGGTCGGCCGTGTCGGGGAGGCCGGTATCCAGGGGACAGCCCTCAACTGGGTCCGCTCATTTTTGAGCAATCGTCACCAGGCCGTCCGCCTCTCTCAATTTACCGCAGACCAGGTTGGGCTATCATGTGGTGTCTCTCAGGGCTCTTCCCTCTCCCCCTCCTCTTTAACCTTTACCTTACCCCTCTGATTCGGTCCTTGCGAGGAAGCCATGTCACTGCTTTTAATTATGCAGATGACATCCAGCTCATTTTTAACATCGACCACTCGCACCAATCAGTTGATAATTTTCAGTCGACTCTGTGCCACATCAGTGTTTGGATGGGAGCAAACCACCTGAAACTGAACCCCGATAAGACCGAGCTGGTTCTTATCGGGGGGCCTCCAATCCTTGGAATTCCAATTTCTGGCCCTCTGACCTCGGCAGTCCCCCTTGCCCTGTCGACTTTGCCAAAAGCCTCGGAGTGATTATTTCTAAAGATCTGTCAATGAAGGTGCAGATTAATTCTGTGGTGTCTTCCAGTTTTTTCCATCTTTGAACTATTCGGAAGATTGCCCGCTTTCTCACGACCGAGGCACTTACCCTGGCCCTCCTGGCCCTGGTCATGTCCAGAGTCGACTACGCAAACTCCCTATATGTCGGGATCCCGGCCTACCAACTGAACCGGCTCCAGAGGGTCCAGAACCAGGCGGCCCAACTGATCTTTCCCCAGCCCAGACATCAGCACGGCCGTCCCTTGCTAAAATCCTTACATTGGCTTCCGGTGGCCGAGCGCTGTTATTTCAAACTGGGCTGCATAGTCTTCAAGGCGCTGGCTGGCCTCGGCCCTGCTTTTATTTCTTCTCTCTTGTGCAGCTATGTCCCCTCCCGCAACCTCAGGTCTTCCCGCCTGGCCCGTCTCACTATCCCTTCCTTCAAACGCAAGAAACAAGGGGGGCTACGATTTTCTTTCCTTGCACCTTCATTTTGGAATACACTTCCACCTGAGTTCAGGCTCACATCTTCCTATACTCAGTTTAGATCTTCTTTGAAAACCCTTTTGTTTCGCAAAGCCCATGATTAGCCTTTCCTTTTGGCCGTCTCCACTTTTTGTTTCTCAAACCGTTTTGCTCTCTGGATGCTTACCAGCGCCAAGAAACCGCATGGTGAAAGTGCGCTTTATTAATTTTTATACATAACATAACATAACATTTTGCAACCAGTTTTACGATTATAGCAGTTAATTTCTTATGCTTGAAAAAGAAGACTGTTCAATAAATCCTTTTATTGAAAACGCCTGTCTATCTATTTCTCTGCCCCTTTGGTGAAACTAAGCATGCACGATTGACTGAGTATCTATTGTTTCCACGACTCTGAAGATCAGTTTTATTTTGGGGAAACAAAGTTGTCATGTTTATGTGGTTGTCAGAAACTAAATCCCTTCTTGTGAACTCGAGAAAGTTTCTAGTGACCTCTGAGCTAGTTGGCACTCTCAATTAAGTTTAATATATTTTGATTGAGACCTAGTCGACATAAGTCCTACGTCACATCTATAGGATATATTATTCCAATGCGCAGAGCCTATTGGGAATATAGGAACTACACTACAGAAGGTCAGAATATAAATGTCTTTTGTAGTAAATCTTCTGAAAGGCTTTGTCGCTGACATGGACGAAAAAGATTTGGACGAAGACATACAAAGGGTTCAAAGAGACCCTTTCAGGCTCATTAGAAACAGAAATAATCCTCGTAGAATCTTAGTCAACTTCAAATCTTATTCAATAAAAGAATGTATTTTGAATAAAGCTCTGAACTCTGGTACTCTCACAAAAGATGGATACAATTACAAAATCTGCTCGGATATATCTAAAGCAACGGCTGACAGGCAATGGGCTTTAGGAAAATTCATGCAAGATTTCAGGGCCAAAGGAGCGACCGTTCAAATGAAGTTTCCAGCTCTCTTACGTATAATGTGGTGTAACAAAACCTACAATATTAGAGACTTGAAAGAAGTAGAACTATTTTTGGATCGTATAAAAAGAAATAGGGAAAAGTATCACTATGAGCCTATCTGCGTTAATTAATTCCTTTACGATTGCGGCTCTCAAATTGGGCAATTAGGATTGCTCAAACAGCTTTGGGAAGGGTTCTCCAGGGTGGGGGTCAGCACAAGCTTGTTTTTTTAGTGCACATTGTAGATTTCTTGGGTGGGGAGCTTTGGGGAAAAAAATTAAAAATATATTTGTCCGATATGTAAATTGTATAGCAAATAGGACTGGAGTAAAAAGCTGGAGAAAAGATGCTGAATTTAATGGGTGATTTAAAAATAGCATCATGGAATGTGGATGGGCTAAGAACCAGGGGCAGGCGACAAAAATGTTTTGAGTACCTCAAGTTGCTGAATAGTGACATCATTATATTACAAGAGAGGAGTGGCTTGAAGCTATAAAACACGAGAAATGGATTGGGGAGAAAAGGGGACCAAATCAACAAATTTACTTATTGGAATCATAAATATAGCCACGCATCAAGAATATATTTCTTTTTGGTTGATAATCTTTTAAGTAACAAAGTTAGGGGAGTTTATCATCAGCCTGCACATCTCTCCGATCACTCGATGGTTCAACTAAATATAGGGCGGCAGTTAGTGCAGCTAGACAAAAGGTGGACTTTAGACCGAACACTCCTATTGGACCAGCAAGTTATTAATAACATAAGACAGAAAATTACTTTAAAGAAAATGGTGAGGGCAAGACCCCCAAGATGGTAGTCTGGAATGCTTATAAAGCTGTTCTTAGAGGAACACTAATGGGTATAGCGATAGGAATAAACAAATTAAAAAGGCTTAAAGTATCAGAATTAGAGGCTGACTTATTAGAGAAACAAGTGAGGCTTGATGTTACAGCCTTGGAAAAAGATCAAAATACCTTGAAAGATGATATTTTGAAAAAGAAACAGGAGTTGGCTCTAGATCTGGAGGACAAGTTGAGGAAGAGATGGCAAGCAAGTCCTCTATCAAACTATGAATTTGGCGAGAATAGTGGTAAACTTTGAGCTTGGAAACTTAAAACCGATTCTAATAGAAATAGAATAACAGCTATGCACAAGGGCAACAGTGGACAGATAGTAGTAGACAGAAGGTATTGAAGAAGCTTTTGTACTTTTTTCCAGTCATTGTATGAGGAAGATCTATCCTCTTCACCTACAGTGGTGGATTCATATTTAAACAAATCAAAACTTCTGAAGTTAGATGTAGATTCCTGTGAAATATTAAATTCAGCTATCAGCATAAAGGAGGTAATGGAGGCAATGAACAGCCTGAAGAGAAGTAAGGCAGCGGGCCTGATTCTATACCTAACAAGCTCTACTTAGCTTTGAAAGATTACTTAGCCCCTATACTAACTAATCTTTTTAATACCATTTTTCTTGAGGGCCGTTCTATTCCTAAATCGTGGAATGAAGCAATGATTAGCTTGATTTTAAAACCGGGCAAAAACCCCTCTCATTGTGAATCATACACGTCAATCTTGCTTATAAACACAGATTACAAGATATTTTCCCAGGTTTTAGCAAAAGACTTGCCTCTCTTTCTGGTAAGCTTATACATGAGGACCAGAAGGTCATTACAGGCAGACAGTTGTACAATCTCACCCATCAACTGATCGGAGCCACTTATATTGCAGCTCATGAGAAGGTTCCCCTTGTGATATTCACTTGTGATGCGGCCAAAGCTTTTGACCGTGTCAACTGGTCATACTTACAGAAAGTTATTTTATATATGAATTTAGGTCAGAATTTCTCCAGGGTAATTGAAAATATCTATTCTGCTCCTATGGGGAAAATACTTAGTACATCAAATAGTTTTCAAATCAAAAGAGGTACCAGACAGGGGTATCCACTCTCCCTTCACCTTTTTAATCTATATATAGAGCCCCTGGCCAATGTGATTAGCACTCCGAGCGCTCACATCACAACCATCCTCTCTGGACCTGTCCATATACAATCGCATCCGTACGAATGGCATTCTGTCAGAACAGGCGCCCCTTCCAGTTCCCTCCCCCCTTCCCGCCTTAAGTAATGAGACCACCCTTCGGGTTTTTTATTTGAATACCCGTTCTTTGGTAAAACATCAGCTGGACATCTTCTGGTTGTTAGCATTGGAAAAACCAGACGCTCTTCTGATCACCGAAACTTGGCTTACTGAGGACTCCTCACCGGATATTTTGGCGGCCCTCCCCTCAGACTATTACATTGTAGCGGCCAACCGGCCCGCAGGTAAGAAGGGCGGGGGTGTTGCGTCCATTATACATAAAGATTACAAATTTGACACAATGACCTCCCTCAAACTACCACAAGTCGAGAATTTGGTCATCACTCTAGATACTAACACCGGATCTCTCATGTTGGTGCTCCTATACCGCCCGCCCCAACATATGCCCTCTTTTCCACTCGTTTTAAGCGAACAAATTGCCAACCTGACCATGAATCACGCAAGGGTCCTGCTCATAGGCAATTTCAACTACTGGCTCAATGACACCCTTGGAGGACCACATGCAATGGAACTTTCTGATCTGCTTTCCAACCTAAATCTGCTCCAGCACATATGTTCTTCTACCCATACTAAAGGACATGCGCTGGATCAAATCTTACCTTATCTGTAACTTCTATCTCCCCCTGTATATGGTCAGATCATCATCCGATTGATTTTACGGTCACCTTAATCGGCAGGATCAAACCCTCTATAGTGCCTGGTGGCTTGACCAGAAAGTGGCAAACCATCGATTAAAACAACTTTATTAACACTCTAGCCTGCACTGCTCCTATTCTTAACCCCGATGTCAACTCTATGGAACTGGTCATTGCAGACTGGTTGTTGTCGGCCAGTGACATACACGCCCCTCTCACTAAATTCTCTCCAGCCAGACATTCTGATGCCCATAAGTGGTTCACCAGCGATCTAAAGAACCAAAAACTCATGCTCCGTCAAGTTGAGAGGAAATGGAGGCACCACTACCTAAATGCAGACAGGCAGCAATACCTGCTAGCACGTAACGATTATAAAAAGTCGACCCTAACAGCCAAAGCCGCCTTCTTCTCTGCAAAAATTTTGAACGCTGAAAACAAAATCAAAGGAGATCTTTCGCATTGTGAACGACCTGAGCTGCGATGAGAGAATCTTGCCCACCCTAGCTCCATCGCAAGAACTGTGCGACTCCCTGAACAACTTTTTTCTAGATAAAATTGCTAATATAAAGGCGATTATCCCACCCATGGCCAACAGGGATTCACTGGACGACATATCCATAAATCCCTCTCGCCTGAGTCACTTGTCAGGCATTTGTCCCGACACGCTACCACATCTCCTGACCCGTGTCAAATCTGGCTCCCCCAGCGATCATTGCCCTCCCCCAGTCCTAAGAGAGGTCTTCTCTGCACTACCTCATACTATTCTCCCTTTTCTGAATGAGTCCCTTAGTACAGGGGAGGTACCCTCCACCTTTAAAAATGCTACGGTTATCCCATTGTTAAAAAAACCTGGGGCCGATCCCTCAAGTCACGCCAACTACCGCGCCATGTCCCTTTTACCCTACCTAGCTAAAATCACGGAGACTCATGTGACCAGCTGCCTTTCTAATTTCATAGAACAATCCAACTACCTGGAGCCTAGCCAAGCTGGTTTCCGACCCCCACATTCAACAGAATCAGTTATCCTTGAGGTTCTGGATACACTGAGAGCCAATGCGGAGAAGGGGGCCTCCCAGGCGCTGGTCCTCCTGGACCTGTCGGCGGCGTTCGACACGGTTGATCATAACATCTTAATGAACCGTGTCCAACAGGCGGGTATCCAAGGCCCTGCTTATAACTGGGTTAAGTCCTTCCTTACAGGTAGAACCCAAGCAGTACGCCTTGGCGCATTTACGGCCCCCAAAGTACCCATATCGTGTGAGGTCCCACAGGGTTCTTCCCTGTCCCCTCTGCTGTTTAACCTGTACCTTAGGCCTCTGCTCCACTCACTAAAGGACAGAAAAGTCACTGTCTCCAACTATGCCGAGGATCTTCAGCTGATTTTTAACTTGGATTCCCCTGACTCGGCCAAGGAATTCAAAACCACGATGCTCTTTATCCAACACTGGATGAACCTCAACGATCTAAAACTTAACCCTGGCAAGACCGAATCGGTACTGACAGGGAAAAGTGACATCAGTTGGGGCCCACATTTCTGGCCTATGGGCTTTGGACCTCCTCCCATCCCTTCGCCCTCTGACGAGTTTAGGTGTCACTATAAACGCCGACCTCTCTCTCAGAGGCTAAGTGGGCTCAGTGGTATCCACTAGTCTCTTCCAATTGAGGAAAATCAGAAAGATCTCACCTACTGACCCACGCAGCCCTCGTGCAGGCGGTATTAGCACTGGTCCTGTCCCGTCTTGACTTCTCAAATGCTCTTTATATCGGCCTGCCACTAGATCTGCTTAAACGGCTCTAAATAGTACAGAACCAAGCGGCAAGGCTTATCTATAAACAACCGAGATGGCAATCAGCCCGGCCCTGTCTGCAAAAACTCCACTGGTTGCCGATGGAGCAACGGGCCGCTTTCACAGCTAGCTGCCTTGCTTTCAAGGTGCTGCACTGCAAAAGCCCTAAGTTCATTAATGACATGATCATAAAGCATGTTCCCAATCAGCCATCAAAGACAGGGAGGTAGCAGGTTCTCCTACCTAGCGCCTAAAGTCTGGAACTCACTCCCATTGTCAATTAGGAGCTGCAACAATCTGCTGTGGTTTAGAAAAGCCCTGAAAACCTGGCTGTTTAAACAAGCTAACTACCTGTACGCCACACAATCATTCAGCATCAGCGCCATGAAACCTCTGGTGACCGTGCGCTTTACAAGCTTCTGTTAACATAACATAACTACCAGAGAAATCATCCGATTTAGCTTTAATAGCTGGAACTTAAAAGTGGCATTATATGCGGACGACTTGATGATTTATTCTAGCAATTTAGAGGAGTCTTTTAACAATATAGTCAGCTTACTAACAGAATTTGGGGTAATCTCTGGGTATCAAATAAATCACCAAAAAAACAGAGGTTACGCATTGGAATATATCTTCCCCACAAATTGAACCCAAAAATAAAATTAGATATCTTGGGATCCAAGTCTCAAAGAACATTGAGGAAATCGTCCAGGTAAATTTGGAACTAAAAATCAAAGAGATGAGGAAGTCATGGAACTGTTTATCCCTCACTTTTATGGGGAGAGCCAATGTGATAGAAATGGCTATCCTACCAAAGTTTACTTTTGTTTTTAACACAATACCTCTGGAGTTTAGCTCACACTGCATAAAAAAAATGCAGAGTGAAATTAATACCTTCATTATTTGGCCGTCCAAAAGTGCTAGGATAGCTTGGAAGAAACTAAGCCAGAAGAAACTTCGAGGAGGGATAGCAAGTCCGGATCTTACGAAGTATTAAAAGGCTTTTCACTTTAAGAATATAAGGCATCTTTTTCAATCTTATGAGTCTTATTCCGCCTATTAGAAAGCAGTAACTAATCACGATCATTGCCTTTATAAGTTTGGCCACCAAAAGTGCTTCAGAAAAATCAGGTTAAAGGTGCCAGGATCAGCATTTAAATTGTGGTCAGAGATAAGGAAAGTATGAAAGTTCCCGTATTATAGTCCTCAAGTACCGATATGGAATGCTCCAGGAACCCCTGAATGTCTGAAAGACTCATTAGCACTTCCGCTGAAAAGGGCTGGTATCGTCAAATGGGGAGATCCTTTGGACAATGGTAACTTAAAATCATGGGATGAGATACTGGAAAGAACTGAGAATGAAATATCAAGGTTCAAATTTTACCAGCTACCAAATGTTATGGCCACAATATATTGGGAACCTTGAAGGTGAATTTCAGAAAGACTCTGCACGGAAGGAAGTCGCAAAGTGGTACTGGAACTTGGTGGAGAAGATGGAGTCAGACTATGATATTCCAGATCGTATTTGGAAGAAGACTTTTCCGGCTCAAGACTTGCAACAACTTTGGCAAGTATCCTGCACTTAATTATGGCACATTATAATTTCTACACCTCTTAGGAAAAATCATTTGTTTACTTTGCACAGATCTTACTGGACCCCCGAAAAATTGTCGGAAATGAACAATCAGAGGACGAAAAATGCCCTAAATGTGGTGAAAGGGAAGCAAACGATATCCATATGTTTTACTCATGTCACCTCCTTGATACATTTTAGTATGATTAAAGCTTAGAGACGACTATCAAGGTAAGCACTTTTACTATTATCTTTGGCATTGTGGATATTGAAGAAATAAGCATAAACTTAACAAAAAAAACCTGAAATAACTCTTATTTAACTTAATACTGCTTGCTAGACGCAAGATCTGTATAAACTGGATTCTTCCCTCTGCCCCTAGGATAGACGACTGGGTTCGATCAGTAGAAAAATTTAGAAATATGGGCAGAGCTAGAGGGGAAAGTAAGCGCACGAAGCACTGAGATCTTTGGGATAAATATAGGCAGTAGGGTAGGGTGGGATGTCTAATGATTTAACCAACGCGATTACAATCTACATGAGTTTTATTTGGGGTGGAGCAGAGTTACGCTAACTCATGGAAATTGTTGGATTAAGGCATGGTTCTCACCTATCTCTGAGGGTGTCTATTGTGAGGTGATCCTGTTGCTAAAACAACAAAGATTGCATAAATGAGGAAAAAAAAAAACTCATAAGATTACTCCTAGGGCTTCGTTTTTGCAACCACCTTCAGTTTCGCAAATTGTACATGAAACTTCACTAGAAAAGGTACTACAAGAGAGAGAGAGAGAAGCTTTAAACAAACAGTGTAGTGAATTAATTTAGAAAATCTCTCAATTAAATACAGGTCCTGAAGCTCTGACAATACCAGTGACTATAGGTCCGGTAGGTCCCTTATATGGAGATAAGCAAGCTAGTCATAAAACTTCAGTTCTAACTACACCCATAGTGCAGCCTAGAAAAGAAACCTTAATAATTGATGATCAAGCAAGCGTGTGTGAATCAGTAATTTCTCTGATGGATTTACCTATACGCGAGCCAGTGAATGACTTGATCAGAAAAATTACTCCCCAGGGTCAAATTGTGACGTCCTCGGGAACGAGAAATGCAACAGTAGTAAGTCCGGAGGAGATAGACAGATGGACACGAGACATAGAAAAACCAAAATCACAGCCAAAAGTATTGGACATATTCAAATTAAGGGTTGAATTAGAAGAAATAGTTACAGGAAATGTAGGTTTGGACAGATTGAATACATTCAATGAAGATGAATTGTTGTTTATATGCAGAAAAACTAAAATATATCATGAAAAATTAATGCATTTGGCTAATGAAATGGGAATTGACATTGGATAATCAAAAGTGTTACAGAGACTATATAGAGCTGAATTTTCTGACAAAGATTTAGAAAATATGAATGTCAGGACGTAAATTACAGATTAAAGAGTTGTCATGGTTGAAAAAATGGGGTGATCTAGACAATGGGAAAGCTAGATGGACAAAGAAAAAAGAAGAGGCACAGGCAAATAAAACTACGTCTGAGTATTTACTAAAAGAAGCAGAAAAAGTCGAAAGGTTGTGTCCGATGAGGGAAGTGCCAGGAGGAGGTTATGTACATGTCCCATGGTCCCGACAGGATATTTTATCATTTACTAATGATTTTCCAAAGCTTACAGAAAAACCTGTTGAATGGTATGGGCAAGCCGAAAGGTTTGTGAAAGTATCAAAAGTATTGTTGAAAGATTTAAATGGATTATTTGACATTGTTGTTCCAGCTGATTTCTGGCCCGAGTGCAAAATAACCATAGATTGGCCTAGTGATGAATACCCTAGAGAGCCAAAGACAGGAGCCCCTTCAGGTGAGGTGATGAAGAAATACAATGAGGTGATAACTTACCTAAAAGGAAAGATTCCTCCAAAAGAGACAGATTGGACTAAAATCAACAGAACCACCCAAAATAAAGATGAATCTGTACATGCATATTATGAACGCCTCTTGCAGGTATTTAAACAGTACAGTGGTCTAGAAAACATTGATAATAAGGACAAGACACATTTTATTTATTGTTTTGTGTCGAGACTAAATCTTGAAATATCCCAAACAAATAAAGAGCATGAATTGTGTTGGCAGGCAAAGCCTGTCGACGAGATTCTCAAGTATACAAAATACTGTGAGGATGAAATTGATAATAAACTGAAGAAATTAGAGGAAAAGGTAATGTGGGCTCAAGTGTAAATGGCAGAGCAACAGGAACTTCAGTTAAGTCAGCAAGCAAGCAATCAGAAGAAATGGGAAGGCCAAGGGGAGGGAAGTGGAGGAAACCCTAGTGGGAAAATGAGTAGAGAAGAGGCAAAGAAAAAGTTTCCTTGTCATGGATGCGAAAAGATAGGGCTTTGGAGAAACAAGTGTAAATTAATACAGAATAATAAATCAAAATTTAAATCCACAGACGCAGAATGAGGTGTAATGAGACAGCGGCAACAGGTAATAGAGAATCAGTTACCTCAAGCCTCGACTTTTCCTCCAGCGCATTGGTCAACATGGAACCTGCACATGGCAATCTGCCAAATAATGCCACTCTTCTCCAATTTCCCCCGATTACTTTAGCACAATCTCTTACGATTATGAAGAACCTAAAATCTGGCTCTCCGTCTGATCCCTGCCCCGCCAAAAGATTGGCAGCAGTGGCCGAGGTTATTAATGCCGAGGTTAATACTGGGCTGAATTTATCTCTGAGCAGCGGCCAGGTCCCTGATATTTGGAAACAAGCCAAAACTCTGCCGCTGTTAAAGAAGCCTACAGCAGACCCTCTAATAGTGTCAAACTATAGACCTATTTCGCTCCTGCCTTCCATAGCTAAGGTTATTGAAAAATACGTGAACTCTGTCACTACAGAATTCATGGAGCTGAACAACTGTCTCCATCCGAGTCAATCAGGATTACGCGCTAATTTTAGCACAGAATCAGCCCTCCTTGAAAAATCGGAATCTATCAAAGTGACTCTTGACTCAGGCGGGAGAGCGGCCTTAATACTATTGGATCTATCTGCCGCTTTCGACACCGTGCCCCATGACAGACTCCTACAAAGACTGAGATTGTGGGTTAGGGGGCACAGTGTTGAAGTGGTTCTCCTCATTTTTAGAAGACCGTAGACAGGAAGTTTGGAATCCACCTTTCGCCTCCCTCATGCCTCCTTCAAAGGTGGGTGTTCCTCAGGGCTCGATTCTGAGTCCACTATTGTTTAATCTGTACATGGCCCCCCTCGCCCTGTTGGCTGAAGAGGCCAGAGCCATGATTATATCCTATGCTGATGACACACAGCTGCTGTTCTCCTGTAAAAAGGGAGAGGTTCTGGATGGTGACAAAATCAAGAATTGTCTGAAACATGTCTTCTCCTGGTTTAGTCAAAACCAGCTCCAGTGCAACTCCGCTAAATCAAAAGTGATCCTCTTTGGAGCTTTGGATCAGGAAGTCTGGAGACAATGGTGGGCGCCGGATATGTCCCCCCCACAGACCGCTGTGGAAGTAGCCAAAAACCTAGGGGTAAAACTGGACAACTCACTGAATATGAAGACCCAAGTCAAATCAGTAGTCGGCACTAGCTATGGAACTCTGAAAATGCTTCAAAATTTGTTACCCCTTCTGTCTCTCTCCCATAGAAGGACTGTGGTCCAGGCCCTCATCACCTCCAGGCTGGACTACGCTAATGTCCTTTACTTGGGTCTCAGTGGATGTCTCCTTAGTAAACTCCAGGTTGTGCAGAATGCAGCCGCCAGAGCCATACTTATGTTGGGTCCTCGAGCCTCCATCTCTCCCCATCTCAAGAACTTACATTGGCTCCCTATCCGCCACAGAATTCAGTTCAAAGCCCTGACACTTGCCTTTAAAGCCTTAGATGGTACTGGGGCAACCTACATCAGGGGAAGAGGGAGCTACTATACTCCTGGTAGAGTACTAAGATCATCTCACCAACATCTGATGAGTGTGCCCAAATTTGATCGCTCCCGCACTGGAGGACGCTCCTTTCAAGCCCAGGTAGCACACCTTTGGAATGAACTCCCTATTGCAATTAGGCAAGCGTCCGACATTTTGTACTTCAGGAGACTACTGAAGACATGGCTGTTTCAGCAGTAATCTTCTGCTCTGCTTGTATGCGCGCGCTTCCTACTATCGCTCTGCTTCCGCTAGGGCCGGGACACTCTTCTGAGTAGCTGTGCACTCTACAAATGTGGGAAAATAAATAAATAAGCCCCTATGCCAGATTTTGTGAGTCAACCAAAATACAGAGTGGACACAGGATTTCGGGAGGGAAGCGGTAAGAACAATATGGTAACACCACAGTTTCTTTTGCAGGACACATTTTTTTTAATGACGATGAGTACTGACGGGGCCAGAGGGGGGGCGGAGAGGGAGAGAGGATTGCGTACTTGGCGCATCCTTGCAGGTAGATCAATCAGGTCCTTTTATCAGGGAAAGGTAGAAGGAAATGATGTTACCTTTTTGTTGGACACTGGTGCTACCCGTTCTACTGTGAGAACAGCAGACATCCTAAACCTACCCCTCTCGGGAGAAGCGATCCAAGTAGTGGGCGTTTCTAATAAACAAATTAGGAACCCTGTTACAGAACCTATGGAAGTTTGCATTGGCAACTTTAGAGAAATGCACAAGTTTGTGGTGTGTGACTCTAGTCCGGTAAATTTGTTAAGGAGAGATTTACTGTGCAAAATGAACTGGCCAATCTTTTGCACACCCAGTGGTGTGGAAATACAAACCACAGATAAAGATGGTGTACAAAATGATGTTAGCACAACAAGAACCAGAAGTTAAAGAGGTGTCTAGAAGATTTATCAGGAGAATTAAAACCCTTTGTCAATCCTGATGTGTGCGATTTTACAGGAAAAGAAGTAGGCCTGATGGCAGATGTAGACCCCATTAAAGTGGCAGTGAAAGAAGGTGCAGTTTACCCAAACATTAGACAGTACATGATGAGTCCCGAAATAAAGGCAGGAGTGGCACAAGAAATAAAGCGTTTGGTCGAACAAGGCATTTTAGAAGAAATAATGAGCAGTCCTTGTAATTCACCTATAATTTGCATTAAAAAACCAAACAGAAAGTAGAGGGTGGTCCAAGACCGCTGAACAATAAATAAAATTATCTTCCCATGTTGCCCAATTGTACTGAATCCAGCAGTAATCCAGTATCAAATATCACGGGGAGCAGGATGGTTTACTGTAATTGATGTATGCCATGCTATCTTTTCCATCCCACTGCACCCAGACAGCAAATTTTTATTTTCGTTCAAATTTGACGTGCATGTTTACGTTTGGAATCGTGTTCCTCAGGGTTATACAGAAAGTCCATCCATTTTTAATCAGATTTTGAAAAAATGCCTTGAATCCTTGGTGCTGCCCGGATAATCAGTCCTGGTGCCGTATATCAATGACCTATTGGTGGCATCGAGAACCCAAAATTATTGTATGATCGATACCACTACATTATTGAACCACTTGGCAAAAGGAGAACATAAAGTGTCCCCAGAAAAATTGCAGTACTGTACCACCTCCTTTAAGTATCTGGGACACCAGATAGAAAGAGGGGTCAGGCGAGTGACATCTGAAACAATCAGGATAATTTAAAACATGAAGCTACCCCAAACCCAGAAAGAAATCAGGATGTTTCTCTGAGTTGTAGGTTACTGCGGGATTGTGGGATTTGCAGTACTAGCCAAACCATTGATTCAAATGACCAAGAAAAGAGCAAGGGACCCAGTCGAATGGGATGATGAAAGCATGACTGCTTTTCTAAAATTACATAACAGTCTGTGTGAAGCTCGAGCCCTCTGGATGCCTGATTACTCAAACGAGTTTGCACTGTTTTGTGACACAAGAAACAATTGTGCTCTCTCAGTCTTAACCCAAACCCATGGATTAATGCGACGACCAGTGGCATATTTTTCTGCCACATTGGACACAGTAGCAGCAGCATTGCCAGGTTGTTTAAAAGCGGTAGCTGCAACATGTACGAGTCTTGAGCAGAGTGAATTAGTTATTATGGGACACCCTGTAACTGTGTATGTTCCACATTCAGTCGTGATTCTGTTAACCAGAACACGTACTCAGCATTTAACACCTAGTCGGATGACTAAATACGAAAGAATTATTGTGGGTTCAGAAAACGTGACAAGTGTGAGGTGCATTGTTCTAAATCCAGCAAACTTATTGCCCGATTCCCATTCTGCAGAAGTGAGAGAAGAAGTCGAACATGATTGTATCGACTTGACTGAATTTAGTACTAAACCTAGAGAGGACATACAGGAAGTACCTTTAAAACATCCTGAACATGAATTCTTTGTCGATGGCTCATGTATGCGCCATGAGGATTGAGGACTAAGTGCTGCTTATGCTGTGTGCACATTGGCAAATATAGCCGAAGCATCCTATTTACCAGGAGTCAAGTGTGCACAAGTAGCCGAATTGATTGCTTTAACTAAAGCATGCAAAATTGGGAAAAATTGGAGAATAACAATTTACACGGATAGTCAGTATGGTAATGGGGTTGTGCATGACTTTGGCCAGCTCTGGATGCACAGGGAGTTCTTGACTTCTTCGGGAACCCCAATAAAAAAATGGACAATATGTAAAAGAATTACTTGAAGTAATTCAATTGCCAAAAGAATTGGCCATGGTCAAATGTGCTGCTCACCAATCGGGAAAAGACAGAGTGGCAGCTGGAAATAATTATGCTGACCAAATGGCCCAACATGGTGCCAAATATAAAATGGCAATAAACAAGAAAATAGAATCATGTGGATACAACTGCCAACTTATGTTGTTGTGTGGTGTGAATACTTGGAAAGAAGTGAAAGACTTACAAAATGAGGCAGAACAGAAAGAAAAGGAAAAATGGCAGAAACTAGGGTGTCAAGTGAGACCTAAATACGGAGTGATAATCTACCTAGATGGGAGTCCAGTACTACCGGACTGTATGCTTGCACCGATGGCTACAATGTACCATGGGATACACACATAGGGAGAGATGCTATGGCCAGGTTTTTCAGACAGGACTGGTTTAATGCGAAGTTCAGGAATGTAGCAGAGAGTCTTTGTCAGAGATGTTTAACCTGTCAGCGACTTAACCTTGGGAAGAGAACTGTGGTTTGCCCGGGAAAGATTGGGAAAGCAGAAGGCCCTTTCAGTGGGTTACAATTTGATTTCATTCAGTTACCTCCTTGTCGAGGACTAAATTATGTTTTGGTCATGGTCTGCCTATTTTTAAAATAGGTAGAAGCATTTCCCACCCGTAGAAACGATAGCTTAACTGTAGCCAAACTGCTTTTAAGAGAACTCATCCCACGATTCGGTTTTCCAGTCACGACCGAGTCAGACCGAGGAAAACATTTTAAGAGTGAAATAATTAAAGTTATCTGTGTAGCATTCAAAATTGAACAAAAACTGCACTGTGCATACCACCCAGAGGCTTCTGGAGTGGTAGAACAATTAAATGGCACAATAAAAGCAAGATTGGGAAAGATGTGCGACTCTACCCAATTAGATTGACCTGATGCTTTACCTCTTGTCCTGATGGGACTCAGAAGCATTCCTGACAAGAAGACAGGCTTGAGTCTTCATGAGATACTCATGGGAAGGGCAATAAGGCAAGCATGTGTACCAGGACATCAGCTGTTAACTATATCTGATGATTTAGTGTTGGAGTACAGCAAAGAATTGGCAGACCTAGTGCATTCTCTCTCTCACCAGTTTGGGGAAGACGCTGAAGCCAGACATTCAACTCCAGCACATGATTTGAACCCTGGAGATTGGGTAGTGATAAAAGATCACATGCAGGAAACCTTCCTAGCACCAAGGTGGGAAAAGCCACATCAAGTGATACTGGTTACCACCACAGCTGTAAAGTGCAACTGGATCCACGCCAGCCACACCAAAAGGGTGCCAGAATCGGAGGCTGAAGGTTGTGCAGCTGAAGGGTCTCAAGAAGTTGATCCTAAAGTAGTTGACGATGAACAACCAAGCACCAGTAAGGATTAATTGATTCCAGTAGTCAACATACCTGAAATAAGAATAAGAATAAGAAGCAAAACATATCTAGATAGTCAGATTGATAGGGAGGATGAGATAGGCATAGAAGAACGTACTCAGATAACAGAAAACAAAGCCAATGGTAATCGGGAGGAGGACCAGATAAGGAAAGAGCAATACACTCAGACCAACGAAACCCCCACAAGAACCCCTTTGTCTGAGGAGGGACAGATAGGCACTTGTCAAAGCGCACAGGCAGAAGACAATCAAGATTCAGCAAGACCTGTGCAGGACCAGACAGGTTTAGCAAAACAGGTTCAGGACGAAGAAAAAACTCCAGGCCCAACAAAGTCATATCCTGAATCAGGTCAGATTAGTCTAGAAGAACCCATCCAGGCAGAATCTTCAAGCTGACTTGGTCCAGGACTTATTATTGACTAATAATAAGCCCTGGACCAACTCAGTTAGAGAGTATACCTGAAGTTGACGAAAATCAAGTTGTGCCACAACTTAAAGAAAACAAGAGAACATTTGAAGAATCAGAAAGCACAGTGCCAACTAAAAGACTCAGAAAGGGCGATCAATGGCCTGGTGGTGTTAAGAGACTGGAATATTGCCTAGTCACAATTAATGAGGAACCTGAACAGGTGGATGAAGTGACAAGTCAAACTGAACCATCAACCAGTAATCAGAGGAGTATTAGTCCCTGCCTGAAAAGACTGAATAACATATTCAAAGGCCCTGAATGGACATATATCATCCTTGAAGATTTTGAGAATCTGAAAATCAGTGATGAAAGTAACAAGGAATTGATTACTGATCAATATATTGCAGTGAAGCCAACTTGAGATAAATTCACAAGTGTGTTTTGTGTAAAATTCTCAAAGAGGGGTTAAGCCTCCTTAGACAAAATGGCTGATAAAAGAGTTGCTGGAAAACAAAAAAGAAGTTGTATAAAGACATGCTGTAGACTATGCAAATGTAGTGTGTTTATAGTACTTATAGTATGGCTAGGACTGACAATAGCAATACCGTACATAGTGGCTGTTAAGCAAAATGACACTAGTATACACTGAAAGATAGCGAGTTACAAACAAGATAGAGTAGACTTAGAGGCACCAGAGAAGTTAGATTTACATCATTCGTAAATCTATTAGTGCACTATGTGGAGACCATGCCGATTAGTGATTGTTATGTTTGTATGAAACTACCAGCTTCTATAGCTGAAGGTGTTACCTACCACTATTTACCCCTGACCTATGGTATTTCCTGTAGCATATTAACTAGTCTGTTTCATAGAACTGGAAGGGTACAATATTATTATCCTAATATAGATGTTATTTTCTCTGAAATCCCTATCCGTAGAAAGATGAATCCTGTCCTTAGTAGTAAAGGCTCACAATTCATGGGTGTTTTTTTACTAATAATGAAATCAATAGATATACTGAAGCACAGAAAGACAACTTAACCTGTAGATTACACGAAGAAGAGAAAGTATTCCTGAATTTAGTAGAGAAAAGGAGACAGGATTTCCATTAAAAAAGCCACTGAACCGAAACTCAAGATACCTAAATGGGCTAAAAAGGAGGAATTTATGGCAACTGGCAAGACTCATGCTGCTATGTCACTGGATTTTGAAAAGAAAGGGAAAATTTGTCTCCATAGAAAGAAAACGGAGTATAACGATGTATTCATCGGTTCCAGTGAATGTAAACTCAATTTCCTCGTAATTGGGGTTGTGGGCTAAAAGGGGGAACTGATCCAGTATTTCCTGGATTCTGTTATATTTGTGGGGACAAAGCTTACTTTAAGCTTCCTGATCATTGGTAT
Organism: Lissotriton vulgaris; assembly: GCF_964263255.1. Classification (NCBI taxonomy): domain Eukaryota; kingdom Metazoa; phylum Chordata; class Amphibia; order Caudata; family Salamandridae; genus Lissotriton; species Lissotriton vulgaris. Next base: position 1,549,457,999 of record NC_141696.1, on the reverse strand, counting down.
GGGGGTTGCTATTTCGGAATAGTATTCCCAAAGGTATACCATCTAAAAAGAATCACTGGAAGCAATGAACACGAAAATGAACTAACACGATATAAAAGAGCTTGTTTTGCAGTAATTTTAGGTGATATATTTAGTGCATTGATACCTTCAGTGGGAGTAGTTTTGAATACTCAAAGAATCTGCAAATTATCTACAGTGGTGGATCGCTTATCGACAGGCACTGCTGGAGGATTTCTATTGATCAATACCGAATTGGTTGTGATCAGATCGATGGTTTTACAAAATCGACTTGCTCTTGACATATTATTGGCAAAAGAGGGCGTAGTCTGTAGAATGTTGAAAGCCCAACATTGTTGCACTTACATACCTGATAAAAATGTTGAAATTGGAAGGTATGTAAGGAACATTACTCATTTGGAAGATGAACTGAAACCACTGGAAGTTGATAGTGCATTGAAGAGACTTAATGATGGTCTCTCCTCTATTGGTAACTGGATTTCTAATGTAGGTAGAAGTATTGTAGGTAAATTACTGATGCCAATAATGGGAATAGCGCTAGTCATTCTGGTGATAATGGTTTGGTGCAAATGCTGCAGAAATAGAAAAAGATATACTGTGAATGAGAAAATGAAGAAACACAAATCTGATTAAATTCAAATGGAAGGGGGATATATATAAAAAGGTGAAAGTTTACCAGATAAATGGTGAAAAGAAAACTCCTCAAGTAATTGGAGAGATTGAATTGGGAGAATGTGGAAGTTGGCAACTGGTTCCTTAATTTGTGATGATATAAAATATCATCAAAGAGGGGATTGATTGAGCAAGGTTTCACATATATCGAACCTTTCTTGTACTCAGCCTTCTCTAAATAACCTGTAATATATTAACCAACATGATTTGTTTACTAATATTTGCACAAACACGACATTTCTAGTAACTAGGGGAAGTTTGCATATGTTCTTTTACTAACAGTAACTCAATTGCATTAAAATGGCAGTCGCAACGTGGGAAACCTTCTGCGCATGCGTCGTTCACATCTACATGGCATGACGTACTTCTGTGCTTGGTGGGAATTCGTTGCTTCTGCGCACTAGTGCCAAAATGGCCGCTTTAAATTTCACATGCTAACGCTATGCTGCTGCTTGTACTAAAACTTGTTCGTTCTGCCTAATCAATAATGCACAAGTTAAAATAAAGTAATGGGTTTAGAGTAGAGATAGGGGGTATACAGTGTAATCATTTATTTTTGTATTCTAACGTGTCTTTCTTTGACTTTGCTGCTAGCTCGTATTTGGGCCCGACTATCCCGATTGTCCCCATCTTTGTCAAGTTCATTAAGTCTCCGAAAGTGCTGAAGCATTGGCATTGAACTACAGCCAATACTCTTCTTACCCACGATGAGCCTGGGATCCGGCCCTGCTGACCTCTAGAAAGGAAGCAAGAAGACTCACACAAATACAATGTATTTATTTTGTAGGACAATATTGTTGGGCGGAATAAAATCATGGGAAAATAATATTGTGGGTGGGGATTCAATCAATATGAATCGAATTGAAATGACCTCATCTTAGTATGGTGTGATGACCTCTCCTCATCTTTCCAATCAATCACTAAAGGGGATCACATAGATTTGCAACATTTAGGGGTGGTACATTTCCCTAAAAATTGTATATCTAAGGTAGGTTTAGATAGAGAATTTGTCCGACTTGTCCGAATAACAGACCTGTCACTGACCCAACGACTGCTATAGGAGATCGAGAACAGAGGTGCTGGCAGAGCACCCTGTCTGAAAATGCGAGGTTATCGATTACCCAATCGTGGTACTAAATTGACTTATCCAGAGAGAGAGGGGTGTGACGCTGGCGTTGCACTTTAGTGGAGGTCACCTGTCCTGAACTGCACCCGTCTTGCCCCGTGGGCGCCTGATTTGTCGGGTGCCTGGTCCTGATATTTGCAGGTAGATCAATCAGGTCCTTTTATCAGGGAAAGGTAGAAGGAAATGATGTTACCTTTTTGTAGGACACTGGTGCTACCCGTTCTATTGTGAGAACAGCAGACATCCTAAACCTACCCCTCTCGGGAGAAGCGATCCAAGTAGTGGGCGTTTCTAATAAACAAATTAGGAACCCTGTTACAGAACCTATGGAAGTTTGCATTGGCAACTTTAGAGAAATGCACAAGTTTGTGGTGTGTGACTCTAGTCCGGTAAATTTGTTAAGGAGAGACTTACTGTACAAAATGAACTGCACAATCTTTTGCACACCCAGTGGTGTGGAAATACAAACCACAGATAAAGATGGTGTACAAAATGATGTTAGCACAACAAGAACCAGAAGTTAAAGAGATGTGTCTAGAAAATTTACCAGGAGAATTAAAACCCTTTGTCAATCCTGATGTGTGCGATTTTACAGGAAAAGAAGTAGGCCTGATGGCAGATGTAGACCCCATTAAAGTGGCAGTGAAAGAAGGTGCAGTTTACCCAAACATTAGACAGTACATGATGAGTCCCGAAATAAAGGCAGGAGTGGCACAAGAAATAAAGCGTTTGGTCGAACAAGGCATTTTAGAAGAAATAATGAGCAGTCCTTGTAATTCACCTATAATTTGCATAAAAAAACCAAACAGAAAGTAGAGGGTGGTCCAAGACCGCTGAACAATAAATAAAATTGTCATCCCATGTTGCCCAATTGTACTGAATCCAGCAGTAATCCAGTATCAAATATCACGGGGAGCAGGGTGGTTTACTGTAATTGATGTATGCTATACTATCTTTTCCATCCCACTGCACCCAGACAGCAAATTTTTATTTTCGTTCAAATTTGACGTGCATGTTTACGTTTGGAATCGTGTTCCTCAGGGTTATACAGAAAGTCCATCCATTTTTAATCAGATTTTGAAAAAATAGCTTGAATCCTTGGTGCTGCCCGGATAATCAGTCCTGGTGCCGTATATCAATGACCTATTGGTGGCATCGAGAACCCGAAATTATTGCATGATCGATACCATTACATTATTGAACCACTTGGCAAAAGGAGAACATAAAGTGTCCCCAGAAAAATTGCAGTACTGTACCACCTCCGTTAAGTATCTGGGACACCAGATAGAAAGAGGGGTCAGGCGAGTGACATCTGAAACAATCAGGATAATTTAAAACATGAAGCTACCCCAAACCCAGAAAGAAATCAGGATGTTTCTCTGAGTTGTAGGTTACTGCGGGATTGTGGGATTTGCAGTACTAGCCAAACCATTGATTCAAATGACCAAGAAAAGAGCAAGGGACCCAGTCGAATGGGATGATGAAAGCATGACTGCTTTTCTAAAATTACATAACAGTCTGTGTGAAGCTCGAGCCCTCTGGATGCCTGATTACTCAAACGAGTTTGCACTGTTTTGTGACACAAGAGACAATTGTGCTCTCTCAGTCTTAACCCAAACCCATGGATTAATGCGACGACCAGTGGCATATTTTTCTGCCACATTGGACACAGTAGCAGCAGTATTGCCAGGTTGTTTAAAAGCGGTAGCTGCAACATGTACGAGTCTTGAGCAGAGTGAATTAGTTATTATGGGACACCCTGTAACTGTGTATGTTCCACATTCAGTCATGATTCTGTTAACCAGAACACGTACTCAGCATTTAACACCTAGTCGGATGACTAAATACGAAAGAATTATTGTGGGTTCAGAAAACGTGACAAGTGTGAGGTGCATTGTTCTAAATCCAGCAAACTTATTGCCCGATTCCCATTCTGCAGAAGTGAGAGAAGAAGTCGAACAGGATTGTATCGACTTGACTGAATTTAGTACTAAACTTAGAGAGGACATACAGGAAATACCTTTAAAACATCCTGAACATGAATTCTTTGTCAATGGCTCATGTATGCGCCATGAGGATTGAGGACTAAGTGCTGCTTATGCTGTGTGCACATTGGCAAATATAGCCGAAGCATCCTATTTACCAGGAGTCAAGTGTGCACAAGTAGCCGAATTGATTGCTTTAACTAAAGCATGCAAAATTGGGAAAAAATTGCAGAATAACCATTTACACTGATAGTCAGTATGGTTATGGGGTTGTGCATGACTTTGGCCAGCTCTGGATGCACAGGGAGTTCTTGACTTCTTCGGGAACCCCAATAAAAAAATGGACAATATGTAAAAGAATTACTTGAAGTAATTCAATTGCCAAAAGAATTGGCCGTGGTCAAATGTGCTGCTCACCAATCGGGAAAAGACAGAGTGGCAGCTGGAAATAATTATGCTGACCAAGTGGCCCAACATGGTGCCAAATATAAAATGGCAATAAATAGAAATATAAAATAGAATCATGTGGATACAACTGCCAACTTATGTTGTTGTGTGGTGTGAATACTTGGAAAGAAGTGAAAGACTTACAAAATGAGGCAGAACAGAAAGAAAAGGAAAAATGGCAGAAAATAGGGTGTCAAGTGAGACCTAAATACGGAGTGATAATCTACCTAGATGGGAGTCCAGTACTACCTGACTGTATGCTTGCACCGATGGCTACAATGTACCATGGGATACACACATAGGGAGAGATGCTATGGTCAGGTTATTCAGACAGGACTGGTTTAATGCGAAGTTCAGGAATGTAGCAGAGAGTCTTTGTCAGAGATGTTTAACCTGTCAGCGACTTAACCTTGGGAAGAGAACTGTGGTTTGCCCGGGAAAGATTGGGAAAGCAGAAGGCCCTTTCAGTGGGTTACAATTTGATTTCATTCAGTTACCTCCTTGTCGAGGACTAAATTATGTTTTGGTCATGGTCTGCCTATTTTTAAAATAGGTAGAAGCATTTCCCACCCGTAGAAACAATAGCTTAACTGTAGCCAAACTGCTTTTAAAAGAACTCATCCCACGATTCGGTCGACTGAGTTAGACTGAGGAAACATTTTAAGAGTGAAATAATTAAAGTCATCTGTGAAGCATTCAAAATTGAACAAAAACTGCACTGTGCACACCGCCCAGAGTATCCTGGAGTGGTAGAACAATTAAATGGCACAATAAAAGCAAGATTGGGAAAGATGTGCGACTCTACCCAATTAGATTGACCTGATGCTTTACCTCTTGTCCTGATGGGACTCAGAAGCATTCCTGACAAGAAGACAGGCTTGAGTCTTCATGAGATACTCATGGGAAGGGCAATAAGGCAAGCATGTGTACCAGGACATCAGCTGTTAACTATATCTGATGATTTGGTGTTGGAGTACAGCAAAGAATTGGCAGACCTAGTGCATTCTCTCTCTCACCAGTTTGGGGAAGACGCTGAAGCCAGACATTCAACTCCAGCACATGATTTGAACCCTGGAGATTGGGTAGTGATAAAAGATCACATGCAGGAATCTTGCCTAGCACCAAGGTGGGGAAAGCCACATCAAGTGATACTGGTTACCACCACAGCTGTAAAGTGCAACTGGATCCACGCCAGCCACACCAAAAGGGTGCCAGAATCGGAGGCTGAAGGTTGTGCAGCTGAAGGGTCTCACGAAGTTGATCCTGAAGTAGTTGACGATGAACAACCAAGCACCAGTAAGGATTAATTGATTCCAGTAGTCAACATACCTGAAATAAGAATAAGAATAAGAAGCAAAACATATCTAGATAGTCAGACTGATAGGGAGGATGAGATAGGCATAGAAGAACGTACTCAGATAACAGAAAACAAAGCCAATGGTAATCGGGAGGAGGACCAGATAAGGAAAGAGCAATACACTCAGACCAACGAAACCCCCACAAGAACACCTTTGTCTGAGGAGGGACAGATAGGCACTTGTCAAAGTGCACAGGCAGAAGACAATCAAGATTCAGCAAGACCTGTGCAGGACCAGACAGGTTTAGCAAAACAGGTTCAGGACAAAGAAAAAACTCCAGGCCCAACAAAGTCATATCCTGAATCAGGTCAGATTAGTCTAGAAGAACCCATCCAGGCAGAATCTTCAAGCTGACTTGGTCCAGGACTTATTATTGACTAATAATAAGCCCTGGACCAACTCAGTTAGAGAGTATACCTGAAGTTGACGAAAATCAAGTTGTGCCACAACTTAAAGAAAACAAGAGAACATTTGAAGAATCAGAAAGCACAGTGCCAACTAAAAGACTCAGAAAGGGCGATCAATGGCCTGGTGGTGTTAAGAGACTGGAATATTGCCTAGTCACAATTAATGAGGAACCTGAACAGGTGGATGAAGTGACAAGTCAAACTGAACCATCAACCAGTAATCAGAGGAGTATTAGTCCCTGCCTGAAAAGACTGAATAACATATTCAAAGGCCCTGAATGGACATATATCATCCTTGAAGATTTTGAGAATCTGAAAATCAGTGATGAAAGTAACAAGGAATTGATTACTGATCAATATATTGAAGTGAAGCCAACTTGAGATAAATTCACAAGTGTATTTTGTGTAAAATTCTCAAAGAGAGGTTAAGCCTCCTTAGACAAAATGGCTGATAAAAGAGTTGCTGGAAAACAAAAAAGAAGTTGTATAAAGACATGCTGTAGACTATGCAAATGTAGTGTGTTTATAGTACTTATAGTATGGCTAGGACTGACAATAGCAATACCGTACATAGTGGCTGTTAAGCAAAATGACACTAGTATACACTGAAAGATAGCGAGTTACAAACAAGATGGAGTAGACTTAGAGGCACCAGAGGAGTTAGATTTACATCACTTTAGCAATAGAAATGAAATAGATATGAATGTTTTCGTAAATCTATTAGTGCACTATGTGGAGACCATGCCGATTAGTGATTGTTATGTTTGTATGAAACTACCAGCTTCTATAGCTGAAGGTGTTACCTACCACTATTTACCCCTGACCTATGGTATTTCCTGTAGCATATTAACTAGTCTGTTTCATAGAACTGGAAGGGTACAATATTATTATACTAATATAGATGTCATTTTCTCTGAAATCCCTATCCGTAGAAAGATTAATCCTGTCCTTAGTAGTAAAGACTCACAATTCATGGGTGAATTTTTCCTAACAATGAAATCAATAGATATACTGAAGCACAGAAAGACAACTTAACCTGTAGATTACACGAAGGAGAGAAAGCATTCCTGAATTTAGTAGAGAAAAGGAGACAGGATTTCCATTAAAAAAGCCACTGAACCGAAACCCCAGATACCTAAATGGGCTAAAAAGGAGGAATTTATGGCAACTGGCAAGACTCATGCTGCTATGTCACTGGATTTTGAAAAGAAAGGGAAAATTTGTCTCCATAGAAAGAAAACGAAGTATAGCAATGTGTTCATCGGTTCCAGTGAATGTGAACTCAATTTCCTCGTAATTGGGGGTTGTGGGCTAAAAGGGGGAACTGATCCAGTATTTCCTGGATTCTGTTATATTTGTGGGGACAAAGCTTACTTTAAGCTGCCTGATCATTGGTATGGGAGTTGCTATTTCGGAATAGTATTCCCAAAGGTATACCATCTAAAAAGAATCACTGGAAGCAATGAACACGAAAATGAACTAACACGATATAAAAGAGCTTGTTTTGCAGTAATTTTAGGTGATATATTTAGTGCATTGATACCTTCAGTGGGAGTAGTTTTGAATACTCAAAGAATCTGCAAATTATCTACAGTGGTGGATCGCTTATCGACAGGCACTGCTGGAGGATTTCTATTGATCAATACCGAATTGGTTGTGATCAGATCGATGGTTTTACAAAATCGACTTGCTCTTGACATATTATTGGCAAAAGAGGGCGTAGTCTGTAGAATGTTGAAAGCCCAACATTGTTGCACTTACATACCTGATAAAAATGTTGAAATTGGAAGGTATGTAAGGAACATTACTCATTTGGAAGATGAACTGAAACCACTGGAAGTTGATAGTGCATTGAAGAGACTTAATGATGGTCTCTCCTCTATTGGTAACTGGATTTCTAATGTAGGTAGAAGTATTGTAGGTAAACTACTGATGCCAATAATGGGAATAGCGCTAGTCATTCTGGTGATAATGGTTTGGTGCAAATGCTGCAGAAATAGAAAAAGATATACTGTGAATGAGAAAAGGAAGAAACGCAAATCTGATTAAATTCAAATGGAAGGGGGATATATATAAAAAGGTGAAAGTTTACCAGATAAATGGTGAAAAGAAAACTCCTCAAGTAATTGGAGAGATTGAATTGGGAGAATGTGGAAGTTGGCAACTGGTTCCTTAATTTGTGATGATATAAAATATCATCAAAGAGGGGATTGATTGAGCAAGGTTTCACATATATCGAACCTTTCTTGTACTCAGCCTTCTCTAAATAACCTGTAATATATTAACCAACATGATTTGTTTACTAATATTTGCACAAACACGACATTTCTAGTAACTAGGGGAAGTTTGCATATGTTCTTTTACTAACAGTAACTCAATTGCATTAAAATGGCAGTCGCAACGTGGGAAACCTTCTGCGCATGCGTCGTTCACATCTACATGGCATGACGTACTTCTGTGCTTGGTGGGAATTCGTTGCTTCTGCGCACTAGTGCCAAAATGGCCGCTTTAAATTTCACATGCTAACGCTATGCTGCTGCTTGTACTAAAACTTGTTTGTTCTGCCTAATCAATAATGCACAAGTTAAAATAAAGTAATGGGTTTAGAGTAGAGATAGGGGGTATACAGTGTAATCATTTATTTTTGTATTCTAACGTGTCTTTCTTTGACTTTGCTGCTAGCTCGTATTTGGGCCCGACTATCCCGAGTGTCCCCATCTTTGTCAAGTTCATTAGGTCTCCGAAAGTGCTGAAGCATTGGCATTGAACTACAGCCAATACTCTTCTTACCCACGATGAGCCTGGGATCCGGCCCTGCTGACCTCTAGAAAGGAAGCAAGAAGACTCACACAAATACAATGTATTTATTTCGTAGGACAATATTGTTGGGCGGAATAAAATCATGGGAAAATAATATTGTGGGTGGGGGTTCAATCAATATGAATCGAATTGAAATGACCTCATCTTAGTATGGTGTGATGACCTCTCCTCATCTTTCCAATCAATCACTAAAGGGGATCACATAGATTTGCAACATTTAGGGGTGGTACATTTCCCTAAAAATTGTATATCTAAGGTAGGTTTAGATAGAGAATTTGTCCGACTTGTCCGAATAACAGACCTGTCACTGACCCAACGACTGCTATAGGAGATCGAGAACAGAGGTGCTGGCGGAGCACTCTGGCAGAAAATGCGAGGTTATCGATTACCCAATCGTGGTACTAAATTGACTTATCCAGAGAGAGAGGGGTGTGACGCTGGCGTTGCACTTTAGTGGAGGTCACCTGTCCTGAACTGCACCCGTCTTGCCCCGTGGGCGCCTGATTTGTCGGGTGCCTGGTCCTGATATTTGCCCCAGTCCGTGACCAGGACTGGTCATCGCATCATACTAGGTAAATATAATCCGTGTGGGATGTCTTTGTGCTATTTCCCTTTCTCACCCTTCCCAGGTACCAATGTCTAAAGGGGTTACTGTGATTTCTTGCCAACTTTACCTTTTAATGATCATATTCTTGCTCATGAAATTCATGATTTCTGTAATTTGGTCAAAGACTCACTTAAACCTTGCCTAGATAAAACTTTGACACCCCCCCCCCCCCGCCCCCGAGGCTGTGGTTATTTTAGGATAGGATAAATGTTTAAGTAAATACCTGTTTTATTCTAACTCCTTTTGCTCTGCAGGTCATATAGCCATGGTGAGAAGGATTGGTAAGTCATGGTTTACAGGTATAGGTCCTGAAAGGACCTCAATTTACTGATAGGAGAAGAAAAGAAATTAGTTAAGCAGGATCACTAGTTCAAATGTGTGAATGTGTTATGGGCCCAGGTGAGTATGTTAAAATTGAGCTAGTGATCCCGCGTGTTCTATCAGTTTACATGCTAAATATTTTCAAGGCTTGTGCACAGGCTCACAGAGTCAGAGCCAACCCTTGCTTGGCTCGACCTGTTGATTTGTTAGCTTGCGCACCTTTAATGAATGACTACTAGTGAAATTAGTCAACGACATTTCAGCCGTAGTTCGTTCACTTGTGTTTGGAGTGATGCCAGCCCGGGTTTACAGTGTGTGTGGTCACAACAGCAGTGCCCGACCATCCAGCCTTTGCAATGTCGATGGGCCTGAGTCTGAGAGACACAGAGAGTGAAGTATGCCTGCCTACCATTCAACGCAACAAAGCCACCACCGGCGAACAGCCAGGAAGAGATGGCCTTACGATGGAGCACTTTTGTAACACCGAACTGTGGCCAGACCAGAACTCAGGCTGCTTGCAATCCGTACAGTGGAAACTGTAGAAGAAAATGGTGGGGAGAGAAAAACTGATATGATTGTGACACTTCAAATACAATTACTCATTTCACAAGCCTAGAATCGTTAATTTCACAGTCTAAGGATTTCAGAATTGAAACATTTCAATTCTCAAGAAAATCATTGTTCTTCATTTTTTTACTTCAAAGAGTTTATTGGGTTTTGTAAACAGAACAAAAGAGACAATGATGTGATTGTTTAGCACGGTAAATAATTAACAGATTACATATGCTGAATTAGGTGATAGTCAATGGGCTCTACAAAAACTGAAAAGTAACTCCTACAGAATGGAAAAGCAATATCCAGAGCACAACATCTAGGACGGGGTTCTCTCAGTTGACGCCACGGAGCGGCAATTCAGATGACCGCCATAGGTTTTTAATATGCTTGAGATGTATACATGAATGTTTATAACAAATATCAATTATTGAGATCCAATTTGTATATTTATACATAAATAGAAGTCAATACACAGAGCTATGATCTATCACATTCTTATAATTATAAAAAACTATTAATAAATAAAATGAAAAAATCTTTTTCTATCACTTATGTGTGACAAGTCTTATATATATGTGGGTTACAACTATTTAAATAATTAACTTTTCTACCTAGAACTTTTTATGTGTTTGCTGTCAAATGTCTGACTGACTTAGCTATAGTTTTACTTAAACTACTTACCCCACCAAAATCGACAGTGTCAAGGAAATCCAACACTTGGCTAGTGACATTTCAAACCACTATCCAATTTTGTGTCGACTTGGTGGGGGAACCAACTATTGGCCACAGGGCACCAATTAACCCCTGGTACCTTAAGATTCCTCAGGTTAGTGATAAGATCCTTGGGGACTCTGTTCTTTATTTTCGGGAGATTGAGGGGTCAGTTGATTCATCAGCGACATTGTGGGAGGCTTACAAGACAGTTATTCAGGGTGTGGCTCTGTCTCAAATTGCGGAACTGTGGAAGGCAAGAAGTGCGGATATGACCCGCTTGGAGGGTGATATTCTTACGTTGGAGGGGGCACTTAGTGGGCAGGACTCGGAGGAGTTACGGCACCAATTGCAAATTAAAACCAAGGCATATACGGCTTTAGTTACTGAGGCTGCCTGGGCACACCGGAGAGCGACACTCAGCAGGATTTATGATGTAGGAGACAAGGCTGTTAAATTACTGGCCTGGTTGGACCGTAGGGAACAGGCCCACCGGGTAGTGGTTGAAATAGAAGCGGATAGTGGCCTCCGCCTCACTGCCCCTCGGGATATAGCAGAAGCCTTTGGCCAGCACTACCAGACCCTCTATACATCTCAATCCTTGCACAAGGAGGAGGAGGCATCCTACTTCCTGCACAACATCTCGCTACCGCTGCTTACGGAGGAGGAGCGCCTCGATTTGAATCTTGGCCTTACGGAGGCGAAGGTGGGAAAAGCTATACATGACTTACGAGGAGGGAATGCCTCAGGTCCTAACAGTTTGCCTATTGAGTTGTTAAAACTTACTGTGGGTAAGCTCGCTCCATATCTTACTAGAATGTTTCTCAAGAGCAGTGAGGCGGGAATACTGCTGGTTGACCAGAGGCAAATGACTGTTGTAGTCGTTCACAAGGAGGGCAAGCCACGTAATAAATGCTCCTCCTATAGGGCAATATCCCTACTCAATGGCGGGGCTAAGATCCTGGCGAAGGTTCTCGCCTGCTGAGTTTTATTGCCCATTTGGTCCATCCAGACAAATTGGGATTCATGCCCACTAGGAAAACCTCCCTCAACCTGCGCAGACTCCATGGTGTTTTGAGCCGAACCTCCACCATTTGCGAGGATGCAGAAGTGGTTTGCTACGACGCAGCTGCAGCGTTTGACACCATTGAGTGGCCCTATCTGTTTGCAGTACTCCAAAAATTAGGCCTGGGTCTGGAATACATCCAATGGCTTTGTCTCCTGTATCAGCAGCCACTAGCCCAAATAGTGGTTAACAACAGAAATTCCTCCACTTTTGTACTCGGAGGGGGCACCAGGCAGGGTTGCCCCTTGTCCCCGCTGCTTTTTGCCCTCACTCTTGAGCCTCTGGCAATGTGGGTTCGAAGAGACCCTACTGTCAGGGGGCTCAGATGGACCTCTGGTTGGGAGGACCACATATTGTTATATGCGGATGACATTTTAATCAATCTTGCATCACCAACAACGTCCCTCCACAGGGTTCTGAACATCTTCAGGGCGTTCAGCAGCATTGCTGGTTATAAAATCAATTGGACCAAGTCGGTGCTGTATGTCCATAGTGGTGTGGCACCTCGACTCGCCTGGGGGCACCAGCTTGAGGAGGCCACTGAGGGTTTTAAGTACCTTGGGATCTGGGTTTCTAGGGACCGTTCCAGGGTCCACGAACACAATCTCTGTCTGCCCTTACAGCGTCTCCGATCTGATGTCCAACACTGGAAATCACTCCCTCTCTCTCTCTCTCTTGGGGAGAGCGGCCCTTTTTAGGTCTCGCCTACGCAGCACGCATGGGAAAAGGCCTATAGATTCCATTGGCTGGCAGTCACATTTCTTCCTTCCCTTGTGGTGTAATTTGGTGATTATTGCTATATTTACTATGCGAGACAAGTTGGCCTAACAGCTAGGGCGCTCGACCTTTGACCTGGGGATCTGGGTTTGAGTCTCTGTAATGACGCCAAAACCTCCTGTGATTCTGGGCATATCACTTAATCTCCCCGTGCCTAATATGAATGTGTGTCCTCATGTAACGTAACTGGTGCTATGTAAAGTGCTCTGATACCCGATTCGGTTTGGGTCTAGTTCGCGCTATATAAAACTCTGCAAAAAATTAAAATAAAAAAGAAATCGCTTTGGCTTTTCAGCTAAAAACGTGCCCGCATTGAATTGCTTTCAATGGCAATGTGGGCAAGTTTAGCAATTCCCTTGCAGGAGCGAGCAGCGGCACCATATGTTAGCGAATATCGTGCTTTGCTGCTCGCTCCCGCAAGGGAAACCTGCGCAGGCCCCCTCCTCTCTCCCCTCCCCCTGCTGCCGCGCGGGTGCTTGTTTTTTTTGAAGCAGCAGCGAGGAAGGCTTTGAGAAGGATTCAGAGGCCAACATTTGGTTAGTTGGGGGGGATGGAGGGAGAGGGGAACCCCCTGGAGATACCATGGAACATTTGTAGCCAAAAGAGATTAAAATGTAAATGTAAATTGATACTTGTATAGCGCACTACTCACCCGCAAGGGTCTCAAGGCGCTTGTACGAATACCGCTGTGGAACCCATCCTGGCTTTCCCTGTGAGGCGTCCACTCCTGGGCACCCCCAAGGTGGAGGCCAGGCATCCTTAGCGTTGTGGGGGCCGTTGTGGAGATTAAGCAAGCTATTGCCCAGAGTTGCAGAGTGGGACTCCATGATTGGAATAGGCACCGAGGCGAGAATTATCCGGTCCGTGGAATTTTTGAGCCCAAGACCCGCCAAGGCAGGGAATTAAACCCTGGTCCCGGGCTAGACCTCTGCATCAGGGTCTGCCGCTCTAACCATTGAGCCACACTTCTCCACAAAGCAGCCCGGAGTCCACAGTTTGAGTGTAGACGTCACTGCAAGAGCTGAGCCTCCTGTGCGGTGTCACAGATGCTCAGACAAGGACACCTATGTTTGGGACAACAGGGGGCACGTATGTGGCAATGCCCAGCATGGAGGAGGAAAAACAGGAACACACTAAGTGGGGGGAAAAAAGGAAAAAAAAGCTGCTTGTCCTTGAAGAAACTGCTCTGGCAAGCACCGCCACCCACATCTTCGCTCCCTTTTCCTAGTTGCAAATACGCCCCCCCCCCCCCCACGCTGCAACTACATCTCAAGTCTCGCATAGTAAATATAGCAATAATCACCAAATTCCATCACAAGGGTAGGAAGAAATGTGACTGCCAGCCAATGGAATCTATGAACGTCACAAAGGAATGCCACAACACCAGAGCTACATTCCTACCAGTGTGCGGAATGCCAACCCCAAGACCATGACAGCACCCAGGGCGTAGACCTGACGTGGGTGAGCATACCCCACGGCCCCTGCAGCCTTCAACTGGGTAGAGACGGAAGTAGTTTGCTCTACACTTCACATACCCACATGGCGAAAAGGAGGAGTGCTGAGGGCGCCTCATAGTAATGTGCTCTTTAGTAGGCGAGGCCCCTTCATGTTTCTGGCACTCCACCCAGTATGTGGAAAGACAGACCCTTTGCTGGAGCGTCCACACAGAGCGGGTACAGCAACAAATGCCACACAGACAACCTGCCCAGGGAGTGGAACAAGAGTGCACCCAAGTGCTGGTTACTGCAGCCGCTCGACATCCTACAAGAGTTCCATCAGCAGCACTTAGCAGATGCCCCAGGCCACACACAGTCCACTCACCTGGATTGTGACTACAGCTTTGGTGCAGTCAGATCAAATAAGATACTGCACTGCAAACATAAGTGGCATTAAAATGCGTGACAATGCATTTCAGTGCAGTGATGCGGAACACCACACTGAAATGCGTTAGTGTCAAGCCTGATGCGTGATACTTGGCAGGCCTGCCGGCCCGGACATCACGTGCCCTAGGCTAAAGCCTATCTTTTATTTAATGCGATTTTATATAGCGCGAACATTACCCGAAGGTGTCAGAGCGCTTTACAAAACAACCAGTTGCGTTACATAAGTATTTTGGATTACATGAGTTACAAAAGAGATACAGACAGAAAAAATTGCAAATGTACAAGTTGAAAGTCACTCAAGGAAGTAAGTACAAAAGTCCACTACATATACTAGTGGTTAGAGTGCTATATATACAAATAGTAAATTCACACAGGATTACATTTTAACAGCAATTAGACTTGGACAATTATATAATACATATTTACATATACATATATATTTAAGGCCGTCCCGCAAAAACAGAAAAACGATCAGGAGGAGTCCTGAGAGAGAGATAGGGGTGAGACGTCGGCTTCGCTCATATTACCGCGCTAAATCTTGTGCCCTTCCCTCCCCCCCCCCCCCAACACACAAAGCGGCAAATGTGGATTGGACAGGACTCTTAGGAGCCTGCTGGCCTCCCAGTCCAGTGTAGGTAGGGCAGCTCACCTGGTTCAGACCAGGGAGACGGGCGACAGGGGTCAGCAGGGAAGCCAGGGCGACATGCCTGCCCGCCCTGCGAGGTTCTCCTCACAGAGGGCCCTACAGTGCTGGCAGGATACTCCCGCTAAGCCCCTTATGGCTTCCGCATTGATCAAGGGGACTTGACTAGGGTGACCAGGAGTCCCTGATTTGCCCAGTCCGTCCCGGTTTTTCACCAGCTGTCCGGGCAGATTTCGAGAAATTTAGCTCATGTCCTGGTTTTTGGAGAGGGTCGACTAAAAAAAGGCTTATGTTTTACAAAGCGGGCAGTGTTAGCAGTTGTTCCAAGAAAGCAATTTAATTAACAGGCAAGCCACTGGGTTTAAAAATTGCATCTTATGTAAGTTCTTACTGCGTGTTTTATCATTTTCTACCGAGGAGCGCTGTTATTCTGTGCGCTCGCTTGATGTAAAATTATAGTCCTATTCTTGTGAAATGTCCTGTTTTTTTGCTTTAAAATTCTGGTCATCCTTGGCTTGACGCGGCCTACGGATGCCACAGAAAACAGGTGCAAGGAGGGGGTTGGGGTGGGGGGGGGGTCGGTCTGATATTTGCAGCCAGGGAAGGTATTTTTTTTTTTCAGATTAATATAGCGCAAATTCTGCCCGAAGGTATTGGAGCGCTTTACACGAGCACCAGTGACGTTACACAAGGACACTCATTATTTGGTAGGCGCGGGGGAGTTGAAGTGATAAGTGATTTGCCCAGAATCACACGATGCAGCTGAGTCAATGCTCCCGGGTGGGCAGCTCTGGGTGTTAGGCTACATCCCTGGCCCCGCCGTCCGAGGCCCATAATGCAAACATGGTGTAGATGCCATTTGAACCTGAATAGCGCCCCTCCCTGGCTCTCAGATGTGCCAAGTACAAGGCGCCAGAAAGGGGGACGGGTATTGCGCCCAGGGCCGCGGCTCCCACTGGTAGCAGCGGGGGCGCAGCCGGCTGAACATGGCAGTGTGCTGCTGAGCATGGCAGTGTGCTGCTGAACAAGGCAGTGTGCCGCTGAACAAGGCAGTGTGCCGCTGAACAAGGCAGTGCGCCGCTGAGCACGGCAGTGCGCCGCTGAGCACGGCAGTGCGCCGCTGAGCACGGCCGTGTGCCGCTGAGCACGGCCGTGTGCCGCTGAGCACGGCCGTTTGCCGCTGAGCACGGCGGTGTGCCGCTGAACACGGCCGTGTGCCGCTGAGCACGGCCGTGTGCCGCTGAGCACGGCCGTGTGCCGCTGAGCACGGCCGTGTGCCGCTGAGCACGGCCGTGTGTCGCTGAGCACAGCCGTGTGTTGCTGAGCATGGCCGTGTGCCACTGAGCATGGCAGTGCTTCAAAAACCAAAACATAAATAAGAGGCATTGTCATTTACAATGCAGATAGCTCAAACTCGCGTAAATGCGAGACCTGTTGCATTGCAAATGCTTGTATTTTTTTTATCCGAGCGCTGTGCAATGTCTTGCAACATACCAGTGTATGCACAGAAAAAGTGTCACTGAGAGACATTTGTTACTGAAACCAATCTGGTTAGTGTCTCACGAGACTTTTCAGTTTCAATGCGAGGTGAGTGATTAGTTAGTAAAAAAAAATTTGCAAAGTACTGGCAAGTTATTATTTGTTACAAAATATTAATTTTGCTGTAAAAAGTTAGCAATTTCACCCACGTCTAGATCCAACCTGGATTGCGCATTAAGAACTTCATGACTATCGCCAGTTTAGAAGTGGGGAAGCAACTGAAGGCTCAAGCCAGCGGCCTGGTACTGGCTCAGTCCGAGGGTGTCTAGGGCCCTCGAGCCCAAAACAAGCTGAACTTTAATGTGGCGTCTGTCTTCCAGCCACCCTCTACCATCATAAGCTAAGGCTTCAAAACAAATGATAAACATATGGTTTTAACAAGGACTATTTAAAGAGAAGCCCAGGGCAGGTGCCCTGAGTTTGGAATACAGGGAGCCACCCGGCAGATCTGTCTGTGGAGCACCTGTGACCTCTTCTGGAAAGCTGCATTCAATGAGCTCTGTCACTGGGGTGTCCAGCGTAGGTCCAGGAGTGTCAAGCAGTGCTCAATTTGTAAATAAATAAGTGCCAGGGCCCTCGTTGGAAAGCAACTGCACCTTGCACAACCCTTTGATCCTGCCAGTGCTGCCAATGACAGGACCAACACAAATCGCACTCCTAAAATTCACAGGTATTGAACATCCTGTGCTTTCTTAAATGTCAAGAAAAAGGGTTTTTTGTGTGTCTCCTTGAACCACGTTTGGCCACGTCCTCTGTCTAAAGTCAGGTGCCACCAATGGCACGCTAGAGGAAACACTATCAGCAGTGACGCTCTTCAACCTCGAATGCTTATGCAAATCGCACTCTAGCGCCTGGAGGCGGCCCGGGCGCATGCGTGCTCACGGAATGTCACTAGCACTAGTGAGCACGAAGCTAAAGATACCCATGCCACATTCGACTTCATAAGCCAGTGTTTGCTTTTTTAGAAAATGGCAATTTCCACTTTGGGTACCCAAGATACACACACAGTGCAAATAAAGAAACTACAACTCCCACAAAACAAACAGTGTTGTTTGGTAGCGCCGAGTCCCCCGTGAAAAATATTCAATTTGTTTTTAGGGAAGCCGTCACATTCATCAGGACGGGTTTGACCTTAAAAAAGGGATGACCTCTGAAAAAATGCAATAATACAATTAATATCACAATTGATTCACTAGAGGATGTAAGAAGTAACCGTGACCTGCTGGAAATCCTGGAAGAATTTTGCCAAAATTAAGTCCATTCCTTGCACATGCCATCCTCGGGCGAGCCGAAGCATAATGCAGCGGCAAGAGTTAAATTGTCCAAATTGGAAGCAACGACGACTCCCTGACTGTTCGTTGGGCAGCAGAGAGGAGCAGTTGGGGCAGAGGGCCCCTTCAGTCTCTGTGACCCAGTGCCACTGCACCTGCTACACCATTGAAAGCCGCACCCTGCTGGCGTGCAGTGCTGGGAGCCGGGACTATTTACCTCTATCATGAAGAGGGAGCTCGGATCCACGCATGTCTGGCATGTTAACTAGACCGCTGTCCGTCATGGCCGCTGGGGATGGGGCGCTAAGGAGTATGTGAGAAGCAGCTGCAGACGGAGCTGTCACAGAGACGGGTGTGCCGCAGCAGCCGCTCGGGCTCTACCCCCTAGATGCTCTCATGCCGGTGCAGCAGTGTTTGGGTGCCAGGGCTGCCCACGCAAAAAGTGGATGCCCAGCGCTGTGCCACTGAGCACCATGGTGGGATTTGCAGCAAAGCAGACATGAGCGGGGGGAGGGGGAAGAGAGCGAACTGGAGCTTTCACACGTCTCTGTTAGTTAGCCAGCATGCATATTTAAGGGGTCGTGTCTGGTCACAACTCCCTCGACAAGCATGCTTTCATTCTCTATGTGGACAAAACAAAATGCGGCACAAACTCATTCAGACACCTGACCAAATCAAGCAGAGCCAGACACCAGCATAAGCGTAATTATGCTCATTTAGAAGCATTTTCACCTGCACAAGTATGCTTTTTGCATAGTTAAGCATGCAGCACTGCCTTCACACAGACGTAATCAGGAATTCATTAAACCTTTTCAGGAGCACTCTTCAGGGTGAGAAAAAAAGCCCTAGGCATCAAAATACAAGCATGCACGCCTCCCGCGGCAGCAGGGGGAGGGGGGAGAGAGGAGAGGGCCTGCGCGATTCCCTTACGAGAGCGAGCAGCAAGGCGCGATAATTGCTACCATATGGCGATGTTTCTCGCTCCCGCAAGGGAATCGCCACATGTGCACGCGTTGCCATTGAAGGCAATGGAACGCGTGCACGTTTTTGCCTAAAAAAGGGAATCAACATCTAAAGGTCTTTTTGCCTAAGCAGCGCATATGCGCTGCTAGGCGGATGCAGCGCATATGCGCTGCTAGGCGGATGCAGCGCATGCGTGCTGCTAGGCGGGACCTAAAAATAGCACAAGGCAACTAGAGGGAGAAAGCGAAGGAAGAATAGAATGCAAATAATGAAAGAAAGCTGGAAATAAAGAGAAAAATTTTGATTTAACAATGGAAGGAAGGACAAGAGGATGATCAAATGGAAAAAATGGAACACAAATTAATGTTAATGTGGAATATTGAAATATGAAAAGAAAATGAAATATAAATTGAAAGAATAGAGAGAGACAGAGACGAAATGAAAGGGTGCACAGACAGAAAGAAAATACATGGAGAATGTAAAGAAGAAAGTAGAGAACAAATGTGGATAGAAAGAAGGACATAAGGAAAGAAAGAAAATGAAAAGACGGAGAGAATAAAAGACAAACTTCAATAAGGTAAATGCAGTTTTTGACCAAGTTTCTTTCCTGCTGTAAAAAGCAGAATTTTGCATTATTTTTGCAAACTTTTATCAGGGGAAAAATGTTCACAGATTTCAAAAGGAGAGACCGGGATAGCTCACTTTGCTCCTTTATTTAGTGCCATATAGAGCGGGTTTTTTTTATTTTTCTGGCTCCTCCCTTGCAATGGGCCCTTGTGTAGTTACAGCGTGTGGCGTGCCGTCCTCTGCATAGGCCTAGGGCACAGCATGCTGCTTTTGTGGAGGAGCCGTGATTGAGGTCTAAGCTACATTTTGAAATTTCCAACGGTATGAAAGGCAACGACTTTGGAGTGCTTTGCGCTACTGCAATTTTCGGGCCATAACAAAAATATCTATTTAACTCTGGTGATTAATGTATCTCTTGGAGAGATCTGAGGTTTCACTAATCCCGGTTTTGACTCATCATAAAGAAGCATAGAGGCATAATGCTCCTCTTGGAAAGCACAAAGTGTAACATGCAGAGCAAAGTATTTATTTATATTATAATTGTAAAGACAACCCTCACCACTATGTTATGTGTTATATCCTGAGTTGGTATTTCAGGGTCACTGGAATTATGCAATTGTGCGGCTTCAACAGTTTCCGCATGATTATGGATGTGTTGCACGTGCCACATAATCCATCATTAGCTGAATATAGCTGAAGATTCTAATTTAAAAACAATTGCTACCTCAAATGGTTAAAAAATAACTAAAAAGGCAGTGATGTGTTGCAAAGGCTCTTTATAAAGGTTGACTGGTCACCTTCGTTTGCATATTTCTATATTTGGGTGTTATACGGGTACTAATGAGGTGCAACCTATGAGCAGAAAGTGATAAAATGTGCAAAAATGAGAAAATAATATGGTAATTCTATGAGAAATTGTGCAGCATTATGCTGCATAAACTCCCTTTTTTGCCATATAATTCAGTCAACTCTGGAGCATAATTTGGCCCTCCCTGCTGCATAGTTCCTGTCGCTCTGCATATAGTAGCTACCAGTATGGATGCCTTGTGACTCCTACACCTTGTAGCCCTCCTTGTCTTAAGTAACATTACCTATATACTGATTTACATACTCATATGAGTCATTGTCTCTGAACAAGTGTGTGAGCTAAAGCGCTCAAGACCCTACATTGGGATGAGCAGCGCTATAAAATAAATGCCACACACATGAGCGAGGGTCTATAAAGCGATGAGGGGCACCATGGGAGGTGGATAGTGAGGGAATCTGTGCAGAGGGAGGTCTTTGGTGAGGGGGATTAATGAAGGCTGAAGGCCTCTGCATCCCCTGCAGTGCAGGTGGGACAACACTTCAAAGGAACCCCAAACTGTAAACAAAATATCATATGAAATACCACAAAAAGACCTGCACAGTTGCTCAAACGTGTGCACATACTAAAACGGTGAGTTGCACGATTGTCTCAACTTAAAATAAACTTATTTTGACTTGCACTTATGTTGGTTGTCTATTTACTTACTTATACACTATTGTACGACTTCCTCTGATGTGTCTGAAATCGAACCTTTTGTCGCAAATTTCTGTCCTGCATTTTTACACTCGCTGTCCTGAATTTGCACCTATGCCAGTTGGTCACCCCAGGCGTGAAAAGAAACCACAAGCCACGGCCAGCCCGAGAGGCGCGGTTAGAAAACGGAAAAAGAAAGCAATGCAGCCGCTTCTCTCGTTCTTAGCGCCCTGAAGGACTCGTCGGATGCTCTCACCAGGAGCTAGAGACGCCCAACGCATGGAAATGAGCACAACCCGCAAAACAGCCCAAAAACCCAAGCAGCAAGGCCCAGCGCGAGGCTCCAGCAATGACTTCAAAACGAGGCGCCCAGCCACGTCACAGCCCGTCTTTCACATAGAACATGGCCTCTAGCGCCTTGAACACAGAACAAGGCCTCTAGCGCCTTTAACATGCGCCTCACAGAACAAGGCCTCTAGCGCCTTGAATACAGAACAAGGCCCCTAGCGCCTCGAACACACAACAGGGCCTCTAGCGCCTTGACCACAGAACAAGGCCTCTAGCGCTTGGAACAACCTTCACTCTCTGCGCGCTACGGGGTCCCGTGTGTTTTAATCGGACTCTATTCTCTGCTACAAACAGATCTTACAGATACCGCGCCCACTCTTCACAGTAGCAGCTGCTGGGGGGCCCCGAGGGCGGACTGGGGGGCCCGGAGGGAGTGGGGGGGGGGGGAGGGGGGGGGGCGGAGAGGGCAAGTGCTGCATCGCCCGAGTTTGCTCAAATACAAAATTGGGCGGGGTCCCCACAACGTGGGCATTGGGGGCCCAGCGCGAGATGCCGCCCCCCTCCCCCCGCATGGAATAGTAAGTAGTTTGAGAACCCCCCACAAGGAATGTTTTAATGACCCACAAACCCACAGAAACCAAAACCGATTAATTAAACAGTTAATCAAAGGCCCACACGTATAAGCGGCCCCTCAGCTGGGGGCAAGTGCACACCTGACCCATCACAGCTCAATGCGCCCCCACTCACCTCTCTCCTCCTCCACCATCAGCTGGCCCTGGACTGAGATCCACTCACCTGCTCGACAGGCTCTTTAAAGCTCCCGCGCTGGGATTGGTGGGAGAGTGTCACGTGACCCCGTACCTGCTGAACCAGTTCCCCTGTGTGTTCGGGGCGGGGTCACGGCGACTGCCCTTCATGTGCCCTCGTTATGCAGGATTGTGTCCCTGATGGCATCTCCTCTGTGCGCACAGGGATGAGACAGACACCACAGCCAGGTGAGTCATGGAGCACAGGGTTGAGACAGACACCACAGTCAGGGGAGACACTGAGCACAGGGTTGAGACAGACACCACAGTCAGGGGAGACACTGAGCACAGGGTTGAGACAGACACCACCGTCAGGGGAGTCCCTGAGCACAGGGCGGAGACAGACACCACAGTCAGGGGAGTCACTGAGCACAGGGTTGAGACAGACACCACAGTCAGGGGAGACACTGAGCACAGGGTTGAGACAGACACCACAGTCAGGGGAGTCACTGAGCACAGGGTGGAGACAGACACCACAGTCAGGGGAGACACTGAGCACAGGGTTGAGACAGACACCACAGTCAGGGAAGTCACTGAGCACAGGGTGGAGACAGACACCACAGTCAGGTGAGTCACTGAGCACAGGGTGGAGACAGACACCACAGTCAGGGGAGACACTGAGCACAGGGTTGAGACAGACACCACAGTCAGGGGAGTCACTGAGCACAGGGTGGAGACAGACACATCAGTCAGATGAGTCACTGAGCACAGGGATGCAGACAGACACCACAGTCAGGGTAGTCACTGAGCACAGGGATGGAGACATACACCAAAGTCAGGTGAGTCACTGAGCACAGGGTGGAGACAGACACCACAGTCAGGGGAGACACTGAGCACAGGGTTGAGACAGACACCACAGTCAGGGGAGTCCCTGAGCACAGGGCGGAGACAGACACCACAGTCAGGGGAGTCACTGAGCACAGGGTTGAGACAGACACCACAGTCAGGGGAGTCACTGAGCACAGGGTGGAGACAGACACATCAGTCAGGTGAGTCACTGAGTGCAGGGATGAGACAGACACCACAGTCAGGTGAGTCACTGAGCACAGGGTGGAGACAGACACCACAGTCAGGGGAGTCACTGACCACAGGGTGGAGACAGACACCACAGTCAGGTGAGTCACTGAGCACAGGGTGGAGACAGACACCACAGTCAGGGGAGTCACTGAGCACAGGGATGAGACAGACACCACAGTCAGGGGAGTCACGGAGCACAGGATGGAGACAGACACCACAGTCAGGGGAGTCACTGAGCACAGGGTGGAGACAGACACCACAGTCAGGGGAGTCACTGAGCACAGGGTGGAGACAGACACCACAGTCAGGGTAGTCACTGAGCACAGGATGGAGACAGACACCACAGTCAGGTGAGTCACTGAGCACAGGGTGGAGACTGACATCACAGTCAGGTGAGTCACTGAGCACAGGATGGAGACAGACACCACAGTCAGGGGAGTCACTGAGCACAGGATGGAGACAGACACCACAGTCATGGTAGTCTCTGAGCACAGGGATGAGACAGACACCACAGTCAGGGGAGTCACTGAGCACAGGGATGAGACAGACACCACAGTCAGGGGAGTCACTGAGCACAGGATGGAGACAGACACCACAGTCAGGGGAGTCACTGAGCACAGGATGGAGACAGACACCACAGTCAGGTGAGTCACTGAGCACAGGGTGGAGACTGACACCACAGTCAGGTGAGTCACTGAGCACAGGATGGAGAAAGACACCACAGTCAGGGGAGTCACTGAGCACAGGATAGAGACAGACACCACAGTCAGGTGAGTCACTGAGCACAGGGTGGAGACTGACACCACAGTCAGGTGAGTCACTGAGCACAGGATGGAGACAGACACCACAGTCAGGGGAGTCACTGAGCACAGGATGGAGACAGACACCACAGTCAGGTGAGTCACTGAGCACAGGATGGAGACAGACACCACAGTCAGGTGAGTCACTGAGCACAGGGTGGAGACAGACACCACAGTCAGGTGAGTCACTGAGCACAGGATGGAGACAGACACCACAGTCAGGTGAGTCACAGAGCACAGGGTGGAGACAGACACCACAGTCAGGTGAGTCACAGAGCACAGGGTGGAGACAGACACCACAGTCAGGTGAGTCACCGAGCACAGGGTGGAAACAGACACCACAGTCAGGTGAGTCACTGAGCACAGGGTGGAGACAGACACCACAGTCAGGGGAGTCTCCGAGCACAGGGTAGAGACAGACACCACAGTCAGGAGAGTCACTGAGCGCAGGGATGAGACAGACACCAAAGTCAGGTGAGTCTCTGAGCACAGGGATGGAGACAGACACCACAGTCAGGGGAGTCACTGAGCACAGGATGGAGACAGACACCACAGTCAGGGGAGTCACTGAGCACAGGGTGGAGACATACACCACAGTCAGGGTAGTCACTGAGCACAGGATGGAGACAGACACCACAGTCAGGTGAGTCACTGAGCACAGGGTGGAGACTGACACCACAGTCAGGTGAGTCACTGAGCACAGGATGGAGACAGACACCACAGTCAGGGGAGTCACTGAGCACAGGATGGAGACAGACACCACAGTCATGGTAGTCTCTGAGCACAGGGATGAGACAGACACCACAGTCAGGGGAGTCACTGAGCACAGGGATGAGACAGACACCACAGTCAGAGGAGTCACTGAGCACAGGATGGAGACAGACACCACAGTCAGGTGAGTCACTGAGCACAGGGTGGAGACTGACACCACAGTCAGGTGAGTCACTGAGCACAGGATGGAGAAAGACACCACAGTCAGGGGAGTCACTGAGCACAGGATGGAGACAGACACCACAGTCAGGTGAGTCTCTGAGCACAGGGATGAGACAGACACCACAGTCAGGGGAGTCACTGAGCACAGGGATGAGACAGACACCACAGTCAGGTGAGTCACTGAGCACAGGGATGAGACAGACACCACAGTCAGGGGAGTCACTGAGCACAGGGTGGAGACAGACACCACAGTCAGGTGAGTCCCTGAGGGTGGAGACAGACACCACAGTCAGGGGAGACACTGAGCACAGGGTGGAGACAGACACCACAGTCATAGTAGTCTCTGAGCACAGGGATGAGACAGACACCACAGTCAGGTGAGTCACTGAGCACAGGGTGGAGACAGACACCACAGTCATGGTAGTCTCTGAGCACAGGGATGAGACAGACACCACAGTCAGGTGAGTCACTGAGGGTGGAGACAGACACCACAGTCAGGGGAGACACTGAGCACAGGGTGGAGACAGACACCACAGTCATGGTAGTCTCTGAGCACAGGGATGAGACAGACACCACAGTCAGGGGAGTCACTGACCACAGGGATGAGACAGACACCACAGTCAGGTGAGTCACTGAGCACAGGGTGGAGACAGACACCACAGTCAGGGGAGACACTGAGCACAGGGATGAGACAGACACCACAGTCAGGGGAGTCACTGAGCACAGGGTTGGAGACAGACACCACAGTCAGGGGAGACACTGAGCACAGGGATGAGACAGACACCACAGTCAGGGGAGTCACTGAGCACAGGGATGAGACAGACACCACAGTCAGGGGAGTCACTGAGCACAGGGATGAGACAGACACCACAGTCAGGGGAGACACTGAGCACAGGGATGAGACAGACACCACTGTCAGGGGAGTCACTGAGCACAGGGATGAGACAGACACCACAGTCAGGTGAGTCACTGAGCACAGGGTGGAGACAGACACCACAGTCAGGTGAGTCACTGAGCACAGGGTGGAGACAGACACCACAGTCAGGGGAGTCACTGAGCACAGGGTGGAGACTGACACCACAGTCAGGGGAGTCACTGAGCACAGGATGGAGACAGACACCACAGTCAGGGGAGTCACTGAGCACAGGATGGAGACAGACACCACAGTCAGGAGAGTCACTGAGCACAGGATGGCCCTGAGCACAGGATGGAGACAGACACCACAGTCAGGAGAGTCACTGAGCACAGGATGGAGACAGACACCACAGTCAGGTGAGTCACTGAGCACAGGGTGGAGACAGACACCACAGTCAGGTGAGTCACTGAGCACAGGGTGGAGACAGACACCACAGTCAGGTGAGTCACTGAGAGGGTGGAAACAGACACCACAGTCAGGGGAGTCACTGAGCACAGGGATGGAGACAGACACCACAGTCAGGGGAGTCACTGAGCACAGGATGGAGACAGACACCACAGTCAGGAGAGTCACTGAGCACAGGATGGAGACAGACACCACAGTCAGGTGAGTCACTGAGCACAGGGTGGAGACAGACACCACAGTCAGGTGAGTCACTGAGCACAGGGTGGAGACAGACACCACAGTCAGGTTAGTCACTGAGCACAGGGTAGAGACAGACACCACAGTCAGGTGAGTCACTGAGCACAGGGTGGAGACAGACACCACAGTCAGGTGAGTCACAGAGCACAGGGTGGAGACAGACACCAAAGTCAGGGGAGTCTCTGAGCACAGGGATGGAGACAGACACCACAGTCAGGGGAGTCACTGAGCGCAGGGTTGAGACAGACACCACAGTCAGGGGAGTCACT
The DNA here is from genome assembly GCF_964263255.1 of Lissotriton vulgaris. Classification (NCBI taxonomy): domain Eukaryota; kingdom Metazoa; phylum Chordata; class Amphibia; order Caudata; family Salamandridae; genus Lissotriton; species Lissotriton vulgaris. The sequence goes on along the minus strand of NC_141696.1, from coordinate 1,549,431,091 downwards.
GAGCACAGGGTGGAGACAGACACCACATTCAGGGAAGTCACTGAGCACAGGGTGGAGACAGACACTACAGTCAGGGAAGTCACTGAGGGTGGAGACGTACACCACAGTCAGGGGAGTCACTGAGCCGACAGGTGAGGGGCCTCTCGAACCACTGTCCAGGTGACACACATATGCAGAGTCGGATTAAAATCTAGGCTGTGCTATAAGTGATAGTAGCTCCTGTTTTTCATGTCTATTCTGGTACTTGTATTTGTTATATTCCCCATTATACCAGGAGCCCCTCGGTGCACACACCTGCCTCCATGATATTTCAGGATCCTTTCACTGAATTCTGGAGAGTATTCGACATATTTTGTGCAATGTAGCTGACTACAAGTACCAGAATGCAACAGGAAAGGCAGCATACAATGAACTATTCTTGCCTCCATAGGGCAACCTGTGCACTTATGAAGTTTGGATGTTTAACAGGGGGCCTTAAACAAGCATTGGCATAGACAATAGGTCTCGCTTTTGGAACCTTCTAAGCATTTAGTTATGCAGCACAATATCCTTGGTGCAACAACATAAACTGTTGTGTGGCTAAACACTTTTAAGGACCCAAAGGCGAGACCTATTGGCTATGCCAATGCTTGTTAAGATGATGTCCCTTCCTCGGTTCCTTTACGTCTTGCAGAATACTCCCCATTATGTCAATTCTGTGTACTTTACAGAAATAGACAGTCTTTTACGGGACCTTTTCTGGGAAGGTAAGCCCCCTCGGATACCACACATAAGCTTGAGCTGGGGTGGTACGAGGGGGGTATCGCTCTGTCCGATATTAAGAGGTACTATTAGGCATCCCATCTCGCTGCAATAAACCAGTGCACGTACCGAGCGCCGGGCGATCCCACCTTCCAGATTGACAGGTGGCTTCTTCTGGGAGGGAGCTTTGAGGGGGCATTGTATGTCCGATCGCTGAAGCCGCCTTGTCTGGGCCCACTGGCCATGCGGTACAAGTGTGGAAAGCTGCCACTAGGAGTCTGGGATGGGAGGGCAGGATCACACTGGTCACACCGCTGTGGCACAGCGAGCAATTGGGACGATTGATCCTCTTGAAGGGTTTTGATCGCTGGGACCTCATTGATATATCAAGAGTGGGAGACATGTGGAAGTCCGGTGACATTATTCCTTTTACTCAGCAGCAGCAGGAGGAATATGAGTTGGTCGATTTTGAATATTTTTGCTACCTACAGATTAGACATGCCTTACTCTCCGTGCTTCCCAGGGGAGAGTCGCCCAGAGTCCTCTCCTCTTGACGATAGGGTGCTGGATGGTGACCTGCCTGAGAAGGCCATATCACTGATCTATAAGAAACTCATTAATAATGTGCCCGCGCCCCTCGTTTACCTACTGGAGAAATGGGATCACGATGTAGCAGGCATGGGTGATGAGGAATGGTTGGCGGCGGTGGCCTCTCCTCGAGAGGTTACCATTTCCTCAAGGCTTCGCTTGATTCAACTTAAGATCCTTCATAGGTCCTACTTGTCAGGTCCACTATTGATGCGGATGGGGTACAGTGGGGACGGAGGGTGCTCCAGACAGCGTGGGCAGGAAGGTTCCTTTGTTCATACACTTTGGGAATGCGCCACAATTCAAAGGTACTGGGCGGCAGTGGTGGGACTCATTGAAGAGGTGTCAGGGCAGAAGATTGATTGTAATTTGAAGCTTTTTATCCTAAATGCTTGGGGCCCAACTGACCTCAACTCCAAAGAGCGACTATGGGTCACCCTGGGATGGATGGTGTCAAAGCACAATATTGCGAGACTGTGGAGGGCCTAGACTCCGCCAACCATAGGGGATTGGAGTACAGATATGGAGTGGTGTAGGGTCACAGAAAGAACCATATATGAAGCAAGTGTGTGCCCCGCTAAGTGGACTCAGATTTGGGACAATTGCAATACCTTCAGGGGAGGTAAATGTGAGCCCCCGCGGGCGAGGGACGAAATGTTAATACGAGATCTTAATACTCTCTGACTGTGACTTTTAGGCTGTTGTTTCCTTGCTTGTTTTCCATTTTTAACCCCTGTACCACTACCACGTTGCCATTATGTGCCAATACTGCTTTTGATTTGATTGTCGTGCCTTGTTTTCAATAAAAAGAGTTATAAAAAAAATAATTGTTGATTGACTTTACCACACATGGTGAGGGCAAAGTCGAGTCAGCATTTTGCCCTGCTCCTGAAGTCTGCAGAGGTGGGCCTGCTGTTATCTGTTTACTTTAGTCACTCAGGGTGGCACAACCAGTGCTTCGAGCCCTGTGTACCTTTGCTACTACTTTACGAGGGCTTATGTGGGATTTAAAGTGCATGCAAGTTGGGAGTACCAGCTTGCTACATCATGTTTTAGGGAGAGAGCACTGGCATTGGGGGCTGGATAGCAGGCTTCAGTGCACAGTCAGAGTCGAAAATCAGCATCTAGTAGTCCAAGTGGGAGGCAAAAAGTAGGGAGACACCTACAAACAGGACAGGTTTCTCACAATATGCTATACCCCACTCTCGTCCCCCCGGAGTAGCCTCTGAATTGTCTGAACTGATGTGGAGCCTGTTTAGCTGGGGCCAACAGCTCAAGGAAGTTTGCAGTGGTTCCACTGTCTTTAACACCTTGCATGCTCATGACGATGTCAGCTCGTCATGAGCCACGGTGCTCGTGTGCTCATGACGAGCTGAGCCCGTCATGACCGGTGGAGCCCTCGCATGCTGGGCTAATTCCCCTGCTGTGCGAGCTTTCCACACAAACGGGTGTGGCCATGAAGAGCTCAGCTCATCATGAGCACACGAGCACTGTGCCTCATGACGAGATGACCTCGTCATGAGCATGGGAGGCGCTGTGCGCGTCCCCCCTCCACCTAGCACAGCGGGGGAATATGCCCCACAGGAAAGGGGTTAAAAGGTCCAGGGCAGAAGCAGCTTTTTCACCAATAGGGATATTGATGAAAGAGACTTGTTTATCTTCAGAAAATCCTTTGCAATGCATCCATGGATGGCGGTGAGTAACAAACACCTTTCCAAGCCAATCGGTCATATCTATGCCACCTTGAATCACATACGTGGCTGCATCCTGACCATCATGAATTGTTTAAGCCTGGGAGCTGCAAAGGCCTTCAGAAACTGCCAGAAAGATCTCCCTGCCATGTCCCAGAGGGCATGTATGTTGCGACCCACCAAACAGAACACATTGACTGATTTCAATGGCAAACTAGCCAAGGAGAACATTTATTTTTGAAATGCCTCAACTCTCCTGGGCGCCCGATGCAGGGGAATTGTAGTGCGTGAGTTGGGGCTCACCTTGCTCTTAGAACCTTGTACCATCAGGCTCCTTTTTAGGTTTTGCCTAGCCAATGCGTACGAAGTACGCATGCGCTAGGAAAAACGTAATGATGTCTGTGTGTGGGGACTGGACCGTCCCCACTCTCCCATTGGCTAGCTCCATAAATGGAGGCTAGCCATTGGGAGAAGGCTCTGTCCGTCAATCTCGGACCAGATTCGGGGGCGTTCCCGAGAATTTTTGGCTTTTGGCGACGTCATGAAGACGTCTCCACTGTGGGCGTGCTCGCCTTTCCCGCCCGCTCTCGCTGAATTCCCCACCCCTCCCTCGGAACTGAAGCCGTTGCCCGGTATGTTTTTCTTATTTTTGTGAGTGCTTGCTGTCTTCCCCCGCCCCCCCCCACTGTCCGTGTGCCCTACCGCCCCCCCTCCCGCTGTCTATGTGTTCCCGTTCCCGCACCCCCCTCCCACTGTGTGCCCGTTCCCTCCTCCCCCCGGGTCTCCGGCATTGTAATGCTTGTTGGGCTTGTTTTGGTAGGATGAATGTTTGTTTTGGGCTTCTTTTAAAAGTGAGTGGGGCCGGGAAGCCATTGCTTGCCTTGTTCCATGTCTGAGGTGGGTTTCATGATCCGTCTCGTCTCTCCTTGCAGTTCAGTTCTGAATGTCCTGCCCAACACTTTCCATTCTGAGGCTCGGAGTTTCAGGACTGTGCCTAGATGCCCAAGAATGCAAAGAAAGCGCTGTTGGGTGAAAATCGGGACTGGCTGAAGGTGTCACGCACATGACATGAGGTCACGTGGCAGCTGTCAGTAGGTAGACGGATCTACCTGAAACCCTTCTGCGCCACTGCTTTCCAGGAATAGCAGGAAGTGGGTGCGAACACCAGGGGCCATATTACACACAGTGTGTCGGGGGGGGCGTGCCCACGGGACACTGCTGTATCGCACAAGCCATCCCCCGGGGGCAGCGCGTGGACGGATATAGCCTGGGTGCCTTGTTCCTGTGTGTAATCCGGCCCCGGTGAGATCCCACGCTCCCTCGCACCTGCCCAGGGGGTGCTGCCGGCCCTGGGGCTAGTCCAGCCCCATCTGCACCGCTGAGATCTCTCAAGACATGCAGCCACGAGGCACCGCTCCCCGCTGCACCCGCGTGGAAGCGCCGCAGTAATGAAAGCGCCTCTCACGCCCCCTCATTACTCCCGGCGCTCTCAGCCCAAACAGCAAATTAGTGCGAGGGCCTGGAGCCGCCCATCGCGTGAAGAGCGAAAACAGAGGGGGGCTGTGCAAGAGGAACGGGGAGGGGGACATGCGCACGGGCTTGGACTCTTCCCACAGGCAGGCAGCGGAAGGATGGAGGGATGGACACGTGAGCTGATGAATGGATGGATGAACGGCGCATGCTTTGATAGATGAGTGGCGGGAAGAATGAGCGGATGGGTGAGTGGGTGGGAGGATGAGCGGATGAATAAGTGGGTGGGAGGATGAGCGGATGAATAAGTGGGTGGAAGGATGAGTGGGTGGAAGGATGAGTGGGTGGAAGGATGAGTAGGTGGAAGGATGAACAGATGGATGAGTGGGTGGAAGGATGAGTAGGTGGATGGATGAGTAGGTGGAAGGATGAGTGGGTGGATAGATGAGTAGGTGGAAGGATGAGCGGATGGATGAGTAGGTGGAAGGATGAGCGGATGGATGCGTGGGTGGAAGGATGAGTGAGAGGATGGATGAGCGGGTGGAAGGATGAGCAGATTGATGAGTGGGCGGATGGATGTGTGAGCGGATGGATGAGTAGGTGGAAGGATGAGTGGATGGATGAGTAGGTGGAAGGATGAGCGGATGGATGAGTGGGTGGATGGATGAGGTGGTGGAAGGATGAGCGGATGGATGAGTAGGTGGAAGGATGAGCGGATGGATGAGTGGGCGGATGGATGAGTGGGCGGATGGATGAGTGGGCGGATGGATGTGTGGGCGGATGGATGAGTGAGCGGATGGATGAGTAGGTGGAAGGATGAGCGGATGAATGAGTGGGTGGATGGATGGATGAGTAGGTGGAAGGATGAGTGGAAGGATGAGTAGGTGGAAGGATGAGTGGGTGGATGGGTGGGTGGAAGGATGAGCAGATGGATGAGTGAGAGGATGGATGAGCGGGTGGAAGGATGAGCAGATTGATGAGTGGCCGGATGGATGTGTGAGCGGATGGATGAATAGGTGGAAGGATGAGTGAATGGATGAGTAGGTGGGCAGCTGGAGGGAGGGACGAGAGAGCGGATGTTTGATGAGGTCGGCGGGCGCCTGCTTTGATAGATGAGTGGGTACCAGAATGGACAAGTGGGCAGCTGGGTGGGTGAATGAAGAGATTGGCAAGTGCATGCGTAGATAGATGAGCGGGTGGATCAGTGGCTGGGTGTTCAGATGAGTTAGACGAGTGGTTGAATTTGCTATTGTAAATGACAATGCCATTTATGTTAAAAAAAATAATAATAATGTCAAGAGCAATGCCAATAGCTCTAACTTTAACAAAGGCAAAACCATTGCATTGTAAATGCTTGTTGATAAGGTGTTTAGTCAGGTATTCAGGATCACTGGGGCCTCTGACACCTGCCTGGTTACTGCTGGGCTTGACCGAGTGCCCATCAAGGTATCAGTGAGGGCTTCATTAAAGGGAAGCAAGGGCTCATAAGGGGGCAGGTTCAAGCTGCGAAGCGGCTGTGGGGACATTAGTCTTGGTTGTAACCAAAGGCAACTGCAAGTCTGTGACCTCAGTTACGCACTGTGCCACTAATGCAACTGGTGCACTCTCCCCCGTTAGTGACCCAACTAGTGAATCTGACCCTGTATCGGGTATCAAGCCCACTTGCCTCTTGTAAGTCCATGTAAAAATGTTCCTTCTCCTACGGGGGGAGATCGCTATCCCCTTCCCCTCCACCATCATGTTCAGAGTTAGAGCTGATGAGACAATGAAGCCTCTGTTGGTGCGTCCGGCATGGGAGAGGCCTTGGTGCAGATTTAGGACATGTTACAATTTATTAATTTTGTAGCGTGGGGTTGGACCAAAGCCAGTTTGGTATCAGACATCAGAATCAGCACTAGATCGATCCTCTATCGCTGCCAGTGGTGTCATTAAAACAGAGTTCCCACCAGTTGCTTGGCAGGATACTACAGATCTTTAGAATATAAGGGGGAATACTCAGGATACCAAATTAACTGGCATAAATCATTGCTCTTTCCCTGGCAGGGGGCGCCCCAGAGTTAACATCCAGCTCTATGGTTCCGATAGAGACGGAAGCGTTCAAGTATCTAGAAATATATGTAACAAGAAGCAGGCAGGAATTTTAACACCGTAATCTCAGCACAAAATTATGTAGATTCAAAGTGGATGTTAAACATTGGCTGACCCTGCCCCTCCCTCTGATGGGGCGTGCAGCGTTGTTTAAAATGATGACTCTCCCTCGGCTGTTATACACAATACAAAATACACCTTACGAGGTGCCCCAGCTGTACTTCCAAAGAGTGGAAGCTGAATTGCATACGTTGTGGGGTGGGAGGGCACCCTGCATAGCGCTTCGTAAACTTCAAAGAGGAGATTATGATATGGGACTGGCAATACCGGATGTCCGTAGCTACTACTGGGCAGCCCAACTAGTGAGGAAAAAGCGGATGGATGTTTGTAGAACGATCTGAACTGGCCTATAGAGTGGACAGAGTTGCTGTGGGTAAGGGAGGTCTCATGTCATTGCTCTACGCTACACATTGGGCGAGCAATACACTGTCCCACATGCGGACAGTTGTGTTAGTCTGGCGGGCAGCAACGAAATTTCTAGGGTGGGAGAATAAGCTGACTGGGAGGACCCTCTCTGGGTGGGTGCTGGGTTGAAATCGGTGAACAAATCGAAGACCTTTGCAAAATGGGAGCTTCTGGGCATCGTAACGCTTGGGGATCTATAGAGGGGCACAGCATATATCACATTCGCTACCTTGGAGACGGAGTATGGAATGAATAAAAGGGAGTGGTTAAGATACCTTCAGTTAGGACTTACTATATGTGCCCCTCACATCAATGAAGGGGGAGCGCTGGCAGAGACAAAGGCCATCTCCCTGATGTATAAAAAAAACTAATAATGCTCCTGAGATGCTGACTTCGCTGAGGGCGGCCTGGGAAGGGGGCATTGGTCAGTTTCAAGATGAAGAGTGAACAGAAGCGTTAGAAGGCCCCAGGGAGGTGGCGATTAGGGAGAGATTTAGGTTAATACAGTCCTGCACCAAATGTCCTACCCCAGAACAGCGCTATACCATATGAAGAGATGTGAAGATGCAAAATGTCAGAGGGGGTGTGAAATGGAGGGTACCTTCCCCCACCTCATCTGGGACTGCCCAAAATGGCAAGTATTCTGGAAGAAAGTAAGGGAGGTCATAACAGCGGTTAAAGTAATGGAGGTACACTTATCGACAAAATGGGTGCTACTTATGGTAGCCGGAGAGGAAGACTGGCCTAGAGACACGAGACAATGGGTGACACTAGCATTAGGGGTAGCTTAGCGGAACATAGTGAGGAAATGTAGAGCGGTAGACCTGCCAACAATGAAAGAATGAAAAACGGACCTAGAATAGTGTAGACAGGCAGAACAGACAATATATGTCAAGTCAAGTCAAGTCATAAAATTTATATAGCGCACTACATACCCAGAGGGTTTCAAGGCGCTAAGGAAGGGGAGGAGGATTATTTGTCAAATATCCACGTTTTAAGCTGCTTTCTGAACGCTAGGTGATTCTGGGTGAGGCGAAGGTAAGCGGGGAGTGAGTTCCATGTTTTGGCAGCCAGGTAAGAGAAGGATCTGCCTCCCATGGTGGTCTTGTTGATGCGAGGTACAGTGGCGAAGGCTTGGCTGGAAGAGCGAAGTTGGCGGGAGGGGGTGTAGAAGGACAGTCGGGAGTTGAGGCAATCTGGTCCGATGTCGTAGAGTGATTTGTGTGCGTGGGTGAGCAGTCGGAAAGTAATCCTCTTATTGACGGGTAGCCAGTGGAGATCTTTAAGGTGACCAGAGATGTGTTCGTTGCGTGGGATGTCTAATATGAGCCTGGCTGAGGCGTTTTGGATTCGTTGTAGTTTCTTCTGGAGTTTAGCGGTGGTACCTGCGTAGAGGGTGTTTCCGTAGTCCAGTCGGCTCGTGACCAGAGCATGGGTTACTGTTTTCCTTGTTTCGGTGGGGATCCAGCGAAATGTTTTTCTGAGCATGCGAAGAATGTTAAAGCAGGAAGAGGATACGGCGCTGACTTGTCTGTTCATAGAGAGTGAAGAATCCAGGATGACGCCAAGGTTCCGTGCGTGGTCTGTCGGGATGGGTGCATTTCCGAGGGCTTCCGGCCACCAGGAGTTGTCCCATGCAGAGGGGGATTTACCTAAGATGAGGACTTCTGTTTTGTCTGAGTTCAGTTTCAGTCGGCTTTGTTTCATCCATTCGGCGACTTCTTTCATTCCTTCGTGAAGGTTAGTTTTGGCGGTGCTGGGGTCCTTGGTGAGAGATAGGATCAGTTGAGTGTCATCCGCGTAAGAGATGATGTTGAGGTTGTGTTGGCGGGCGATGGCCGCGAGGGGGCTCATGTATACGTTGAAGAGGGTGGGACTGAGTGAAGATCCTTGTGGTACGCCGCAGATGATTTCAGAGGCCTCGGACTTGAATGGTGGGAGGCGGACTCTCTGGGTTCTTCCGGTGAGGAACGAGGTGATCCATTCCAGTGCCTTTCCTTGGATTCCGATGTTTCTGAGGCGTTGTAAAAGGGTGCTGTGGCAGACTGTGTCGAAGGCTGCAGAAAGGTCGAGGAGGATGAGGGCGACTGTGTCTCCATTGTCCAGTAGAGTTCGAATGTCATCTGTTGCTGCGATGAGAGCGGTCTCAGTGCTGTGTTTGGCTCGGAAGCCAGATTGTGAGGGGTCGAGTGAATTGTTGGCTTCGAGGAAGGCGGCGAGCTGGTTGTTGACAGCTTTCTCGATGACTTTGGCCGGGAATGGAAGAAGCGAGATGGGGCGGTAGTTTTTGAGTTCGGTGGGGTCTGCTGTTGGTTTTTTCAGAAGGGCGGTGAGTTCAGCGTGTTTCCAATCTTCTGGGAAGGTAGCGGAGTTGAAGGAGCAGTTGATGACGTCTCGGAGGTGCGGAGCTATGACGGAGTCTGCTTTGTTGAAGATGTGGTGAGGGCATGGGTCTGTGGGGGATCCAGAGTGGATGGAATTCATCAGGCGGATGGTGTCCTCAGTGGAGATTGGGTTCCAGGCGTTAAGGGTGTTAACGGGGGGAAGATGGTCAGCTGATGGTAGGGTGGGTTGGCTTCCGGGTTGGTTGTCAAAGCTGTTGTGGATGTCAGCAATCTTGTTGTGGAAAAAAGAGGCTAGGGAATCGCAGAGGGTTTGAGAGGGGGTGATGTCGTTGGAGTTGGCTGAGGGGTTGGAAAATTCCTTGACGATGTTGAAAAGTTCCTTGCTGTTGTGGGCGTTGTTGTCAAGTCGATCCTTGAATGCTGTTTTCTTGGCTTTTCGGATCAGTTGGTGGTGAGTACGGATGGCGCATTTGAAGGCGTCCTTGTTGCTGGTGGATGGGTCTTTTTTCCAGGCCTTTTCAAGGGAGCGGCACAGTTTCTTGGACTTCTTGAGGTCCTCGTTGAACCATGAGGCCTTCTTGATGCCAAGTTTGTGTTGACGTTTTTTCAGTGGTGCTAAGGTGTCGGCGGTGTTGGATAACCAAAGGGTGAGGTTGGAGGCGGCTTCGTTGGCGTTAGAAGAGAGGGCTGGGGAGGTTTGAAGGAGCGATGTGGAGATCTGCTCCGTGGTGATTTTGTTCCAGTTTCTTTGTAGAGTTGGTTGGAGGTGGATGATGGGTTTCGGTTTGTTGTAGGTGAAGTGAACGCAGCTGTGGTCAGTCCAGAGGAGATCCGTAGTGTGGCTGAAGGAGACATGGTTGCTGGAGGTGAAGATGGGGTCGAGAGTGTGACCTGCGATGTGGGTGGGGGAAGTGACCAGTTGTTTAAGTCCGAGGTTGGCGAGGTTGTCCAGGAGGGTGGCGGTGTTGCGGTCGTTGGTCTTTTCAAGGTGGAAGTTGAGGTCTCCCAGAAGGATGTAGTCTTTGGAGGGGAGCGCGTGTGGGGTGATGAAGTCCGTGATGTCTTCACTGAATTTTGCGCGGGGTCCTGGTGGTCTGTAGAGGAGGGTGCCTCTGAGTGTGGTCTTGGGGTCGATGTGGATCTGGAAGTGAAGGTGTCCGGAGTTGGCGAGGTTGGCGTCAGAGCTGGTTGAGATGCGGATTGATTTCTTATGGACGATAGCGATTCCACCTCCTGTATGGTCGGTGCGGTCCTTGCGAGTGATCTTATAGTCATCAGGGATGGCAATGGCGATGTCAGGGGCGGAGGACGCGTTCATCCATGTTTCCGTTAGGAAGGCGACGTCAGGAGAGATGGTGTCTAGTAGGTTCCAAAGGTCAATGGCGTGCCTGTGGACCGAGCGGGTGTTGAGAAGGATGCATTCTAGGTGGTTGGGGTCGGGAATCTGTGGAGTGGTCGTGGCGGAGATGTTGTCGGTGCCGATGAATGTGCAGGAACGGCAGGAGAACGGTCCATGGGTGCGTCCAGGAGCGACTTGGACGCAGTTGGGGGCGCGACCGGGGTTAAGGGCTAGGAGGGTGGCGGCATCGTAGGTAGTGCGGGGGGGCTGGGCAGCGCGAGGGGCAGGGGGTCTGGCGCTGGGCGCGGTCCAGGCGCGGACGGGCGTAGACGGGCTTACCTTTGGCGCACCTTCAGCGTGGCCGAAGCGCGTGGACGCTGCGCGTGGGGGCATGTGGCCATAAATGGAGAGTGGAGGGGGCGGAGCGTGGGAGGGTCAGCTGGGAGGCGGGATCAGAGAGGCGGGTCAGGGGAGAAGAGAACGCAAAATGGAGGGCAAAAGTGAAAGCAAAAGCTGCAGCGAGGGCACAGCACAAAGATCGTCAACAGGCAGCTAAAGGCATACAATTTCACCACAATACCTCTGCCAAAGCGCCACTTAGATATTACTGAAAGTTTAAACACAGCGCAGCAATGAGGTGCACGTAATCAACACAGAGCGCCAAATGTGATTATACAATGAGGGTTCTGAAGCGCTAATCAGTTACAGAGCGCTGATACACGCGGTAAGCTTTTAAAAATTGTGTGTTACAGAGCGGGATGCGGAAAATACAATAGCAACAGGCACAGTTCTATAAATGGCAAAAAAGAATTTTAAAGCGCTGCGCGAGTGAAAGTTTCTGAGCGCGATAGCGCTTGTAATGGTAACGATACCAGGCGCAGTCAGGGCTTCAGCTGCGGTGCAGGTGATGGCAATAATAATGGTTCTGGCAGGAGAGTCAGGGGAGCGACCGTTCAGGAAGGAATCCCGGCGGTCACAGCTGGGTACAGGCTGGGGAGAGTCTATTCTTCGTGTGTGGGAGGGTCAGCTGGGAGGCGGGATCAGAGAGGCGGGTCAGGGGAGAAGAGAACGCAAAATGGAGGGCAAAAGTGAAAGCAAAAGCTGCAGCGAGGGCACAGCACAAAGATCGTCAACAGGCAGCTAAAGGCATACAATTTCACCACAATACCTCTGCCAAAGCGCCACTTAGATATTACTGAAAGTTTAAACACAGCGCAGCAATGAGGTGCACGTAATCAACACAGAGCGCCAAATGTGATTATACAATGAGGGTTCTGAAGCGCTAATCAGTTACAGAGCGCTGATACACGCGGTAAGCTTTTAAAAATTGTGTGTTACAGAGCGGGATGCGGAAAATACAATAGCAACAGGCACAGTTCTATAAATGGCAAAAAAGAATTTTAAAGCGCTGCGCGAGTGAAAGTTTCTGAGCGCGATAGCGCTTGTAATGGTAACGATACCAGGCGCAGTCAGGGCTTCAGCTGCGGTGCAGGTGATGGCAATAATAATGGTTCTGGCAGGAGAGTCAGGGGAGCGACCGTTCAGGAAGGAATCCCGGCGGTCACAGCTGGGTACAGGCTGGGGAGAGTCTATTCTTCGTGTGTGGGAGGGTCAGCTGGGAGGCGGGATCAGAGAGGCGGGTCAGGGGAGAAGAGAACGCAAAATGGAGGGCAAAAGTGAAAGCAAAAGCTGCAGCGAGGGCACAGCACAAAGATCGTCAACAGGCAGCTAAAGGCATACAATTTCACCACAATACCTCTGCCAAAGCGCCACTTAGATATTACTGAAAGTTTAAACACAGCGCAGCAATGAGGTGCACGTAATCAACACAGAGCGCCAAATGTGATTATACAATGAGGGTTCTGAAGCGCTAATCAGTTACAGAGCGCTGATACACGCGGTAAGCTTTTAAAAATTGTGTGTTACAGAGCGGGATGCGGAAAATACAATAGCAACAGGCACAGTTCTATAAATGGCAAAAAAGAATTTTAAAGCGCTGCGCGAGTGAAAGTTTCTGAGCGCGATAGCGCTTGTAATGGTAACGATACCAGGCGCAGTCAGGGCTTCAGCTGCGGTGCAGGTGATGGCAATAATAATGGTTCTGGCAGGAGAGTCAGGGGAGCGACCGTTCAGGAAGGAATCCCGGCGGTCACAGCTGGGTACAGGCTGGGGAGAGTCTATTCTTCGTGTGTGGGAGGGTCAGCTGGGAGGCGGGATCAGAGAGGCGGGTCAGGGGAGAAGAGAACGCAAAATGGAGGGCAAAAGTGAAAGCAAAAGCTGCAGCGAGGGTGTTGAAGCAGGAGGAGGAGACGGTTTTGACCTGCTTCCACATGGAGAGGGAGGAGTCGAAGATGAAGAGCTATGTCTGTTGGATCCCCATTCTGGCACGGGTAGGCGGCTAACCACCACCACTCCTTCTCAGGGGACTCTTTTATGTGGGCTGCTTAATGTCCGCTCACTCTGCAAACACCATGCAGAGATCGCCCTTTTAATCGAATCATCAAGGCTGGATGTCCTATTTATGACCGAGACTTGGACCAGGGCGGACAGTGGAGTGGAGCTCGGTTGGGCTTGTCCCCCGGGGTACACGATTAAGCATATCCCGCGAGTCACAGGGAGAGGTGGTGGAGTGGGCTTTATTTTTAGAGACTCACTCGCCCTATCACAGCTCGTTGTTAGATAGGTCTTAGGGTTTGAGCTCATGGGCTTCTCTTTAACGAGCCAGGGTGGTGTACTATTGGCTTGTCTCCTATGCTATAGACCACCGTCTATGACAGCTTCGTCTCTCCAGCAGCTGATTGATTTGGTTTACGATCTATCCAATTCGCATGCTAGATTTCTAATCCTGGGTGATTTTAATCTGTGGCCCAATGGCCCTCTAGACCTTGCTTATAGAGAGCTTTGCCAAGCTTGTAGCAATTTACATCTTGACCAGCTTGTGCCTTCCTCTACTCATGCAAAGGGCCACACACTGGACTTGGTCTTTATGGATAGCTCTGCGGTTTCAGTCCAGGAGGTTGCAGTCCAATGCTGGACAGACCATGCATTGGTCCTTTTCACCATTCTCATGCCAGCAGGCTCGCTGAACATTAGCGGCCCTGGTAGGTATAAGTTCAGCAGGCAATGGTCGCGTCTCCTACAGGGCACGAGTTTGCCCGCGCTACTGACTGGGATTTTCTCTTTGGGGGAGAGCGTGGAGGAGAGCTACTCCGTCCTATGCCAGCATATCCTGGATATTTAGATAAGTTGGTCCCTTTGCGTAAGGCAAAGGACAAGCCTATGAGAGCCTCTCCTTGGTTTTCTGTTGAGCTCCTTAAGCAGAAACTCTGCTGTAAACGGGTGGAGCGTGCTTGGAGAAGACACTATCTGGAATCTGATAAACTGATTTACAAGGAAGCCCTTCAAGAATATAAATCGCAGATACGGGTGGCCAAAGCAAAGTTCCTGGAGGATACCTTGACTAAGGCCACGAACAAGTCCCAGGCATTGTTCAAACTTGTCAACAACCTATCCAATCCTTCTTGCGCTGCGTCAGCTATTCCGGCGTCTCAGGAGTTATGTGACTCCTTGGCCGCCGACTTTGAGGAAAAAATTAGGAACATTCTACTTGCCCTTTCGGACTCTGGTCAGACTACACCGCTGGTGCCTTCCTCTGCAGAATTGGCCAGCACAACGACCCCAGAAGTTTCTGGGGCAGAGTCAGGACAGCCCTTGTTGACCTCTTTTCCTATTCCTTCCTTGGGGATTTCTGTTGGGTGGCAAATGGTGTCTCTTCTGGCTCCCCACTTGATCCTATGCCCCACAGGTTTTGGAAGGCGTTTCAGGCTGAGCTCTTTCCACCGCTCCACTCCATCTGCTGTCAGTCACTTGCCACAGCTACGGTTCCAGATAGTTGGAAGCTGGCAGTGGTTTCACCCCTGCTAAAAAAAGCCACCTTGGACCCTTTGAATCCGGCCAATTATAGGCCAATTTTACTTTTGCCATTTTCTATAAAAATCTTGGAGAAATTGGTTACAAGGGTCCTGTCTAACTTTCTGGAAACCAATGCCTGCTTGGATGAGGCCCAGTTTGGCTTCAGGCTGGCCCACAGTACGGAGTCTGCCCTGGTGGCTGTGTTGGATGACCTGCGCTCGCTTGTCGACATGGGCAGAGCGGCATTTTTGGTGCTGCTCGACATGTCGGCCGCGTTCGACACGGTTGACCACGCGGTGTTACTGGGCAGGCTTCAGAAGGCCGGGGTGACTGATCTGGCCTTGGACTGGTTGACTTCCTATCTTTGCAACAGGCAGCAGGCTATGGCACTTCCACCTTTTCGGTCAGCAGTGAAGAATGTAAAGCAGGGCGTGCCTCAGGGATCGTCAATTAGCCCGATCCTTTTCAATCTATATCTTCGCCCACTAATAAGTTTGATTAGGTCATTCGGCATATCTGTTATTAACTATGCCGATGACACTCAACTTATTTTTTCATGTGAAGGAGGTGATGCGGTTTCGATGGAAACCTTTCACCGCTGCATGACTGCAACGGCAGATTGGTTACGCCACAACTCACTCCAATTCAATGGAGCGAAGACCGAGGTGCTCCACTGCTCCCTGGACCGTTTGCCTCGCTCTCTACCTGATGGGTTCTGGTCTTCTTCAATCTTGGGCACAGTGACTGCTGCGGACTCGGCCCGTAATCTTGGTGTCATGTTCGGGCCTAGCCTGCAGCTTGACGCTTTTGTTAATAAAACCACGGCGACCTGTATGCTCCTGCTCCGCACTTTACGGAAGATTCTTCCGTTACTTCCAACTGCGGCCAGGACAGAAGTGGTGCGTAGTACCATCCTTAGTAGGTTAGACTACTGCAACGCACTGCTTCTAGGAGCCCCTAACATCTTGCTTTTTAAGCTGCAGAGGATTCAGAACATGGTTGCCAAGCTGGCCCTCTCTCGTCCACGCTCAGCGTCATCGTCTTTGGCGCTTTCGGACCTTCATTGGCTGCCTGTTCAGCAACGGATTCATTTCAAGGCCTCTTGCCTTGTTTTCAGGGCCTTACATGGGCTGGGGCCAGTGATGTTACAAGATCTCTTCTCCTGGTACTCAGCCGCAAGACCGCTGAGGTCTTCCTCAGCCTTCCTGGTAGTTGTCCCCAGGATTAAAAGGGTGAGGATGGGTGGCCGGTCGTTCAGTTTTGCAGCTGCAAAACTTAGGAACTCCTTATCCTTGCCCCTGCGGAGCTGCCAGGATTTGGCGGCTTTTAAAAAGGGTTTAAAAAGCTATCTCTTCCCAAGAGTAGTGTAGTGCGTAACATCTGTCGGTAATGTTTTGGTCACAGCGCCAGGATACCCTTTTGGGTGACAGTTGCGCTCAATAAATACGCATTACATACATTAATTCCAGGCTGCGCGCGTGGTCGGTGGGTGTTGGTGCTGTTCCCAGCGTGGTCGGCCACCAGGAGTCGTCCCAGTCGGAGGGGGTGGTTCCGGGGATGAGGACCTCCGTCTTGTCTGAGTTCAGCTTCAGTCGGCCGTTCCTCATCCATTCGGCGATGGCCTTCATTCCCTCGTGGAGGTTGGTTTTGGCAGTGTGCGGGTCCTTGGTGAGGGAGAGGATCAGCTGGGTGTCGTCGGCGTAGGAGAGGATGTTGAGATTGTGTTGGTGGGGGACGTGAGCGAGGGGGGCCATGTAGACATTGAACAGCGCCGGGCTGAGGGTTGAGCCCTGGGGTATGCCGCAGATGATGTCTTCGGAGCGGAAGGGGGGGAGGCGGACGCTCTGGGTTCTGAGCTGTATCAGATCCTCACTACTGCCTTACAGCTCCAAGTATAAATGGACAGTCTGATTAATGTAGTAGCGCCACAGTATCAGACATGGGGGTCTCCTGTGAGTATTCAAGAGCTTTGCTTTTTGTTGTTTTTATTCAAGTGATTGTTTTCTCGATTGGCTTTTTCTCCTCTTTATTGGTATGAAGAAGATAGCACATCCTTTCGTGCCGAAACGTATTGATGACAATTCACAAAATCAGCGTCACTTGTTCTCCCGCCTCCACTACAAGACAAAAAGAAGCAACAAAAGAAGCATCTAAACTACTGTACCTCACAGTCAACTAAAACTGCTTAGAGACTTCCCTACGACACACCGGACACGCTGTGCGCTTCGTCTGTGTTCATTGAACATTAGAGAAATCCCTCTATGAGCAACCAATGCGTACAAGCATCATGCCCAATATAAATTGAACCACTGCTCTGTCACACAAATGCAGATCAACATTCTCACTGTGGATTAAGAATATACATGGATTGATTATTGTAAATATTTTGAATATCCAAAATGTTGTAATGAATAAAGTATGCGTGTAAATGTCTTTAATTCACCACCGTGAGGACTGATTGTGATTGCAGTAGGATGTACTGTTCATTGGTTTTTAAGAAATTATTCTGATAAATTTGCCTCCTTTTGTGAAAATGTATATTTGAGTCGAGTAATTAAAACAAATGAAGAATAGTAAGTGCATGCTGCTAGCTCACTGAGGCATAACCGTGGGTCTTTGTTTTAGTTTTTGCTTAAAACACTTGAAAGTTTTTAGATTACGGTCCTGATTTACAAATCGACCAGTTGCAAATAGTGATTTCAATTTGTGCATCATCTCTGTGCATGCGTCCTTTGTAGTAATTGGTCGCAATATCTCTATTCGCAGAGTGACCTGTCTAATGTATATCATTTAGGCAGGTTCCGAACTGTGACCTCCTGTGATTGGCTATAAACACAGATATGGCAATGTAAAAAGAGGAGGCGACCATGTGGTTCCATTTCTTTTTTTTTTACAGCAGCCTGTTTTCAATGAATAAACCAGGTTTGTTTTTAAAGGGTTTCCTGTATAATAAATCTCAGGCCAGAGCAACCAGTGGTCCCTTTGTCCATTGCCTCATCTCCTTATCCCCCCGTTTAGAGAAAGTGGTTTACAAGGGAAAGTTTACCCTGTACAGATCAGTTGCACCCCCTCTCGGAACCCGCACTGCAGTGACAAATACCATGATTTTAGGAACTGCAGGGTTTACATTTGAAAATATCTTTGTACATCTGTCCCTAAGCCTCAAAGAGAAGGCTCCTTTTCTCACAGTTCATATGAAATAATGTTATCATCCACCCACTCAGCTAGGGACCTTTTTAGATTCCTTCTTTGATCTTCTCCTTCCTGTGTCACTATCCCATACCGTTAAAGGCAGGGGAAACCCAATAAACCCTTGTAGGCTTGGGCACAAAGTAGTTAAGGTCAAGGGGTGCTACAAGGGACTGGTTTAAAACAGATTTCAAATCATTAAAGAGTTGTACATATGTAACACACTCTTATGTATCCACAGGATAACCGTCTTGTTTCAACTGTAACAAATATACTGGTGGAAGGCGAAAGGAACATATAGAGCAAGAATCGTATTCAATGTTCAACAAATTTTTCTTTACTGCAACAGAAGTAGGGAGACAAATACAAATAAAATAAAGCAAATAAAGTCATGAACAGAGATCAATCAAATTCACACTACAGTTCATAACTGAAAACATCAACTCCAGGTATTTAAAGACACAACCAAAATTAATTAATAAAGAAGGGTTGTGAATTGGTGGCAGAGCAACAAAACAGGAGATGATGGAGTGTCGACGTTTCGGTCTAAGTAGCAGTCGTCAGATAGACCATCATCAGGACGGTGTTTTTTATGCAGGAAAAACTCCCTTGAATCCTCAAGTGGATTTTTAATGAGCACGGAGACGGCAGTGGCATATGGCAAAGATGTCGCATATGTGTGCGGGAACAGCAATGACGTGTGGCAAGAATGTCCGACACGAAGCTTCAACTTTAATTTTTTAAAAACTACGCGTCGAAGCTGGTTGCCAAATTTCACGTAAGGATATATTTTCAAAAGTACTTGAAACAGCGTTACAAGCCGGCACACGGACGCGTCGTCGTCAGTTGTTATTTGCTTTATTTTATTTGTATTTGTCTCCCTACTTCTGTTGCAGTAAAGAAAAATTTGTTGAACATTGAATACGATTCTTGCTCTATATGTTCCTTTCGCCTTCCACCAGTATATTTGTTACAGTTGAAACAAGACGGTTATCCTGTGGATACATAAGAGTGTGTTACATATGTACAACTCTTTAATGATTTGAAATCTGTTTTAAACCAGTCCCTTGTAGCACCCCTTGACCTTAACTACTATCCCATACCAACTTCATAGCTCTAGGGACTCTTACTATATGGGCAGAATCAATGTGAAGTCAACTGGATTCTAAATGTGTTACTGGGATGGCTTCCTTGGAGCTCTGTACCTGTTCTGAGGTATATGCATGAAAAAGGCCAAATGCTGAATCTGATTTTTGGTCCAATTGAGACAGACTCCTATATTGGATTTTACTGCTGAGGATTATAACAGTTTTGGTCACTCTGTTGATATAGGCTAAGTTGTAGTGTCGCCTTTAAAAAAGGCTCGTACAAATAGTGTCAGGCCTTCAGGCCCTTTGTATATTTCCTTATTAAAAGAGGTCAAGTGCGGCTGTAAGATATTGGAAAGAGTCTGGCGTTTGTTCCATTCCCCTTCCACCAAATTGGAGCTTAAAAAGGCCATGAAGCACTATAAATGAATGCTAGTCACAGATAAAGCTGAATACGACTGATTTGATTTATAAATTTATAGAGCGCGCAAATGCACTTGGGCGTCTTGGCAATGGGAAGATTCAGGAGACTCGGGATCCAACCGGACTGGATCTAACTGGCCGTAAACAGCCATGTTTTCACTTCCTTCCTGAAGGAGAGCAGAGATGGACTGTTTTTGATGGAAATTGGGAGAAGGATCCAGGCCTTGGCTGTTTGCAATATGAAGCTTCTTCCTCCCCATCTGGCCAATCTGTGTTTAGGCACCTGAAGCAGTTTGGCTTGACTCGATCTTAGAGTCCTGGGGGGCTCGTACAATTTGAGATGGGTTCTCATTTTTTCATTTCATTTCATAGAGCTTTATTCGGAGCATAAAAACATGTCCATAAAAGCACAACAGTTACATAACAAACATTTCATTATTAAAAGATACAAAACATGAAAAGAATACACATATTACAATAATAATCCAATGTGAGATGGAATAAATAGTTAAAACCAAACTTAAAAATACATACTTTTCCTAGCACCAATAGCCTTGAGTAGGAAAGTAGCTGTAAAAAAGCAAATGTCTGGATGGTGCATATTAAAAAGCAATTTCATGGATTCAGTGATTGTTCTTACTCCAAATCTTTTCAAAATAGGTTTTAAATAAATTTTCCGTAATTCACTGTACAAGGGACAAGAAAAAAGAAAGTGCGTAGTACTCTGTTCGGTCTTACAATCACATGGACATGGTCCCACCGGGCGTGTTTTTACATCAGGGCACGCGACCAGATGATGAGCTGTTCCCATCCTTAATCTAGTGAGAACAAACTGATGTGAGACTCTAGACACCTGAGTCAGATAAGGGTGAAGTCCACTATACTCATTCAGGCCATTGTACAATTTACAAGAAGAGAGTTTTAAATCTTCTAGGGCACGCCTCTCTTTACAGTAATTCAAAAACATGATTTTCATATTTGATTTGGAGTTATCAGATACACAACACCGATCAATGATCACATTATATCCAAAAACATTTTGAAAATTTTCGATATTATATTTAAGCCAGGGGATCCTTAAGTGCTGGTCCAAGGTGAGGCAATCCTCAATGATAGCTCTATTTAATGAGGTGCCTTCATTTAACCAAACAGATCGCCACAACAATAAGGGTCTTAGCATGATTAAATCGTTCAAGAAGTGTATCCCCGTTTCCTTGTGGACCAGGGTATTAGATGTAGATTTGGGTAGACAAAGGAGCCTTTTCAAGAAGTTGTTCTCCTCTATCTGAAGGCTCCCAGCATGTGTCACACCCCAGACTCCTGCCCCGTAAAGGGCCGCAGATAGGCATTTCGATTGATATATTTTTAGCATATCTGCTATACGTCTATTTCCCAATTTCTTTGCGAAAACGAAAACCCCATTGGCCCTTCTGATCATCTTGGTTTTAACCGCTCTGTGTTCAATGTCCCAGCTACCATTTTTTGAGAAATTGATCCCCAGATAGCAAAAATTGTCTACTTTTAAGACCTGTTCTCCTTCTATAAAATAACGGGAGTTAACTTTCGTTTTAGTCGTGGCTCGTCCTGAACATTCCATCACATAGGTCTTAGACCTATTGATCACAAGTTTCCTGTCTTTGATGAACAGGACAAACCTGTCCATCAACCGTTGAAGGCCCAGGGGGGTCCTAGACAACAACACTGCGTCGTCCGCATAGAGCAACACAGGGATGTCAAGACCTTTGACTCTTGGGGCGTCGGCCGATACTGTTTGTAAGACAGCATCCACCTCATTAATGAAGAGGGTGAACAGTAGGGGTGCTAAAACACACCCCTGCCTGATTCCTCTCCCTATCCTAAACTTATTAGTGCATTCCCCATTTGGCCCATATCGTACACTGGAACTAAGTTTTTCATACAGGCGAGCTAGAAAATACACTATGCTGTCTGGAGCTCCCATATCAGG
The DNA here is from genome assembly GCF_964263255.1 of Lissotriton vulgaris. Classification (NCBI taxonomy): domain Eukaryota; kingdom Metazoa; phylum Chordata; class Amphibia; order Caudata; family Salamandridae; genus Lissotriton; species Lissotriton vulgaris. The sequence goes on along the minus strand of NC_141696.1, from coordinate 1,549,409,786 downwards.
CAGTTTAGCCCAGAGTAGGGCGTGGTCAACCATATCAAAGGCACTGCTTAAGTCGGCGAAGCATAAATACAGGGACCCTTTTTTTGCCTGGGTATACTTCCCAACCAGAAGCTGTAGATTTAAGCACTGTTCTATAGTTCCACGCCCCTTTCTAAACCCAAACTGACTATTAGTTAAAATCTCATTCGACTCTGCCCATTCCTCTAATCTGGCTAAAAGAACACGGCTCATAATTTTTACTGAAGAATCCAGTAGGGATATTGGTCGGTAATTTTTTGCTTTGTCACGGTCTCCTTTCTTGTATATAGGGATTATAATGGATTCTGCCCAAGTAGATGGTATTTTGGAGCATACTGCTGCATTAAAAATTTTAGCTAATAGGGGGCCCCAAATCTCCGGGGCGGTCCTATAGACATCTATAGGAACCCCATCGGGTCCTTGGGCCTTACCTCCCTTACTAGTTCTTATACTAACCATAACTTCCTCTACTGTTATATCTAGAGCAACTATGGGCCATCTTTTTCCTACAATGGCGTTACTATTGCCAGAATCAAATATGATCGAGAAATGTTGGATCCATGAGTCTATGCTCACATTAGATGTTAGCACTGGGGCCTCCTCATCTTTGAGGAAGGGGCTGTTTACAGTGGACCAAAATAAGTTGCAGTTCCTTTGTTCTGCTGCTTGGCTTAGGTTGTCCCAAGCTACCTGCTGCAACTCAGACTTTCGCCGTTTGAGGACCAATTTAAAGTCCTGCCTTAGTTGGGTCACTAAACACTTATCTCGTGGTTTGGCAGATAAAGCTTTTTTAAGATCTCTCCGGGCATTTGAACATGCATGGTCAAACCAACCCCTATTTTGTCTATTTACGTGTCCCTCCTCTTTAGTGAACTTTTTCAGATATTATAATTAATTCTGTCAAAGTGGTCGATACAGGCAATATCTGGTTTCTCCTGTTCAAGAATTGCCGAGATTTCCGTTATACAACTAATAAAAAAGATGGGTTCTCAAAAATTGAGAGCCAGATCCGTGAAGCGCCTTATAGGCCAGGTGACCGATTTGAACTTCACTCTTTTGGTGATCGGAAGCCAGCTGGAGGGACTTTAGTCTATGGGCGATTGACTCATGCTTAGGGACGTCCAGCACCAGCCTTGCTGCTGCATTTTGCAAGCATTGAAGTTTTGCTAGAATTTGGGCCTGGGCTCCGGCATACAAGGCGTTCCCATAATCTAGCCTTGACAAGGCCAGAGCTGTTACCACTGTTTTCCGGGCGTCAAACAGGATATAAGGCAAGAGCTTCCTTATCATTTTCAATATGTACCAGACTGCTGATGCCAGTTTGCTAGACTGAGCGTCAAAAGAAAGTTTGTTATCCAGAGTCATACCCAGGTCTTTTACCTTGTTTATTGGGGATGGACAGTTGCCCAGACTGTCTGGCCACCACTCCGGCGACCAAATGTTTGAATCTGACCCTAGCAACATTACTTCACTTTTATCACCATTCAATTTTAAGCAAGTGCTCTGCATCCAATGCTTGACTTGTGTCATACAGAACCTGAATTTATCAGCCGTCTCTTTAGCATCATCGGCAATAGACACCACTATTTGGGTGTCGTCAGCATAGGAAACTGGAATGAAACCACTTTTCCTTATGATTGCCGCTAAAGGCGCTACATATAGGTTGAAAAGGGTAGGGCCTAAAGAGGACCCCTGGGGCACACCACACGGTGAGCTAAAAGATTTCGATCTTGTCTCTCCCAGCTCCACTGTAAACGTCCTGTTGCACAGATAGGATACCAGTAGCGTACATGCTGAGCTATGAACTCTGACTTCCGCCAGACGGGTCAGGAGTGTCTCATGGTTGACCGTATCGAAGGCCGCCGAAAGGTCCAAAAGAACCAAGGCGGCCTTTCCCCCGGCGTCAAGAACACTCCTGAGTTCCTCCACTGCCATAAGCTATGCAATTTCTGTTCCATGTCCCTCTCGGAAACCAAACTGTGAGTGGTCTAATGCCTTTCCTTCTGAGAGGAATTGGGCTAGCTGCTTGTTCAATAGTTTCTCCAATACTTTTGCAGTGAAGGGTATCCTTGCAATAGGTCTGTAGTTGCCAGGTTCTTCGGGGTCTAAGTTCGATTTTTTTTAAAGTGGCATTACTGAGGTGGTTTTCTATGCATCCGGAAAGATGCCAGACTTTAGTATTTGTATGAACAGCTTTTCCAGTTGTTTACTTAGTAGTTCGGGAAAAAGATGCATCACCTTAGGTGGGCAAGGGTCCAACAGACAGCCTGATCTGGTGGTCTTAACAACCTGCAGAATCTGTTCCTCTGAGGGTTGCAGGAATTGAAACCATGGACCCTGCGGTATCAGAGGGGGGTTCATTGTATTGTATTGTATTGTAAGGGGTGCTTATAGAGCGCACTGACACCATGGGTTTCCTGGCGCTGGTTGGATGCAGAGGGGACAGGAGGACTTAACTAGATTGGGGGAACAGCCAGGTTTTTAAAGATTTACGAAAAAGAATCAGAGAATTGGAGGTTTTGAGAGAAAGAGGAAAAGAGTTCCAAAGTTTGGGGGCCAAGTATGCAAATCTTCGGCCTCCAGATCTGCAAAGTTTGAAAGAGGGAATGGTCAAGAAGTGAAGATGGGAGGATCTCAGGTTCCGGGATGGGCAGTAGGGCCTGATGAGAGATTTCAGGAAGGCGGGACAAGGCCCAGCTAGCGACTTGAAAGTGAGGCAGCCGATCTTAAAGGCCGCCCTTGAAGTGACAGGGAGCCAGTGCAGTTTGGAAAGGAGAGGCCTGGCGGATTGCCACTTCGAGATCCCAAGGGCCAGTCTCGCCGCTTGATTTTGAACAGCTTGCAGTCTGGCCAAAGATGTTTTAGGCAGACCGTGATAAATCGCGTTCGAAAAATCTAAGCGGGAGAGGACGAGGGCCATAATGACTTGCAGGAGGGCATCAGGTGTAAGGAGGTAAGCCCCTTTCCTGATCCTGCGCAGCTGGTGCATGCAGGAGGAGACCACCGTCCCCACCTGAGGCCCAAGGGATAGACCGGAGTCAATAGTGACCCCCAGACTCTTCACCGAGGCCACGGGGATGGGAGAGGTGCCAAGTTCCGCCGGCCAGAAGTGTGGCCCCCAGAAGGTGGCACTCCTACCGGGAAGGAGGAGCTCCGTCTTACCGGGGTTCAATTTTAGCTGGTTTTGGCCCATCCACTGGAGAATGTGGGACATAACTGCCTGGAAGTTGGGAATAGCGGAAGGGGAGTTGAGAGAAAAGATGAGTTGCAGGTCGTCCGCATAGTTGAAAACGGTGACGTCCCACTGCCTCAGAGAAAAAAGAAGGCGTCGAAGATAGAGATTAAAGAGAAGAGGGAATAAAGAGGAGCCCTGGGGGACCCCGCAGGGCGAGTGCTCCCTAGGAGCCCTGAAAGTGCCCAGGCTAAGGGTCTGAGACCTCCCGGTCAGGAAGGATTTGACCCAAGCCAGCGCCAGGCCTTGGATGCCAGCCTGCTCGACACGGTGGAGAAGGATGTTATGATCCACCGTGTCGAAAGCGGCTGACAGGTCTAATAATACCAAGGCCTGGGGGGTACCCTTGTCAACGCCGTCTCTCAGGGCGTCCAGCACGGCCAAGATCACTGTCTCCGTAGAGTGGGCGGGTCTGAAGCCAGCCTGGTTAGCCTCGAGAAAGTTGGAGCTCTCAATAAACTGTGAGAGACAGGCGGTGACGTGGGCTTCCAGGATTTTAGAAAAGATGGGCAAAAGAAGGGCAAAAGGGAGATGGGGCGGTAGTTCGCCGGGACGGCGGGGTCAGCCCCGGGTTTCTTCAGAAGAGGTTCATTCTTAGGTTCAGGGTTTAGCTGTGCGGGAATGACTTTGTCAGTCCTTTTGAAAGAGTCATATACTGAGGATACTTTATTGACAAAAAATTCGCCCCACGTATTGCAAAAATCGGAGCTCATAGCTACCGAATTATTGCTGTCTATTTTTGTGAGTTTTTTTTACTGTGGCAAAGAGTTCCTTGCTAGAGTTTTTTGCCTTGTTAATTTTACGCGTATTCTAACTACTTTTTTCTGCTACAATCAGTTTTTTGTACGCGGCCAAGGAGGCCTTATAGTCTTCCCTTGGCCCTAGGTCGTAGTTGATCCTCCATCTTTTCTCAGCTTTCCTGCAGTTTTGTTTGTGCGTCCTAAGGGCTTCGGAGAACCAAGGTTGAGATGGGGTTTTCCTCTTAAAAATGACTTTTCTTTGTGGGACTGCAACTCTGACTTCTGAGTTTATCCAGTGCATAATTTGATCAGTGGCAATGTTGCTGTCTGGGGTCAGTTCAGGGGTAAATGACTGAAGTTGTTCTAATAATATCGGGGTATTGGCCCTTGACCAGCCCCGATATGTGACGGTCTTAGGTTGTGGGGTGGGCCTGGTTACTGCTTCTTTCACCTCCATGGAGAAAATAATCACCTTGTGGTCTGACCACGGGACTTGTATGGTTTCCACTATTTTTATGCCCCTACAGGAAGTAAAGAACCCATCGAGCGTGCGGCCTGCTCTGTGAGTGTCCTGCTTGACCATCTGTTCCATGGCTAGATTTATTTATTTATTTATGTATTTGTATCGCGCCTGAATCAGCCCCGAAGGGGTATCTCCGCGCGTAGCATTGGCCAGTGCATCCTTAAGTGTTGCTACCGCTGTTCCGAGCTTTTTTCTAAATGTAAGTTGAAATCGGCCAAGATGGTAAGGTCGGAGCCTTTCACACTGGATTCTAAAAATGGGCTAAGTAGATGGATGAGGGGTGTTTTGGCCCTGGGTGGTCTGTATATTAAGAGGCCATTAAAAGTGTAGTTGCTTGTAACCTTGATCTGAAAGGCTAGAGTCTCACAGTCCAGGTTGATGGCCTTATCTGAGCTCTTAACCCTAAGTTTGTTTCTAAATATGATGGCCAAGCCACCCCCCGTTTCTCTTTTCTGTCCGCCCTGCGTATAGAAAACCCCTCTGGTACAGCTGCAGCTAAGTCTGTATCCGAGGCCTCATCTGCCCAAGTTTCTGTAATGAATATGAGGTCAAGATTTTGAGTTTCTATTAGTTCCGCCATTTGAATGTTGTGCTTGACCAAGGACCTGGCGTTGATTAGTCCAGCCTTGGTAGTGTTTGTATTTATCTCTGGCTTATTGGGATGTGTCGTGGGTGTACTCCAACCTTCGATAGGTGAGAAAATGAAAGCACGGTGGCAGGCTGGACATTGTTTGGTTTCCATGTGCATCTCAATTGTGGGACAGCAAGGGTTAGATCTAAGTCAAAGTAGTGCATGACTGAAATAGCTGATCCTCACCGGGCCTGTTTCGTTTTGAGCAGGGGTTGTGGCCCTGGGCCCTGTCCAGGTGCGTACGGGCGCAGACGCGCGTCCGGTCTGGCATTGAGTTAAATAATTAGTGGGCGGCGGTCGACTAGAGCGCGGAGCGCCGGAAATCACCAGTCATCAACGGAAGTGAGAAAACTGCTCTGTCCCCCTGGGCACCCTCCGTTCAATCGGCACTTGCCATGACGGACCGGGATCTTAGAAGTCGAAAACCCCTCAGAAATGTTTAAATAGTCTGAGCCTTGTTTGTCCCAAAGCGTGCTTTATCTGCTGCTCAGCAATCACGAGGAAACATTATCATTTGTAACCCACAGGGATCTCCCACACATAATATGCACTGGCGGCTGCAGATATTATCGACCCACTTTCAGTCACTCCAGAAATTACCTTGATTGCAACCCCAAGGCTCTCAATCATGGTCCGTTATACCACAATGAAGAGGTCTGGAGTTAAAGATGAAGGCAGTGCTAGTTTTTCACATAAAATACTGTTCTTTGATATGCATGGTACACGTTCCTTGCAGCAGGTATATTAACGATTTGGGCTACCTTAGATGAGTCAAAACTGCCACTAGACAAAACTCCCATCTCTCTCCAGCAGGAACATTGACCAGAGTTATCTTGACACCTTTACACTTTTATTGTTGCCTGAAATCTGCTGGATAGACAAGAAACTTTCCAGTGCTTTTAACACTGCTGCACAAATGAAATAACAAATATGACAACACTCGTGTATTTCTGTCGAGAGCCTCCAGCTGGAGAAGTGCCTTCCTGTTGACCCAGGCCTTAAGATGCCCGAACACTGTTCAGCCTCAAACATCAAGAGTCACAGCGCTTCTGCTTGCTGGCGACGCATGGCCAGTAGTGCAGCGGGAACAGGGGCATCAAAATGCTCTGGACCGAAACACACACACACAAGGGTACACCAGCACTGCTGTATGAGTGTAACCCAGAGCCATATAATAAAATATGGCTGCTCGGGGCGTGGCCAAGCACCTAAAATGGCGGACGTGTTCTGAAAACACTCGGCTACGTATCCCCCGTTTATCCTGGAAATCCGAAGGTAGAGCAACTGGAAACTTACAATGTTGCCCCGGAGTGTGTGGGGGACCCCACGCTGATCCGAGTGAGGGGTCTCTCCCTGCTGGAGACGCTGTGCTGATGGAGCCCTGACTGGCGGCCTGGGGTATGCAAGGTGGGCACGAAGGGCTGAGCGGGGAAGCCCCCAGGGCGGACAAAAGTGGGTGTGACACCGGTGGAGACGTGATGGCCCAGCTGCAGCGGCGCAGCTGTTTTGGTCGCCGTGCCTGCAGGAGAGAGACAGGTGTGGCAGTATAGACGGAACCATCCGTGGCCCTCGCAGGACTGAAGAGAGGAACTCCGTTCGCCTATAGAGCCGTTGGGTGGGGTGAGATCCCTTGAGGCTGTCGGTCGGGATGTCGCTCGGCGGATACTGTGAATCCCTGCTCGGGGCGCCTGTCGGACAGTCTGTGTCACCCAGCTGGGGGCCGCCTGAGCACCCGGTGGGATTTGAGGTGAGCCAGAGCTGATTGGTTGCCCCGCGGTGCCGGCGGAGGGGATCGGAGATGCCCTGGTGCCTCGCATGGGAATGTGCCCGGCCTGGTGAGTGGAGTTGGAGCGGGGCCTCTCCCCTTCCCTCTCCTGAAACGTGACTTGGTGCGGCGGGGTGCAGCTGGGCCCAGTGACAAGGCTGCTGCACCCGAATCAGCCCGGAGGAGTCCGCGGTCACCTTTGGCCCACTTCAGTAGCGAGGGACCCCACGCTGGTCCAGAGGGGTGCTTCACCTTCCTCCCCTGCTGCCGCAGAGTTTTGGGGCAGCTGTGCTGAAAACACATGAGAAGCAACTGGGTCGGGTGCCAGGTGAAACCCCCTAGGACTGCTGACTGCCATCTGAAGAAGCCTTGACGGCACCTGTGTTGACAGGAGACTCCCTCCTGAATCGGGGGCCGCCATCTTGTAAAGCTCCCACCCTTTAAGGCAGAGACAATACAGGTGAGCCTGCGGCAGCGCTGCTGAGATGGGGAGGGGAGAGGGGGGTCGGGTTGACAACCGGTCAAAACCCCCCCCCTCCCTGGTGTAAAAGAGCACGGAGGTGGGCGAGCACTGGGCGGGGAAGTGAGGGAACAATGCGGAGGCCAGTTTAGGCCTATGCCGACCCTGGTTTTGTGTGGCAACATGGGGATCCTTGCCTGCAGCGGGGGCGACGAGCTGAGGCAGGTGGGTCCGGGGGCTGGTCAGGCCTAGTCCCCTCCTGGTGTAAAAGGGCACGGCAGTGAGCAAAAGCCTGGGCGACGCAGTTCGGGTATATGCTGCCCTCGGCCTTGTATGACCACACAGGGTTCCTTGCCTGCAGCAGGGGGTGACTAGCTGAGATGGTGGTTCCGGGGCCGATCGGGCCTAGTACCTCCTCGCATGATCGATCCTTCCTGTACGGGTCTAATGGGACTGCGGCAGTGTTCGAAATTGAAAGGGATGGACCCTGCTCAAGTGTGCTTCCTGAACAGTCACCTCTCTTTCCTCATCTGGCTAGCCTCTGTGGTGATGCACTACCCTGAAGTTGGCAGAGCAGTGGAGACGCTGCATAGTCCACGGCTGGAAGTCACTCACGTTCCGCCCCATATGCAGAGCGCTCAGCAGATAGTCATGGGCCGTCTTCGTTCCAATGGCCGCCAAGATGCCTTGCCCCGGGCCTGACCGAAGGGGCTCCCAAAGCTTCTGGAGCGTACATCGTGCCAAGCCAGCCTGATAGGCAAAAGCAACTTGATGATGCCCATGCTGAGCGGGAAGCGCTATTAGAAAAACTACGATGTCACAATTCCATGGCGCATTCGGATCGGTCTCATGCTACAGTGGATAAGGGCTGGCAAGCTGCTGGCTTACCTAATCAGACTCCATACAGCTCCTAGTGGACAAACTGGGCAGTAGGAGCTGTACACAGAGAGACATTTATGCAGCAATGACAGCATACTACACCAGGTTATATTTGGCTCAGCTGACTGGGAATAGACCTCACATTGAATCATTCCTCTCCACTGTGGAACTGCCCACACCGACACTTGACCACTTCCTCACTCTGGCCCCACCCCCTGACAGTAGACGAAATTTAGGAAGCACTGCAGTCCCTGGCATATGGAAAGACGCCGGGACCCGACGGCCTTCCCACTCAATTTTTTAAAACATATGCAGAGACTCTGGTGGCTCATCTGCACTTCTTGTACGCCTCAGCAATTAACCACCAGGCTTTACCACCCTTGATATGCGTGGCTAACGTGGTTCCCTTTTGAAGCCGGGTAAAGATCTAACCTCCCCCGGATCACATAGACCGCGATACTAAACGTCAACTATAAAAGTTTGGCCAAAGTTTTAGCTAATCGCCTGGTGCTCCTTGTTTGCCTTGGTCCACCCTGATCACAACAGGTTAGTCCCTCAACAAAACACAGCTCTAAACATTCGCTGGTACTTTCGGGTAGCCGAGTACGACCCCCTCAAATGGCCTCGATCGGGCTGCCTGGTGTTAGATCTTGAGAAGGCATTTGATTTGCTTGACTGGAATTTCTTTTTCGTCTCCCTAGCCCGGTACGGTATAGAGCCTTATTTCGGCAGTATGGTTCAGCTGCTGTATGGGCGTCCATCCGTCGGGGTGCGGACGGGCCCCTACTTATCAGATCCTATACAGGTAAGGTGCGGACTTAGACAGGGATCCTCGCTGTCCCCCCTCCTTTTCGCACTGGCGGTGCAACCACTGGCGGCGCACATCCGCGCGCACATGGACATGGGAGTTACACTGGGGGACGGGTTGCATGTTATTTCGCTAAATGCAGATGACTTACTGATGTACGTATGAGACCTCCACGACATCCCACCCTCCGTGGATCAGACCGTATCACACTTTGCCAAGGTTTCTGGCCTGCGGGTTAATGCAGCGCAATTTATTCTTTCTCTGTTTCTGAAGACGACCCCTGACCCGGGGTAATCCATGGAAGGCATGCATATGACATGGTGCACTGACCCCTTTAGATACCTAGGTGTGTATATATACCATACTAGGAAGGATCTGTTTGACGGGAACATAGTCAGAGATACTACAGCTATCCAATCACAAATGAACCTCCCACTGGCAATCTCAGGCTTTGTACAAATGGTAGCTCTCTCTCGTCTCCTCTACTATTTCACTATCCTACCTATTATCATTTCCCTGCTCTTTTTTGCAAATGGGAAGAGATAATAAGGGACTTTATATGGGGTACGTCCAGGCGCAGAGTATCTATGGGGAAACTTTATTTATTCACAGACCAGAGTGGGGTAGCGGTGCCTAACTTTTAACACTATTACTTGGCCTCCCAGCTCCAGTGGATTGCCTGATGGCTATCATCCCAGTATCTGGCAGACACAGCCTTACTGCAACCTCCAATCCTGTACCAACCATTATTACAAATCTTTCACCCATGCACAAAGTCTAGGCCCATAGATGCGCTTCTACCCACTATAGCTTTCAAGTTTTTCCGTGGGAACCTCTTCCTCACCAGGGCTCTCATACCAGATGCCCCCGCCATCCCATTATTGGGTACAGCACAAGGTGACATAAACACCACAGCAACTAAATTGCGTCTCTGGGACACAGAAGGTATTCAGGAACTGGGAATCATTCCTTACTAGGAACTCATGTTGGAGGAGAACATGTACCCGGGGCAGTTCTTATTACATCGGGCGATTATAGCCTCGCTGGATTCTAGGTGGTGTAGTGTCACTCAGGAACTGCCCATGTGGCATGATACAGTACCTACATGTGATGGGAAATGGGGGGCACTTGGCTTGTTGGTTTGCATCCTCACTCCTCCAGCACATAGAAATCAACTTCACCCCCCTGAAGTAACATTGGGAGGAGGCTCTGGGAAAAGTATTTATAGACAGGGAATGGTTTGTTGTTCGGTGTGGACCGATATCGATTCCATGCAATCAGCGCTTTAAACAAATCCAATTTTTTATATTGCAATGGGCATACCTTGTCGCAGCCCAAATCAATAAGTGTTTTGCCAGATCAGATGCGGATCGCCCTAGGTGCTGCTTAGTGAATGCAAAAACAACATTTGATGGACAGAATGCAGAACAATGTCATACATTCACCCCAGTACAGAGATCTGGGCCTAAATCCATTGTTTTTTGCACTCCACACCACCCCAGTTCAGACATGGCCATATGCAAATCAGCCTTGACCCTGTGCCTCATGGGAACAGTCCAGCCCGAACTGCCAAGCCATGTCTTTCCTGGACCGGAATCAAGCATCCTAGGACCGGTTTCTGGCTATCAGCCGTCTTCAGCCAGGATAGCTTGACTCCAGTGGTGTGGAGAGCATGGGACTCACGTCTGAGCATACCCATCCCACTCGGGGTGACAAATGCAAAAACAACAGTTGATGGACAGAATGCAGAACAATGTCATACATTCACCCCAGTACAGAGATCTGGGCCTAAATCCATCGTTTTTGTCAATCAATCAATCAATCAGAACAATTTGTAAAGCGTGCTACTCACCCAGAAGGGTCTCAAGGCGCTGGGGGGGAGGGGTCCGTTACTGCTCGAAAAGTGAGGTCTTGAGTTGCTTCCTGAAGGAGAGATGGTCCTGGGTCAGCCGTAGGTGGATGGGGAGGGAGTTCCATGTCTTGGCCGCCAGGTAGGAGAAGGATCTTCCTCCGGCGGTGGCTCTGCGGATGCGTGGTACGGTGGCGAGGGCGAGGCTGGTCGATCGCAGCTGGCGGGTGGGCGTGTAGAAAGTGAGGCGGTTGTTGAGGTACTTGGGGCCCAGGTCGTGGAGAGCTTTGTGTGCGTGGGTGAGGAGTCTGAACGTGATCCTCTTGCTGACGGGGAGTCAGTGCAGGTCTCTCAGGTGGGCGGAGATGTGGTTGTGGCGGGGGATGTCCAGGACGAGTCGTGCGGAGGCGTTCTGAATGCGTTGACTGCTTTTCTGTATTTTGGCAGTGGTTCCCGCGTAGAGGGTGTTCCCGTAGTCTATTCGGCTGGTGACGAGTGCCTGGGTGACCGTCTTCCTGGTTTCGGTGGAGATCCATCGGAAGATCTTTCATAGCATGGGCACGGTGTTGAAACAGGATGACGAGACGGCGTCGACTTTTCTGGTCATTGAGAGGGCGGAGTCCAGGATGAAGCCCAGGTTTCGTGCGTGGTACGTTGGCTTGGGGGTGGTGCCCAGGGCAGGGGGCCACCAGGAGTCGTCCCAGGCGGAGGGGGATGATCCCAGGATGAGGACTTCCGTTTTGTCTAAGTTCAACTTCAGGCGGCTGTTCTTCATCCATTCGGTGACGTCCTTCATTCCCTCGTGTAGGCTGGCTCTGGCGTTGGCCGGGTCGTTGGTGAGGGAGAGGATCAGCTGGATGTCGTCGGCGTATGAGATGATGTTCAGGTTGTGTTGGTGTGCGATGGCTGCGAGGGGTCTCATGTAGACGTTGAAGAGGGTGGGGCTGAGCGAGGATCCTTGAGGTACGCCGCAGATGACTTCGGTGGTCGCGGATCAGAACGGTGGGAGGCGGACTCTCTGGGTTCTTCCGGCGAGGAACGAGGTGATCCACTCCAGTGCTTTCCCTTGGATTCCAATGTTGCTGAGGCGCTGTATTAGAGTGCGGTGGCAGACTGTGTCGAATGCTGCAGAGAGGTCCAGGAGGATGAGGGCAGCTGTTTCCCCGTTGTCAAGCAGGGATCTGATGCCATCGGTAGCTGCGATGAGGGCGGTCTCGGTGCTGTGGTTGGCTCGGAAACCGGACTGTGAGGGGGTCGAGGGATCCGTTCGTCTCGAGGAAGGCGGTGAGCTGTATGTTGACGGTCTTCTCGATGACTTTGGCAGGAAAAGGGAGGAGCGAGATGGGGCGGAAGTTCTTGAGGTCGGAGGGGTCCGCTGTCAGTTTCTTCAGGAGGGCGCTGAGCTCGGCATGCTTCTAGCTCTCCGGGAAGGTGGCGGTGTTGAAGGAGATGTTGATGATGTTCCGGATTCTGGGTGCGATGATGGAGCCGGCCTTGTTGAAGACGTGGTGGGGGCAGGGGTCGGTAGGGGATCCGGAGTGGATGGTGTTCATCGTGCGGGTGGTGTCTTTGGTGCTGACCAGGGTCCAGTTGCAGAGGGTGGTGGTGGGGGGCGTTGTTTCGGTGGTTGGGTGCGTGGTTGGTGCGTCGAAGCTGTTGTGTATGTCGGCGATCTTGCGGTGGAAGAAGGAGGCGAGTGAGTCGCAGAGGTCTTGCGAGGGTGTGATGTTGTTTCCAGCGCTGGGGTTGGAGAGCTCTTTGACGATGCTGAAGAGTTCCTTGCTGTTGTGGGTGTTGTTGTCCAGCCGTTCTTTGAATGATGTCCTTTTGGTGGTGCGGATCAGCTGGTGGTGTGTGCGGGTGGCGTTCTTGAGGGCGGTCATGTTTTCTGTGGTCTGGTCGTGGCGCCAGGCTGTTTCCAGGGTGCGGCAGTTTTTCTTGGATGTTTTGAGTTCGTTGGTGAACCAGGAGGTTTTTTTGCTGCCGTGTCTGCTGGGAGGGTTCATCAGTGGTGCGAGGTCGTCGGCGCAGTTGATGAGCCACTGTGTGAAGATGCGGGCTGCTTCGTTGGGGTCCATCGTGTTGGTGGGAGGGTTCTGGATGAGGGAGGTGGTGAGCTGGTCGGCGGTGATCTTGCTCCAGCTCCTGTGGGGAACCTGTTGCGGGTGGTGGTGGGTCGTGGTTCTCTTGAAGCTGAAGTGGACGCAGCTGTGATCAGTCCAGTGAAGTCCGGTGGAGTGGCTGAAGGCAATGTGCTTGCTGGAGGAGAAGACGGGGTCAAACGTGTGGCCGGCGTAGTGGTAGGGGGTGTTCACCAGCTGCTTGAGTCCGAGGTTGGCGAGGTTGTCCAGCAGGGTAGTGGTGTTGCTGTCGTTGTTGTTCTCCAGGTGGAAGTTGAGGTCCCCTAGGAGGATGTAGTCAGAGGAGGCGAGGGCGTGCGGGCTGATGAAGTCTGCGATGGCTTCGCTGAATTGTGTGCGTGGTCCCGGGGGTCTGTAGATGAGAGTGCCTCTGAGGGTGGTCTTGGGGTCGGTGTGTATCTGGAAGTGGAGGTGCTCGGCGGCGGTGAGGGTGTCGTCGGAGTTGGTCGTGATGCGGATGGTGTTCCTCCTCTGGTCTGGTTGACGCGGTCCTTCCGGGCGATCTTGTATCCATCCGGGATGGCCATGGCGATGTCGGGTGCCGAGGAGGCGTTTATCCATGTTTCCGTGAGGAAGGCGATGTCTGGAGATGTTGAGTCGAGCAGGTTCCAGAGTTCGACGGCGTGTCTGTGGACGGAGCGGGTGTTGAGCAGGATGCACTTGAGGTGGTTGTTGCTGGTGCCTGGCCTTTCGGGTGCGTTGATGGTCCGGAGGCAGGTGAACTTAAAGGCTTGGCAGGTGAAGGGTCCGCGGGTGCGTTTCAGTGTGGCTCGGTAGCAGGCGGGGTTCCGGTCGGGTTTGAGTGCGTTGAGGTTGGCGGCGTCGTACGTCCGTCGTGTTGGCTGGCATCTTCGGGGGCCAGGGGTCCTGGCGCTGGGCGCGGTCCTGGCGCTGGGCGCGGTCCAGGCGCTGGGCGCGGTCCAGGCGCGGACGGGCATAGACGGGCTTGCCTTTGGCGCGCCTTCGGCGCACAATCGGCACGCCCGCTGCGGGCGTCCGCTGCGCTTCCGCGCGGCCACCTCCATAAATGTTGAAGTGGGAGGGAGGAGCAGCTGGGAGCGGGGTGGCCAATGGGCGGTCGAGGGGGGTACAGAAGAGAAAAGGGGGGGGAGCAGCGGTGGGGAGTGGGAAGGGGAAGAACGGCGGGAAACAGACCCGGGGAACAGGGACTATGAAAAATACGACAACACAAAGGAACTGGCACAACAATACTGGGCACAATAAAAGCACAACAGAACCTGGCACTCAGCTGGCGAGAGTGCAGGAGACACAGGCACAGGTGTGATCCACGCTGCTATGGAGCGGACAGCAGCTGAGGGCTCACGGGGGCAGAGGTGGCAGGAGTCTTGGGCACCCACAGGATGGAGCCGCGTGGTGTGTGGAGCGAACGGCCCTGCAAGCAGGGTCAGGGGTCACAGCTCACCACCGCGCAGGGACCTCCATAAATGTCCAAGGGGGAGGTAGGAGCAGCTGGGAGGCGGGAGCGGGGTGGCCAAGGGGCGGTCGAATGGGGGTACAGAAGATAAAAGGGGGCGGGCCGCAGGGGAGCAGGGGCGGGGAGCGGGGAGGGGAAGAACGGCGGTAAACAGACCCGGGGTACAGGGATTATGAAAAATACGACAACACAAAGGAACTGGCACAACAATACTGGGCACAATAAAAGTACAACATAACCTGGCACTCAGCTGGCGAGAGTGCGGGAGACATGGGCACAGGTGTGATCCACGCTGCTCTGGAACGGACTGGTGTGCACTCCACACCACCCCAGTTGAACTGGGGTGGCAGAGTGGGCTAAAGAACGGTGATGGATTAAACCCAGATCAGTTGACTGGGGGTGAGTGCTTGTATTGTCAACGCTCCGTCCATCATTTCCTTTGGTTTTTCTTTGTTCGCCATAAGTTGGCAGGGTATGCTCAGCCGTGAGTCCCTTGCTCACTTTGCCACTGGATTCAAGCAAGCCGGGCTGAAGACGGCTGAAATGCCAGAAGCCGGTCCTCGGAAGCTTGTTTCCAGTCCAGGGAAGGCATGGCTTGGCAGTTCGGGCTGGACTGTTCCCATGAGGCACAGGGTCAGACTGATTTGCATATGGCCATGTCTGAACTGGGGTGGCAGAGTGGGCTAAAGAACGGTGATGGATTAAACGCAGATCGCTTGACTGGGTGTGAGTGTTTGATTGGTTCAGATGCTCCGTTCATCACCACCCCCTTTTGTACCGCTTTGTTCGCCATAAGTTGGCAGGGTATGCTCAGACGTGAGTCCCTTGCTCAATTTGCCACTGGATTCAAGCAAGCTGGGCTGAAAACAGCTGAAATGCCAGAAACCGGTCCTCGGAAGCTTGTTTCCGGTCCAGGGAAGGCATGGCTTGGCAGTTCGGCCTGGACTGTTCCCATGAGGCACAGGGTCAGACTGATTTGCATATGGCCATGTCTGAACTGAGGTGGCAGAGTGGGCAAAAGAACGGTGATTGGTAAACCCAGATCTCTTGACTGGGTGTGAGTGTATGATTGGTTCAGATGCTCCATCCATCACCACCCCCTTTTGTACCGCTTTGTTCCCCATAAGTTGGCAGGGTATGCTCAGCCGTGAGTCCCTTGCTCACTTTGCCACTGGATTCAAGCAAGCCGGGCTGAAGACGGCTGAAATGCCAGAAACCGGTCCTCGGAAGCTTGTTTCCGGTCCAGGGATGGCATGGCTTGGCAGTTCGGGCTGGACTGTTCCCATGAGGCACAGGTCAGACTGATTTGCATATGGCCATGTCTGAACTGGGGTGGCAGAGTGGGCTAAAGAACGGTGATGGATTAAACCCAGATCTCTTGACTGGGTGTGAGTGTTTGATTGCTTTCAGATGCTCCGTCCATCACCACCCCCTTTTGTATCGCTTAGTGAATGCAGACATACTGCATATGTTGTGAGGTTGCCCCGACTTGCATGAATACCAGGCCAATGTAACATCTACACTAGTTACCTGCACCTCCCGAGCCATCCCCCTTCTCTGGGAGGCACACATACTGCACTTGTTGAGTAGGAGTAAGAAGCACAGAGCAGCCTTGATCTGGGGTTTATAGTGGCTAAACGCCTAATCACCAAAGGGTGGAAGTCCCCAACAGCTCCTCAAGCTATAGCCTGGCGACGCTCCTTACTTAATTGGGCCAGGGTGGAGGGGGTTGCATTATGCCAGGATGACTTTCTTGGGATCCGTAAGGTCCAGTTGGCACACCACTGGGATGCTATAATGTTGAGTTTGCAGGGCATGGATAATGTCATGAAGGAGGGGTTCCAAGGCAGGGAGCAAGATGAGGAGCTCAGTGCTTAGCAATTGGTAGTGCACGCATAGAACTGGCCGCACATACTAACATGATTTCACTTCATGGAGTTTGTCGGTCGGCTCTAGCATGGCCGTTCCACCCCCCCTGTTTTTTATAGCACATGTGGCAGGGGGTTTCAGGCAACTATCACATCCCTCCTTTGGTGCCCTTGCCCTCATTTTGTTGTACCCTGTGCCCACAGTTTGACTAAATGTTGCACCTCAGCTAAGAGGGCTACGAGGTGGTCCATCGCAATGCCTGACATGATAATGCTGCAGTCATTGCAAGGACAATCCTCCAGGAACTATTACCAATAACTCATCTGACAGCTTTTCTATTAATAAACGGATTGTATGCTAAACGGTTTACCTTGTTGTTGCCCCACAGGGCGCCGAAGCACTGAGTATTTTGTATGAAACTACAAAAACAAAATTAATAAAAAGATTAAAAAAAAAAATAATAAGGCTGCTCAACCTTCAGCTTGCATCTAAGCCTGAATGGCGATTGGCCTGATTGTATTTTAGTCCCGCCACCCTAGCGCTGTCATTCACAGCTCTGTGTGCTGTGAGGGTGCATGGGCGTTTCTTTATCCAGCAGCCGATCCCAATGGCTTCAATTATGAGAGAAGGCTCGGGTAGGTGCTCTAGACCGGGGGAACCCCTGGGCACCGCTGGAGTAGTCTAACCCAGGTGATGGTCAACTCATGCCAGGTGGACTGGGTTTGAAATAAGTATGGCCATTCAAGAGAGTCAAATGCTTTGACACCATCTAACAGCACTGCAGCGGTGCATGTCTGTGCATTTAGTTGGTGTAGAAGAGTAAAAACAGTACACATTTTAAAAGTGGCGGAAAACCCCAGTACGAAACCCGACTGTTTCAGCAGTACAATACTGGCCATGAGTGAGAGCAAGTGGCTGGAAATAATTTTGCCAGGATTTTATTGTTGGTGTTTATTAGGAAGATAACTTCTTTCGAATGCTTCTAGGTAAACATTAGTAAAGTGATGGGATATAAGTGTTGCGAACTCTGTAAAACTCTGTAAAAGCCGACCTGCAAACCATCGCTGCCAGAGGCTTTACCGCCATGCTACAGACTGTGGTGATTATTTCTTCTTCCGATTTGGGACATACTAACTATTCACTCTGGTCATTAGTGAGCGAAACCAGCACTATCTCATTTGAATAGTTGTCTGGATTGGTTAGATGAACTCAATTGCAGATTCAGAAATGGAACACCGAGGAGGGTGTGCCTCCGCGGGCAAGTACTATTTATTTTATTTATTGAAAATGTTATTCTAGTGTGGTTTATTTGAACTTTGGGGCGGGGTTTATTTGGGGGTTTTGGAGGCCATAGGTATTTTATTATGAGCTTTTGGAGGAAGGGGGTTTATTTTGTTTTTTTGTGAAGTGGTGGGGCACTTCACTCGCCCCACCACTTTCAAAGGGTACAAGCTGCCCTGCTCTCACAGGTTTCCAAGCATACTTAGGCCTAGAAGTAAGAGGCTGCAGCTGTGCATAGTCTTTACTAATTGTGCCACAGTGTGTCATGCTTTTGAGCCATGAAGAGTATGTGCCCCAATGTAAAGCAAGCTCCAGTTTAGCAAGTAGTAGTGACACATTGGATTCTGGCATAGTGGAGATGAGGGAGACGATAGTGGCCCAGTATCGGCCTATGTGGGGGCACAACCAGATTAAATGTGCAAAGTTGGTGTCGTGGCATTTGGGACAGTGGGTCGAGCATGTGCGAACAAACCATGCATGTTAGAACCGGCTGTCTCTAGTTGGCAGAGGTATACACTTCTTACAAATAGGGGCACACCTTTTCTAGTCAGGGCAAGGGGATCACACCCTTTGATAACCCCTGCTCACCCCCTTGGTAGCTTGGCAGAGCAGAACAGGCTTATCTCAGAGGCTGTGCGTTAAGCATTTATGACCACATACAGTAATAAAGTGAATACACTACAAATGGACACGACACAGTAGTATTATAAAAATAAGGATTTTTATATAAGGTTTAGTACAAGACCAAATAACGTCAAAAATATACACAATCTGGATAAATACTCTTGGAAGGGAAGATAATAGTTCAAAGGTAGTTTCTTTTTTAGCACAAAGTCTTTCGTATCAAAAGCAACTCTTCTTCCTGGAAACACAGTTCTTAGCAACAATGTAACCCACACGGGAGTTACACGACGTCGAGGCAAAGTTAATCCAAAGGTTCGGCGTCGACCGCGTAAGCATGAGCGAATTTTGCGGATCTCGCGTTCGCGAATTTTGCGGATTTGCGGATTCGCAATCCGCAAAATCCGCGAATTCCCGGATTTTTTTTTTTTGTGTTCGCCTGTGTTTCTGCCAGTTCGCGAGGGTTTTGTACACTTTCGCAAATTGCGAACTTACCTGTCGGGTCGCAAGTTTCGCGAACTTGTTGTTTCTACGTGTCCAGCCTGTTTGGGACACTCTTCTTCATCACTGCCACTCTCTGTCACCACTGCCACTCTCTGACTACTCATGCCACCCTCTGGCCCACCCATGCCACCCTCTGTTTCATCACCACACCCTCTGGTTGTCCAGTGTACATTATTTTCGGCAAAGCAAAGCACACCTTCCCTGCCTCAAGTGACCTGAATTAATTTGGGGCTGATTAATGTGTCACAGAATATTTTTTTAGCTGGCACCTGCTTCCTTAGTGCGCCCTGATTAGTGATCTTTTGCACTTGCTAAGTGCTTTCATTGTTGCAAAATTAGTTACAACACCTGCCCTGCCCCAACTGACAATAATGAATTAGGGGCTGATTAATGGATTTTAACTTCCAGCCTGGCTCCTGCTTGTCTCCCTTAGCTGTAATTCAGGACCTTTGTGGCATATGTGTAACTATTCTGAGGTTCAGAGCAGGGTCACATAATAGTTTCAACTGGCAACTGAACTCTGGAGGGGCCCCTCAGGAAGCACTACAGGAAATGGCTACTAATGATGAGCCTGAACTTTTGAACCTGGTAAGTAGTTACTTTCAGTTTTGCTAAGATCGTATTTCTGCAATTTTGCACTTATTCGCGGGGCGCGAACTCACGCGAACTCACGCGAACAGTGCGAGCAGTGCGAGCAAAATCCGCTGCTCGCGGATTTGCGGATTTTGCGGGAGATTCCCGAATCTCGCGGATTGCGGATTTCCCGAAAATCCGCAAAATCCGCGAGCGGAACGGATTTTCCGCCCATGCCTACGACCGCGAGGAGCGCTAAGTCGAGCCCAGAGTCACACGGACCCCCAACAACACAGTACCTTGGAAAAGGAAGCACACGATCAGCGGCGTCGAGCAATCCGGCGTCGCATTTTCGGTGTCGATCAGGCCTCAGTAGTCGTCGATGTCTATGATGATTTTGCAAGAGTGAGCAGCGCTCACGGCGTCGAGAGGGCACGAAGTCGATGCAATCAGCAGCGGTGCAGACACAAGGTCCCTTGGAGCTGGAGCCGAACTCACTACTCACTACTCACTGGCGTTGCTGCTGGCGTTGATCAGGCCCGGCAGCCGGCGTCGAGGGAGCGGGACACTTGAGCCGCCACTCACGGTGTCGAGCTGGATTCGGCGACGTCCGTCGGCGTCGAGATTGCTGGTTTCAGAGGTGCTGGATTCACAGGTTCCAGCAAATAGCACTTGTAGCAGATGAAGCCCTTTAGCCCTGTGACTTCAGCAGGAGACTGGCACTCTTCCAGTCCTTGGAGATTTTCTTAGCAAGCGTGAGAGTACACACACAGTTCCTCTCTCCTGGTTCCTTGGCAAAAATAAAGAAGCACTGCAGGATTCCCCCCAGCAAACAGCACACTGGCAGAAGGGGTAGGCAAGTCCTTAGATCAGCAGGCCTCTTGTCCTTGGTTTCAGGGTTCCTTGGCAGAAGTGATCTGATTTCATTGTTCAGGGGTCCTTCTCTTATACCCCTTTTCGGCTTTGATCCCTTTGTCCATGCAGGGGGATTTCCCAACATCCTGGGTCTGTTGTGGGTGGAGCCAGGCAGAAGCACCTGGCCTATTTACTGAGCAGGGCTGGGTCCTCAGACGCCCAGCAGGAGGTGGAGCCAGCATTGTCACGGGCAGGAGCAGAGCTATCGGCCTCCTGGCAGGAGGTGGGGCTAGGATCGTCCATGGCAGGCACAGAGCCATCAGCCGCTTGGCAGGAGGTGGAGCCAGCATTGTATCAGGCAGGGCAGGCTATCAGCAACTACTCTCCCCCTACTCTCAACGCAAATGTCCCACTCATCCCACACTGACTCACTCAGACCTCTGGAGCCACCCAGCTCCTGTCACACACACGCAAGACCAGCAGAAACCAGAAATGGTTAGACAAGAAAATAGACACTTTCTAAAAGTGCTATTTTCAAACCCAGAGTCCAAAAACCATCCACACCAACGGATGCGTAATTAAACCCCGAGTTCAGGGATACCAAACTCGACATTGCACCATGCTCCCCGAGCCAGCTAGGATCATAGCATTAATAATCCCGGCGGCCCATTCTAACTAACGGAGAGCAGGTTACCTCGCAATAGTGAAGAACGAAGATGGCTGTTGTTCACTATTAGGACATGCCAACTTGGTCAGGCGTGTCCTACCTTATACTTACAACGCACCCTGCCCGTGGGCCTACCATAGGGGTGGCTAACATGAAGTTAAGGGAAGGTTGGAGGGACTGGCAAGCAGGTATACTCGCGCAGCCCGCGTGACAGTACCAGACTGCACGTAGGTCTCGCAATGACCGACCCGTAGACATTCTTTTACGAGGCCGCTCTTGTGGGTGGCACAACACGTGCTTCAAGCCCACGAGCGGCATTTGTATTTACAAGCCCCGGCACTCCTGGTGCACTAGACTAGGGACTGACAGTAAACCAAACAAGCCAAACATGGAATATAATCAATACATCAATCTAACATAGGGAGCACTTGCGCTGTGGCACTGATCAGCAGTGGCACAGCGCCCAAAGCATATACCAGCAAAACATCGTAAAAGAGTGGAGGCAAACAGAAAAAATGGAGGAGAGACTCAAGCCAATGATGTCAGGTCTAACAGGTGTCCCCTCCAGCTGAAATGTGGGGAGAACTACCCTTGACCTAGGGAGTCCTCATCACTAAGGCGGAAAAATCTGGACAGACCATCAGCATTGGCGTGATCTGTACCAGGGCGGTGTTCCACCATGAAGTCCATCCCCTGTAGGGAAATGGACCACCTCAACAGTTTCGGATTCTCACCCCTCATTTGCATCAACCATCTGAGGGGTCTGTGGTCTGTCTGAACCCGGAAGTGAGTCCCAAACAGGTAGGGTCTTAGCTTCTTCAGCACCCAGACCACAGCAAATGCTTCTCTCTCTATCGCACTCCACCTCGTTTCCCTGGGAAGTAACCTCCGACTGATGAAGGCTACAGGCAAGTCTCGGCCCTCTTCATTCACCTGAGCCAGAACAGCCCCCACGCCATGCTCTGAAGCGTCCGTCTGGACAATAAATTCTTTCGAAAAGTCGGGTGCCTGGAGTATAGGTGCGGTGCACATTGCAGTTTTCAGGGTATCGAAGGCCGTTTGACAGGCATCAGTCCAGATCACATTTCGTGGCTGCTTCCTGGAATCAGCGAAGTCAAGGGGTGCACAATGTTACCGTAATCCTTGACAAACCTCCTGTAATAACCAGTGAGTCCTAAGAAGGCTCTCACCTGAGTTTGGGTTTTGGGCGGCGCCCAAGCCAGGATGGTATCGATCTTGGGTTGCAGGGGGGCAACCTTGCCGCTCCCTACTTGGTGCCCCAAGTACACCACAGAACCCTGCTCAATCTGGCACTTACTGGCTTTGATTGTGAGGCCTGCTCTGCGCAGAGCCAACAACACTTCCTGGAGGTGGCGCAGGTGTTCCTCCCAGCTGGCGCTGAACACTGCGATGTCGTCCAGGTAGGCGGCACTGAAATTCTCCAGTCCAGCCAAGACCTGGTTGACCAACCTCTGGAAGGTGGCAGGGGCATTCTTCATCCCAAAGGGCATCACCCGGAACTGGTATAGCCCATCTGGTGTAGAGAATGCGGACCTCTCCTTTGCCCCATCAGTCAAGGCGATCTGCCAGTACCCAGACGTTAGATCAAACGTACTAAGGTACCGGGCAGCCCCCAACCGATCTATGAGCTCATCAGCTCTGGGGATGGGGTGCGCGTCAGTCTTCGTGACTGAATTGAGTCCTCTGTAATCCACACAGAACCGAAGTTCCGGCGAAGCACCAGGCGCTGCAGCCTTCGGGACCAAGACCACTGGGCTGGCCCAAGGACTGCTAGAGGACTCAACCACCCCTAACGCAAACATTTTGGAGACCTCCTCCTTAATGTATGCTCGAACCTTGTCAGTCACCCTGTAAGCCTTGTGCTTCACAGGAGGGCTGTCTCCGGTGTCAACGTCATGGACACACCAATGAGTGACACCCGGAACCAAGGAAAACAGATCCGGGAATTGTCCCAACAGGTGGCGACAATCCTGTTTCTGCTCAAGGATCAGTGTGTCAGAGAGGACCACACCATCCACTGACCCGTCTTGCTCTTTATCACACAGGAGGTCAGGAAGAGGCTCACTCTCCTCCTCCATTCCAGCATCTGTAGCTAGGAGCATGCCCACTTCGGACCTTTCTAAGTGAGGCTTCAAACGGTTGACATGCAGGACCCGTAAGGGGTTCCTGGGAGATTTCAAGTCCACCAAGTAGGTGACATCGCTCTTCTTCTCCACAACCTTAAACGGTCCAGTCCACCTGTCCTTGAGCGCACAAGGTTCCACAGGGGACATGACCCACACTTCCTGTCCAGGCTGAAGCTCTACCAGAGTGGCATTCCGGTCGTACCAACGCTTCATCTCCTCCTGGCTGGCCTCCAGATTTGCTTGAGCAAGGTCTCTGAAGCGCCGAGTCTGGTTCCTAAAGGCCAGCATGTAACTGTATACATCCTGGGGAGGTTTCCTGGGAGATTGCTCCCAGCTCCCACCCTCTTACCGGGTGACCGTACAAAAGCTCAAAGGGGCTGAACCCTAGAGACTTCTGCGGCACCTCACGGTAAGCAAACAGGCATGGCAAGAGGACGTCCCATTTCAGCCTCATTGGTTCTTCAAGACTCATGATCATGCCTTTAAGGGTCCGGTTGAATCTCTCAACCAGCCCATTTCCTTGAGGTTGGTAAGGAGTGGTGAACTTGTAGGTTACCCCACACTCCTTCCATAGAGACTTCATATAGTTAGAAATGAAGTTGGTGCCTCGGTCTGACACCACCTCTATGGGGAACCCCATCCGGGAGAAAACACCCATCAGTGCCCGTCCCACCACGGGGGCCGTCACTGTTCGGAGAGGGATGGCTTCCGGGTACCGTGTGGCATGGTCCACCAAGACCAGGATGAACCTGTTGCCCAGGGCTGTCTTGGGGTCCAGGGGCCCAACAATGTCAATACCCACCCGGTCAAAGGGGGTACTGACCACTGGAAAAGGTTGGAGGGGAGCCTTCTGCTTCCTCCCGCTTTTCCCACTTGCCTGGCAAGTGTGACAAGTCTTACAATGGATGTCTACATCCCTGCACATCTGAGGCCAATAAAAATGGGTGACAAGCCTGTCATAGGTCTTGTCCTGCCCCAGATGTCCAGCTAACGGAACGTCATGAGCCAAACCCAGTAGGAAGGTTCTAAAGCGCTGGGGTACCACCAGCACACGGGCTGACCCAGGCTCAGCAGCCTTAGGCTCGCTATACAGGAGGTCGTTCTCCCAGTACACAAAATGTGACCCTGACTGATCACCTGAGGATTGGGCTGAGGCCTGCTGCCTCATACCCACAAGAGAAGGGCACACTTTCTGTTTGGCACAGAATTCCTCCCTGGAGGGACCACCATCCTGCTGCCAATGGGTCAGCTCGGGCAGGTCTCCCAGTTCGGCAATTTGTTCCCCTGTGGGCTCCAGGGCATCCCCCTCAGGGTCTACCTCCTCCTGGACCACGGGAACTACGGGGGCCGGTTTCCCGCGCCTCCTGCCTCTTCTCTTCACAGCTGGGTCCTGGGCCGTACTTTCAGGCTCCGGGACCCCATCGACACCCTTACTCGCTGTCATCGATCGAGTGGTTGCACACACCCATTCTGGCACACCCAACATCCTCAAATGTGTCTCCCTCTCCACCTTAGCCCAAGGGGAGTCTTCTAAATCATTGCCCAGGAGACAATCGACAGGCATGGCGGGCCTCATAGCAACCTGAAGAGTACCTGAAACTCCCCCCCATTCAAAGGAAACCTGAGCTACCTCACACTCTCTCTGGGAGTTGTCAGCAGCTATCACAGGGTAGAACGCGTGGGGAACCACCTGATCTCTGGACACCAAGTGACACTTGACAGCTGTCATACTCGCTCCGGTGTCTCTGAGAGCTTCCACTCTATGGCCATTAATGGTCACCCACTGCCTATATTTACTAATGTTACTAGGCAGAGGGGGTGGAGGGACCATTTGCATGTCTCCTAGCGAGACCAGGGATATTTCTGCGGGACCCCTCCCACCAGGGACAACCATCTCCTCCCCTCCCAGGGCTACACTCGCCAACTGACGGGGGGTGCACGCGGCGGTGCATTCGAATTCTTCAAGGGACACTGGGGGTCATAATACCGGTGTCCCACCTGCCCGCAAACGTAGCAGGTTAGGGGGCCCCTATGAACAGGTTTACCCGTCGGGCCCCTGGCTTCTTCTCAGGGGGAGGCTGGGAACCTTTCCCTTGGTTCCCTTGGGGATTACTTTGGAGCCCTTTCTGAGACTCCTTCTGTTTACCCTTGTCCCCCCACTCTTCTGCTGGGGACCCTGCCCACCTTTGGCTGAGTCTCCCACTAGACCCTCGTGGACCCTGGTACTGACCCAGCGGTCCGCCTCCTCAGCAAGTTTTCTAGGGTTAGATATCTTGCTATCAATAAGGTGCTGGCGCAGCTCTGGAAAACAGTTATTAGACAAATGCTCCCAAGCAAACAAATCATAAAGAGCTTCATAACTTTCCACTTTGCTGCCCTTTACCCAACCATCCATGGCTCTGCAAAAATAAGACACATACTCAACCCACGTCGTACCAGGCAACTTCTTACATTCTCTAAAAGCTTGTCTGTACTTCTCGGGGTTAGGCCATACCGCAACATTAAAGCATCCTTCATATGAGCATAAGACATCCTATCCTCAACAGGCATGTCTAGCAGGGTATCTCTCCCCTCATTCACAAAGTGACCCCACAACCCCGCTCCCCAATCCTTCTCAGGGACCCGGTGGGCCAACAATGCTAACTCATACGCTTTAAACCACTGGCCAATATCTTCATTCCTATGATAATATTTGATGACATCTTTGGGAAAATAAAACCTACTTTCTGCAGGCCCAGATGGAATGCTGCCACCAGAGGGATTCAATTCGAACTTCTTAGCTTGGATGTCCAATTCCCTCAACTTGGTATCACGCTTCAAAGCTAACTTCTCTCTTTCAAAATCCAACCTTTTGGTCTCCAAATCAGCTTCTCTCCTACCTCTTGCATTTTCTAACTCCAACTGCCCATTTATCTTAAGACTTGCCATTTCCATGTTGTATGCTCGCTCTTTCGCCCTTTCTTCTCTTTCTTCAGGGGAAAGACCTTTGGAGGAAACACTGCTACCGGGAGAGGACACAGGCCCATTCACTGGCGCCTCCTCATCCCCTTCCACTGGCGGTACCACCACCGAATCAGTGGGATCTCTGGCTTCTAACCAGGCCTGCAATGCTTTGAGATATTCCTCTTTTCTTGAGATGCCTTTGGTAGGCACTTTCAACTGCTTGCAAAAAGATTTCAGCTCCTTTAAGCCGTAGTCGTTTATCTTCGCTCTGTCGAATTCCTCCACAACAACAACAGGGGTAGTGACTCCGTTGTCACTCATGGTCAAACTAGCAGTGTTAAAAAAAAAAAATCAAGCTTCTGAAAAGCGGAGAACAAAAATAGGATCCTTCCAAATTAGATTGTGGCTGCGCTATGGTCTGCTTTCACTACGTAGCGTACACTAATCACTGCACATGGGTCATAAATGCAAGGTTCAAATCCTCACCGCTGCATCCAATGTTAGAACCGGCTGTCTCTAGTTGGCAGAGATCTACACTTCTGACAAATAGGGACACACCTTTTCTAATCAGGGCAAGGGGATCACACCCTTTGATAACCCCTGCTCATCCCCTTGGTAGCTTGGCAGAGCAGAACAGGCTTATCTCAGAGGCTGTGCGTTGAGCATTTATGACCACATACAGTAATAAAGTGAATACACTACAAATGGACACGACACAGTAGTATTATAAAAATAAGGATTTTTATATAAGGTTTAGCACAAGACCAAATAACGTCAAAAATATACACAATCTGGATAAATACTCTTGGAAGGGAAGATAATAGTTCAAAGGTAGTTTCTTTTTTAGCACAAAGTCTTTCGTATCAAAAGCAACTCTTCTTCCTGGAAACACAGTTCTTAGCAACAATGTAACCCACACGGGAGTTACACGACGTCGAGGCAAAGTTAGTCCAAAGGTTCGGCGTCGACCGCGAGGAGCGCTACGTCGAGCCCGGAGTCACACGGACCCCCAACAACACAGTACCTTGGAAAAGGAAGCACACGATCAGCGGCGTCGAGCAATCCGGCGTCGCGTCTTCGGTGTCGATCAGGCCTCAGTAGTCGTCGATGTCTATGATGTTGCAAGAGTGAGCAGCGCTCACGGCGTCGAGAGGGCACGAAGTCGATGCGATCAGCAGCGGTGCACACACAAGGTCCCTTGGAGCTGGAGCCGAACTCACTACTCACTGGCGTTGCTGCTGGCGTCGATCAGGCCTGGCGGCTGGCGTCGAGGGAGCGGGACACTTGAGCCGTCACTCACGGTGTCGAGCTGGATTCGGCGACGTCCGTCGGCTTCGAGATTGCTGGTTTCAGAGGTGCTGGATTCACAGGTTCCAGCAAATAACACTTGTAGCAGATGAAGTCCTTTAGCCCTGTGACTTCAGCAGGAGACTGGCACTCTTCCAGTCCTTGGAGATTTTCTTAGCAAGCGTGAGAGTACACACACAGTTCCTCTCTCCTGGTTCCTTGGCAAAAATAAAGAAGCACTGCAGGATTCCCCACAGCAAACAGCACCCTGGCAGAAGGGGTAGGCAAGTCCTTAGATCAGCAGGCCTCTTGTCCTTGGTTTCAGGGTTCCTTGGCAGAAGTGATCTGATTTCATGGTTCAGGGGTCCTTCTCTTATACCCCTTTTCGGTTTGATCCCTTTGTCCATGCAGGGGGATTTCCCAACATCCTGGGTCTGTTGTGGGTGGAGCCAGGCAGAAGCACCTGGCCTATTTACTGAGCAGGGCTGGGTCCTCAGACGCCCAGCAGGAGGTGGAGCCAGCATTGTCACGGGCAGGAGCAGAGCTATCGGCCTCCTGGCAGGAGGTGGGGCTAGGATCATCCATGGCAGGCACAGAGCCATCAGCCGCTTGGCAGGAGGTGGAGCCAGCATTGTATCAGGCAGGGCAGGCTATCAGCAACTACTCTCCCCCTACTCTCAACGCAAATGTCCCACTCATCCCACACTGACTCACTCAGACCTCTGGAGCCACCCAGCTCCTGTCACACACACGCAAGACCAGCAGAAACCAGAAATGGTTAGACAAGAAAATAGACACTTTCTAAAAGTGCTCTTTTCAAACCCAGAGTCCAAAAACCATCCACACCAACGGACGCGTAATTAAACCCCGAGTTCAGGGATACCAAACTCGACATTGCACCATGCTCCCCGAGCCAGCTAGGATCATAGCATTAATAATCCCGGTGGCCCATTCTAACTAACGGAGAGCAGGTTACCTCGCAATAGTGAAGAACGAAGATGGCTGTTGTTCACTATTAGGACATGCCAACTTGGTAAGGCGTGTCCTACCTTATACTTACAACGCACCCTGCCTGTGGGCCTACCATAGGGGTGGCTAACATGAAGTTAAGGGAAGCTTGGAGGGACTGGCAAGCAGGTATACTCCCGCAGCCCCCGTGACAGTACCAGACTGCACGTAGGTCTCGCAATGACCGACCCGTTGACATTCTTTTACGAGGCCGCTCTTGTGGGTGGCACAACACGTGCTGCAAGCCCACGAGCGGCATTTGTATTTACAAGCCCCGGCACTCCTGGTGCACTAGACTAGGGACTGACAGTAAACCAAACAAGCCAAACATGGAATATAATCGATACATCAATCTAACATAGGGAGCACTTGCGCTGTGGCACTGATCAGCAGTGGCACAGCGACCAAAGCATATACCAGCAAAACATCGTAAAACAGTGGAGGCAAACAGAAAAAATGGAGGAGAGACTCAAGCCAATGATGTCAGGTCTAACAATGCAATATCTGTGGGGGTGACGTATGCACGATGTAGGAACTTAAAGTGTAGAAGTTTATGTTTATGGTTGACAGAGATGAGTTGTGTTTGGAAGCAACACTGAGACCAAATTTTGTCAGAAGGTAGATAGCCCAAGTCAGTACTCCAGGCATCCCTAAGGTGCCTGGTGAAATCAGGTTTCACAGCCAGGTAGGTGAGATACAGCCTAGAGAGGAGTCGATCTCCATTAGTGTCACATATGATGAGTGTTAGTAGGGGAAAGTGTTCTGGAGTGAGGAGATTAGGTGGGAATGTATGAGCGCAGGGTGCTAAGGAGCTGTTGCAGTACAACACGGTTCATTTAGGAGGCACTCTCAGAGCGAGCGTTGTCAGCATGCACAAGGACATGGCCAAATGGGAATTGATCTCCTGTGGTGTGCAGGTCATGGCGTTGTAAGGTGTGCCTAACAAGCGTGAGGGGATCCAGTGATTATCAGCCTAAGGTAAAGCAGAAGACTAAAAGCTGCCCCCTACTAAAACACAGCGGAGCTTACGCCATGCCCAGCAAGCAGTAGACGTAGTCTGGATGTCTATAAAACATCCACAGGGAGGCGCTTCGGTAGGACAGAAGACGAGGGTGATAGATCACCAAGCTGGTCCCTCTCGGGTTTGAGATAAGGGACACAGGTGTCTGGGTAGTATCACTGATTTGGATATTGGCATTGTGCTCTCAGATAATAAAGGTGAAAGTCTAGGTCTCCAAAGCCACCGTGTTGGTAAGCGATGTTAAGGTATCTCATCGGATACCGGGCTCCTGCCGGCACATATTTGTCTCAGTAAGAGACTGAGGTGTGTTTAAGAAACGTTATGCAACCAGTATTAAGATATTAAGGAAGAGATACAAGAAGCGGGGGAGGACCACCATTTTAATTATCACCACTGGTCCTGCTATGGACTATGGGAGTTTGATCCAACGCTCCACTTGTGTCAAGAGATTGTCAATGGCCAAACTATAATTGAGCCTGAGAATTTGGTCTTTGTTTCTGTGTAGGCGTATGCCTAAGTATTTGGTGGAGTCTGTTTCAAATTAAAGGGAATTCAACAGCCATAATGTGGGTGCTCTTGGTTAAGGGGTAGAGCTCATATTTAGCCCAGTTAATGTGGAGGCCGAAAAGATCCCAAACGTAGGATTTTACACCTTAGAGGGAGGAGGTATTCAGATGGACAAAACAAACAGCAGTATGCCATCTGCATACAGTGAAAGTAAAAGGGGGCCATGTGTGATTTGAAGGCCACTGTGCATGTAGCGTTCCTAGAGGTGCAGAACTAATGGGTCCTGTGCAATGATAAATAGGAGAGGAGGCAATCCTGCCTGGTCCATCTAGTGATAGGGAAGGTGTCAGTGAGGGAACCACTCACACTAAGGCAGAGGTCTTCAATCTGTGGAGCCCGACCCCCAGGGGGGTCGTGGAGTCCTGGGAAGGGGGTCGCAGAACAGATTCTGTCAGTTTGCCTTAGTGCCGTCGGGCTGATTGAGGGTGCTCACAGCGGAGGCCTAATGCACACCGAGGGGAGAAAAAAATCAAAGCCTCATTAACTAGTAAAAGGTCTTTTAAAGACCTGTGAAGTACTTGGGTGTGCCTTTGTGTGTGTCCAGTGAAGCTGTTTCAGCCGGGCTCACATACACGAGGGGAGGGAAGGGAAGGGGTGGGGTGGCTGGGGGAGGAGGCTGTAGCCCTTTGAGTTCAATGGGCGTTGCAAGCCTGGAGCTGTGGGTCCCGCCAGTAAAGCACGTGAAAGGTCCTCATTGGTTCAAGTCCCACGAGCCCTCATACCTGGTGCCTGTGCAGGAGAAATGTGCCCGATAGTCTGTCCTTCATGGTGAGATGTTGTTACAGCCTGTCTGCCAACTCCCCACCACCCGCCCCCAGCAGGGAGGCACAGAGATGCCCTCCCATGAGAGAGGAAGAAGAAGGAAGAAGACACAGAGATACTGACCACCCCCCCATGAGAGAGGCACAGAAAAGGTGGGTGAATGAATGATGGATGGATCGATTGATGAAAGAGTGGATAGATGAAGGATGAATGTATGGATGAAAGGGTGGATGGCTGTATGGATGGACGGATGGAAGGATGAAAGGGTGGACGGAGGATGGATGGATTTAAGGATGAAAGGGTGGATGGATGAAGGATGGATGGATGGATGCAGGATGTATGTATGGATGGAAGGATGAAAGGGTAGATGGATGAAGTATGGATGTATGGATGGATAAAAGGTTGCATGTATGAAGGATGGATGGATGTGTGAAAAGGTGGGTGGATGAATGATGAGTGGATGGATGGATGAAAGGGTGGATGGATGAAGGATGGATGGACGAAAGGGTGGATGAATGAAGGATGTATGTATGGATGGATTGATGAAAAGGTAAATGGATGAAACATGGATGTATGGATGGATAAAAGGTTGCATGGATGAATGATGGATGGATGGATGTGTGAAAAGGTGGGTGGATGAATGATGGGTGAATGGATGGACAGATGAAAGGGTGGGTGGATGAAGGATGGATGGAAGGATGAAAGGGTGAACGGGTGAAGGATAGATGGATGGAAGGATGAAAGGGTGGATGGATAAAGGATGTATGTGTGAAAGTGTGGGTGGACGAATGATGGATGGATGGATGTGATGAGGTCTATCAGGCGTATTTATGGTTTTCGATAGTTGTTGATGATAAGGAGTACCAGTTTCTAGAAACTTTTGTCGAAGGGGGTCCTTACGCCTAAAATGGTTTTACAAGGGGGTCTCGACATCAAAAAGTTTGAAGACCTATGCACTAAGGCATGCCACTGGGTTGGAATAGAGGAGCATAACTAGGGAAATGAAACTGCGGGGGGGACCTAGCTTTGTCAGCGTGGCTCTCAGTAAAGGCCCCTCCAATGAGGCATCTAACATGGCCACCGCCGCAGAAATAGTTTGAGAGAACCTGTTCAATACAGCGGATAGAGTCCTCAAATTGAGGGAGTTGAGGCAATGGGGGACAAAGCCGGCCTAGACAGGAGGGTTAATCTGCTCCATCAGGAATGACATTCTCATGGTGATGACTTTGGCTAGGTTGAGGAGGGAAAGTGGGCAGTAGGTGGAGCATAATTGGGGATTCCTGCCAGGATTCAGGAGAAACGTGAGCACCGCCTCGTGCAGTGTGGGTGGTAGGGAGCCTGTGTCCAGGGACTCCATGTACATAGCAAAGCGATGTGAGGCTATTTGATGTTTGCAAGTTTTCAAAAATGCTCCAGTAAGGCCATCAAGTCCCGGGGCGTTGGAACTGTCCAAGGCATCTATTACCTGTATAATTTCCTCACATGTTATGGGTTCAGCTAGAAAGCAGTGCTGGCCATTAGTGACCCACACCATCCCAACCTCAGCAATATAGGCTGCGACCAAACTCCATGTCCAAAGTGCGGGAGGTATACAAAGGCTCATAATAGTGCCTGAATTCAGTCAATATGCCCTCATTGTTAGGAACGCTAGACCCAGTGGTGGCATGGAGTTCTGGGACATACCCACTAAGATGATTAGGACAGAGTATTCATGCTATCTCTCGGTCTGCCAGATCACAATTTTCAGTCATTAGGACAGAGTGTCTATGTAACTGAGGGTGGCAGCCCAGTCGGGAGTCAGCTCGGTCAATGTCTTGAAGCTCAGATTAGATCGGGGTGTATATCTCGGAGAATACCCGCATGTTTAGATATGCAGATACCATGGATGTTACCCTTAAAGGCCTCCCAGAGAGTGGCCTGAGTCAACACCATGCCCATATTTAAAGCAAAGTATTCAACAATGACTTCATGTAGCTCAGTGCAATAAACCTGATCATGTAGGGCCTCGCCGGGGAATGAAACATGGATTTCATCAGCAAGTGAATAGCCTCAAAACAGAGTGCAGCGCTTTACTGTTGCGTTTTATTAATTCAATATTCCAATGATAAAAATTCACCTTTATACAGACTTCACTTGCAGTTTTTTAATAAACAATCGCATTTGAAAAACAATAAAACTAATCAACCCAACTGCCATGAAATAATCATGTTATATAAATATAAAATATATAATATAAAAAATACAAACTGAATAACATTTATGACATTACCCTACATTCCAATCTAAGGGATCTGCTCATATATACGAACCACATGGTCTTTGGCAATGTTGTTTATAACATCATCAGTACCCCATTATGAAAATGTACATTGAAATATACCTGGACCTTAATGTTTACATAACTCATTAAGGCCTCCACCATCCCCAGGTGGTATGCGACGTTTACGACGCAACCATTACAACGTCGTTTCATTACGACGCGGTCATAACAACGAAAGTTGTTACAACGAATTGCGCTGGGGGGCGCTCAAGGATAGTAAATCATTTAATTTACTATCCCAACACCTTCCCTACTATCCACGGGGACGGGTGTTGGAATAGTAAATTAAAAAATTTTAATTTGCGCCCCCCCCAACGCAAGTTGTTGTAACGACTTGCGTTGTTACAACCGCATTGTAATGGAACGCAGCCCCTTCCCCCCTGCGCCACGGGGGAATTAGCCCCGCGGCGAAAGGGTTAATCCCCTCGTGCCAAACAAAAATGAATGTGTCCTCATGTAACTCAACTGGTGCTCATGTAAAGCGCTGTGAAAAATTCAGGTCAAGTTCACGCTATATAAAATTCCGGGGAAAAAAAACCCACATCGTATTTGATCCTTACGAATGAGTTTTCCTGTGTGTATATTTACCCAAGCACACATGGTTGCAAAAAAGCATGGAAGCCCTTTTCACATCCCTCCAGATGTTACTTCCTCTTTCTGTGTTCACTAATTAACCACTATGCATAATAAATCATAAAAGCCATTCCCTTATTTACATCTGCAGTAGATGTCTTACGGTTTATGAACGACTGAAACAGCCTAGATATTTTATGTTGATTCTCCTATGTGTTATTGCTGGTGGCATTTTAAGTATGTTAGGTGCAAAGCCCATTCCACCTTCACTGCATGTGTATGCTTTTTCTCCTGTATGCCATTGCAGATGGATTGCTAGGTGTGATGCTTGAGTAAAGCTCTTTCCACATTCAACGCATGTGTGTGGTTTTTCCCCCGTGTGTGTCAGATGGTGGCTCTTTAGATACATAGATGTACTAAAGCTCTTTCCACATTCACTGCATGTGTATGGTTTTTCTCCTGTATGCCTGCGCAGATGGATGGTTAGTGCTGATGCGCGAATAAAGCTCTTTCCACATTCACTGCACATGTATGGTTTTTCCCCCGTGTGTGTCAAATGGTGTCTCTTTAGAGTCGCAGATATACTAAAGCTCTTTCCACATTCACTGCAAGTGTATGGTTTTTCCCCCGTGTGTGTCAGATGGTGTCTCTTTAGTTTCTTAGCTTCCGTAAAGCTCTTTCCACATTCACTACAAGTGTAAGGTGTTTCCCCTGTATGCATACGCTGGTGTTCCTTTACAGTTGATAAACGAGTAAAGCTCTTTCCACATTCGCTGCAAGTGTAAGGTTTTTCTCCTGTGTGCATACGCTGGTGTTTCTTTAAACTTGATAATAAAGCAAAGCTCTTTCCACATTCACTGCAAGTGTATGGCTTTTCTCCTGTATGTGTTAGGTGGTGGCTCTTTAGATTTGAGGATGTACTAAAGCTCTTTCCACATTTTTGGCATGTGTATGGCTTTTCCCCTGTGTGTGTCTTTTCCCCTGTGTGTGTCAGATGGTGTCTCTTTAGATATATAGATCTACTAAAGCGCTTTCCACATTCCCCGCATGAGTATAGTTTTTCCCCCGTGTGTGTCCTATGGTGTCTCTTTAGAGTCGCAGATCTACTAAAGCTCTTTCCACATTCTTGGCATGTGTATGGCTTTTCCCCTGTGTGTGTCAGACGGTGTCTCTTTAGATATGTAGATCTACTAAAGCTCTTTCCACATTCGCTGCAAGTATAAGGTTTTTCTCCTATATGTGTTAGGTGGTGGCTCTTTAAATTTGCAGATGTACTAAAACTCTTTTCACATTCTTGGCATGTGTAAGGTTTTTCTCCTGTATGCTGTCGCAGATGAATGGTTAGATCCAATGCTTTAGTAAAGTTCTTTTCACATTCACTGCATGTGTATGGTTTTACCCCTATTTGCTTTCCCTGATGGACATTTAGTTTTAATAAATCAGTAATGTGTTTGCTACATTCCCTGCAAGGATATGCTTTTTCCCCAGTGTGTGATTGCGGATGGATCTTTAGTTTGCCTGAGAAAGTAAAGCTCTTTCCACATTCACCGCAGGTGTAAGGTTTTTCTGTGTGCATTTGTTGATGGATCTTAAGGTTTGCTGAGAGAGTAAAGCTCTTTCTATTTTCACTGCCTGTGTGTTCTACTGTATGTGTTTGATATTTGCCCCACAGAGCCGATGACTCATTATAAGCCATTTCATATTAATTAAACCTAAATAAGCTTGCTGTTAGTGGTGGCAGTGAAGGGATTAGAAGTTATTAAAACTCTTCTCACACACACGGAACCTTTATGTTATTTCTTTTTTTTTAGTATGTTAATGAACTCTTAGTTGTGAAGGCCGAGGAACCCTATTGCCACATTCAATATGTCCTCATGCGTTTTGCCATGTGCATGGTTGATGATGCTACTTCAGTAATGAGGAGAAGCCAAAGCTTGTCTTACGTTGTGTGTATGGTTTTTTTCTTTGGGGTTTAGAGTCTAAGCGTTGGTTATATTTTGGCATAAATCATGTTAATGTGTTTGCTGACTGATCATTGTGGTTCCTGAATCACTAACTATATTTTAATCTTCACTAGGTTTTTGCACTAGATATGTTCTAGCAGGACTGGTAACATATGTATGATATTCTATCAGGAGCTGTGTTTTCAACCTGCGTTACGAACTTTCTAGAATGTGTGCAAAGAATAAACCTCACTGCTTATCTAAATAGTCTGTTTCTTGGACAATATTTATGAAATGCGCACAAAGAACAAAACTTAATACCAAGTTGTTATGCTCTAGAAAAATTTTCTGCATTGCAAGTAGCCAAACACTTCTTTCTTTTAACTTCATATGTCTGCTTCACGATTCAGGTTTTGTATACCTATGTTTTGTATACCTCTTTCTAGGGATTGTAGGGTCCAGCCAAAACAGCGTTTATGATGGACTAACACCATAGTATAGATATTGTCATATTTGAGAGGGGAGCACTTTTTATAACTACCTGATCATTATCTAAGATAAAGGGATGTATCTAGCATGTTTATATTTTGGATGTGTCCTGGCAGTGTGATTTTACTTTATTTGGATGTTTTGTGACCAGCAGCATAGATGCCCTCAGCCTCTTGAAGCCGCCGGATTGCACTTGATGTTCCTGCAGGATACGCCTGTTCATGAACGTGATTCTCTGTCTCCTACTGAGTTGTTCTATTTTGAATTACTGTTTGGCATCATTTTTGGTTCTTCTCGAGTGTCAGATAGCTTTCCAGTATTGTCATGTTTTCTTCAATCCTCTCTGTGGATACAAAAATACCTGTAATGTCGTAAACTATAAGCAGCAAAGTGTCTGAAGAAATGTTTAAAAAAAATAAAAATCTAACACTTGAATACATTTTAGCCACCGGTAATTACTCTAGATTGCAATGCAGTACATCTTTTTAGCTCACTGTGCCACTATCCACAATAATCATTCTTATGGAAAACGGCATTCATTGATCATGCTGCAAGAAAATAAGAACAGCCCAATTTGGGGAGAGGATGTAGCCTTACGGCTAGAGAGGTCAACCTCGAAGCTGGGGAACCATGTTCGAGTCTCGGCAACAACGCTCAACATTCTGCGATTCTGGGCAAATCACTTAATCTCTCCGTGCCTACCAAAAATGAATATGTCCATCTGTAACTAAACTGGTGCTCATGTAAAGTGCTCGGATACCTGATATCTTCGTGTATAGTTTGCGCTATATAACACTCTAAAAAACATTTAAAAAAAATATGTACCAGAGTCCACATACATTTGAATAGTAACATATGCAACACCACATAATGCTGTTGACCTCGCCCTTGGTCAGTGAGTTGTGGCTTAAAGTCCAATGCCACAGCAAGACAATTAACTAATACATTTCACTTTATCATGTTCGTAGCTTAGGAAATAATAATGTTACAATGAAAATAAAAACACAACTGAATCATTTTCAGGACAAAAAACTAATCCTGAGGGAAAA
Source organism: Lissotriton vulgaris (assembly GCF_964263255.1). Classification (NCBI taxonomy): domain Eukaryota; kingdom Metazoa; phylum Chordata; class Amphibia; order Caudata; family Salamandridae; genus Lissotriton; species Lissotriton vulgaris. The sequence goes on along the minus strand of NC_141696.1, from coordinate 1,549,372,826 downwards.
TGAGAATAGGGTAGCATGTCAAAGTGTATGATGTCCGTACATTCACTGACAAAAAGAGCGGCCAAGCAATGTCTATATGATCCCAAAGCGAGATTAGAGGGGCTACCATATTTCAGTGTATTACTGCTTCCTGCTGCATGCATAGAGAATGGTCATGTGTTAAATAATGGCGGGTTTATTAGGTTCAACACAAACAGTTTAGAGGGAGAGCAGTTCTTAGTGTTTGCAACCTTACCATAAGTAATTAAGTTCTTTTAACACTGTCCACAATCTCAAACAAACTGCTGTCAACCATATGGGGTGCCATTAGATTTCGATGCGATACATATGATGCTCAGATCAATCAGGAAGCAACCAAATCTACTAATCAGTTCCAAGTAAGATGTGTAAGACTAACTGAAGCTGACTTGAACAAGACTTATGCACAAGTTAAAACAAGTTCTGGAAGTGCCAGATTTAAAATGACACAGAGTATACTCGGCTCCCAAGTAGCTTCATGAGATAGGTTTGTACCAGGTATGGAAATCGCAGAGCAGATTTTTTCCACATATTGCAGTTCAGCTCAATGCTAAAGAGACAACAATTTCAGTTTTTACCCTGCCATCAGGTAGGAGAAGAATAGCCATGCACTGGTTAGACTGATCAGGCTCAGCAGGTGGCTTAACACCTTGGCTGCTAGAGGTTTTCCCCCCCGGTGCTGCACTCGCAGATTTCCCATTGTTCATGACGAGCTCAGCTCTTCATCAGCACAGCTCAACCGTGCCTCATGACGAGCTCAGCTCGTCATGAGCATCGAAGGGGTTAAAGCTGCTGGTCACTGGAGTGCTACTGAACAAATTCACATGCAGCACACAGGAAATGTCCCTAAACTTAATAAGCACCTGGGAAGATGATACAAAAAACTGTTTTAGGTGATTTATGTCTAAGAAATGTTGCCTTCCTGAAACACAACATAGCCTAGTTTTATACCTGACAGTCTTTCTTTAGAGTACCCTTTTATACAATTAGTGTAACTGATTTAGAACTATTACAATTTCTTTTAGGCTGTAATTGATGACTTGTTGGTTTGGTAGATCGCCCACTCGATACTATATTTGATGCTTGTATTTAAAGATTATTAAAACACAATACAAAAAAAAATCTATCAATGCACCTGAAAACGGGAGCTCAGAAATCATCAAACAATACTCAAAATACTTACAGAAATGTCTAGTACTTTAAGAGAACCGAGCACCTTCTAACGTGCATTCAGTACAACTAAAACTATCAACTAGAAAATGTATTGCTAACTACAGACTTCTCTCAATCCAACCTACAACTACTCACAAAAACAGCAGCGCATAGTGACGGAAGGTATGAATCTATGAAACAACAATGACACCACAGCCACTGAGCACCATACAAGGCCATTGGGCAGCATACTACAGTGGAATGGCAACCTGCAGACCCAGCAGCACGGACACAACCATCTCCAACCACAAACAAAACAGATCCTAAAATGTATGGCTTCATGGGAGGTTCAAGATGCAAGCCTCCAAGACGTGTGGAGAGGGTGTAGCCTTACGGCTAGAGCGGTGGACCTCGAAGCTGGGGAACCGGGTTAGTATCTCGGCAATGACGCTCAACATCCTGCGATTCTGGGCAGATCACTTAATCTCACGTGCCTAACAAAGAAATGAATGTTTCCATCTGTAATGAAACTGGTGCTCATGTACAGCGCTCTGATACCTGATGTGACGGGTCTAGTTTGCGCTATATATAACTATTAAAAAAAAAAAAAAAAATGTGTGTGATAAATTGCAACAGTTCAGATGGTAAGAGACAGTGCTTTAGGGTCACAATAACTTTGACCCAGAAACATAAAAAGGAAAAGCAAAAATAGCAGTATTGTAATGAGCATCGAGTGGCAGATGCTATTTTAAGGATAGAATGCAAGATTGTTCAACTGGGAAACAATGCAACGGCACATTCATTATACTCTGGATTAAAAGACATTTTAATTGTTTTATGTCACACAATACAAACACTTTAAAAAACATATTATACCCATCATGTGCTAGCCTTTGTTATGATATGCCCAGAATTCCCTGATCCTGGTCATACGGCAGTCATTATCAAGATGTGTCCAAACACTGCATCAAACTGCTGGAGTGTGGATTTATTTAAACAAAAACCCACCCAAAGGGCAATATGCTAATGAAATCTACCTGGCCAATAAAGAATTTCACTTTTCAAATCTACTTCCTAAATTAATTTTATGTTTGAGCAAAAAAAGCATTAATAGATTTATATTTTGTTTTAACAAAACTAGCACAAATTAAATGCTTTGCAACAATTCTCAACTCAAATATTTTGTAACAGAAAGTGGTATTATTCTGGTTTGCACAAAACATACTAACACAATATAAATGCTGTGAAATAGGTAATTTCAGGTAGCTTGGTAATCACTGTACACAAAGCAAGATGAGGCCCATTTAATCGGACAAGCTGCTCTGAAAATCATGTAATTTACAGCTCCTGTATCAACAGAGAGGGGCACTCCTTGACCGTATGTGCACAGCAACCATAGTCCTTATACCCAAGGTTGGGAAGCCTGCAGACAGGTGGGACTCCTACAGGCTGCTATCTCTGCTCAATTCGGACAACAAATTACTGGCAAACCGATTGAGAGGGGTAATCCTGGATTTGAAACACCCAGACCAGAATCAGTTTATGCCACATAGATCGATCACATTGAACATTGCCACAGCAGAAGGAATTAGGGCTCCGTTGGCAGTAGCCTCATTGAACACCAATAAGGGTTTGATTAGGTGAAATGGCCCTTCTTAGTTGGCAGTATGAGCAAGATGGGCTTTGATTCCAGCTTCTTGAAATGGGGGAGGTTGCTCTATACCACTGTGTAGTAATGGACAACACTACATTAAAGGATGATAGGTTCTTTATTACTAAGTAAACACATGGATGTCGTCAGCTGTCTTCTGTCGGTGGCGCTGCTCTGTCAACATTCTAGAGCGAGCGCCGCTTGACACATGGAGCATACCAAGTACAGCCGTAAGGGAGGGGGAAAAGGGCACAAGGTGAAGAATCAGGTCAAGGGGCAAGTTACAACACATCATCCTCCCTATAGAACAGACAATGGAAAATGAGAACTATACTGGACAATACGGAAACCTAAAGTAGCTATCTCATTAGAAACTGTTTTTGCCATTGGGGGGCGTGCCTTTGCCTACCACTTCTCCTGTCCAATCTAGTCTCCCCTCTGACGTCTCCACCCTCATACCTAGCGGTGTGTGGCCTGGAAACCTCTCTCCCTGCTGGCACTACCCTATCCTGGCTCCACATTCTTCCATCTTCCATGACTACTGAATTCTTGTTAAGAGTCTTGATCGTGCTGGGGGCATAGAATTTGTCTCCTCCTATTCTCAGTCTTTCCGGTTTTTTTACATACACTCTTTGACCTTGCTGGAATCCTCTCTCCTTAGCTCCCCACTTCTTGTCATACCATTCTTTGTATTTACGTTGATTGGCTTCAATCTTCCTCTTGATCACCTGGGGGTCAGTTTCCACAATTTGACTTCTTCCCATCCAACTGGGTGTGAGCTTAGTGCCTGCTTTCCTTCCTCTCAGTAGCTCGAAGGGTGTGCATCCTGTGGTAGACTTGGGCGTGGTATGGTAGGCCCACAGCATGTCCCTTAACGCTTCCTCAATGTTCCGTCCCGCTTGTTTTGCCAGTTGTATGCACTCTTTAACCATGCGGTTTACTCTTTCCACCTTGCCGTTAGCCTTGGGGCAGTACAGTGGCGTGCGGACATGTGCAATGGAACAGTCCTTGAGGAATTCCTTCATTTCTTCAGATATAAGCTGTACGCCATTATCCGTCACCAGAGTCTCAGGCACACCTTCTCTTGAGAACACCTCTCTCATGAACTCGATGATCGTTCGGGTGTTCACGTTGTGGACTACCTTGTAGGTCACCCAACTAGAATAGTAGTCCACCATGACAATGAGGTACCAGTCTTGGGGCCCTCTTCCATGTATCGGCCCAGTTATGTCCAAGCCGAGCTTGTTCCACGGAGCTTCAGGTACCTCCACAGGTGCCAAAGGTGATCTTCTCACGGTCTTGGACTTGTCGCTCAAGCTGCATGCGTAGCAATCACGCACTTTGTCCTCCATCTCACTGTCCATCATAGGGAACCAGTAGTCCGTACGAAGTCTGGCTTTGCTCAGGCTCCTTCCCAAGTGACCTTCGTGAGCCAGCTCCACTATTTGGTTTCTCAGTGCTTCTGGGGGAACCAGTTTCCCGGACTTCAATATTAAGTCTCCCTCCACTGATAGATCCTCTCTCACGTTCCAATATGGCTGGATCTCGCTCTCCATGTCTTTGCACTTCTTCGGCCATCCCGTGAGTATGAACCTCTTTACTTTCTTCAGTGTCTCATCCTGACCCATTTGACTTTTCCATGTGTCCTTTTCTATGGCTGCTAGCCGCAACTCCAGGACTGGGTCACCTCTAATCTTCTCCTCCGCCACTTCCTCCGCCGGCGCTCTCGATAGGAAATCAGCTACCCTATTCTGCTGTCCTGGAATGTATGACACTCTGAAATTGTAGGCTTGTAATCCTACTGCCCATTTGGCTATACGCGGCGTCATGCTTTCCATATCTTTTTTTGTGAATAAAGAGACTAAAGGTTTATGGTCAGTCTGCACTTCGAAAGGAGTTCCCCAGATGAAGAATTTGTAGTGGCAGACCGCCCAGTAGACCGCTAGTGCTTCTTTCTCTATGGTAGAGTAGTTTTTTTCTGATGCCGTGAGAGTCCTGGATGCAAAGGCCACCACCTTGATTTTGCTCCCTTCTCTTTGTGCTAGGGTGGCCCCTACCCCCCGGTTGCTGGCATCCGTAAAGATGATAGTCTCTCCGTTTGGGTCAAACTTCCCAATGAATGGGGCTTCAATGATGGCCTTCTTGATGTCTTTCATTGCCGTCTCTTGTTCCTTGCCCCAATTGAAAACACTGTCTTTTTTAATCAAGTCTCTTAGAGGCTGTGACACCATCGCAAAATCTTTAATGAACTTGGCCATGTATTCAGCCAGACCCAGAAATGACAGAATGTCCTCTTTAGACTTAGGAGTAGGGGCATCTCTCACCGCCCTGATCAGGTCACTCTTGGGCTTGATCCCATCTTCCGAGAGGGTGTGACCTAGGTAGTCTACAGCACACACTCCTAACTTGCATTTTGAAGGTTTTGTGGTAAATCCCACATCTCTCAATTTTCTCAGTACCTCCTTTGCCATTTCGTTGTGCTCCACTTCATTGCCCCCGTAGATCAGTATGTCATCTTGGAAGCAAAGGGTGTTCATGCAGTCCTTTAGTACATGTTGCATGACTCTTTGGAAGGCCGCAGCCGCAGACGCCAAACCAAATGGCATGCGCAAGAACTTAAAGTTTCCAAACGGGGTAGTGAATGCAGTGAGCAGTTGAGAGTCCGGGTGCAGTCTAATTTGATAATAAGCTGACGATAAGTCCAGCACGCTGAAATACTTTGCTCCCTTAATCGTGCTCAACATTTCGCCTATTCTGGGAAGTGGATATCTGTCCACCAGGATGTTGGCGTTGAGGCCTCTCAGGTCCACACAGAGCCTAATGGTATTCCCTCCATCTTTTGCCGTGATCACAATCGGGGCCAACCAAGCAGAACTTTCAATCTCTTCGATAACTCCCTGACTAATCAGTCTCTGAAGTTCCTGCTCAAGAGGTTCTCTCATGCGCAAAGGTATGGATCTTGTCTTATGCACAACTGGTTCTGCCCCCTCCTTGAGGATGATCTTGTGCATATAATTCTTAAACACCCCTAGATTGTCACTGAACACTTCTTTAAACTCTTCCATGAGGTTTCCTGCTATGCCCAAGGGGTCAATTAACAACACTTGTTCTGTGTTATTGGGATCTAAGGTGATACCTAACTGTTTCTGATGCTTCCAGCCCAACAAAGTGGAGCCCCTGGAGGAAACATACACCTTTCCCACCGTGTGTCTATCCTTAAAGGAAATCTTCATCGTCACCATGCCCTCCAGTGGTATTCTCCCCTCATTGTACCCCTTGGGATTGATGTCAGGTTGCAACAATTTTACAGAGTGATTAACAAACTTTTCTTCAAAAACATTTTTATCCACCAGGGTGTAGGGTGAGCAGGAATCAGCATACATACTAAATTTAACTCCATCTAGGAGAACATCACATTTGGGATACGAGATCACTTCATCTTCCTCATCCCCACTCAGTTGAAAAACATATGATCTTTCCCCTTCCTCCCCTTGGGTGGTTTCTTCAATGACATTCACTGACTTGCCTGGCGTTTTACACACTTTGGAGAAGTGCCCCCATCTGTTGCACTTCCTACACTGTACATTCCTAGCAGGACACTTCCAGTTACTTGCTAAGTGGTTAGGACTACCACATTTGAAGCACACGATGGGGCCTGACTTACTACGCACCCCCTCTTTATTTTTGTCCCCTACTTTACAGACGGTTTCTCCCTCAGAACTAGACTTGCTTTCCGTCCTCTCTTTACTTGCCCCCTCAGGTAATTTCATTTCCCTGATACATCTCGCGGTATGTTCCAGACCCTTGGCTATGTTCACAGCTTCTTCTAGGTTAGGATTCTTGGTGAGTAACTCCTCCTGCGTCTTAGTGTCATTTGTGCACCGCACCAGTTGATCTCTGATTAAAGAGTCGGTGAGTTGCCCAAATTCGCATGTGGCAGACAGCCCTCTCAGTACCGCTACGTAATTGCTCACTTTTTCTTCCCTTTTCTGCACCCTCTTGAAAAACTTGTGCCTCTCCATTACCACATTTATCTTCTCCTTAAAATGTGCTCCCAGTTCCCTGAGTGTGCTTTCATATACATTGACACCTTCCTCCACTTCCTCCTGGTCGTCTTCTACTAGCCTCCCTGTAATGTCTTCATAGACCTTTCTCCCATGAGTACCCAGGTTGTGGAGTAGTATGTGTTGCTTGCGTATATTGGTGTAATTACTACCGCCTATGGCAATCAGGTACGATTTGAAAATGCCTTCCCACCTTCTCCATGGAATGTCAGGTTCTCCTAATTCATTTAGAAAGGGGGGAGGTTGACTCATGCCCGCCCCCGCCATTGCCATACAGGTGTGGGATACCTGAAAAAACTTGCCTTCAAAACAGACCACAGAGATGCAGGAGAAACCTTAAAATTTAAATATGTAGACACCGCAATTTTTCCCTGTGTGACCCCAATGATTATTAATTCCACTCTACATTGAAATCAACACAAATATATGAGAGAAGACAATAATTGTGAAAGTTGTAGTAATAGTCCCCTTTCTACTTCCACAAAATGCCTCTCCTCAGACCAATGAGGTAACTGGCCCCCTCCCACTGGCGGGACCTTCCTGTTGAGGTGGCTTCCCTTCACACGATCTTCTCCCGTCACCTCAGGCAAGCTCGTGGAATTTCGTTGTGAAAACAGGTGAGCTTCTCCACCAAATATGCCCGTAGCTCTATATAGCGTAGGCTTAGAACCGAAGGTTGAGTCAGTTAGTGCAGCGCGATATGAGCCAATCTCGAGGGAACCACTCTGCCTCACATCGTAGCCCTGACAGAAAGTTCAGCTTTCACTTTCCGCTTCACACCGCTGTCACCCAGGGGAACGCAGAACGCAGCGCGTAGCTAGGTCTTTCCCTCACGCCGCCTGCTGAGAACGAGAAATTCCTCTCAGAGACTGCTGTTTTCACCGTGCTCAGCCTGCGCTTAGCTGTGCCCGACAAGACACCCGACTTTTCCCCCAGCGCGCTGACAGCAGGAGCCCCGCTGGACTGGTGAGGAGAAATCCCGGTGCCCGACCCGACACCCGACGATGGTCCCCACCACCCTTATGACGCAGGGGCTGACTCTAAGGGTTCAGACGCTCTTACTTGAAATTCACTGGAGTCGGCACCTTACACGCTCGCGCTGCCTCAGTGTACTGCTCAAACGCCTGGCTCCGTAATATTTTCCTTAAAGTTCCACTTCAGACTCGCCTGCCGAAGACGTCATATACTTCTCATGACAGCACTCACTTCACCAGGGGAACGACATCCGCTGTCCCTGGCACAGCTTTCCCCGTCCTCGTCGCCAAAGAATGTAGTAATGGACAACACTACATTAAAGGATGATAGGTTCTTTATTACTAAGTAAACACATGGATGTCGTCAGCTGTCTTCTGTCGGTGGCGCTGCTCTGTCAACATTCTAGAGCGAGCGCCGCTTGACACATGGAGCATACCAAGTACAGCCGTAAGGGAGGGGGAAAAGGGCACAAGGTGAAGAATCAGGTCAAGGGGCAAGTTACAACACACTGGTACTCAGTACGGCCCACGACGCCTTCACTGGCGGTCCGCGGACCTTGCCTTGCAGTTTCCACTGCCGGCAGTACACAGAAGAAGACTGCAGGAACATAAGTAGTGAATACCTATTAATTAGGTATTCACTATGTATGCTCATGCGGCCATCTTCTGTGTTTACTGCTGGCCTTTGTGACGTCAGGGCACCTTCAGAAAGCTTCCCAAAAGGCCCTTTAAAAGTCAGATGTAAGCACTTTCCCAGCTCACTTTTGAGAGGGCGTTTTGGGAAGCTTCCTGTTTGGACAGAGACAGATAGAGATAGAGACACAGAGACAGATAGAGATAGTGACACAGAGACAGATAGAGATAGAGACACAGAGACAGATAGAGATAGAGACACAGAGACAGATAGAGACACAGAGACCGATAGAGGCGACAGATAGAGACACAGATAGAGGTGACAGATAGAGACACAGAGATCGATAGAGACACAGAGACCGATAGAGACACAGAGTCCGATAGAGGCGACCAATAGAGACACAGAGACCGATAGAGGTGACAGATAGAGGCGACAGTAGAGGCAGAGAGACAGGGACAGACAGAGATAGAGACAGAAAGAAACAGACAGGGACAGACAGAGACAGAAAGAAAAACAGAGAGGCAGAGACAGAGAGAGGCAGGGATAGAGGCAAGGACAGATAGAGGGAGACAGGGACAGATAGATGGAGACAGAGACGGAGAGGGAGACAGACAGAGAGGGAGACAGACAGAGAGGGAGACAGACAGAGAGGGAGACAGACAGAGAGGGAGACAGACAGAGAGGGAGACAGACAGAGAGGGAGACAGACAGAGAGGGAGACAGACAGAGAGGGAGACAGACAGAGGGAGACAGACAGAGAGAGACAGACGACAGAGAGGGAGACAGACAGAGAGGGAGACAGACAGAGAGGGAGATAGACAGAGAGGGAGAGGGAGAGGGTCAGTGTGACGCTGAGGAAGTCACAATAATGTTTTTTGAATCCTCCATTTTTTTTTAATACCTGTTTTGCCGCAATGGCATCTTGTGATGACGTCATACGCCGAGCCACAGCATTAAAGGATTACCTAGACGCAGTTGAGAGAACATCCCCTTGAACAGGAGAGTGTCGAATGGCGGGAGCTGCGATAAAACTAAGGTAATAAACTCTCCCTTTGTGTCGGGAGGTTTTATAAGGATTGCGGAGTGCACTATGGAGATATAAACTTTAAATGTCTTGTTCACCGATGTATTTGCAGATATTGTGGTGCCGGATGGTTGGCGGCAAAATGTCACCTTAGTCCATAAGCTTGCTTGAGAAGATAATGCACGCAAATACTTTTATAACTCTTTACAGGTCAACTTGCTTTAGATACACTTTGTAAAACTGAATATTGTTGTATTTGCTAGTGCTTTTATGTTCCTTTCATGGAACTTGTGATGTTGTCATGGTGCCACTGATGTTCTAGTTCTGCATATTGTCAGTTGGTGTCTCCCTGTGCCAGTGTATGGTGCGGTCGCTCGTTTCTCTGAGAATAAACTCACCAACCAACTACACTCAAGCTTCTTGTGTCTTCTTGCAACCCACAACATTATTTTGGTGACGAGGACTTCTGGTCAACAAGAAAGCGAGCCACTGCTTCGAGTTTTAAACAAAAAATTAAAGATGAGTTTTCACGACCAAGATTCTGTTTAAACCTCTCTTTTCTTTCATCTGCTGTTTAACCCCTTGACCCTACTTCCTTCTCCAGCGGCTGTAACTTTAAAGGGAATTGATTTTCCCCAACAGCAGTTTCTTCAGTCAATTCTAAAAGGTGAGGAGGTTGTAGGGTGGGTCATATTTAATTGGACGGCTAAGACGATTTTTAATTGGACGGCGAAGACGCGTTTGGATTGCTCTGCAGAGATGTTTCTGTGTTTTTCTTTGCTGTGTTAGACTTTCACTTTATGTGCCTGCCCCGTTTCTTTCAAGTTCTTACCTCAGGATCAGTGACGGTTATCGGGCGTTCGTCCTGCAGCGAGATCGTCTGTTTGAGCGCTCCCAGCAAATGATGACGTTACAGAATGTTCATCAGGGGTTGGTGATTTGACAGCGCATCATAGAGGCTGTCAGTGTTTACGCACCGCGTAACCCAACGTGAGCTCAGTGTGTCATCTCAGGAAGTTCTGGAACTAATTAAGGCATCATTCCGGTTCTTCTGAAGCGTCCTTTGACGAAGAATCAAAGCGTCATCTGAGAGAGTTCTAAAACAAAAACAAAGCGTCATTCCTATTTCACTGTGTTCACGGTGTGTGTGTCATAGTTTACAAACAAAGCTGCATTTTTTAATCATCGTGTTCACGGCGAGTGTGCCATTGTTTATGACACGTTTTGTTAGTTTCATAACGTTTTTCTTCGCAGGGTGGCATCGGATGAAAATGGGCAATCAGCAGTAAGACTGACTCTTATTCATTGACATTTATCTTTCATTCAGTTCTGTTTGATAACGTTTTAAGCTTCACATTTGATTTATTGTGAGTGAGAGTATTTCTTTTTTCTCCTTTATATTTCGTTTAGAATTATATTCTCCTCAAATGCCACTAGGGGAAAGGTTGCTGCATAGCTCTGTTACGTGGATTCACCCCAATGCAAGAGGCTGGTGTCCATCAGGGGGTCCTCTCCAGTCAGTCTGGCCTGGCTGCCGATCACAGGGTTGGCAATAGGAAGAGGAGAAGGGGAAGGGGACCTCAGGAACCCCATACAACCAAGGGCCACATATAAGGACACCACTCACCGGGTCCGCTCACAATCCAACAGTCCACTACAAGCGCCATTCCCAGCCGAGAGCGCGGGGATCCCACTATAATCCCTCAATGTATAGATGGCGTCACTGCAGCCTTGACCATGTACTCTGGGACCTTGTGGTGAGCTCGTGTGGCCCGACCGACCACAAAGGCGAGCCGGCCGCTCCTCAAAGGAGGTATGTGTGTTGGTCAATCCCTCACCAGGGGCCCCAAGACAGCACAGGAGACGCCCAACCCAAACTCCACAGGCAGCTGGCCCCCAACACAGGACCTCGGGTGGCAGAGGGGAAATAGGCCTGAGAGGCCCCAAACCAGGCACCGGCAGGACCACAGATTCTCGCCCGTATTATGGCCACCACTCCCTCAAGTAGGTGGCAGATGACACCTCCCCCGCGGCTCGACACAGCCGCTGATCGTTGGCACATAGTTCCCAAGGGGAGGGGGTCAGCCAGAGGGCACACTCCGGTCACCAGGGAAAGCCACCCAGGGGGGACACCATTCCTGCGATCTTCCACCGGGGCCCACGTGGCCTGATAGACCGCCGGTGTGAGCCCATCTTGCCACAGGGGGAAAGGAGTGCACAGCAGGACCTCAGTCCCGGGGGAGCTGCTATCACTGGCTCTTGATCAATCCGAGTGCGGCAATGTTCAGCCCCCGGCCCAGCTGCGCACACCCAAGGCGCTTCCCCTCCTGACGCGATATGGCCGTCGACAAACTACACTCACCGCACTTCAACGGGCGAGGTGGGGGGGCAGCAATCCATGCCCACGTGGGCCCGATGCAGGTCCGGGAGCATCCACCACGTCCCAGATGGCTCCAGGGCAATCCGCACCGGCGAGGCAGCACACCAGCTTTCGGCTCCGGCAAGGCCCAGCACAGTCTGGCGCTCTGGCCTCCGCCGCAGGCCACCTGATCCCAGCGAAGACAGGCCCGAAGCAAAATGGAAAACAAGACTTATAAGTGTGGAATATGTACATGATACCAACAAAGAAAATTCATCTTTTTCTGTAGACTGGATGGGAGTATATGAAGTAATATCATATTGGATTTATGGGTTCAGCTGTTTCCCAGCACTGACAGAGTTGGTGTATGATACTATGAAATGGGATTATGGATAAAATGACAACATAGGGGTCCTTCAATTATGTTAATCAATATACTGAGTCTCAATATTAGGTTTTGCAGTGGAAAGAGGATCGAATATGGTGCCCATGGGGGATGCAGGAGTGAAATTATCTGGGTACCTTTGTCGCCATAGATCTAACAGGTTCAGACTCTTAATATAGTCTAACATGACTCTGGACATTTGCGGCTTATTCTGTTTATGAGTACGAGATGTAGAGTCTAGCTCCACAGTCATAAGAAAATGATTGAAATCTCACCCTAATCAATTTCTCTGGATGGTCAACAATATCAGAGTACTGCATCTATCATATTTATTTATTTATTTACGAGTTTATATAGCGCTGGAATCGACTCTAACTGGAGTATCTCTGCGCTTTTGGGCCGGTTAACATACACAGAGGAAATGAAAAATGCTGGAGCTAGATCTCGTTTTTAAACAATAGGGTTTTAAGGTGTTTTCTGAATTTCAGATGTTCGGTGCAGAGTCAGAGGGAGTCTGTTCCACAGTGTGGGTCCTACTACTGATAGGGCTTTGCCTCCGTGCCTAGCTTTCTTAGACTGAATAAGACAGATTGCTAGAATACCGTTTTGAGACCAAGATATAGAGAGCTGGTCCTGATTTTAATATTCTTTAAGATACTTTCTCAGTTAAGGGGGTGGTGTAATGGCTGCCTTACTCAGACCTCATGCCTCTAATGTAGATTGACATTATTATTTATTTTTGGTGATAGTGGCATGAGCAGTGCTTCTTCTTACTAAGCCTCAGCCATTCTTGTAAATCTTTCATGGAGTCTCCTGGATTAAGACCTCATTTTGAGGGTGTTGTTTAACAAATTGATCAACACCCCCTCTTGATTTTATTTCCAAGGCAGTAGACAAGAGAACAGTCAATCAATTAGGCATGTTTTCTGATTTGTCATTATGAACCCATATTAATGCCAAGACAGGCTGTGTAGAGAGTGGTAGCTTTGTATCATGCATCTGGAACATTAATATCAACATTTTCCCATTTGTAACAATTCTCTTCGCCACATTTACAGTACTTCCTGAGTGCACAACCACTGCCATCCCAACTTGTGGAAAGGTCTGTTGCCCACACCCATCCCAAGTACACTTATCTAAACTGCAACAATTTAAACATCACCCCAACAAAAATCTGATAAAGAGCTCCTCTCTGGTGTGATTCTTTCCAGTGCTCCCTCCTCTACACTACTTACATGTGATGGGGAGAAGAGGTTGTTTCAACCAATACCAAGTGACCCATCTTTTTTTTCTGGCTCGCTATCATTTTGACCAGCGTCTTAAGAGCCAGGAGGACTCTTCTTTCAAGTACATCCACTAATCAAGTCAGTTTTACTGCCAGCAAGTGGTGTACACCGTTCAGCTGTGTTCCATTTACATCCATGACCAGTCATCTCTGGATGTGGTTTGGTTAGCCTGTAATCATGTTAGGTGATCTTCCCTCTCATCTCTTCTTGGAATCTGTTTTTCTCTACGCCTCTTCTCGTCTTCTGTCCTGGAGTCTTCATTGACATCTAAGGCGTCATCTGTTCTAGGTAGTTCTTGGGCCCTGATTTGCAGTGAGGGTGATCACCCCATTCATCTCCAGGTTAGTCCACCATCTGGGACGAGTTTGACACTCTTTGGCCCTCATAGTCTGGGTGCCAGAGGAGACCTGCACTCTATTACAAGCAGTGTCATTCTGCAGCCGATGTCTTTCCTCAAACCATGTCAAGGAAACTACTGGTGTTTCAAATACATTTTGACCTGGAATATCACCGTCAATTTGACAGGGCACAGAAGCATATTTTTTATCCCCAAGGGCCTCAGTTTTTTCTGTATGGGGTTGTAGGTTTTTGTTGTTTCTGACCAATGGTGGTATAATATGGGAATACCATTATTCTAGGGGAGTCAAGCAGTGTCTCCCCTTTTGCTCTAGTCTTACAAAGAATAAACTCTTGGTCCCGATAGTTGGGGAATCATGCTATCACTGGCCTCTGAGGGGCCATTGGAGGAGGAGGAGGCTTACTAATCATCACCCTCTACAATGTTTCTAAAAAAAAGCAGGAGGAAAGATTTGAGCTCTATCAAGAAGAGCCGGATTTTCAAGAAATCCGCTGATTTAAATCCCTCTGTATTTTTCTTATATTAGAAGCAGCCTTTCCTGCTTAAGTAAGAAATTTTGATCAGGTTGTATTGAATACACCAAAGGAACATAAAACGAGGCCCATGTGTGGCCTGTGTCATTTATTTGATATAACTGTACTAAATACACCGAAGCAAAGCAACGTGAGACCAGTGTGTGTTCTTAACCATTTGTTTATGTAAACAAACAGAGAGATACACTTCCTCTAGTGGTATTGACAAAAGTGATTATATGAAATGTATGCTTTTCTCCCCACCAGAACCATTGTTCTTATATACTCAGACATGTGCCATGGTCACTTCTCAATACAAACGTCAGGTAACATACTACTGGAACTTTGGTTTAGCATATGTTTGCCGGAAACTATAAACTTTCTGATCTACATAGTATTTCATACAGATCAACCACAGGAAGGAGGTATTGAGTGACTGTGTAATACAAGTATGACACCATTTAAACTGGAATGCTTCCTCTACAAAGGCCAGTTTACTAAATGTTCTATTATGGGCACATCTGCAGTAGACACTAGGACCGTATGAACATTGAAGACTGCTACACCCCAAGTGTCAACTCAGATTAACCAAATAAGAGTGGTTGGCGCTGGCTAGTAATATTTCTAGCAAAAGAGAATTCTGTCCGAATTCTATATGTCAATCTTAAAAATGAAATATCAGACAGAATATTATTTCACAATAAAAGGTCTGATTAATGGGGTGCAAACACTTTCGCCATTTGAGCTCCTCACTTTTGGGGAGATTATATTGAGTTGGGTGAATGTATGAGATGTCTCTGACAGCAAGTAGTTCAAAATAATATTATGAATTTTTGGGGAAACTATTTCGGATTCCAGATGCAGCCTGCTGAACATTCCGAGCACAGCATCCACATAGAGACAAATGACCCCCATCTGACCATCCACTGCCTAAGTATCTGCCTGATGATCATACTGGTACAAAAGGGGGTGGTGATGGACGGAGCATCAATATCAATCAAACACTCACACCCAGTCAAAAGATCTGGGTTTAATCCATCACCGCTCTTTAGCCCACTCTGCCACCCCAGTTCTGACATGGCTATATGCAAATCAGTCTGACCCTGTGCCTCATGGGAACAGTCCAGCCCGAACTGCCAAGCTAGGTCTTCCCTGGACCGGAAACAAGCTTCCGAGGACCGGTTTCTGGCATTCCAGCCGTCTTCAGCCCGGCATGTTTGAATCCAGTGGCAAAGTGAGCAAGGGACTCATGTCTGAGTATACCCTGCCACACTTATGGTGGCCAAAAGCGGTACAAAAGGGGGTGGTGATGGACGGAGCATCTGAATCAATCAAACACTCACACCCAGTCAAAAGATCTGGGTTTAATCCATCACCGTTCTTTAGCCCACTCTGCCACCCCAGTTCTGACATGGCTATATGCAAATCAGTCTGACCCTGTGCCTCATGGGAACAGTCCAGCCCGAACTGCCAAGCCATGTCTTCCCTGGACCGGAAACAAGCTTCCGAGGACCGGTTTCTGGCATTCCAGCCGTCTTCAGCCCGGCTTGCTTGAACCCAGTGGCAAAGTGAGCAAGGGACTCACGTCTGAGCATACCCTGCCACACTTATGGCGTCCATCATCATCCCCTTTTGTACCGCTTTTGGCCGCCATAAGTGTGGCAGGGTATGCTCAGACGTGAGTCCCTTGCTCACTTTGCCACTGGATTCAAGCAAGCCGGGCTGAAGACGGATTGCCTCCTCTGTTTTGATATGTTTTTGCTGGTTGTATGTTTTGGGCCCTGTGCCACTGCTAATCAGGGCCAAAGTGCAAGACCTCCCTATGTTAAATTGAGATACTAATTTGTTATTCCATGATTGGGTTATTTGAGCTTCTGTCAGCCCCTAGTACAGTTCAACATGTGTGCCCAGGGCTTGTAGAGAAAATGCTGCTAGTGGGCTTGCAGCACTGGTTGCGCCACCCACAGAAGCAGCTTGTAAAGTGTGTCTCAGGCCTGCCATTGCAAGGCCTGTGTGTAGTCTGTGACTACCATGTCGACTTGGCCAAGTGCACCCACTTGCCAGTCCCTAGACCTTCCCTTTGCTTCATATTAGACACCCCTATGGTAGGCCCAAGGGCATGGTGCATTGTAAGTATAAGGTAGGACACGCTCTGGTGTGTGTAGCATGTTCTAATAGTGAATTGCAGCCATTTTCGTTTTTCACTATTGAAGGCTACCTGTTCTCATAGGCCAGAATGGACAGTTAAGATTGTTACATTCCTACAATCCTAACTGACTCAGGGAACATGGTAGAAATTCGAGTTTAGTATGCCAGAACTCAGAATAATAAAATACATCTTTTAGTAAAGTTTATTTTAATATTCTGTTTTTGCAAATACCACTTTTAGAAAGCAGGTATTTGCTCGCCTAACCATTTCAGCCCGCCTCTGCTGACTTGTGTATTCCTTGTCTGGGTTTGTGTGTGACAGGGCTGGGGAATTCCAGGAGACAGGCTGGGGCAGCCCAGTGGTGAATAGAGAGATCAGCACCCAGATGGGAGGGGGGGGGAGTTGCACCTGGGACCTGCATAGCTCCGCCTTCCCTCTACAATGCTGGCTCCACCCCCTGTGGCTTGTCTGATGTCTCTGCCCTGCACTGTGAAAGAAGAGAAGGAATCATGTCAACAGAGTGCTCCAGAGCTGCATCTTCCCTCCCCTGTGCTGGCTCCACCTCCTCTGGGGCACCTGATGTTTCTGCCCTGCACAGTGAAAGGAAGAGAAGAGTCATGTAAACACAGTGCTCAGGAACGGGTTTGAAATAGGCAGAGGCCTCTCTGCCTTCATGATTACACAAGAATTGTTTGATGTAACTTGGCCTGAAAGGAACCTCCTACCTCCCGACAGGACTCCTGTTTCTTATGAAGGGCGTAGAATTGCTCTTCTTGGGTTTTTTGAAGACATTATTCAGTTCAGGGGAAGGAGGATCCTTGGTAAAGTATATGTTTCACTGAAGGGCCTAAACATTTTGGGTTGGTTCCACCAGGGTTTGTTCAAAATGATCCTTAGACCCGGGACCAAAGAACAGATCAGTATTGAGGAATCTTGTGACAATGTAGAGAGTTTAGCTGTTATTGTTTCAGGTGACAATATTGAGAGTTTAATCTCCAGATTCCCCAGAGTCTTCGGAAATAGCCTTGGCATCATTAAGGGTTTCAACCACGAAATTAGAGTAAAGGATGGTGCAATCCCCGTAAAACATAAGGTGAGGAGTGTTCCTTTCAGTGTGAGGGATGATTTAGAAAAGGAGTTAATGGGTTTGTGCAGAAAAGGAGTCATAGAACCCATCGAGTCGTCCTTGTGGTTGTCTCCTCTTGTTGTCGCCAGGAAAAGGAATGGGGATTTGCGCGTCTGTGTGGATTTGCGCAGTCTCAATAAGAACATCTGGATTGATTCACACCCCTTACCAAAAATCACTGATTTGTTGTCTCTTACCAGAGGGGCAAGGTGGTACACAAAGCTGGACTTGGCCTCTGCTTACCACCAGGTGGTGTTGAGTCAATCTTCTAGACATCTGACTGTGTTTGTCTCTCCCTTTGGCAGTTTTCAGTACTGTAGGATGCCGTTTGGCCTTGCGTCAGCGGCCGCAGTTTTCCAAAGGTTGATGAGTCAGATGTTTAGGGACACTCCTGGAGTAATTGTCTTCCAGGATGATGTTTTGATTTTTGGCGAGAACAAGGCGGATCATGCCTTTTCCTTGAATCAGGTCCTGGAAATCATGCAAGAAAAGGGTGTTGTTTTAAAGAAAGAGAAATGTGTCTTCTTAAAAGAAAAGATGGAGTTTCTGGGGCATGTTGTTTCTCATGCAGGTGTGGAACCACGTCCTGGCTTAGTGAAAGCCATTGTTGATGCTCCTCCACCTGCCGACAAATCTGGGCTTAAATCTTTCATTGGTCTCAGTGAATTTTACTCAAGATTTATCAAAGACTATGCGTCAAAAGTTCAACCTTTGACTAACATGTTAAAGAAAAGCGTGCCTTTTGTTTGGGATGAAAATTGCCAAGAAATTTTCAAGTGGATCAAATCACAGCTTGTTGGGGAAAGTATTCTCAAACCCTTCGATCCCAACAAGGAGTGTGTTGTGACTGTAGATGCGAGTGGGTTTGGACTTGGGGCTGTTCTTACTCAGAGGAATGGACAAGTTGACAACACCATCGCATATGCCTCAAGGGTACTGCGTGGGGCAGAAGTTAACTTCTCTGTTATTGAGAAAGAGCTTTTGGCTTGTTGGTGGGCGGTCAGGAAGTTCAATCCTTATCTCTGGGGTAGTCATTTCACTATTCGCACTGATCACAGTCCCCTAGTTTCTATTTTGTCCGGGGAAAAGATTAAGGAGCATACCCCTAGAATTGCGAGGCTGTCCACTAAGCTTCTTCAGTATGATTTTAAGGTTGTTTATCTGCCGGGCTCAAAGAATGTCAGAGCCGACTATTTTTCTCGTTTTCCTTTAACTGATAATGACTCTGAGGTTGAAAAAGATGAAGATCTTGAGGATTGTTTTGTTGCGGGTTTGGATCTTGAAGGTATGTGTGCAATCAGTGAGGGTGAGTGGAAAAAAGAGTTATTGAAGGATGCGGTTCTCCTACAGGTTGTCGACTATCTGAAGTCTGGGTGGCCCAAAGAAAAGAATGTTTCTGGTCTTTTCCAAACTTTTGTCAAGGTTGCTGATGAGCTCACTGTAGAAGATGGCATTCTCATGCGGTGTGGGAGGCTTATTCCCCCTGAGAGCTTGCGGAAGCGTCTGGTGGATGGTGCACATGAAGGGCATTTAGGGAAGACTTTCACCAAACGTAGGTTGAGAGATGTGTTCTGGTGGCCGCAGATGGATGTGTCTGTTGATTCTCTGGTTGACAACTGTGTCATTTGCAAGTCCTCAGACAAAAGTCATAAGGTTAGGTCTCCCCCTATGGAGCCCGTTCAACTTCCGGAAAGGGCGTGGGAAAAGATTGGGGTTGACCTGGTTGGGCCTTTTTACCTTTTACCTCCATGTTCCCGCTTTGCTATTGTTGCAATTGATTACTACTCCAAATGGCCTGAAATTCGCTTCATCAGTGAAGCCTCCTCTGCCAGCGTAATTTCCTTTTTGAAAGATGTCTTCCTGAGAGAGGGGTTTCCTTCAGTTGTCATGACTGACAATGGTGCCCAATTTGTCAGTTGTGAATTTGAGTCTTTCCTTAAACAAGGAGGTGTGACACAAAAGAAAAGTTCCCTTTACCACCCCCAGGCCAATGGCCTCGTTGAGAGGATGAACCGCGTTCTCAACAACTGTGTCCAGTGGGCCATTGCCAGCAAGTGTGTGGTTGAGAATGCTGTGCGTTCCATGCTATGGTTTTATCGTACTACTGCTCATTCTTCTACTGGGGTTTCCCCCTTTGAACTCCTGAGGGGTAGGAAACCTTCCACCAAAATTTGTCCGGGTTGGATGTCAAAGTGGGTAAAAATGAATGTTATGGATGGTATTGATGATTTTGTCAGAGACAATGTTTCTGAAGCTCAAAAGAAACAGAAAACCTATTTTGATGAACGGAAGAGATCTGCTGCCCATGACATTTGTGCTGGTGATGTGGTTCGGATCAAAAATCCTGTTCATGTTACTAAGGGTAGGAGCAAATTCTCTCAGCCACTTGTAGTTGATAAGATCTGTGGAAATGCTGTACGTGTGAATAATAAGGATTGGTGGAACGTCTGTAAAGTTGTTAAAGTTAGTGGTGATGATGCTTTCACTGGTGTTTCTCAGCCCAATCCCAGCTCTGTTTCAAATGACAAACGTTTCAGTTCTGTTGCTATTAACGAAAATGGCAGAAATGTTGTTGATGTTTCTGTACCTGGACCTCGTAGGAGTCATAGAGTGTGTAGGATTCCTGCCAGGTTCAGATAACTTTTTGCTTCTGTCTTTCTCCTTCACTGCCAGTTGTATTTTCCTTTTCCCCTTACTTTTCATCCTTATTTTCTGGTTACTTCTCTTCTCTTCTCCTTTCCCTCTTATTTTCTGTTCTTTTCTTTTCCTTTCTCTCCTCCCCACTTTCTCCAGGTTTGAACGCTTCTTCTTTTGTTTTACAGAAAGGAGGATAATGTAGTATTCTCTGTATTGTGCCTCCCTGGCACCTGTAGTTGGAACCTCTGTGCCTGTATGTTCTATGGCTTTGTAGTAGAATGTTGCCTTCTGGCAGTTGATAGCTTTGCCTGCTCCCTGTCGCTGTGCTTCTCCTAAGCTGAATAAACTTGACCTACAAGCTAACCTGTTGTCCAGCTTTCTTCAATACTACAGTATAAATATTGGGACCCAGTCCCATAGACTTGAGATCACTTCTGGAACAAGAAACCTTTCTGCCAAGGAGAAGAACCAAGGAAGCTGCAGGAGTTTGGACTGCCCCTCTGCCAGTGTGCTGTTTACTTGGTTGGCCTGCAGTGGTTGCTTCATTGCCAAGGGAAAGGAGAAGGAACTTTTAAGGACTTTCATTTATCTACAGAATATTCTCCAAGGGCTTGAACTGTGCTTGCCTCCTCCTGAAGTCTCAGGGCCAAAAGACTTCACCTCCAGCTCCCTCCTGAATTTCCTCGCTGGGAATTCTGACTCCAATCACTTGCATGCCGCTGGGAGCTGGAAGCCCGACGCACCGAGAGGAAGCATGTGGCCGCCGCAGCTGAAATCGTCGCATCGCTTGAGAAGCGAGCCTTCGTCGCATCTCCCTGGAAGCGTGTGTTCATAAAAGCTGTCTGCTGTTGCATCGCCGGAGAAGCGCGACGCATCGAGAGAGTCGTCATCGCATCACCGGAGAAGCGCGGCGCAGGGCCTGTTGCGGCTCCAAAGTACAGAGTCGTCGCAAGGCTGCCAGGGCGTCATCGCATCACCGCATCAAGGGCGCCATCTTCTCGCATCGCAACTGGATCATCGCATCATGGCACCATCTTGCGCGCCGCAGCGGGCCCGCAGGCCGAGAATCTACACATCACCTCCACACCGGTAAGGCTCACGACGAGTCCCCTACTCCGCGCAAGCATTGAGAAATGACGCATCCATTCCCCCGGGTCACGGAACCGACGCAT
Source organism: Lissotriton vulgaris (assembly GCF_964263255.1). Lineage (NCBI taxonomy): Eukaryota > Metazoa > Chordata > Amphibia > Caudata > Salamandridae > Lissotriton > Lissotriton vulgaris. The sequence continues at coordinate 1,549,351,325 of NC_141696.1, read as the reverse complement.
CTCCCCTTCTCAGAGTCCTTTTGTTTACTTTGCATCCCGCATCCAGGTGCTTTGTTGAGAACTTTCTCGCATCTACCAACAACTTGAACTAAGAGACTTTAATCATCTTTTAAGTAATCTTAAGTGTAGTATTGTGGATTTTTGTCGTTTGTGGTCTTGTGTTTAAGTCTATATAAAGAATACTTATTTTTATAAAACCTATGTTGTGTCCATCTGTAGTGTTATCACTGTATTACTGTGTATATTCACAAATGCTTAACACACTGCCTCTGAGATAAGCCTGTCTGCTCGTGCCAAGCTACCAAGGGGGTGAGCAGCGGTTATTAAGGAGTGCAATCCCCTTATCCTGACTTAGAAGTAAGGGTCCCTATTTGGACAAAGGTGAATACCATTGCCAACTAGAGACCCCCAGATCTAACACTAAGTATCTGGCTGATGATCATATTGGGCACCGCATCCACAGAGACAAATGACCCCATCTGACAATCCGCTGCCTAAGTATCTGCCTGATGAAAATTCCGAGCACAGCATCCACGTAGAGACAAATGAACCCCATCTGACAATCCACTGCCTAAGTACCTGCCTGATGAACATTCAAAGCACAACATCCACATAGAGACAAATGACCCCCAGCCGGCAATCCAATGCCTAAGTATCTGCCTGATGAACTTTCCGAGCACAACATCCACATAGAGACAAATGACCCCCAGCCGGCAATCCAATGCCTAAGTATCTGCCTGATGAACTTTCCGAGCACAGCATCCACATAGGGACAAATGACCCCCCAGCCGACAATCCACTGCCTAAGTATCTGCCTGATTCCTTGCCGACTTGGCATTGCCAGAGTGAAAGCAAAGTCCAGCACCAAACATTCTGTGGCCTGGCTGATGGAGTGTACGTGTTGTTTAAGAGACCATAACTGGTGGTATGAAATGACTGTTTCATATAACAGATGTATAGCTGCACCTCAGGGTAGGCTTTTAACATTAGGCCTCTTGTTGATTTAAGTGTGGGTTCAATATGATTTTTGGGTTTCATTATGCCTTGCTAACAGCACGGATAGTGAAGCAGAGCATCATATTTTTTTGAGTACGGGGAGCTTATAGAGGAAAGTATGGCAATTTAGAAAATAAATAGCTTTTGTGTCCCCCAGAGATCTTCTGAGCTGTGGGAAGTCATTTGTTGGCAACTAACTCTTGGCCTAGCCTTGCAGAAAGAAAAGTACATACGTGTCCAGGCAATGTAAACCATTTGTAGTGAGCTCAGGGTCTGAAATATGGAGTCAATATTCCCAATGTTAATGAAAATGTCTATATATTGGTTTCTTGTTTTTTGCGTGTCAAGAGTAAAACAAACCCAAAACTAGCCTCCAGCTTGTGGGTTGAACATGTGCTAGTTTTTCAACATGTGGTTTTAATTACGATTGCTAGTAGGCTTGAGAGTGAACTTATAGTGTTGTATTTTTGGTTACAGAGAGCTAACAGACCAGTGTATGATTTAGCAGTTTTGGACATTACGAAAAAATAAGCTGGATGGGAGTACTTACCTAAGGAGGAGGAGTCTCAACAATGATGAAAGTAGGGGGGCGTGGCCAGCAGCATGGCCGGTTAGGAAGTGCCTTGCCAGAGCTCCTGCCGAGCTGCACCCAGATCCGTCGATATACTATTCCCTAAAAAGCCCAAACCTGGCCAACGGGAGCCGCAACACCCTGGGAGCTAGCGAGGGTGCTTCTAGGGCGAGAACCGCGCTGTGGTCTGCAGAAATCCAAGATTTAATGCCCGACTCGGCGCGACCCTGCGAGCCCAAGATGGCGGCCGCGACGCCCGATGGTCACCGGAGCACCTAGGAGCCCGCCAGAGACTCTGTGGTACCGGAGCTCATCGCCTGGGACATCGTTGCACGAGACCCAATCCACGGTACAGACTGCCGGGTGCACGGAGGGGCGATCGGAGAACCACCGAAGACCGGCCGCCTTTACCAAGATGGTGGCCGACGCGACAAATAGCCGGTAAGAGGGAGCCGGAGCCAGTCGCCATCGTCTCCCCTTTGCCGCACAGCCAGCTGACGGCCGGGTTGAGGAGCGGAGGAGCTCCTGGGCGACCCTTGATAGGAGGTGATCCCTGGGAGGGGCCGTGAGGCGCTGAAGCGGAGGGTACTCTGCACAGACCCCGATGCCCTTACCAACAAGGCGGCGGTGCTCGGAGGAAGCCCGGTGGGGGCTACTTGCCGCGGGAACATCTAGGCAACGGTAGGGGACCGGAGATTGCACCCCCCCTTCCCCCCCACCTGCCACCCTCGGGAGTGCTACCCGCTCGGTGTCCCGATTGCCTGGCCATTTGGAGGGAGACCCGGAGGACCAGAGGAGGATACTAGGGTGGAGGCCCTGGTCGTGTAGCGGCGCTGTGCCCCTATCGGGCGAGGCAGGATCAGTGAAGGAGCCGCTCTCACTCCGTGGCAGCAGGAAGGGACACCTAAGAACGGGCCCAGAGAGCGGAGAAGAGGGAAAACAGAGGAGGCTGAGAACGTTACTAACGGAGGGGTGGGCGACAGGAGAGGCTGGGGGTCTACAAACACCAACACAAGAAGAGGAAGAAAAGGCAGCCCCCCCCCCCCCACCCCCTCGTTCGGCGCCAGCCGTAATTTCGGCGCTCCGGAGGACAGAGGTATACATCCTGCTGCGGGGATCCCCACCCAGGGAGTGGACAGCCATGGGGAAAAGAGACTTGATTTCTAAACAGACGAAACAAGGCCCCATGGACAAATTTGCGGAGCCAAGGACCACGGCGGAGCAACAGTCGGTGGCATCCAGAGCGCGGATGGACACGGCGCTGTTAATGGAGGCCATTCAGGCATCCAGAACGGATATACAAGAGTTGCAGGCGGCCCTGGAGGTAAAGATTGGGGAAGTAGGCTCCGCAGTTACACTTCTGCGGCAAGTCTTTCGGAACCTGTCCGATAGGGTGACGGCGACTGAAACAAGGATCAACGACAATGATGCATCGATATCCGCCCTGAAAAAAGAGATGGCGGAATTGCAGGCATCGCACCGTCAGCTGCAGTGGAAGACCCGTGGCAATGGCTTGAGGAACGCCCTATATTGAACAGCAGAGAGGTCGTGGGCCGTGAAGCACTGGATAGGACACTGCGGGAAAGGACACGCTGGGAGGTACCAAAACCACAGCGACGGAAATCTCGAAGGGTGAGGAAGCAGACGCCGGCGACGCCGTACCAGACCCATAGCGCGGGCGACAAGAGAGGAGGTAGATCTGCATCACCAGGAAACGACTCAGTGGCAGGCTCCAGGTTCAGTTGCCTGCGGAATGGAATCCGCTCAGAAGGCGATGACGAGGAGGAATCGGAGGGCCGCACATCCGGAGGAGAGGGAGAAGTGGAAGTGGGGGACTCGGTACACCCGCTAGTCAAGGAAATCCATCATCTGGAGCAGGACTCCCCGGGGCAGTCCAGCGCACCCGTAATGGACACACAAGACTCACACTCCTGAACGATGGTGCTTTGGGAATTTGGTGATTGCAGCTCGACATATGGGAGCACGCAAGTTGTCACGCCCTTCTCTGTTCTTTAAGTTTCTCCTACTGTTTTTTGGTTTGTGATGGGAGGGATGTGTGGGAGGGTGACAGGCCTTCTCCCGTGGATAGTTTGGCCCCACGTTGGGATGCGACTGGAAGGGAGGAGGGTGGGAGGGGGGGGAAAGTTTTCGAACTCTCTCAAGTTGGGGAACGGGAGGGTGAGGCGGGAGAGGAGGGAGTCAGTTAGACAGACGCAGCAGCACACCTTGATACACCATGCCACTTATCCATCACTGGGACACACCATGAAAGAGGACCACTTTACACAATGGCAAGTACATTAGCCGCCCCACAACAGGGTGACAAGGGAGTCACCATCTTAACATGGAATGTGAATGGCCTAGGGTCAAAGATCAAAAGGGGTCTGGTGAATGCTTACCTCAAGAGAGTAGCACCGGATATCATCCTGCTGCAGGAGACACATCTTAGAGGCAAAAAAATGTGCGTTCATAGCGAGAGGCCGCCATGAGGTACTGGAACATGCAGGGTACACGTCGGACTCCAGAGGGGTGGCGATCCTAATTAAAAAAACTGCACCGTTCAGCATCACACGCACATGGCTGGATCCCCAGGGGACATATGTGGGAGTGCAAGGGACATGGAAAAGACGCAGGTACACTATAATGTCGGTCTATGCGCCACCGAAACTCCAGGCGCGCACACTCAAAGCAATCACATCCATTCTCCTAGATACACCGGATACCATGCAAATAGTGGGTGGCGACTTTAATGACATTATGTGTGAAGCACAGGACCGCACAGGGACGGCGCGTAGAGTAGGCGCACGATCGGCTTTGGCGCAGCAGATGACTGACATAGGACTTAGTCAAGTCAAGTCAAGTCAAACAATTTATATAGCGCACTACATACCCAGAGGGTTTCAAGGCGCTAAGGAGGGGGAGGAGGATTACTTGTCAAATATCCACGTTTTAAGCTGCTTTCTGAACGTTAGGTGATTCTGGGTGAGGCGAAGGTAAGCGGGGAGTGAGTTCCATGTTTTGGCAGCTAGGTATGAGAAGGATCTGCCTCCCATGGTGGTCTTGTTGATGCGAGGTACAGTGGCGAAGGCTTGGCTGGAAGAGCGAAGTTGGCGGGAGGGGGTGTAGAAGGACAGTCGAGAGTTGAGGCAATCTGGTCCGATGTCGTAGAGTGATTTGTGTGCGTGGGTAAGCAGTCGGAAAGTAATCCTCTTATTGACGGGTAGCCAGTGGAGGTCTTTAAGGTGACCAGAGATGTGTTCGTTGCGTGGGATGTCTAATATGATTCTGGCTGAGGCGTTTTGGATTCGTTGTAGTTTCTTCTGGATTTTAGCGGTGGTGCCTGCGTAGAGGGTGTTTCCGTAGTCCAGTCGGCTCGTGACTAGAGCGTGGGTGACTGTTTTTCTTGTTTCGGTGGGGATCCAGCGAAATGTTTTTCTGAGCATGCGAAGGATGTTAAAGCAGGAAGAGGATACGGCGCTGACTTGTCTGTTCATTGAGAGTGAAGAATCCAGGATGACGCCAAGGTTCCGTGCGTGGTTTGTCGGGATGGGTGCATTTCCGAGGGCTTCCGGCCACCAGGAGTCGTCCCATGCAGAGGGGGATTTACCTAAGATGAGGACTTCTGTTTTGTCTGAGTTCAGTTTCAGACGGCTTTGTTTCATCCATTCGGCGACTTCTTTCATTCCTTCGTGTATCTCGGCCCACTCTCCCCTATATGTTCAGATGGTACAGGGGAGGGGGGGCTGAATGGCGCTTAGTGGCATGGGACCTTCAAACACTGGAGATAATACGTGGCATTAGAGCTGACATTAGGGTATACGTGGCGGAGAACGAAGGAACGGTCGACTCAGGAGTCACCTTCTGGGAGGCAATGAAGCCGGTCCTACGGGATAGAATACATAGTAGGCTGGGGGAGGTATGGCGGGCGCAACAGGCCGAAGTGGCGGGCCTGGAAAAGACAATCTTGACCTTGGAGGCGGAATATCAAACACGGAAGGAGGCAGGGACTCTCCGACAACTATTAGATACCCAAAGAAGCTACAGGGAGTTGGTCTCCAACGAGGCGCGGACCCAGTCCTTGGCAACCCTCCACCGTCTATATGATGTGGGGGACAAGTCCGGCAAACTCCTGGCTTGGCTCAGCAGAAAGGAACGGGCAGCAAGGTGGGTGGACCAGATCAAATCGGCAGAGGGCAGACGGGTACACACAGATGAGGCAATAGCAGACGTGTTTGCGTCACACTATGAACACTTCTATGAGGCTAGAGATCTGGGTTCTATTGAGGATGCACAGCAATACATAGGATGCACGGAGGTGCCCGCACTATCTTCCGAAGCATGTGCAGCTCTGGAGGCAGAGGTGACAATGAAGGACATATCTGACGCCATTGCCACACTGAAACTGGGGAAAACGCCCGGGCCGAATGGTTTTCCGGCGGAATTTTTCAGGCGGGTGACTGATCTAGTGACACAGCACCTTAAAAACCTCTTCTCGGAGGCATATCAGGTGGGGAGCTTGCCGCCAGACCTCGCCCTGGCCACAATCGTCCCGATCCACACGCAGGGTAAGCTGAGGGATGAGTGTGCCTCGTACCGCCCCATCTCCCTCCTCAACATGGAGGTGAAGATCTTGGCGACCATCCTAGCCAAGCGCTTGCGGTCGGTTATACCAGACCTCCTACACATGGATGAGTCGGGGTTCCTACCAGATACGGCGACCAAGTTGAACCTCCGCCGCGCACACAATTGGTTGCAAGAAGTCAAAGGGAGGAGTGAGCCCCATTGGTTCCTTTCCCTCGACGCTGAGAAGGCGTTCGACGCCGTGCACTGGCCGTTTCTGACAGCGGCGTTGCAGAGCTTTGGCCTCAGCCCAAAGTTCCAGAAGTGGGTTCAGCTCTTGTACACGGCACCGAGAGCGCGGGTACGGGTGAATGGGAGGTTGTCCCGCGATTTCCAGATCGGAAGGGGTACACACCAGGGCTGCCCTCTGTCTCCCCTTCTATTCACACTCACCATCGAAATTCTGGCAGCAAAGATTAGACAAAACCCAGAGATATGTGGCTTCTCCCAGGAAATCTCGGCGTCAGCACAAGAAAAAATATCATTATACGCGGATGACGTGTTACTGTTTATCACTAAACCTGAAACTACAGTTCCGGAGCTGTTCAGGGAGTTGGATGGTTATGGTGCGAGGGCGGGTCATACCATAAATTGGCACAAATCGGTTCTATATGATCCACAGGGACTGGATCGAGGGGGGAACCTACCGGAGCAACTAGTCCATACCCCGGAGGCATTCCAGTACCTGGGTACCTACATTACCCTGGATGGGAAACTTTCCTGCAGTAAAAACATAGAACGGATTATGGAGAACGCAGTGGCGGATATGACCAGGTGGCGGCAGCTGCCGCTCACACTATTAGGCCGAGCGGCAATGTACAAAATGATTGTACTCCCTAAGTTTCTATATGCGCTCCAAAACGAGTATTACCCACTCCCGGCCAAGACAATACCCAAAATTCACGCAGACCTTCGTGCCTTTCTGTGGCTGGGGAAACAGCCACGAGTGGCCCTGTCGATGCTACAGCGCCATCAATATAGTGGAGGGATCTCACTCCCCAACCTAGAGGCCTACTATTGGGCGGAACACCTGACACCAATAAATGATTGGCTGCACGCACCAGCGGACCACCCGACCTATGCGTTGGAAAGGTTCAAAATGTCCACAAAAACACATTGTACTATCTCTACAGGGGGGCGGTGCGGGCACCACTTCTACCAGCTACGGTGATCACTCTGAATGCCTGGTCCAAGGCTACAAGGCGAACGGGGTGGGAAAGGAAACCTACCCGACAGACGCCGCTGTGGCACTGTCAATGGTTCAGAGAACTCAGTAAGCTGAGCGGCTTCCGGAGGTGGGATGATATAGGTATCTCCAAATAGGGGATGTGATTGCAAAGGGGGAGCTAAAGTCCTTTCAGGTGCTGAGGAACGAATTTGGGTTGCACAACACACAATTCTTCAAATACACACAGTTGAGACATGCATGGAGGGCCCAAAACATTACGCTCACGGAGATACCGGAATATGCACCATTGGAGGGTAGGCTGCTTCAGGAACAGATTACGAGCCAGGCGGTATCCCTCACATACAAAACTTTGACAAATAATATGCTAGGCGACTTGGCAGGGCTGAGGGGCGTATGGGAGGCGGATGTGGGTGAAATGGAAGATCTGGACTGGGAGATCGTCCTCATGCATCCACTGGAGGTGGCGATCAAATCGAGACTACGCCTCATCCAGCTGAATGTGCTTCACAGAACCTATTTCGACAGGGTACGACTCCTTAAAATGGGGAGAATAGAGGACCCGACCTGCCTTAGATGCCGTCACCACCAAGGGGACTTTTACCACACGATATGGGCATGCGACACGATACAGATATATTGGTCACACATATTCACGGAGCTAGGGGAGGTCCTAGGAGTGACTTTGTCACAAGACCCTAAATTGGCACTATTGGGTATGAATAACGAGGTGGACCTGCCACGCCCCCTGCTCATCTTTCTGGTACTCGCATTGGTGGTGGCAAAAAGGGACATTGCAAAGTACTGGGGGGCAACGGAAATCCCTAATATAGAGGAGTGGAGAAGGGGCTTGGACTTATATATGGTGGTAGAAAAAGTGACTTATAAAGCCAGAGGCTGCCCCAAAAAGTTTCAGAGAGTATGGGCAAAATGGAGGCAATACCATGGATTGGAGGGCGGGCAGTAAGGGGGGTGAGCATGGGGGTGGGGTGATCTAGAGCACAGTGGGCCTAACAGAGGACGCAGTCCGGTATGTGTGCGCACCGACTAATCTCTCGCTAGTAGGGGGGGAACATAAATCTCAAGCTGGATTGGGATGCTGTCTGTGCTTTGTTGTGGGAGGGGGGTAGAAGGGTGTATGCTGCTTTTTGATTTATCTGTTTTTTGTTAATGTTATGGATAATAAACTGCAAACTAAGAGTTGTAGAAACGAAAAAGTTGCGCAAAGGGCTGACAGTGGCGGAATGTTGATGCCGTGCTGGCTGATAAAGGTCTCTATGCATATACTTCTGAATGCAACAATAAAAACAATTTTTTTAAAAAAAACAAACAATGATGAAAGTAGACAAAGACTTGCATAGGAAGAAGAGAGGGAAACGTAGAACTAGCATAAATACTGACAAAACAGGGAATGAAGGAAAAATTAGAAGACACAAAAAACAATACAGAGGAATGACATGGTGAGGGAAAACCAACAAAGGACTGTAAGGTTCTCTCATGCTGGCAATCTTTGACCCCCAGACCTGGGAGGTGGAGGACCACCAACGAGTAGTCGACTAACGGAGGAGGATACCCTGCTGCACAGGGAACACGATGAAGAGCTCCAGCACATATGTCAGCCAGGAGGAATCGAAACTGAGGAGCTCTGTTAGAGGGAGGAGCACCAACGAGGAGTCGACTCACGGAGAAGGATACCCTGCTGCACAGGGAACACAGAGGAGCTCCAGCACATATGTCAGCCAGGCGGAATCGAAACTGAGGAGCTCTGTTAGAGGGAGGAGCACCAACGAGGAGTCGACTCACGGGGGAGGATACCCTGCTGCACAGGGAACACAGAGGAGCTCCAGCACATATGTCAGCGAGGAGGAATCGAAACTGAGGAGCTCGGTTAGAGGGAGGAGCACCAACGAGGAGTCGACTCACGGGGGAGGATACCCGGCTGCAGAGGGAACACAGAGGAGCTCCAGCATATGTCAGCCAGGCGGAATCGAAACTGAGGAGCTCTGTTAGAGGGAGGAGCACCAACGAGGAGTCGACTCACGGGGGAGGATAACCTGCTGCACAGGGAACACGATGAAGAGCTCCATCACATATGTCAGCCAGGAGGAATCAAAACTGTGGAGCTCTGTTAGAGGGAGAAGGACCACGAAGCAAAGAGGCAGACCTCGAAATACAGGTAAATGACTGAGATGGGAGCCTGCACGCCACCTGGAAACACTGTGGCCCCATCATGGTTCTGATGAGAACCAGGTGCGTGACAGAGGTAGTTCTAGGAAGGAACTGGTAGGTAAGATTACAGGCATAGAGGCTGGTGCGGAGTCCAACGAGGACAACCGGGGTAAAAACCATGACAATCGTGCATATGACCCTAAAATCTCCTGGGTTTCTTTTCTTCTAGAAGCAAGTGTTGATGGCCAAACTAAGTGCCTTATTCTTGTGAAGGGTAAGAAGGTGTGAAGGGCTAAGAAACATAGAAGAAATTCAGGCAGACCATAGAAAGCAGAACAGGCTGGAAAAGATATAGTTGGGAAGAACAGCAATAGATCCATTGGCTCTCCAATTATCGAGATTTTTATTTATTTGACCTGTGTTAAAATGACACTTACCTTTACCTTTAATCTGAGGACATTGGAGGTGGCGCCTCAGCCGCTCTCTGGAGCTAAGGAGGCTGCAGAGCCAAATCCTAGGGAGAGTAGAAGAAAGAATCCTATTAGATCTTTACTGACTTTTTAAAGAATTTGAGCCTGTATGATGAATGAAGAACAATAAAACAGTTACTCAGAAAGCCTTGTAATTGACCTGGGTTACTGTATTAAAACAAACAAAACAGAGACCGAGAAATTAATATGCAGAGTCCCTCAGCCTCACCCTTTTCAACATGTACAAGACACTACTCACCAACATCATCACTGTCTTTTCCAACAGCGATCACACACAACTCATCTTTTCCCTGACGGATGAAACAACCACTGCCAGGACTAACTTCTCAAATTGCATGACCATGATAGCAGGCTGTATGCGAACCAACTGAGATGGGAAGGGTCGAGGCTGCACGGGAGAGGTGGGAAGGGTCGAGGCTGCACGGGAGAGGTGGGAAGGGGAGAGGCCGCACAGGAGAAGAGGGGAGAGGCCGCACAGGAGAGGTGGGAGGGGAGAGGCCGCACAGGAGAGGTGGGAGGGGAGAGGCCGCACAGGAGAGGTGGGAGGGGGAGAGGCCGCACAGGAGAGGTGGGAGGGGAGAGGTGGGAGATGAGGGGTGAAGGGGCTTCAGGCGGGGGAGGGGCCATGGCTTGAAGTGGGGAGTTGAGGTTGTCAAGAAGCAGGGAGCGGAGGGTGGACAGGAAGACTCCTACCTGCGAAGACACCTGCTCAGAGCCCTCTCCTCTTCAGCCTTGGACGGTTAAGATGACAATCCGAGGCCGGGGGCGATGTGCGAGGTCAGAGGGTGAAGGTCACCGCACAGACAGAGGATCCTTCCACCCTTACAGCTGCGTGAGCCGAAGAAGAGGCCGGAAGTTACTGTATTCACTGCTGGTGCTGTCTCTGCTCTCGCTGACCCGGAAGGGAAAATCACAGGCCAAAGGGCTGAGTGTAACTAAAAGAGAAAATAGACTAAACTTAGTCCACTAATGCCATTAACATCAGCGTGAGCGCAGAAATGGTTTCTCAGTTCCCGTTTAAAACTCTTACTTTTTAATACATACTTCTGAATGCAAGGATATGATCTAACATATGAAGTTGAAACTCTTCTACGTGTTAAAGAAATACACTTATTTGGATTTTGAAGATACCACATTCTTAGACGCTGCAGAAGCATTACACAGATGCAGTGGGGTAAGTAGACTTTATTTCCAAAGTACAACCTGCGGAGGTCAAAACAGCTCATCCCTGGCCAGCTGTAAATCACCTGCCTGTTCTGGAACTTTGGACTCACAAGTGGAACATGCAACGCATTAAGTACAGTGCTCCATAATCCAGACATGAGACCAAAGCTCATTACAACACATATCATATTCTAACACGTTATTTGAGGCATGGTTTTGATGGAGCAAGGTTTCATATATAGCGAAAATTGCTTGCTTGTACTCAGCCCTCACTAAATAACCTGTAATATATTAACCAACATGTTTTGTTTACTAATATTTGCACAAACACAACATTTCTAGTATTTAGGGGAAGCTTGCATATGTGCTTTTACTAACAGTAACTCATCAAAATGGCCGCAGCAACGCGGGAAACCTTTTGCGCATGCGCCTGTCACATCTACGTGGCATGACGTGCTTCTATGCTTGGTGGTAATTCGTTGCTCTTGCGCACTAGTGACAAAATGACCGCTTTAAATTTCACATGCTAACGCTATGCTGCTGCTTGTACTAAAACTTGTTTGTTCTGCCTAATCAATAATGCACAAGTTAAAATAAAGTAATGGGGTTAGAGTAGAGATAGGGGGTATACAGTGTAATCATGTATTTTTGTATTCTAATGTGTCTCTTTGACTTTGCTGCTAGCTCTTATTTGGGCCTGAATATCCTGAGTGTCCCCATCTTTGTCAGCCCTGCGCAAGCGCATTACATCTCCGAAAGTGCTGAAGCATTGGCACTGAACTACAGCCAAGACTCTTCTTACCCACGATGTGCCGGGATCCTGCTCTACTGACCTCTAGAAAGGAAGCAAGAAGACTCAAACAAATACAATGTATATAATTCGTATGACAATATTGTTGGGCGGAATAAATCTTCTAATCTGAATCCCTGTTCTCATAATCACTCCCAGCTTGGATTCCCTGTACATACAGACCCAGTACAGGTCAACGTGGTCAAACCAACACCGCCCTGGAACCCCTCATACCCTTGATTAGAGGCAGTGTGGTAAAAACCAGGCAATTCAATTGATTAGTACTGATGATAATCCCTATTATCTAATGAGTTTGGGATCGAAACGCCGTCGACAAGTTAAATAGTGCCACTTATTGTTATTATGTATGTTTAATATGGTCACTATAATTGGGTAGCTTGATTCACTGTATTACTAGCACAAGCTCCCAAAGCTACAAATTTTGCCTGTTATTTTCAGTTTGTTTTTTTGTTGAATGTCCTTTTTGTTCTTTTGGTTCACAGATCGGGTGCAGGACTGTGTCCCGTTATATTTGTTCCTCCTTCGAGTATCAAAGCAATCTTTGTTCTTATTTGCATATTAAACTCGCTGTCTGGCTGGGCGTAGCACTGTGTCAGAAAATTTGAGGTTATCGATTACCCAATCGGGGTACTAAATTGACTTATCCAGAGAGAGAGAGGGGGTGTGACGCTGGCGTTGCACTTTAGTGGCGGTCACCTGTCCTGAACTGCACCTATCTTGCACCGTGGGCGCCTGATTTGTCGGGTGCCTGGTCCTGATATTTGCCCAAGCCTGTGACCAGGATTGGTCATCACATCATTCTAGGTAAATATCATCCGTGTGGGATGTCTTTGTGCTATTTCCCTTTCTCACCTTTCCCAGGTACTAATGTCTAAAGGTGTTACTGTGATTTTTTGCAAACTTTACCTTTTAATAATCATATTCTTGCTCATGAAATTCATGATTTCTGTAATTTGGTCAAAGACTCACTTAAACCTTGCATAGATAAACTTTTGAACTCTAAACCCCCCCCCCCCCCCCCCCCCCCCGCCAACGTCACCCAAGTTCTGACAGGAGCCACGCGCAACACCAAGATTAATGTAAGTTGCACACGCTGATATTTTAATTTGAACTTAAGGTAAACGATTAAACCGCCCAAAGTTGCTGGATCATTATTGTGCCCAGGGTCACAAAATTAATCAATCACATAATCTCATTGTCCCTAGAGGAAACATTTCAAATCATTTACAATTTATAATAATGCCACATTCATGATCATTAATCCAGTTATACAGGGAAATATATGCATATATACCAGAGTATATCAAAAAGGTATATTTTATTCAACTCAAATTTTTAGTTTCACTTAATTCCTGGCAACGGACATACTACTGAGGTTCTTGAATTGATTGACAGTAGTATACAGAACACCTTTTGCTTAAACTATGGGCAATCCAAACACCATATTAGTGGAAATGAAACACAACAATCTGTATAAGCAACATATAAGCAACATATAAGCAAAATGATTTTAGGCGTCGACGTTTCGGTCCACCGTTGGTCTAAAAGATCCTTGGGACCATCTTCAGGATGGAAAAGTTGCACATCTACATCTAATACAATGAAAAATATATACTTGTCATCCCTGTTTATATATATATATATATATATATATAAGAGGTACCGTCTGCTCAACACATAAAGAAAACAACAATGGTGATACACACCCTTCGTGGCAACCCAAACACCACATATCTAAAAACATGCCTCCACAAACACATATGTGCAAAGTCTATGTGACAATTAAACAAAAATAACCAACACTAAACTAAAAAGAAGAAAACCCACTCACTTCTTAGAATACTTCCGAAGGAAGTCACAAGGAGACTAATCCTCTAATTAGTGTTTATCCAATGAGTCTAATAAACATACACAAAAGTCCATATGTCAGTATTCTAAGTCGGACGCTAAAATCACCCTAAAATGACACAACATAACATGCGAGTCAGAGACAGTACTCGCATGTCTTGTAAATCAATTAGACATCTCACCACCTACAAGTATAATGAATCAGAAAGGATATCATTAGCTCTGAGTTTGGACTGAGTAACTGAAGCCCATGACCTCCATTATAACACCACAAAGTGTCAGGGAATCGAAAACTACTCCAGTATTTCTTGCAATCAAAAACGTGTATTCGCCTGCAATGAGACATGAAATCTTGCAATAAATATACAATCTATAAAACTCCTAGCGCATGGCTAGACCAGCATTGCCCTAAACTACACATAATAAATCATGCGGGGACCCCCGCCCCAAGACTGCAACACTTACCTATTTCGGGAACCAGCAGCGCTTGGTCCGTAAACGCCCGACTCAAAAGACCGAGTGCGGCGCGTAGCAGCCAGCGATTCAAAAAAGCAAAGACGCCGGATGCACGATGACGTCATACCGCATTATAATGCAGTGGCCATCTTAGAGTGGTCCAAATTATATTAGAGCCCGACAATCTATTGGATTTTGGATAAATAACAGCACTAAACTGCTAATCATGCTAATATTCAAAAACTCAACAAAAAAAACAACAATAAAGTGTAATTCGATCTAAGTTAAAAGTTCCAAAATTGAAAAAAATAAAACTTTATTAGTCGAACCCAAATGGACACAAAATGTTATCCTATTTCTCTAAACTAGAGAAAGAAGGCAGCTCTACGTGGAAGCTGGATCGTGAACAGGATCGAGTGAATCAGCCCAAAGCAGGCTGCGCTCAAAGGCACCTGCTCAGCCGGGGGGACGGCACCGATCAAGTAAGGGCTAATTCAGGAGTTATTTGGGCAGAGGCCGCCTGCACCTGTAAACATTTACGTGGGGCTACATTTAGAAAATGCTTTAGGGGGCCCCCTCAAACTTTCTTAACTATTCGGGTGTTTGTATGGGGTTTTAAGGTCTCTCTCACCACGTGGGCGGTCATTGGAAAACAGGCTGAACAATACTTACCAAAACTCACCAGACTACCAAATTGGTTTTCTTAGCCTGCCTACAACATGCTATAATGTGGTAAAACCAAGTGCCCCTAAAAAGGTCTTTCAGAAGTTGGATCAAGTTACTGTCCAGCTAGGTAAAGCTGGTGAATTACAGGAGCAAGAAGAGGAACTTGATACACCACACGCTAACGGTATAGCTAGATGCAGTAGCAGAAAACAGAGGGTGCAGAAAACCAAAGGAGCTATTGCAGCTGTTGTCTCTACTAAAGCCGCAAAAACAGCAAAAAAAGATCAGCTGAAGAAGGGCTCAAATGTAAAAGTCACCCCCTCGCTACGCTCTTTTTTTAAAACCCAAGAGAAGCCAGTTGGGGGAGCCGGTTTGCTCCAAGGGATGTCTTCACCATCTCTGAAGACAATGGAGTCACCAAATAAATATCTTATTCTTATGTCAAAAGACTCCGGAGAGGAGGAAGAGATTATAGTAGGTGATACAACAGAAGAATCCCCACAATCTTAGGGTCACCCACAACATAGTAAGTCCACCAGAGAGCACGGTATGGATCAAAATAAGGATACTCCCATGAAGGACGACATTAGTGAATTGGTGGCCTCACTCAAAAAAGAGATGAAAATTGGATTTGCAAAATCGGAGAAAAATCTGGAAAAAAAATACAGGCAACCTGCGAGGCATTAGAAACTAAGGTTAATGCACTTGTAGACAGAGTAGTGGTGGTTGAAACTGCCCTAGAACAAATCAGGGAGGAAGTTAGGCTCTGCCAGAGCGATATAGACAAGGTATCACCATCGGAGAGAGAACTTAGGGACAAAATTGAGATCTTAGAAAATAACTCCAGGAGAGATAACTTACGGTTATTAAATATTCCTGAAGTGTTTTATAACATTTTAGGACCTATTGTAATTTTCCTGATTCATGCCCTTATATAGGTATAAATCTCCATATCCTTATGTCGTAATTGGCCCGGCCGCATTAGCGATTAGCTGAACCTACACGTTGTCCTCCTTAACTTGGCTATATACGAAAACGCCATTTTTGAATGTTGCGGCGGCCATCTTAGACCATGAGCGGCCTCGTGGCCGGCGTGCCCTTTAGTCCGTTGTCCGTTCCACTGACCACCCCAACCTGCCCAGCAACAGGCTATTTTTAGTATTGGTCAAGCCGCACATGCGCAGTTCCCACTGACCCGTAAGCCTTCAGGAATGTGCACCAAACTGACCAGCGGAGTTGTGCCCCCTCCAATGAGCTGGCAGTATTCCAAAACATGACCATATATGTCCTTAAATGTGTCTTAACTTGTGCCGCCTATCTTTTATTGCCCCAAAATTGTATATAAACGGGGTCACACCGGTGTTCGGTGTGATACCTCTTGCATTACCGAAGGGTGCTGTTTGAGTGTACCACCACCCCATGGGGTCTTAATAAACTTGTTCTTTGCCTTTTACAGTTTCCGTGCCAACAGTTCTTGAGTATAAGTGGGTTATCTCCGGAGCGTGTAGGCCTTGGGAACCCCGATTTACATCAATTGGCGACCACGAAGGGACTCATCGGCGACTCGGATGCCCGAAGGAGAGGTCGTGACGAAGGCTTGGAAACCCGCCATGGGCGCGCGCTGCCACGAGTGACCCGAGTCTTGGCTGCCACGGTGTTTTTTCCTTTCCTTCCGATCTGACCTTCCAGGTGGCGCCGGTCTCCGACTGAGTTTTCGAAGTGTCTGCATCGCTGAGAAAGTGCCGTTTGGCTGATTCGGCTTACAAGACCTTGGCAGTTGGAATCTGGACATTTGGGAATTTGGGTAAGATTTGTGATCGGTAAGGTAGTCTTCGGACGCTTACTGAGGTCCTATGATTTGTGTTCGGTAAGGTAGTCTTCGGACGCTTACTGAAATTCTGTGATTTGTGATCGGTAAGGTAGTCCTCGGACGCTTGCCGAAGTCCTATGATCTACGTCTTTGATTCGAGTTAGCTAACATTGTGAATTTGTGGTCTTTGAACTTACATGTGTAGTGCACTTCACATAGGCAGGCATGTAGAGATGTTTCTCTAACTTTGTTTTTTTCCCTTGAGCGGCACAATTGTGTGAAGAACTGTAAGTGCCATTTTGTCCGGTGTCACGCTTTCGTGATACTTTTCGAACATGCCTGTTTTTAGCACACTCCGAGGAATGTGTTGTCTTGGAGAAGGTACCTCAATTAGGTTAGCAGAAGCACAGCCGGCTCCCCCAGAGGGAACACCAAATAGGGAAATGTATATCAAACTTGGCCTTCCCCCTATTATGTACAGTAAATTATGGCATAAGTATACCAAGGCCGATCCTGAATTGCAATGGCCTCTACACGGGTAGTTTGATTTAAGTAAAATACAATTTGTAGAGCAATGTCTGTTTCAACGTAGGTCTAGACAAAATATGTTTGATTGCGTGCGAATGTGGGAGAAAGCGGCGCGTGAACGAATGAAGCGTGAGGTTGCCTTGGCGGACAAAGAGCAGCGCAAGGCTGCTCGGGATAAGGCTTTACAGCTTGAGGAAAAGGAGGCTCAGGAGAAGAAAGAAAGGGAGGAACGGGAACGTAAATTGCAAATGACTGGTCAATTTCCTATTCGCCGACCACTTTATCCTGTCCTTAATAATGAAATTGATGATTTTTCTTTGTTAGATCGGTCACCGCCTCCGTACGTTTCGCCGACGGCTCCGGCTGCGGATTCAGAGGATGATGGACAGGATCAGTTGGGTCAGAAGGGGGTTTCGGCTCTCAGGTTTACTGCGGAAAGGTCCGCTCATTTACGCAGTTGGGCTCGTAAAGTGAATAAGCATTGTGTTACTCAGGAGCAGTTGTTAACAGAAAAGAAAGGGTGGTCGGATCTTGAATTAATGTATTTTCTGTCCAGTCTGGCGGATGAAGTTGTAAACGCATATCGTGAACTTTCTGATACGTTAGAGCCTAAAGTGTTGTCAGTGTATCGTGAGAATTTGGCTAAAGGTGATTTTGATCTTTCAGATGTTGACGACCTGTTCAAGCAATTGATCAAGCTGCGGGATGAGACAACCCAATTGCGGGAGGAACGGAAACGGAGGCAAAAGGAGTCTGAATTGGAGAATAACGGGCGGGCTAAAGAGTGTTCTCTCCGTGGTTCAGATAAGAGTCCTGCGTTGCATGTTATGCCTATGCGTGAAGCCGCGCCTTTGTATGTTCCACCAAAAGGGGAAGGTACTGATGATGATAAATTGTCGAAGGATGCGAAAGGGTATTTTGTGTATAATTGGGTCTACACGCCATGGAATAGAGCAGATGTCATGGCATTGAAAAATTCTTTACCTGATCTTCGGAAGAATCCGGCGGCATTTTATGAGGGGGTGGAGGGGGCTATATCGTCTTGTGTGATGACTCTCGTGGATATAGATTTGTTTTTTGGGCTAATTTTACCACCTGATATGTGGAGGCAAATTCGTAAAAATAATGATGAAACGATATTGGGGGGGACATGGAAAGAAATAAATGCTGCAGATCTGGATAGAGAACCAGCATGTAAGCCTTGTCAGCTAATTCTAGACCTTCCGGCAGCTATCTTGAATAAATTAAAAACGCTTGTTCCCTCCAAAAAGATTGATTGGACCATGTTAACGTCGTGCAAGCAGAAACCCGATGAAACGGTTTCAGATTTCTTTACACGCTTCGAGGAGGCGTTTCATGATTACAGTGGTCAATCTTTAACTGACGATACGGGTCGGCATTTGTTTGTAGATAAGTATGTGGCTAATCTCCTACCAGAGATTGCAAAGCGATTGAAGTCGAGTGAAAGTTCCTGGGCCACGGCGACCCCTGCGTCCTTGTTAACTATGGCTCAATATTATGAGCGGCAGGAAGTGGAGGCTAAAGAAAATATAGAGAAAAAGGCGAAGGAATTGAAAACGAAGGTGATGTTGGCGCAGGTTCGGGGAACACAGGGTAGAGGGAATGATAGAGGTAGACGAGGTGGAGGAAACGCATCGTATGGTCGTACGGACATAGCGGAGGATCAGTGTGCGTATTGTAAGGAGTTTGGGCATTGGGCTGAAGATTGTCCGGTACTTCGCGAACAGCGTAGTCAGCGTGGTCGAGGAAGTGGAAGGTCAAGAGGAGGTTATACTGGAGCGAGAGGTGGTGGAGGTGATCGTAGGCAGATTGAGGAGAGGGGCCGTGGCCAGGACGAATGAAATACGTTTGATAGACGGAATCAATATCAAATTTCTGAGGGAGAGAATGTGGAACACCAGGATTATGTGCATGCATAGGATTGCGTAGGATGGGGTAAGGAATCAGTTGAAGTGCCGGTAGATCAGCAAGGTCCATATGTAACAGCGGGCATTCTGGGTTCTACTGATCAATTTCTAGTCGACACAGGAGCTACTCATAGCGCTTTGTCGAAAAACTTGGTTCCGAGGGCTCCCCTGTCTGGCGAAATGATTACGTGTGTAGGGTTTGATGGCACACCCTCCCCCAGCCCATTGTCCAAGCCCCTTGCACTATGCATTGATAAATATTTCAGTTTTGGCCAATTTTTGTTATCACCCCATACCCCAGACAATATCCTGGGCATTGATTTGCTTAAATATTTTCGAGCGACAATACGTTGCGCTCCAGAGGGAGTGCGGGTTATCCTGAATGACATGCTATTTTAGACATTCCAGCTTTGGCCTCTCTACCGCATACGTTGTGGGCGACCTCAGATACGGATGTGGGAGAGATGCGTATTCCACCAATACACATTACTGTTAAGGAGGGGGCCCCTCTGCCACGAGTGCCACAGTATAAGATTTCGAGAGAAGGTGAAATTGCATTGACACATATTGTTCAGGATTTGATTTCTGCAGGGGTTGTGGAGGAGGTCCCTTATAATGTTTGTAACAGTCCTATCCTTCCGATTCTTAAGAGAGATACTGACGGTAAAATCTATCGATTTATTATTGATTTGCGAGAGATTAACAAAATTGTCATTCCCCAATACCCGGTGGTGTCTGATATTACGACCTTGCTTACCTTGGTTCCACCGACAGCCACCACCTTTAGCGTTATTGATTTAAAGAATGCGTTCTTTTCCATTCCTGTTCATCCTGATAGCAGATACCTGTTCGGCTTTACACTCGATAATAAATCGTATAGATTTTGTCGTGTTCCCCAAGGTTATACTGAAAGCCCTAGCATCTACAGCCAGGCTTTGAAAAGGCAGTTAGATTCTTTTAAATTGCAGTCTGGCGTCGTGCTCATCCAATACGTGGATGACCTTCTGCTTGCCGCTGACTCCTATGCACAATGTGAACAGAGCACACTTGCGTTGCTTTCCTTTTTGGCACAAAACAATCACAAGGTTTCCAAGAAAAAGCTTCAATACTGTAGACCTCAGGTGACCTACCTCGGTCATCTGTTGTCTAAGGAGGGGCGTGCATTAACATCTGATCGAATTCAAGCGATTTTAGATACACCAGTCCCCTGCACGCAGAGAGATGTACGTGCCTTTATAGGGTTGACGTCTTTTTGTAGGCAATGGATCATGGGTTTTTCACATATCATAAAACCTTTGCTAGCATTACTGTCCAAAGCTACACCGATGCCCCTTGAGTGGACAGAGGAATGTCAGAAAGCTTTTGAGCAGTTGAGGCAGGCCCTTTGTTCCGCACCCGTGTTAGGTACGCCAGACTACACGAAACTTTTCACATTGTACGTGCATGAGAATGATGGGTGCGCGTTGTCAGTGTTAGTGCAATTACACGGGGATAAGCAGAGACCATGTGCATACTTCTCTGCCATTCTGGATCCTGTAGCACGAGGGTTGCCTGGGTGTTTTCGAGCGGTAGCAGCAACAGCGGTGGCCATATGACAGAGTGAGGGAATAGTGTTATCACACAAATTGTTGGTGTTAGTTCCCCACGCAGTAGATGCCCTGTTAAACCAAACAAAGACCCAATACCTTACGAGTGCACGGCTAACAGGATACGAGCTGACACTCTTGGCGCCACATATTACATTGAAAAGATGCGCTACTTTGAACCCTGCCACTTTATTGCCCTATCCGGCCGAGGAGGGTCAGGAGGAAAAACATCACGACTGTGTTTTCCTGACCGAGGAACAGACAAAGGGTCGTGTCGACTTACAGGATGTGCCACTTCCAGAAGTGGATGGGGAACTGTGGGTTGATGGATCGTGTTTAAGGCTGCCAGATGGTACGACTTCCGCAGCATATGCGATCACGACGCTTAAGACAGTGGTAGAAACAGCCAGGATACCACAAAAGTCGGCTCAGGCAGCAGAGCTGATAGCCTTAACAAGAGCCTGCGAATTGAGTGCCGGATTATGTGTGAACATATACACGGACAGCCGGTATGCCTTTGGAGTGGCCCATGACTTCGGGCTACTTTGGAGGGAACGTGGGTTTCTGACATCGCACGGAGAGCACATTATGCACGGAGAGCTAGTGCGTGATCTCCTAAACGCGTTGCTTGGCCCTAAGAAAGTAGCGATAGTGAAGTGTAGTGCCCATAAAAAGATCACGGACAAAGTGGGCCAAGGAAATGCCTTTGCAGACAGTATAGCAAGACAGACGGCCATGTCCCGAACTAGCTCCCCCATGTACGTGGTACAATCACAGGCTGAGCGATGGAGTGATGCTAGAGCAGAAATACGGGATATTCAAAATTCAGCCACTGAATCTGAACGCGCGGCTTGGGCAGCAGATGGGGTACTAGATGACGAGGGTTGTTGGAGAAGCAAAGACATGGAGAAGTGGAAATTGCCTGCGGCTTATTTACAGGCGATGGTCCAGATGACGCATGGACTGGCTCATGTCGGAGCTCTTGCAATCACTCGGCTTTTAACACGAGTTTGGGAACATCCCGAGATTGCTAATACTGCAAAGAGAGTAGTGCAGACCTGCCTGGTATGTTTGCAACACAATCCCGGAAAGGGGACCCATACTCCGAAAGGAGGGTTCGTTCCACCTTCTGCACCATTTGAGGTGCTTCAAATGGATTACATCCAACTCGAGCGTTGCAATAACCTGAAGTACGTCCTAGTGGTGGTATGTGCTTTTAGCAAATGGGTTGAGGCTTACCCCACGAAAGACAACACGGCTTTGACAACAGCTAAGGTGTTGCTTAAGGAATTCTTTCCTCGCTTTGGAGTTTGTAAATTTTTGTGGAGCGACAATGGGCCCCATTTTGTTGGAAAGATCGTGGAATATGTACTGAAGGGGTTAGGGATTCAGCAGAAGTTCCACGCTGTATTCCACCCTCAGTCAGCAGGTTTGGTCGAGCGGTACAATGCTACGTTGAAGCTTAAGCTGGCCAAAATTGTGGCGTCTACATCGTTGAAGTGGCCAGACGCTTTGCCGCTAGCACTGCTCTCTCTTAGATCAGTACCCCACTCACGAACTGGCCTTACGCCTTATGAGGTGGTGTTTGGCCGCCCGATGAATATCTGGGGGGTGCCCAAGCCGCGATTAATACATGATGTGCCTTGTGTTATGATGAATGATTATTTGGCACGATTAACAAATGATTTGCTCTCTATTCATCAACAGGTTCGAGAAGTGCTCCCTGACAACTCTACTGGAGAGGGCCATGATCTCCGCCCTGGTGACCACGTGATGGTTTGCTCGTTTGAGAGAGCAAGCAGTCTGGAGCCCAGGTGGAAGGGCCCCGAGCAGGTCCTTCTTGCGACCCGCACCGCAGTACGAGTGACTAACAGGAAGCGGTGGGTGCATTCGACACATTGTCGCCGTGTCTCTCCGGATCTGGTGACTCCTGCTGTACTGACTGATTACAAGGAGATCTTGGAGAAAGAAAAGAGCCCAGCTGTGACGTCGACCGAAGTTGAGGGAGCCTTCCCGGACCAAGCTGCTGCCGGACGAGAGCGCTACAACTTGCGTCCACGATAAGAAGATTTTTTTTTTGCCTTTTATGACTGGTTGGTTACCGCTCCAGGTTTGTGAAACGGAAACCGGGAATTCCAAGGGGGGGGGGATCAGTTCTGCCAGAGTAGCGACACCCGTCTTGGCCCGGAGAAGAAAACAATGGCTACCTCGGAGTTCAGCACCGTATTTTTCTTTTTTTTAGGTATACACGTACGTGTATCTGAGACTTTGTGCACGATTTGTGCTATTTGAGACTTTGCACGAATATTCTTGAACTATGGCATCAACAGCATCTCGTGATAAGAAAATATTGGGTGCCTTTCTTTTTGTTCTGACTATTGTGGTGATAGCTGTTATAGCCTGGGTAGTCGAACTTGTGGTCCCTGTACGTGAACATTTGCTGCCGACTACCCCGGCTCCTTCTGAACATTTTCATTTTACATTGCCTTTTCATGAAGAGCGCCACCGCCAAACGTATTTAAATAACAGCTTCATTCAGATTCTTCACCACACACATAACATGACCAATACCTCAAATTGCTGGGTGTGTGGGATGTTGCCAGGGCACCAGAAGAGAGGGGGCACCCCACTTATTCCACTCCCGTTTTCGCATAATGGGTCATGCAACGCATGGTACACCCTCCTCTTTACTTTGAGATGGCCAACAAAAGGGGGGGTGCTTTTCCGCTTGAATAAAGTATGTTCCCATGACAAGGATGGGTTTCCCCGGGCTGAGGGTACTCGTTTTGAATGGGAAGAGTATAGGCCTGATAATGTGTCTGCCCCACGTGTATACAGCAATCAGCGGAACATTAATGTATCTAGTGCCCATGTTATAAATGTCATTGCTACAAAAGCCGATTTATGTATCAGGAATAAGGGCTCGATTGCAGTGGGGAAAAGCGAATGTAATACTACTCTCACGTTTGATAGCCCGAATGGCATTTCATTTGTTGCATCACGAAATACATATTTTATCTGTGGAACGAAGGGCTACCATCAGCTTCCATTAGGGTGGTTGGGCACGTGCTATGTATCGTTTGTGTTACCTCCTGTATTCATTGCCCCTCCAATGTATCACAATGATTATACCTTGTACCATGACTTCGTCTTGAATAGGGTCAAACGAACTGTTGTTCTGGAAGACATTGACCAAACAGACACTGCATTGCAACAGTATGTGGACTTTAATCTGGGACTATTCTCCTTTGTGGGGGCTGCACTGAACAGCCGGAAAATCAGACGACTGACGCGTGTTGTCGAGGCTGTTGCGAATGACACTGCTATTGCCCTGGGGAATATTACCGAGGAACTACAGATTTCCAGGATTGTCACACTCCAAAATAGGATGGTATTGGATGTTGTTTTAGCTGATCGTGGGGGGGCATGTAGAATTATCGGAAGCAGCTGTTGCGTGTATATTCCGGACAATTCTCCATCTGTGTATGATGCCATCTCCAAGCTTCATAAGATTGCAGCTGAGATACACCCGGACAATGGAACTTGGACACTTTCGGGATGGTTCTGGTCCATGCTTGCAACATGGGGCTGGAAACTGTTGACGATTCTATGTATACTTGTGGGAGCCATGTTTTTCATATGCCTATGTATTCAATGTGGCCCAGCTTTATGCTCAATGTGTTTATCAGCTTGCATACCATCAAGACGAGCTCTTGCCCATGACAAAATGATGCTTCACAAAGAGGTAACACAAATAATGTTAATAGACATCGAGGACGAACATCCTGATTATGTTCATTATGAGGTAGATTCAGCTAAACGCTAAAAGGGTCGTCTGTCGTAATTGGCCCGGCCGCATTAGCGATTAGCTGAACCTACACGTTGTCCTCCTTAACTTGGCTATATACGAAAACGCCATTTTTGAATGTTGCGGCGGCCATCTTAGACCATGAGCGGCCTCGTGGCCGGCGTGCCCTTTAGTCCGTTGTCCGTTCCACTGACCACCCCAACCTGCCCAGCAACAGGCTATTTTTAGTATTGGTCAAGCCGCACATGCGCAGTTCCCACTGACCCGTAAGCCTTCAGGAATGTGCACCAAACTGACCAGCGGAGTTGTGCCCCCTCCAATGAGCTGGCAGTATTCCAAAACATGACCATATATGTCCTTAAATGTGTCTTAACTTGTGCCGCCTATCTTTTATTGCCCCAAAATTGTATATAAACGGGGTCACACCGGTGTTCGGTGTGATACCTCTTGCATTACCGAAGGGTGCTGTTTGAGTGTACCACCACCCCATGGGGTCTTAATAAACTTGTTCTTTGCCTTTTACAGTTTCCGTGCCAACAGTTCTTGAGTATAAGTGGGTTATCTCCGGAGCGTGTAGGCCTTGGGAACCCCGATTTACATCAATTATATAGGCATAAGAATCATAACCATATTTAGACATAGCCCATACAGTCCAAATACGGCAGGGCTACTTCCACTAGTTATGTTGTTATTATGTTATGTTATTATTATACTTCTATAGCGCAAGGCCACTCCACGGAGTATCCCGGCGCTTTATCGAAGGAACCCACCGAAGAAGGGAGAACATAACACTGAAAGGACACGCAGATACAGGAAAACAACACCAATTTAAGGGAAAAGCCATGTTTTAAGGGCCTTTCGGAAGGACAGAAGGCTAGAAGCCTGTCTTAAAGAAATTGGGAGGTCATTCCAAGCATGAGGAGCTAAGTAGCGAAAGGACCGTCCTCCTGCTCTAGCGCGCTTGATAATGGGAACATTCATTTTCGATAGGGACGAAGATCTAAGAGATCTGGAGGGATGATACCAGGACAATCGTTTGGAAATATATTTAGGGCCTATTCCATGTAGGGCCTTAAAAGTCGTGGTCAAAGTTTTAAAAAGAATCCTTTTGGCAATAGGTAGCCAGTGTAGGGTTGAAAGAAGATCAGTGGCTCTGTCTCTTCTTGGAAGACCAAAGATGGCTCGGGCCGCAGAATTCTGGGCGATTTGTAGACGCCTAACCAGATATTTGGGAAGTCCCAGAAATAAAACATTTGCGTAATCCAGCCTAGAGCCGACCAATGCCTGGACGATGATTTTCCTGTGCTGGATGGACACTAAGGGGAGAAATTTACGAAGCATCCGAAGGATGCCGAAACATTTCCCAGTAAGAGAGGAAATATGCGGTCCGAAAGATAAATCACTGTCGATAATAACTCCCAAATTTTTGGCCTTCAAGGATGAACTAGCGGGAGGGAACATATCCTGCGGCCACCAGGGTTTCCAATCAGGCTCAGAAGTGCAACCAAAGAAGAGCAACTCCGACTTGTCGGAGTTGCACTTCAATCCATGACGTCCAAACCACTCAAAAACCGCGCTCAAACAACCCCTAAGCTTGGCATCATCAAACAGACCATCCCTGTTGCTTACAAAGAGGAGCTGGGTGTCGTCAGCATAGGTGACAATCCGGGCGCCGAAAGACTCCGCCATCACCGCCAGAGGAGCCATAAAGATGTTAAAAAGGAGGGGGCTCAAGATGGAACCTTGGGGAACCCCCACTTCTAGCGGTGACATCTCAGCGGAGTAGGGAGGCGCCCAGATTGTCTGTCGGTGGTCGGCTAAGAAGGATTTAAGCCAACTCCACACCGTTCCCCGCAGACCAAAGTCCCAGAGTCTAGAAAGGAGAAGTGCGTGGGGAACGGTGTCGAAAGCCGCCGACAGGTCAAGCATAACCAATACAACTTTTCTTCCAACATCCAACTCCTCCCTGATGGCGTCTGTGACTTCAAGGAGCGCAGTCTCCGTGCTGAAATTCGCACGGAAACCGGATTGAGTACTATGCAACAGACCATTTTCCTCGATGAAATTAGAAATAGATCTGTGAACAAACCTCTCAGTCACTTTCGCCAGAGCAGGGAGTAGGGAAATGGGTCTGTAATTGGCATGGACTGAAGGGTCGAGTGCTGGTTTTTTAAGGAGTGGCAGGATCATGGCGCTCTTCCAAGCCTTAGGAACTACCCCGGATGAGAGCAACAGATTCAAGATGGGATTAACCAGGTCATTTAGAACAGGTGCCATATTTGCTAAACACTTGGCAGGGCAAGGATCCTGTGGAGATCCGGATTTAAGATTTGCCAGGATATCATGAGAACTCTCATAATCTAATGGGGGAAAGTCACACAAGAAAGGACCATGGTCTGGCAAGGGACACCCCAGACTCACAGTATGCTGCTGAAAAGTAGACGGGAGAGATTCTTGAATAGTGGTAATTTTCTGTACAAAATAGACAGCCAATTCCTTTAGCCAGGCTTCTGAATGAGCATGGATCGGGGTATAAGCAGATGGAGAGGTAAAATCTTTTACCACCCTGAAAATTTCCTTGCAAGAATGCTCCGCCTCATTTATTCTGAATTCCAAATAAGATTTTTTACCTGCCCAAATTGATTTATGGTAGGCTCGAGTCAGCGCCTTAAAATTCAGCCTCTCAGAATGATCATAAGATCGCCTCCATGCTCTTTCAGCTTTAAGATCTTGTCCTGCTTTTTTTAATTGAGGAGTAAACCATGGGGCAGATGTCCTCTTATCGGCAGAATTTTGTTTCTTGACCGGAACCAGGCTCTCCAGACAATCTGTGAGCCAATTATGAAAGAGAGCAATGTAATCCTCTAAATTGTCAGAGGTAGGACAGGGAAAGTTAGTAAAAGCTAGTTCCGAAAATCTACAACGATTTCTTGGAAAACTCAGCTCCAGCAGCTAGGGACTTCCCCTTGCTCGAATACTGACTTGTCTAAGAACTCATGGAGTTTTCAAAGAACTGAGACTCTTTGATGACGTTGTTATGTCCACCTTTACGTCAATCTCGGCACCTTGAAGGTGTAAATATGCCCACACTTGCCATAGCAAACACACGGTGGTTTGGAGCAGTTTGACTATCTACTTGCCCAACACGCCCTGCTGCTGCAAGTGCCGAAGGAAGCCGACCCTCCAGCAGATGCCCTGCCGAGAAATCCAGCTCCAGTGTTTCCAAGCTACCCTTGCGGGTTGTTGGGTAATCGAGTCCTGAGGTTGACCTCTTCATTCCAAATCAAGGTACGGAGCTGATTAGACCGTACGAGAAATCTTGGACAGACTCTTGGCAAAGAATACTACATTTATGCTACACCTCACTTACTTCTTCCCTCGTACTAAGCTTTGGTTAGGTACATCGGGGTAGGCATATTTTAGAAGCACCAGTTGAGTACTTTTTAGCCTCTGTTATTTATGTATGTATGTATTTATCTATGGTTTAGGAACCATACAATGCTCTTACAGTATTATTTTATTCTACTCTTTCTACTGTATGCATTATATTTTGCAACCAGTTTTATGATTGTAGCAGTTCATTTCTTATGCTTGAGAAAGAAGACTGTTCAATAAATCCTTTTATTGACAACGCCCGTCTATCTATTTCTCTGCACCTCTGGTGAAACGAAGCATGCACGATTGGCTGAGTGAAATATCTATCTATTGTTTCCACGACTCTGAAGATCAGTTTTATCTTGGGAAAACAAAATTGTCATGTTTATGCGGTTGTCAGAAACGAAATCCATTCTTGTGAACTCGAGAACGTTTCTAATGACCTCTGAGCTAGCTGGCACTCACAATTCAGTCTAATATATTTCGATAGAGACCTAGTCGACATAAGTCCTACGTCACATCTATAGGATATATTATTCCAATGCGCAGAGCCTATTGGGAATATAGGAACTACACTACATGGCGCCCAATGTTTGGTAAGGCACTAATTTAATGCTAGATACTAGAGTAACTCAGTCGTGCTTTTCACAGAGACCCCTTTATCCCGGAAGATACTCCAATAGACGTCTGGAGTGGGTGAAAGGAAAATATCCGCAAAAACGGAGTAAGACGAAAAATCCTATTTATTAGTTTTTTGGTTTTATTCAAGGTTGAAGGATACTGTGTTCCAAAAATATTGTGCACCTTATCTTTAATTTCCTTGAAACTTGCTCTGCAAGACTTTGAACAAAATGTTGGATACCGACGAGGATAATCCCGGGGGGAGTGGAGCTGCAAGAACTGCAACCCAACCGGGTTTAGACGTTACAGGTTTCCAACAAAATGACCCGGATGCTGTAATCATCCCGGAAAACGTAAGGAAAACCATAGCTATAAAGCTTATAGAAAATGGCCTATCAGCAAGAGGTGGTAGGGTAGTTTTTGTAACAGAGGCACATGAATATCCTCAGAAAGAGGTATTCTATTCATGGATTATCTTTCCACAAGCAAATCCAACCACACATGTGTTCCACTTCTATAAGATAGAGGAGCCTCCAGCAGAATACGCTCCTTTCGAGGACATTGAAATTCCACTAACTTACCAAGAGCATCAGCTCTGGTTTAAAGGCGCCCTACAACATCAAAATCACATTACCAGGTTCGGTCCACTAGGTAGACCAGGAGCGACATGGCCGGTACTAGCCAGCTATACACCACATCCTGACATTGAAAGAATGAAAGAAGTAGAACTGTTAGCTCAGCTAAAACAATTAATTAAAATCCATAGACAATTGGTACAATATGTCATGCGGACTCCAACAGTCCTACCTGCTATAAGGATTCCACAGCACACCCCTCATCAGGGGAACACAAACAAAATTACACCACAGACTATACAATCAGTCATCGGTAAATTACCCACAAAAAGGGAACAAATTCCAATCTGGTTAGCTCAAAAAATTACTCAAATCAAGGCTGTATTTCCTGATAGTACACCTCATGAAAAACACAGGATTCTTACAATCTGTTTACCAATGGAGATTGCACCACACCTGGAAGTCTGTGACACTTGGGGTACAGTCTTTGCTGCAATCTACACAAAAACACAAGGTGTTCCGTCCATGGCGGTAATACCAGATGTCCTGAAGCAAATTCAAAATGAATACGGGGCAGGGCCTGCTTTAAATCTGGGTATGAAATTGCTGAAAGATTTCAGACAGGTCTCAGCTATATTATTAGCCAATATTAAAGGTGAAGCAGCATCCTTGGCAATCCGCCAAAAACTAAAAGAACTTGATGTAACAGAGCAACCACATGAACTTGCCAGAATAATAGAAAAATCCTATGAAGAACTAGGAAGAGATAGTTTGGGAGGTAACCAGTAAGACCCGAACGGAAAATCCTGAAAAAGTTTATTAAAAACATTCTCACCACTCCTAAAAAGAAGTCGGAAAATACTAGACAAACACTTCCTAAAGAGAAGTGTTCTCAATCTAGAGGTAGGTCTCCTCAAAAGGAGCCCTCTTAAAAGAGATATAACCTCAGAAACAGGGATAATTTGAGAAAACCTGATAGATATCAAGATACTGATACACGTTCCTCTCGTACCCTTCAGACTTCCTTGCAGAAATCCGAAAGAAGAGGATGATCAGGACACAAGGAAGAACGCGTGAAGTCCAAAGACGATCAACACGTTCCAAAAAATAAGAAAACCCAGTTCACCCAAAAGTAGCAAGTCTTAAAATCAGACATGCCGAGGATCTGAGGACACAACTCAAGAACGGGGAGTGGGCCCAGACAATGCTGGACAATGCAGCAGAGGTCACCATAGCTCGCAGGATCCTGAAGGATCATCTGGAGACAGTGGATCTGAATAAATGCATTCAAGTTGAAACTGCAGATACCAGGGTTAGTGTACCACATACGTTATATGAAGTCACACTCCGAATAGAGGGGGACATAACTAGGAAAATAAAAGCACTCTTTTGGGAAAAACTATCTAAGGGTTATGACATCCTTCTGGCTGAAAAAGGCTGGCCACCTGAATTTGTCAGGGAGTGCCCACATGGCGAAGGGATCATTATGCCAACCTTCTCAAAGCACATTCCTATTCATAAAAAATACACCTATGCCAGAAAATGGGATATGGCCCAGGTTCCAGCATTATATAAAAATCATGTGTGATGGGATGAGGATTCTCCTCACCACAAGATCCAGTTAAAAAAATCAACCAACTGCTCAGAAGCAGTATCCAGTTAATCAAGAATCAAAGAAACAGGTCAGGGAGATCTTTGATCAACTTGAATACCAAGGGGTGATTGAAACATGCACCTCTTCCATGAACAATCCTTTGTTTCCTGTCTACAAACCAGACAATACATATAGTCTAGTTTTGGACTACAGACATTTAAATTCCTGTTGTAAAACATTTGCAGTACAAAATGCACACAGTGCGGCACTGATGAATAACATTGTGCGCAAAAAATATAAAACAACATTAGATATTTCAAACGGTTTCTTCTGTCAAAACATAGCACCTGAATGCAGGTACCTGACCGCTTTCTCAATAATGGGGACACAACAACACTTTTGTCGTCTCCCCCAGGGGTTCAAGAACAGCCCAGGGTTATTTTCAGCCAGAATAACAGAGTTACTACAAACGTATAATGATGATGAGGCATTATCTTATGTCGATGACATCCATCTTACAGATGATGATTTGAAGAGGCACTTGACCAGGGTGAACACCATAATACTTGGATTCGCCTCTGAAGGGTATGAATTCAACTTTAAAAAAATCAAGAATTGCCCACCTCAACCTCCTATTCTTGGGATATGAACTTTCAAGTGAAGGCAAAATCCTGGCAGCAAACTTTTTAGAAAAATATGCGCTGCTCCAACCTCCAAAAACGCGGAAAAACTTAGTCAGTTCTAGGATTCCTGAATTTCGGAAGAACCTACATTCTAAAATACGCAGAAAGGGTTAAACCTCTCTACGAACTAATCAAAACTGATTTCAAACCTACTAATTGGACTCAAAAACACACAGAAATGTTGCGTTCAGTACAAACAGACATGTTGGCAACAACACATTTACAGACACGCGTAAATGAACGCAACCTTGTAATCTGAATTATCCCAGGGAGATGCGGATTCACATACCTAACATTTAATGAAGGTGAAAAGGTACGAATAGCTTACAAATCACACTTGTACAAACAAGCTGAAATGAAATTCACTTCAACAGAAAAAATTCTGACAGCGGTTCAGACTGTGGTAGCAAAAGAGAGCCCTAGGGCAGGGTAAAAGCATAAAGGTCGTTACTCCTGTACCTGCCTTAGAGGCAGTGACAAAAGCAAGCATTCCAAATGCAAAAGCTCTAATTCCGAGATGGATACAAT
Organism: Lissotriton vulgaris; assembly: GCF_964263255.1. Taxonomy (NCBI): domain Eukaryota; kingdom Metazoa; phylum Chordata; class Amphibia; order Caudata; family Salamandridae; genus Lissotriton; species Lissotriton vulgaris. Next base: position 1,549,319,311 of record NC_141696.1, on the reverse strand, counting down.
GGGTTAATTCACTTGCTGCAACAGACGTTGAATACGTTTTTGACCCTTACTTGAAGACACAAGAATTTCTCCAATACAAACAAGAATGTCCTCTGCCCACTGAAATTCTGCCTCTAGAACATTACGGATGTATAATATATACAGATGGATCAGCAAAGCCCGCAATTGGGGGTAAACAAGCTTATAGTGCTGTGTGCGCGATTGTTAAAGGTCGCTAGCGCGATGGTAAATTCAGTCCTATGGAAACAAAAATGCAGTCCCTAGGGGCCTGTACAGCTCAGCGAGCTGAATTACAGGCTTTCAAGAAGGCGCTGGAAAATACCGATCGCGAATTTCCCACACTCATAGTGTGCGATTCGTATTACAGCGTCCAGTCTTACAATGAATATCTGCAGAACTGGGTTCAAAATGGATTTAAAGACGCAAAAGGTGGCACAATCAAGCATAAGTTGCTTTGGGAACAAGTAGTTATTTTACAGAAAGAACTACAAAAGATTCATGTGATCCATACACTGAGTCATCAGCGTGATGGCGTTCACGTTGAAGGGAATTAATTGGCTGATGAAGCCGCGAAGGCAGCTGTGCAAACGGCTTCCGTAGCTGCAATCACTCGTTCAAAAATGAAAATAGACAGCGAAATAATGCAAGCTGTCACTGCTTCAATAAAAGATAGTGGTAAAACATTACCTAAAGGCTTTCCACTCAAGTACTCATATATACTGATGCGAAAAATGTTCTGTTTGCTCGAATCCCTGGAGTGGGGGATAGAGTAATCCCAAACATGGAACAACGATTACGACTAATTTTAGCAGCACATGAAGGGCTTGCCTCTGCACATGCAGGTGTTTCCGCTACAGTATCATTATTAAAACAAAGATACTGGTGGCCACACATGAGGAAACAAACCAGAAACTATGTTTTGGAATAGGAAACCTGCCAGATTATGAAAGTATCAACAGTGAAACGTCCTTCAGACGCCCCTGTTAATTTCAGATAAACCATTAGCATGTGTTTATCTGGACCACTGTGGTCCCCTAGAAAGGGATGGTAACTATAAACACATCATGGTCGCCTCATGTGGCCTCAGCGCTCGGCTAACGGCCGAACTGTTATAAAAGATTTGCGAGTCTTTATCGGCACATACGCAATTGGAACGCTACATTCTGACCAGAGTCCTGCTTTTAGCTCTCGGGCGTACAAGGAGGCCATGGCCAGTTTGGGCGTTGCATTGCGGTTTTTCAAGTCCATTCCATCCTGAGGGAAATTCGGTTGTGGAGAGAAAATACCGTGACATAAAGCTATCTATAACAGCCAGGGTATTAGGTTCGGGTGACTGGTGGGTCAAACATCTAATAAGTGTCCAACATAGTCTTAATAACCTGCCAAGAAATTCTCTGGGTGGAATCACTCCATATGAAATCCTTTTTGGTACTAGATTGATGGTTGAAGACCTCGATCGTCATACTTCAGTGGTAGAACAAAAATCCTTTGATATCAAAGATTGTTTGGCTGTTTTACAGGACTTAAATGAAACAAGAATAAGTCTAAGCAACACCATCCAAAAGCCAACGACCACTGAAGAAAAATCACCTTTCCCAGCAAGACCTGTCTGCATTCCAAAGATTGGGGATCTGGTCAGAGAGAAAATAGCGAATAAGAAGGAATTTGGGCCTTCTTACAGAAAACCAGTACCTGTACTACCAGTCTACGGATCAAGAACAGTGTTACTGCCGCCCCTTGCTGGAAGAAAGGAGAAACGGTCTGTGTCAATTGACCTGGTAAAACCACATCATGTGGCCGATAATAAGCAGTAGGCCCAGTGGACTCCCAAGATGTAGCAGACGACCAAATCTTGCTACTATCCAAGAGGTTCAAACTGAAAGACTCATCACCTTTGAAGAATCTGCAGTAAAAAAAGAAGGACTATGCAACAAAGCCATGGAACTTGTGACTCTTGAAACTCAAATAACAGTTCATCAAGAAACTCCCGTCTACAATGAGGTAGCATCTGACTATGCTAACATGTCAAGGGAACAAGCAGCTCCAGCGATTTCAAATAATCCGGATGCAATACCAACTATTGACAGAACTGCCTCTGGCTATTTCATCAACTTCGATACCCTTTCTGAGGATCCCAGTGAACCTGAAACAGCACCAACAAACAAAACTTTCAAGGAACAAGTAACAGAACTTTTTCAACAGCTTGAAAATACATATCTGGTTTCACCATGGGTTGAATTTTGGATTGGGTTAGGTGTATTTTATCTCCTACTATGGCTCATTCTTGTTTTAAGTTTGGGAAAGCTGATAGATGGAAAACATTAAAATGGACACAGCAAGTAAGAACATCAACTTGCTTCTGTAACCACAAAAATCATCTCATCGTGAACAACGATACCGATCATCGGTGAACATCACAGCTGTTCCTCTACCTGGTGGAATAGCATGGGATAGAACTGATTATGACATTTATGGCCCTATCGAGCTGCTGAAGATTCTACACCAATTTTAGGTTTCCTTGAGTGATTTTGTTTCACTGAGTACATTTTCTGATGATTGGGACTTTAAACTGTTAATAACATGATGGCAGACTTAGACATGTCAGCAAAATTTGCAAAACATGAATACTTAGAAGGTTCATCAAATTATGAAGAAATGTATTGTTTTAATCATTTTGGTCATCATTATTTGCATAAATCTGCAAACCCTAGAAATGTTTATTCCTATAATCAATGGGAACATTGTCCAACACCTCCAAAAGGTAGTTCTAAAACATTCTATAGAAAATGTCCATACTTTACAGGTTTTAATGTCACAAACCCAGAAAGCTTTTACTTTAAAAATGTTAAGACAGGCATGAAAAGTATGTTGACAAATACTAAACAAATTTATTCTGCGGCCTTTTATGCTCAATTGTCCACATTAGGCTTAGATTTTTGGAAAGACAACATTGAGACAAAAACTGTTTGGGGCACAAAAGACTGGCAGGTACAAGGTTTAGAAGCATTGTTCAGAGCCTGCATCATCCCAGAACAAATAATGTTCTTAAACGAAACTGTTCAACAGACATCTTGTCTTGGCCTGGCTCAGATAAAAGATTTAAACAAACCGTCCATACCTAAGCCCACACCGGATAGTAATTTACCTTCAGATGAGGAGGTAGGCGTAAATTATATTTTACTACTAAACAGAACTAATCCTGATTGGAAAAAATGGTTAATCTGGCCAACAGACACAAATAACTGTCAAGATAGATTCCTGAACAAGACACAAGGGTTTACAGTAACTCGGCCATATCCAAGATATATCCAACATCCAGGGATAATAACAACTTACAGTGTAGGAAAACTGTGCCTAGAGTGGCTACAAAAATCCACACAACCAGATATAAAACAACACTTAACTTTACTTAAAGATGGCGTTGATTTGCGATAATTCTTACTTGGGCCTCGCAAACCACGTCATAAACGTTTCATATATGCCGGTATTTACGCTGCTTACTATGAAGCATGGAAAGTCACCCAAATGGAAACAGCTGAACGAATACGAGAAATTGATAGTATTAATTTAGAGAAAGCACTCTCTGTGGTTGACAATGGGTTAACAACTTTGTCGTCCAGAATTTATTCCTTGGACAGCATCGTATCCTCTGCCATTGACATAATGGAACAGGACTTGCTAATGTTACAACATGGCCTGTCTCAATTACGTTCTATAATGCTGCTAGGCTGGACGTTACAAAACCTTCGTTTTGGCTATGTGCCTTGGCGTCTAATCAACACTACGTCATTGTTTTCTGTATTTAATCTTACAGATAAACAAATCTCTTTGGCACAGAGGGGAGCAGACAATACGTTGCTGAGCATAGAAAAACTGGAGAGATTACCATTGACCGTTTCTGAGAAACCATCAGTTGAATGGATAATACATGGCACCATCACGATACCAGTGACAATTTTCCAGTTTCAATATTGCTTAAAACACATACCAGCAGGCCTGTATGAAAGGTTGGGTAAGGAATACATAAAGTCGACCTGGGATTTACCATACACACACAAATGTTGGAGTGGGGAAAAGGAGGTATTTCTTAGTGGAAGAAACTGTAAAACCACATTAAGCGGTACACTTCTGTGTCAAGGCATTAATTTACATGGAGCCTGTGAGGGTTCTTCGACCAACTTATGCCACCTGCAGGGTTCCCCGGCAGCAGTGATAGATCCAATTTTTAGGCAGCTTTCCAATGGAAGCTACATAATGATGAATGACCACAGTTATTGTGGAATGATGCCAGGCACAGCCTATCTGGTTAGTGTGTCAGCCATGGTCACTTGTTGTATGCAAGTATTGTTTCCAAAAACTAAGACAGACGGGGAGTCACCACTATGGCTTTCACTGAACATCTCTTCTATACAAATTAATACTTTAAGCAGAATGAAAGCCATTCTTTTACAAAAAACTGTGCCACTGACCTCGTCCAGAGAGACGTATGATCTGCAAGTTGCCAGGTCCTCTGCAGAGATACATGCATTATTATCAATAAACTGCCCAATACATTTCGTAGAAATGTTAGGTCGTATCTTAAACATGTCTGATACCAGCGGTATTGTGCATGTATTTAAGACAATTATTTTGGGACTGTTAGCACCCTTTGAAGCAGTCCTGGGCATTTTTCCTAACTTTGTGGACTTTGTGTTCGGGGGACTACCTCTCATCTTGGGACTCGTAGCAGGGATCCTGTTTTTATTCCTCCTGCTCTGTTATGGCAAATCCGGCCACCAGAGATACCCAAATTACCATGGAGAATGCTCTCCTGGCCATGCAGTATCATGAAAGAATAACACAGATCCTTGGCTTGGCTCGTTTGAGAGATGTGAATACCACATGGTTCCTGTCATTCAGACCAATTTGGCAAGATTGCATCTTACCTGTTCTACAATGCCTGCTTTGTGGAGAGGCATGCGTGTTAGATATCTGTCTAACACTCCCATTAGCAATGCCAAAGGATGTTGATGCTTTACTGGGCCGTGGACCAGGGTTCGATTCCCCGCCTCGGCGGGTCTCGGGCTCAAAAATTCCACGGAGTCGACAATTCTCGCTCTGGTGCCTACTCGACTCACGGGGTCACACTCTGTGACTCTGGGCAATAGCTTGCTTAATCTCCACTACGGCCCCTCGCGGCGGGATGCCTGGCTTTCAACTTGTGGATACCCGGCCGGGGTATCTCACAGGGGAATACCAGGACCGGTTCCCTAAGCAAGCGCCTTGAGGCCCCTGGGTTAAAGTGCGCTATATAAATCGAAACACATTCACATTCACATACTGGGTCCGGTAACGGCTCATGTATTGTTTTTTCCCCAACGGCTACCAATCCTGATGACGGCATTCATTGAGATCTCACCGGTAATTCCAACTGGAGGTGAGATACGCGGACCAACAGGCTCACAGGTACCATCTGCTGCGAACATTGCTAATGCGGCTGACGGTGATGTTTCACATCTGTGTACAATTGACCTTCTTAATGAAGTGGTTCAACTTTCATCTACTGTGGTAGACGATTTCTTTGCCAGCCTTGACGACTTAATGATTTCTCTTGACACCGAGAATAACTCTTGAAGTAGGCACACGGTGTTCTTTCGCACTCTGAAGTTCGACCTTCACTTTTTTCTAACAAAGCTTCTAACTTTGGAACTGTATTTTTCTACGATTTGATTTGACTTTTTTCCAAAAACACAATGAACTTTGGCACAGAACAATCTGCTTAAAGTAGAACTATTCTTAGAGAACAAGAAGTCTTTGAATACTTCCTAGGAACAATATTGACCTGATACGCATACCAAAACCAAAATAGTTTGTATATTCTGCTATGGGATGGTCTCGACATTTTCTTCTGTAACTAAGAGCCATTTCATAAAATGTAATTTTCGTGAAACATTTGGTTAGCATTAATAATATCATATCATATGCTTACAATGAAATCATTGCTTTTAAATGCGTCCTGTACAAATGCTCATTCTATGTGTACAACCTTTTCCAAAAGCATTTGTATGTATATTTTGGTGGGATTGTAAACACATGCTCTAGATTCTATGTTTTAATGCTTGAACTTAGTTGAACATGATATCGTGGAGTGGGTGTTGTATAACATTTTAGGACCCTATTGTAATTTTCCAGATTCATGCCCTTATATAGGTATAAGTCACCATATCCTTATATAGGCATAAGAATCATAATCATATTTAGACATAGCTCGGGGCGTGGCTTGGCCACCAACGGGAATGGACGCGTGAGCACGAAGCTCCGTGCCCACCTTCCCCTTTTATCCTGATTGACCTTGCCCTGATGTCCTTGGTGGGTCGGGAATGTTCACCAACCCCGGCGTGGGCATTGTAGATCGGCCCAGAGCAGCGAAACCAGCTCTGCGGTGGCGGGTCTGCGGACCGTCGGAGGGCTCCCTGGGCCAGCGCCGGCCATTTTCCTGCTGCCTGTGTGACCGACCTCATCCCCGGCCTCGAGTTGCTGACTGGCCGTTTTGAGGTGGGGGCCTGCCGGTCTCCTCTTGCGGCGGGAGTCGGGACTCGGGAGTCCCTCCTGGGAGGCGGAACTTGGTGGTAGGAGGACCGGAATTGCATCGGAAGCCTCTGTGGTGCCCTGCGGGGGACGTGGCGAGTGGAGGAGGTGCCGCTTCTTCCCCTAGCAGTGGGACCCGGCGGAGGAGCTCACTGTCAGGCTTGCTGACTCCCGGTGATCGCAGGGGCCCTGGCGGACTGGAGACCTTGGAGCCCGCGACCCTTAGGGAGGTGAAGGTGATCTGCTGTGTCGGAGGCCCGTCCCAGAGTGTGCAACTAAGTGGCGCCTCTCAGGCCCAAAGGCCGGAGTGCTAGGCGTAGCCCCTGGCCTGGCTGACGGAGGACTCGGGCTGGCCCTCCACTAGCGCAAATGCCGAGGGGTGGCCCAGGGTGTCGACAGGACCTGGGCGGTGTGGAGGTCTTAGAGATAGCGGTGTCGTGGACGACCTGAGGGCTTCTTGTGATGGCGCTGATCGCTTGCTGCGGCCTGCAGGGCCGCGTTCATCCCCGGCCTTGCGTGGGCGGGTGTTGGATACGGCTTGAGGGCCGGTCGGCTGCCCCTGGCAACGGGAGTCGGAGCCCCGGTGGAGCGCTTGGGAGGTCGGAGCCTGAGGCGAGGAGGAATTTGGCGCACCCGGAAGCCCGACGGTGCCTGGCTATGAAGGTGACCCGTTGAGGAGGCGCGGAGGTGGCGGGATCCGCGGTGCCCTTAGATTTTGGCCCTCTTTGGATGGGGCGTACGGCTTACGCCATTACCCCGATGGCACCTCCTGTGGTTTTATTGGATAGCAAGTGACCCCCTTTGGGCCTGACGGCCGCGGACCCGTGCCTGCTGATGAGACACCCCTCCTCGCCCCGAGGGACATATCGACGGGGGAACGCCTCCTGGGGTTCGCTGACTGAAGGGCCACTGGTGTCCGACTGCTGGGACTCTACATGGGAATGTGTGGATGATCTTCACTGACAGGAGAGGGGATTGCGGCCCCTCCTTGCGTTGGTGCAGCGACATTACAGCTTGGATGGCCCTGGCACACCCGCCGCCACGCCTGGCTTGCCTTTGGTTCTGCACCTAGGGGCGGCTCGGAGTTGGACCTTTATTGTGGCATCTGCCCTGGGGAACACTGCGAGGTTGGATGGACCCTGATGTGGAGGCCTTGGTGTTCTGCAGGGTCGCTGAACTTTTGGCAGGAGACCCGGCCCTGGGAGTAGGACCATAGTTTGTGCAGTGGAGACTGCGAGCTGCCGACTTCAGGGAGTACTACTAGTGGGCCTACATCGGGGGACCCCTCACAGGTTCAGAGACTGTGCGCTGGGAGACGGCCGCCACCATGAGAAAGCCGTGCCAGAAACCACCCCCTGACCCCGCAGAGGAAGTCCCGGGCGCCCGGGAACTTGATTTAGCCAGTGACTCTACAGCAGGCCTCCAGCAGCGCCAGCTGGATCAGATACTGAAAGCCATAACCGACACAAGGGAAGCCCTACATCTCGACATCATTCAGGTATCCACGAGTTTGGGATTACTACGGGCAGACCACGGAAAGTTGGTAGACCGGGTCAAGCAGACTGAGGTTCGGTTGGATGTGCTGGAACCTGCCCACAAAGCGACGGAGGCCACCCTGGGAGATTTGCAAAGGAGGGCACAGGTGCTGGAAAAGAGGGCGGAGGATGCGGAGGGACGCAACCGGCGTAATAACATACGTGTGATGGGCCTGCCTGAAAAAGTTGAAGGGTCTGACATGGTGAGCTACCTTGAGACCTGGCTACGAGAGGTGGTTGTTCCTGAAGGGCTGACGCAATTTTACACGCTGGAGCGAGCTCACCGCCCCCCGGCCCGCCCCCCTGCAGCTGGTCGGCCCCCTCGGCCGGTTGTTGCGCGGACAGGGACATTGTCTTACAGAGAGCGCGGACGATGGGACCTTACCAGGTGGACAATGCCCGAGTTTCCATCTACCCCGACTATTTCTTCGAGGTTCAACAACAGCGCTCCTCGTTCCTAGCAGTCAAAAAAGCTCTCCGGGATGAAGGTATCCGTTACTCCCTTTTGTTTCCAGCCCGACTACGGATCATGATGGAGGGCAACTCCTCCTTTTACAGTACCCCTGAGGATGTGTTGGACTGGTTGGAGTCCTATAAGGCCGGGACAGACGCTCATCCGAGGACCGGGGAGAAGCAGGACATTGCACCGAAACCTAGACGGAACAGGAGGAACAGGAGACGACCGGCGGCTAGTAGCGTGCCCTCCGTATCGCAGACTGAATTGGAACGCAAGGAGGCCCTCAGAGCGGTCTCTACTATTTCCAGGGCAGTGGAGTCAATGCCAGCGGCGGACTCGGGCTCTCATAGGGGGTCAGAAGATGTGACATCTGAGGGTTCGAGAGGTGGTGAACCGGCTCTGCCTCATGTCACACCAGGGACTGCGGATGGCCTTCTTGATGAGTGATCCTTGTACCTTTCTCACTGTGGTAGAGTAAAACCTGTATGATTCATGGTGTGTGGCAGGGGGGAGGAAAGTTCACTCCGTAGTGACCGAGATTTGATGGGCCGATGGTAACTATGCTTAGTAGGTCTTAACGTTGGCTGCCTGGGGGTGTGGGACGTCAGGGAAGTTATGTGGCAGGTCGGGTTACCAACTCAAATGAGACTCGCTGTCCACGTTGTTGCGGTGCTGACCTCCTCCCCCACCCCCCCGATCTCACGCTTGTTGTGAGACTCTGGTAGTTACCAGAGACTTTCTTCATTTGGGAGTTTGAATTTGGATGGGTTCCTACAGTTCAGTGCCTGTTCTGGGGGTGGGTGGGAAGAGGGATTGTTGGGCTGTTTTGGGATCGGGGCTCCGGGGGACTGTCAGTGCGCCAGGGGTTTTACCAATGACTCAAACAGTATGTGTAACTCTGCATGGGGACCCTACCTGAACTAAAATGTGTAACTTGGAATGTACGGGGACTGAATTCCATGCTGAAACGACACAAAGTGCATGCCTATCTTGTTCACAGAGGGATCCAAGAGGCTTTCATGCAAGAAACACATATTGACCAATCAGAGGGGCGAGACTTGCAGCACAGGTGGCGGGGCCAGCTGTTTTACACTACCTACTCGGCCTTCGCACGGGGAGTTTTAATCTGGGTGAGAGTAGGGGTTCCGTATCAGCCCTTGGTGACATTGGTGGATCCTGATGGGAGGTTTGTGGCTGTACAGGGCCGGCTTGATGGGAGGGATTTGACGCTTTTGTAGTGTTTACGCCCCGAATGTAGAGCAATCTGCCTTCTTTGCTCGACTGTCGGGGAAGCTGGCGACAGTTTTAGCGGGCACGGTCTTACTTGGAGGGGATTTTAACTCAGTGATAGATGTGGAGTTGGACAGATCGCACCCACCACTAGCGCAGTCCGCAGTTCATAGGATAGCGAAGGGGAGACGGGATTGGCAATGTATGTGGGGACTGGTTGATGCATGGCGAACGCAACACCCTACCGAGAGGGACTATTCCTTTTATTCCCCCCCACATGATCTGCATGTGCGGTTTGAAGGCATTCTATGCTCACCAGATGTTCAGAGTTTGGTCCGCCACAGCGAGTATTTGGCAAGAACGATCTCTGACCATAATCCTTGCTTGGTGGTGGTGCGGTGGACCCGGCAACGCCAGGCTATTCCCACGTGGCGGTTGAACCCACTGGCGCTGGAGGACTCGCCCTTTAAGGCCTTGGTACAAGACAGCGTGGAGGGCTATTTTACTGCGAATGAGGGCACAGCATCGAGTAGGGCCCTTGAGTGGGACGCCTTTAATGCGGTGATTAGAGGGGTTTGAATCTCTGCCACGGTGGGGGCACGCAAGACCCTCCTACTGGATCTCGCATAGAGCGAGGATCGGTTGCGCTCGGCGAACGGGCTAGTCATGGGGATTCCGAGGCTCACGGGGCCGTTTCGGCTGCTCGTGAGGAGGTCGCGACACAGATGGAAAGGCTCCGCTGCTTCGACCATAAGGAATTTCTGTTTCGGGCACACGCCGAGCGCGACAAGGTGGGCTCCCTATTGGCTTGGCTGGCCAATCCCGCGGCTCGTGGCACCCCGATCTTGACCTTATCCACGGCGGAGGGGCATTTGGTCTATACCCAGACGGAGATCAACACCCAGTTCTTCGAGTATTATCAGCGCCTATACAGGAGCACGATGCTAAGTGCGCCTGAAGAACTTGATGACTTCCTACTAGCGGCACAGCTGCCGCGTCTCGATCCGGACCACGTGGACCGATTAGGTGGGGAGATCTCTGGAGGGAGATACGCACGGCCATTAAACACATGGCTCATGGCTCGCCGCAAGACCCCTGGCATGGATGGCCTGCCGATTGAGTTTTACGCGGTCTATGTGGATGTATTGACCCCGCGGTTGCATGCTGTTTTTAGGGAGGCCTGGGATACCGGGGTTCTACCCGCGACCGCTCGGAAGGCAATCATAAGACCCCTACTGAAGCAAGGGTGGGACGCCAGCTCTCGCTCGGCCTATCGCCCGCTATCCATGCTCGCGACTGACTATAAAATCCTGAGTAAGATCCTCGCGATGCAACTTCCATGGGATTCTGGCATGCCCTGCCTCTGTCAGCAGTGGGACGGGTGGCATTGCTGAAAATGGTTGCACTTCCTTGTTTATTGTACTTGTTCCGCACCCTACCAGTGTGGATACCGGTGTCGATCTTTCGCAAACTCCGATCCCTAACCACGGGGTTCATTTGGGGATCGGGCAGGCATCGTGTCGCTCTGACCACTTTGATGCGCCCTAGGGCTGACGGGTGGTTGGCGGTCCTGAATTTCGAATGGTACTACCTGGCGGCGTAGCTACAATGGCTTACTCAAGCAGTGGCACGAGAGTTTCGTGGGCCGGAGGGGCCGCAGGGCAGACTGTTTCCTAGACACGTCATCTTTTTCATAATATTGGGCCAGAAGATTGATTTAACTCAACTCACTCTTGAGGGGCGCACTCTCCGTCTTTGCTGGCTTCGAAGTCACAGACGCTCAGGTACTGTCCACCCGTACGCCCCAGAGATTCCTTTGGGGATGTGTACAGCCCTTCCGCATGGTGGTGATTGGTCGGCGATGGCAACCTGGGAGGATCTGGGGCTGCATATGATTGGGGACCTCTATGGCGATGGGGCACTGCTGACTTTCCAGGAGTTGCAGGACACCTATGGCCTCCCGAGGGGGGATTACTTGCTGCATGCCGCCCTAGTGGCCAGTATTCAGAAGCACTGGGGTGAAGGGTTCACCGAGCCGCCGAATTCCCTGGGTTGCCAATATGTGGTTATGGTGGCTGGTACCTTCAAGGCTGTTACTTGCCTTTACCGGAGGCTCTCGACGGGAGCCATGTTGCCCCTGGAAGGGCTGCGAGTTAAATGGGAATTGGATATTGGACGACCCATTCCAGAGACGACATGGCCTCAATTGGTTCGGCGCGCCTGGAGGGGTACGCGGAACGCCAGGTTCCAATTAGTCCAGTTTTTCACGCTTCATCAAGCATATTTGACACCTGTTAAGATTTCACAATACTTTGGTGGCACCACATCACTCTGTCCTGTCATATAGCTACTTCCTTTCTATATACTGTGTTAAGTTAGCATGAGCTTATTAAATGTTTAAACGCCATTTTTCCTTTTGCTTCATGTTTGCACACGACACATAATTGTTATTTTAGCTTTCAACCTAGAAGAGCGTTGTGATTTACTTGAGAATAATATGTTATTACTCTGATATCAGTTTTGTTCGGTACACTGTCTGCACAGTGAGTGCTGAAGGCTACAAGGATAAATCGACGCAGTGTTGTTGTGAGATCTGATGTTCGCACCGTCTTAGACATAACACACATGCTGCTGCCAAAATCTGTCTCGAAGCAGGTTTTATATTGCTTTGCTGAAAACATATACATACACTTGATGTTGCTTCGCATGCAGAGAGCTGGTAGAAGATGATGTGATCCTCTGCCACTGAGATTTTGAGGTATGGGCCCGCCCTGCTAAAACCCAAATGAGACCTTCATAGATATACAATACTATGCTAAATAGGGAGGGTGAGAATTAGGTGTTGTTAATTCCTATTCATTTCAGCATTTTAGTATGCTGTCACCATTCGCTTTCTATGGACTAGTAACTATGCTGATAACTTTGATTCCTATAATATGTTTGCTTGTATTATATAATATACTGCGTTTGAGAACTCTGCATTAGTAAATAAATATTTCAAATATGCACGTGTCCTCTTTACTCCAAGTTCTGGTTTGAAATGATTATAAAGCGAAAGAGTGTTCATGTGTTCCACGATACCTGAGGTAACCTAAGTTCATGTTTTGGTTTGTCTGAGTATTGGGACTTTGTTATGACCAATGAGACACTGTAGCTAGCTCGGTAAGGGGATTTTGGGTACTGAGGTGAGTTTTGGGCCACCCTAAATCACTGAGGTTCCAAATCTCTATGCACAGTTCTGTAGGAGAACGGAATCCCTGCTACATGGCGCCCAACCGTTGGTTGTCTTATTTCTTGACACTTGAGTAGTATATCATTCACTCCTTAACCCCTTTCGTGCCGTTCCTGGAAAACGGTGGTGTCGGAATAAACCTACCTATTTTTGAAATAGGTCTTTTCAAGCTTGAATCTTTCTAAAACGGTTTCCTTGAATTACTACCCAGTTGTGCTACAAAGTAACCTTTGTTTTTTAATGTTCCTGTGCTGTCAAGGCCCAAGCCGTGGACATTCCGCAGCGGTGCGTGATCATTTGCGGGCTTACAATGTTCCTTTGGAAGGCTTGCCTGTGATAATGGCGGTGAGTGCGGATGCAGCTTACCCTTACGAACTCTTTTATTCGTGGGTGACGTTTCCGGAGATGGACGCGAATTCTGATGTGTTCCACGCGTACACTCCCACGGCTGTACCTAATGAGTATACTCCGTACAGGCACAGGAAGTTCCTATTGATGTTTGGCAGAATCAAGTTTGGTTTGGTGGCGCCCTACCCCATTCTTTGACAGCTCCAAGGTTAGGTCCTTTATCCATTCCAGGCGCTAGTTGGCCTGTTTTGGCTGGATTTACTCCTCATCCTCTACACAGCAATTGTAACGCGGCTGAACTTCGACGACTACATGTAGTCGCAATTGCCGTGATTAGAGCCTTAGTGCATTACATGGGCCGTAATCCTCTGGGTGGAGCCCCGGGGGGTGCGGCGCTTACGGCCGGACAGGGTGGTTTGAAACTCAGTCCCGTCATGGTCAATGCCGTACTGGGCAAGAAGCCCCATAATCAGGATGATTTTCCTTTCTGGCTTGCAGAGAAATTTGACCAGCTGGAAGTTGTATTTCCTAATACGACTCCTGGTGAGAAACACCGGATTCTCACGCTTAGTTTACCGAAAGATTTGGCCCCTGAGCTCATTGACTGTGAGACCTGGGGTAAGACTTTTGCAGCGGTCTATGCAAGGTGCTATGGCACCCCGTCTATGTCAGTGCTGTCTACAGTCCTTAAACATGTTCAAGATGAGCACGGACCGGAGTCTGCGGTTGAGTTGGGTATGCGCCTGTGTGGCACCTTTGATGTAGTTTGCGATCTCATCCTTGCTAATGTCAAGGGGGATGCAGTGAACTTTTAGTTGCTAACGCTTTGGCGGCGCTTCCCGATGCCGAGAAACCCCGACAGTTAGCGAGAATTATTGTAGCGGCTTATAAGACCGTGGGTCGCAATAGTAAGGGTCTTAAGCCTTTTTCTGATAAAGAGAAAAAGCAACCCCAGGGACAAACTTCGGATACGGACGTTCAGCCCAAGTCAAAGAAACAAAATTGGCCTAAAAAACTGAAACAGGGAAAGCAACAGCAACAACAACAAACACAGGTTTCTCGTCCTGCGTCTCCGCAGCCTGCACAGTCAGAACGTGTTTATGATTTGCGCGATGATTAAATCTCCTGATATATTTCAGGCTTCTGATCAACGCTCTCCTCGTTCCTTCCACTACCGGTGGTGGAGGGGGCAGCCGTGGCGGTCAGCAAGGACGTGACCAGCCCCGCCCGACAAACGGTGCTGTAAAGCAGGAAGTCTCGACGCCCAAGAGACAACAGTTTGCCAAAAAGAAAGTCGCGGCTTTAACAGCGCATCGATATGCCACAGATAGTGAGAACGCGGCTTTGGAATCTGACGTGGGCTCTGACCTTGCTGGACAGCGCGGCGGAGATTACCATAGTGAGAGAGGTCCTGCGTCCACTACTGAAGGTGACAGCGACTGATACTTATGTTGTGATAGAAACAGCTGATACCAGAGTTGCTCTCCCTGATAGACTTTTTGAAATTGTCCTGTTAATAGAAGGTGACATACAGAGAACCATAAAAGGGGTATTTTGGGAAAATCTTTCGTCTACGTATGACATTTTGCTTTCGGAGGCTGACTGGCCCCCACCTTTTGTGCTTGCAGCTCCGCGAGGGGAGGAGGTAATCCTCCCCAGTTTCGCGAACACAGTCTCGAAAGTGGATGCGCTGCATTTTGCAGAAGAATGGGCTCTGGCTCTTGCGCCGGCTGTGTACCGAAATCAGTGTGGTTGGGATAAATTGTCCCCGAGCCACGAGATTCCTTTACGGTCTCAGCCGCAGCCTCAACCTCAATATCCCATTCGACGTGCAGCCAAAACTTCAGTCGCAGCTATCCTTGAACAATTGGAATATCAAGGTGTAATTGAAACTTGTGTGTCACCGATGAATAACCCTCTTTTTACTGTAAACAAGCCAGACGGTTCGTATCATTTGGTATTGGATTACCGGCATTTAAACTCGCATTGCTGTAACTGTGCAGTACAGAATACTCACAGCTCTGCTCTAATGAATAGTCTTGTGCGTAAGCGGTTTAAGACCACTCTTGACATTTCCAATGGTTTTTATGCCCATAGATTGGATGGTCTAAGTTCCCTATGGACCTCCTTCACATGCGGCGGTGTCCCTGAACAGTTTCGACGTTTGCCTATGGGCTATAAAATAGTCCTGGGGTTTTATCCGCCCGCATTGTCTCTCTTTGGGAGAGGATCGACCCGGATGCTTGTTCGTATGTGGATGACATATCTCCCAGACGACGAACTTTGGGAGCATCTGTGTCGAGTCAACGGAATCATTTGTACCTTTGCAAATTTGGGTTACAAATTCAACTTTGCAAAATCGCACATTGCAGAGTACACAGTGTTGTTTCTGGGATACGAGCTGAACAATGAGGGAAAAAGATTGGCTCCTCACTTCCTGGAGAAATGTGCACAACTGCGCGCTCCGACAACACTGAAAAATCTACAATCTTTACTGGGCTTCTTGAATTTCGGGAGAACATTTATTTATTTATTTATTAATAACAACATTTATAGAGCGCAAACAAATGCCCTTTGGCGTCTCGGCGCTACATTCCGGAATATGCCCAGCGTATCAAGCCTTTGTATGCTTTGATACAACCATCTTTTTCCAAATCATGCTGGCTGCCTGAGCATTCGGCTATTCTGCAGTCTTTGCAGGCTGATCTGCTCGCTTCTAAATTCTTACTGACTCGTGATAACCAGACCAACCTGGTGATAAGAATTATCCCTAGGACGGTAGGTTTTACGTACCTGACTTTTAATGAAGGAGATACAGTAACTATTGCTTACAAGTCACACTTGTACACTTCGGCTGAGATGCGATTTTCCACTGTGGAGAAGGTTCTGATGGCTGTGCAGATGGCAATTCTCAAGGAAGGTGCCCTGTCACAGGGAAAGCGCATGTTAGTTGTTACCCCGTGTCCTGCCTTGGAGGCAGTTGCGAAAGCCAGTGTACCAAATTCTAAAGCTTTGCACCCTCGGTGGATACAATGGGCTGCATCCTTGAAATCCCAGGATGTCACGTTTATTTTTGACGCCACGCTACGGTTGCAGGAGTACTTACAGTATGAATTTGTTCATCCGGCTCCTTTAGCGATGCGGCCATTGGAGGATTTCCATTGCATCATTTACACTGATGGTTCGGCACAGGTTGCGCATGGCTCTAAACCTGCCTACGTTTCCGCGTGCGCCATTGTGGTCGGTGCCATGGTGAACGATGAGTTCAAGTCCAGTGTCGTGCACACGCAGACACTAGGGGACTGCACTGCACAATTAGCAGAGCTTCGTGCTCTGATGCTTGCGTTGGAGTACGCAGATCCTAGTGTGACAACCCTTATCGTAAGTGATTCTTACTACTGTGTCCAGTCTTACAATGAGAACTTGTTCTTTTGGATTCAGAATGACATTCGTGATTCCAAGGGTACCACAATAAAACATAAAATGATCTGGGTCCGAGTGGCTGAACTTAAGGAAAAGTTGCCACTTGTGTTTGTAATTCATACTCTTGGCCATCAGCGTGTTGGGGTTCACGCTGTCGGTAACTCGCTTGCTGATGAGGCGGCGAAGTCAGCAGTATCAAAGTACTTAGTTGCAGCGGTTACACAGTCCAGAAGTAAAATAGATGATGACATCTTGGTGGCTATAGCTACCACTGAGAAGGGAGGTGAATATCCTGCGGGGTTCCCTTCGAAGTACACATACCACTTAAGTCCCGATAAGGTTCCTTTTGTGAAAATTCCTGATGTTGGTGAACGTTTGATTCCCAACTCGGATCGCTGGGCTACGTTGATTACAGCAGCGCATGAAGGTGTGGCGTCTGCGGGTGTCTCGGCCACTGTAACTCAGCTACAACAAAGGTTCTGGTGGCGGGGACTGTACAAACAGACGCGTGATTATGTCCTTCAATGTGACGTTTGCCAGCAAATCAAGCCTTCGACTGCTGCGCGTCCGCCTCAGACACAGTTGTACATATCTAATAAACCACTGGGTTGTGTTTATTTCGATCACTGCGGTCCTTTTTCTTCTGATACTGCGCATAAGTACATCTTAGTAGCAGTTGATTCATGCACACGCTTTGTGTGGGTCTGGCCCCATCGCAGCGCTGATTCACGGACTGTCATAAGAGATTTGCATGTCTTTGTAGGGATTTTTGCCTTTGGTACCTTCCATTCGGATCAGGGTCCGGCTTTCGCCTCTAAGGCGTATAAGGATGCTATGATTTCGTTGGGGGTCCAAGTCAAGTTTTCGTCTCCGTACAGACCTGAGGGTAATAGTGTAGTGGAACGAATGAACCGTGACTTAAAGCAATCTTTGACAGCACGAGTTATAGGCACTGGCAGAAACTGGTTGGCCCATCTCAATGGCGTGCAGCGTGCTCTTAATAATCTCCCTAGAAGGTCTCTGGGTGGGTGGACCCCATACGAAATGCTCTTTGGAATCAAGATGTATGTCCCTGACCTCGACGATCTAGACTACGTGGCTCAAGCCACGGCCTTTGACGTAGATGAACATTGCAATGTTTTACAGGATCTACAAAAGACCAGAGATGGTCTTGCAAAGGAACATTTGCCCTCCACATCGGATGACGCGTTGCAGATCCCGGTAGTTGGCTGGCTACCCCAAGTTGGAGAACTGGTTCGAGAGAAGATCGATAACAAGAAAGAATTTGGTCCTTCCCATCGTGCACCGGTTCCCGTTCTTGGAGTGAAGGGCACAAGAACAGTCATTTTACCACCGCTTCCAGGTCGTAAGGAAAACAGGTTTATCTCAATTGACAATGTCAAGATACACAGGGTGGCCGATTCTTCATAGTATGACACCAGCAGTCTCCTGTCCTTCGTTTGTGAGACATTCTGTTTTGGCCACTACTTCTAATGCTGAGCCAGAAGTGGCACTCGAGATGCCTGTTGTTTCCAGTCCATTATTAAATACTTTTCCCGTTAATAACATTGATGAATTGACTTACACATATCCCGCTGACTTATCGATGCCTGATTTGCAGACACGTTTGGTCACAGAATCCAGATTTTCATTTGACACTGTTTCAGAACATTCGAAAAAGCCCTCACGTTTTGCAATTTATGCCACTTTATTTAAAAAACATTTTTTGATTCCCCCTTGTACATATATTTGGCTGGTACTTTTTTCAGTTTACCTTTTTATGTCAATTGGTTTTGTGTTTTATTTTTTCCGTATCATCGATTGACACTATGTTGAGGAGAGAACTTACATTCGACATCTTAATGGAACTTTGGCCCCCTTTTCCTCATCGCATTCAGCACACAGACTGAAAAGAGACTTGAATTTTGGTAACATCACTGATTGGCCTGTTCTTGATGAGATTGTGTGGGATGCTGTTGAATTTCAAATCCATGGCCCTACTGAAGTGGTTAATGTCCCTAATGTCCTCAGAGTGAACATGGGGGATGTGGTGAAACAAAACATACGTTCTGATGATTGGGATGTTCAGGCCGTAGAATCATTATTCTCTGATTTGAAATATTATGCTGCCTTTGATGCTGAAGATTTATATTTAGAAATTGCTAATTATGGTGATTTATTTTGCTTTCAACATTTTGGTAACGATTTTCTGTATAAAACGAGTTCCAGAAGGGGTACTTTAAATTACACACAGTGGGAACATTGCCCGGCACCATTACAAGGCAGCTCCAGTACATTTTTGAAAAAGTACACTTATTTTACCGACTTTAATCAATCAAGTCCTGAGTCCTTTTATTTTAAGATGACACAGAAGTCCATGTCCAAGGTTGGACTTACCGATACTAAATTGTTGTATTCGAAGTCCTTTCTAAACAAATTAGCTGTTGAGGGCTACGAGCTATGGAAGGAAACCATTGACCTTAAATCGGTTTGGGGTTCTAAAAGTTGACAGGTTCAAGGCACTGAGGCTTTGCACCGTGCATGTCTCATCCCAAATCATATGTTGTTTTTAAATTCTACTATTTCCCAGACAACATGCTTTGGATTGGCTACTTCAAAAAAATTAAATACCCCTACTATTCCTGATTTGGAAGAATATTCCGGTTGGAATAATTTCACAAAGTTTTCCATTCATGAATTGCAAATATTGTTGCATAATTCATCCTTTAATATATCCAGTTTGGATCCGAAGGGTTGGCTGATGTGGCACAGAAGCTCTGATTCTTGTCAGCGTCGCTTTCTGGGTTTAACTGAGGGTTTTACATTAATCAGGCCTGATCCCCGTTTTGATACTGATCATACAGTCACCACATACTCAGTGGGCAAATTATGTCAGAATTGGCTACAACATTCCACATTAGCTGCAGTTAAACTACATCTATCCCAGTTATCTGATAATGTGGATTTAAATTATTTCATAAAGGGCCCGGCTAGTGGTAGATCTAAACGATGGATTTATGCAGTTTACAATGAAATCTGGAATTTTTCACAAATTGAGGCTGCTAAGCGCCTGAGGGCTATTGATCAAGCTAATTTGGAAAAGGTACTTGCAGTCGTCGATAACAGTATTAACATGCTTTCTTCGTGCATCTAAACGTTGAATAATATTGTTTCTTCTGTGGTTGACATTTATTTTATTATTTTTGCAATTTTTAAAGCGCGCAAATACCCATACGGGTGTCTCGGCGCTAGTGTTTACAGAGCTCACTGATGGTGTGACGGGGGAGTTAGGACGATGAGAACAGCCATGTTGTAAGGCTCTTTCTGAATTTGAGGAGCGTGGGGGCAGTTTTGATATGAAGTGGTAGGGTGTTCCACAGTTTGGCCGTGGCGGTTGTGAAACATCTGTCTCCCCAGCTGGCCTTTCTTGTCCTAGGGACGTTCAGCAGGTAGGCAGAGGAAGATCGAAGGGTCCTGCGTTGTTCCAGTGGGCGGAGAGCTCTTTTTAGAAACTGTGGTCCTGCATTATTCAGAGTTTTATAGGCTATGCACAGAGCCTTAAATTTGATTCGGCTCCTAACCGGAAGCCAATGTAGTTCCTTGATATGAGCTGAGGTTGAAGTGAACTTAGGAATGGATAGTAGGGTTCTGGCCGCCGCGTTTTGTACTGTCTGGAGCTTGTTGAGAACCTTTTCTTGGGCATTCAGGAGAAGAGAGTTACAATAGTCGGTTCTCGAGAACACTAAGGTGCTGATGAGTGTTTTACCCGCGGACTGTGGTAGGTAAGGAAGTATTTTTTTTTTTTTTTTTTTAGAGTGTAGAAGGCAGATGATACAACAGCATTGGCGTGGTGTATGAAAGTAAGTTTATTGTCAAAAATGACTCAGAGGTTTTGGACCTTGACCACCGGTTGGGGGGGGGGACCCCATCTGAGGTGGCCACCATTGAGGGGACCATGCTGGGTGCAAGCTCCCGAATGTCATCACCTCCGTTTTGTCGGAGTTAAGTTTGAGGCAGTTTGATGACATCCAGGAGCTTATCGCCTTCATTCCCTCTTGAAAGTTGGCGGCGATAGATGCTCCGTTGTTGTGCACTGATAATACTAATTGGGTATCGTCGGCGTAAGTTGTCAGGGCAATTCCATAAGATTTTATCACCCTCGCTAAGTCCGATACATAGATATTAAAAAGCGTTGGACTTAGCGAGGAGCCCTGTGGAACGCCGCATGGGAGGGAGAAGGTCTGGGAGGTGAAATTACCCATCTTGACAGTCTGGGGGCGATTGGCTAGGAAAGAGGCAATCAGGTCTTTAGCTTTGCCTCTAATTCCTAGAGCTGAAACATGGTCGATCAGAGTGACATGATCGACTGTGTCGAAAGCCGCAGAAAGATCTAGGAGTATTAGGACTGCCGCTCCTCCCATGTCCATTGTCGTTCGAATTTCGTCAGCGGCCTTTAGCAGTGCTGTCTCCGTCCCGTGTCCCTGTCTGAAGCCAAACTGAGTGTCATCAAGTAGGTTGTTGTCATTGATGAATTTCGAAAGTTGAATGTTCATGGTTTTTTCGAAGAGCTTGGCTGGGAAGGGGAGACATGCGATGGGTCTGTAACTGGAGGGGAGCAGAGGGTCCAGGGTTGGCTTTTTTAGAAGTGGCTTGATGATAGCCTCCTTCCAAACTGAGGGATATATTCCTGTTGAAAACATGGCATTGCAGATGGTAGTCAACGCGGGGGAAATAGCTTCTGGAATGAGGTTCAGGATAGCAGGGGGACATGGGTCTAGGGGGGATCCGGATTTAGTGCTGATTATTAGGCGTTGAATATGCTTCTGGTCAATGGTGTCGAAAACTGATAGAATGGGCGAAGTATTCATGGCGAGTGCCATAGGCGAAGGTGATGGGGAGGAATGAGAGAAGGTAAGGAAAATGGAACTGACTTTTTCCTCAAAGAAGCTGGCCAGAGCATCTGTTAAAGACTGGGAACCTTCTAGGCGCGGGGCAGGGGGGTTAGACAAAGTGGTAACCACCCGAAATAGTTCTCCAGCTGAATTTTTCGCCTGATCGATTTGGGAAGTATAGTAGAGACTTTTTTCAGCAACTATTAGTCTTTTATAGATGGAGAGAGCATTTTTGTAGGTCGATTTGTCTGCGGAGTTGTAGTTGCGACGCCACTGCATTTCAAGATTCCTGCAGTATTGTTTCTGCGTCCGGAGGGCTTCAGTGAACCATGGGGCTGAAGGTATTTTCCTGTTTCGATGGGAGGATTTTATCGGAGCAAGTATTTTACAGGTCGTATCTAGATTCGTCAAATAATTGAAGGACGCTATAATGGGGTCCTGCTCACCAGGAATATGATTCTCCTGCATCCTCTCTGCTAACTGAGCTGTGTCGAAGTTTTTCCAGTCTCTATAGGAAGATTGATTAGGGGCAGTGGAAGTAGGTTTGGTTTGGTTTGTTTCAACCGTAAAACAAATTGCTGCATGGTCTGTCCAAATGAGGGGGATAGTTTGGGTGACAGTTACAAGGGGACTATTGGTAAATATACCGTCTAATGTGTGGCCTGCCTGGTGCGTAGGAGAGTTTATCAGTTGTAACAGGCCAGCAGCTGATAGGTCTGTGATTAGCTGAGTGGTATCGTGGTTGTTGGTGACTTCTAGCTGAAAATTAAAGTCACATTGTAAATGATGAGGTGTCTGTGTTGTACCATGATCAAAATCAATTGCATTCTGTTATGCAATTTGCATGGACCCTGCAGACATTTAAGTCTGGTCGAGTGCCCTGGAATTACATGAACGTTTCCTCCCTCTTTGCCCCGTTTAATTTGACTGACAAACAGCGCATGCTTTCAATGCGTGACGCATCATTTTCGATGTTACATATTGAGAGGTTGGAATCTTTACCGTTCTCTGTAGCTGAGGCCACGGCTGCAACGTGGCTTATCCACGGTTTAATTACATTACCATTTGCATTGTACAAATTTACTAATTGTATGCAATATATTGCGATAGGGCGATATAAACCATTAGGTAGCGCATTTCATCATGAGGCTTGGTCTCTTTCATTCACATATAGGTGCCTGAAAGACGAGAAAGAAGTGAATCTTAATGGGGAAGAATGCACGGAGTCCCCTGACCACTCATTGATATGCAGACACATCCAGTTACATGGTTCTTGTAATCAGGAACGGCCTAATCTAGCCTGTGTTTTGAAAGGGACTCCAGTTCCAGCAATCATTCCCACATTCATATTACTGGCGAATGGTAGTTATTTACTGTTGAATAAGGAAGAGTGTTGTGGTTTAATTAAAGGTATCGGTTATGTGGTAACTGTATCAGAGCGTGTAGTCTGTTGCAAAAACGTTCTGTATCCCCCTACGCATGGGAATTCAGATGTTTCCATCTGGCCACGCATCCCAACCTTGAAAGCCGAGTTCAATGGTATGAGTAGAATAAGAGCCCTTTTGTCTCGAAAAGAGGTGGCCCTGAGTTCGGCCCGAGAAGCATTCGTCCTTCACATAGCTAACACACGCACAGAGGTGCAGGCGCTTTTAAATACTGATTTGCCGTTACATTTCAGCGAGTTGGTTCATCAAATCTTTAATGCCTCCTCCACTTCCAGCCTTGCTCACTTTTTTAAATTAGTTAGCAGTGGTCTCGTGACTTCATTCGAGAAAATATTTGGAGTCATCCCTGCCTTCTTTCATAGTATATTTTCAAGTCTGTTTGGTGGCTTCCCTGTTTTGCTAGCATTAGCTGCGGGCGTTTTAGTGATATTTTGCTTTATTAAACATGGATGCCCGTCCTGCGTTAGAAGCCGCAGAGCCCCTCCTGCCACTGTTTCGCAACTGGATGCTTGATTACTATGGCACCCTACCGCTTGCGACTTTAAGCACGCTTTCAAATGCAGGGTGAACCCGGTAAGCCACAGGCATCTGGGTAAATAAAGTACTACATAAAGCAAAATGGTGCCTGGGACACTATTAACAGAATCTATGGTAAATGGTGAGATAGTTCAATTATCTACCCCTACGACAAATAAATTGTCTGGAAACACTATTTTTGTATTAGTATAAATAAAATTTTCCATCTCCACAGAGAGAGCACACAATATTTGTTTTCTTATTGATTTTTCATTTTAATTGAAAAGGAATTAGAATTGAATTGGGGCTTGTATGATTTGTAGGCCCACTTCAAACAAACAAACACAATTGTATATATATTTACACATTAATTTTTACATAAACATATATAAAACACATATATATATGCACACATAAATCAGAAGGATGTATTTAAACTACTGTAGCCCAATTTTTCTTTCAACAAAGGATGCTCGCTATATGTACAGACTCCACATTCCTCTCAAAGTAAGCTCCACCAGACCTAACACAAGAAGTATAAATAGTCCATATCTCTTTAGGCTATCTTCAATGCTTTTTACCCCTTGTGAATAATATTTTCCATAAATTCAAATAATTTGGCTGGGATCTTCTTCAAACAAAATGTCGACGCGTTTCAGCCATCATAATTCTGGCCTCATCAGGACTAGGGCTAGTAAATACTTCGGTCTATTTATTTATTTATTTATAGGCTTATTACGCGCCGGCATCACACCCGAAGGTGTATCTCCGTGCTCTAACCACCACGAGTGGATTAAGAGACATACTCCATGGTTTGACGAGTGTCCCTTGTTTCTTTTCAGTATCTGAATCGATTGAATTCAGTGTTGTCCAGACTGGATTGTTTAAAGAAGATATGTTAAGATAGGATATATTTATCTCTGAAGGTATTGTTTGACTTTGGTCACATGGTTCTTTGGCACTAGTTTATTCATAGATATATAAAGATTGTTTTCTTGGTGGCTATTCTTTATTCTTGACTTACACGACACAGGGTGTTGTTTCCTGACTTATTTATACATATAGTTAGAATGGTTTATAAGGAAGTATCTAATAGTGCACCTATGTTTTATAAAGACACACAGGGTGTTTTTTGGCAGTCTGACCACATCTAGTTAATATATAACTGGATTTGTATAATTGTATATATAGATTTGTATAATTGTATATATGTAAATTTTGTATGTAGACCTCTGACTGTTTGAACATATTGATTTATTTTAGATTGGATGTATAGTCATACATATATTTTCTTGATCCTTTAGACCGAAGTATTTACTAGCCCTAGTCCTGATGAGGC
Source organism: Lissotriton vulgaris (assembly GCF_964263255.1). Lineage (NCBI taxonomy): Eukaryota > Metazoa > Chordata > Amphibia > Caudata > Salamandridae > Lissotriton > Lissotriton vulgaris. Next base: position 1,549,294,327 of record NC_141696.1, on the reverse strand, counting down.
CAGAATTACGATGGCTGAAACGCGTCAACATTTTGTTTGAAGAAGATCCCAGCCAAATTATTTGAATTTATGGAAAATATTATTCACAAGGAGTAAAAAGCATTGAAGATAGCCTAAAGAGATATGGACTATTTATACTTCTTGTGTTAGGTCTGGTGGAGCTTACTTTGAGAGGAATGTGGAGTCTGTTCATATAGCGAGCATCCTTTGTTGAAAGAAAAATTGGGCTACAGTAGTTTAAATACATCCTTCTGATTTATGTGTGCATATATATATGTGTTTTACATATGTTTATGTAAAAATTAATGTGTAAATATATATACGTGTGTGTTCGTTTGTTTGAAGTGGGCCTACAAATCATACAAGCCCCAATTTAATTCTAATTCCTTTTCAATTAAAATGAAAAATCAATAAGAAAACAAGTATTGTGTGCTCTCTGTGGAGATGAGAAATTTTATTTATACTAATTCAAAAATAGTGTTTCCAGACAATTTATTTGTCGTAGGGGTAGATAATTGAACTATCTCACCATTTACCATAGATTCTGTTAATAGTGTCCCAGGCACCATTTTGCTTTATGTAGTGCGACTTTAAGCACGGCATTTGGATTATCGTTTCGATTTTCCTATTTCACATGTGTCCAGCCTGTGTTTCATTGCCTGAGCTGAGATTTCGACTGGGCCCTTGATTTGTGTCTCTGCTTGACGGTATCTCCTGACGTCGATTTTGATCATCTGATGAGCCCCGTTGTTGCTCACGAGTTGGTTTGTTCTGGCGAAGGGATTATGGCCTTGGCAGCGATGCATGGACTAATGGGTCATTGGGACATACTCGCAGCGGCGCATGAAATGAAATGAAAAAAGAAATTTATTAAGCGCACGTACACCAACGGCTTCTTGACGCTTTGATAGCAGAGGAGAAACTGCTAGTTGATAACTTGAGCAAAAGAAAGAAACAGCTAAACGAAGGCTTGAGAAAATAACCAAGTTTTCAGAGCCTTTCTAAAATTGCGATAAGAGGGGATGAGACGGAGGTCTGGGGGCAAAGAGTTCCAAAAAGGGGAGCTTGGGAAGAAAATCTCAGTCCACCCAATCTTTTCCGTTTAAACGGACATGTCGATAACAAGTTGGAGCTCGAAGAACGAAGGGCTCGAGATGGAATGTATCGATCAAGGCGGCAGGAGATGAATGCCGGGCCTTGCTGAGCGAGGGCTTGATGAGTGAGGCATTCATTCTTGGCACAGAGCTTTCTTGAGAACCCACCAAGTTGTCCTCTGATGATGCTAGAGGATCCAATGCTGGAGGAGCACGTGTGTTCTTTCCCACTACTTGATTGGATGGCTGAACTGTTTTCGGATGATTACAGTGATTTCATGTTGGAGGCTGTCGCTGCATATTTTGCATATTCAGTCATGTCCTAAGATGCCATGGAGACTTTTATTGTTATGGCACGTACCTGTTTGCATTTTTGGATAGTGCCTTTTTCTTAAAAACAATTCTTTTTATACGCCCCAGGCCTATTGACTTGAACTAAAGGGGCCTTGCATTGAAAAGTTTGGACCATTTCATTTGGCCACTGTTGGCCATCGTATATGCTTTTGATATTTAGCTTAGCTCATTATTATTGAACTCTGCTTTCATGTTATGCCTCTGTTCTGGTCTTACCTTACCTTGAGTTTTGACCGTGCTCGGATCATTGGGGGGTGTCATATAGCTACTTCTTTTCTATATACTGTGTTAAATTAGCATGAGCTTATTAAATGTTTAAACACCATTTTTCCTTTTGCTTCATGTTTTCACAAGACACATAATTGTAATTTTAGCTTTCAACCTAGAAGAGCGTTGTGATTTACTTGAGAATAATATGTTATTACTCTGATATCAGTTTTGTTCGGTACACTGTCTGCACAGTGAGTGCTGAAGGCTACAAGGATAAATCGACGCAGTGTTGTTGTGAGATCTGATGTTCGCACCGTCTTAGACATAACACACATGCTGCTGCCAAAATCTGGCTCGAAGCAGGTTTTATATTGCTTTGCTGAAAACATATACATACACTTGATGTTGCTTCGCATGCAGAGAGCTGGTAGAAGATGATGTGATCCTCTGCCACTGAGATTTTGAGGTATGGGCCCGCCCTGCTAAAACCCAAAAGAGACCTTCATAGATATAATATACTATGCTAAATAGGGAGGGTGAGAATTAGGTGTTGTTAATTCCTATTCATTTCAGCATTTTAGTATGCTGTCACCGTTCGCTTTCTATGGACTAGTAACTATGCTGATAACTTTGATTCTTATAATATGTTTGCTTGTATTATATAATATACTGCGTTTGAGAACTCTGCATTAGTAAATAAATATTTCAAATATGCACGTGTCCTCTTTACTCCAAGTTCTGGTTTGAAATGATTATAAAGTGAAAGAGTGTTCATGTGTTCCACGATACCTGAGGTAACCTAAGTTCATGTTCTGGTTTGTCTAAGCATTGGGACTTTGTTATGACCAATGAGACACTGTAGCTAGCTCGGTAAGGGGATTTTGGGTACTGAGGTGAGTTTTGGGCCATTCTAATTCACTGAGGTTCCAAATCTCTATGCACAGTTCTGTAGGAGAACGTAATCCCTGCTACAGTCCGAGATGTAGGTCGGATGGGGCTGATTTCGCTCATATGTTTTGGTCTTGCACGGGACTGACTGGTTACTGGAATGCGGTGGTGGCTTGTCTGAATGCTGTCACGGACCGGCAGATAGAGGTGGACATGGGCGCCTGCTTGTTGCTTTGGTTCCCTCACACCCCCCGAACGAAGGTCACTAGCAGGTTCTATGACCTGGGCTTGATTTTGGCTAAGAGGGAACTCACCATGCACTGGAAATACGAGCCAGGGCCCTAGTTATTTGCGATGGAGAACCACTCTACTGGGCTGGGCAGGGGCTGAGGGCACACTCCGACTGCAACAGGCCAGGCGCTTAGATAATGACAAAGCCTTAGATGTAGCCAGAGCATGGGAGGCACTGGTGACAGCGCTTCAGCGACCAGAGGTTAGTTCAAGGGAGGAAGAGGAGGAGGCTCTGGCATAGTCTTGGCAATCGGGTGGGTGGACGGTTCTCAAAGCAGGCACAATGATGGCACACGAATGGAGTGGGCATTGGGAAAGCTGTCCCCCTAACGCTAACTGGCATGACGACAGTCACTAATGGATGGAGGGTACCTACTGATACTGTATTTATCTAAATTGGTTGCAGGCGCACTGACAGGGGTGGGGGGGACCGAAGGAGGGAGGGGGCAGGGGGGTTTATTCCATAAAAGGCATGAGTACCATTGCTGTGATACAATCTGGAGTTGACATATTGAAGCAATATGTTGAATGATGTTCCTCTTGGATATGACTGCCAATAAAAATTTTGTTTATAAAAAAAAATATTTAGACATAGCTCATTCAGTCGAAATACGGTAGGGCTACATCCACTAGTTCCAAAAATCTACAACGATTTCTTGGAAAACTCGGCTCCAGCAGCTAGGGACTTCCCCTTGCTCGAATACTGACTTGTCCAAGAACTCATGGAGTTTTCAAAGAACTGAGATTCTTTGATGACGTAATTATGTCCACCTTTACGTCAATCTCGGCACCTTGAAGGTATAAATATGCCCACACTTGCCATAGCAAACATACGGTGGTTTGGAGCAGTTCGACTATCTACTTGCCTGATGCGCCCTGCTACTGCAAGTGCCGAAGGAAGCCGACCCTCCAGCAGACGCACTGAGAGAGACGTTGTCTTTTCTTCTGTAGAGAAATCCAGCTCCAGTGTTTCCAAGCTACCCTTGCAGGTTGTTGGGAAATCGAGTCCTGAGCCTGACCTTCTTCATTCCAAATCAAGGTACAGAGCTGATTAGACCTTAAGAGAAATCTTGGATAGATTCTTGGCAAAGAATACTACATTTATGCTACACCTCACTTACTTCTTCCCTCGTACTAAGCTTAGGTTAGGTACATCCGGGTAGGCGTATTTTAAAAGCACCAGTTGAGTACTTTTTCGCCTCTGGTATTTATGTATGTATTTATCTATGGTTTAGGAACCATACAATGCTCTTACAGTATTATTTCATTCTACCCTTTCTACTGTATGCATTATATTTTGACCCTTCTCAATAACTCTCTCAGAGAAGGCCTGGTCCCTAATTCCTTTAAAAAACGCCGAAGTAGTCCCCATCCTTAAAAAGACTAACGCTGATCCCTCGCTAATGAGTAACTTCTGCCCTATCTCCTTACTCCCCTACCTGAGCAAGGTCCTAGAGGCTCACGTCACCTCTGTCTTGAGCCCTTTCATCAAGCACTCGCAGTACCTCGACCCCCAACAGGCCGGTTTTAGACCCGCCCATTCCACCGAGTCGTCATTCTCTCGGTGATGGAGGAGCTCCGGAGAGGAGCGGACTTCAACATCAGTCAGGCTCTGGTGCTCCTGGATTTATCGGCAGCCTTTGACACGGTCGACCATGATATTTTGGTCGGCCGTGTCGGGGAGGCCGGTATCCAGGGGACAGCCCTCAACTGGGTCCGCTCATTTTTGAGCAATCGTCACCAGGCCGTCCACCTCTCTCAATTTACCGCGGCCAGGTTGGGTTATCATGTGGCGTCCCTCAGGGCTATTCCCTCTCCCCCCTCCTCTTTAACCTTCACCTTACCCCTCTGATTTGGTCCCTGCGAGGAAGCCATGTCACTGCTTTTAATTATGCAGATGACATCCAGCTCATTTTTAACATCGACCACTCGGACCAATCAGTTGATAATTTTCAGTCGACTCTGTGCCACATCAGCGTTTGGATGGGAGCAAACCAACTGAAGCTGAACCCCGATAAGACCGAGCTGGTTCTTATCGGGGGGGCCTCCAAACCTTGGAATTCCAATTTCTGGCCCTCTGACCTCGGCAGTCCCCCTTGCCCTGTCGACTCTGCCAAAAGCCCCGAAGTGATTATTTCTAAAGACCTGTCAATGAAGGCGCAGATTAATTCTGTGGTGTCTTCCAGTTTTTTCCATCTTCGAACTATTCGGAAGATTGCCCGCTTTCTCACAACTGAGGCACTTACCCTGGCCTTCCTGGCCCTGGTCATGTCCAGAGTCGACTACGCAAACTCCCTATATTTCGGGATCCCGGCCTACCAACTGAACCAGCTCCAGAGGGTCCAGAACCAGGCGGCCCGACTGATCTTTCACCAGCCCAGACATCAGCACGTCAGTCCCTTGCTAAAATCCTTACATTGGCTTCCGGTGGCCGAGCGCTGTTATTTCAAACTGGGCTGCATCGTCTTCAAGGCGCTGGCCGGCCTCAGCCCTGCTTTTATTTTTTCTCTCTTGTGCAGCTTTGTCCCCTCCCGCAACCTCAGGTCTTCCCGCCTGGCCCGTCTCACTATCCCTTCCTTCAAACGCAAGAAACAAGGGGGGCTACGATTTTCTTTCCTTGAACCTTCATTTTGGAATACACTTCCACCTGAGTTCAGGCTCACATCTTCCTATACTCAGTTTAGATCTTCTTTGAAAACCCTTTTGTTTCGCAAAGCCCATGATTAGCCTTTCCTTTTGGCCCTCTTCACTTTTTGTTTCTCAAACCGGCTTACCAGCGCCAAGAAACCGCATGGTGAAAGTGCGCTTTATACGTTTTTATACATAACATAACATTTTGCAACCAGTTTTACGATTATAGCAGTTAATTTCTTATGCTTGAAAAAGAAGACTGTTCAATAAATCCTGTTATTGAAAACGCCTGTCTATCTATTTCTCTGCACCTTTGGTGAAACTAAGCATGCACGATTGACTGAGTGAAATATCTATCTATTGTTTCCACGACTCTGAAGATCAGTTTTATTTTGGGGAAACAAAGTTGTCATGTTTATGTGGTTGTCAGAAACTAAATCCCTTCTTGTGAACTCGAGAAAGTTTCTAGTGACCTCTGAGCTAGTTGGCACTCTCAATTAAGTTTAATATATTTCGATTGAGACCTAGTCGACATAAGTCCTACGTCACATCTATAGGATATATTATTCCAATGCGCAGAGCCTATTGGGAATATAGGAACTACACTACAGAAGGTCAGAAGATAATGTCTTTTGTAGTAAATCTTCTGAAAGGCTTTGTCGTTGACATGGACGAAAAAGATTTGGACAAAGACATACAAAGGGTTCAAAGAGACCCTTTCAGGCTCAATAGAGACAGAAATAATCCTCGTAGAATCTTAGTCAACTTCAAATCTTATTCAATAAAAGAATGTATTTTGAATAAAGCTCTGAACTCTGGTACTCTCAAAAAAGATGGATACAATTACAAAATCTGCTCGGATAAATCTAAAGCAACGGCTGCCTGGCAATGGGCTTTAGGAAAATTCATGCAAGATTTCAGGGCCAAAGGAGCGACCGTTCAAATTAAGTTTCCAGCTCTCTTAAGTATAATGTGGTGTAACAAAACCCATAATATTAGCGACCCGAAAGAAGTAGAACTATTTTTGATCGTATGAAAAGAAATAGGGAAAAGTATCACTATGAGCCTATCTGCGTTAATTAATTCCCTTACGATTGCGGCTCTCAAATTGTGCAATTAGGATTGCTCAAACAGCTTTGGGAAGGGTCCTCCAGGGTGGGGGTCAGCACAAGCTTGTTTTTTTTGTTTTGTAGTGCACATTGTAGATTTCTTGGGTGGGGAGCATTGGGGAAAAAAATAAAAAATATATTTGTCCGATATGTAAATTGTATAGCAAACAGGACTGTAGTAAAAAGCAGGAGAAAAGATGCTGAATTTAATGGGTGATTTAAAAATAGCATCATGGAATGTGGATGGGCTAAGAACGAGGGGCAGGCGACAAAAATGTTTTGAGTACCTCAAGTTGCTGAATAGTGACATCATTATATTACAAGAGAGGAGTGGCTTGAAGCTATAAAACACGAGAAATAGATTGGGGAGACTGTACAAATCAAACTTGTAACATTAAGGGGGTCTCTGTTATAATCAAAAGAATCACCCTATCTTACGTTAGTAGGACAAATTGTAGATTTAAGGGGAAGATGGGCTATAGCAAATATAAAAGTCGGAGACAAGGTACTGTCTGTGGTGGGATATTACGGCCCCAACACAGATGACCCCGCTCCTCTTCAATCCCTGTATGCGCAATTGCTACTACTGTCCACAACAATCATACTAGGAGGAGATTATAACATTTTGTTAGACCCCAAGAGAGACAGACACCCTCCAGGCAGAGTTTTAAACCTCCCTTGAATGCGAGAATGTCTGAATAGGTTTATAGATGACTTGGGCTTAGTTGATATTGGAAAAGGAAAGGGGACCAAATCAACAAATTTACTCATAGGAATCATAAATATGGCCACGCATCAAGAATAGATTTCTTTTTGGTTGATAATCTTTTAAGTAACAAAGTTAGGGGAGTTTATCATCAGCCTGCACATCTCTTCGATCACTCAATGGTTCAACTAAATATAGGGCGGCAGTTAGTGCAGCTAGCCAAAAGGTGGACTTTAGACCGAACACTCCTATTGGACCAGCAAGTTATTAATAACATAAGATAGAAAATTACTTTAAAGAAAATGGTGAGGGCAAGACCCCCAAGATGGTAGTCTGGAATGCTTATAAAGCTGTTCTTAGAGGAACACTAATGGGTATAGCGATAGGAATAAACAAATTAAAAAGGCTTAAAGTATCACAATTAGAGGCTGACTTAGAGAAACAAGCGAAGCTTGATGTTACAGCCTTGGAAAAAGATCAAAATACCTTGAAAGATGATATTCTGAAAAAGAAACAGGAGTTGGCTCTAGATCTGGAGGAAAAGTTAAGGAAGAGATGGCAAGCAAGTCCTCTATCAAACTATGAATTTGGTGAGAATAGTGGTAAACTTTGAGCTTGGAAACTTAAAACCGATTCTAATAGAAATAGAATAACAGGTATGCATAAGGGCAACAGGGGACAGATAGTAGTAGACAGAGAAGGTATTGAAGAAGCTTTCGTAATTTTTTTCCAGTCATTGTACGAGGAAGATCTATCCTCTTCACCTACAGTGGTGGATTCATATTTAAACAAATCACAACTTCTGAAGTTAGATGTAGACTCCTGTGAAATATTAAATTCAGCTATCAGCATAAAGGAGGTAATGGAGGCAATGAACAACCTGAAGAGAAGTAAGGCAGCGGGCCTGATTCTATACCTAATGAGCTCTACTTAGCTTTGAAAGATTACTTAGCCCCTATACTAACTAATCTTTTTAATACCATCTTTCTTGAGGGCCGTTCTATTCCTAAATCGTGGAATGAAGCAACGATTAGCTTGATTTTAAAACCGGGCAAAGACCCCTCTCATTGTGAATCATACAGGTCAATCTTGCTTCTAAACACAGATTACAAGATATTTTCCCAGGTTTTAGCAAAAAGACTTGCCTCCCTTTCTGGTAAGCTTATACATGAGGACCAGAAGGCCATTACAGGCAGACAGTTGTACAATCTCACCCATCAACTGATCGGAGCCACTTATGTTGCAGCTCATGAGAAGGTTCCCCTTGAGATATTCACTTTTGACGCGGCCAAAGCTTTTGACCGTGTCAAATGGTCATACTTACAGAAAGTTATTTTAAATAATAATTTAGGTCAGAATTTCTCCAGGGTAATTGAAAATATCTATTCTGCTCTTATGGGGAAAATACTTATTAATGGAAGTACATCAAATAGTTTTCAAATCAAAAGAGGTACCAGACAGGGGTATCCACTCTCCCTTCACCTTTTTAATCTATATATAGAGCCCCTGGCCAATGTGATTAGCACTCCGAGCGCTCACATCACAGCCATCCTATCTGGACCTGTCCACATACGATCGCATACGTACGAATGGCATTCTGTCAGAACAGGCGCCCCTTCCAGTTCCCTCCCCCCTTCCCGCCTTAAGTAATGAGACTACCCTTCGGGTTTTCTATTTGAATACCCGTTCTTTGGTAAAATCTTCTGGCTGTTAGCATTGGAAAAACCAGACGCTCTTCTGATCACCGAAACTTGGCTTACTGAGGACTCCTCACTGGATATTTTGGCGGCCATCCCCTCAGACTATTGCATTGTAGCGGCCAACTGGCCCGCAGGTAAGAAGGGCGGGGGTGTTGCGGCCATTATACATAAAAATTACAAATTTGACACAATGACCTCCCTCGAACTACCACAACTCGAGAATTTGGTCATTACTCTAGATACTAACACTGGATCTCTTGCGTTGGTGCTCCTATACCGCCCGCCCCAACATATGCCCTCTTTTCCACTCGTTTTAAGCGAACAAATTACCAACCTGGCCATGAACCACGCAAGGGTCCTGCTCATAGGCGATTTCAACTACTGGCTCAATGACACCCTTGGAGGACCACAGGCCATGGAACTTTCTGATCTGCTTTCCAACCTAAATCTGCTCCAGCACATATGTTCTGCTACCCATACTAAAAGGACATGCGCTGGATCAAATCTGGACCCACAATCTTACCTTATCTGTAACTTCTATCTCCCCCTGTATATGGTCAGATCATCATCTGATTGATTTTACGGTCACCTTAATCGGCAGGATCAAACCCCCTATAGTGCCTGGTGGCTTGACCAGAAAGTGGCGAACCATTGATTAAAACAACTTTATTAACACTCTAGCCTGCACTGCTCCTATTCTTAACCCCGATGTCAACTCTATGGAACTGGTCATTGCAGACTGGTTGTTGTCGGCCAGTGACATACACGCCCCTCTCACTAAATTCTCTCGGGCCAGACATTCTGATGCCCATAAGTGGTTCACCAGCGATCTAAAGAACCAAAAACTCATGCTCTGTCAAGTTGAGAGGAAATGGAGGCGCCACTACCTAAATGCAGACAGGCAGCAATACCTGCTAGCACGTAACGATTATAAAAAGTCGACCGTAACAGCTAAAGCCGCCTTCTTCTCTGCAAAAATTTTGAACGCCGATCAAAATCAAAGGAGATCTTTCGCATTGTGAATGACCTGAGCTGCGATGAGAGAATCTTGCCCACCCTAGCTCCAACGCAAGAACTGTGCGACTCCCTGAACAACTTTTTTCTAGATAAAATTGCTAATATAAAGGCGAGTATCCCACCCATGGCCAACAGGTATTCACTGGACGACATATTCATAAATCCCTCTCGGCTGAGTCACTTGTCAGGCATTTGTCCCGACACGCTACCACATCTCCTGACCCGTGTCAAATCTGGCTCCCCCAGCGATCATTGCCCTCCCCCAGTCCTAAGAGAGGTCTTCTCTGCACTACCTCATACTATTCTCCCTTTTCTGAATGAGTCCCTTAGTACAGGGGAGGTACCCTCCACCTTTAAAAATGCCACGGTTATCCCATTGTTAAAAAAACCTGGGGCCGATCCCTCAAGTCACGCCAACTACTGCGCCATGTCCCTTTTACCCTACCTAGCTAAAATCACGGAGACTCATGTGACCAGCTGCCTTTCTAATTTCATAGAACAATCCAACTACCTGGAGCCTAACCAAGCTGGTTTCCGACCCCCACATTCAACAGAATCAGTTATCCTTGCGGTTCTGGATACACCGAGAGCCACTGCGGAGAAGGGGGCCTCCCAGGCGCTGGTCCTCCTGGACCTGTCGGCGGCGTTCGACACGGTTGATCATAACATCTTAATGAACCGTGTCCAACAGGCGGGTATCCAAGGCCCTGCTTATAACTGGGTTAAGTCCTTCCTTACAGGTAGAACCTAAGCAGTACGCCTTGGCGCATTTACGGCCCCCAAAGTACCCATATCGTGTGGGGTCCCACAGGGTTCTTCCCTATCCTCTCTGCTGTTTAACCTGTACCTTAGGGCTCTGCTCCACTCACTAAAGGACAGAAAAGTCACTGTCTTCAACTATGCCGACGATCTTCAGCTGATTTTTAACTTGGATTCCCCTGACTCAGCCACGGAATTCAAAACCACGATGCTCTTTATCCAACACTGGATGAACCTCAACGATCTAAAACTTAACCCTGGCAAGACTGAATTGGTACTGCCAGGGAAAAGTGACATCAGCTGGGGCCCACATTTCTGGCCTATGGACTTTGGACCTTCTCCCATCCCTTCGCCCTCTGTGAAGAGTCAGGGGTCACTATAAACGCCGACCCCTCTCTCAGAGGCCAAGTGGGCTCAGTGGTATCCACTAGTCTCTTCCAATTGAGGAAAATCAGAAACATTTCTCACCTACTGACCCACGCAGCCCTCGTGCAGGCGTAATTAGCACTGGTCCTGTCCCGCCTTGACTTCTCAAATGCTCTTTATATAGGCCTGCCACTAGATCTGCTTAAACGGCTCCAAATAGTACAGAACCAAGCGGCAAGGCTTATCTATAAACAACCGAGATGGCAATCAGCCCGGCCCTGTCTGCAAAAACTCCACTGGTTGCCGATGGAGCAACGGGCCGCTTTCAAAGCTAGCTGCCTTGCTTTCAAGGCGCTGCACTGCAAAAGCCCTAAGTTCATTAATGACATGATCATAAAGCATGTTCCCAATCGCAACCTTCGCTCCTCCCACCTACACCTAGTGTCCACCCCAGCCATCAAACTTAAGATGCAGGGAGGTAGCAGGTTCTCCTACCTAGCGCCTAAAGTCTGGAACTCACTCCCATTGTCAATTAGGAGCTGCAACAATCTGCTGTGGTTCAGAAAAGCCCTGAAAACCTGGCTGTTTAAACAAGCATACTAACTACCTGTACGCCACACAATCATTCAGCATCAGCGCCATGAAACCTCTGGTGACCGTGCGCTCTACAAGCTTCTGTTAACATAACATAACTACCAGAGAAATCATCCCATTTAGCTTCAATAGCTGGAACTTAAAAGTGGCATTATATGCTGACGACTTGATGATTTATTCTAGCAATTTAGAGGAGTCTTTTAACAATATAGTCAGCTTACTAACAGAATTTTGGGAAATCTCTGGGTATCAAATACAATTACCAAAAAAACAGAGGGTATGCAAATTGAACCCAATATTAAAAATAGATATCTTGGGATCCAAGTCTCAAAGAACATTGAGGAAATCGTCCAGGTAAATTTGGAACTAAAAATCTAAGTGATGAGGAAAGTATTAAAGTCATGGAACTGTTTATCCCTCACTTTTATGGGGAGAGCCAATGTGATAAAAATGGCTATCCTACCAAAGTTTACTTTTGTTTTTAACACAATACCTCTGGAGTTTAGCTCACACTGCATAAAAAAAATACAGAGTGAAATTAATACCTTTATTTGGCCGTCCAAAAGTGCTAGGATAGCTTGGAAGAAACTAAGCCAGAAGAAACTTCGAGGAGGGATAGCAAGTCCGGATCTTACAAAGTATTAAAAGGCTTTTCACTTTAAGAATGTAAGGCATCTTTTTCAATCTTAGGAGTCTTATTCCGCATATTAGAAAGCAGTAACTAATCAGGATCATTGCCTTTATAAGTTTGGCCACCAAAAGTGCTTCAAAAAAATCAGGTTAAAGGTGCCAGGATCAGCATTTAAATTGTGGTCAGAGATAAGGAAAGTATGGAAGTTCCCGTATTATAGTCCTCAAGCACCGATATGGAATTATCTAGGAACCCCTGAATGTCTGAAAGACTCATTAGCACTTCCGCTGAAAAGGGCTGGTCGCGTCAAATGGGGAGATCTTTTGGACAATGGTAACTTAAAATCATGGGTTGAAATACTGGAAAGAACTGAGAATGAAATAGTAAGGTTCAAATTTTACCAGCTATCAAATGTTATGGCCACAATATATTGGGAACCTAGAAGGTGAATTTCAGAAAGACTCTGCACGGAAGGAAGTCGCAAAGAGGTACTAGAACTTGGTGGAGAAGATGGAGTCCGACTATGATATTCCAGATCGTATTTGGAAGAAGACTTTTCCGGCTCAAGACTTGCAACAACTTTGGCAAGTATCCTGCACTTAATTATGGCACATTATAATTTCTACACCTCTTAGGAAAAATCATTTGTTAACTTTGCACAGATCTTACTGGACCCCCGAAAAGTTGTCGAAAATGAACAATCAGAGGACGAAAAATGCCCTAAATGTGGTGAAAGGGAAGCAAACGATATCCATATGTTTTACTCATGTCACCTCCTTGATACATTTTGGTATGAAATTGGCAAGATCATTGATTAAAGCTTGGAGATGACTATCAAGGTAAGCACTTTTACTATTATCTTTGGCATTGTGGATATTGAAGAACTAAGCATAATCTTAACAAAACAAAAAATCTGAAATAACTCTTATTTAACTTAATACTGCTTGCTAGATGCAAGATCTGTATAAACTGGATTCTTCCCTCTGCCCCTAGGATAGACAACTGGGTTCGATCAGTAGAAAAATTTAGAAATATGGACAGAGCTAGAGGGGAAAGTAAGCGCACGAAGCACTGAGATCTTTGGGATAAATATAGGCAGTAGGGTAGGGAGGGATGTCTAATGATTTAACCAACGCGATTACAATCTGCATGAGTTTTATTTGGGGTGGAGCAGAGTTACGCTAACTCATGGAAATTGTTGGATTAAGGCATGGTTCTCACCTATCTCTGAGGGCGTCTATTGTGAGGTGATCCTGTTGCTAAAACAACAAAGATCGCATAAATGAGAAAAAAAAAAAAGAAGCTCATAAGATTACTTCTAGGGCTTCCTTTTTGCAACCACCTTCAGTTTCGCAAATTGTACATGAAACTTCACTAGAAAAGGTACTACAAGAGGGAGAGAGAAGCTTTAAACAAACAGTGTAGTGAATTAATTTAGAAAATCTCTCAATTAAATACAAGTCCTGAAGCTCTGACAATGCCAGTGACTATAGGTCCGGTAGGTCCCTTATATGGAGATAAGCAAGCTAGTCATAAAACTTCAGTTCTGACTACACCCATAGTGCAGCCTAGAAAAGAAACCTTAATAATTGATGATCAAGCAAGCGAGTGTGAATCAGTCATTTCCCTGTTGGATTTACCTGTATGCGAGCCAGTGAATGACTCGATCAGATAAATTACTCCCCAGGGTCAAATTGTGACATCCTCGGGAACGAGAAATGCAACAGTAGTAAGTCCGGAGGAGATAGACAGATGGACACGAGACATAGAAAAGCCAAAATCACAGCCAAAAGTATTGGACATATTCAAATTAAGGGTTGAATTAGAAGAAATAGTTACAGGAAATGTAGGTTTGGACAGATTGAATACATTCAATGAAGATGAATTGTTGTTTATATGCAGAAGTATTACTCGAAATACAAAAATATATCATGAAAAATTAATGCATTTGGCTAATGAAATGGGAATTGACATTGGAAAATCAAAAGTGTTACAGAGACTATATAGAGCTGAATTTTCTGACAAAGATTTAGAAAATATGAATGTCAGGACGTAAATTACAGATTAAAGAGTTGTCATGGTTGCAAAAATGGGGTGATCTAGACAATGGGAAAGCTAGATGGATAAAGAAAAAAGAAGAGGCACAGGCAAATAAAACTACGTCTGAGTATTTACTAAAAGAAGCAGAAAAAGTCGAAAGGTTGTGTCCGTTGAGGGAAGTGCCAGGAGGTGGTAATGTACATGTCCCATGGTCCCAACAGGATATTTTATCATTCACTAATGATTTTCCAAAGCTTAGAGAAAAACCTGTTGAATGGTATCGGCAAGCCGAAAGGTTTGTGAAAGTATCAAAAGTATTGTTGAAAGATTTAAATGGATTATTTGGCATTGTTGTTCCAGCTGATTTCTGGTCCGAGTGCAAAATAGCCATAGATTGGCCTAGTGATGAATACCCTAGAGACCCAAAGACAGGAGCCCCTTCAGGTGAGGTGATGAAGAAACACAATGAGGTGATAACTTACCTAATAGGAAAGATTCCTCCAAAAGAGACAGATTGGACTAAAATCGACAGAACCACCCAAAATAAAGATGAATCTGTACATGCATATTATGAACTTCTCTTGCAGGTATTTAAACAGTACAGTGGGCTAGAAAACATTGATAATAAGGACATGACACATTTTATTTATTGTTTTGTGTCGAGACTAAAACTTGAAATATCCCAAACAAATAAAGAGCATGAATTGTGTTGGCAGGCAAAGCCTGTCGACAAGATTCTCAAGTATACAAAATACTGTGAGGATGAAATTGATAATAAACTGAAGAAATTAGAGGAAAAGGTAATGTGGGCTCAAGTGTAAATGGCAGAGCAACAGGAACTTCAGTTAAGTCAGCAAGCAAGCAATCAGAAGAAATGGGAAGGCCAAGGGGATGGAAGTGGAGGAAGCCCTAGTGGGAAAATGAGTAGAGAAGAGGCAAAGAAAAAGTTTCCTTGTCATGGGTGCGGAAAGATAGGGCATTGGAGAAACGAGTGTAAATTAATACAGAATAATAAATCAAAATTTAAATCCACAGACGCAGAATGAGGTGTAATGAGACAGCGGCAACAGGTAATAGAGAATCAGTTACCTCAAGCCTCGACTTTTCCTCCAGCGCATTGGTCAACATGGAACCTGCACATGCCAATCTGCCAAATAATGCCACTCTTCTCCAATTTCCCCCGATTACTTTAGCACAATCTCTTACGATTATGAAGAACCTAAAATCTGGCTCTCCGTCTGATCCCTGCCCCGCCAAAAGATTGGCAGCAGTGGCCGAGGTTATTAATGCCGAGGCTAATACTGGGCTGAATTTATCTCTGAGCAGCGGCCAGCTCCCTGATATTTGGAAACAAGCCAAAACTCTGCCGCTGTTAAAGAAGCCTACAGCAGACCCTCTAATAGTGTCAAACTATAGACCTATTTCGCTCCTGCCTTCCATAGCTAAGGTTATTGAAAAATACGTGAACTCTGTCACTACAGAATTCATGGAGCTGAACAACTGTCTCCATCCGAGTCAATCAGGATTACGCGCTAATTTTAGCACAGAATCAGCCCTCCTTGAAAAATCGGAATCTATCAAAGTGACTCTTGACTCAGGCGGGAGAGCGGCCTTAATACTATTGGATCTATCTGCCGCTTTCGACACCGTGCCCCATGACAGACTCCTACAAAGACTGAGATTGTGGGTTAGGGGGCACAGTGTTGAAGTGGTTCTCCTCATTTTTAGAAGACCGTAGACAGGAAGTTTGGAATCCACCTTTCGCCTCCCTCATGCCTCCTTCAAAGGTGGGTGTTCCTCAGGGCTCGATTCTGAGTCCACTATTGTTTAATCTGTACATGGCCCCCCTCGCCCTGTTGGCTGAAGAGGCCAGAGCCATGATTATATCCTATGCTGATGACACACAGCTGCTGTTCTCCTGTAAAAAGGGAGAGGTTCTGGATGGTGACAAAATCAAGAATTGTCTGAAACATGTCTTCTCCTGATTTAGTCAAAACCAGCTCCAGTGCAACTCCGCTAAATCAGAAGTGATCCTCTTTGGAGCTTTGGATCAGGAAGTCTGGAGACAATGGTGGCCGCCGGATATGTCCCCCCCACAGACCGCTGTGGAAGTAGCCAAAAACCTAGGGGTAAAACTGGACAACTCACTGAATATGAAGACCCAAGTCAAATCAGTGGTCGGCACTAGCTATGGAACTCTGAAAATGCTTCAAAATGTTTTACCCCTTCTGTCTCTCTCCCATAGAAGGACTGTGGTCCAGGCCCTCATCACCTCCAGGCTGGACTACGCTAATGTCCTTTACTTGGGTCTCGGTGGATGTCTCCTTAGTAAACTCCAGGTTGTGCAGAATGCAGCCGCCAGAGCCATACTTATGTTGGGTCCTCGAGCCTCCATCTCTCCCCATCTCAAGAACTTACATTGGCTCCCTATCCGCCACAGAATTCAGTTCAAAGCCCTGACACTTGCCTTTAAAGCCTTAGATGGTACTGGGGCAACCTACATCAGGGGAAGAGGGAGCTACTATACTCCTGGTAGAGCACTAAGATCATCTCACCAACATCTGATGAGTGTGCCCAAATTTGATCGCTCCCGCACTGGAGGACGCTCCTTTCAAGCCCAGGTAGCACACCTTTGGAATGAACTCCCTATTGCAATTAGGCAAGCGTCCGACATTTTGTACTTCAGGAGACTACTGAAGACATGGCTGTTTCAGCAGTAATCTTCTGCTCTGCTTGTATGCGCGCGCTTCCTACTATCGCTCTGCTTCCGCTAGGGCCGGGACACTCTTCTGAGTAGCTGTGCACTCTACAAATATGGGAAAATAAATAAATAAATAAGCCCCCATGCCAGATTTTGTGAGTCAACCAAAATACAGAGTGGACACAGGATTTCGGGAGGGAAGCGATAAGAACAATATGGTAACACCACAGTTTCTTTTGCAGGACACATTTTTTTTATGACAATGAGTACTGACGGGGCCAGAGGGGGGGCGGAGAGGGGGAGAGGATTGCGTACTTGGCGCATCCTTGCAGGTAGATCAATCAGGTCCTTTTATCAGGGAAAGGTAGAAGGAAATGATGTTACCTTTTTGTTGGACACTGGTGCTACCCGTTCTACTGTGAGAACAGCAGACATCCTAAACCTACCCCTCTCGGGAGAAGCGATCCAAGTAGTGGGCGTTTCTAATAAACAAATTAGGAACCCTGTTACGGAACCTATGGAAGTTTGCATTGGCAACTTTAGAGAAATGCACAAGTTTGTGGTGTGTGACTCTAGTCCGGTAAATTTGTTAAGGAGAGATTTACTGTGCAAAATGAACTGCACAATCTTTTGCACACCCAGTGGTGTGGAAATACAAACCACAGATAAAGATGGTGTACAAAATGATGTTAGCACAACAAGAACCAGAAGTTAAAGAGATGTGTCTAGAAGATTTACCAGGAGAATTAAAACCCTTTGTCACTGATGTGTGCGATTTTACAGGAAAAGAAGTAGGCCTGATGGCAGATGTAGACCCCATTAAAGTGGCAGTGAAAGAAGGTGCAGTTTACCCAAACATTAGACAGTACATGATGAGTCCCGAAATAAAGGCAGGAGTGGCACAAGAAATAAAGCGTTTGGTCGAACAAGGCATTTTAGAAGAAATAATGAGCAGTCCTTGTAATTCACCTATAATTTGCATTAAAAAACCAAACAGAAAGTAGAGGGTGGTCCAAGACCGCTGAACAATAAATAAAATTGTCATCCCATGTTGCCCAATTGTACTGAATCCAGCAGTAATCCAGTATCAAATATCACGGGGAGCAGGATGGTTTACTGTAATTGATGTATGCCATGCTATCTTTTCCATCCCACTGCACCCTGACAGCAAATTTTTATTTTCGTTCAAATTTGACGTGCATGTTTACGTTTGGAATCGTGTTCCTCAGGGTTATACAGAAAGTCCATCCATTTTTAATCAGATTTTGAAAAAATGCCTTGAATCCTTGGTGCTGCCTGGATAATCAGTCCTGGTGCCGTATATCAATGACCTATTGGTGGCATCGAGAACCCGAAATTATTGCATGATCGATACCATTACATTATTGAACCACTTGGCAAAAGGAGAACATAAAGTGTCCCCAGAAAAATTGCAGTACTGTACCACCTCCGTTAAGTATCTGGGACACCAGATAGAAAGATGGGTCAGGCGAGTGACATCTGAAACAATCAGGATAATTTAAAACATGAAGCTACCCCAAACCCAGAAAGAAATCAGGATGTTTCTCTGAGTTGTAGGTTACTGCGGGATTGTGGGATTTGCAGTACTAGCCAAACCATTGATTCAAATGACCAAGAAAAGAGCAAGGGACCCAGTCGAATGGGATGATGAAAGCATGACTGCTTTTCTAAAATTACATAACAGTCTGTGTGAAGCTCGAGCCCTCTGGATGCCTGATTACTCAAACGAGTTTGCACTGTTTTGTGACACAAGAGACAATTGTGCTCTCTCAGTCTTAACCCAAACCCATGGATTAATGCGACGACCAGTGGCATATTTTTCTGCCACATTGGACACAGTAGCAGCAGCATTGCCAGGTTGTTTAAAAGCGGTAGCTGCAACATGTACGAGTCTTGAGCAGAGTGAATTAGTTATTATGGGACACCCTGTAACTGTGTATGTTCCACATTCAGTCATGATTCTGTTAACCAGAACACATACTCAGCATTTAACACCTAGTCGGATGACTAAATACGAAAGAATTATTGTGGGTTCAGAAAACGTGACAAGTGTGAGGTGCATTGTTCTAAATCCAGCAAACTTATTGCCCGATTCCCATTCTGCAGAAGTGAGAGAAGAAGTCGAACATGATTGTATCGACTTGACTGAATTTAGTACTAAACTTAGAGAGGACATACAGGAAGTACCTTTAAAACATCCTGAACATGAATTCTTTGTCGATGGCTCATGTATGCGCCATGAGGATTGAGGACTAAGTGCTGCTTATGCTGTGTGCACATTGGCAAATATAGTCGAAGCATCCTATTTACCAGGAGTCTGCACAAGTAGCCGAATTGATTGCTTTAACTAAAGTTTGCAAAATTGGGAAAAATTGGAGAATAACTATTTACACGGATAGTCAGTATGGTAATGGGGTTGTGCATGACTTTGGCCAGCTCTGGATGCACAGGGAGTTCTTGACTTCTTCGGGAACCCCAATAAAAAAATGGACAATATGTAAAATAATTACTTGAAGTAATTCAATTGCCAAAAGAATTGGCCATGGTCAAATGTGCTGCTCACCAATCGGGAAAAGACAGAGTGGCAGCAGGAAATAATTATGCTGACCAAATGGCCCAACATGGTAAAATGGCAATAAACAAGAAAATAGAATCATGTGGATACAACTGCCAACTTATGTTGTTGTGTGGTGTGAATACTTGGAAAGAAGTGAAAGACTTACAAAATAAGGCAGAACAGAAAGAAAAGGAAAAATGGCAGAAAATAGGGTGTCAAGTGAGACCTAAATACGGAGTGATAATCTACCTAGATGGGAGTCCAGTACTACCTGACTGTATCCTTGCACCGATGGCTACAATGTACCATGGGATACACACATAGGGAGAGATGCTATGGACAGGTTATTCAGACAGGACTGGTTTAATGCGAAGTTCAGGAATGTAGCAGAGAGTCTTTGTCAGAGATGTTTAACCTGTCAGCGACTTAACCTTGGGAAGAGAACTGTGGTTTGCCCGGGAAAGATTGGGAAAGCAGAAGGCCCTTTCAGTGGGTTACAATATGATTTAATTCAGTTACCTCCTTGTCGAGGACTAAATTATGTTTTGGTCATGGTCTGCCTATTTTTAAAATAGGTAGAAGCATTTCCCACCCGTAGAAACGATAGCTTAACTGTAGCCAAACTGCTTTTAAGAGAACTCATCCCACGATTCGGTCGACTGAGTTAGACTAAGGAAACATTTTAAGAGTGAAATAATTAAAGTTATCTGTGAAGCATTCAAAATTGAACAAAAACTGCACTGTGCACACCGCCCAGAGTATCCTGGAGTGGTAGAACAATTAAATGGCACAATAAAAGCAAGATTGGGAAAGATGTGCGACTCTACCCAATTAGATTGACCTGATGCTTTACCTCTTGTCCTGATGGGACTCAGAAGCATTCCTGACAAGAAGACAGGCTTGAGTCTTCATGAGATACTCATGGGAAGGGCAATAAGGCAAGCATGTGTACCAGGACATCAGCTGTTAACTATATCTGATGATTTAGTGTTGGAGTACAGCAAAGAATTAGCAGACCTAGTGCATTCTCTCTCTCACCAGTTTGGGGAAGACGCTGAAGCCAGACATTCAACTCCAGCACATGATTTGAACCCTGGAGATTGGGTAGTGATAAAAGATCACATGCAGGAATCTTGCCTAGCACCAAGGTGGGGAAAGCCACATCAAGTGATACTGGTTACCACCACAGCTGTAAAGTGCAAATGGATCCACGCCAGCCACACCAAAAGGGTGCCCGAATCGGAGGCTGAAGGTTGTGCAGCTGAAGGGTCTCAAGAAGTTGATCCTGAAGTAGTTGACGATGAACAACCAAGCACCAGTAAGGATTAATTGATTCCAGTAGTCAACATACCTGAAATAAGAATAAGAATAAGAAGCAAAACATATCTAGATAGTCAGACTGATAGGGAGGATGAGATAGGCATAGAAGAACGTACTCAGATAACAGAAAACAAAGCCAATGGTAATCGGGAGGAGGACCAGATAAGGAAAGAGCAATACACTCAGACCAACGAAACCCCCACAAGAACACCTTTGTCTGAGGAGGGACAGATAGGCACTTGTCAAAGCGCACAGGCAGAAGACAATCAAGATTCAGCAAGACCTGTGCAGGACCAGACAGGTTTAGCAAAACAGGTTCAGGACGAAGAAAAAACTCCAGGCCCAACAAAGTCATATCCTGAATCAGGTCAGATTAGTCTAGAAGAACCCATCCAGGCAGAATCTTCAAGCTGACTTGGTCCAGGACTTATTATTGACTAATAATAAGCCCTGGACCAACTCAGTTAGAGAGTATACCTGAAGTTGACGAAAATCAAGTTGTGCCACAACTTAAAGAAAACAAGAGAACATTTGAAGAATCAGAAAGCACAGTGCCAACTAAAAGACTCAGAAAGGGCGATCAATGGCCTGGTGGTGTTAAGAGACTGGAATATTGCCTAGTCACAATTAATGAGGAACCTGAACAGGTGGATGAAGTGACAAGTCAAACTGAACCATCAACCAGTAATCAGAGGAGTATTAGTCCCTGCCTGAAAAGACTGAATAACATATTCAAAGGCCCTGAATGGACATATATCATCCTTGAAGATTTTGAGAATCTGAAAATCAGTGATGAAAGTAACAAGGAATTGATTACTGATCAATATATTGAAGTGAAGCCAACTTGAGATAAATTCACAAGTGTATTTTGTGTAAAATTCTCAAAGAGGGGTTAAGCCTCCTTAGACAAAATGGCTGATAAAAGAGTTGCTGGAAAACAAAAAAGAAGTTGTATAAAGACATGCTGTAGACTATGCAAATGTAGTGTGTTTATAGTACTTATAGTATGGCTAGGACTGACAATAGCAATACCGTACATAGTGGCTGTTAAGCAAAATGACACTAGTATACACTGAAAGATAGCGAGTTACAAACAAGATAGAGTAGACTTAGAGGCACCAGAGAAGTTAGATTTACATCACTTTAGCAATAGAAATAAAACAGATATGAATGTTTTCGTAAATCTATTAGTGTACTATGTGGAGACCATGCCGATTAGTGATTGTTATGTTTGTATGAAACGACCAGCTTCTGTAGCTGAAGGTGTTGCCACCATTTACCCCTGACCTATGGTATTTCCTGTAGCATATTAACTAGTCTGTTTTATAGAACTGGAAGGTTACAATATTATTATTCTAATATAGATGTCATTTTCTCTGAAATCCCTATCCGTAGAAAGATTAATCCTGTCCTTAGTAGTAAAGACTCACAATTCATGGGTGAATTTTTCCTAACAATGAAATCAATAGATATAGCTGAAGCACAAAGACAACTTAACCTGTAGATTACACGAAGAAGAGAAAGTATTCCTGAATTTAGTAGAGAAAAGGAGACAGGATTTCCATTAAAAAAGCCACTGAACCGAAACACCAGATACCTAAATGGGCTAAAAAGGAGGAATTTATGGTAACTGGCAAGACTCATGCTGCTATGTCACTGGATTTTGAAAAGAAAGGGAAAGTCTGTCTCCGTAGAAAGAAAACGGAGTATAACAATGTATTCATCGGTTCCAGTGAATGTGAACTCAATTTCCTCGTAATTGGGGGTTGTGGGCTAAAAGGGGGAACTGATCCAGTATTTCCTGGATTCTGTTATATTTGTGGGGACAAAGCTTACTTTAAGCTGCCTGATCATTGGCATGGGAGTTGCTATTTCGGAACAGTATTCCCAAAGGTATACCATCTAAAAAGAATCACTGGAAGCAATGAACACGAAAATGAACTAACACGATATAAAAGAGCTTGTTTTGCAGTAATTTTAGGTGATATATTTAGTGCATTGATACCTTCAGTGGGAGTAGTTTTGAATACTCAAAGAATCTGCAAATTATCTACAGTGGTGGATCGCTTATCGACAGGCACTGCTGGAGGATTTCTATTGATCAATACCGAATTGGTTGTGATCAGATCGATGGTTTTACAAAATCGACTTGCTCTTGACATATTATTGGCAAAAGAGGGCGTAGTCTGTAGAATGTTGAAAGCCCAACATTGTTGCACTTACATACCTGATAAAAATGTTGAAATTGGAAGGTATGTAAGGAACATTACTCATTTGGAAGATGAACTGAAACCACTGGAAGTTGATAGTGCATTGAAGAGACTTAATGATGGTCTCTCCTCTATTGGTAACTGGATTTCTAATGTAGGTAGAAGTATTGTAGGTAAACTACTGATGCCAATAATGGGAATAGCGCTAGTCATTCTGGTGATAATGGTTTGGTGCAAATGCTGCAGAAATAGAAAAAGATATACTGTGAATGAGAAAAGGAAGAAACGCAAATCTGATTAAATTCAAATGGAAGGGGGATATATATAAAAAGGTGAAAGTTTACCAGATAAATGGTGAAAAGAAAACTCCTCAAGTAATTGGAGAGATTGAATTGGGAGAATGTGGAAGTTGGCAAATGGTTCCTTAATTTGTGATGATATAAAATATCATCAAAGAGGGGATTGATTGAGCAAGGTTTCACATATATCGAACCTTTCTTGTACTCAGCCTTCTCTAAATAACCTGTAATATATTAACCAACTTGATTTGTTTACTAATATTTGCACAAACACGACATTTCTAGTAACTAGGGGAAGTTTGCATATGTTCTTTTACTAACAGTAACTCAATTGCATTAAAATGGCAGTCGCAACGTGGGAAACCTTCTGCGCATGCGTCGTTCACATCTACATGGCATGACGTACTTCTGTGCTTGGTGGGAATTCGTTGCTTCTGCGCACTAGTGCCAAAATGGCCGCTTTAAATTTCACATGCTAACGCTATGCTGCTGCTTGTACTAAAACTTGTTCGTTCTGCCTAATCAATAATGCACAAGTTAAAATAAAGTAATGGGTTTAGAGTAGAGATAGGGGGTATACAGTGTAATCATTTATTTTTGTATTCTAACGTGTCTTTCTTTGACTTTGCTGCTAGCTCGTATTTGGGCCCGACTATCCCGAGTGTCCCCATCTTTGTCAAGTTCATTAGGTCTCCGAAAGTGCTGAAGCATTGGCATTGAACTACAGCCAATACTCTTCTTACCCACGATGAGCCTGGGATCCGGCCCTGCTGACCTCTAGAAAGGAAGCAAGAAGACTCACACAAATACAATGTATTTATTTCGTAGGACAATATTGTTGGGCGGAATAAAATCATGGGAAAATAATATTGTGGGTGGGGATTCAATCAATATGAATCGAATTGAAATGACCTCATCTTAGTATGGTGTGATGACCTCTCCTCATCTTTCCAATCAATCACTAAAGGGGATCACATAGATTTGCAACATTTAGGGGTGGTACATTTCCCTAAAAATTGTATATCTAAGGTAGGTTTAGATAGAGAATTTGTCCGACTTGTCCGAATAACAGACCTGTCACTGACCCAACGACTGCTATAGGAGATCGAGAACAGAGGTGCTGGCGGAGCACTCTGGCAGAAAATGCGAGGTTATCGATTACCCAATCGTGGTACTAAATTGACTTATCCAGAGAGAGAGGGGTGTGACGCTGGCGTTGCACTTTAGTGGAGGTCACCTGTCCTGAACTGCACCCGTCTTGCCCCGTGGGCGCCTGATTTGTCGGGTGCCTGGTCCTGATATTTGCCCCAGTCCGTGACCAGGACTGGTCATCGCATCATACTAGGTAAATATAATCCGTGTGGGATGTCTTTGTGCTATTTCCCTTTCTCACCCTTCCCAGGTACCAATGTCTAAAGGGGTTACTGTGATTTCTTGCCAACTTTACCTTTTAATGATCATATTCTTGCTCATGAAATTCATGATTTCTGTAATTTGGTCAAAGACTCACTTAAACCTTGCCTAGATAAAACTTTGACACCCCCCCCCCCCCGGCCCCGAGGCTGTGGTTATTTTAGGATAGGATAAATGTTTAAGTAAATACCTGTTTTATTCTAACTCCTTTTGCTCTGCAGGTCATATAGCCATGGTGAGAAGGATTGGTAAGTCATGGTTTACAGGTATAGGTCCTGAAAGGACCTCAATTTACTGATAGGAGAAGAAAAGAAATTAGTTAAGCAGGATCACTAGTTCAAATGTGTGAATGTGTTATGGGCCCAGGTGAGTATGTTAAAATTGAGCTAGTGATCCCGCGTGTTCTATCAGTTTACATGCTAAATATTTTCAAGGCTTGTGCACAGGCTCACAGAGTCAGAGCCAACCCTTGCTTGGCTCGACCTGTTGATTTGTTAGCTTGCGCACCTTTAATGAATGACTACTAGTGAAATTAGTCAACGACATTTCAGCCGTAGTTCGTTCACTTGTGTTTGGAGTGATGCCAGCCCGGGTTTACAGTGTGTGTGGTCACAACAGCAGTGCCCGACCATCCAGCCTTTGCAATGTCGATGGGCCTGAGTCTGAGAGACACAGAGTGAAGTATGCCTGCCTACCATTCAACGCAACAAAGCCACCACCGGCGAACAGCCAGGAAGAGATGGCCTTACGATGGAGCACTTTTGTGACACCGGACTGTGGCCAGACCAGAACTCAGGCTGCTTGCAATCCGTACAGTGGAAACTGTAGAAGAAAATGGTGGGGAGAGAAAAACTGATATGATTGTGACACTTCAAATACAATTACTCATTTCACAAGCCTAGAATCGTTAATTTCACAGTCTAAGGATTTCAGAATTGAAACATTTCAATTCTCAAGAAAATCATTGTTCTTCATTTTTTTACTTCAAAGAGTTTATTGGGTTTTGTAAACAGAACAAAAGAGACAATGATGTGATTGTTTAGCACGGTAAATAATTAACAGATTACATATGCTGAATTAGGTGATAGTCAATGGGCTCTACAAAAACTGAAAAGTAACTCCTACAGAATGGAAAAGCAATATCCAGAGCACAACATCTAGGACGGGGTTCTCTCAGTTGACGCCACGGAGCGGCAATTCAGATGACCGCCATAGGTTTTTAATATGCTTGAGATATATACATGAATGTTTATAACAAATATCAATTATTGAGATCCAATTTGTATATTTATACATAAATAGAAGTCAATACACAGAGCTATGATCTATCACATTCTTATAATTATAAAAAACTATTAATAAATAAAATGAAAAAATCTTTTTCTATCACTTATGTGTGACAAGTCTTATATATATGTGGGTTACAACTATTTAAATAATTAACTTTTCTACCTAGAACTTTTTATGTGTTTGCTGTCAAATGTCTGACTGACTTAGCTATAGTTTTACTTAAACTACTTACCCCACCAAAATCGACAGTGTCAAGGAAATCCAACACTTGGCTAGTGACATTTCAAACCACTATCCAATTTTGTGTCGACTTGGTGGGGGAACCAACTATTGGCCACAGGGCACCAATTAACCCCTGGTACCTTAAGATTCCTCAGGTTAGTGATAAGATCCTTGGGGACTCTGTTCTTTATTTTCGGGAGATTGAGGGGTCAGGTGATTCATCAGCGACATTGTGGGAGGCTTACAAGACAGTTATTCAGGGTGTGGCTCTGTCTCAAATTGCGGAACTGTGGAAGGCAAGAAGTGCGGATATGACCCGCTTGGAGGGTGATATTCTTACGTTGGAGGGGGCACTTAGTGGGCAGGACTCGGAGGAGTTACGGCACCAATTGCAAATTAAAACCAAGGCATATACGGCTTTAGTTACTGAGGCTGCCTGGGCACACCGGAGAGCGACACTCAGCAGGATTTATGATGTAGGAGACAAGGCTGTTAAATTACTGGCCTGGTTGGACCGTAGGGAACAGGCCCACCGGGTAGTGGTTGAAATAGAAGCGGATAGTGGCCTCCGCCTCACTGCCCCTCGGGATATAGCAGAAGCCTTTGGCCAGCACTACCAGACCCTCTATACATCTCAATCCTTGCACAAGGAGGAGGAGGCATCCTACTTCCTGCACAACATCTCGCTACCGCTGCTTACGGAGGAGGAGCGCCTCGATTTGAATCTTGGCCTTACGGAGGCGAAGGTGGGAAAAGCTATACATGACTTACGAGGAGGGAATGCCTCAGGTCCTAACAGTTTGCCTATTGAGTTGTTAAAACTTACTGTGGGTAAGCTCGCTCCATATCTTACTAGAATGTTTCTCAAGAGCAGTGAGGCGGGAATACTGCTGGTTGACCAGAGGCAAATGACTGTTGTAGTCGTTCACAAGGAGGGCAAGCCACGTAATAAATGCTCCTCCTATAGGGCAATATCCCTACTCAATGGCGGGCTAAGATCCTGGCGAAGGTTCTCGCCTGCTGAGTTTTATTGCCCATTTGGTCCATCCAGACAAATTGGGATTCATGCCCACTAGGAAAACCTCCCTCAACCTGCGCAGACTCCATGGTGTTTTGAGCCGAACCTCCACCATTTGCGAGGATGCAGAAGTGGTTTGCTACGACGCAGCTGCAGCGTTTGACACCATTGAGTGGCCCTATCTGTTTGCAGTACTCCAAAAATTAGGCCTGGGTCTGGAATACATCCAATGGCTTTGTCTCCTGTATCAGCAGCCACTAGCCCAAATAGTGGTGAACAACAGAAATTCCTCCACTTTTGTACTCGGAGGGGGCACCAGGCAGGGTTGCCCCTTGTCCCCGCTGCTTTTTGCCCTCACTCTTGAGCCTCTGGCAATGTGGGTTCGAAGAGACCCTACTGTCAGGGGGCTCAGATGGACCTCTGGTTGGGAGGACCACATATTGTTATATGCGGATGACATTTTAATCAATCTTGCATCACCAACAACGTCCCTCCACAGGGTTCTGAACATCTTCAGGGCGTTCAGCAGCATTGCTGGTTATAAAATCAATTGGACCAAGTCGGTGCTGTATGTCCATAGTGGTGTGGCACCTCGACTCGCCTGCTTGCACATGCCATCCTCGGGCGAGCCGAAGCATAATGCAGCGGCAAGAGTTAAATTGCCCAAATTGGAAGCAACGACGACTCCCTGACTGTTCGTTGGGCAGCAGAGTAGAGCAGTTGGGGCAGAGGGCCCCTTCAGTCTCTGTGACCCAGTGCCACTGCACCTACTACACCATTGAAAGCCGCCCCCTGCTGGCGTGCAGTGCTGGGAGCCGGGACTATTTACCTCTGTCATGAAGAGGGAGCTCGGATCCACGCATGTCTGGCATGTTAACTAGACCGCTGTCCGTCATGGCCGCTGGGGATGGGGCGCTAAGGAGTATGTGAGAAGCAGCTGCAGACGGAGCTGTCACAGAGACGGGTGTGCCGCAGCAGCCGCTCGGGCTCTACCCCCTAGATGCTCTCATGCCGGTGCAGCAGCGTTTGGGTGCCAGGGCTGCCCACGCAAAAAGTGGATGCCCAGCGCTGTGCCACTGAGCACCATGGTGGGCTTGGCAGCGAAGCAGACATGAGCGGGGGGAGGGGGAAGAGAGCGAACTGGAGCTTTCACACGTCTCTGTTAGTTAGCCAGCATGCATATTTAAGGGGTCGTGTCTGGTCACAACTCCCTCGACAAGCATGCTTTCATTCTCTATGTGGACAAAACAAAATGCGGCACAAACTCATTCAGACACCTGACCAAATCAAGCAGAGCCAGACACCAGCATAAGCGTAATTATGCTCATTTCGAAGCATTTTCACCTGCACAAGTATGCTCTTTGCATAGTTAAGCATGCAGCACTGCCTTCACACAGACGTAATCAGGAATTCATTAAACCTTTTCAGGAGCACTCTTCAGGGTGAGAAAAAAAGCCCTAGGCATCAAAATACAAGCATGCACGCCTCCCGCGGCAGCAGGGGGAGGGGGGAGAGAGGAGAGGGCCTGCGCGATTCCCTTCCGAGAGCGAGCAGCAAGGCGCGATAATTGCTACCATATGGCGATGTTTCTCGCTCCCGCAAGGGAATCGCCACATGTGCCCGCGTTGCCATTGAAGGCAATGGAACGCGTGCACGTTTTTGCCTAAAAAGGGGAATCAACAGCTAAAGGTCTTTTTGCCTAAGCAGCGCATATGCGCTGCTAGGCGGATGCAGTGCATGCGTGCTGCTAGGCGGGACCTAAAAATAGCACAAGGCAACTAGAGGGAGAAAGCGAAGGAAGAATAGAATGCAAATAATGAAAGAAAGCTGGAAATAAAGAGAAAAATTTTGATTTAACAATGGAAGGAAGGACAAGAGGATGATCAAATGGAAAAAATGGAACACAAATTAATGTTAATGTGGAATATTGAAAT
Organism: Lissotriton vulgaris; assembly: GCF_964263255.1. Taxonomy (NCBI): domain Eukaryota; kingdom Metazoa; phylum Chordata; class Amphibia; order Caudata; family Salamandridae; genus Lissotriton; species Lissotriton vulgaris. Next base: position 1,549,264,952 of record NC_141696.1, on the reverse strand, counting down.
ATGAAAAGAAAATGAAATATAAATTGAAAGAATAGAGAGAGACAGAGACGAAATGAAAGGGTGCACAGACAGAAAGAAAATACATGGAGGATGTAAAGAAGAAAGTAGAGAACAAATGTGGATAGAAAGAAGGACATAAGGAAAGAAAGAAAATGAAAAGACGGAAAGAATAAAAGACAAACTTCAATATAGGTAAATGCAGTTTTTGACCAAGTTTCTTTCCTGCTGTAAAAAGCATAATTTTGCATTATTTTTGCAAACTTTTATCAGGGGAAAAATGTTCACAGATTTCAAAAGGAGAGACCGGGATATCTCACTTTGCTCCTTTATTTAGTGCCATATAGAGCGGGTTTTTTTTATTTTTCTGGCTCCTCCCTTGCAATGGGCCCTTATGTAGTTACAGCGTGTGGCGTGCCGTCCTCTGCATAGGCCTAGGGCACAGCATGCTGCTTTTGTGGAGGAGCCGTGCTGGAGGACTAAGCTACATTTTGAAATTTCCAACGGTATGAAAGGCAACAACTTTGGAGTGCTTTGCGCTACTGCAATTTTCGGGCCATAACAAAAATATCTATTGAACTCTGGTGATTAATGTATCTCTTGGAGAGATCTGAGGTTTCACTAATCCCGGTTTTGACTCATCATAAAGAAGCATAGAGGCATAATGCGCCTCTTGTGAAGCACCAAGTGTAACATGCAGAGAAAAGTATTTATTTGTATTATAATTGTAAAGACAACCCCCACCACTATGTTATGCGTTATATCCTCAGTTGGTATTTCAGGGTCACTGGAATTATGCAATTATGCGGCTTCAACAGTTTCCGCATGATTATGGATGTGTTGCACGTGCCACATAATCCATCATTAGCTGAATATAGCTGAAGATTCTAATTTAAAAACAATTGCTACCTCAAATGGTTAAAAAATAACTAAAAAGGCAGTGATGTGCTGCAAAGGCCCTTTATAAAGGTTGACTGGTCACCTTCCTTTGCATATTTCTATATTTGGGTCTTATACGGGTACTAATGAGGTGCAACCTATGAGCAGAAAGTGATAAAATGTGCAAAAATGAGAAAATAATATGGTAATTCTATGAGAAATTGTGCAGCATTATGCTTCATAATTTCCCTTTTTTGCCATATAATTCAGTCAACCCTGCAGCATAATTTGGCCCTCCCTGCTGCATAGTTCCTGTCGCTCTGCATATAGTAGCTACCAGTATGGATGCCTTGTGACTCCTACACCTTGTAGCCCTCCTTGTCTTAAGTAACATTACCTATATATTGATTTACATACTCATATGAGTCATTGTCTCTGAACAAGTGTGTGAGCCAAAGCGCTCAAGACCCTACATTGGGATGAGCAGCGCTATAAAATAAATGCCACACACATGAGCGAGGGTCTATAAAGCGATGAGGGGCACCATGGGAGGTTGATAGTGAGGGAATCTGTGCAGAGGGAGGTCTTTGGTGAGGGGGATTAATGAAGGCTGAAGGCCTCAGCATCCCCTGCAGTGCAGGTGGGACAACACTTCAAAGGAACCCCAAACTGTAAACAAAATATCATATGAAATACCACAAAAAGACCTGCACAGTTGCTCAAACGTGTGCACATACTAAAACGGTGAGTTGCACGATTGTCTCAACTTAAAATAAACGTATTTTGACTTGCACTTATGTTGGTTGTCTATTTACTTACTTATACACTATTGTACGACTTCCTCTGATGTGTCTGAAATCGAACCTTTTGTCGCAAATTTCTGTCCTGCATTTTTACAATCACTGTCCTGAATTTGCACCTATGCCAGTTGGTCACCCTAGGCGTGAAAAAATACCACAAGCCACGGCCAGCCCGAGAGGCGCGGTTAGAAAACGGAAAAAGAAAGCAATGCAGCCGTTTCTCTGGTTTGTAGCGCCCTGAAGGACACACCGGACGCTCTCACCCGGAGCTAGAGACGCCCAACGCATGGAAATGAGCACAACCCGCAAAACAGCCCAAAAACCCAAGCAGCAAAGCCCAGCGCGAGGCTCCAGCAATGACTTCAAAACGAGGAGCACAGCCACGTCACAGCCCGTCTTTCACATAGAACATGGCCTCTAGCGCCTTGAACACAGAACAAGGCCTCTAGCGCCTTTAACATGCGCCTCACAGAACAAGGCCTCTAGCGCCTTTAACACAGAACAAGGCCTCTAGCGCCTTGAACACAGAACAAGGCCCCTAGCGCCTCGAACACACAACAGGGCCTCTAGCGCCTTGACCACAGAACAAGGCCTCTAGCGCTTGGAACAACCTTCACTCTCTGCGCGCTACGGGGTACCGGGTGTGTGTTTTAATCGGACTCTATTCTCTGCTACAAACAGATTTTACAGATACCGCGCCCAGTCTTCACAGTAACAGCTTCTCGGGGGGCCCCGAGGGCGGACTGGGGGGCCCGGAGGGAGTGGGGGGGGGGGGGGGGGCGGGGCGGAGAGGGCAAGTGCTGCATCGCCCGAGTTTGCTCAAATACAAAATTGGGCGGGGTCCCCAAAACGTGGGCATTGGGGGCCCAGCGCGAGATGCCGCCCCCCCCCCCCCGCATGGAATAGTAAGTAGTTTGAGAACCCCCCACAAGGAATGTTTTAATGACCCACAGAAACCAAAATCGATTAATTAAACAGTTAATCAAAGGCCCACACGTATAAGCGGCCCCTCAGCCAGGGGCAAGTGCACACCTGACCCATCACAGCTCAATGCGCACCCAAAGCGCCCCCACACACCTCTCTCCTCCTCCACCATCAGCTGGCCATGGACTGAGATCCACTCACCTGCTCGACAGGCTCTTTAAAGCTCCCGCGCTGGGATTGGTGGGAGAGTGTCACGTGACCCCATACCTGCTGAACCAGTTCCCCTGTGTGTTCGGGGCGGGGTCACGCGACTGCCCTTCATGTGCCCTCGTTATGCAGGAATGTGTCTCTGATGGCAGCGCTCTCTGTGCGCACAGGGATGAGACAGACACCACAGTCATGGTAGTCTCTGAGCACAGGGTGGAGACAGACACGACAGTCAGGTGAGTCACTGAGCACAGGGATGGAGACAGACACCACAGTCAGGGGAGTCACTGAGCACAGGGTGGAGACAGACACCACAGTCAGGGGAGTCACCGAGCACAGGGTGGAGACAGACACCACAGTCAGGAGAGTCACTGAGCACAGGGATGAGACAGACACCAAAGTCAGGTGAGTCACTGAGCACAGGGATGAGACAGACACCACAGTCAGGGGAGTCACAGAGGACAGGGATGAGACAGACACCACAGTCATGGTAGTCACTGAGCACAGGGTGGAGACTGACACCACAGTCAGGGGAGTCACTGAGCACAGGATGGAGACAGACACCACAGTCAGGTGAGTCACTGAGCACAGGATGGAGACAGACACCACAGTCAGGGGAGTCACTGAGCACAGGGTGGAGACAGACACCACAGTCAGGGGAGTCACCGAGCACAGGGTGGAGACAGACACCACAGTCAGGAGAGTCACTGAGCACAGGGATGAGACAGACACCAAAGTCAGGTGAGTCACTGAGCACAGGGTGGAGACAGACACCACAGTCAGGTGAGTCACTGAGCACAGGGTGGAGACAGACACCACAGTCAGGTGAGTCACAGAGCACAGGGTAGAGACAGACACCACAGTCAGGAGAGTCACTGAGCACAGGGATGAGACAGACACCACAGTCAGGTGAGTCACTGAGCACAGGGTGGAGACAGACACCACAGTCAGGTGAGTCACTGAGCACAGGGTGGAGACAGACACCACAGTCAGGTGAGTCACAGAGCACAGGGTAGAGACAGACACCACAGTCAGGAGAGTCACTGAGCACAGGGATGAGACAGACACCAAAGTCAGGTGAGTCTCTGAGCACAGGGATGGAGACAGACACCACAGTCAGGGGAGTCACTGAGCGCAGTGTTGAGACAGACACCACAGTCAGGGAAGTCACTGAGGGTGGAGACAGACACCACAGTCAGGGGAGTCACTGAGCACAGGGTGGAGACAGACACCACAGTCAGGGAAGTCACTGAGGGTGGAGACAGACACCACAGTCAGGGGAGTCACTGAGAGGGTGGAAACAGACACCACAGTCAGGGGAGTCACTGAGGGTGGAGACAGACACCACAGTCAGGGGAGTCACTGAGCCGACAGGTGAGGGGCCTCTCGAACCACTGTCCAGGTGACACACATTTGCAGAGTCGGATTAAAATCTAGGCTGTGCTATAAGTGATAGTAGCTCCCGTTTTTTATTTCTGTTCTGGTGCTTGTATTTGTTATATTCCCCATTATACCAGGAGCCCCTCGGTGCACACACCAGCCTCCATGATATTTAAGGATCCTTTCACTGAATTCTGGAGAGTATTCGACATATTTTGTGCAATGTAGCTGACTACAAGTACCAGAATGCAACAGGAAAGGCAGCATACAATGAACTATTCTTGCCTCCATAGGGCAACCTGTGCACTTATGAAGTTTGGATGTTTAACAGGGGGCCTTAAACAAGCATTGGCATAGACAATAGGTCTCGCTTTTGGAACCTTCTAAGCATTTAGTTATGCAGCACAGTATCCTTGGTGCAACAACATAAACTGTTGTGTGGCTAAACACTTTTAAGGACCCAAAGGCGAGACCTATTGGCTATGCCAATGCTTGTTAAGATGATGTCCCTTCCTCGGTTCCTTTACGTCTTGCAGAACACTCCCCATTATGTCAATTCTGTGTACTTTACAGAAATAGACAGTCTTTTACGGGACCTTTTCTGGGAAGGTAAGCCCCCTCGGATACCAAACATAAGCTTGAGCTGGGGTGGTACGAGGGGGGTATCGCTCTGTCCGATATTAAGAGGTACTATTAGGCATCCCATCTCGCTGCAATAAACCAGTGCACGTACCGAGCGCCGGGCGATCCCACCTTCCAGATTGACAGGTGGGTTCTTCCGGGAGGGAGCTTTAAGGGGGCATTGTATGTCCGATCGCTGAAGCCACCTTGTCCGGGCCCACTGGCCATGCGGTACAAGTGTGGAAAGCTGCCACTAGGAGTCTGGGATGGGAGGGCAGGATCACACTGGTCACACCGCTGAGGCACAGCGAGCAATTGGGACGGTTGATCCTCTTGAAGGGTTTTGATCGCTGGGACCTCATTGATATATCAAGAGTGGGAGACATGTGGAAGTCCGGTGACATTATTCCTTTTACTCAGCAGCAGCAGGAATATGAGTTGGTCGATTCTGAATATTTTTGCTACCTACAGATTAGACATGCCTTACTCTCCGTGCTTCCCAGGGGAGAGTCGCCCAGAGTCCTCTCCTCTTGACGATAGGGTGCTGGATGGTGACCTGCCTGAGAAGGCCATATCACTGATCTATAAGAAACTCATTAATAATGTGCCCGCGCCCCTCGTTTACCTACTGGAGAAATGGGATCACGATGTAGCAGGCATGGGTGATGAGGAATGGTTGGCGGCAGTGGCCTCTCCTCGAGAGGTTACCATTTCCTCAAGGCTTCGCTTGATTCAACTTAAGATCCTTCATAGGTCCTACTTGTCAGGTCCACTATTGATGCGGATGGGGTACAGTAGGGACGGAGGGTGCTCCAGACGGCGTGGGCAGGAAGGTTCCTTTGTTCATAAACTTTGGGAATGCGCCACAATTCAAAGGTACTGGGCGGCAGTGGTGGGACTCATTGAAGAGGTGTCAGGGCAGAAGATTGATTGTAATTTGAAGCTTTTTATCCTAAATGCTTGGGGCCCAACTGACCTCAACTCCAAAGAGCGACTATGGGTCACCCTGGAATGGATGGTGTCAAAGCACAATATTGCGAGACTGTGGAGGGCCTAGACTCCGCCAACCATAGGGGATTGGAGTACAGATATGGAGTGGTGTAGGGTCACAGAAAGAACCATATATGAAGCAAGTGTGTGCCCCGCTAAGTGGACTCAGATTTGGGACAATTGCAATACCTTCAGGGGAGGTAAATGTGAGCCCCCGCGGGCGAGGGACGAAATGTTAATACGAGATCTTAATACTCTCTGACTGTGAATTTTAGACTGTTGTTTCCTTGCTTCTTTTCCATTTTTAACCCCTGTACCACTATCACATTGCCATTATGTGCCAATACTGCTTTTGATTTGATTGTCTTGCCTTCTTTTCAATAAAAAGAATTATAAAAAAAATAATTGTGGATTGACTTTACCACACATGGTGAGTGCAAAGTCGAGTCAGCATTTTGCGCTGCTCCTGCAGTCTGCTGTGGCGGGCCTGCTGTTATCTGTTTACTTGAGTCACTCAGGGTGGCACAACCAGTGCTTCGAGCCCTGTGTACCCTTGCTACTAGTTTACGAGGGCTTATGGGGGATTTAAAGTGCATGCAAGTTGGGAGTACCAGCTTGCTGCATCATGTTTTAGGGAGAGCACTGGCACTGGTGCCTGGATAACAGGCTTCAGTGCACAGTCAGAGTCTAAAATCAGCATCTAGTAATCCAAGTGGGAGGCAAAAAGTAGGGAGACACCTACAAACAGGACAGGTTTCTCACAATATGCTATACCCCACTCTCGTCCCCCCGGAGTAGCCTCTGAATTGTCTGAACTGATGTGGAGCCTGTTTAGCTGGGGCCAACAGCTCAAGGAAGTTTGCAGTGGTTCCACTGTCTTTAACACCTTGCATGCTCATGACGATGTCAGCTCGTCATGAGCCACGGTTCTCGTGTGCTCATGACGAGCTGAGCCCGTCATGATCGTTGGAACGCTCGCATGCTGGGCTAATTTCCCTGCTGTGCGAGCTTTCCACACAAACGGGTGTGGCCATGAAGAGCTCAGCTCGTCATGAGCACACGAGCACTGTGCCTCATGACGAGCTGACCTCGTCATGAGCATGGGGGGCGCTGTGCGCGTCCCCCCTCCACCTAGCACAGCGGGGGAATATGCCCCACAGGAAAGGGGTTAAAAGGTCCAGGGCAGAAGCAGCTTTTTCACCAATAGGGATATTGATGAAAGAGACTTGTTTATCTTCAGAAAATCCTTTGCAATGCATCCACGGATGGCGGTGAGTAACAAACCTTGAATCACATACGTGGCTGCATCCTGACCATCATGAATTGTTTAAGCCTGGGAGCTGCAAAGGCCTTCAGAAACTGCCAGAAAGATCTCCCTGCCATGTCCCAGAGGGCATGTATGTTGCGACCCACCAAACCGAACACATTGACTGATTTCAATGGCAAACTAGCCAAGGAGAACATTTATTTTTGAAATGCCTCAACTCTTCTGGGCGCCCGATGCAGGGGAATTGTAGTGCGTGAGTTGGGGCTCACCTTGCTCTTAGAACCTTGTACCATCAGGCTCCTTTTTAGGTTTTGCCTAGCCAATGCGTACGAAGTACGCATGCGCTAGGAAAAACGTAATGATGTCTGTGTGTGGGGACTGGACCGTCCCCACTCTCACATTGGCTAGCTCCATAAATGGAGGCTAGCCATTGGGAGAAGGCTCTGTCCGTCAATCTCGGACCAGATTCGGGGGCGTTCCCGAGAATTTTTGGCTTTTGGCGACGTCATGAAGACGTCTCCACTGTGGGCGTGCTCGCCTTTCCCGCCCGCTCTCGCTGAATTCCCCACCCCTCCCTCGGAACTGAAGCCTTTGCCCGGTATGTTTTTCTTATTTTTGTGAGTGCTTGCTGTCTTCCGCCGCCACCCCCCCCACTGTCCGTGTGCCCTACCGCCCCCCCTCCCGCTGTCTATGTGTTCCCGTTCCCACACCCCCCCTCCCACTGTGTGCCCGTTCCCTCCTCCCCCCGGGTCTCCGGCATTGTAATGCTTGTTGGGCTTGTTTTGGTAGAATGAATGTTTGTTTTGGGCTTCTTTTAAAAGTGAGTAGGGCCGGGAAGCCATTGCTTGCCTTGTTCCATGTCTGAGGTGGGTTTCATGATCCGTCTCGTCTCTCCTTGCAGTTCAGTTCTGAATGTCCTGCCCAACACTTTCCATTCTGAGGCTGGGAGTTTCAGGACTGTGCCTAGATGCCCAAGAATGCAAAGAAAGCGCTGTTGGGTGAAAATCGGGACTGGCTGAAGGTGTCACGCACATGACATGAGGTCACGTGGCAGCTGTCAGTAGGTAGACGGATCTACCTGAAACCCTTCTGCGCCACTGCTTTCCAGGAATAGCAGGAAGTGGGTGCGAACACCAGGGGCCATATTACAAACAGTGTGTGGGGGGGGGGCGTGCCCACGGGACACTGCTGTATCGCACAAGACATCCCCCGGGGGCAGCGCGTGGACGGATATAGCCTGGGTGCCTTGTTCCTGTGTGTAATCCGGCCCCGGTGAGATCCCACGCTCCTTCGCACCTGCCCAGGGGGTGCTGCCGGCCCTGGGGCCAGTCCAGCCCCATCTGCACCGCTGAGATCTCTCAAGACATGCAGCCACGAGGCACCGCTCCCCGCTGCACCCGCGTGGAAGCGCCGCAGTAATGAAAGTGCCTCTCACGCCCCCTCATTACTCCCGGCGCTCTCAGCCCAAACAGCAAATTAGTGCGAGGGCCTGGAGCCGCCCACCGCGTGAAGAGCGAAAACAGAGGGGGGCTGTGCAAGAGGAACGGGGAGGGGGACATGCGCACGGGCTTGGACTCTTCCCACAGGCAGGCAGCGGAAGGATGGAGGGATGGACACGTGAGCTGATGAATGGATGGATGAACGGCGCATGCTTTGATAGATGAGTGGCGGGAAGAATGAGCGGATGGGTGAGTGGGTGGGAGGATGAGCGGATGAATAAGTGGGTGGGAGGATGAGCGGATGAATAAGTGGGTGGAAGGATGAACGGATGGATGAGTGGGTGGAAGGATGAGTGGGTGGAAGGATGAGTAGGTGGAAGGATGAACGGATGGATGAGTGGGTGGAAGGATGAGTGGGTGGAAGGATGAGTAGGTGGATGGATGAGTAGGTGGAAGGATGAGTGGGTGGATAGATGAGTAGGTGGAAGGATGAGCGGATGGATGAGTAGGTGGAAGGATGAGCGGATGGATGCGTGGGTGGAAGGATGAGCGGATGGATGAGTGAGAGGATGGATGAGCGGGTGGAAGGATGAGCAGATTGATGAGTGGGCGGATGGATGTGTGAGCGGATGGATGAGTAGGTGGAAGGATGAGTGGATGGATGAGTAGGTGGAAGGATGAGCGGATGGATGAGTGGGTGGATGGATGAGGTGGTGGAAGGATGAGCGGATGGATGAGTAGGTGGAAGGATGAGCGGATGGATGAGTGGGCGGATGGATGAGTGGGCAGATGGATGAGTGGGCGGATGGATAAGTGGGCGGATGGATGTGTGGGCGGATGGATGAGTGAGCGGATGGATGAGTAGGTGGAAGGATGAGCGGATGAATGAGTGGGTGGATGGATGGATGAGTAGGTGGAAGGATGAGTGGAAGGATGAGTAGGTGGAAGGATGAGCGTGTGGATGGGTGGGTGGAAGGATGAGCAGATGGATGAGTGAGAGGATGGATGAGCGGGTGGAAGGATGAGCAGATTGATGAGTGGCCGGATGGATGTGTGAGCGGATGGATGAATAGGTGGAAGGATGAGTGAATGGATGAGTAGGTGGGCAGCTGGAGGGAGGGACGAGGGAGCGGATGTTTGATGAGGTCGGCGGGCGCCTGCTTTGATAGATGAGTGGGTACCGGAATGGACAAGTGGGCAGCTGGGTGGGTGAATGAAGAGATTGGCAAGTGCATGCGTAGATAGATGAGCGGGTGGATCAGTGGCTGGGTGTTCAGATGGGTTAGATGAGTGGTTGAATTTGCTATTGTAAATGACAATGCAATTTATGTTAAAAAAAAATAATAATAATGTCAAGAGCAATGCCAATAGCTCTAACTTTAACAAAGGCAAAACCATTGCATTGTAAATGCTTGTTGATAAGGTGTTTAGTCAGGTATTCAGGATCACTGGGGCCTCTGACACCTGCCTGGTTACTGCTGGGCTTGACCGAGTGCCCATCAAGGTATCAGTGAGGGCTTCATTAAAGGGAAGCAAGGGCTCATAAGGGGGCAGGTCCAAGCTGTGAAACGGCTGTGGGGACATTAGTCTTGGTTGTAACCAAAGGCAACTGCAAGTCTGTGACCTCAGCTACGCACTGTGCCACTAATGCAACTGGTGCACTCTCCCCCGTTAGTGACCCAACTGGTGAATCTGACCCTGTATCGGGTATCAAGCCCACTTGCCTCTTGTAAGTCCATGTAAAAATGTTCCTTCTCCTATGGGGGGAGATCGCTATCCCCTTCCCCTCCACCATCATGTTCAGAGTTAGAGCTGATGAGACAATGAAGCCTCTGTTGGTGCGTCCGGCATGGGAGAGGCCTTGGTGCAGATTTAGGACATGTTACAATTTATTAATTTTGTAGCGTGGGGTTGGACCAAAGCCAGTTTGGTATCAGACATCAGAATCAGCACTAGATCGATCCTCTATCGCTGCCAGTGGTGTCATTAAAACAGAGTTCCCACCAGTTGCTTGGCAGGATACTACAGATCTTTAGAATATAAGGGGGAATACTCAGGATACCAAATTAACTGGCATAAATCATTGCTCTTCCCCTGGCAGGGGGCGCCCCAGAGCTAACATTCAGCTCTATAGTTCCGATAGAGACGGAAGCGTTCAAGTATCTAGAAATATATGTAACAAGAAGCAGGCAGGAATTTTAACACCGTAATCTCAGCACAAAATTATGTAGATTAAAAGTGGATGTTAAACATTGGCTGACCCTGCCCCTCCCTCTGATGGGGCGTGCAGCGTTGTTTAAAATGATGACTCTCCCTCGGCTGTTATACACACTACAGAATACACCTTACGAGGTGCCCCAGCTGTACTTCCAAAGAGTGGAAGCTGAATTGCATACGTTGTGGGGTGGGAGGGCACCCCGCATAGCGCTTCGTAAACTTCAAAGAGGAGATTATGATATGGGACTGGTAATACCGGATGTCCGTAGCTACTACTGGGCAGCCCAACTAGTGAGGAAAAAGCGGATGGATGTTTGTAGAACGATCTGAACTGGCCTATAGAGTGGACAGAGTTGCTGTGGGTAAGGGAGGTCTCATGTCATTGCTCTACGCTACACATTGGGCGAGCAATACACTGTCCCACATGCGGATAGTTGTGTTAGTCTGGCCGGCAGCAACGAAATTTCTAGGGTGGGAGAATAAGCTGACTGGGAGGACCCCTCTCTGGGTGGGTGCTGGGTTGAAATCGGTGAACAAATCGAAGACCTTTGCAAAATGGGAGCTTCTGGGCATCGTAACGCTTGGGGATCTATAGAGGGGCACAGCATATATCACATTCGCTACCTTGGAGACAGAGTATGGAATGAATAAAAGGGAGTGGTTAAGATACCTTCAGTTAGGACTTACTATATGTGCCCCTCACATCAAAGAAGGGGGAGCGCTGGCAGAGACTGCGCCCTTAGAAGATAGAATACTGACGAGCCACTGCCTGAAAAGGCCATCTCCCTGATGTATAAAAAAAACGAATAATGCTCCTGAGACGCTGACTTCGCTGAGGGCGGCCTGGGAAGGGGGCATTGGTCAGTTTCAAGACGAAGAGTGAACAGAAGCGTTACAAGGCCCCAGGGAGGTGGCGATTAGGGAGAGATTTAGGTTAATACAGTCCTGCACCAAGTGTCCTACCCCAGAACAGCGCTATACCATATGAAGAGATGCAAAATGTCAGAGGGGGTGTGAAATGGAGGGTACCTTCCCCCACCTCATCTGGGACTGCCCAAATGGTAAGTATTCTGGAAGAAAGTAAGGGAGGTCATAACAGCGGTTAAAGTAATGGAGGTACACTTATCGACAAAATGGGTGCTACTTATGGTAGCCGGAGAGGAAGACTGGCCTAGAGACACGAGACGATGGGTGACACTAGCATTAGGGGTAGCTTAGCGGAACATAGTGAGGAAATGTAGAGCGGTAGACCTGCCAACAATGAAAGAATGAAAAACGGACCTAGAATAGTGTAGACAGGCAGAACAGACAATATATGAAAGCAGGGGGGGTCTGGAAAAGATATGGAGTGCCTGGCAGACCTACAGAGGCCTATATCAGGGTGGGAGAGACACAGTGTAGGCAGAGACCGTGTTGCTAATGCAAAAATATCTGTGTCCATGTCATTGTAATGGGATATACTGTGATGCGATGTAACTATCTCCTGATGATTATATTGATTAATTTGTTAATAAAAAAACCATCAATCAATCAATCAATCAATCATTACACTTATAAAGCGCGCTACTTACCCGTGAGGGTCTCAAGGCGCTGTGGGGAGGGGGTGCTGCTACTGATCGAAGAGCCAGGTCTTGAGGTTAATTCTGAAGGTGAGCAGGTCCTGGGTCTGCCGTAGGTGGGTAGGGAGGGTGTTCCAGGTCTTGGCGGTGAGGAAGTAGAAGGATCTGCCGCCGGAGGTCGTTTGTTGGATGCGGGGGACAGCGGCGAGTGCAAAGCTGGCGGAGCGGAGCTGTTGGGTGGGGATGTAGAAGCTGAGTTGGCCTTTGAGGTATGCTGGTCCGGTGTTGTGGAGTGCTTCGTGGGCGTTGGTGAGGTGCTTGAAGGTGATCCTCTTGTCGACGGGGAGCCAGTGTAGGTCTCTCAGGTGGGGGGTGATATGGCTGACGCGACGGACGTTGAGGATCAGTCGGGCGGAGGCGTTTTAAATGCATTGAAGTCGTCGCAGATGTTTGGCCGGGATACCTGCGTAGAGTGCGTTGCCGTAGTCTAACCTGCTGCTGACGAAGGCCTGGGTCACTGTTCTTCTTGTTTCTGTGGGGATCCACTTGTAGATCCTGCGGAGCATGCGGAGGGTGTTGAAGCAGGAGGAGGAGACGGTTTTGACCTGCTTCCACATGGAGAGGGAGGAGTCGAAGATGAAGAGCTATGTCTGTTGGATCCCCATTCTGGCACGGGTAGGCGGCTAACCACCACCACTCCTTCTCAGGGGACTCTTTTATGTGGGTTGCTTAATGTCCGCTCACTCTGCAAACACCATGCAGAGATCGCCCTTTTAGTCGAATCATCAAGGCTGGATGTCCTATTTATGACCGAGACTTGGACCAGGGCGGACAGTGGAGCTCGGTTGGGCTTGTCCCCCGAGGTACACGATTAAGCATATCCCGCGAGTCACAGGGAGAGGTGGTGGAGTGGGCTTTATTTTCAGAGACTCACTCGCCCTATCACAGCTCGTTGTTAGAGAGGTCTTGGGGTTTGAGCTCATGGGCTTCTCTTTAACGAGCCAGGGTGGTGTACTATTGGCTTGTCTCCTATGCTATAGACCACCGTCTATGACAGCTTCGTCTCTCCAGCAGCTGATTGATTTGGTTTACGATCTATCCAATTCGCATGCTAGATTTCTAATCCTGGGTGATTTTAATCTGTGGCCCAATGGCCCTCTAGACTTTGCTTATAGAGAGCTTTGCCAAGCTTGTAGCAATTTACATCTTGACCAACTTGTGCCTTCCTCTACTCATGCAAAGGGCCACACACTGGACTTGGTCTTTGCGGAAAGCTCTGCGGTTTCAGTCCAGGAGGTTGCAGTCCAGTGCTGGACAGACCATGCATTGGTCCTTTTCACCATTCTTATGCCAGCAGGCTCGCTGAACATTAGCGGCCCTGGTAGGTATAAGTTCAGCAGGCAATGGTCGCGTCTCCTACAGGGCACGAGTTTGCCCGCGCTACTGACTGGGATTTTCTCTTTGGGGGAGAGCGTGGAGGAGAGCTACTCCGTCCTATGCCAGCATATCCTGGATATTTAGATAAGTTGGTCCCTTTGCGTAAGGCAAACGACAAGCCTATGAGAGCCTCTCCTTGGTTTTCTGGTGAGCTCCTTAAGCAGAAACTCTGCTGTAAACGGGCGGAGCGTGCTTGGAGAAGACACTATCTGGAATCTGATAAACTGGTTTACAAGGGAAGCCCTTCAAGAATATAAATCGCAGATACGGGTGGCCAAAGCAAAGTTCCTGGAGGATACCGTGGCTAAGGCCACAAACAAGTCCCAGGCATTGTTCAAACTTGTCAACAACCTATCCAATCCTTCTTGCGCTGTGTCAGCTATTCCGGCGTCTCAGGAGTTATGTGACTCCTTGGCCGCCGCCTTTGAGGAAAAAATTAGGAACATTCTACTTACCCTTTCGGACTCTGGTCAGACTACACCGCTGGTGCCTTCCTCTGCAGAATTGGCCAGCACAACGACCCCAGAAGTTTCTGGGGCAGAGTCAGAACAGCCCTTGTTGAACTGTTTTCCTATTCCTTCCTTGGAGGATTTCTGTTGGGTGGCAAATGTTGTCTCTTCTGGCTCCCCACTTGATCCTATGCCCCACAGGTTTTTGAAGGTGTTTCAGGCTGAGCTCTTTCCACCGCTCCACTCCATCTGCTGTCAGTCACTTGCCACAGCTACGGTTCCAGATAGTTGGAAGCTGGCAGTGGTTTCACCCCTGCTAAAAAAAGCCACCTTGGACCCTCCGAATCCGGCCAATTATAGGCCAATTTCGCTTTTGCCATTTTCTATAAAAATCTTGGAGAAATTGGTTTCAAGGGTCCTGTCTAACTTTCTGCAAACCAATGCCTGCCTGGATGTGGCCCAGTTTGGCTTTAGGCCGGCCCACAGTACGGAGTCTGACCTGGTGGCCGTGTTGGATGACCTGCGCTCGCCTGTTGACATGGGCAGAGCGGCATTTTTGGTGCTGCTCGACATGTCGGCCGCGTTCGACACGGTTGACCACGCAGTGTTACTGGGCAGGCTTCGGAAGGCCGGGGTGACTGGTCTGGCCTTGGACTGGTTGACTTCCTATCTTTGCAACAGGCAGCAGGCTGTGGCACTTCCACCTTTTCGGTCAGCAGTGAAGAATGTAAAGCAGGGCGTGCCTCAGGGATCGTCAATTAGCCCGATCCTTTTCAATCTATATCTTCGTCCACTAATAAGTTTGATTAGGTCATTCGGCATATCTGTTATTAACTATGCCGATGACACTCAACTTATTTTTTCATTTGAAGGAGGTGATGCGGTTTCGAGGGAAACCTTTCACCGCTGCATGACTGCAACGGCAGATTGGTTACGCCACAACTCACTCCAATTCAATGGAACGAAGACCGAGGTGTTCCACTGCTCCCTGGACCGTTTGCCTCGCTCTCTACCTGATGGGTTCTGGCCTTCTTCAATCTTGGGCACAGTGACTGCTGCGGACTCGGCTCATAATCTTGGCGTCATGTTCGGGCCTAGCCTGCAGCTTGACGCTTTTGTTAATAAAACCACGGCGACCTGTATGCTCCTGCTCCGCACTTTACGGAAGATTCTTCCGTTACTTCCAACTGCGGCCAGGACAGAAGTGGTGCGTAGTACCATCCTTAGTAGGTTAGACTACTGCAACGCACTGCTTCTAGGAGCCCCTAACATCTTGCTTTTTAAGCTGCAGAGGATTCAGAACATGGTTGCCAAGCTGGCCCTCTCTCGTCCACGCTCAGCGTCATCGTCTTTGGCGCTTTCGGACCTTCATTGGCTGCCTGTTCAGCAACGGATTCATTTCAAGGCCTCTTGCCTTGTTTTCAGGGCCTTACATGGGCTGGGGCCAGTGATGTTACAAGATCTCTTCTCCTTGTACTCAGCCACAAGACCGCTTAAAAAGACCGGTTTAAAAAGCTATCTCTTCCCAAGAGTAGTGTAGTGCGTAACATCTGTCGGTAATGTTTTGGTCACAGCGCCAGGATACCCTTTTGGGTGACAGTTGCGCTCAATAAATACGCATTACATACATTAATTCCAGGTTGCGCGTGTGGTCGGTGGGTGTTGGTTCTGTCCCCAGTGTGGTCGGCCACCAGGAGTCGTCCCAGTCGGAGGGGGTGGTTCCGGGGATGAGGACCTCCGTCTTGTCCGAGTTCAGCTTCAGTCGGCCGTTCCTCATCCATTCGGCGATGGCCTTCATTCCCTCGTGGAGGTTGGTTTTGGCAGTGTGCGGGTCCTTGGTGAGGGAGAGGATCAGCTGGGTGTCGTCGGCGTAGGAGATGATGTTGAGATTGTGTTGGTGGGTGACGTGAGCGAGGGGGGCCATGTAGACATTGAACAGCGCCGGGCTGAGGGACCATGTAGACATTGAACAGCGCCGGGCTGAGGGATGAGCCCTGGGGTATGCCGCAGATGATGTCTTCGGAGCGGAAGGGGGGGAGGCGGACGCTCTGGGTTCTGAGCTCTATCAGATCCTCACTACTGCCTTACAGCTCCAAGTATAAATGGGCAGTCTGATTAATGTAGTAGCGCCACAGTATCAGACATGGGGGTCTCCTGTGAGTATTCAAGAGCTTTGCTTTTTGTTGTTTTTATTCAAGTGATTGTTTTCTCGATTGGCTTTTTCTCCTCTTTATTGTCATGAAGAAGATAGCATATCCTTTCTTGCCGAAACGTATTGATGACACTTCACAAAATCAGAGTCATTGTTCTCCCGCCCCCTACTACAAGAAGAAAAGAAGCAACAAAAGAAGCATCTAAACTACTGTACCTCAAAGTCAACTAAACCTGCTTAGAGACTTCCCTTAGACACACCGGACACGCTGTGCGCTTCGTCTGTGTTCATTGAACATTAGAGAAATCCCTCTATGAGCAACCAATGCGTACAAGCATCATGCCCAATATAAATTGAACCACTGCTCTGTCACACAAATGCAGATCAACATTCTCACTGTGGATTAAGAATATACATGGATTGATTATTGTAAATATTTTGAATATCCAAAATGTTGTAATGAATAAAGTATGCGTGTAAATGTCTTTAATTCACCACCGTGAGGACTGATTGTGATTGCAGTAGGATGTACTGTTCATTGGTTTTTAAGAAATTATTCTGATAAATTTGCCTCCTTTTGTGAAAATGTATATTTGAGTCGAGAAATTAAAACAAATGAAGAATAGTAAGTGAATGCTGCTAGCTCACTGAGGCATAACCGTGGGTATTTGTTTTAGTTTTTGCTTAAAACACTTGAAAGTTTTTAGATTACGGTCCTGATTTACAAATCGACCAGTTGCAAATAGTGATTTCAATTTGTGCATCATCTCTGTGCATGCGTCCTTTGTAGTAATTGGTCGCAATATCTCTATTCGCAGAGTGACCTGTCTAATGTATATCATTTAGGCAGGTTCCGAACTGTGACCTCCTGTGATTGGCTATAAACACAGATATGGCAATGTAAAAAGAGGAGGCGACCATGTGGTTCCATTTCTTTTTTTTTTTACAGCAGCCTGTTTTCAATGAATAAACCAGGTTTGTTTTTAAAGGGTTTCCTGTATAATAAATCTCAGGCCAGAGCAACCAGTGGTCCCTTTGTCCATTGCCTCATCTCCTTATCCCCCCGTTTAGAGAAAGTGGTTTACAAGGGAAAGTTTACCCTGTACAGATCAGTTGCACCCCCTCTCGGAACCCGCACTGCAGTGACAAATACCATGATTTTATGAACTGCAGGGTTTACATTTGAAAATATCTTTGTACATCTGTCCCTAAGCCTCAAAGAGAAGGCTCCTTTTCTCACAGTTCATATGAAATAATGTTATCATCCACCCACTCAGCTAGGGACCTTTTTAGATTCCTTCTTTGATCTTCTCCTTCCTGTGTCACTATCCCATACCAACTTCATAGCTCTAGGGACTCTTACTATATGGGCAGAATCAATGTGAAGTCAACTGGATTCTAAATGTATTACTGGGATGGCTTCCTTGGAGCTCTGTACCTGTTCTGAGGTATATGCATGAAAAAGGCCAAATGCTGAATCTGATTTTTGGTCCAATTGAGACAGACTCCTATATTGGATTTTACTGCTGAGGATTATAACAGTTTTGGTCACTCTGTTGATATAGGCTAAGTTGTAGTGTCGCCTTTAAAAAAGGCTCGTACAAATAGTGTCAGGCCTTCGGACCCTTTGTATATTTCCTTATTAAAAGAGGTCAAGTGCGGCTGTAAGATATTGGAAAGAGTCTGGCGTTTGTTCCATTCCCCTTCCACCAAATTGGAGCTTAAAAAGGCCATGAAGCACTATAAATGAATGCTAGTCACAGATAAAGCTGAATACGACTGATTTGATTTATAATTTTATAGAGCGCGCAAATGCACTTGGGCGTCTTGGCAATGGGAAGATTCAGGAGACTCGGGATCCAACCGGACTGGATCTAACTGGCCGTAAACAGCCATGTTTTCACTTCCTTCCTGAAGGAGAGCAGAGATGGACTGTTTTTGATGGAAATTGGGAGAAGGATCCAGGCCTTGGCTGTTTGCAATATGAAGCTTCTTCCTCCCCATCTGGCCAATCTGTGTTTGGGCACCTGAAGCAGTTTGGCTTGACTCGATCTTAGAGTCCTGGGAGGCTCGTACAATTTGAGATGGGTTCTCATTTTTTCATTTCATTTCATAGAGCTTTATTCGGAGCATAAAACATGTCCATAAAAGCACAACAGTTACATAACAAACATTTCATTATTAAAAGATACAAAACATGAAAAGAATACACATATTACAATAATAATCCAATGTGAGATGGAATAAATAGTTAAAACCAAACTTAAAAATACATACTTTTCCTAGCACCAATAGCCTTGAGTAGGAAAGTAGCTGTAAAAAAGCAAATGTCTGGATGGTGCATATTAAAAAGCAATTTCATGGATTCAGTGATTGTTCTTACTCCAAATCTTTTCAAAATAGGTTTTAAATAAATTTTCCGTAATTCACTGTACAAGGGACAAGAAAAAAGAAAGTGCGTAGTACTCTGTTCGGTCTTACAATCACATGGACATGGTCCCACCGGGCGTGTTTTTGCATCAGGGCACGCGACCAGATGATGAGCTGTTCCCATCCTTAATCTAGTGAGAACAAACTGATGTGAGACTCTAGACACCTGAGTCAGATAAGGGTGAAGTCCACTATACTCATTCAGGCCATTGTACAATTTACAAGAAGAGAGTTTTAAATCTTCTAGGGCACGCCTCTCTTTACAGTAATTCAAAAACATGATTTTCATATTTGATTTGGAGTTATCAGATACACAACACCGATCAATGATCACATTATATCCAAAAACATTTTGAAAATTTTCGATATTATATTTAAGCCAGGGGATCCTTAAGTGCTGGTCCAAGGTGAGGCAATCCTCAATGATAGCTCTATTTAATGAGGTGCCTTCATTTAACCAAACAGATCGCCACAACAATAAGGGTCTTAGCATGATTAAATCGTTCAAGAAGTGTATCCCCGTTTCCTTGTGGACCAGGGTATTAGATGTAGATTTGGGTAGACAAAGGAGCCTTTTCAAGAAGTTGTTCTCCTCTATCTGAAGGCTCCCAGCATGTGTCACACCCCAGACTCCTGCCCCGTAAAGGGCCGCAGATAGGCATTTCGATTGATATATTTTTAGCATATCTGCTATACGTCTATTTCCCAATTTCTTTGCGAAAACGAAAACCCCATTGGCACTTCTGATCATCTTGGTTTTAACCGCTCTGTGTTCAATGTCCCAGCTACCATTTTTTGAGAAATTGATCCCCAGATAGCAAAAATTGTCTACTTTTAAGACCTGTTCTCCTTCTATAAAATAACGGGAGTTAACTTTCGTTTTAGTCGTGGCTCGTCCTGAACATTCCATCACATAGGTCTTAGACCTATTGATCACAAGTTTCCTGTCTTTGATGAACAGGACAAACCTGTCCATCAACCGTTGAAGGCCCAGGGGGGTCCTAGACAACAACACTGCGTCGTCCGCATAGAGCAACACAGGGATGTCAAGACCTTTGACTCTTGGGGCGTCGGCCGATACTGTTTGTAAGACAGCATCCACCTCATTAATGAAGAGGGTGAACAGTAGGGGTGCTAAAACACACCCCTGCCTGATTCCTCTCCCTATCCTAAACTTATTAGTGCATTCCCCATTTGGCCCATATCGTACACTGGAACTAAGTTTTTCATACAGGCGAGCTAGAAAATACACTATGCTGTCTGGAGCTCCCATATCAAGCAGTTTAGCCCAGAGTAGGGCGTGGTCAACCATATCAAAGGCACTGCTTAAGTCGGCGAAGCATAAATACAGGGACCCTTTTTTTGCCTGGGTATACTTCCCAACCAGAAGCTGTAGATTTAAGCACTGCTCTATAGTTCCACGCCCCTTTCTAAACCCAAACTGACTATTAGTTAAAATCTCACTCGACTCTGCCCATTCCTCTAATCTGGCTAAAAGAACACGGCTCATAATTTTTACTGAAGAATCCAGTAGGGATATTGGTCGGTAATTTTTTGCTTTGTCACGGTCTCCTTTCTTGTATATAGGGATTATAATGGATTCTGCCCAAGTAGATGGTATTTTGGAGCATACTGCTGCATTAAAAATTTTAGCTAATAGGGGGCCCCAAATCTCCGGGGCGGTCCTATAGACATCTATAGGAACCCCATCGGGTCCTTGGGCCTTACCTCCCTTACTAGTTCTTATACTAACCATAACTTCCTCTACTGTTATATCTAGAGCAACTATGGGCCATCTTTTTCCTACAATGGCGTTACTATTGCCAGAATCAAATATGATCGAGAAATGTTGGATCCATGAGTCTATGCTCACATTAGATGTTAGCACTGGGGCCTCCTCATCTTTGAGGAAGGGGCTGTTTACAGTGGACCAAAATAAGTTGCAGTTCCTTTGTTCTGCTGCTTGGCTTAGGTTGTCCCAAGCTACCTGCTGCAACTCAGACTTTCGCCGTTTGAGGACAAATTTAAAGTCCTGCCTTAGTTGGGTCACTAAACACTTATCTCGTGGTTTGGCAGATTAAGCTTTTTTAAGATCTCTCCGGGCATTTGAACATGCATGGTCAAACCAACCCCTATTTTGTCTATTTACGTGTCCCTCCTCTTTAGTGAACTTTTTCAGATATTATAATTAATTCTGTCAAAGTGGTCGATACAGGCAATATCTGGTTTCTCCTGTTCAAGAATTGCCGAGATTTCCGTTATACAACTAATAAAAAAGATGGGTTCTCAAAAATTGAGAGCCAGATCCGTGAAGCGCCTTATAGGCCAGGCAGACCGATTTGAACTTCACTCTTTTGGTGATCGGAAGCCAGCTGGAGGGACTTTAGTCTATGGGCGATTGACTCATGCTTAGGGACGTCCAGCACCAGCCTTGCTGCTGCATTTTGCAAGCATTGAAGTTTTGCTAGAATTTGGGCCTGGGCTCCGGCATACAAGGCGTTCCCATAATCTAGCCTTGACAAGGCCAGAGCTGTTACCACTGTTTTCCGGGCGTCAAACAGGATATAAGGCAAGAGCTTCCTTATCATTTTCAATATGTACCAGACTGCTGATGCCAGTTTGCTAGACTGAGCGTCAAAAGAAAGTTTGTTGTCCAGAGTCATACCCAGGTCTTTTACCTTGTTTATTGGGGATGGGCAGTTGCCCAGACTGTCTGGCCACCACTCCGGCGACCAAATGTTTGAATCTGACCCTAGCAACATTACTTCACTTTTATCACCATTCAATTTTAAGCAAGTGCTCTGCATCCAATGCTTGACTTGTGTCATACAGAACCTGAATTTATCAGCCGTCTCTTTAGCATCATCGGCAATAGACACCACTATTTGGGTGTCGTCAGCATAGGAAACTGGAATGAAACCACTTTTCCTTATGATTGCCGCTAAAGGCGCTACATATAGGTTGAAAAGGGTAGGGCCTAAAGAGGACCCCTGGGGCACACCACACGGTGAGCTAAAAGATTTCGATCTTGTCTCTCCCAGCTCCACTGTAAACGTCCTGTTGCACAGATAGGATACCAGTAGCGTACATGCTGAGCTATGAACTCTGACTTCCGCCAGACGGGTCAGGAGTGTCTCATGGTTGACCGTATCGAAGGCCGCCGAAAGGTCCAAAAGAACCAAGGCGGCCTTTCCCCCGGCGTCAAGAACACTCCTGAGTTCCTCCACTGCCATAAGCTATGCAATTTCTGTTCCATGTCCCTCTCGGAAACCAAACTGTGAGTGGTCTAATGCCTTTCCTTCTGAGAGGAATTGGGCTAGCTGCTTGTTCAATAGTTTCTCCAATACTGGGAAAAACTGAACAAATGATGGACCCTTTCTGAAGTAAGCACCTGACTACCTTTCCCCCGTGAGGTATCTTAACCCTTAAATTTAAACAAGGGGGTTGTGTGCACTCTGTATGGCACCCATCATCACCGTGCCTATTCCCTAGGGAATTCTAATTCAGAAAAACAGCAGCAAAGGTGCACCACAAAACATAAAACAGTAAGTGTACACAACGTTTTAAGCAAAAATAAGGAGATATTCCTCTGTGATGTTGGAGTTCTTCTTTGAATCTTTATTGTCACAAGGTAATAAAACACATACAGCCGACGCGTTTCGTCCCACACTGGGACTTCTTCAGGGCTGTCGGTAAAAAAACATATATACATATAATCAATCTTTATGTACAAAATTCGACTTACAATTAAAAACCATTAACAGTAACGAAACTTATTAAAAACATTGCTTCCCTGGGCATGAAGCGTATACATGCATTGGAGTTTTTGGGGTGATAGCCCATCATCTATCTTTTGCAAGGAAATGTAGGATGGCCTATGTACAAATATATCAAAATGTATAAGGTTACAGTACAAATATACAAAGTTGAGAATTATATATACATCTTACGAATTTTTAAGAAAAGGAAAGCGGAAGTGTATACATGGCATAAGGCCCATGTATCCGACCATAACACTAAGTGAAAGGTGAATTTGGTAGAAGGGAGCTAGTATGAATTTAATATGAATTTTAACGTCTGAACGGGCAGCCCATTTTGAGGTAGATGTGAGACCATGAAGGCAGATGGTGTTGTGGATAAAACTAGCACGAAAAAATAACGTCTTAGATAATAAGGTATCAACTGAGGCGTATAAACCTGATTCTGCCTGATAAGTCATTCCAATAATCCAATGCCTGTTACCTTTTTTGTCAGTTGGACGTCGCATATGGGGAAGAACATGTGAGGAAGCACGGTCCAGGGGTCACCTTCCCGGCTAAAGTAATCCTGTTCTATAGACGTTCTCTCAAAGGCTGAATTTACCAAATGAATTTGTAACTGGGATATATAAAAAAAGAAGAGAAGAGGGAAATCTGTTCAACAATGCCTTATTATTTTTATTGTGTTTAAATTTAACAACAGGTTAATAAGGTATAATAACCTTAATAACATATGCCCGGTGGAGAAAGCTAGACTCCCTATCACCAGTCCAGTTCAATATGAGAGATAACTACTTACTATAAGTTTGTTAGCAGTTAGCATAGGAAGGAGTGTCATTCGAGTTCTTGGGTGGTATGGAGTTTCATGTCACCTTAGTCCCAATAATTGTTCAGTCCGTATGCTAAGAGAATATAAAAGCACGAACAACCCGCTCAAAACCTGGGCTGATAACATTACTGTAAACAGACATTATAAAGCCAATGGTCAAGCATCACATGAGAAGGAATAAGTAACTTTCCCATAGTAGTTACCTGAATCAACAAGGGAAATGGTGTAGGACTGGAGGTCCTGTTGGTCCTAAGGAAGAGGGAGTGGGCACTGTATCCCAGTAGGCCTGTAAACAAAGATGAATGGAATTCTATTTAGCAGGAGAGTCAATCTCCAAGAGTATGAGAGAACAGAGTTCTGTATGGGTTTTTGATGAAAAGTAAGAGCATGGTCCCAGATTATATTGCCCCGGGTTTGGAGTCCAAGTTATAGAAGCCCCAGATAAAACCCTAAAAACTATAGTACGTTATTGCTAGTTCAAAGTATCTTGAAAGAAGTAGTATTCTAGCTAGTAACTGTCAATGGCTAAAAGATACAGCCATTCACCTAGTGCAAACTATGTCCTACCCCTGACCTTAATCTGTGGTCCAATAACGATTCTGGCATACTAGACAAAGGTCCACTGATTACTGGCAGGCAAACGTACTCACCGTTCTTGATAAAGCGGCCGGCACCCATCCACAGCCCTCGACCTGTTGACACACCCGTAGCGACGTCGTGTTCAAGTGTAGGGAGCCCTGGCTGCTCATTTTATACCTAGAGTAAATTGATTAAGGGTCTACACCTGTCAAAATTCCCGCCGGAACAACACAGCGCTGTGCCTAAGGAAGGGGTAAACCGCAATGCCAAAATTGTGTGAAGCAGGCGGCCATCTTGGAAAGTCCAAAGGTCGCATTAGTCTCTTAACTCCTCCAAGCCTGCTGCCTAAACTGTTCCTATAGTCGCGTCCTCCATATCGTCTACTATAATTAATTTAAGCGTTAAAGTCTTCCTAAGCTTAGTGGCCACATTAGTACGTAAAAACGAAGGTCGAACGGTATCTAGGATAAACAGTAATATCCATCATGCGTGAAGTCCGGTCCCTCGTGTGGTACAAAGACGGGTCAGAAACCCGCTTTTTAATGAACTAAGGATATCGGCAATTGTGGAGACGGGGCTTGTATTTTACAGGTCGTGGTCTGTCTAGGCAAAGTTGAGGCAGCCATCTTAGAATGTCCAAGGTGAGTGCGTTATTCATTGTTAGTTTCAAGCCAAAAAGCCCGATTTTGGGGCAGATGTATGCCACACACCATGTCCCCTGTGTCATACTAGGTAATCTGATGAGCCAAAATTAATATATGCCTTAAAACGGTATTCATTAAAATCGACAGGACTGTAAAAAATAAACCGCGGAATTGTCGAAAAAGAGTGACGTTTTGGTTTTCAAAGTGTCCGGCGGTTTAAGCCAGAAGAGAAACCCCACAGGCTGTCAATATTCTCTACGGAGCGTGTTGTAAAGCTCTTGTATGATGTACCACAAAGCATGTGGTCCAATATATGAAGGACGTATTGTAAAGGCGGCGGCCATCTTTATGTATCGGAAAGGGAGAAGGAAGTGGATGTAAGGTTAGATTGTACACCACTGAGCTGTTCAAAATAGGGACATATATTGTCTATCAGGGGAGTAATGTATCAGAGCACGGGTGGAAAGGGTTTGGTCAAACGGAACCGTGGTGTTTAATTCCTCGTGCGCATCAGTGACCTGCGTATAAGGGTGCGTACTAAGGGTGCAGTTTTATCATAGTCACACCATTGTATTCAAGGGACAGAAATCTATACAGATATTTATTTTAAATACAAACAAGCCACCATTTAGCCGACAAATAGGTGTGAGGACGTGTATTACTAAGTTTCATTTTAGTGTAGGGTGGGGCAAGAAAGGAGGTCAAAGGGATGCCATGATATTCAATACCTCATGGGCAGCTGCAACATACGTTTAAATGCTCCAGAAGAAATACAGTGTTTTTAGTAATTTACACAGATAATTACACATATAATTCAAAAAAGGACAGAAATAGATACAAAATCTCAGTTTCAGCATATGCAAACCACTGCTTTGATGTCAAAAAAGCATGAAGATGGGTCATGCTCGACATGATTCTAATCTTAAGCATGTTTCTAATCTGGGGTGGTCTGTGTGGTAGAGCCAGAGCAGCATAAGGCTTGGAGTGAACAATTCCAGCGGGTTACTCCAGGAAATAATGTAACTCATCTTCGGTGTTATGGCCGAGTTCTATACAGCGTAGTCTACATATCCAGCCTGCCTCCCGTTGCCTTAACGCTAATTCCCTATTGCCTCCCCTTGGGTGTGCCGGTTGGTGATCAATGCCCAAGAACCATAGGTTGTCTGTATCTTTATGGTGTTCCTGCATGTGGAAGGTCAAGGGGTGTCTCATATCTCCATTCCGTCTTGCACGGACATGTTCCTGGATACGAGTTTTTAAAGCTCTCTTGGTGCTACCAACATAGATCTTATTGCAATCGCAACCTAAAATGTACACAACGTATTTTGTGTTGCAGTTGATCAAGTGATCTATTGTGTAGGTTTTGTTGGTATTATAACGGAATTCTTTGGTTCTATTTTTGCCCAGTGCGCACATGTTGCAGTCGCTGCATGTGAAGAAGCCTTTAGTGGGAGTGGTTAGCCAATTGGTCCGCTTTTTAGACTCCACATAGCTAGGGCAGAGAATATTCCGGAGATTTCTTCCTCTCCTGTAGCATATTTTAGGTGTCCTGGTAACCGAATCTTGGAGGCTCGGTATATCCGCAATCAGATGCCAATGCTTTCTTATGATGTTAAAGATATTGCCGCTTTGATCGGAGTACTGTGTAGTAAATGATAGGGGTCTGCTACTGTTTGAGGGCCTACTTTTGGGGCTCAAGGTGCTAGTTCTAGACACTTTTTGGACCTTTTTCTTGGCTTTCTCAAGGGTCTTTCTAGGGTAGCCCCTTTCAAGGAAACGTTTTTCCGTTTCCTGTATATTGTGTTGAAAAGAGTCATCCGTGCTGCAATTCCGGCGCATCCGGATCATTTCCCCATATGGAATATTCTCGATGACATGTCGGGGATGGGCGCTCTCATAATGTAGGATGCTATTGCAGGCTGTCGCCTTGCGATGGGTACAACTCTGAATTTTGTTGTTTTCTACAAAAAGATTAACATCCAGAAAGTCAATTGCTTCTTGGTTGTGTGTCATAGTGAAGCGAACATTAAACGGATTGTCATTAACGTAGCCAAAGTAATCCAAAAGGTCCGGGGTAGGTCCATCCCAGATCATGATCACATCATCGATGTACCTACCCCAGAAAATGATGTTATTCATCCAAGCGGCCGCGTGGCGACCCCATGCATGCTCCCGCTCGAACCAGCCCATAAAAAGGCCGGCGTAAGCGGGAGCAAATTTGGAGCCCATGGCAGTCCCCTGTATTTGATGATACCACATAGAATCATGTAGGAAATAGTTTTTAGACAGTATAATTTCTGTCATCTCAAGGAGGACACCATTGTGTGACAAGTGGTCTGCTGTGCGTTTATCTAGAAATGTTTCCAAGGCCCTTAATCCAAATTCTTTTTTAATACAGGTGTAAAGCCGTACTACATCAAGGGTGACCAGGTGTAAGGTATCTGTCCAAGAGAAGCCCTCCAATTTGCCCAGTATATCCTTAGTATCTCTTAGGTAGGCAGGGAGGTTCTGCACCATGGGCTGGATGAAGGTGTCTACATACTCAGAAAGCCTTTCCGTAGGTGAGTTGACTCCTGAAATAATGGGGCGGCCAGGTGGAAAGGGGCCTCCCTTATGAATCTTGGGGAGTATGTATATGCAGGGGTAGGAGGGGGTTGTTACTGTTAGATATTGGCACTCCTCGGCGCTTAATAAGCCTATTTCACGCCATTCTGTAAGTTTCATGTTTATATGGGATGTGAGAGTTTCAATGGGGTTGTGGCCAAGTCTGGTGTAACAAGTGGAATCAGAGAGCTGGCGGGAAATTTCATTCATGTAATCAACCTTATTCATGATAACTACATTCCCCCCTTTATCTGCCTCTCGGATGACAATTTTTTCATCTGACTGGAGTCTTTTCAGAGCTTCCGATTCTGACCGGGTGAGATTGTATTTAGGCGGGGGAACACGCTTAGAACTTTCAAGCATTTGGTGGAAAGAGAGGCTGACTTTTTCTCTGAAGATATCAATGTTTGGATGGGTGCCCGTGGGGGTGAATTTAGATCTAGATTTCAAACCACTTTCGATCTGTACATTCTCAACGACATTCAATTCATTCCTTACACTTTCAATGTCAACAGATGTGTCAAGTTCAACGGAGATCATTGCTTGTAAAGTGTTTATTTCATTAACAGTATAGCCAATAACAGTGTTAACATTATTCTGATTAACATGATTCGTGGGGTTACGTGCAAAATGATCTTTGAGTTTCACCAGTCGAACAAATTTCATCAAATCAACAAATAAGTTGACATCTCCACCCATTTGGTTGGGGCAAAAGCCTAAACCCTTGTTAAGTACAGAATTTTCCTCCTGATCTAGAGCTCTTTCTGATAGGTTAACCACAATAGACTTCACTGTCTTGTCACTCTCAGAGCTAGCTATTGTGGCTGATTCCCCTTCTTTTTGGACCTCGTTACTCTCTCCACTGATTCTGGATTTGGTTTTTTTGAGTTTCTGTTTGCGTTTCTGCCAGTTCCTCCCTCCCCGTCTTGTCTTTGAGGTTCTTTGTGAACCGGTCGTGCCCCTAACCTCCACCTCTCCATCTCCAATAAAAAATTATTGGGCCTTATGTCGGTCATGTTGGAACTTATTGGTTCAGTCGTGGAGGCTGAGCTTGCCGCAGACGAGAGTGATGTGATGCTACTCGCTGAACTTAATTCGGGGGTCTCAGATCTCTGCCTTTTACCTTCCCCTGGGACTTTCACCTTATCATATTTTTTGGAAAAGGTATAAACCCTCCCATCATTATAATCTTTGTCGTCCCTTTTGATTTTCCTCAGTTTTTTATCTCTGAGGTAGATCTGGTGTTTTTCTAGCACCCCATCTAGTATAGCGTAGTTCTTCTTTATCACATCCTTAAGTTCGGATTGCGCTATCTCCTTTTCAAGTTCTTCTATCTCTTGCTGGGCCTTTGCTCCCTTTTTTTCAGCATTCTTAATCAGGATACGCATCATTGTAAATGATGCGTTCCGTAAGTTGTTTTCCCAATCCTCTAGTTGGTCAGTGTCTAGGTCTTCAAACGTGGGGAAAATAAGTATTCTCAACCCACGAGGAATTTTTTCGTTCTCTAAATATTTACCCAATGTGGTGCCATCCCACCATCGGGACATCTCATTCATTTTTAATTTTTCCAGTTTTTTGAACTTTGCTTTTAGGCCATCTTCCTTGGGGATTGGAGTGCCTGTTGCTTTAGCCCCAGGTGTGAATAAATCCTGAGCAAGCTCCTGGCGTCTATCTTTGAAGCTAGTCATGTTTGAGACAATCTTTTTAAGAGAGTCTCACTGATGAAAACGATATAGAATTACAATCTGAGTACGGGGTGTGTCAGTGCTAAAGAGGGTGAGTTACAGGGAAAAACTGAACAAATGATGGACCCTTTCTGAAGTAAGCACCTGACTACCTTTCCCCCGTGAGGTATCTTAACCCTTAAATTTAAACAAGGGGGTTGTGTGCACTCTGTATGGCACCCATCATCACCGTGCCTATTACCTAGGGAATTCTAATTCAGAAAAACAGCAGCAAAGGTGCACCACAAAACATAAAACAGTAAGTGTACACGACGTTTTAAGCAAAAATAAGGAGATATTCCTCTGTGATGTTGGAGTTCTTCTTTGAATCTTTATTGTCACAAGGTAATAAAACACATACAGCCGACGCGTTTCGTCCCACACTGGGACTTCTTCAGGGCTGTCGGTAAAAAAACATATATACATATAATCAATCTTTATGTACAAAATTCGACTTACAATTAAAAACCATTAACAGTAACGAAACTTATTAAAAACATTGCTTCCCTGGGCATGAAGCGTATACATGCATTGGAGTTTTTGGGGTGATAGCCCATCATCTATCTTTTGCAAGGAAATGTAGGATGGCCTATATACAAATATATCAAAATGTATAAGGTTACAGTACAAATATACAAAGTTGAGACTGAACAATTATTGGGACTAAGGTGACATGAAACTCCATACCACCCAAGAACTCGAATGACACTCCTTCCTATGCTAACTGCTAACAAACTTATAGTAAGTAGTTATCTCTCATATTGAACTGGACTGGTGATAGGGAGTCTAGCTTTCTCCACCGGGCATATGTTATTAAGGTTATTATACCTTATTAACCTGTTGTTAAATTTAAACACAATAAAAATAATAAGGCATTGTTGAACAGATTTCCCTCTTCTCTTCTTTTTTTATATATCCCAGTTACAAATTCATTTGGTAAATTCAGCCTTTGAGAGAACGTCTATAGAACAGGATTACTTTAGCCGGGAAGGTGACCCCTGGACCGTGCTTCCTCACATGTTCTTCCCCATATGCGACGTCCAACTGACAAAAAAGGTAACAGGCATTGGATTATTGGAATGACTTATCAGGCAGAATCAGGTTTATACGCCTCAGTTGATACCTTATTATCTAAGACGTTATTTTTTCGTGCTAGTTTTATCCACAACACCATCTGCCTTCATGGTCTCACATCTACCTCAAAATGGGCTGCCCGTTCAGACGTTAAAATTCATATTAAATTCATACTAGCTCCCTTCTACCAAATTCACCTTTCACTTAGTGTTATGGTCGGATACATGGGCCTTATGCCATGTATACACTTCCGCTTTCCTTTTCTTAAAAATTCGTAAGATGTATATATAATTCTCAACTTTGTATATTTGTACTGTAACCTTATACATTTTGATATATTTGTACATAGGCCATCCTACATTTCCTTGCAAAAGATAGATGATGGGCTATCACCCCAAAAACTCCAATGCATGTATACGCTTCATGCCCAGGGAAGCAATGTTTTTAATAAGTTTCGTTACTGTTAATGGTTTTTAATTGTAAGTCGAATTTTGTACATAAAGAAAGATTATATGTATATATGTTTTTTTACCGACAGCCCTGAAGAAGTCCCAGTGTGGGACGAAACGCGTCGGCTGTATGTGTTTTATTACCTTGTGACAATAAAGATTCAAAGAAGAACTCCAACATCACAGAGGAATATCTCCTTATTTTTGCTTAAAACGTCGTGTACACTTACTGTTTTATGTTTTGTGGTGCACCTTTGCTGCTGTTTTTCTCAGTTTCTCCAATACTTTTGCAGCAAAGGGTATCCTTGCAATAGGTCTGTAGTTGCCAGGTTCTTCGGGGTCTAAGTTCGATTTTTTTTAAAGTGGCATTACTGAGGTGGTTTTCTATGCATCCGGAAAGATGCCAGACTTTAGTATTTGTATGAACAGCTTTTCCAGTTGTTTACTTAGTAGTTCGGGAAAAAGATGCATCACCTTAGGTGGGCAAGGGTCCAACAGACAGCCTGATCTGGTGGTCTTAACAACCTGCAGAATCTGTTCCTCTGAGGGTTGCAGGAATTGAAACCATGGACCCTGCGGTATCAGAGGGGGGTTCATTGTATTGTATTGTATTGTAAGGGGTGCTTATAGAGCGCACTGACACCATGGGTTTCCTGGCGCTGGTTGGATGCAGAGGGGACAGGAGGACTTAACTAGATTGGGGGAACAGCCAGGTTTTTAAAGATTTACGAAAAAGAATCAGAGAATTGGAGGTTTTGAGAGAAAGAGGAAAAGAGTTCCAAAGTTTGGGGGCCAAGTATGCAAGTCTTCGGCCTCCAGATCTGCAAAGTTTGAAACAGGGAATGGTCAAGAAGTGAAGATGGGAGGATCTCAGGTTCCGGGATGGGCAGTAGGGCCTGATGAGAGATTTCAGGAAGGCGGGACAAGGCCCAGCTAGCGACTTGAAAGTGAGGCAGCCGATCTTAAAGGCCGCCCTTGAAGTGACAGGGAGCCAGTGCAGTTTGGAAAGGAGAGGCCTGGCGGATTGCCACTTCGAGATCCCAAGGGCCAGTCTCGCCGCTTGATTTTGAACAGCTTGCAGTCTGGCCAAAGATGTTTTAGGCAGACCGTGATAAATCGCGTTCGAAAAATCTAAGCGGGAGAGGACGAGGGCCATGATGACTTGCAGGAGGGCATCAGGTGTAAGGAGGTAAGCCCCTTTCCTGATCCTGCGCAGCTGGTGCATGCAGGAGGAGACCACCGTCCCCACCTGAGGCCCAAGGGATAGACCGGAGTCAATAGTGACCCCCAGACTCTTCACCGAGGCCACGGGGATGGGAGAGGTGCCAAGTTCCGCCGGCCAGAAGTGTGGCCCCCAGAAGGTGGCACTCCTACCGGGAAGGAGGAGCTCCGTCTTACCGGGGTTCAATTTTAGCTGGTTTTGGCCCATCCACTGGAGAATGTGGGACATAACTGCCTGGAAGTTGGGAATAGCGGAAGGGGAGTTGAGAGAAAAGATGAGTTGCAGGTCGTCCGCATAGTTGAAAACGGTGACGTCCCACTGCCTCAGAGAAAAAAGAAGGGGTCGAAGATAGAGATTAAAGAGAAGAGGGAATAAAGAGGAGCCCTGGGGGACCCCGCAGGGCGAGTGCTCCCTAGGAGCCCTGAAAGTGCCCAGGCTAAGGGTCTGAGACCTCCCGGTCAGGAAGGATTTGACCCAAGCCAGCGCCAGGCCTTGGATGCCAGCCTGCTCGACACGGTGGAGAAGGATGTTATGATCCACCGTGTCGAAAGCGGCTGACAGGTCTAATAATACCAAGGCCTGGGGGGGTACCCTTGTCAACGCCGTCTCTCAGGGCGTCCAGCACGGCCAAGATCACTGTCTCCGTAGAGTGGGCGGGTCTGAAGCCAGCCTGGTTAGCCTCGAGAAAGTTGGAGCTCTCAATAAACTGTGAGAGACAGGCGGTGACGTGGGCTTCCAGGATTTTAGAAAAGATGGGCAAAAGAAGGGCAAAAGGGAGATGGGGCGGTAGTTCGCCGGGACGGCGGGGTCAGCCCCGGGTTTCTTCAGAAGAGGTTCATTCTTAGGTTCAGGGTTTAGCTGTGCGGGAATGACTTTGTCAGTCCTTTTGAAAGAGTCATATACTGAGGATACTTTATTGACAAAAAATTCGCCCCACGTATTGCAAAAATCGGAGCTCATAGCTACCGAATTATTGCTGTCTATTTTTGTGAGGTTTTTTTACTGTGGCAAAGAGTTCCTTGCTAGAGTTTTTTGCCTTGTTAATTTTACGCGTATTCTAACTACTTTTTTCTGCTACGATCAGTTTTTTGTACGCGGCCAAGGAGGCCTTATAGTCTTCCCTTGGCCCTAGGTCGTAGTTGATCCTCCATCTTTTCTCAGCTTTCCTGCAGTTTTGTTTGTGCGTCCTAAGGGCTTCGGAGAACCAAGGTTGAGATGGGGTTTTCCTCTTAAAAATGACTTTTCTTTGTGGGACTGCAACTCTGACTTCTGAGTTTATCCAGTGCATAATTTGATCAGTGGCAATGTTGCTGTCTGGGGTCAGTTCAGGGGTAAATGACTGAAGTTGTTCTAATAATATCGGGGTATTGGCCCTTGACCAGCCCCGATATGTGACGGTCTTAGGTTGTGGGGTGGGCCTGGTTACTGCTTCTTTCACCTCCATGGAGAAAATAATCACCTTGTGGTCTGACCACGGGACTTGTATGGTTTCCACTATTTTTATGCCCCTACAGGAAGTAAAGAACCCATCGAGCGTGCGGCCTGCTCTGTGAGTGTCCTGCTTGACCATCTGTTCCATGGCTAGATTTATTTATTTATTTATGTATTTGTATCGCGCCTGAATCAGCCCCGAAGGGGTATCTCCGCGCGTAGCATTGGCCAGTGCATCCTTAAGTGTTGCTACCGCTGTTCCGAGCGTTTTTCTAAACGTAAGTTGAAATCGGCCAAGATGGTAAGGTCGGAGCCTTTCACACTGGATTCTAAAAATGGGCTAAGTAGATGGATGAGGGGTGTTTTGGCCCTGGGTGGTCTGTATATTAAGAGGCCATTAAAAGTGTAGTTGCTTGTAACCTTGATCTGAAAGGCTAGAGTCTCACAGTCCAGGTTGATGGCCTTATCTGAGCTCTTAACCCTAAGTTTGTTTCTAAATATGATGGCCAAGCCACCCCCCGTTTCTCTTTTCTGTCCGCCCTGCGTATAGAAAACCCCTCTGGTACAGCTGCAGCTAAGTCTGTATCCGAGGCCTCATCTGCCCAAGTTTCTGTAATGAATATGAGGTCGAAATTTTGAGTTTCTATTAGTTCCGCCATTTGAATGTTGTGCTTGACCAAGGACCTGGCGTTGATTAGTCCAGCCTTGGTAGTGTTTGTATTTATCTCTGGCTTATTGGGATGTGTCGTGGGTGTACTCCAACCTTCGATAGGTGAGAAAATGAAAGCACGGTGGCAGGCTGGACATTGTTTGGTTTCCATGTGCATCTCAATTGTGGGACAGCAAGGGTTAGATCTAAGTCAAAGTAGTGCATGACTGGAATAGCTGATCCTCACCGGGCCTGTTTCGTTTTGAGCAGGGGTTGTGGCCCTGGGCCCTGTCCAGGTGCGTACGGGCGCAGACGCGCGTCCGGTCTGGCATTGAGTTAAATAAGTAGTGGGCGGCGGTCGACTAGAGCGCGGAGCGCCGGAAATCACCAGCCCGGAAGTGAGAAAACTGCTCTGTCCCCCTGGGCACCCTCCGTTCAATCGGCACTTGCCGCGACGGACCGGGATCTTAGAAGTCGAAAACCCCTCAGAAATGTTTAAATAGTCTGAGCCTTGTTTGTCCCAAAGCATGCTTTATCTGCTGCTCAGCAATCACGAGGAAACATTATCATTTGTAACTCACAGGGATCTCCCACACATAATATGCACTGGCGGCTGCAGATATTATCAACCCACTTTCAGTCACTCCAGAAATTACCTTGATTGCAACCCCAAGGCTCTCAATCATGGTCCGTTATACCACAATGAAGAGGTCTGGAGTTGAAGATGAAGGCAGTGCGAGTTTTTCACAAAAAATACTGTTCTTTGATAGCATGGTACACGTTCCTTGCAACAGGTATATTAACCATTCGTGCTACCTTAGATGAGTCAAAACTGCCACTAGACAAAACTCCCATCTCTCTCCAGCAGGAACATTGACCAGAGTTATCTTGACACTTTTACACTTTTATTGTTGCCTGAAATCCGCTGGACAGACAAGAAACTTTCAAGTGCTTTTAACACTGCTGCACAAATGAAATAACAAATATGACAACACTCATGTATCTCTGTCGAGAGCCTCCAGCTGGAGAAGTGCCTTCTGCTGGCCCAGGCCTTAAGATGCCCGAACACTGTTCACCCTCAAACAACAAGAGGCACAGCGCTGCTGCTTGCTGGCGACGCATGGCCAGTAGTGCAGCGGGAACAGGGGCATCAAAATGCTCTGGACCGAAACACACACACACAAGGGTACACCAGCACTGCTGTGTGAGTGTAACCCAGAGCCATATAATAAAATATGGCTGCTCAGGGCATGGCCAAGCACCTAAAATGGCGGGCGTGTTCTGAAAACACTCGGCTCCTTATCCCCCGTTTATCCTGGAAATCCGAAGGTAGAGCAACTGGAAACTTACAATGTTGCCCCTGAGTGTGTGGGGGACCCCACGCTGATCCGAGTGAGGGGTCTCTCCCTGCTGGAGACGCTGTGGGACGGAGCCCTGACTGGCGGCCTGGGGTATGCAAGGTGGGCACGAAGGGCTGAGCGGGGAAGCCCCCTGGGCGGACAAAGGTGGGTGTGACACCGGTGGAGACGTGATGGCC
Source organism: Lissotriton vulgaris (assembly GCF_964263255.1). NCBI lineage: Eukaryota > Metazoa > Chordata > Amphibia > Caudata > Salamandridae > Lissotriton > Lissotriton vulgaris. The sequence goes on along the minus strand of NC_141696.1, from coordinate 1,549,229,704 downwards.
CAGCTGCAGCGGCGCAGCTGTTTTGGTCGCCGTGCCCGCAGGAGAGAGACGGGTGTGGCAGTATAGACGGAACCATCCGTGGCCCTCGCAGGACTGATGCGAGGAACTCCGTTCGCCTATAGAGCCGTGGGGTGGAGTGAGATCCCTTGAGGCTGTCGGTCGGGATGTCGCTCGGCGGATCCTGTGAATCCCTGCTCGGGGCGCCTGTCGGACAGTCTGTGTCACCCAGCTGGGGGCCGCCTGAGCACCCGGTGGCAATTGAGGTGAGCTGGAGCTGATTGGGTGCCCCGCGGTGCCGGCGGAGGGGATCGGAGATGCCCTGGTGCCTCACTTGGGAATGCGCCTGGCTTGGTGAGTGGAGTTGGAGCTGGGCCTCTCCCCTTCCCTCTCCTGCAACGTGACTTGGTGCGGCGGGGTGCAGCTGGGCCCAGTGACAAGGCTGCTGCGCCCGAATCAGCCCGGAGGAGTCCTCAGTCACATTTGGCCCACTTCAGTAGCGAGGGACCCCATGCTGGTCCAGAGGGGTGCTTCACCTTCCTCCCCTGCTGCCGCAGAGTTTTGGGGCAGCTGTGCTGAAAACACATGAAAAGCAACTGGGTCGGGTGCCAGGTGAAACCCCTTAGGACTTCTGACTGCCATCTGAAGAGGCCTTGACCGCACCTGTGTCGACAGGAGAATCCCTCCTGAATCGGGGGCCGCCATCTTGTAAAGCTCCCACCCTTGAAGGCAGAGACAATACAGGTGAGCCTGCGGCAGCGCTGCTGAGGTGGGGAGGGGAGAGGGGGGTCCGGGTGGACAACCGGTCAAAACCCCCCCCCCCTCCCTGGTGTAAAAGAGCACGGAGGTGGGCGAGCACTGGGCGGGGAAGTGAGGGAACAATGCGGAGGCCAGTTTGGGCCTATGCTGACCCTGGTTTTGTGTGGCAACATGGGGATCCTTGCCTGCAGCGGGGGCGACGAGCTGAGGCAGGTGGGTCCGGGGGCTGGTCAGGCCTAGTCCCCTCCTGGTGTTAAAGGGCACGGCAGTGAGCAAAAGCCTGGGCGACGCAGTGAGGGGAACAGTGCAGAGGCCAGTTCGGGTATATGCTGCCCTCGGCCTTGTATGACCACACAGGGTTCCTTGCCTGCAGCGGGGGCGACTAGCTGAGATGGTGGTTCCGGGGGCCGATCGGGCCTAGTACCTCCTCGCACGATCCTTCCTGTACGGGTCTAATGGGACTGCGGCAGTGTTCGAAATTGAAAGGGATGGACCCTGCTCAAGTGTGCTTCCTGAACAGTCACCTCTCTTTCCTCATCTGGCTAGCCTCTGTGGTGATGCACTACCCTGAAGTTGGGAGAGCAGTGGAGACGCTGCATAGTCCACGGCTGGAAGTCACTCACGTTCCACCCCATATGCCAAGCGCTCAGCAGATAGTCATGGGCCGTCTTCGTTCCAATGGCCGCCAAGATGCCCTGCCCTGGGCCTGACCGAAGGGGCTCCCAAAGCTTCTGGAGCGTACATCGTGCCAAGCCAGCCTGATAGGCAAAAGCAACTTGATGACGGTGACGCCCATGCTGAGCGGGAAGCGCTATTAGAAAAACTACGATGTCACAATTTCATGGCGCATTCGGATCGGTCTCACGCTACAGTGGATAAGGGCTGGAAAGCTGCTGGCTTACCTAATCAGACTCCATACAGCTCCTAGTGGACGAACTGGGCCGTAGGAGCTGTACACAGAGAGACATTCATGCAGCAATGACAGCGCACTACACTGGGTCATATTCGGCTCAGCTGACTGGGAATAGACCTCACATTGAATCATCCCTCTCCACTGTGGAACTGCCCACACCGACACTTGACCAGTAGACGAAATTTCGGAAGCACTGCAGTCCCTGGCATCTGAAAAGACGCCGGGACCCGACGGGCTTCCCACTCAATTTTTTAAAACATATGCAGAGACTCTGGTGCCTCGTCTGCACTTCTTGTACGCCTCAGCAATTAACCACCAGGCTTTACCACCCTTGATATGCGTGGCTAACGTGGTTCCCTTTTGAAGCCGGGTAAAGATCTAACCTCCCCCGGATCACTTAGACCGCGATACTAAACGTCAACTATAAAAGTTTGGCCAAAGTTTTAGCTAATCACCTGGTGCTCCTTGTTTGCCTTGGTCCACCCTGATCACAACAGGTTAGTCCCTCAACAAAACACTGCTCTAAACATTCGCTGGTACTTTCGGGTAGCCGAGTACGACCCCCTCAAATGGCCTCGATTGGGTTGCCTGGTGTTAGATCTTGAGAAGGCATTTGATTTGCTTGACTGGAATTTCCTTTTCGCCTCCCTAGCCCGGTACGGTATAGAGCCTTATTTCCGCAGTATGGTTCAGCTGCTGTATGGGCGTCCATCCGTCGGGGTGCGGACGGGCCCCTACTTATCAGATCCTATCCAGGTAAGGTGCAGACTTAGACAGGGATCCTCGCTGTCCCCCCTCCTTTTCGCACTGGCGGTGCAGCCATAGTGGCGCACATCCGCGCGCACATGGACATGGGAGTTACACTGGGGGACGGGTTGCATGTTATTTCGCTAAATGCAGATGAATTACTGATGTACGTATGAGACCTCCAGACATCCCACCCTCTGTGGATCAGACCTTATCACACTTTGCCAAGGTTTCTGGCCTGCGGGTTAATGCAGCGCAATTTATTCTTTCTCTGTTTCTGAAGACGACCCCTGACCCGGGGTAATCCATGGGAGGCATGCATATGACATGGTGCGCTGACCCCTTTAGATACCTAGGTGTGTATATATACCATACTAGGAAGGATCTGTTTGACAGGAACATAGTCAGAGATACTACAGCTATCCAATCACAAATGAACCTCCCACTAGCAATCTCAGGCTTCGTACAAATGGTAGCTCTCTTTCGTCTCTTCTACTATTTCACTATCCTACCTATTATCATTTCCCTGTTCTTTTTTCACAAATGGGAAGAGATAATAAGGGACTTTATATGGGGAACATCCAGGCACAGAGTATCTATGGGGAAACTTTATTTATCCACAGACCAGGGTGGGGTAGCGGTGCCCAACTTTGAACACTATTACTTGGCCTCTCAGCTCCAGTGAACTGCCAGATGGCTATCATCTCGGTATCTGGCAGACACAGCCTCCCTCACTGCAACCTCCAATCCTGTACCAAACATTATTACAAATCTTTTACCCATGCACAAAGTCTAGGCCCATAGATGCGCTTCTACCCAGTATAGCTTTCAAGTGTTTCCGTAGGGGCCTCTTCCTCACCAGGGATCTAATACCATATTCCCCCACCATCCCATTATTGGGTACAGCACAAGGTGACATATACACCACAGTAACTGAATTGCGTAACTGGGACACAGAAGGTATTCAGGAACTGGGATACCTTAACCGGGATGGCTCCCTCATTCCATTCCAGGAACTCATGTCGGAGGAGAACATGTACCCGGGGCAGTTCATATTATATCGGGCGATTATAGCCTCGCTGGCTTCTAAGTGGGGTAGTGTCGCTCATGCACCATATGATACAGTACCTACATGTGATGGGAAATTTGGGGCACTTGACTCGTTGGTTCCCGTCCTCACTCCGCCACCACACAGAAATTGATTTGACCCCCCCCTGAAGCAACATTGGGAGGAGGCTCTGCGGAAAGAAACTCCAGACAGGGAATGGTTGGCTGTTCGGGGAGGACTGACACGGATTCCACGCAATCAGCGCTTTAAAATAATCCAATTTGTTTTATATTGCACGGGGCATACCTTGCCCCAGCCTAAATCAATAAGTATGTTGCCAGATCAGATGTGGCTTGCCATAGGTGGCGCTTAGCGAACGCAGACATACTACATATGTTGTGAGGTTGCCCTGGCTTGCGTGAATACTGGCCAATGTGACATCTACAGTAGCTACCTGCACCTCCCGAGCCATCTCCCTTCTCTGGGAGGCACAGATACTGCATTTGTTTAGTAGGAGTAAGAAGCACAAAGCAGCCACCCGGTTCCTTGATCTGGGGTTTCTAGTGGCTAAACGCCTAATCACCAAAAAGTGGAAGTCCCCAACAGCTCCTCACGCCATAGCCTGGCGACGCTACTTACTTAATTGGGCCAGGGCGGAGGGGGTTGCATTACGTCGGGAGGACTTGCTTGGGATCCGTAAGGTCCTGTTGGCACACCACTGGGATGCTATGGTGTTGAGTTTGCAGGGCATGGATAATGTCATGAAGGAGGGGCCCCAAGGCAGGGAGCAAGATGAGGAGCCCAGCGCTTAGCAATTGGTAGTACACGCACACAGATCTGGCCTCACATACTAACGTGATTTCACTTCATAGAGTTTCTGTCGGTCGGCTCTAGCATGGCCGTTCTCCCCCCTCTTTTTTTATAGCACATATGGAAGGGGTTTCAGGCAACTATCGCATCCCTCCGTTGGTTCCCTTGCCCTCATTTTGTTGTACCCTATGCCCACAGGTTGTCTAAATGTTGCACCACAGCTAAGAGGGCTACGAGGTGGTACATGGCAATGCCTGACACGATAATGCTGCAGTCATTGCAAGGACAATCCTCCAGGAACAACTACCAATAACTCATCTGACAGCTTTTCGATTATTAAGATGTTTTGTATGCTAAACTGTTTACCTTGTTGTTGCCCCACAGGGCGCTGATGCACTGTGTATGTTGTATGGTGTTCTAACGGCCACACGGAGTCCCTCACCAGATTGCCGCTGCTGCTGCCTGGGGCGTTGCCTCGCCACCGCCGGTCTCCTTTGCCGGTGTTGCTGCCTGCCTGCCCAGAACGCTGCCTCACCATCGCTGGTCTCCTCCCCCCGCCGCAGCCTCTGTCCACCTGTGCTGCCGCTGAGTGGGGGAGACAGAGACTACAGCTCCCAAAAGCCTCCGCGGCAAGACCGGAAGTCGCGTCGAGGCTGAGCGCGCCAGGAGGCGCTCAAAAAGGGGCATCACTTGCTGGGGAGCGGGTGTTCTAACGGCCACATGGAGTCTCTCACCAGATTGCCGCTGCTGCTGCCTGGGGCGTTGCCTCGCCACCGCCGGTCTCCTTTGCCGGTGTTGCTGCCTGCCTGCCCAGAACGCTGCCTCACCATCGCTGGTCTCCTCCCCCCGCCGCAGCCTCTGTCCACCTGTGCTGCCGCTGAGTGGGGGAGTCAGAGACTACAGCTCCCAGAAGCCTACGCGGCAAGACCGGAAGTCGCGTCGAGGCTGAGCGCGCCAGGAGGCGCTCAAAAAGGGGCATCACTTGCTGGGGAGCGGGTGTTCTAACGGCCACACGGAGTCCCTCACCAGATTGTCGCTGCTGCTGCATGGGGCGTTGCCTCGCCACCGCCGGTCTCCTTTGCCGGTGTTGCTGCCTGCCTGCCCAGAACGCTGCCTCACCATCGCTGGTCTCCTCCCCCCGCCGCAGCCTCTGTCCACCTGTGCTGCCGCTGAGTGGGGGAGTCAGAGACTACAGCTCCCAGAAGCCTCCGCGGCAAGACCGGAAGTCGCGTCGAGGCTGAGCGCGCCAGGAGGCGCTCAAAAAGGGGCATCACTTCCCGCGTCGCGGGATGCGCGCGGGCGGGCGCCGGGCTAAGCCCGGGCAAAGGGCGGGCCCTCTGAGGCCCTCAGAGGTCAACAGTGGTCGGGCAGGCCACTCATCTAACTTCCATCCAAAGGTGAGCCTGTTGTTCCAAACATGGGGAAACGTAATACTATTATTACTTCTACCAGCACACATGCACAGGCCACCGCAGATCCTGCATCTTCCCAACTCTCCTTTGAGAGTCTACTGGATAATGCCTTTAACGAGATTGCAGAGACAGAGAGGAGGTTGTCATTGGGCTCCTTCAACATCAGCCAACCTACTATTATAGTCAGTCCCAAACACACCATGCCTCTACTCCCAGAAGTTATTGTGGGGAAACCTATCCCTGCGGTCTGCTTATCTGAACCACCACAAGAGGGAAACACCCCTGATATAGCTACTGATATTCATCTTGATCCCGCGTCGCAACGCGCGCCACCCCCCACAACTATGAACACCGAGACCACCGGAGCAAAACGTAAAAGGGGTCCAGCAAAGACAACAATAAACAAGAGGAAGCAGCCCCTAAGGAGTAACGACCAGCCAACTCCACAGAGTATGTGGACCAGGGGGAAGAAACAACAAATAGGGGTCCAAACAGTATGTTCTGACTCAGGGGAACATTGTGGTATTGCTATACCAAATGAGGATATAAATTCCATCTGTACACAGACTGACTTCCCTAATGAAAGCACCCTCCAATCTAAACCTAAGGGAAACCTTATAGAGACCATTGCCGATACAATTTTTAAGCAATTGGAAGGTCAAATGATCAAACAATTTAATATTATTTTTAAGAGACTTGATAGACTGGAAACCCTCGTGAAAAACGATGAAGCTAAGAGGAAAGGTATGGTCTGCTTAGACCAAATTAGAGGCGAATGCCTGTTAAAAGACTTAGAGACTATCACTAGCGCCCTATCTAGTGGAGGTCCCACCATAAACTGTAATCCAGCTATAGCTAAAGGGGCTAAAGGGGCACCCAACACTAGTACCCCCTCTATACCTACTTTACCGCCGGTGGAAGTAAATATAAGGCAAAACCATTCTGCTTCAACTCCGCCATCCATCCCTTTGCCACCCTTCGGTCTACCTAGCACCACAAATTCCATCAATAATACCCAGAAGAGTAATCCTCCCAGAGGCACAGCCAAGCAGAAGGTATCCCCCAACCATGGCCAGCACAGGGGACAACCAGAGGACAACAGGCCGATAAAACATCAAGGTCCTGCTTTACATCTCCCTCCTGAGGCTTGCCCCTATGTTTTGGTTCTGGCTGGCATACCACCGCTTAGGGAGGGTCAAGGAGAATCCTGGGTCCAGCTACATAGCAAATGCATTGACTGGTTAACTAAACATAAGGGGGTCGGCTATGATATATCAAACGAAATTCTTTCTACACGCCGGGTGACCTGGGTTGGACCTCTGTTCAAAAACATCAACGGAGACTGTATTACAATCAACTTCAGGAACCCGGGCACAGCAAAATTCTTATTAAACAAGAATTATATGCAGCACGGCCCAGCTACTGTGGTGACCCCCCTACCTCTGAGTTACTTTTACAGACCCCCACATAGGATGTTGCAATACCCCCCTTGTTTCCGTTACAAAATAGATTCTCGGCACTTTCTGACTGGGGCACCTTGGACTGACTGCCAGCCATCCAGGAAGATTCAGCTGCAGCGGTGTCCGATGCTGAACTTTTGCAGAAAGTAGAATCTGAGGAGTTTTTGACACCATCCGACCCTTCCCTGTCACCCAATACATTGTGATCCATTAGCCAACCCAACAGCCATTGCCCAGGTGTCTGTCTAGGATGTTCGTCCATTGCTCGACGAGGACTTGTCTATTATAAGCTGGAACATTGCTGGGCTGAAGGCAACAATGGAAATTAAAGCCTGGAAAGATTGGGTAAACCGCTATGATGTCCTAATGTTTCAAGAAACTTGGTGTACAACCCATTTGCTACTTGAAGGGTATAGTTGTCACAATAGGATTGTACCGGCCCCTCCTTTAGGCCGCCCTAGTGGGGGACTATCAATCTGGGTAAAGATAACCGCAGAGGTAAAAAGAGAAGCATTACAAATTAATGACCCAAGTTTTATGGTACTGATATACACAAGAAGGGTAAAACTATGTCTAATTAATTTCTACAACAATGATTTTATATCCGACCCTAATTGTAATTTTTTAAGCTTGTTTAATTTTATTGATGAAATAGTGGAGGGACGGAAATATGGGAAGTTCGATGGTATTTGTATAGGAGGGGATTTCAATGCACACATTCATTTAAGAAATCCCCCTTGTAAGAGAGGTGTAGAACTATCTGATCTCCTTGCAACCAGAGAACTCGTAAACACTATGGAGTTTGCCGGTACTGGTACAAGCACTGCCCCGGTCCCCACTTACATCGGTCATGGGAGCGCAACAACGATCGACTATATATTTGTCTCTCCCTCCCTTGCTGATGTTTTATTAAAGGCAGAGGTAGTGTGTAACGTATACAGTGATCACTACCCAATTGTGATTTACCTGAAATCATTAGGGGGAAAAATATCACATAGTGTAATCGGGGCAACAAACCTGGAAGCCTTGACGGATAGATTAAGGGTTGTCTGGAGGGGGGTAGACAACAAGGGTGTATTGGCCAGTGTGATTAAGAAACATCCTGTATTGATCTCGGACTGTCTTGCTATTGACAGCTGCGGGGGCAATATGATTAAATCATTCTGTGAACTCTGCTCTGCAATAAAAAGCGAGATCTCTAAACCAGTATCTAGGAAAACTGAGGAAGCCCCAGGATGGTTTGATGCCTCCTGCCAAAAAGCAAACCGGGACTTAAGGGCTGCTCTCATGGCCAAACCACGGGATATTTCCCGCGTAAGGTTCTTGAGAGCAAGGTACAAACTAACCTTACGAACCAGATCCAATGAATTGGTTAAAGATCACTGGAAACCCTTGTCCGTATGGCTGCCCTAAAGGACACCCCAGGGTTTTTGAGGGAGGTTAAGAACCTAAGATCCCTTGGTTCACACATAACACCAATCAATTGTAACATCACAGGGCCTGTGTGGGTTGACCACTTCTCGAAGATCTATGCTGTATCTGGCAACCCAGCAGAAACCCTTCCCCCTCCAACACCTCTGAATATTACATTGCTTGAGGTAGAGGATGCCATCGCAGAAAGTGCCGGTAATAAAGCCCCTGGCCCTGACGGACTTTCTATTGACCAACTAAAATGTGAAATTGACTTTTGGGCCCCGTTGCTGTGCAATGTTTTTAACAATCTAACATATGAATCTATCCCTGAAACATGGTTCAGCAGTATTTATTTATTTATTTATTTATTTCGATTTATATAGCGCTATATAACCCAGGGGTCTCTAAGCGCTTGTACTATTGTACCCATTTTTAAAATAGGCGACAGGCTAGATCCTGGGTGCTACCGCCCAATATCATTAATTGATAACACTCTGAAAGTTTTAGGTAGGGTAATTTTTAAAAGAATTGGAACCTGGGCGGAGGAAAGTACCATTCTACACCAGAGCCAGCTAGGTTTTCGTAGTAATGTGGGCACAGTAGAACAATGTCTGAACCTGAATTTAATAACGGCTAAATATACCATCGCTAAAAAATCTCCCTTATATTTTGGTTTCATGGATTTGAGTTCTGCCTTTGATTTTGTAAATCGCTCCCGTTTATGGTCCGTCCTACTTAATTATGGTTTAGATGATTATTTAGTTTACTTTTTATCTTACCTTCATAGCGACCTAAGAGCCCGTGTGCGTATTTTCCAGTGATATTTTAATCGGCAGGGGGGTCAGACAGGGTTGTGTTCTGGCCCCTCTGCTTTTTATTCTATACATTAATGAGCTGAGCAGTTCCCTGAGTACCCTAACAAAAGATGTACCGTATGTAAATGGCACTCCCATACCTACCCTTCTTTACGCAGACGATGCGGTCCTAATGGGCCGCACCCCAAAAGCACTGCGTATCTTAATTTCAGGTTTTGTTAGTTTTATGTTTGATTTAGGTTTAACCACAAATTTTAAAAAATCACTTATTATGACCTGTGGTCCAAAAAAATATAAAATTATTGAGATTATGTCAGGGGAAAATGTTTTAAAAAGCACCTGCACTTTTCCATACTTGGGGCTGTTGTTCTCTAACACTGGTTCTTGGCAACCACATGTCTCCTATGCGAGGAATAAATTGGGTAAAGCGATCAACTCAATAATTTCTCTGCGCCAACCTAATTATGCTGATGTGATCACGCCCTTATTAAAGATCTATCAAACCCAATGTATTCCAACAGGTACCTACGGCGTAGAGGTATGGGGACATACAAATTGTCTCCATATTCAGACAGAAGAAAACAGATTCTGTCGGAAGGTGCTGGGTGGAGTCATCTGTGCCTCAAACTATATATGCCACATTGAATTAAATATCCCTTATATAGAGGACTTTGTCAGATCAAGGCCGGCCCTTTTCTGGTTAAAGATATGGCAGAACCCTGCAGCCACATTGACACGTGACATAATTTCAGATTGTTTAAAATGTGACAGGGTACATTGCATACCATGGTTGAAAGCCGTAAATGAATGTCTAATAAGTGTAGGGCAAGGACACCTGTTTACATCTCCCAATCTCATAGACCGCTCACATAAGATTCTGATTCAAAGGGCTCTGTATAACTTTTATAGAGAAGAGCGGGAAAGGAACAATTTCCCTAAGTGTACAGTCGCAAAGTATATGGGCCATTTGGAGCCCCCTGCTAGTTACCCTGCCTGCCCCAGAAATACCTAAGTTTAAATCTTGGTAGATGGAACAGGAGTTTACTGTTCCGTTTTCGGGACGGGAGCATCGTAAATCTGCTAAATTTCCCTTTGGGTTATAATAAACATTTGGAAACCTTAAGCTGTCCGTGTAGCCCGATCAAGAAACAAAGTCTCATGCACTTTATGTTCTTTTGTGATTTTTATAAATTGTTTACTGTCCATTATTTAATGCCATACTGTCGGAAAAATGACCTGTTGGATTTTAAGATAGCGTTGAGGAATTTTTTAATGTTAGGATCAGATGAAATAATATTTAGAATGAGTTGTTTCCTTAAAGCTGCAGTTCGCTCGCGAGCTACTTTGCACATTGACTGAAAAAATTTGCACATTGCACTTTGCACTTTGTATCGCTTACCAATTTGCACATCTGTAATTTGCACATATATCTGGCCTGATTTTACCTTTGTCTTTGTCCCATATTTTATAGTTGTCGCTATTTTTAAATGAGCTAAATTTTTAAATCACATATATTTTCCTCTTTATGTACCTGCATTGTTGTAGAGTTAGATAGACTAAATTTTGGTTGTTTATTCCTGTATTTTTTTGCCATTGTATTTGTTATACACTTTTATGGATGTTTTATTGCGAATAAAGATCTTTGACTTGACTTGACTTGTGTATGTTGTATGAAACAATGAAATAAATGTTAATAAAAAGATTTCAACAAAAAAAAAGAAAGGCTGCTCAACCTTCAGCTCGCATCTTATCCTGAATGGGGATTGGCCTGATTTTATTTTAGTCCCGCCCCCCTAGCTCTGTCATTCACAGCTCTTGTGCGCTGTGAGGGTGCATGGGCGTCTCTTTATCCAGCAGCCGATCCCAATGGCTTCAATTATGAGAGAAGGCTCGGGTAGGCGCTTAAGAACTGCGGAACCCCTGGGAACCGCTGTAGTACTCCAACCCAGGTGATGGTCAACTCATGCCAGGTGGGCTGGGTTTGATATAAGTATGGCCATTCTAGAGAGTCAAATGCTTTGACACCATCTCACGGCACTGAACACATTTTAAAAGTGTCGGGAAAACTCCAGTACAGAACCAGACTGTTCCAGCAGCACAGTATAGGGCATGAGTGGAAGCAAGGGGCCGGAAATAATTTTGCCAGGATTTTATTGTTGGTGTTTATTAGGAAGATCACCTCTTTCAAATGCTTCTAGGTAAACTTTAGTAAGATGATGAGATATAAGTGTTGCTAACTCTTTGTAAAAGCAGACCTGCAAACCATCGCTGCCAGAGGCTTTACCGCTCGCCCTGCTACAGATTGTGGTGATTATTTCTTCTTGCGATTTGGGGCATACTAACTCTTCACTCTGGTCATTAGTGTGCGAAGCCAGCACTATCTCATTTGAATAGTTGTCTGGATTGTTTAGAGGAACTTAATTGCAGATTCAGAAGTGGAACACCGAGGAGGGTGTGCCTCCGCGGGCAAGTACGATTTATTTTATGTATTGAAAATGTTATTCTAGTGTTTTTTTTAACTTTGGGGCGGGGGTTATTTGGGGGTTTTGGAGGGCAAAGGTATTTGAGCTTTTGGAGGAAGGGGGTTTATTTTGTTTTTTTGTGAAGTGGTGGGCTCCACCACTTTCAAAGGATGCCAAAGGATACCAGCTGCCCAGCTCTCAAAGGCTGCAGGGCATCCTTAGGCCTATAAGGAAGGGGCTACAGCTGTGCATAGTCATTACTAATTTTGCCACATTATGGCTTTTGAGCCACGCAGAGTCTGCGTGTGTACGTCCGCTGCCCCAATGTAAAGCAAGCTCCCGTTTAGCAAGTAGTAGTGACACAGAAGTAAATCTGCAAGTGGATTTGGGGATTTCATGTGTGTGACATAGCACTGCTATCAAGGGGTCACGCGCGACCGTGGCTTCCATCATAGTAGAGATGAGGGCGATAGTGGTCCAGTATCAGCCTATGTGGGGGCACAACCAGATTAAACATGCAGAGTTGGCGTCTGGGGCGTGGCATTTGGGACACCGAGTCGAGCATGTGAGAACAAACCATGCAATATCTGTGGGGGTGACGTATGACCGATGTAGGAACTTAAAGTGTAGAATCTTATGTTTATGGTTGACAGAGATGAGTTTTGCCTGGAAGCAACACTAAGACCAAATATTGTCAAAAGGTAGATAACCCAAGTCAGTACTCCAGGCCCCCCTACCTGCCTGGTGGAATCAAGTTTCAAGGCCAGGTAGGTGAGATACTGCCTCGAGAGGAGTTGATCTCCATTAGTGTCGCATGTGATGAGTGTTAGTAGGGGAAAAGTCTTCTAGATCGAGGGGATTGCGTGGGAATGCATGCGAACAGGGTGCTAAGGAGCTGTTGCAGTACAACGTGGTTCATTTAGGAGGCACTCTCAGAGCGGGCGTTGTCAGCAGGCACAAGGACATGGCCTTACAGGAATAGATCTCCTGTGGAGTGCAGATCATGGTGTTGTAAGGTGTGCTTAAGCGTGAGGGGATCCATGGATTATCAGCCTAAGGTAAAGCAGAAGACTAAAGGCTTCCCTCTCCAAAGACACAGCAGAGCTTACGCCACGCCCAGCAAGTGGTAGACGAAGTCTGGACATCTAAAGGATCCACAGGGAGGCCCTTCAGTAGGACAAACGAGGGTGATAGATCACCAAGCTGCTCTCTCTCGGGTTTGAGATAAGGGATACAGACATCTGGGTAGTACCAGTGATCTGGATATTGGCATTGTGCTCTCAGATAATAAAGGTGAAAGTCTGTGTCTCCAAAGCCACTGCGTTCTTAAGGGATGTTAAGGTATCTCACCCAATACGGGGCTCTTGCCGGACCATATTAGTCTCAGTAAGAGACTGAGGTGTGTTGAAGAAAGGTTATGCAAGCAGTATTAAGATTTGAAGAAAGAGATACAAGAAGCGGGGGAGGACCGCCATTTTAGTTATCGCCACTTGCCCCGCTTTGGACAGTGGGAGTTTGATCAAACGTTCCACTTGTGTCCAGAGATTGTCAATGGCAGATCCATAATTGAGCCTGAGAATTTGGTCCTTGTCTCTGTGTAGGCGTATGCCTAAGTATTTGGTGGAGTCTGTGATCCAAGTTAAAGGGAAATCAACAGCCATAACGTGGGTACTCTTGGTTAATGGGGAGAGCTCAGGTTTAGTCCAGTTAATGTGGAGGCCGAAAAAAGGTCCCAAACGTAAGATTTCACACCTTAGAGGGAGGAGGTTATCAGATGGACAACGGACAAACAGCAGTAACTCATCTGCATACAGTGAAAGTTAAAGGGGGCCATGTTTGAGTTGAAGGCCACTGTGCATGTGCCGTTCCTGGAGGTGCAGAACTAATGGGTCCTGTGCAATGATGAATGGGAGAGGAGGCAATCCTGCCTGGTCCAGCTAGTGATAGAGAAGGTGTCAGCGAGGGAACCACTTACACTAAGGCATGCCACTGGGTTAGAATAGAGGAGCATAACTAGGGAAATGAACCGGCGGGGGAGTCCTACCTGTGGCAACCTGGCTCTCAGTAAAGGCCCCGCCAATGAGCAAACGCTCTGTCAGCATCTAACATGGCCACCGCCGCAGGAATAGTTGGGGAGAGCCTGTTCAATACAGCGGATATAGTCCTCAAATTGAGGGGGTTGGGGCAATGGGGGACAAAGCCAGCCTAGGCAGGAGGGTTAATCTTCTACATCAGGAATGACATTCTCATGGCAATGACTTTGGCAAAAATTTTGTTGGCTAGTTTGAGGGGGGAAAATGGGAAATTCCAATAGCCCAACAAAGTTTTTTGATCCAGCCATAGAGGTATCGTTTTGAACAATACTTGACTGTGAATTTCCTTTGGTTGTTGGGTGTACACCACTCTTAGGTGTTTCGCACTATTATTTTTCTCCTATGATGACTAGGTAGCAATTGTGTATTTTTGATTATTGGCAATATGTGTTTAAAGATTACTTTAACTTTTAATGTACTAGGCGTTCTTTCTTTCTTTTTTTCGTCATTGAAATTGTGGGCTTCTTGGTCTCCACGCGTGTGGGTTATTATGTTTTCTCTTGTTTCCTCACCACCACTCAATGGTGACATGTTAATTTGGGGGACTAATCCACCCTCTCCTTTTGTAACACTAATAAGAAGTTGTTTTAATGATTGTGGACATTGAGTTTTTATGTCCTTTCTGAGATTACCTTTTGTATTTCCTAGTCCTGAAGAGTTGTTTAACACAGTTTTCCACAACGAAACACGTGTCGGCTGGCTGTCTGTACAATTATACTATCCCCTTGATTAATAACAGACAAGATTAAGAACAAAGATTCCATTGCCTGGATTGTATTAATTGCTTCTTAGAAATTGTGATCATTGGATTAATGACTATATATGTCTGCGCAGGTTCCATATTAATTACAAATTGTGTAGTTTTCTATACAGATTAAGGGGTTGTTGAGGGTGTCCCCTTCCTGCTGCACCATTTCGTTCTAGCCACGCAATACACACATTACGTTAATACTGCTTGTGCGCCATTCTTCCTGAATACTAAAACCCGTCCCTTTCGACCTATTACTTGTCCCAGGAAGGGCAGCCTCTACGTAATTACTTGATCAAAACTGATTGTTTCTAGATATCCTGTTCAAATGGACAGGGATAAAGAGGCGAGGAACTGTTTGGAAATGTGGTAATTGGATTAACAAATAATAATGCATCTACCAGTACGAACACCACACGCAATGAGGGCCTCCGAGATAAATTTGTGAAACTAGAACGCCTAAAAAAAAACAGAGAATGCAAGATGTTGGGACAGGGCAACCCCCAAACAATACCTTAGATTAAAAAGAATACAGAGGGGGTTGCGTGCCCAGATCCTACCTACATATGATGAATTAGATACAGACCTTCTCAATAAGTGGGAAGAATCACTTAATGTTAACCCTGAAACTCTGATGATGATTCTTATTGAAAGCTCAGAGAGAAAGGTGAGCAAACTTCAAACTGAGATTAATATTCTGGAAAAGAGATCAGTGATCTTAACCTCAAAGAAGCAACAGAGAAGAATTATGCTATCCTGAAAGATATCCTAACAGTACATCAGAGGGATATCAAGGACAGAAAATCTAGGCAATTGAAATGGGACGAAATCGATTATAAGACCGTGAGAATCTTTACTTATGCCTGCAAATATGATTCTCTGATTCCCAAAAGCACTACTAGTGACCCGACAAGGGGGGCTGATACCATCTATATTTCCTCCAGTTCCATTCCTACTAACGCCGAAACCTCAGGTGAAAGTGGGAATGACACATCGGTATCAGTTTTTTTTGAGAGAGGTTCGCACTGTCCGCAAGGGGAACAGGAACCTGGGTACACGAACCGGGGTAGAGGCAAAACCCGTAGAGGCCAAAGGGGCGGACAAAGGGGACAAAGAAGTGTACAAGAGGAAACTCAGATCAGGACAGGTCAGGACCAAATAGTTAGAACTGAAGATTCCCTACAAATCATTAACCTCTCCTCCAAAGTACTTAATACCAATATGATCTCTTTACTGAGCAAGGGTTTAAGCTTTAACCCTAGAGACCCGGGGGACTTATGCAGACTAAAGGTGGACCTATTTAAATTTATTAGGGTCTTAAATTAAAGGCTTTTTTCACTTGTAACCCTGCATTAAATAAAAAAAGTCCCAAATGCAATTCTGAGTGATGTGTCTGGTGTTACTAGTATTCAGGACATACAAGACACTAACTTAATACTATCGATTATGGAATTAGAGGACTCCCCGCATACGATTACCCGTCTCCTAGAAGACCTTGAAATTGACATGGATTTTTCCATTTCTAGTGGGCTCAAAAACAAATCCAAATGGACACCCACTCTCCCGGGTGGAAATTCAATTGACACCTTTTACAAGAGGGTTCTACATGATCTCGACGTTTGGGATTTCAACCAATCCTCTAAGAGAAGACATATATTCCACAAAGATAATCTTAATAGTGGTGAACGACATGCTTTACAAGAACTGAGCAATGACAGTAGTATTCTGATAAGAGCAGCAGACAAAGGAGGTAATGTGGTTGTGATGAACAGATCGGATTACAACAATGAAGTTTTGTCACAACTACACGATTCCACCTGTTATGAACATGTTCCATACAACCCTATGGGTCCTCTTACTATACTGATCAACAAACATCTAGTTAATGGCATTCCAAGGGCCTTTTGGATGATGATGAACTAGCCTATCTCAAGATTTTTAGACCCACTTACCGCTACCTGTACACCTTACCTAAAGTGCATAAACAGGGAGCCTTTCCACCTGGGAGGCCCATTGTCTCAGGAATAGGGGGTCCCACAGAAAGACTGTCTAAGTATGTTGACCTGTTTTTAGGTCCCCTAGTCAAAAACTTACCCAGTTACATACAGGATTCTAAACATATATCGAGTATCCTGGCAGATTTAGAGTGGCAACCAGGCTTGTTACTGGTAACGCTTGATGTTGTCTCTCTTTATACTAACATTGAACCAGATCTGGGAGTACACACATTAGCACGTATGCTCGGTGGCAGGCCAGCTTCAGAATGGCTACATAATGAAATGCTAATCATGATGATGTGTATTATTCTGCACAACAATTGCTTTCTTTTTGATGAAAAATGGTACAAGCAAATTAGGGGGGTCGCAATGGGGTCGAAATGTTCCCCCTCTTTTGCTTGCCTTTTTATGGGTGGCCTAGAAAAGGATTGGATTTGGGGCAACAGCGGAAATGAATGGATTGACAAAATTATCTTTTGGGGTAGGTACATAGATGATTTCCTATTACTATGGGTGGGCATTCAGCCGGAATTGGTACTGTTCTATGAATATTTAAACACAAACAATTTTGGCATGAAGTTCACCATGGAATATAGCCATACGCATATCAATTTCCTTGACATCGAAATATTCACAGAAGGGGACAAACTTAAAAGCCGCTTGTTTCGCAAGGACACTGCTTGTAATTCCATTTTACATGCGGAATCATCACATCCAACACATCAGATTAGTTCCATACCTTATGGTGAGTACATGAGGGCAAGACGTAATTGCAGCGAGGATACGGAATTCGAAAGGTGTGTTCGTGACATGAAATGTAGATTCCTACACAGGGGTTATCCAACTACATACCTGAACAAAGCTGAAAACAGGATAAGGAAGGTCAAAAGGGTGGATACTCTTAAACCTAAGCCAACAAAAGAAACTTTGAACCAAACCACATGTATGATAACTGATTTTAATGGACTAAGTCACATCTTACGTAGAAGCATCAAGAAACATTGGAACATCCTATTGGCGACTAATACCTTAGTAAGTCACATTACAAAACAGCCACAAATCACTTTTAGGAGGGGCCGTACGCTCCGTAATAGACTTATCCCTACTGTACCAAGGGTGATAAGGACCTACAACTGGCTAACTACATCCAATACTGTTTTTTATAAATGTGGTTTCTGTGGAATGTGCAGATGGGCCAAACATAGAACCAAGAAGTTCACAGGATGTGACAACGAAATCTATGACATTAAAACCAACATTAATTGTTTGACCAGGTTTGCAATCTACATAATAGAGTGCAAATGCGGCAAACAATATGTAGGGAGTACAATCAGGACCCTGAAAGAGAGAACTGGGGAACATGTCGGGGCACTTGTGCAGCAGGATGCAAGATACCCAGTAGCAATACATGCTACATCCTGTACAGCTCAAGGCCCACTTAAAGAATTCAGCTTTTTTGGAATTGAACACATTCCTCTCAGTCTCCGGGGTGGGAATAGAGAACTTCACCTCAGGAGAAGGGAAGCTAGTTGGATCATGAGATTACATACGGTTGAACGGGGGTTAAATTGCGATTCCGAGATGCAATATTTTCTGGGGGGAATAACCTTTCTGTTTAGTTAATGATCCGACCATTTCATTTACTGCGTGGAAGTACTAACAGAACACACTGTTATTTATGACCGAAGTAACTGTTGTAAACTCCGGTCATTATAGATACTTTTTACTTTCATAGTGTTTTTACAATTGATAATGGGAGTAACTGTTGTAAACTCCCCTTAGGTATACACCCAATTATTGTTGTGAACAGAAGATCGGTAATATCCAGACCTTATTACTATTGGATAGTTAAATGTTTACATTAATACTAGGCAATAATGGTATTCTCTTTACATTAATACTATTGAATAATTGTATTCTCTCTTATCTGTCCTTTCTCTCTTTCGGACTTTTACCCTGGACGTTTTAATTCTTAATTGATTGGGACCATAACCACCCTCTTTTTACCTTTTTCGGCTAAAGTTTAGATTTTAGCTAAGGAGAACTGGTTTGAAACCCCTTGAATCATAATCGACTGTGGGAGGTTATAATTAATGTTCTTACTATGAATAGGAACAATACGATAGATTGTTATTAGTCGTTTTTGGGTATGTAGTATTTTAGAGAGCGTAGCATTCCATTTTGGATAAACGGATCGGATACACTAAATTCTACTAATGAGTAATATACATTAGTCGGCACCGTTTTTGACATATTAAGGCCGACTAGGTGCTACATGGACCATACTGTTGGTCCTGGTACGGCTTCAGTTAACTGCAGATTATTTAGTTGACTCATACGCTCTAGTGTTTCCACTAGAACCCGACTATTTAACTACTTCAGTTTTTGGTTTTATCGCACACGAGACTGTGAAAGAGACGCTGAGGGGAAAGCCGCTCATCTGGAAGAGATACGATTAATTTGCCGTAGCCGCTTGAACAGGGTTTTTTATGGGTTTGACTTTGTAAACAGGCGATACTTGGAAGTTGGAAACCGGTATACAACAGATTTCTGATCTGGTCTCCCCTTAGGCGAATCCTTTAGGAGGGCATGCACCCGTGCCACACCGGAACTCTGCCGGTTGTTTTACTGCCATATTGATTTCGTAATTTCACGTGAGTGATTTTGATTTGACTTTTTTCGATTTATTATGTATCAGTTTGGGCAAGTTTTTATTTTTTCCAGTAAGTAGGAGCTAGTGGTTATACCACTTTGTTTATGTTATCATTTAGGTTAAATTCATCGAACCTACAATTTACCCTACGCGATTTTGGAATCACTCGGCGTTCATAATATAACTGCCAACATATAGGTAAGAGTGATTTATTAACTTAGGGCTGGCGATTTATGAGATTATACTCTTTCTACAACAGCCCCATGTCAACTAATGGGTGGAAACTAGCATAAGTAATATTATATTCAGTAGGACTTTGTTTTACTAAGACACGTCATGGATTACAATAAAGGTGCAATCGGTTATTATTTTTGTGTCAGATTTGGGTAACTCCGCCTCCTATTTTTTAATTTTATTTTCTCTATCAGTTGTGATTACTAGTATATGAATAGGCTCTCTTAATTCTTGCTGACTGATTTTCGGCATTATACTAGAATCGAAATTTGCCTAGCAGTGTAACGGTAAGTTTCAATTCTATTAAGGACTCGGAGGCAAGGATTATGCTTTTCTCTCTTCGCTTTAATTTCATTAACAAACACAGCAGCCAGAAAAGCAATAACAGCGACTTTTTTCCTCACAAAAGCAAAGAAAAAAACGCCATAAACACAAAGCTTTCAACAACGGAGTCCATGAACCCATCAGCCTCTTCCATCTCGCAGCGTAGTCCTTTCACATTGTCCATGGCCTTCCAGTGAAAAGGTTGTGGTGACGGCTTCAATAAACAGACGGAGCCGTCACATATGAGAGCAGAAGTGTTTATTCAGCTCATGCATAACACCTGCGACCTCAGCCACAGCCTCTCGGTAACGCTGTCTCCCTCAGAGTACCCGGCGCTCGCCTTGGAACGCTCGTCGCGGTGACATTCTAAGTGATGTCACCGCGAGCAGCACCATCCCACGCGGAGCAGCCGGGGAGGCAAAGAGGGAGATACCACACATCCCCCTTCCCTGCGGAAATAGAAAACATTAGATAAACAATGTGCAGGAACCAGAAGAAGGTAAGACCTAAACATTAGGTAGAATGGCAACAGTTACATCATCACATATTGATCAAAACGCCTGGGAGGTCTGGTCACTCTCCTGTCGGGCCTGTGGCCTGGATGAGAAACACCTGACGGTCTCCTGACAGTGAAACCGCTAACCTTCCTAGGACCACTCTCCTCCCCCCTTGCACCTTCTGGGACCTCTACAGGAGGGTGGTACTTTACAACTCTCCCTAGGTTCCATATTTTCCCTTCTTGGGTTTTGACTGCATTCTTGAAGAACTTAGTGATTTTCGTGGGACTGCTGTACTCTGACCAGCTTGCCTTCCCTGTGGGAGCTTTGATCTTGATATTGTCACCTACTTTGAACTCAACCTCCCGTGTGGCCTTGCGTTGGTCGTAACCTTCCTTCCTCGCCTTCATGGCTTGTTCATGTTTCTTCAGGCTTTCCTTTTCTTTGGTTCGGTCCGACCACCCCTTATGCCATTCCATCCACCCCGGGGCAAGCTTAGTGTTGGGTGTCCTTGCGCGGAGCAATTCGAACGGGGTGACGCCTGTCGTCTGATGCGGCGTGAACCTGTATGCTTCCAGACGCCTCCACAACTCTTCTTTCCAGCTTATACCACTTGCTTTGGCCAGCTGGATGCTCTCCTTGATGGTTTTGTTAAAGCGTTCGACCATGCCATTGGTTTCTGGGTGGTATAACGCGCATCGCTTGTGCCTGATGCCTC
Organism: Lissotriton vulgaris; assembly: GCF_964263255.1. Taxonomy (NCBI): domain Eukaryota; kingdom Metazoa; phylum Chordata; class Amphibia; order Caudata; family Salamandridae; genus Lissotriton; species Lissotriton vulgaris. The sequence continues at coordinate 1,549,208,604 of NC_141696.1, read as the reverse complement.
TTTCTTCCAGGAAGTCTTCCATCTCTTTTGAGCATAGTTGCACTCCGTTGTCGGTGAGGATGTTGCGTGGGAGCCCCTCTCGGATGAATACCTCCTGCAAGAATCCGATGACAGTTTTGGTCGTGACTTCACTGACGAGTTTTATCTCTGGCCACCGAGAATACAGATCTACGAGCACTAGAATGTAAGGCATTCGCAGCTCCCCAGTCATAGGGCCCACTATGTCCAAAGCCAGCTCGTCCCAAGGTCCTGACGGGGGCGGCCTACATACCATGGGTGGTGACTGTTGCTTCAAGACCTTGTCACTGTTACAGCACGGGATGCACTCTCTGATTCTCCTTTCGGTGACCAGGTCCATGTTCGGCCACCAGTAGCTTTCCCTGAGCCTTTGCTTGGTCTTGTTCCCCTGAACAGGCATCCGTCAACAATGGTTAACTCGTCCTTAACAGCCTGGAAAGGCCGCAGGTCTTCATCACGTTTGTCCCCGTGCTTCCATCCATCTCTCACTCTTCTGCAAACTTCTTCCATGGTCTTGTCCTCTTCTTGTGCCTTTCTCCACGTTTCCTCACCCAACGCCTTCTGGATGGTGCAGACATTCTCACCCATGAATCCTTCTTCATCTTCATCTGTTCTGTCTCGCATTTCACTTGCTTCTACATCGCTGACAAGCCTGGACAGGCAGTCAGCTGCAAGGTTCTGTGTTCCTGGGACATACTCGACATTGAATGTGTACTCCTGGAGACTGACCACCCAATGCCTTATCCTACTGGAAATGGCATCCAAACCCTTCTTGCTGAACACTTCTACCAGCGGTTTGTGGTTGGTTCGGAGGGTGAACTGCGTACCCCACAGGAAGTCTCTGAATTTGCCTACTGCCCAGGACACCGCCAATGCCTCCTTTTCAATGACTTAGTAGTTGTTCTCAGATTTTTGGAGTGACCTTGAGGCAAAGGCCACGGTTTCTTCTCCTTCCACACCATTCTGGGTAAGGACCGCTCCCAACCCCTTTGCACTAGCATCAGTGGTGAGGATCGTTGCCCGGCCGGGCATGTAAGACCTCAAACTAGGGGCTTCCGCAAGAGCTCTCCTTACATCCTCAAACTCGCTCTGGCATTCTTGGCTCCATCTGAATTCGCTTTCTTTCTTCAGCAACAGCCTGATGGCATAAGTCCTGCCTGCCAAGTTTCTGATGAACTTTCCATAAAACTCCAGCATCCGCATGAAAGATTTGATCTCGTCTTTGTTCTTGGGGGGTGGCAGGTTCACAATGGTGTCCTGGAGCTCGACCTTGGGACGTATGCCTTCTGCTGTAATCTTGTGACCCAGGAAATCCAACTCGGCACAGCTAAAGACACATTTGTTCTTCTTCACGGTAAGACCCTGGGACAAAAACCTCCTCAGTACACATCTCAGTCTCTGATCATGCTCAACTTGGTTCTTTGCAAACACCAGCACGTCATCCTGGTAACACATGACGCCAGGGATGCCTTTCAGGATGTTGCCCATGATTCTTTGGAAGACGGCTGCCGCCGAGACTAGGCCGAAAGGCATCCTTTTGAACTTGTAAGCACCCATGGGTGTCACAAAAGCGGTGAGCTCTTGAGACTCCTCGTGAAGTTTTATCTGGAAATAGGCCGAGGTGAGATCGAGGGTGGAAAACACCTTGGCACCCTCTAGCATGCTCATCATTTGGGTGATGTTCGGCAAGGGGTATCGGTCAACGACGACCTCTTTGTTAAGTGCCCTCAAATCAATCCAGAGCCGGACTGACCCGTCCTTTTTCTTCGCTGCCACGATGGGCGCCAACCGTTCGGTCGCCTCCACAGGTTCGATGACTCCAGCCTCGCACAGTTTCTCCAGTTCAGTTCTGACCTCCTCCTGAATGGCTATGGGAAGTCTTCTGACTTTTGCCACAACGGGCTTGGCATCCTTCTTCAATTTGATTTTGTGGCAGTAGTTCTTCAAACATCCAAGCCCTTCCCTAAACACCTCCTCAAATTCTCTTGTGATGTCAGCTTCACCTTCCTGTATCTCTTGTATCAAAATCTGGGGATTGCTGTTGGGATTGAGGTACACTCCTAACCCCTTTTGAGCACGCCAGCCCAAAATGTTGTCCCCCACAGTGGATACATATACTTTGGAGACAGTAGACCTGTTTCTGTACTCAATTTTACTCAGGAAGTACCCTTTCATGGAGATGGGGCGCCCCGCATACCCTCCAGGTCTAAGGTCTAACCTCCTCAAGATTATCTTGCCTTTGGACACACGTGAGAACTCCTTGGCATTAATGATAGTTATTCGAGAACAAGAGTCAAACAATGCATCTAGGTCAACATTCCCAACTTTTATGGTGTCTTTAGGACTATCAACTTGTTCCTCTTCAACCTGTGCTGTAACTTCCTTACACAAAAGGTTTCTTGGACTTGGCGCCTTCAACCTTGAACTTGCACAACAAATTTGTCGCTCACCACATTCGTTCTGTCTCTACTCTGTCTACTGGCCCCCTGCCCACTCTTGCAAAATTGCTTGAAGTGGCCCTTCTTGCCACACTTGTTACATGTGAACCTGAGGGCGGGACACTCCTTGTCGTTGGCTAGGTGCCCTTGTTTCCCACACCTGTAGCAGGTACCTTTGTATGACCCTCCCGGTCTGCTTTCCTTCTGCTCCTTGCTCACTGCCTTCTGACCCTTCACTACAGAGACAGTCTCACTCTCGGTCATCACCTCACTGACATTGGCCTTGTCATCGTTCTTCTTCTCCCCTGCATCCTGCTTAATCTCCTTGACACACTGTAACATGTGCTCTACCTGCTTGGCTATGATGAGAACTTCTCTCAATGGCGGGTCATCTTTAAGCCAAAGCTCTTCACGCACTCGCTCCATCCTGCAGGTCAACACGAACTGGTCCCTAATTCTCTCCTCGCTCGCTCCCCCAAACTTGCACGTTGCAGCTAACTTCCTCAACTCAGACACAAAATCTTCTATAGATTCCCCATCCTTTTGTGCCCTCTTACCAAAATGGTACCTCTCCATAATTGTGCTAGTCTTGGGTAGGTAGTGCAAATCTAACTTCTTTAGACTAATTTCAAACTCATTCAGCCCTCTTGCCTCCTGTGCCCCTAAATCCGGGAGATGGTCTAGAACTTCCTCTCCTTCTGCGCCCAAGTAATAGGCCAGCAGTGCAACTTTTCTTTCAAGCCCCAGGTTAGGCCCACACACAGTAGCATAATTTAAAAAGACTTTTTTCCATTTTTTCCATAGGATGGTGGGGTCACCTGGGTTGGTTAGGAAGAAGGGTGGAGGGGTTACACTTTGCATGTTAAAACCACAACGGTCTAAGAGTGAGCTTAGAACCTGGAAGCCTGCGCCAACCCTCTAGTAAGGCTATCGGAGAGACGGGTGACCACAAGGAGCCTGTGCTAAAGAGGTAAGTCAAGGGATACTACTAAAGGCCACTGACTTGCTAAGGCAAAGTATCCCTCAGGATCGAGGATACTGAACTTACAATTGGTTAATAAACAAGTTACAGCAGTATTCTTGAGTCTACATCCACGTGAATAGGTGAAAAGGACTTTAAAGTGTACTGATAACTTATACAGACAGCAATATAATGGCACAATTGTTTAAATTCTCTAGCACGGCCCTTGCACCAAGGAGCTGAGACCAACTGTAGGCAGAGGTAACAAGAGTAACCACCAGTTCAGGGTGTGAGAACGCGAAGATTTCTCCTACTGCCAGCACAGTTCTAAAAGAGGTGGCAAAAACTCCTTCATTCACACCCACTGCCTAGCGCTGAAACCACCAAACAGTTCTTGATGAAGCCTTATGAAGTCTCAGTCCAGTCACATGTATTGCAACAATAACGTGTGGTGAAAATTCGCCTCGCCTGCCGTGCTGGTTCTCACACTCAGTCAGAGGTGATCAGGAGCTGCCAAACGTACGCTCGCCTGCTGCGTGGGCTTCCGCTGCAGAAGAGACTTCCCTGACGGAGAGGTGGGGCACACGGGTCTCTTGCCAGTAAACGTCTCTGGAGCCTCAAAGCTTGCTGATGAATGACCATCCAACTCGGCAGCTAACTATGCGCCATTTCCCTTCGCGCGTTGCTTTGCGCTGAGCATGCCCTCTCCAGGTGAAATGCCTGCTACTCTGCTAACTTTCACACATTTCCTGAGGTGGTTGAGTGAGTCACGCGCTTTGCTTCCGCCTTCCTTCGCTACCATGCGGCGCTTAATTCATATAATAATGAGGCTCGGCTTTCAAGTGAAATGTACACGCTCTTCAGTCTGCCGCTTTGATTTCACGCTACACGGAGCAGTCAGGAAGGTCCTTTTATGCGCGCAGGGATGGCACACACTCGTTACCTTACTTCAGAGGGACGACGTTAAAAGCTGACCCGTGGTCGCTCCTTCAAATACTCCGCTGGGCTTCGTTCCTACCGCCTCTCTCCTCTGCGCTGCTGCCAGGGTTTCCACAGCAACACGATGCTCTTCCAGACAGCCGGCTGCAGACTCGAGTCAGCTGTTTTACACCAGCTTGTTGAGGCCGCAGGAGGTCACCCTCATCGCCAGTGTGGTGACGGCTTCAATAAACAGACGGAGCCGTCACATATGAGAGCAGAAGTGTTTATTCAGCTCATGCATAACACCTGCGACCTCAGCCACAGCCTCTCGGTAACGCTGTCTCCCTCAGAGTCCCCGGCGCTCGCCTTGGAACGCTGGTCGCGGTGACATTCTAAGGGATGTCACCGCGAGCAGCACCATCACACGCGGAGCAGCCGGGGAGGCAAAGACGGAGATACCACAAAGGTCCTCCATCTTATGCAGCCCTCCTCTTTCTTCGCGTAAGGCACGCTTTGAATCTTACTGATCTTGTTTAGCGCCCTCATTGCCTGCAAAAAAAGGAACGTCGAGGAGTTAATCTGTCCGCAAACAGACGGCCACCACAGCATATTGTCAAAATTGAACCATGCCAGAATCATAAAGTTGAAGTTGAAGTTAAAAGCATTTATTGAGAGCACTAACACCAAGCGGTTTCATGGCGCTATGACTAGACCTAGAGAGGAAAGGAGGGTGAAAAATTGAGAAAGAGATACGAACAGTTATTGCAAATGAAAAGCTAAGGAAAAGAGGTGAGTTTTAAGGGCTTTACGGAAATCCATGTAGCTTGGCAGGGACCGGATGGCGAAAGGGAGGGCGTTCCAGAAGCTGGGGGCAAGGATGGAGAAGCGCAGGCCACCGTGTTTTTTCCTCTTAAAGCGAGGAACCTCCAAGAGAGCTTGGGTTGAGGAGCGGAGGCTCCTGTTGGGAAGATAGGCCCGGATTTTGGAATTGACAAACTCTGGGGCAGTGCCTGCAATGGCCATGAAAGTAAGGCAGCCCAGCTTGAAGAGGGAACGCTGGGATATGGGAAGCCAGTGGAGGGATTTAAGAAGGGGGGTTACGCAATGGTACTTGGGGAGTCTATAGATGAGGCGTGCCGCCTGATTGTGAATGAGTTGGAGGCGGCGGAGCTCATACGCTGGGATCCCTACATAAAGGCTATTGCCGTAGTCAAAGAGTCAAAACTAGTTTACTTGCGTCCATTTGGGTGGGTTCGCACCAACGGTGCCGTGGGAGGGATAATCCTTGCCTCCGAGTCCTTAATAAAATTGAAAATTACTGTTAACACCGCTAGGCAAATTTCGATTCTATGTCAGGACCGGAGGCTCGGATTCTGCTTGTTCAAAGCTTACTTACCACCAACTGTGCCACATCCACCACTGGTTTGAAATAAAACCGTTTGAAGGTGGAATCCGAGGACCAATTCGCCGCGCGCAAAAGGTCCTCCAGACGGGCACCCAGAGAGAACGCCTTAGATGCCATTGCGCCCCTAGCCGAATGTGCCCCAAACTGCTTGGTATTAATACCCACCTCCTGCATGATCCATCTCACCCATCTGGCAATTGTGGGGGACGAAACTGCTTTGTGCGGTTTCTGTAATGCAATCAGAAGTTGCCTTTCGCCCGGAGGACGTAATTCAATCGTCATATCCCCGTATGACTTCAAACAATTCACCACACACAATTTGGGCACATCGGAGAACGCTGGGTACGAGATCGTCCTTGATGCTGACTTGGTTCGATGACCAAGTGTGAACGTAACCCCATCAGGGTAAAAAACCCTCGCCGTAATATCCAAGTCGCGTACATCTGATACTCTACGACATGAGACTAAACACGACAGCATGGCCAGCTTAGCGGAAATTTCTTTCAGAGCTAGATACCTGTTAATTTGCCAAGATAAGAAAAGATTTAGCACCAAATGGCATCCCAAAGGACGGACTATCGCGGCTCTGGAGGCACGAAAGTCGAATCCCCCGAAGGAGAAGGTAGACTAGCGGGTGTACCCCAATCGGGGCAGCCTCCACCGGACCGTGTCCTGCCGAGATCGCCGACCGAATCGCATTGATGGAACGGTAAGCCAGCCCATCCTTGGCCAATTCAGCTAGGAAATTTAGCACAGGAACCACTCCGGCGACCACGGGATTGAAGTCCCTTCGAAGACACCAACGCAGCCACTTGGTCCACGCGGAGCGGTATCGCTTTGATGTGCCGTCTGCCCAGGCCTTTGATAACAGGTCCTGAGCTGGTCCCAAAAGCCCCGGGAGTGTCCAGCATCTCCGGAAATTCTACATGCCATGAGGTAGAGAGACCCCCGAAGGATGAGTGGGTGTTGCTCCCCGTCCCGGTTCAGAAGAAGATGAGGAAACGGGGGGAGTAGGATCGGTAAATCCCAGGAAAGTTCCAGAAGAACTGAGACTTTCAAAACGGTGTCACCGCCACCACCTCTGATCCCAGAAGCCGGATCCGAGCCGCCATCCTCACCACCATCGAGAACGGGGGAAAGGCATACCCCGTCTCCTGGCTCCAATCCTGCAGGAAGGCATCCGTGGCTTCCGCCAAGGGATCCGGCCTCCAGCTGAAAAAACACAGGAGCTGGTGATCGAAGCGTGACGCAAAGAGGTCCACCGAAAACGGACCCCAGAGGTTGTTCAACCACCGGAAAACATGAGCATCCAGCTTCAACAGGCTGGAATCCCGCAGGTGTCGTGAGTGCCAATCAGCCACTTGGTTGGCCTGCCCCGGCAGGTACTCTGCAGTCACTGAGATCTGGTGCGCCAAGCAGTACTCCTAGAACTCTTTCGCTAGGTCCGTTAAGGCACGAGAACGAGGACCCCTAGACGATTGACATAGCAGACTGCCGAAACATTGTCTATTTTCAACAGGACGCACGCATTCGCCCGCTGCTCCGTCCAGCAGCGCATGCGAAGGAGCCCGCCAGAAGCTCTAAACAGTTGATGTGTAGTCTTTGCTCCTCCAATGACCAAACGCCGCCTGTGGAGAACTCTCCACAACGTGCACCCCACCCGGACCTGCTGGCGTCTGACTCTATGACAAAGTCCGGGACGGAATTGAAAATCGCACGCCCTTTCCAGGCCTCCATATGTGTCAACCACCATGGCATCTCGTCTTTCGCCTCCACCGATATGGGGACCGACTGGTCGTAGGACAGACCCTTCTGGAGATGGTGCGCTTTGAGGCGCTGCAAGGCCCGGTAATGCAAGAGCCCGGGAAAAATCGCCTGAATGGACGACGACAGGAGGCCCACCACCTGGTCCAGCTGACGCAGAGAAGTCTGTGGCCTGGAAAGCGTTTGACGCAGGACATGCCAAATCTTTGCCACTTTCCGTGGTGGAAGGCTCAGAGAAGCTTGGACCGAAACCACGACGAACCCCAGAAAAACCAAGCTCTGAGTGGGGCAAAGGACCGATTTTTGCCCGTTGATGACAAATCCCAGACTCTCCAATAGGGACACCGTGCGCTGTAACTGGTCCGTGAGGACCTGGGGACACTGGGCCATAAGAAGGATATCGTCCAAGTACACAATCATTCTTATTCCCTGTCCCCTCAAAGTCTCCACTACTGGGTGAAGCACCTTCGTGAAACACCAAGGCGCTGAAGACAGACCGAAAGGAAGAGCCACGAATTCGTAAATCTGACCCCGCCAGAGAAACTGGAGGAAGAGACGATGGGGGGGGGGAGGTGTATTGAAACCATCAGATGCGCGTCCTTGAGGTCCAATCTGACCATCCAATTGCGCGCCAGGAGGACATCCCGAAGAAGATGAATCCCCTCCATTTTGAAGTGGCGGTATACCAGCCAACCTTTGAATTCCTTCAGATTTATTACCGGGCGACGACCGCCGTCTGTCTTCTCCACCAAGAAGATGTTGCTGAGGAAACCGTTTGGATGCCGAGTGGATCGACAAATGGCTCCCTTCTCCAGGAGATTGGCTACCTCTTCGTCGATCAACTGGGCATCGACAACAGAAAAGGAAATTTGTCTTGGATCCGCCCCCTGAATGGGTTGGTCATAAAATTCTATGTGGAACCCCTTGACTGTCTGCAAGACCCATGCGTCTGATGTCAGCTGCTGCCATGCAGGCAGAAAAGACACCAAACGACCCCCAATGTGAACCTGCTCGGCATGCCTGACACTTACCGTCAGAGCGGCCACCTCCGGCACCATTCTTGTAGCCACCTCGGCCACGGAAACGCTGTCCTCGGGTCGGGTAAAAGTTAGTGAAGTTTGCTGAGGAATTGTACTGTCCCCGTCCGGAGCCTTTTCCTCTGCCACCAGATTGCTGGCCACCATAGCCGGTCGCGCGGCCCCTACCGCAACCGCCCCCTTGGGAGAAACGTGTCTGGAACGCTTTTTTAATGCTCGATTGGGCTTTGTCTAATGACGTAAAGGTGGCAACAAATTTGCCGAGTTCCTTCACAAAAGGCTCCCCAAATAGGCCTCTTTGGGCCACGGCGTCCGCCTCCGAAGAGGCCAAATCGCCAAGCTTTGGATCCAACTTTATCAGTAAGGACCGCCTGCGCTCCGTAGAGAGAATGCAGCTGGCATTCCCCAAGAGAATTATAGCCCTCAGCGCCCAATTGGACAAGACCTCCAGGGAAATGACTGTACCAGTGACCTTAGCCTCCTCCGCCATGTCCAGGATTTTCATCATGGGACCAATGGCGTCGAGGAGTTTGTCCTGGCATGAGCCCCGGGACCTATCTATCCCCTTCCATGGATCCTTGACATACTTAGCCAAAAAAGTGGCCATCTTAGAGTCCAACTCTGGTGTTAGGGCTACTTTACCCTCGAGCGTTGGACGCAGACATTCCGCCCGGAGACACCCCCGCGCCTCCTTCTCCAGGGTTTTCTTGAGGCGCCCTGCCAAGAACTTGGCCACCTTGTCTCCGGGTGCCCAGGCAGCGGAGCGCGGATGTATAATTTTATCCGGGTCCAGCATGCCTGACTCATCCTGAGGCAATGCGGACGAAGAACCGGTCGGACGCCAAGAACGAGAAGACCCCTCCTCATCGGTGTCTGTCTGCGAACCCCCGTCATGTGACGGGGACGGAGGCGCCGTGGATAGAGCTGGGTCGGGTTGCTGAGGGCGGGGCGACATGGGTGGGACGGTCTTAGTCAAAAAAGCGCTCTTCAGGTGTTCAAAGGCGTCCGAGTCCACTTCGTGAGCCCCATCCGCAGCCCCTTCTGCACAAACCTTCTTAGGGGGAGGGGGACCCCCTGCTGGAGCTGGTATCGGGGCAGGGGGGGCCCCCGGGGAACCCTGAACTAATTTGGAGCACTCCGCAACAATGCGGTTCAAAAGTCGCTCTTCCATAGGGGCAACCACCTCAGTAACACACTTGTATATGGAGCTATCCACTGCCTCAAAGAAATCATCATCAAGAGGCAAATACTGCGTGGACTCCTCCTCTTCATAGTAACTATCCTGCTCCATCCTGCCCAGGACCCTACCTGCTGACAGTATATGTCCCCAAACACCTATACCAACAACACCCTGGTGAGTGGAGTACAGGCTACAAGCGCCTGAGAATTTGGGGCAGACCAGAGGTTGCAAACTTCAAGCTTGGGCAGGCCGCAGTGGGGGTGTACACAATCTCCCCAAAGCGCGCCGGCCCTCCTAATAGACCGGGCCAGCCACCACCCAGCGCGCTTTAAATGTGTGTGGCAAGGAAACAACCGACCGTAGGTGCTCAGTGTACGACTACATTTTACTGCCCAGCGGGCGTCACAGCACTCTCGGTGCTCAATACAGACCCCCGGGGGGGCGTTCAAGGTGTGGTGGCAGGGGGACAGGCTTCGACGCGTCTAGCTCCCTCAGCGCGGTCTCCTCAGAACGGAGATCCGCGCTGGGAGCAACGAGACGTGCGGTCGCCCCCTGGCGGGCAGACAGCGCCTCCGCAAAACGGGCCAGCCGCGAAAGGAGCTCGAACTGCTCCCGCGGCAACAAAACGGGGAATCTGTAGGAGAAAAACCTGCCTGCACAGCAAGAACCTACATCCCACAATAACCGGACCAAAACTGTAAGGAACACAGACATAGATAAGGGAAGAAAAATATAGCACTTTTCTCCAGCTGCAGCAGCGAAGAAAGAGGAGGGCTGCATAAGATGGAGGACCTTTCCACTGGAAGGCCATGGACAATGTGAAAGGACTACGCTGCGAGATGGCAGAGGCTGATGGGACTTGTGGTTCATGGACTCCGTTGTTGAAAGTTTTGTGTTTGTGCGTTTTTTCTTGGCTTTTGTGAGGAAAAAAAGTAGCTGTTATTGCTTTTCTGGCTGCTGTGTTTGTTAATGAAATTAAAGTGAAGAGAGAAAAGCATAATCCGAGCCTCCGGTCCTGACATAGAATTACTGAATCAACTTGGACAAATGTTTGGATATAATGAAATTTGAAGTATTGTGGGTTCTGGCATTGACTATGACATTGATACACAATTGTGGGTGCTCTTTTTCTCTTGTGGTTTTCTGCGCAATTTAGCTGGTATACTCACCTTCAACATTTTCAAAATTAAGAATCCTTTTGATTAACCTGCCGGGTTGGAATTAGCACCGGAAGAAGGGTAAGCGTAGTTCTATGAATGCAATATTAAGGTTTAGGAATTGCGGCTAATTCTATAGAAGTAGAGTGACCTTAATACTACTTCCTTTCTCTTCTTTTTTCTCTCTCCGTTGTTTCTTTTCTTTCTTTCTCTATTCCAATAGCCCAACAAAGTTTTTTGATCCAGCCATAGAGGTATCGTTTTAAACAATACTGGACTGTGAACTTCCTTTGGTTGTTGGGTGTACACCACTCTTAGGTGTTTTGCACTTCTATTTTTCTCCTATGATGTCTAAGTAGCAATTGTGTATTTTTGATTATTGGCAATATGTGTTTAAAGATTACTTTAACTTTTAATGTACTAGGCGTTCTTTCTTTCTTTTTTTAGTCATTGAAATTGTGGGCTTCTTAGTCTCCACGCGTGTGGGTTATTATGTTTTTCTCTTGTTTCCTCACCACCACTCAATGGTGACATGTTAATTTGGGGGACTAATACACCCTCTCCTTTTGTAACACTAATAAGAAGTTGTTTTAATGATTGTGGACATTGAGTTTTTATATCCTTTCTGAGATTACCTTTTGTATTTCCCAGCCCTGAAGAGTTGTTGAACACAGTTTTCCACAACAAAACACGTGTCGGCTGGCTGCCTGTACAATTATACTATCCACTTGATTAAAAACAGACAAGATTAAGAACAAAGATTCCACCGCCTGGATTGTATTAATTGCTTCTTAGAAATTGTGATCATTGGATTAATGACTATATATGTGTGCGCAGGTTCCATATTAATTACAAATTGTGTAGTTTTCTATACAGATTAAGGGGTTGTTGAGGGTGTCCCCTTCCTGCTGCACCATTTCATTCTAGCCACGCAATACACACATTACGTTAATACTGCTTGTGCGCCATTCTTCCTGAATACTAAAACCCGTCCCTTTCGACCAAGTAGGTGGAGCATTATTGGGGATTCCTGCCAGGTTTCAGGAGAAACGTGAACACCGCCTCATTCAGTGTGGGTGCTCACAGTGCCTGTGTCCAGGGACTCCATGTACATAGCAAAGATATGTGAGGCTATTTGATGTTTGCAAGGTTTCAAATATGCTCCAGTAAGGCCATCAAGGCCTGGGGCTTTAGAACTCTCCAAGGCATCTATTGGCTGTATAATTTCCTCACATGTTATGGGTTCAGGTAGAAAGAAGTGCTGGCCATCAGTCACCCACACCATTGCAACTTCAGCAAGATAGGCTGCGATCAGACTCCATGTCCAAAGAGCGGGATGTATACAAGGGCTCATAATAGTGCCTGAATTCAGTCAATATGTCCTCATTGTTAAAAAAGCTAGTCGCAGTGGTGGTATGGAGTTCAGGGACATACCCACTCAGATGATTAGAACAGAGTATTCATGCTATCTCTCAGTCTGCCAGATCACAATATTTGGTCATTAGGACCGAGTGTCTATGTAACTGAGGGTGGCAGCCCAGTCGGGAGTCGGCTCGGTCAATGTCTCGAAGCTCAGATTAGATCCGGGTGTATATCTTGGAGAATACCCGCACGCTTAGATATGCAGATACCACGGATGTTACCCTTAAAAGCCTCCCAGAGAGGGGCCTGAGTAGACACCATGCCCGTATTTAAAGCAAAGTATTCAACAATGACTTCTTGTAGCTCAGTGCAATAAACTTGATCATGCAGGGCCGTGGTTCCCAAAGTGTGCGCGGCGGCACCCTGGTGCGCCGTGAAGAGAAGCCAGGGGCGCCGCGCCGCTGCGCAGGATGTGGGTCTGACAAAAATATATAATTATCCTCAAAATGCAGTGAAACTGCAAGCTGCCAATTTTGGAGATGGGGAAACGGGTTCGACCCTCGACGTCAGCTCAGAATCCTGTGTCATTCTGGGCAAATCACTTAATCTCCCAGCACCTACCAAAACAGAATAAATTAATGTATCCTTGTGTAACGTGACTGGTGCTCTTCGGGTCGAGTTTGCACTATGTAAATCTGCAGCAAAAAAAAAAATAAAAAATCCAGCCGACCAAAACACAGAAAAAGGGTAAAACTTTTCAACTGTCAAATGACATTCACGAACGTTCCTATTATGACGGCTTTTTCAAATTCATGTGCAACGTTGTACCAAGTCCATTATCAGGCAGAAAAATCACATTATTGATGACATATATTTTGGATTTTTTAAATGGTGGACTAATTTAATGATTGGGAGAGAGAGAGGGTGTTTGTGGGCTGCTTAATAAACCTGTAGCGGTATCCCAGTGTTCTCTCTGTGTGAGAAGGTGGCCTGATATGCAGTGCTCACTATTCTAGTGAACACTATGTATCAGTCCAGCAACCCTTATTGATGATTGGTTGTAAGTCAACCTTATAGACCAGCTATCCTAGTAGCATGGATACGAGCAGTCTAAGGCTAAAGACTCGAGAGGGCGTGTTAAGCCAGCTGTTTACCACACATATACCCCTTGAATACCAAGTGAAAGGACACCACACAAGTGTTATGAAAATAAACAGTTATTTATTAAAGATCACAACAGCCCTGTACTCTTTATGAGGACAGGGTACTAAGCACAAACCAAAACTCTTACAAAAATACTTAAGTTAGCACAGTATATACAAATGCCCGAGGGGCACGGAAAACCATATACTAGAAAAGTGGAATGCGAAATTACTAGCAGGTAAGTACAGTACTAATAGGCTTTGGAATCGCTAGGACTTGACTATAGAATCGTTAGATTACTTCTAGGAGACCCAGGGGACTCGGGTGCAGTGTGTGCACTCTCACGCGAGATGCGGGACAAAGTCTATGGTAGCTAGAATTTGCAAAGTTAGTGTTCTCGGGCGAACCCGACCTGGTAGGGAGAAAACAAAAGTAGATTCTGACCCTTGGATAGTGAGGCTATGCTGGGGCACCGAAATGCCGAAGTTACCTAGCCCAGGGGCTGCAGCTGCATAGGACTCAAAAGACGTCGGGAATCCTCGTTGACGGACCAGGAGCCTGGAAGAAAGAAGTTGCTGGCAGGCGACCAGTGAAGAAAGTTCGGTGGATCCAAGCCTGGATCGATGGAAGATGACACCTGAAAGCAGAGGGGACCAAGTTCGAGACTACTAGCCAGTAGTCAGTGGGCACCAGGGGGGCACCGGATGGTAGCCACCTCGACAAGGCGTGTGGGTGACGCTGGGCTCGGAGATCTCACGGACCAGGAGGCGTTGTCGGCGACCAGGAAGGAGGATCGAGCCGTCCCACGAAGATAGAAGCTGTCGGCGTCGCTGGACCCAGGATTGGGCAACAAAGCCTTGGCAAATTCAAGCCCACGCGGTGGACCTAAAATGGCGTCTGGAGTGGACCAGGAGGGTCCGGGGTGCCTCTCTTCAAGAAGGAAGCAAGGGCCAGTCTGGAGCAACCAGACCAGCAGCAGTGATGTCGTCGGGCGTCGTTCAGAAGGCCACAAGCCAGCCGGCTAGTAGCCAAACAACGCGGTGCACAGCAACAGCAGAAGGGCCCCACGCCGATCGTGGAGATGCAGGGAGGCTGATCTTGGGTGCTGGAGCTGCGCAGGGTTGGGGCTTCTCGGACCCCAAAGCACTCACCAGTGGAGGACACGGTGGGCTTGCAGTAAAGATGTCGTGCAGTCTTGGCGATCGTCGGTCCCTCGAGGTCTCGTCGCACTCACGGTTCTCAGCTTGGCTGTAGAGGTGAGTAGAGGTCAGAGGTGCCAGGGAAGCCGGGTCTCGTCGAGCTGGGTCGTCGGATTCGTGATGAAGGACTTGCAGCAGACCGCAGTGTTCTTTAGGATGGTGCCTGCGGATGCAGGGTGACTACTCCTTAGCCACAAGGGAGAATCTTGAGGAAGAAATCTTGAAGTCCTTTCGAAGAAAGTCGTGTCTTGATTCCAAAGATGATCTAATTTGAACAGGGGGCCCGCTCCCATCTTTATACTAAAAAAGGGGGCTGACCCGGTGACTAGGTCCTGCCTATGGGTGGGACTAGGTGGGGGGTGGTTACACCCCTCAGCCATGCCGGACTTCCCCAGGCCAGGGGCTGGTGTGCCCCTGGAACTGGTTCAGACCGGCCTATGCGTAGTGAGCACCGGGGTGCCACTCAGCAGTCACCTTCCTGAAAAGCCCTGCCTACCCAGGATACACAAAACCATGTCTGGGACGGTGCTAGCACCGCCCCTGACAGGAAACCCTTTGTCCAGGCTCCCCTCGCTGGAAGGACTCCCAGCTGCAGGGGGTCAGACTCGTGTCTGTGGTGGCAGCATCCATTTTGTGGAGCTGAGGCTTCAGTTAACTTTAACCGGGGTTCACAGTTACATACATGTCGTGTCCCTCTAGAAGGGTGGAATGCTAACCCCGTCGCCAGAATTGGCGAGGGGTTAGTATTCCAATTCGTATGACACCTTACTCGACATGTTTTGATAAAGCAATACCAAAGTTAGCATTTAACCGCGAGGATTATAATGCACTTAAGAGTATATGGTATGCGATATCATGGAACAGCTATTTGGACTTGGTTCCGCAAGCTGCAGACAGGCTCAGCTCATGCCAGAGCACCATCTCACACGATTCCAAGCACTCTGCCTTCAGGATTGTCAAGGCCTGCCATAGGAGTGACTGATAGGAATCTGTGTGTCCATTTTAGGGTTAGGTATAGGTATACTACACCTACAGCAAAGGGTGATTACACGACTTTGCCCCAGCTGTCATGCAGCCAGTTGTGTCAAATTTAAGAGGCCAGCCAGGGGTGGCATAATACCTGCTGCAGCCCCTGGCATCCCTGGGTACACCCATGCCCTGAGTTACAGGGTCTGATAGGGTGGCCCAGTACCAATTGGTAAATGCACCTAGGGTACATGTCGTAATTTAGAAAGAGAACAGCCAGGCTGTGGGTCTGATTGGCAGGCCCACAGCCAGAGAAAGTCGTAAACCAGTGAAACAAAAGCAAAAAATCTGGGTGATCATAGGATTGCAGACCCTACTCTCCTACATGACCCCCCCCAAAACTTTGGGACAATAAGCTAACCTTGACCAGGTGAGTCTTCTTGTTCTAAGTGGAAATATCTGGAGAGCCCATCGGCATTGCCATGATCAGTACCAGGTCTATGTTCCACTGTAAAGTCCATCCCCTGTAGGGAAATGGACCACCTAAGCAGTTTGGGGTTTTCACCCTTCATCTGATTTAGCCACAAGAGGGGCTTATGGTCGGTCTGAATCTTGAAGTGAGTGCCAAACAAGTATGGCCTCAGCTTCTTCAGGGCCCAAACCACAGCAAAGGCCTCCCTCTCAATAGCTGACCAATTCTTCTCTCTGGGGGTCAGCCTTCTGCTTATAAAAGCAATGGGCTGATCTTGACCATCAAAATTCAGTTGAGAAAGAACAGCTCCCACACCCAACTCAGAAGCATCTGTTTGGACAATGAATGGTTTGGAGTAGTCTGGACTCTTAAGGATAGGTGCTGTGCACATGGCCTGCTTTAGGTCATCGAATGCTTTTTGACAGCCTGCTGTCCACTGAACCTTTTTTGGCATTTTCTTACTTGTCAGTTCATTTAATGGTGTCACAATTGAACCATAGTTCCTGACAAACTTCCTATAGTAACCAGTCAGGCCCAAGAAAGCTCGAACCTGAGTCTGGGTGGTTGGAGGAGCCCAGTCCCTGATTGACTGTATCTTGCTCTCCAGTGGCTGAACCTGGCCTCCACCTACAAGGTGGCCCAGGTATACAACCTGTGTCTGCCCTATCTGGCACTTGGTGGCCTTGATAGTGAGGCCTGCTGCTTGCAGAGCCTCTAACACTTTCCTCAGGTGGACCAGGTGATCCTCCCAGGTGGAGCTAAAGACAGCAATATCATCTAGATATGCTGCACAGAAGTCATCCAGCCCAGTAAGGACTTGATTCACCAACCTTTGGAAGGTGGCAGGTGCATTTTTCAGACCAAAGGGCATTACCACAAATTGATAATGCCCACCAGGGGTTGAAAATGCTGTCTTGGGCTTGGCATCCTCAGCTAACCTGATTTGCCAATACCCAGCTGTTAAGTCAAATGTGCTTAAGTAGTTGGCAGAAGCCAATCTATCTATCAGCTCATCTGCCCTTGGTATTGGGTGGGCATCAGTCTTAGTGACTGCATTGAGACCCCTGTAGTCTACGCAAAACCTCATCTCTCTCTTACCACCCTGGGTGTGAGGCTTTGGCACTAGAACTACTGGACTAGCCCAAGGGCTATCTGAGGGTTCAATGACTCCCAACTCCAACATTTTCTGCACTTCAGTTTTTATGCAGTCTCTAACATGATCAGGCTGCCTGTAGATTTTACTCTTAACTGGCAGACTGTCACCAGTGTCAACCTCATGGGTACACCAATTGGTCTGACTGGGTGTCAGAGAAAACATATGTCTGAAAGACTGAAGAACCTGTTTACAGTCTTTCTGTTGATGCTCAGAGAGGCTGCCACAAAAGACAACACCATCTACTGACCCATCATCAGGATTCTGAGTGAGCAGGTCTGGGAGAGGGTCACTCTCTTCCTCCTGTCCCTCATCTATGGCCATGAGCAAACTCATGTCCTTCCTGTCGACATATGCTTTGAGCCTGTTGACATGGAGCACCCGGTGGGGGCTCCTGGGAGTTCCAAGGTCCACCAGGTAGGTGACCTCTCCCTTTTGCTCAAGAATTGTGAGGGGCCCAGACCATTTGTCTTTGAGTGCTGCTGGGGCCACTGGCTCCAACACCCACACCTTCTGTCCAGGCTGATAAACAGTCAGGACAGCCTTTTGGTCATGCCAAGCTTTTTGAAGTTCTTGACTGGCCTTAAGGTTTTCTGATGCCTTCTCCATATACTCAGCCATCCTGGAGCGGAGACCAAGTACATAGTCCACTATGCTGGTTGCAGGCTTTTTGAGAGGTCTCTCCCATCCTTCCTTCACCAAACACAGGGGGCCTCTCACAGGATGCCCATACAAAAGTTCAAAAGGGCTGTAGCCAACCCCCTTTTGTGGGACCTCTCTGTAAGCAAACAGAAGGCAGGGAATCAGGACATCCCATCTACGCCTGAGCTTTTCAGGTAGTCCATGAATCATCCCTTTTAGGGTCCTGTTGAACCTTTCAACAAGCCCATTGCATTGTGGATGATAGGGTGTAGTGAATTTGTAATTGACACCACATTCCTTCCACATAGCAGTTAAGTAGCTTGACATGAAGTTTGCACCTCTGTCAGAGACAACCTCCTTAGGGAAGCCCACTCTGGAGAACACTCCAACTAGGGCCCTTGCCACCACAGGGGCTGTGGTGGTCCTAAGTGGAATAGCTTCAGGATACCTGGTGGCATGATCCACTACCACCAGTATAAGCTTGTGCCCTGATGCTGTCTGGGGTTCCATTGGACCAACAATGTCAATCCCCACTCTTTCAAAGGGCACCCCCACCACAGGCATTGGTATAAGGGGGGCCTTTGTTGTGCCACCTGACTTACCACTGGCTTGGCAAGTGACACAGGAGCGACAAAACTCCTTGGTATCCTCATTCATGTGAGGCCAGTGAAAGTGTGAGACAAGCCTGTCCCAAGTCTTTGTCTGGCCTAAGTGACCTGCTAAGGGAATCTCATGGGCCAAGGTAAGTAGGAAACCTCTCTGAGACAAGGGTACAACCAGCCTCCTGGTCATGCCAGGCTTGGGGTCTCTTGACTCAGTGTACAGGAGTCCATCTTCCCAGTATACCTTGTGGGTACCTGTGGCGTTCCCAGCAGCCTCAGCAGCAGCCTGCTGTCTGAGGGGTTCAAGAGAAGGGCAGCTTAACTGGTCCTTCCCCAGGTCTTCCCTTGAGGGTCCCCCTGAACCCAAGAATTCAACTTGATCAAGTTCAAACTCTCTGGGCTCAGTTTCCCTCAATTCCTGTAGGTCAGCCTCCTCTGAGACTTGATCCTCAACCTGGGGCAAGGGGGAAGGCACAGCCTTAACCCTGCTGCTCTTTTTCTTGGAAGGTGTCTGGTCCATTGTTCCAGGATCCAGCACCTGTTCAGTGGGGCATTTCCTGACCTGTGACCTGGTCACAGCAAACACATGTGCTGGCAAGCCTAACATTTCCATGTGAGTCCTCTGCTCCACTTCTGACCATTGTGATGACTCCAAATCATTGCCCAACAGACAATCCACTGGGAGGTCTGAACTAACTACAACCTTCTTTTGGCCAGTTACCCCTCCCCAGGAGAAAGCTACAATTGCCATACTGTGATTGGTAGTGACATTGCTTGCATTGGTCACCAGGAATTCTGTACCTGGCATGATCTGTCCAGGGTCCACAAAGTTAGGTGTCACCATGGTGACACTGGCACAAGTGTCCCTATAGGCCTGAGCCATTTTTCCATTTATGAAAGGTGTCTGTCTGTATTTGCCCAAACTATTGGGACTTATGTCAGGGGACATATCCATATCCCCTGTACTGACAAGGACAGCCTGAGTGAGTGTACCAACTAAGTTGTCACACCCCTCAGAACCCAGGGTTAACCCTACTAAACCCTTGGGAGGTGCACTACCACTGCTGGCTGTACTAGGGGGCACAGGTGCCTTAGGGGCTGCAGTGGCAGGAGTCTGCCCTCCTCCTTTCTTGGTGCACTCACTAAACCAGTGAGTTTTACTTTTACAGTATTGGCACCACCTTTTAGATTGGCCTTCTTTCTTCTTTTGGGGAGCCTGACCCCCACCCTCTTTGGGTTGTTGGGGACCTGTCGAAGACTTCTGGTCATTTTGTTCCCCCTTAGAATCTTTACCCTTCTGGTCTGCTTTCTTCTGACCACCTTGATTCTGGCCCTGGTTCTGTTTAACTCTTGTTCTAACCCATCTGTCTGCCTTCTTTCCCAATTCTTGGGGAGAGGTCAGATCTGAGTCAACAAGATGCTGATGCAACAACTGGTTCTGACAATTGTTTAAAATTTGTTCTCTCATCATCAAATTGTACAATCCTTTATAATCAGTAACCTTACTGCCCAGCAACCAGCCCTCAAAAGCCTTAGTGGCACAATCTACAAAGTCAGACCAATCTTGAGACTGAGTTTTCTGGGTATCCCTGAACAGCACCCTGTACTGCTCAGTGGTTAGGCCAAACCCTTCAACCAGTGCATTTTTCAAGACTTGGTAATCATTAGCATCCTCCACTCTTGTAGTGAGGAGCTTGTCTCTACCTTTTCCTTCAAAGGAGAGCCACAAGATAGCTGCCCACTGACTTGGGGGAACACCTTGCACAGTGCAGGCCCTCTCCAAAGCAGTAATCCATTTGTGGATGTCATCCCCTTGTTTAAAGGGGGGCACTATCTTACCCAGGTGTTTTGTGTCAAAACTCCTTTCCCTATTGCTAGGTACAATGATGCCACCAGTGGGGACTACCCCACTTAACTGTTGCTCTCTAGCAAAGGCAAGCCTCTCTTTGGCCAGGGCAAGTTCTTCCCTTTCAATCCTCAGATTGGCTGCCCTTTCTTTAGCTTCATACACTCTCCTCTGAGGGGATGTCATCCCTCTTTGAGAAGAGTTGTGAGAGCCATTGGTTTGAAGGGATCTGCCAGAGCCTCTTGACAGAGATCTGGCTCGTCCATTCCCAATGTTAAGCTGACCTGATATTGGCCCCAGGGGTCCCCCAGTACCACTGTCATGTTTGCTTAAGTTGGACCTGCTTAGTCTAATGACTTCTACCTGTCCCTTATCTGCCTCATCCCCAGAGGGATCCTCATCCTCATCATCCTCTACATCTTCATTCTCAGTTGAGAGGTGGATGAGGTCAGGGTCACCTCTGGTTCCCTCAAGGGGAGGCATACCTCCTTCTGGATAAGAAGAGCTAAGAAGGGTCTCAGCTTTTCTGGCATCATAAGTCTCCAAGAGACCAATCAGAAAGGAAGTTGTGGGGTTAGACCCCTGCTTGATCTTCCTGGAGTGACACACCTGTCTTAACTCCTTGAAGCTCAGCACAGTATATCTTGAAGGGATGACCTGTGGAGGGTCAGCTGACACAAGGGGAGACTCAGAGTTTCCTCCTTTGTCTGACATACTGTTTCTAGTGTGGTGTAAGTGATGCACCTACCTACACTATGTGTTTGCCTACTGATCCCTTGCTAAGAGTTGCAGCCAAGGTGTGCTAAGCCTTGAGGAGCTGCAACAGCTGGTTCAGTAAAACTCAGAGTATTCTAAGCTTAGTTATATGTACTAACAGTACTTATGTGATCTTTCAACAAGATATTCTTAGGATACGTGTGGTAAAACAACAGCAAGCTCAAATCCCAACCGCTGCTCACCAATGTGAGAAGGTGGCCTGATATGCAGTGCTCACTATTCTAGTGAACACTATGTATCAGTCCAGCAACCCTTATTGATGATTGGTTGTAAGTCAACCTTATAGACCAGCTATCCTAGTAGCATGGATACGAGCAGTCTAAGGCTAAAGACTCGAGAGGGCGTGTTAAGCCAGCTGTTTACCACACATATACCCCTTGAATACCAAGTGAAAGGACACCACACAAGTGTTATGAAAATAAACAGTTATTTATTAAAGATCACAACAGCCCTGTACTCTTTATGAGGACAGGGTACTAAGCACAAACCAAAACTCTTACAAAAATACTTAAGTTAGCACAGTATATACAAATGCCCGAGGGGCACGGAAAACCATATACTAGAAAAGTGGAATGCGAAATTACTAGCAGGTAAGTACAGTACTAATAGGCTTTGGAATCGCTAGGACTTGACTATAGAATCGTTAGATTACTTCTAGGAGACCCAGGGGACTCGGGTGCAGTGTGTGCACTCTCACGCGAGATGCGGGACAAAGTCTATGGTAGCTAGAATTTGCAAAGTTAGTGTTCTCGGGCGAACCCGACCTGGTAGGGAGAAAACGAAAGTAGATTCTGACCCTTTGATAGTGAGGCTATGCTGGGGCACCGAAATGCCGAAGTTACCTAGCCCAGGGGCTGCAGCTGCATAGGACTCAAAAGACGTCGGGAATCCTCGTTGACGGACCAGGAGCCTGGAAGAAAGAAGTTGCTGGCAGGCGACCAGTGAAGAAAGTTCGGTGGATCCAAGCCTGGATCGATGGAAGATGACACCTGAAAGCAGAGGGGACCAAGTTCGAGACTACTAGCCAGTAGTCAGTGGGCACCAGGAGGGCACCGGATGGTAGCCACCTCGACAAGGCGTGTGGGTGACGCTGGGCTCGGAGATCTCACGGACCAGGAGGCGTTGTCGGCGACCAGGAAGGAGGATCGAGCTGTCCCACGAAGATAGAAGCTGTCGGCGTCGCTGGACCCAGGATTGGGCAACAAAGCCTTGGCAAATTCAAGCCCACGCGGTGGACCTAAAATGGCGTCTGGAGTGGACCAGGAGGGTCCGGGGTGCCTCTCTTCAAGAAGGAAGCAAGGGCCAGTCTGGAGCAACCAGACCAGCAGCAGTGATGTCGTCGGGCGTCGTTCAGAAGGCCACAAGCCAGCCGGCTAGTAGCCAAACAACGCGGTGCACAGCAACAGCAGAAGGGCCCCACGCCGATCGTGGAGATGCAGGGAGGCTGATCTTAGGTGCTGGAGCTGCGCAGGGTTGGGGCTTCTCGGACCCCAAAGCACTCACCAGTGGAGGACACGGTGGGCTTGCAGTAAAGATGTCGTGCAGTCTTGGCGATCGTCGGTCCCTCGAGGTCTCGTCGCACTCACGGTTCTCAGCTTGGCTGTAGAGGTGAGTAGAGGTCAGAGGTGCCAGGGAAGCCGGGTCTCATCGAGCTGGGTCGTCGGATTCGTGATGAAGGACTTGCAGCAGACCGCAGTGTTCTTTAGGATGGTGCCTGCGGATGCAGGGTGACTACTCCTTAGCCACAAGGGAGAATCTTGAGGAAGAAATCTTGAAGTCCTTTCGAAGAAAGTCGTGTCTTGATTCCAAAGATGATCTAATTTGAACAGGGGGCCCGCTCCCATCTTTATACTAAAAAAGGGGGCTGACCCGGTGACTAGGTCCTGCCTATGGGTGGGACTAGGTGGGGGGTGGTTACACCCCTCAGCCATGCCGGACTTCCCCAGGCCAGGGGCTGGTGTGCCCCTGGAACTGGTTCAGACCGGCCTATGCGTAGTGAGCACCGGGGTGCCACTCAGCAGTCACCTTCCTGAAAAGCCCTGCCTACCCAGGATACACAAAACCATGTCTGGGACGGTGCTAGCACCGCCCCTGACAGGAAACCCTTTGTCCAGGCTCCCCTCGCTGGAAGGACTCCCAGCTGCAGGGGGTCAGACTCGTGTCTGTGGTGGCAGCATCCATTTTGTGGAGCTGAGGCTTCAGTTAACTTTAACCGGGGTTCACAGTTACATACATGTCGTGTCCCTCTAGAAGGGTGGAATGCTAACCCCGTCGCCAGAATTGGCGAGGGGTTAGTATTCCAATTCGTATGACACCTTACTCGACATGTTTTGATAAAGCAATACCAAAGTTAGCATTTAACCGCGAGGATTATAATGCACTTAAGAGTATATGGTATGCGATATCATGGAACAGCTATTTGGACTTGGTTCCGCAAGCTGCAGACAGGCTCAGCTCATGCCAGAGCACCATCTCACACGATTCCAAGCACTCTGCCTTCAGGATTGTCAAGGCCTGCCATAGGAGTGACTGATAGGAATCTGTGTGTCCATTTTAGGGTTAGGTATAGGTATACTACACCTACAGCAAAGGGTGATTACACGACTTTGCCCCAGCTGTCATGCAGCCAGTTGTGTCAAATTTAAGAGGCCAGCCAGGGGTGGCATAATACCTGCTGCAGCCCCTGGCATCCCTGGGTACACCCATGCCCTGAGTTACAGGGTCTGATAGGGTGGCCCAGTACCAATTGGTAAATGCACCTAGGGTACATGTCGTAATTTAGAAAGAGAACAGCCAGGCTGTGGGTCTGATTGGCAGGCCCACAGCCAGAGAAAGTCGTAAACCAGTGAAACAAAAGCAAAAAATCTGGGTGATCATAGGATTGCAGACCCTACTCTCCTACACTCTGGGAGTACAGATACGCATAAAATGGCTGTCTTTAACCTCCATTGGGTGGGTGGGTGCAGGGTCAGGATCCTGGTGGAGAGCGTTGGGTGGGCGGGTGCAGGGTGAGGGGCCTGTTGGAGAGCGTTGGGTGGGTGCATGGTCAGGGGCCTGGTGGAGAGAACTGGGTGGGTGGGTGCAGGGTCAGGTCCTGGTGGAGAGCATTGGGTGGGTGGGTGCAGGGTGAGGGGCCTGGTGGAGAGCGTTGGGTGGGTGCATGGTCAGGGGCCTCGTGGAGAGCGTTGGGTGGGTGGGTGCAGGGTCAGGTCCTTGTGGAGAGCATTGGGTGGGTGGGTGCAGGGTCAGGGGCCTGGTGGAGAGCGTTGGGTGGATGGGTGCAGGGTGAGAGGCCTGGTGGGGAGCGGTGGGTGGGTGGGTGCAGGGTCAGGGTCCTGGTGGAGAGCGTTAGGCGGGGGTTGCAGGGTTAGGAGCCTGGTGGAGAGAGTAGGGTGGGTGCAGGGTCAGGGATCCGGTGGAGAGCGTTGGGTGGGTGGGTGCGGGTCAGGTTCCTGGTTGAGGGGTCGTCACTCATGACTGCTGCATGTTGGAGAGTGTGAGGGGAGAAGGGTGCAAGGCAGAGGGGAGAAGGGTGCAAGGCAGAGGGGAGAATGCAAGGCAGAGGGGAGAAGGGTGCAAGCCAGAGAGGAGAAGGGTGCAAGGCAGAGAGGAGAAGGGTGCAAGGCAGAGAGGAGAAGGGTGCAAGGCAGATGGGAGAAGGGTGCAAGGCAGAGAGGAGAAGGGTGCAAGGTAGAGAAGGGTGCAAGGAGGAGGGGAGAAGAGTGCAACAGAAGGGGGAGAAGGGTGCAAGACAGGGGGAAGGGTGCAAGGTAGAGAAGTGTGCAAGGCAGAGAGGAGAAGGGTGCAAGGTAGAGGGCAGAAGGGTGCAAGGCAGAGGGGAGAAGGGTGCAAGGCAGAAGGGAGAAGGGTGTAAGGCAGAGGGAAGAAGGGTGCAAGGTAGAGGGGAGAAGGGTGCAAGGCAGAGAGGAGAAGGGCGCAAGGCAGAGAGGAGAAGGGTGCAAGGTAGAGGGGAGGAGAGTGCAAGGCAGAGGGGAGAAGGGTGCAAGGCAGAGAGGAGAAGGGTGCAAGGTAGAGAAGGGTGCAAGGAGGAGGGGAGAAAGGTGCATGGCAGAGGGGAGAAGGGTGCAGCAGGGAGGGGGAGAAGGGTGCAAGACAGGGGAGAAGGGAGCAAGGTAGAGAAGGGTGCAAGGCAGAGAGGAGAAGGGTGCAAGGCAGTGGGGAGAATGGTGCAAGGCAGGGGGAGAAGGGTGCACGGCAGATGGGAGAAGGGTGCAAGGCAGTGCGGAGAATGGTGTAGGCAGAGGGGAGAATGGTGCAAGGCAGAGGGGAGAATGGTGCAAGGCAGAGGGGAGAAGGGTACAAGGCATTGGGGAGATTGGTGCAGGCAGAGGGGAGAATGGTGCAAGGCAGAGGGGAGAATGGTGCAAGGCAGAGGGGAGAAGGGTGCAAGGCAGAGGGGAGAAGGGTGCAAGGCAGAGGGGAGAAGGGTGCTAGGCAGAGGGGAGAAGGGTGCAAGGCAGAGAGGAGAAGGGTCCAAGGCAGAGAGGAGAAGGGTGCAAGGCAGAGGTGAGAAGGGTGCAAGGCAGAGGGGAGAAGGGTGCAAGCCAGAGAGGAGAAGGGTGCAAGGCAGACAAAAGATGGATGCAAGGCAGAGAGGAGAAGGATACAAGGCAGTGGGGAGAATAGTGCAGGCAGAGGGGAGAATGGTGCAAGGCAGAGGGGAGAAGGGTGCAAGGCATAGGGTAGAAGGGTGCAAGGCAGAGGG
The DNA here is from genome assembly GCF_964263255.1 of Lissotriton vulgaris. Taxonomy (NCBI): domain Eukaryota; kingdom Metazoa; phylum Chordata; class Amphibia; order Caudata; family Salamandridae; genus Lissotriton; species Lissotriton vulgaris. Next base: position 1,549,182,835 of record NC_141696.1, on the reverse strand, counting down.
GAGAAGGGTGCAAGGCAGAGGATAGAAGGGTGCAAGGCAGAGGAGAGTAGGGTGCAAGGCAGAGGAGAGTAGGGTGCAAGGCTGAGGTGAAGTAGGGTACAAGGGGAAGGGGGAGAAGGGTGCACGTTGGAGGGGGATATGGGTGTAAGACAAAGGGGAAAGGGTGCAAGGGGGATGGTGATAAAGTTAAAAATTTGCCTCCCGAAAACATTTCTGCGGATACCCATGATCAGAGCCCACCACCCGTAAACTTCTTGTAACGCCACAGAGCTCCTTGAGCCTTTCTCTAGCCTGGTTACTTTTAGTGGGAGTGCTTAATACTACTCTATGATGGTGTTGTATGCATTGAGATGTACTTTATAAGATCTTTGTGATTGCAAATAAAGTTTTATGACAGTGATGGCTACTCTCTGAATCCTTCATCACGTCTAGGCTTGATTCTTCATGTAGACCAATGGTTCCCAAAGGGTGCGCCGCGGCACCCCGGTGCACGGGTAAAAAAATTGTGGGGAGCCACGGCCAACTGCCAATTAGGTCAAGGGAGCCACTGGTCAAAAAAGCTTGGAAACCACTGATGTAGGGCCTCGCAGGGGAATCTCCGCCATAGGGGACGTGCAGTCCGAGAAGGACCAGATAATGGTCAGAGTATGCAGCAAATGTCTCACATCTACGCTCCAGAGCGAGGCATTAGCAGATAGGAGCCTATAGTCAAGCCATGTCCACACAACTTGGGGAGCGGAATAGAAGGTATAGTCCAATGAGGATGGGTGATGTGAGCGCTATATCTCACTGAGAGCATAGGTGTCTACAACATGACAAAGGATCCCCCAGGCGTGGGGTACCACTCGGTTGTGTATTGGTGGAGTCTACTGAGAGATTCTGAACCAGGTTGGAGTCTCAACACTTACAATCAGATACGCCTCCGCCCGACCGATGTGTGCATGATGTCATGAAAAAAATCAGTTTTAGGAGCATAGAGTTTCCAGAAGGAAGGCTATTTTAGCTCCATGTCGGACTAGTACAAGATGGCCTGTTTATCCTTATGCAGATTGTTAATTCTGTGAATATTGCAAGAGAGGAGGGGGATGTCTGCCACCATCTCCCGGCCCTTACTTATTGGCATTCAGAATAGGGACATATGGGAATATGTGCCATGTCAGTGCCCTAGCATTCCAGGCATGTCCAGAGTTGCCGGGCCTCTTGACAAAGTATCTGCAGCCCCAGCCCGCGTGTTGCAATACCACATGGTGTTGTTGATGAACAAGCCTTAAGTTAAGTTTGTCTTAAGTCTGTCTTAAGACTGTCTTAAGTCAAACTTAAGACAAAATCCTAACTTACTACTTTTGGTATTCACAGAAGGCATTTAGTAGTAGTAAAGTTAGGATTTTGTCTTAAGTTTGACTTAAGACAAAATTAAGACAGACTTAAGACAGACTTAAGTTGGGATTTTGTCTTAAGTCTGCCTAAGTCAAACCTAAGACAAAATCCTAACTTTACTACTACTAAATGCCTTCTGTGAATACCAAAAGAAGTAAGTTTAGGATTTTGTCTTAAGTTAGTTCTGTGAATCGGCCCCTCTGTATTTAAATAGACGGACATGTACTTCGGAGTGTGACATGTGCTGGTAGTGAAATACTCCTAAATTCATTTTTCAGTACTGCAAGGCCTATCTCTCCCATAGGATAACATTGGGACTACCTTATAACATTTGAGAAGTTTACAAGTGGATCAAGGAAGGAAAAACAAATTTGGGGTCTCTGGGCTCACAATTTTAAAAAAACACAACGTATGGTGAAGTTTATTTTTGTATTACAGTTCTGAAAATGCCACTTTCAGCAAATTAGCCTTTTCTTACGTAAACTATTTGGTGCCTTCTGCCTGTATCTGGAATACACTGGTGTGGGAGACTGCTGGCTTCCTGCATTCCCTCTAGACAGCCGCACACAAAGGAAGAGTAGGTGTGACTGTGTAGCCATCTACAGGTTGATGGGTCATCCTGAGGCAGGGGGAGGAGCTGATATGCTGCACCAGAAAGAGGTAGGGCCTGTCCCAACACTGTGTCCCCAGTTGGCACTTTATGCTTTTAAGCAATATATTGCAGTTTGATCTTTAAAAATTCATATCTAAAGTTCTACTTATTGGATTTTTGTTGTTTTGAGCTTATTTTACTCAGAGAAATATTGTCTATTTTCCTAAACTGCATAAAAACTTTACACATTGCCTCTCAAGTTAAGCCTGCCTGCTCTGTGCCAAGTTAATAGAGTGTGAGCACAGATTCATTTTTGCTGAGTATCTGACTTACCCAGACTAGGATTCTGGCTCCTGCTTGGAGGGTGTATATGCCAACCTGAAACTTCGATTTCTAACCAGGCCGAACACTGCATTGTATTCAGAATAACTCCGATTAAAAGGGTCATCTGAGAGTCTGGTGCAACATCGGCACATATAGAGTGAACCCCTGCAAATGCAGGTTTGCCGTAGTCTGGAGGTTGGAGGCAACTGCCTGTGGTGAGCCCACCTTCAATCGCAAGTCATTGAAATAGGGAAAGACTGGAACCCTTGACTCACCCATGCGTTTTGAAGTCCCAACATCACCTTGGTGAGAACCAGAGGAGCGCTCACAAGGCCAAAATGGAGCACAGAGAAATGATAATGCTCGTGGCCCACCGTAAACAGCAGATAGTGACTGAGCAGGCAGGACGGGAATGTGGAAGTAGGTGGCCTGCAAGACCTGAACTACCACCTAGTCTCTGGGGTCTAAGGCGGACCTAATGTGTGCATTCTGAATTTCTACTTTTTCAGGAAGAAACTGAGAGGGCACAACTCCAAAATAGGGTGTAGGCTTTCATTCTTCTTGGGCACCTGAAAGTAGTGGGAATAGAAACAATGATGTACTTCTGATGCCGGCACCCTCATGAGGGCTCTTTTGACCAAAAGAGCATGACCTTCTTGATGGAGCAGGTAGATATGGTCCTCTGTCAGTCGGTTGGCTGGTTTTGTTAAAAGGCAATTGAGTAACCCCACTGAATAATCTGAAGTACCCTCTTGTCCGATGTTATAGACTGGCAATCAAGCAGGTGAGGTTGGATCCTCCCACCAACTGTGTGCCCATAATGGTACGATGGCAAACTTAAGTGGTTTGGAGGCTGCAGCTGCTTCAGGCGGTTGGTGGTGGACTGGGTTGACCCTTGGCGCTGTTTCCAAGGAGGCCACATAAGAATGGAGGAGCCTCTTGGCCTTGGTAGCTAGGTGGGCATGACGTAGCTGGTAGCCCCTACCATAGCCACAAAAGTGGCGAAAGGCAGAGAATGGGATTGGCGCGGGCATGGAGAGGCCCATGGACCTGGCAGTGGCCCGGCTTTCTTTTTTTTTTTTTTTTTTTTTTTGGAAAACCTTTATTTGCAGAAAAAGTACACCGCTATTCAGCCATACATCCCGGAGGCCAGGCAGCATGAAGTCAACAGGAAAGGTCGTGCACAACACAATAATCAGAAGCAATCAGGTTTAATTTTTAAATAAGAGAGAACTCAAAAATAAATAAACCATGAGGTAGAAAGGCCCAGAAAGGGCCAAAAGAAAAAGGCGTGCAGGAAGCAAGATAAACAGCGGAAAGGAAAGAGAAGGAGGCTGAGGACAGTACAGATATAGCGGGCTTTTGTAGCGGGAGGGGGTCGGAGGCTCGACACCCAAGGTTGTGCACAAGAAGAATGACAACTGTGAATTACGTGGGGGGTAGCACCGCAGGAGACAAAGTGGAGTCCCGGGTAGGGGGTACTACGGGGAAGGCAGGGTCTCGGAATCGAGTTCCACGGGGGGGTCGCAGATGTCGCCCCTATAGGAGTTCCAGGCACCCCACACAGACATCCACATTCTAGGCTTACCCCTGGCCACATACACCGTCTTCTCACGCAGCATGCACCAGTCCATATTTGATTCCCAGAGGCTGAGCGAGGGGGGAGCTGGCGCACCCCATCTCTGGGCGATATCCCTTTTGGCTACCATGTAACCCAGGGTGACCCATCGAGTCTGCGCAACACTATAATCAGACGGGCCCCAGATGTTAAGGAGACATCTCCGGGCCTCAGCCGGCAGGGTCACGCCAGTTACTTCTTCCATCACGGCATGTACACGCGCCCAATATCGGGTCACACAAGGGCATTCCCATATGATATGTAGGAAGGTCCCAAGCATTCCACATCCCCTTCGGCACATGCCATCCGTTGACAGCCCCATGTGTATTAGTCTGGGGCCGGTGACATACACCCTATGCAGTATCTTCAGCTGCACCAGGCGGAGACGCGCCGAAATTGCCACTACTCTGGGAGAGGAAATCGCCGATTGCCAATCCTCATCATCCACCTCAATTCCATCATGCACCCAAAGCTCTCTCAATCGCACCAGCAAGTCAACTCGCACATTAATAAGTTTTTTGTAGGTTAGGGAGATAGCGCTGTCCGGCATATGGCCGTCCAACACCCGATCCTCCAGGGGAGATGATTCGGGGATCGCTTCCGCCCCCGATACATAAGGGGAAAGAGCATGGCTAAGCTGAGCGTGTCGGAAATATTCTGTTGCCGCCAGTTGGTACTCTGATTGCAACACATCGAAAGACTTGACCCTACCCCTGGCCACCATGTCCCCAACCTTGGATATCCCGATGGTGTCCCACCTGTCGAAGCCCTTCGTGTGCCACAACTTCCCCAATACGTCCGAGTCAAACAGCGGGGTGGCCAAGGTAACCCTATTGTGCCAGCCCAAAGTTTTAGTAACTGCACGCCAGATGTGAACCATAGTCTTAGTGGGACCCGTAAACTTCCGATCCAGAGACCTAGAGTATAACGCTCTGTAGTAATTCCCGTCCCCCACGAGCCATCGATCCATAGCATAGCCTGGGTTAACCGCCGGGCCGTAGAGACCGTGATTGATTGCCGCAAGTTGGGACGCCCAGTAATATCGCCGCACGTCGGGTAACGCAATACCCCCATCATAACTCGGTATAGTCAGCTTGGCCAGCGAAATCCGCGGCCTGCCGTCCCACAGCAACGCTCGTTGGAGGGATTCGATTTGCGCAAAGTACTTAGCTGTCACAGGGTCCTGGGTGTTCTGCAGGGCATACAGGAAGCGAGGTAACGCCATCATCTTAAAAAGGGCGGCTCTGCCCATAAGGGAGATCGGCAACTTCCGCCAGCCCTCGACGTCCCGGCGCAGCCGCTCCAACGGTGGAAGGAGGTTGTGTGAATAACGGGCTCGGGAGTCCCGCGACACGTAGATGCCTAAGTACCGGAAGCCCTGTTGGGCCACCTGGATTGAGCATCCCCGGGGGAGACGCGGCGTATCTCCGGACAGCACATACAGCGAGGACTTAGCCCAGTTGATCACCAGGCCCGAGTGGGCCCCAAAGGTCCTCAAGAGATCGAAAGCCACTATGAGTGAGTGATAGGGAGAAGTGAGGTACAAAAGGATGTCGTCAGCATAGAGCGACACCCGGTCCTCAAACCCCGGGGACCACGATATGCCAGAGATATCGGGGTGCGTTCTGATCCACGCCGCCAATGGCTCAAGTGCCAGAGCGAATAAAAGCGGGGAAAGCGGACAACCCTGTCTAGTGCCTCTGCGTAGCGCGAAAGAGGCCGACAGCCGACCATTAACCGCCACGTTGGCCAGTGGTGCAGAGTACAGTAGTCGGACCCAGCCAATGAATGCGGGTCCAAACCCCAACTTGGCCAGTACAGCCCACAGGTAATTCCACTCCAACGAGTCGAATGCCATAGTGGCGTCGAGAGAGGCGAGGACAGCAGGTTCACGAATCAGGTGCACACGTGCCATTACCGCGTGAAGTCGTCTCAGGTTGAGCGCTGTGTTCCGGTGCGGTATGAAGCCGGACTGGTCCGGGTGGACCAGGTCCGAGATCACGCCCACTAGCCGGTTAGCCAGTGTCTTAGCCAGGATCTTAGGCTCAGCGTTCAAAAGGGAGATGGGTCGGTAAGACCGGCAAAGATCGCGCTGTTTCCCCTCCTTGTGTATCACTACGATGGTAGCCAACCGCTGGTCTGGGGGGAGTTCTCCCACGGCACGGGCCTCAAGGAACATGTTCAACAAGGGCCCGGCAAGCGAGTCAGCCCTGAGTTTGTAAAGCTCAACCGGGATGCCGTTAGGCCCCGGCGCTTTGCCAGAACGCAAGGATTTGATAGCCAAGGACACCTCGTCCGCCGTCAGCGTCCGATCCATGTCGTCTCGCTCAAGGTCCGAGAGACAGGGAAGCTCTATATCATCCAAAAAGGAGGCCGACGCAGACTCCGGAAGAGGGTCCGCAGAGGCGTAGACCTCCTCGAAATAGTCCGCGAAGGACCCAACTATCGCCGCCGGGTCCGTCAAGGTGACGCCTTCCGCCCCCACCAACTCCGGGACCACTCGAGACGCAAGTTCCCTTCTATCTAGCCACGCCAAGAGCTTACCAGCCTTGTCCCCCGCGTCGTATATCCTACCTTGTTGCTCCCTACTCAGGGCTTTCGCCGCATCCGTGGCAGATGCGCGGAGCTCGGACTGTTTAAGGGAGAGCGTGTGAAGCAGTTCGGGAGATGGGTCTAGCTCCAATTGGGAGTTTAGCTCAGCAAGGTCGGATTCCAGCCGAACAACATCCTCATCCCGCCGGCGGCGGGCCTCCGCAATCAAGGAGAAGGCCTCGCCGCGCAGCACGGTCTTGAAAGCCTCCCAGAGGGAGACGGCTGAGGCAACTGAGCCAGTGTTTTCGGCAAAGTACCGATCCATTGCTTTGGTCAGTAGCGACCTGGACTTCGGGTCACGGAAGTACCACGGGTTAATGGGAGCCACTCGCGATGACGCGGGGATTTGAAAATCAAAGGAAACCCAAACTGGGGAATGGTCCGAGATACCCCTAGCCAGGAGACGCGCCGTGGATACGGACTGCGCCTGGGCAGCCGGGATGAGAATGTAGTCTATCCTGGATAGGCTACCATGTGCGCCGGAGAGAAACGTGTACTGTCGCTGGGAGGGGTGCATCAACCGCCAGCAATCAACCATCCCCATCGAACCCAAAAAGTCAGGCAACCAGGACTGGGAAGGACGCAGGTCTCTGGATGGGAAGCGGTCCAGGGTTCCGGACACGACAGAGTTGAAGTCCCCACCCACCAACAACAGGCCCTCGGGGAGACCCAAAATGGCGGCAGCCAGGTCCCTAAAAGTAGTTTCCTGTAACCCCGGGGGAATGTAAACTGAAACCAAAACCAGAGTACGGCCCTCCCATTTGCCCACCACAGCCACATATCTGCCTCTCTCATCCGCAGTCACTGACTCCACCTCCAACGGGAGGGACATGCGCACCATGATGCCCACCCCTCGTGATCCCGAAGAGAACCCCGAGTGTGCCACCATTTTAAATCCACGTCTGCTCAGTGCTTTACAAGTGTGTCCCACTAGATGGGTCTCCTGTAAGAAAATGACATCAGGCGAATAACGTTTAAGCATCTGCAAAACAACACCCCTCTTAATGCGGTCCCCTAACCCGTTGACATTCCAGCTCAACAAGTTTAAAGATTTACCCCCCATCGTCAAGGAAGCTCCACCCCCTCCCCACCCCCCGCAATGGCGCCCACCACAACAACATAACAGTCCAAGGAACCCTCAGCCAGAACAAAGAAGAAGACAGAAAAGAAAGTTGAAAAATCACACCCCAACTACCCCCCACCCTGCACCCCTGCATTAGACTATAATCCACCCCAACTAGCAGTGTGCCTGTCGCCCCTTAACTAATCTACAAGAAGTCTACAGAGGAGAAAGGAGACATCCTATCGCCCCCCGTCATCCCCCATATTAATGACAAAAAGAGTCAAAACCAATAGCAGCAATGTCTGAAGTTGAGGTCCCATACGGTCACCCAGCTAGCGGAAAGTCAAACTGAAAACCATCACTCCCGTGCTTCCGCGCCTCCGGTAGCCTCCTCCGTCTGGTCAGCCGGTTCTTGTCGCTCCTGGGGAAGGGTGTCCAGCCAGTGTCCCACCTCATCCGGAAAGTCAAAAAACAAGGTCCGGTGGTCACGCTCAATCCGAAGCTTAGCTGGGTAGAGCATGGAGTACCGCAGGCCCATTTCCCTCAGTCGCCGTTTCACCCCAGTAAAACTCTGACGTTTTTTCTGCACGGCCTGGGTGAAGTCCGGAAAGAAGTTAACTTCGGAGTTTTGGAAACGCAGAGGGCCCGCGGTCCTCGATGCCTGCAGGATAGCGTCTCTGTCCCTAAAGTTAAAGAGCCGTGCGATAATAGGGCGAGGGAAGGCGCCCGACTTCGGCGGTCCCCCCGGTATCCTGTGGGCCCGCTCCACCGAGAAGAACTTACTTAAGCCTCCGGGCATCAAGTTCTTAAGCACCAGATCCTCCACGAAAAGTTCCACCGAGTCCTCCTCGGCCTTCTCCGGGACCCCAGTAATGCGGACATTCTGGCGTCGCGCACGGCCTTCGAAATCGTCCAGCCGGCGCGCCAGCATACCGTTCGCCAGTTTCAAGTCACGCACCTCCGTCTGTATATCCGACACATCAGTGGTCAGGCTAGTCGTCTTAAGGTCCAGCGATTTGACCCGGTCGTTGGTTTTTCCGAGGTCAGTTCTGATGAGGTTCAACTCAATCTTCAGGGAGTCGACCTTACTGGACAGTTCCTCTCGGAGAGTATGCATTTCTGATTGCACTCCCGTGATTGCACCCATAACGTCCCGAAGCGTTATCTCAGAGTCCTCCGGCGATCGATCCCTAGTCGGGTCTTTAGCACGGCCTGCCAGAACCGGCGAGCCTTTCGACTGGGAGAAGCGCTCTGGGATGGTAGATTGGGACTGGGACGGTTTTCTGTTGACCCGTTGGGACTTGCCTTTGTCCAGGTCCCCCCTGCCCGCCATATTGGCGCGTCCCACAAGATGATCAACAGGGACCAAGAAGTCCAGCGGGAGGTGCGCCACACATTCAATGATGTTGCCAGGGTCCGATACACCAACCGAGTCTCAGGGAGGTCAGATATCGGAGTCACACACCGCAGGGTCCAGGCGTAGACAAAGGAGCGCCCACATGGGAGCACCGCTGCGCACCACAGCAATAGACCAGTGTCACGGGCGGAGCCACCGAGGTCCGTCGAGCTAACGGGGTCCAGGAATGTCCGATTTTCACTCCGAAAGCGGGCGCCGCATCAGGACACACTCAGCAACCAATTCCCACAATTGTGGGACAGGATAGGCATCAGGATTATTGCGGAGGATCGGGAGGTCTTCGGAGCTCCGGGCTCACGCGGCCATCTTGATCGCCGGCGAAGCTCCTCCCCTGGCCCGGCTTTCTTAAAGTGCTGCAGTGCTGAATTTTCCTTTGTCGTCGAAGAGTCAGATACCATCAAAGAGCATGTCTATAACAGATACCTGAACATCCCCCAAAAAGCCAGTCGACCTCAGCCAGTAGTGGCATCTGATTCCCACTGATGAAACAATCACTATGCCTAGCGAGTCAGTTGAATCCAGTCCAAAGCGATGTGTTGAACTTTGCTGAGTTTCTGGCATTGCAATAGTCTGTGAGGCTTGGGTCTTGTCCCAGACCATGGGGAACACATGTGCAATCGAATCTCAAACCATGTGGGTGTAACAGCCCAAAAGGCATGCAGTGTTCACCAACCACCGTGTAGGGCAGGCGGAAGAGAACATCCCCTTGCCAAAGGTGCCCAGCCTCTAGGATTCCCTATCTGGAGGTGTGGTAGGGAACGGGCCAGAGTACACCTTGGCTGTGGCGGACTGGACAACCCAACCCTCCGAGGTGGGGTGGTGTGTGGGGAAAACTGGGTCCCCAGGAGTGGGCATTGACTGGCAACTATCCTATGCATAGACACCCCTTGGCAAGGCTTGGCCCAGGCTCTGAGCAAGACATTGGTGAAGGTTTTTTTAAAAGGGAGGAGAGGGTCTGAGGGGTGATTCCCAGTTAAAGCACCTCCATCAGAGGGCAGCACAGATCTAAGATCTCAGCCACCCTTCTAACCACAATTGCAAAGGAAGCCTCTTTCTCCATACCCACACTAGGAGGAGAGACTAGGTCTGTTTCTGCAGGGGGGTCCAGACCACTGGCATCCGCCAGTTCCTCATACCAGTTATCTCTAGCCTCATCAAGGGGGTTGGTGTAACCATAAGGATCCTCAGATCCTCCCTAATAATACTCCTTCCCATGCCTGTCAAACAATGCAGGGCCTGGTTCAGACTCAGAAGGTTATGCTCTGGCCGGTGCCGGAGTCTACATCCAAAGTCGTGGTCTAATGATAGGAGTCGTTCCAGATCTAGGGGCCTAAAACTGCTCCAGAGGGGTGTTCTTCCCTCAAAAAAGGTGCATGGCCTCATAAAAATCTTGTAGCTTGGAGGAGGCGCTCCGACCCCAGGAAACTCAGGGAGATGTGGACAGGACCCTGATGCAGGCTCTGTGTAGGAGTCTGGTCTAGAGTGATATCTTTCCCGCACCTTGTCTGAAGATTTGTACCAGCTCGGTGAAGTCAAAGGGCAATTCCAGCTCTTTGACTTTTTGGACTTCTTGTAGGACTACCCTGACGACTTTGAGAGCAATAATGAGTGCCTGGAATGGCTGGCTCTGTAAACGGTCCTGGCACCTTCCTTGTGATTGGGAACGTCGTGGTGGGGACTTGTGTCAATGGTCCGGGAGTTTTAAGCTTCCAGGAACACACCCTCAGCACCTTAGGGTTCATGGGTGGCAGTCCTCACTAGTCGTGGTCCGATCAAAGCACCAAAGGTAAACCAGTTGAGAGGGTGGGGTGGGGGGGTCACAGACAGACCACAGGGCTTAAACAGCAGTTTTTTGTGGGGCATCCATACTCACAATGGGAGATAAAGACACAAAACAAAAATGTGTCAAAATAATGCTCCAAAAAGTGTTCTAAAAGTGGACTGTCATTACTCACTCCGGATCTGAGCTAACTGGCACAGAAAGAAAAGAATGGAGACCATAGTGCTAGGGTGGCACCTATACAGGCACTACACAGTCCAGCCGATGCGGAGTAAATCAACACCTCCTACCGATGTTCAGAGTTATTGCTTTAAAAGGTTCCGGGTTCAGTCTGACGCCTAGGGACTTTTCTAAGGTAAGGGCTCTGCAGCTAGAAGTCTCTATCAGATAAGCACCTTTACATTTCATGAGCGGAGCTTTACACAGGTTGTAAGGGACTGTTGTATACACTGCACTATCATTGGCGGGTGGGTATGGATACCATGTAAGAGTGTTGTCATCTCACATAGATCGTGTGCATACTTTGCAATCTGCTATGGCATGTTCAGTTTAGTGAATACAACTTTAAAATGCCCAAAGCAACCCTCCACCCACCCACACCACCTCCCCTTGGTCGGTGAACTATATCAACTACCCAAGAAACCCATATGAAAGAGCTAAAAGGTGGGTAGGCCTTCAGGGGGCTCCTGTTACTGCAGCCTATGCCCTTTTCTACAGACCAGTAGTCTATCTAGGTGGAAAGCAAACAACTGTAGGACTTGGCCTTTTTGGGTAAAGTTCCCAAACCTTTTGCTTTCCCGCTAGACCGTTTTCCTGACATAGAGTTGCAAATTTAGATGCTTTGGGTACTTTGCCACTGCTGATCAGTGTCAAAGTACAAGTGTTCCCTGTGTAAAGCGTAATGGTAATTGGTTGGCCATTATTGGTCTGTTTGCCTTACTAGTAACGTTCCTAGTGATGTGCACTGTGTGTGCCAGGGCTAGTAATGCAAAGGTGCACGGAGAAGGGAACTCAGGCCTGCGCGCAGTTTGCTTAATTAGCATGTTGTCCTGACAAGTGCAACCACTTGTCAGGCCTTACTTTCACTTTTGCCTACTCAGTGGGCACCCCACTGGTAGGTCTCAGGCACCCCCTGGGCAGGGTGCAGTGTAAGTAAAAGGCAGGACATATACAGAGGTGTGTGCTGTGTCCTGACAGTGAAAAGCACCCCATTTCGTTTTCACTGGTGAAAGCCCATCCAGCCCATAGGACAGAATTGGGGGAGGCTGGGTATTGTGTTTGGTAGCCTAGCTTCCCATAGGTTTAAAATGGAGAGGTGAAGTTTAGTATGTATGAACTCACAGTGTCATAACATCTTTTTATGAAAGTGGTTTTGTCACTGTGTGTTCAGAAACCACTCTTTTATAAAGTGGCTGAGTTTTGTGCTTTAAGCATTTCTGTGTGTCTCTGCTGAATATGTGGATTGACTGTCTGGATCTGAGAGGTGAGAGGAGCTGGGGAGGTCTTGACCTAGGGCATGGTAGAGATGGCATCAGGCAGACCAGTATCTGGAGAGTAGGTGCTGGAGAAGCCCCGGGAGGTGAAGAGGCCTGGGTTGCTGCTATGAAACAATTGACCCCTCTCCTGCTGAGTGTTTAAGGATCCAGACCTACAGTATCAAAGGGAGAAAGGTGACACTGGGTGGGAGATACCCAAAACTGATTAGGCAGGGGTTAGGGACCCCTGAGCACATTGAACTTCAAAGACATTTAGGAGAATAACTATGAGAGCTGAGGCCCCTGAACGTTGGAATAGAAATGGATTAAGACTGAAAAGGCTTAGACCAATTTCGCGGTCAAGAGGAACCTCTGCTAAGGAAGGAACAACTGAAGAGACTGCTGGGAAGGACCAACCCTTGCTTCGTGATCTGGGGCTGATCTGCAGTTTGCTGTTTTAACCAAGCAAGAGGCAGTTGGGGCTGTGCTGTGTCCGCTGGGTTCCCTTGCTTGAAGAAGACTGTGCTTTGTGCTGTGTCTTGTTACCCCAGGGTGAGCTGGCTCCCTGTTTGGAAACACAGAAACATAAAAGTTTCCGGAGAAGTTTTAAGCGACGCGGTGGGCGCGTGTTGTGGCAGCTTGAGACCCTCGGAAGGGTTGCCATGTGATCTTGGAAACACGGTAGAGGAGTGAGACTTGGATGTGCTGGATGCATGTCGTGGTGCACAGGAGGTGTTGGTGAAGAGCGATTGGTCATGTGTGCATCGGAGGTGAATCAAGTCTCGGATGCGCTGGGTGCGTGTCGTGGTGCACAGGACGCGTTTGTGAAGAGCGCCTGGTCGGTGTGTGCATCGGAGGTGAAGTGAGACTCGGACTCGGAGGGTGTGTGCAGCGGTACACTGCAGGCGCTGGTGAAGATTGCCTGGTCAGCGTGTGCATCGGAAGTGGAGAGTGTCTCAGACGCGCAGGGTGTTTGTCGGGGTGCACGAGAGGCAATGGTGAAGAGCGCCTTGTCATCGAGTGCACCAGAGGCTCAGACACTGAGCGTGTCGGGGTGCAGCCGAAGGCATTGGAGAAGAGCACCTGGATATCGGGGCTCCAGAGATGGAGTAAATCTCAGTGAAGCAGTGTGCATTCTTTGGTGCATCCTGGGACTGTGGAGGTGAACGGCTGATCATCGTGTTCACAGGAAGAAAGAGAGTCTCTGCAGCGCGGTGTGCATGTCTTGGTGCCAACTGAGACCGCAGGAAGGAGTGCCTGTTGACGTGAAGTCCCATCAGCGTTGTGTGTGTGGCTTCGTGCCAGAGTAGACCCAAAGGGTGCTGTGGTGAACGTGCATCTGGAGTAACGTAATCTCAGAGGCATGGGGTACGTGTACCCTGTGGCGTTGAGTCCTTCCCAACAGTTGTGGCCCGGACCGGCAGCCCCGGAGGAGCTGAGCTGCCAGGCAGAGCCGCTGAGGCCCATTGAGAAAGTTCTGCATGGAAGGGCCAGTACGCTGACGGAGAGGAGAGGGGTCGCGCCCCCAAGTAACGTGGATCACTACGTGAGCCTTTGCATCGGCTCAGATTGGGCCCTTACTGACCGAAGGAGTGGCAGTACTGGGGCCCGGATCGAGAAGCCGTACTTTCTGTCATTGTTGATACATGTGGGGGGGGGGGGGACTGTTATCAAAGAGGCTGATTGCCGTAATACACACTGCCACTATTGCTGCTAACAAACTCCCAGACAGTCTGATGACGCCTGACATTATTTCTGCATAACAAAGTACACGATTGTTGCGCTACGCATTTCATTATATCTCCATTGCCAAGTACAGGATTGTAGCAGCCCGCATTGCATTATTCCTTCATTGCAAAGTACATGATTGTAGCTTTGCATTATTCCTCACTTGCAATGTACATTATTGAAGCGGTGCGCATTGCAATTCTTTCTTCATTGCAAAGTACGTGATTGGGGTGGGACGCATTGCCTTATTCCTTCATTGCGCAGTACATGATTGTAGCGGTACGCAATGCACTATTTTTCCTATTGCAAGGTACCAGGCTGTATCGTTACATAGTGTGGTAAATAACATGTATATTTCCACTGTTAAATTTCACAAACCCTCCCATAACCAGGCTTTGAGTCTTCTAGTTGATATTGGCGCTAAACCCAACACACAAGAGTGTGGCAACATCAAGTTCACAGTTCGATTTGGCTTTCGCCTAGGCCCGATATAATCCCTGCAGCCCACAGCTGGTCTTTCTATTCGAGCCCCTGCGCCGTGGACACAGGACTAACAATGCGCTATTACGCGGTCAGGTAAAGCAGGTAAATATACTCATTAGCACGTGCAGGGGGAGGACTGATGCAATCTGATGAGTTCAGAATCTGGTTTTGTGATATGCAGCATGAATTGGGGCTCTCAGTGAGCATGCTGGAATTGTTACGCCACACCTTACTTAGTAGGCTTGAGTGATAGCATAGTCCTCCCTCGTTGTCTTTTTATAGCTGTGTTGTTGTGCACTTTTCTTCTCATCATCAACTGGGCCCATCAATGTAGGCCAGATGATGGTGGTGGGCCGTGCCACTGCCCAGGAGGCCGGTGAAGTCCATCCATGAGCTCTTACAGTGCCAATTAGGCTGTCACCACCGCAGTTCTCTTCTGCCGGGCCACTCGATAATGCCCCCTCCTCTGCTGAAACCCACATGGAGGTGTATTGCTGCCAAATGGAGTTAGTGAAAGGTCCTCTTCACACCTTTAGACCTCACAGGTGGAATGAGCGACCGCAGCAGGACTGGCTACAAGCATCACATATTCTGCTCAGCTCCACGGTCACGCCAAGTACCCTCCCTGGCCTCACGCTATTTAGTTGTGCCATTGTTTGGCAGTTTTCAGCGTATCAGCTGTAGGATCGAGGTGGATTTAAGACTCTGGCCTTAGAAGCTTATTGCAGAGGGGGCAGCAGCTCCCTGCAACCCCCACTGCAACCCATTGTGCTTTGGTTATGGCTAAATAGTTTTGCCAATAACTAATCCACAAGAATACAGCATGACAAATCATACAATGCAAAGCTGCTGAGTGTAAATTGCTGCTTATGAACTTTGCTAATCAATGGCTAACTAAAGATTTCCCAACTCGAACTTCACACCCCCTTCCAACATACACAAGTTACAGTCTGTGCATCAACATACATTCTGTTTTATTCATTACAAGACTAGGACTATTTAACGTTTAGCATTAGTCAAAAGCCATAATTCAGTAAATAAAAAGCCTCTTCACCATGAAATATTAGCCATATAACCCTCTTTATAGTCAAACAAATTCAATGAAACAAAACTAAAGTATTTGTACATTATTTTGGGCCTTCCACAGAGCCACCTTCCAGAAAGAGTAAAGCTCTCCATTGTGGCAGACAGTTAGCAAGATCTCCATACTGGACCATCATTTAGGGCATACAAATCAATGTCAACTGAGAACAAACTGTATCAAGTTAGCATGGAAGTTCATGGTGCGAATGACGTATGCTTTATGTTTAGCTTAGCGTTTTCCAAACAAAGGAGAATGCTTAGGAAGTTGTATAATTTATCAACACATTTCCGTAGTATGTTCTACTTTTCTAAAAATAAGCTTCATTTACTTCCCCCATTCCACGTGGGTATGCTACAGTCTAATCTTTTAAACCTGGGTTGCACACACTGCTTCTCCTGATATTTATCATAAATAGAAGAAATGCATGTATGTCCCGGAGACCATTCCTGTACCCAAGTGTGCACTATAGACAGAGTGCCATGTAAATAAAAATTGCTGTTCAATAAGGGAGACATTTATTAACATGTAATCCTTTAAGCAATATTCCCAACAAAGCAGAATGACAATATCTATGCTAAAGTGTAATCTGTACACAAAGTAGAGAAACATACTTGAAACTGGATTGTTATTTATAGATACGACAAGATTACCAACAGTAAATAAAATCAAACATTTTAAAAAAGATTAAAATATGCATTCTGAATTATTTTTCTTCTATTAAATATAAATAGTAGGACACCATAAGGACGGCCAGATGAACCAATGTCATGTGGATTCTGCGTGACAGGATTTCATTGAATATACATTAGTACATTGCAGGTATTGAAATCATGGTTCTTTTTCAATAGAAACTTACAGACCTCATTATCATGACTGTTAAAAGAAAATTAAAGACTTGAAAGGTTTCTGTAAAATGGTGTCATCTGACCACTCTACACATCATAATGACTATAAAAAAAAGAAAAAAATACCTACAAATATACTTTTTCTGAGCAATGACAAAGATCATACTTTAATTGAGGAAAATCACATAGTGGTTAATCCAGTAATATGAATGGGGTTCTGGAGGCATTTCATGGGTCTCTATGAAACATGGGTTTCATCAGCAAGTGAATAGCCTCAAACCAGTCTGCAGCACTTTACTGTTGCGTTTTGTTGATTCAATATTCCAATGATAAAAATTCACCTTTATACAGACTTCACTTTAATAAACTATCGCATTTGAAAAACAATAAAATTATTCAACCCAACTGCCATAAAATAATCATGTAAGATAATTATAAAATATATAATATAAAAAATACAAACTGAATAACATTTATGACATGACCCTACATTCCAATCTAAGAGATCTGCTCATAGATACAAACCACATAGCCTTTGCCGTTGTTGTTTATAACATCATCAGTACCCCATGATGAAAATGTACATTGAAATATACCTGGACCTTAATGTTTACATAATTCATTAAGGCCTCCACCATCCCCTTTTACATGAATGGAATAGAAAAATGTGCTCCATGGTCAACAAAATTTAAGGTTCCCAACATACCGAGTAATCAGATTAAAGAACCATCTCTTCTTACAGCATGCACAATCAACTTCCACAGTGGTAGGGTAGTTTCAACATATTGTGTTTTTCCAACGCTAGAAAGCACAATAATTGAATATTACCTGACATTCACAATGTCTAGACATGGTTTCTTCATAAACCTTGTAACTCTGCATGCTGAAAGGTGAAAGAAGCCCTCCCATGTTTACTGTAAAATTATTTTCTTGGATGTGTTGCTGAAACGACTTATAATTTCACAATAGCCTCCCTCTTTGGGGAGAGGATGTGGCCTAACGGCTAGGGCAGTCGACTCAAATCTGGGGAACCGGGTTTGAGTCTCGGCAACAACGCTCAACATCCTGTGATTCTGGGCAAATCACTTAACCTCTTGGCAGCACGTGGCGCTGTGCTGTGCTGTGCTGGGGAATTAGCCCACCGGCGAAGGGGTTAATCCCCTTGTGCCTAACAAAAATGAATGTGTCCTCATGTAACTCAACTGGTGCTCATGTAAAGCGCTCTAAAAAACTTCAGGTCAAGTTCACGCTATATAAAACTCTGGGGGAAAAAAATCCACATCGTATTTGATGCTTATGAATGAGTTTTCCTGTTTGTATATTTACCCAAACACACCTGGTTGCAAAAATGCATGGAAGCCCTTTTCACGTCCCTCCAGAGGTTACTTCCTTTTTCTGTGTTCACTAATTAACCACTATGCATAATAAATCATGAAAGCTATTCACTTATTTAAATCTGCAGGAGGTGTCTTACGGTTTATGAACAACTGAAACAGCCTAGCTATTTTATGTTGTTTCTCCTATGTGTGATTGCTGGTGGCATTTTAGGGTATTTTAGGTACAAAGCCCATTCCACCTTCACTGCATTTGTATGATTTGTCTTCTTTATGCCTTCACAGATGGATAGTTAGGACTGATTCTTGAGCAAATCTCTTTCCACATACACTGCATGTGTATTTCTCAATTGTGTGTTAGCTGCTGACCCTTTATGAATGGATTTACCAAACGTCTTTCAACATTCATTGCATTTGCATGTTTTTTCTTCTGAATGCCATTGCAGAAGGATGGTTAGACCTGATGATTTGATTAAAGTTTCCCCCCTGTGTGTTAGATGGTGGCTCTTTGGATGCGTGGATTTACTAAAGCTTTTTCCACATTCACTGCAATCGTATGTTTTTTTTGCTACATGCATTTGCAGATGGATGCTTAGCATTGATGCTTAAGTGAAGAAATTTGCACATTCATCCATGTGTATGGTTTTTCCTGTATGCATGTGCTGGTGGATCTTTAAAGTTAATAAATGAGCAAAGCTCATTCCACATTCACTGCATCTGTATGGTTTTTAACCCTGTGTGTGTTCGCTGGTGGCTCTTTAAAAGTGTAGAGCTACTAAAGCTCTTTCCACATTCACTGCATGTGTATGGTTTTTCTCCTGTATGCCTGCGCAGATGGATGGTTAGTGCTGATGCGCGAATAAAGTTCTTTCCACATTCACTGCAAGTATATGGTTTTTCTCCTGTATGCCGTCGCAGATGGATGGTTAGGGCTGGTGCTTCATAAAAGCTCTTTCCACATTCACTACATGTGTATGGTTTTTCTCCTGTATGCCTGCGCAGATGGATGGTTAGTGCTGATGCGAGAATAAAGCCCTTTCCACATTCACTGCATGTGTAAGGTTTTTCTCCTGTATGTCTGCGCAGATGGATGGTTAGTGCTGATGCACAAACAAAACCCTTTCCACATTCACTGCATGTGTATCCTTTTTCTCCTGTATGCCGTTTCAGATGGATTGCTAGGTGTGATGCTTGAATAAAGCTATTTCCACATTCAGTGCATGTGTATGGTTTTTTCCCCGTGTGTGTCAGATGGTGGCTCTTTAGATACGTAAATGTACCAAAGCTCTTTCCACATTCACTGCACGTGTATGGTTTTTCTCCTGTATGCCTGCGCAGATGGATGGTTAGTGCTGATGCGCGAATAAAGCTCTTTCCACATTGACTGCACGTGTATGGTTTTTCCCCCGTGTGTGTCAGATGGTGTCTCTTTAGAATCGCAGATCTACTAAAGCGCTTTCCACATTCACAGCATGTGTATGGTTTTTCTCCTGTATGCCTGCGCAGATGCATGGTTAGTGATGATGCGCGAATAAAGATCTTTCCACATTCACTGCACGTGTATGGTTTTTCTCCTGTATGCGTGCGCACGTGGATGGTTAGTGCTGATGCGCGAATAAAGCTCTTTCCACATTCACTGCACGTGTATGGTTTTTCCCCCGTGTGTGTCAGATGGTGTCTCTTTAGAATCGCAGAGCTACTAAAGCGCTTTCCACATTCACTGCATGTGTATGGCTTTTCGCCTGTATGCCTGCGCAGATGCATGGTTAGTGCTGATGCGTGAATAAAGCTCTTTCCACATTCACTGCACGTGTATTGTTTTTCCCCTGTGTGTGTCAGATGGTGTCTCTTTAGTTGTGTAGCTTCCCTAAAGCTCTTTCCACATTCACTACAAGTGTAAGGTGTTTCCCCTGTATGCATACGCTGGTGTTCCTTTACAGTTGATAAACGAGAAAAGCTCTTTCCACATTCGCTGCAAGTGTAAGGTTTTTCCCCTGTGTGCATACGCTGGTGTTTCTTTAAATTTGATAATAAAGCAAAGCTTTTTCCACATTCGCTGCAGGTGCATGGTTTTTCTCCTGTATGTGTTAGGTGGTGGCTCTTTAGATGGGAGGATCTTCTAAAGCTCTTTCCACACTCTTGGCATGTGTATGGCTTTTCCCCTGTGTGTGTCTTTTCCCCTGTGTGTGTCAGATGGTGTCTCTTTAGATATGTAGAATTACTAAAGGTCTTTCCACATTCCCCACATGTGTATAGGTTTCCCCCCGTGTGTGTCATTTGGTGTCTATTTAGAGTCGCAGATCTACTAAAGCTCTTTCCACATTCACCGCACATGTATGGTTTTTCCTCTGTGTGTGTCAGATGGTGTCTCTTTAGTTGCTTAGCTTCCCTAAAGCTCTTTCCACATTCACTACAAGTGTAAGGTGTTTCCCCTGTATGCATACGCTGGTGACTCTTTGCAGTTGATAAATGAGTAAAGCTCTTTCCACGCTCGCTGTAAGTATAAGGTTTTTCTCCTATATGTATTAGGTGGTGGCTCTTTAAATTTGCAGATGTACTAAAACTCTTTCCACATTCTTGGCATGTGTATGGCTTTTCTCCTGTATGCTGTCGCAGATGAAAGGTTAGATCCAATGCTTTAGTAAAGCTCTGTTCACATTCACTGCATGTGTATGGTTTTACCCCTATTTGCTTTCCCTGATGGACATTTAGCTTTAATAAATCAGTAAAGTCTTTGCTACATTCCCTGAAAGGATATACTTTTCCCCCAGTGTGTGATTGCTGATGGATCTTTAGTTTTCCTGAGAAAGTAAAGCTCTTTCCACATTCACCACAGGTGTAAGGTTTTTCTGTGTGCATTTGTTGATGGTTCTCTAGGTTTGCTGAGAGAGTAAAGCTCTTTCCATTTTCACTGCCTGTGTCTGTGTGTTCTACTGTATGTGTTTGATATTTGCCCCACAGAGCCGATGACTCAATAAAAGCCATTTCACATTCATTACACCTAAATAAGCTTTCTGTTTGGCTGTTAGTGGTGGCAGTGTAGTGATTAGACGTTATTAAAACTCTTCTCACACACACAGAACCTTTATGTTATTTCTTTTGTTTTTGTTTGTTAATGAACTCTTGGTTTTGATGGCTGCGGAACCCTATTGCCGCATTCAATATATCCTCATGCGTTTTCCCCTGTGCATGGTTGGGGATGCTACTTCAGTAATGAGGAGAAGCCAAAGTTTGTCTTACGTTGTGTGTATGGTTTTTTCTTTGGGGTTTAGAGTCTAAGTGTTAGTTATATTTTGGCATAAATCATGTAAATGTGTTTGCTGACTGATCATTGTGGTTCGTGAATCACTAACTATATTTTAATATTCACTAGGTTTTTGCAGTAGATATGTTCTTGCTAGACTGTTAACATATGTATGATATTTCTATCAGGAGCTGTGTTTTCAACCTCCCTTAAGAACTTTCTAGAATGTGTGCAAAGAATAAACCTCACAGCTTATCTAAATAGTCTGTTTCTTGGACAATATTTAGGAAATACACACAAAGAACAAAACTCAATACCAAGTCGTTATGCTCTAGAATAATGTTCTGCATTGCAAGTAGCCAAACACTTCTTTCTTTTAACTTTCAGATGTCTGCTTCACGATTCATGTTTTGTATACCTATGTCTTGTATACCTCTTTCTAAGGATTGTAAGGTCCAGCCAAAACAGCGTTTATAACGGACTAACACCATAGTATTGATATTGTCATAATAGAGAGGGGGGCGCTTTTTATAACTATCTGATCATTATCTAAGATAAAGGGTGGTATCTAGCATGTCTATATTTTGGATGTGTTCTGGCAGTGTAATTTTGGTGATTTTACTTTATTTGGATGTTTTGTGACCAGCAGCATAGATGCCCTCAGCCTCTTGAAGCCGCCGGATTGAACTTGATGTTCCTGCAGCATACGTCTGTTCATGTAAGAGATTCTCTGTCTCCTACTGAGTTGTTCTATTTTGAATTACTGTTTGGCATCATTTCTAGTTCTTCTCGAGTATCAGACAGCTTTCCAGTATTGTCATGTTTTCTTCAATACTCTTCATCTTATTATAAGTACAGGAATCTCCTCTCTGTGGATACAAAAATACCTGTAATGTCGTAAACTATAAGCAGCAAAGTGTCTGAAGAAATGTTTTAAAAAAATTTAACACTTGAATACATTTTAGCCACCTGTAATTACTCTAGGGTGCAATGCAGTACATCTTTTTAGCTCACTGTGCCACTATCCACAATAATCATTTTTATGGAAATCGGCATTCATTGATCATGCTGCATGAAAATAAGAACAGCCCAATTTGGGGAGAGGATGTAGGCTTACTGCTAGAGAGGCCAACCTCGAAGCTGGGGAACCATTTTTGAATCTCGGCAACAACACTCAACCTCAACACTCAATCTCCTGCGATTCTGGGCAAATCACTTAATCTCCCCTTGCCTAACAAAAATGAATATGTCCATCTGTAACGAAACTGGTGCTCATGTAAATTCCTCGGATACCTGATATCTTCGAGTCTAGTTTGCGCTCTAAAAAACATTTTTTTTTTAAATATACGTACCAGAGTCCACATTCATTTGAATAGTAACATATGCAACACCACATAATGGTGTTGACCTCGCCCTTGGTCAGTGAGTTGTGGCTTAAGTCCTATGTCACAGCAAGACAATTAATTAATACATTTCACTTTATCATGTTCGTAGCTTAGGAAATAATAATGTTACAATGAAAATAAATACACAACAGAATCATTTTCAGGACAAAAAACTTATCCTAGAGGGAAAATAAGAATATGGTGGCATGTCAAAGTGTATGATGTCTGTACGTTCACTGACAAAAAGAGCGGCCAAACAATGTCTATATGATCTCAAAGCGCGATTAGAGGGGCTGCCACATTTCAGTGTATTACTGCTTCCTGCTGCATGCGTAGAGATTGGTCATGTGTTCAATAATGGCGGGTTTATTAGTTTCAACACAAACAGTTTAGAGGGAGGACAGTTCTTAGTGTTTGCAACTGTACCATAAGTAATTAAGTTCTTTTAACATTGTCCACAAGCTCAAACAAACTGCTGTCAACCATATGGGGTACCATTAGATTTCGATGCTATACATATGATGCACAGATCAATCAGGAAGCAACAAAATCTGCTAATCATTTCCAAGTAAGATGTGCAAGACTAACTGAAGCTGACTTGAAAAAGACTTATGCACAAGTTAAAACAAATTCTGGAAGTGCCAGATTTAAAATTACACAGAGTATACTCGTTTCCCAAGTAGCTACGTGAGATAGGTTTGTACCAGGTATGGAAATCGCAGAGCAGATTTCTATCCACATATTGAAGTCCAGCTCAGTGCTAGCACTCTACTGTGAGATAACAGTAAACTCATTGAAAGGTGTTTAAAGAGACAACAATTTCAGTTTTTACCCTGCTATCAAGTAGGAGAAGAATAGCCATGCACTGGTTAGACTGATCAGGCTCAGCAAGTGGCTTAAAGCTGCTGATCACTGGAGTGTTGCTGAACAAATTTACATGCAGCACACAGAAAATGACCCTAAACTTAATGAGCACCTGGGGAGATGATACAAAATACTGTCTTAGGTGATGTATGTCTAAGAAATGTTGCCTTCCTGAAACACAACACAGCCTAGTTTTACACCTGACAGTCTTTCTTTAGAGTACCCTTTTAAACAATTAGTGTAACTGATTTAAAACTATTACACTTTGTAAGTATGCATTAGGCTGCAATTGACGACTTGTTGGTTTGGTAGATCACCCACTTGATACTATATTTGATGCTTGTATTTAAAGATTATTAAAACACAATACAAACAAAAATCTCTCAATGCACCAGAAAACGGGAGCTCCGAATCATCAAACAATACTCAAAATACTTACAGAAATATCTAGTACTTTAAGAGAACCAACCACCTTCTAACTGGTGCATTCAGTGCAACTAAAACTATCAACTAGAAAATGTATTGCTAACTACAGACTTCTCTCAGCCCAGCCTACAACTACTCACAAAAACAGCAGCAGATAGTGAGAGAAGGTATGAATCTACGAAACAACTAACAATGACACCACAGACACTGAGCACCATACAAGACCAAAGGGCAGCATACTACAGTGGAATGGCAACCTGCAGACTAAGGGTGGGCGTAAAATCCGTTTCGCGGGCGAATTTGCTGCTTTTCCGCGAATTCCCGATCCGCGAATCTCGCGAAATCGCGGTAAAATCCGCGAATCAGCGGGGACGAATTTTCAGCAAAGCAAGGGTTACAGCAGCAGGTGAAAAAGTTGAACCTAATTTCTTTGTAACCTTTTACAAAAGGGTTACAAACAAATTAAGTTCAACTTGGACACCTGCTGCTAATTGCTTCCTGGCGCCTCGTTGCCTACTTGCAACTATTCTCTGACCCTGCTCTGACCCTTGAAGCAGGGTCAGAGAATAGTTACAAGTAGGCAACGAGGCACCTGTCCAAGGAATTCAGGAAGCACTTACAGATATAAAAAACAGGAAGAAGGGAGAGGATGGCAAATACACCCATTTTGAGTTGTCAGGAGGGGTTAAACTAAAAGAGACCTTTACAGCACAATTTTCATATGCATTTTGCTAAAAATAAAAAGCTGTATGTTCTGTCCTGATTTCAGGCTAAACTTCCCATTGGCAAAGCCCAATCTGGTTACTAAACTTGTACCTTGATTAATATAGGTACCAAGCGGAATTAAGGCACTTCTTATGCCCCGCCCCTGGGCCCGAGACCATAAGGAAATCTAACTCTTTCTCGGTAAGCGAGCCCATTATATGGTTTTCCCCCCTGAGCTCTGCCCTAAGCAACATGACGTGACCAACCCCGGGAATTAATTGGGCCCCCGGTCACAGCAGCGAACTGTCCTCCTTAGCACAGTAGCGAATTGTCCTTCTCAACCCAGACTTAACCTTGCTAGATTTTTTACTGTATAATTTCCCTTTATCTAGTTACCAAAGTCCCTGGCATAATCATCCCAAACCTTGGCTGGCCCGAATTTACTTCAAGCTCCCTTGTGAGCTTCTCACCAATACGCCTTGTGGTGAGCCCACGCAATTTTCTTGAATAAAAGTTTTCTCTGTAATTTACCACTTTCACTGCGCTGGTTATGTTTGGCACTGATACAATTGCTCATTGCTGTCCAATATAAATAATTCACCAACTCACTTCACAAATCGGACATTATAGTTGTATGCCTGCTACCAAGTATCACTAGAAAATTGTGTTTCTTGTCACTCGGTCGCACGCATGTGAACACTTTAGTTTAGGTTTTTGTGAACCTTCACCACAATTTATATGCCGACGTTGATGAATAGACCACCCCGTATATCACGGTTATTAGTATAATCACTACACAATTGTCACCAATTGTTTGGATAATAATATGTATTTGGTTAAACTAAAATGTACTTCTGTTCCCCCCTTCTTCCTTCCTTCAATAGGCAAAAGAGGCTTATATTCAAAGGCAATTATTGTTTTGTCCTGATGATGGACCCCATGATTTAGTAGGGGGTCCGAAACGCCGTCGACCTTTAATACAATATACTTGTGTAATGAATCTCTATGCAATGCTATGTAATGGTACCTACAAAAATCTTTCTGTATGATTGGAATTCTACAGAAACTGCTGCTCCTGCCTTGCAAGCCCTTTCATGTGTTGTCTGTGTCTATGTATTGTTGTGGTTGGGTACAGGCTTGTGCCCCACACACGTGAATTGTTGAAGGTATTACGTTTTGCTATAAACTCCTAATTAAGTATAAACTTTGAAGACCTCTGTCCGGCTGGGCATGTCTTCACCAATATAGAACTGACTGGGTCTATATTTATTTTCAACTATCCTCTGTCTCCTTGCTTGGGACCATTGTTGTGTTTGTATAGTATGTTCTGTAGGGGCAACTCAGGAATCCGCCCTTCAGAGATCCAGACTCTCTTTCTTTCTCTCGTTCTCTCTCTCCCTCTCTCTTTCCCTCTCTTTCCCTCTCTTTCCCTCTCTTTCTCTCTCTTTCTATCTATCTATCTATCTATCTATCTATCTATCTATCTATCTATCTCTCCCTCTCCCATAAACGACTGCATGGGTAACTTCGCTATGCAAGCGGCTCGCGAAGACGCAAAAAGCCCCGCGAACACGCAAAAAACCCCGCGAACACGCAAAAAACCCCGCGAACATGCAAAAAAACAAAAATCCGCAAATTCGCACAAATTCGCGAATTTTGCGGATCGCGAATTCGCAAAATTCGCTCATGCTTACTGCAGACCCAGCAGCACAGACACAACCAACTCCAATCACAAACAATACATATCCTATAATGTATGGCCTCATGTGAAGTTCAAGATGCATGCCTCCAAGACGTGTGAAGAGGGTGTAGCCTTACGGCTAGAGCGGTGGACCTCGAAGCTGGGGAACCGGGTTCGAGTGTCGGAACCGACGCTCAACATCCTGCGTTTCTGGGAAGATCACTTAATCTTACCGTGCCTAACAAAGAAATGAATACGTCCATCTGTAACGAAAATGGTGCTCATGTAAAGCGCTCTGATACCCGATGTGTCGGGTCTAGTTTGCACTATATATAACAATTAAAAAAAAAAATGTGTGTGATAAATTGCAACAGCTCAGATGGTAAGAGACAGTGCTTTAGGGTCACAACAACCTTGACCCAGAAACATAAAAAGGAAAAGCAAAAATGGCAGAATTGTAATGAGTATTGAGTGGCAGACGATGTTTTAAGGTTAGAATGCAAGATTGCTCAACAGGGAAACAATGCAACGGCGCATTCATTATACTCTGCATTAAAAGACATTTTAATTGTTTTATGTCACACAATACAGACACTTTAACAAACTTATTATACCCATCATCTGCTAGCATTTGTTATGATATGCCCAGAATTCCCTGATCCTGGTCATACGGCAGTCATTATCAAGATGTGTCCAAACACTGCGCCTACCTTCAGGCGAGGTCGCCCCCACTATCCGCTGCTCCTGCCGACCCCCGCCTCGATTTTGCCGCTTGCCTCGCTGCCTTCTTTGGACGCCCCAGCCGCCGCTGGGCTGCCACTTTTCCCGCCACTGACTCCCGCCGGACACGCCCCCCAGCTGACCCGCCCTCCCGGCTCCTCTCTTAAGGGGACCACGCTCGAGGTGTAGGGAGTGACCACTGCGCCTACCTTCAGACGAGGTCGCCCCCAATCTCCGCTGCTCCTGCCGACCCCTGCCTCGATTTTGCCGCTTGCCTCGCTGCCTTCCTTGGACGCCCCAGCCGCCGCTGGGCCGACACTTTTCCCGCCGCTGACTCCCGCCGGACACGCCCCCCCAGCTGACCCACCCTCCCGGCTCCTCTCTTAAGGGGACCACGCTCGAGGTGTAGGGAGTGACCACTGCGCCTACCTTCAGGCGAGGTCGCCCCCACTCTCCGCTGCTCCTGCCGACCCCCGCCTCGATTTTGCCGCTTGCCTCACTGCCTTCCTTGGATGCCACAGCCGCCGCTGGGCCGCCACTTTTCCCGCCGCTGACTCCTGCCAGACACGCTCCCCAGCTGACCTGCCCTCCCGGCTCCTCTCTTAAGGGGACCACGCTCGAGGTGTAGGGAGTGACCACTGCGCCTACCTTCAGGCGAGGTCACCCCCACTCTCCGCTGCTCCTGCCGACCCCCGCCTCGATTTTGCCGCTTGCCTCGCTGCCTTCCTTGGACGCCCCAGCAGCCGCTGGGCCGCCACTTTTCCCGCCGCTGACTCCCGCCGGACACGCCCCCCAGCTGACCCGCCCTCCCGGCTCCTCTCTTAAGGGGACCACGCTCGAGGTGTAGGGATTGACCACTGCGCCTACCTTCAGGTGAGGTCGCCCCCACTCTCTGCTGCTCCTGCCGACCCCCGCCTCGATTTTGCCGCTTGCCTCGCTGCCTTCCTTGGACGCCCCAGCCGCCGCTGGGCCGCCACTTTTCCCGCCGCTGACTCCCGCCGGACACGCCCCCAGCTGACCCGCCCTCCCGGCTCCTCTCTTATGATGCCCACTCCCACGCTAGCAATAGGGGCAGTAGGTGTTGTTGCATATCTCCAACAGATTACCAATAAGTTTCCCCCTTCTTTTCACAGACCTTGGTCCTGATGAGAACTTATTCACTCATATGAGTTCGAAACGCGTAGACTTTTCAAGCCTTAAAAAACCAAGAATTGGATAATACTCACTTTTGTACAGCTTTGTAAATATAAGATTAAGTTCTAAGGCTTCATTGTAAATCAAGCGATTACATTGTAGATATAACTTATATGTTCTTTTTTGTGTACTGTCTGTTGATATGTAAATAGTGCGGTTTGTGAGGAGTATGACTGAGTGTTATTGTAGTATATGTTGTCGATAAAGTTTTGAAAAAGATTTATATTGAAAAAGTATTGTTGTGTTTATATAAATAAGAGTTGTTTGTTGTACATAAGGTCAAAAACTTTGCCTAAAAAATTTAAATAATCTGCGGATACTTTAATAAAAAATAATCCCCCCTTCTTCAAAATAAATAAAAGTCAAACAGACACTTTTGGTCTCAGGAACATTTGTTCAACGGTCAGGTGTTCTATCTAGAATAAGTAAGTGAAAGGATTGGCAGCACATGCAATTTCAGTTGTTGTTCACACTCCCACGCGCAGCATTGACGCGCAGCGGGTGCGCCGATTGTGCGCCGAAGGCGCGCCAAGATAAGCCCGTCTGCGCCTGTCCGCGCCTGGACCGCGCCCAGCGCCAGGACCCCTGGCCCCCGCCGATGCAAGACGCCCCGACAGACCTACAACGCCGCCACCCTCAACGCACTCAACACCGGCCGGATCCCTGGATGCTACCGAGCCACCCCGAGACGCACACACGGACCCTTCAGCTGCCACTCCTGCAAGTACTCCTGCATCCGGCCCTGCGTGGCACTCGCACCCGCCAACCCGAAAACCAGCAGCAACCACCTCAAGTGCATCCTCCTCAACACCCGCTCCATCCACAAGTTCCAGTGGAACTCTGGAACCTGCTCGACACAACATCACCAGACATCGCCTTCCTCACGGAAACATGGATGAACGCCTCCTCAGCACCCGACATCGCCATCGCCATCCCGGACGGATACAAGATCACCCGGAGGGACTGCGTCAATCAGACCGGAGGAGGCATCGCCATCATCCACAGGAACACCATCCGTGTCACGACCATCATTGACGACACCTTCAGAGCCGCCGAACACCTGCACTTCCAGATCCACACCGACCCCAAGACCACCCTCGGAGGCACCCTCATCTACAGACCCCCGGGACCACGTACACAATTCAGCGAAGACATCGCCGACTTCATCAGCCCGCACGCCCTTCCCTCCGTTGACTACATCCTCCTCGGGGACCTCAACTTCCACCTGGAGAACAACAACGACCACAACACCACCACCTTACTGGACAACCTCGCCAACCTCGGTCTCAAGCAGCTGGTGACCACCCCCACCCACTATGCCGGACACACGCTCGACCCCGTCTTCTCCTCCAGCAAGGACATCGCCTTCAGCCACGCCACCGGACTCCACTGGACGGACCACAGCTGCGTCCACTTCAGCTTCAAAAAGAACACGATCCACCACCACCAGCAACAGGTTGCACGCAGAAGCTGGAACAAGATCACAGCCGACCAGCTTGTCGCATGCCTGAGCCAGTACCCCCCTGCCAGCTCAGCGAACCCCAGCCAGGCCGCCAACAACCTCACGAGGTGGATCAGCAACTGCGCAGAAGACCTCGCCCCACTGAGGACCCCGCCCAGCAGACCCGGCAGTAAGAAAGCACCATGGTTCACCGACGAACTCAAGAGCTCCACGAAGAACTGCTGAGCCCTCGAGAAAGCCTGGTGCAGAGACCAAACACCAGACAACATGACCACCCTCAAGCTCGCCACCCGAAAACACCACCAACTGATCCACACCACCAAGAAAACCGCATTTAAGGAACGACTAGACAACAACTCACACAACAGCAAAGAACTCTTCAAAATCGTTAGAGAGCTCGCCAAACCCCAGCGCCGGAAACAACATCACCCCATCGCAAGACCTCTGCAACTCCCTCGCCTCCTACTTCCACAACAAGATCGTAGATATACACAACAGCTTCAGCACACAGTCAACGCTCCTCACGACCGCACCTGCTCCCCCCACCACCACCCTCCGCGCCTGGACCCCGATCAACACCGAAGAAACACTACGCACAATGAACTCCATCCACTTCGGATCTCCAACCGACCCCTGCCCTCACCACGTCTTCAACAAGGCCGACTCCATCATCGCACCCCACCTAAGGGACATCATCAACACCTCCTTCGCCACCTCAACCTTCCCGGAGAGCTGGAAGCAGGCCGAACTCAGCGCTCTACTGAAGAAACCATCAGCAGACCCCACCGAACTCAAAAACTACCGCCCCATCTCGCTTCTCCCGTTTCCAGCCAAAGTCATCGAGAAGACCGTCAACAAGCAGCTGGCCGCCTTCCTCGAGACGAATGGATCCCTCGACCCCTCGCAGTCTGGCTTCCGGGCCAACCACAGCACCGAGACCGCCCTCATTGCCGCCACTGACGACATCCGAGCCCTGCTCGACAACGGGGAAACAGCGGCCCTCATCCTCCTGGACCTCTCCGCAGCATTCAACACTGTCTGCCACCGCACCCTAGCACAGCGCCTCAGCAATGTCGGAATCCAAGAGAAGGCACTAGAATGGATCACCTCCTTCCTCGCAGGAAGGACACAGATAGTCCGCCTCCCCCCGTTCAATTCAGAGGCCACCAAAGTCATCTGCGGAGTCCCCCAGGGTTCATCGCTCAGCCCCACCCTCTTCAATATCTACATGAGCCCCCTGGCGGCCATCGCACGCCAGCACAACCTCAACATCATTTCTTACGCCGACGACACCCAGCTGATCCTCTCCCTCACCAACGACCCCGACACCGCCAGAGCCAACCTCCACGAAGGGATGAAAGACATGGCCGAATGGACGATGAACAGCCGCCTGAAACTGAACTCAAACAAGACGGAAGTCCTTATCCTGGGATCTTCGCCCTCCGCCTGGGACGACTCCTGGTGGCCCCCTGCCCTGGGCAACGCACCTAAACCAACGGACCACGCACGAAACGTGGGCTTCATCCTGGACTCCTCCCTCTCCATGACCAGACAAGTCAACGCCGTCTCCTCGTCATGCTTCAACACCCTGCGCATGCTACGAAAGATCTACCGGTGGATCCCCACCGAGACTAGGAAGACGGTCACCCAGGCCCTCGTCACCAGTCGTCTGGACTACGGCAACTCCCTCTATGCCGGAACCACTGCCAAACTCCAGAAGAGACTTCAGCGGATCCAGAACGCCTCAGCAAGACTCATCCTGGACATCCCCCGACACAGCCACATCTCCGAACACCTGAGAGACCTGCACTGGCTCCCGATCAACAAGAGAATCACGTTCCGACTCCTCACCCACGCACACAAAGCCCTGCACAACCAAGGCCCAGGATACCTCAACAACCGACTCAACTTCTACACCCCGACCCGCCAGCTTCGATTGACCAGCCACGCCCTCGCCGCCGTCCCCCGCATCCGAAGAGCCACCACAGGAGGAAGGTCCTTCTCCTACCTGGCCGCCAAGACATGGAACTCCCTCCCCACCCACCTTCGCCTCACCCAGGACCACCTCTCCTTCAGGAAGCAGCTCAAGACCTGGGTGTTCGAGCAGTAGCAGACCCCCCCCCCCCCAAGCGCCTTGAGACCCTCTGGGTGAGTAGCGCGCTATATAAATGCCTTGATTGATTGATTGATTGACACTACATCAAACTGCTGGAGTGTTTACACAAAAACCTCACCCAAAGTGCAACATGTTAGTGAAATCTACATGGCCTATAAAGAATTTCACTTTTCAAATCTACTTCCTAAATTAACTATATGTTTGAGCAAAAAAAAGCATAAGTAGATTTCTACTTTGTTTTAATAAAACTAGCACAAATGAAATGCTTTGCAACAATGATCAACTCAAATATTTTGTCATAGAAAGTGGTATTATTCTTGTTTGCACAAAACATACTAACACATAATATAAATGCTGTGTAATAGGTCATTTCAGGTAGCTTGGTAATCACTGTACACAAAGCAAGATGAGGCTCATTTAATCGGACAAGCTGCTCTGAAAATTATGTAATTAACATCTCCTGTATCAACAGAGAGGGGCACTCCTTGACCATATGTGCACAGCAACCATTGTCCTTATACCTAAGGTTTGGAAGCCTGCAGACTGGCGGGACTCCTACAGGCTGATATCTCTGCTTAATTCGGACAACAAATTACTGGCAAACCGATTGAGAGGAGTAATCTTGGATTTGAAACACCCAGACCAGGATGAGTTTATGCCACATAGATCGATCACATTGAACATTGCCACAGCAGAAGGAATTAGGGCTCTGTTGGCAGTAGCCTCACTGTACACCAATAAGGGTTTGATTCAGTGAAATGGCCCTTCTTAGTCGGCAATATGAGCAAGATGGGGTTTGTTTCCAGCTTCTTTAAATGGGTCAGGTTGCTCTATACCACTGGTACTTATAGTACGGCCTGCAACGCCTTCACTAGCGGTCCGCAGACCTTGCCTTGCCGTTTCCACTGCCGGCAGTAAACACAGAAGAAGACTGCAGGAGCATAAGTAGTGAATACCTATTAATTAGGTATTCACTACGTATGCTCATGCAGTCATCTTCTGTGTTTACTGCTGGTCTCTGCGACGTCAGGGCACCTTCAGAAAGCTTCCCAAAAGGCCCTTTAAAAGTCAGGTGTAAGAGCTTTCCCAGCTGACTTTTAAGAGGGCGTTTTGGGAAGCTTCCTGTTTGGACAGAGACACACGAATCAGATAGAGGTGACAGATAGGGTCAGAGGCAGATAGAGACACAGAGACAGACAGAGACAGACACAGACAGAGACAGATGGAAGAGACAGACAGATGGAAGAGACAGAGAGAGGAAGAGACAGAGAGAGGAAGAGACAGAAAGAGGAAGTGAGAGAGAGGCAGAGACAAATAGAGAGAGGCAGAGACAGATAGAGAGAGGCAGAGACAGATAGAGAGGCAGAGACAGATAGAGAGGCAGAGACAGATAGAGGCAGAGGCAGAGACAGGCAGAGACAGGCAGAGGAAGAGACAGGCAGGGTCCAACAGCGGCAGGGACAGACAGAGGCAGGGACAGACAGAGGCAAGGACATCCAGAGGCATTGACAGACAGACAGAGACAGCGACAGAGACAGCGATAGAGATAGAGACAGCGACAGAGATAGAGAGAGCGACAGGGATAGAGACAGAGACAGACAGAGATAGAGACAGCGACAGACAGAGACAGATAGAGGCAGAGACAGGGACATACAGATAGAGACAGAGACAGACTGAGAGAAAGTCAGAGAGACAGACAGACAGGCAGAGGGAGAGAGGGAGGGAGAGAGAGACGGAGAGGGAGATGGAGGGAAGGATTCAGAGGGAGGGAGAAGGAGGTAGACAGAGGGAGAGAGAGGTAGACAGAGGGATTCAGAGGGAGAAAGAAGGAGGTAGACAGAGGGAGAGAGAGGGAGACAGAGGGAAACAGACAGACGGGAGAGGGAGACGGAAAGGGAGACAGAGGGAGAGTGGGAGGGAGACAGACAGAGGGAGGGAGAGTGGGAGGGAGACAGACAGGAGGGAGACTGACAGACAGGAGGGAGACAGACAGACGACAGACAGACAGGAGACAAACAGACAGGAGGCAGACAGACAAACAGGAGACAGGCGGGAGACAGACAGATGGGAGGGAGACTGAGAGGAGGGAGACAGACAGGAGGGAGACAGAGACAGACAGGAGGGAGACAGACAGACAGGAGGGAGACAGACAGGAGGGAGACAGACAGAGATTCAGACAGACAGACAGGAGACAGACAGGAGGGAGACAGACTGACAGGAGACAAACAAACAGACAGACGGACAGGAGACAGACAGGAGGGAGAAACACAGGAGACAGACAGGAAGGGGACAGACAGGAGACAGACAGACAGGAGACAGACAGATGGGAGACAGACAGACGGGTGACAGACAGACAGACAGGAGACAGACAGACAGACAGACGGGAGACAGACAGACAGACGGGAGACAGATAGACAGGAGAGAGACAGACAGACAGGAGACAGACAGGAGGGAGACAGACAGGAGACAGACAGAAGGGAGACAGACAGGAGACAAGACAGACAGACAGGAGGGAGACAGACAGGAGACAGACAGACGGCAGACGGCAGACAGACAGACAGACAGGAGACAGACAGACAGACAGGAGACAGACAGACGGGAGACAGACAGACAGACGGGAGACAGAAAGGAAGACAGAAAGGGTGGAAGGGAGAGAGAGGGAGAGGGAGGGCGACAGAGAGAAAGAGGGAGACAGAGAGGGAAGGAGACAGAGGGCGGGAGACAGAGGAAGAGGAGAGAGAGAGAGAGAGAGAGAGAGAGAAAGAGAGAGAGAGAGAGAGGGAGAGAGAGAGAGAGAGAAAAAGAGAGAGAGATGTGTGTATGCCTGGTCTGGTGGCTCAGTGGACGAATGCGTCCGCTGCAGGGGCCTGTGTTCAAACTCATGGTCCCAGATTTTTTTTGCTCTAGCCCCGCCCCCTCCCCCCTGACCCTGCCCCCACCGGTGTGGCCATTGGCCACAAACCACACTGTAAATTTGGCCCCCAAGAGAAAGTTTGTGAGTACCCTTGCTCTATACCATGGTTACTCACAAACTTTCTGTCAGGGGCCAAAATTACAGTATGGCTTATGGCCGAGGGCCGCACCAGTAGGTGCGGGGTCAGAGTCAATGGGGGGCAGAGCTAGAGTAAAATGCTATTTTCAAAAGCAGATGTAACTACAAAGAGCACATTTTGACAATATATTCTTATTAGCAGACAATAGCAATCTAAAGATGCATTGCATAGCTTCATGCAAACTTTGACCCCAATTCCATCAGTCTCTCTCTCTCAGTCAGTGTCTCTCTCTCTCTCTCTCTCTCTCTCTCTCTCTCTGTCAGTCTCTCTCTCTCTCTGTCAGTTAGTCTCTCTCTCTGTCAGTCTCTCTCTTTCTGTCAGTCTCTCTCTCTCTCCGTCAGTCTCTCTCTCTGTCAATCTCTCTCCCTGTCAATCTCTCTCCCTGTCAATCTCTCTCCCTGTCAGTCTCTCTCTTTCTGTCAGTCTCTCTCTTTCTGTCAGTCTCTCTCTCAGTCAGTCAGTCTCTCTCTCAGTCAGTCTCTCTCTCAGTCAGTCTCTCTCTCAGTCAGTCTCTCTCTCTGTCAGTCTCTCTCTCTCTCTCTGTCAGTCTCTCTCTCTCTCTGTCAGTCTCTCTCTCTCTGTCAGTCTCTCTCTCTGTCAGTCAGTCTCTCTGTCAGTCAGTTTCTCTCTCTCTGTCAGTCAGTCAGTCTCTCTCTCTCTGTCAATCTCTCTCTCTGCCAGTCTCTCTCTCAGTCAGTCTCTCCTTCTCAGTCAGTCTCTCCCTCTCAGTCAGTCTCTCCCTCTCAGTCAGACTCTCTCTGTCAGTCAGTCTCTCTCATAGTCAGTCTCTCTCATAGTCACTCTCTCTCTCTCTCTCTCTCTCTCTCTCTCTCTCTCTTTAAATAGCAGTATTTCTCTACTATTAACAGACATGCAACAGAACCTAAAAATTGATTTTTAGATCGAACTACGGTGATATATACACAGAGCTGACATGGATTGCCGGGTTACAGGGCTTTTAGTGGGATGAAAAACCTGGGGGTTCTCTCAAAGAGCCATGACCGCTAAAATTAGGGGTTAGCTTAAATAATAATAATAATAATACAGAGTTTTCTAGAGCGCGAACAGTTACCTCAGTCGGAGGTGTCCCGGCGCTATATGAGCAGCTCAGTGGAACAGTAAATAGAAACAGTGGCTCAGAGCTTTTGAGTAAAGAGCCAAGTTTTTAATAGCTTCCTAAACCCAACTTCTGATGCTGCTGACTGAATAGCCGGCGGCAGGGCATTCCACAACTTCACTGTGCTGGTCGAAAAAGTCCTGCCTCCGAGAAGCGCCTTTCTAACTCGCGGGGCGTGTAACTGAAAGCGGGAGTTAGAGCGCAAAAGTCTCGCCTATACATACCTAGGGAGTCTCGCTTTAAGATAGTTGGGGCAGGTCCCGCGGAGAGCTCTAAAAGCCAGGGTTAGAGCCTTAAATTTGATTCTGCTTGCCACCGGGAGCCAGTGCAGATCACGCAAATGCGGAGAGACATGCTGTTTAAAAGGGATATGTTTTATCAGCCTCGCAGTCGCATTTTGCACGGTCTGCAAGCGTTGAATAAAATATTTAGGTAGGCCCAAATAGAGGCCGTTAGCATAATCCAGCCTTGAAGTAACAGTCGCATGGATTACCATTTTTCGTCAGTCTTCCGGTAGAAGCAGCAGGAATTTATGCAAATTCCTCAATTTGCTTAGACACTCTGCTACGACCAGCTGGATGTGGGAGGAGAAGGACAGGCTTAAAAACATGTAAACACAAATCTTTGTTTATCATAGTGTGCCATCATACTGGTATGTTGCTGTTTGTCATTGGATTCAGATATATGAGATACAACCAGTAACATAATACCTGCAACAAGCCAGGACTATTGGCTTTGCCAATAGTTTTTAGTTGCATGAGATAAATAAGCAACAACTATGGCTTTTTTGTATATAAATTATAATATTGAAAATGCGTCAGTTCTGAAAAGATGAGACTGTGAAAGAAGTAAAACCAGTCTATTTGAAATTACATCAAAATCTTTGAGCAATGAAGCTGCTACTGAGATAAGATTTTTTTTGTTCACCCGGAAGGCGAAAATGGAGACCCAGATAGTTAGTTGCATAAGATAAATAAGCAACAACTATGGCTTTGTTGTATATAATATATAACATTGAAAATGGCGAAAATGGAGACCCCGATAGTTAGTTGCATAAGAAAAATAAGCAACAACATTTAACATTGAAAATGCTTCTGTTCTGAAATGATGAAACTGTGAAGGAACTTAAACGAGCCTATTTGGAATTACATTAAAGGCTTTGAGCTGCTGTTGAGTTGAGATTTATTTAAGGGCAAAAATGGAGACCCAAGAGGTTTTTAGTTGCGTAAGCTCAATAAGAAAAAACAATGGCTTTGTTGTATATAGTATTGCAAATGCTTCAGGTCTGAAATGATGAGACTGAAAAAATGAAAGAAAACTTGTCGATTTGAACTGACAAAGGCTTTCTGAGCAGTAGTGCTGCTACCGAGTTAATATATATATTTATTTGCCACCCTGAAGGCAAAAATGGAGCCCCCAAAGCTACCCGTCTCAGCACCTGCTTTGAAGCACTTGGCCCACTAAAAGCCCTGCCTGTTAACTCTGGGAGAACAAACTCGAATAAAAAGTAAATTTAAGCTGATGATTAACTCATAATTGGTCACAAAAGCGCCATCTACTGTTGCATTCACTTAATATGCAAAACCACTCGCAATAAAAAAGGGCATATAAAGAAAGGCAGCAACTTGCGTGCCTTCTTCTGGAATCCTCACCTGCCATGACCCAATCCTATGACCTCCAGTGGCAGATGAGGGCGGGGGCCGCAGGTGAGCATGCGAGACACTACTAGTCTGCGCATGCCCCTTTGACCTCTTCTCGGCAAATGCGGCCCGAGGAATTACAACAGCACTAATGTCGCTGAGTCCCTGACTGCTGCTGTTTTCAATGGGGGCCGCAAGGGAAGGTCTGGCGGTCCGCAATTGGCCCGTGGGCCGTACTATGAGTACCGCCGCTCTATACTTACCCTAGGGAGCAGCTCAAAGTCAATGGTGTCCTCTCTCAGGAACTCTCCATGAGAGAGGGGCATGAGGCAAGGCTGCCTCTCTCACCAATGCTATTTGTCCCAGCGATAGAGGCACTGGTGGCATTGATTCAAGTTGACGCCCAAATCTGGAGCTTATTATTGCAGCTAAAACTAAATATCACGCCGGTTTTTGGCGATTGATAGCTAAAGACAACAAAGCCGAAGACGGCTGGTTCAAAGCCCGTCCTCCCATGGCCCTGATGGACAGCCCTCAAAGCCAACCACGAATAGCACATGAATCCTAGTGGCCGAAGAGGGCTGGTTCAAAGCCTGTCCTCCCATGGCCCTGATGGACAGCCCTCAAAGCCAACCACGAATAGCACATGAAGCCTAGTGGCCGAAGAGGGCTGGTTCAAAGCCCACCCTCTCATGGCCCTGACGGACAGCCCTCAAAGCCAACCACAAATAGCACATGAAGCCTAGTCACCGAAGAGGGCTGGTTCAAAGCCCGCCCTCCGATGGCCCTGACGGACAGCCCTCAAAGCCAACCACGAATAGCACATGAAGCATGAGATCTTCAATATTTATGGGCACTTCTCCAGCCTTGGGATAAATTGGGTGAATTTCTAAATATTACCGGCGGGCGGGCGGGCATCTGGAAGGGACATAATTAAAAAAAATACCTGCTTATTTTGAAATCTGCTGTGGGGGATACAGCGGGAGGGGAGCTGTGAATGATATTGTCGAACCTCTTTTTAAAATTTTGGCTGCTTGAATTTTGCTGCAGGGAATTACTGGGAGATGTCAGAGGATGGGGCCAAGGGAAGTGAGGATTTTCTCCCTCGGCATTGCGCCATTATAGCGGACGCTTTTGTGCACTGTAGCTGTTTGCCCGGCAAGCCTTAAATAAGGGACGTGGCATGGAAGAGCCACAGGTGCAGCAAAAACATGCCTAAGGCAAGCCAGGCTGTGCCCTTCCGGGACCAGGAATGCTACCCTTACCCCATCAGATAAGGAAACTTAAACATGTGGCCAATTACAAGCACTTCATACTCAACCAGCCGCTTACTGTATGCATGCCTTTGACCTGTGGAGAGCCATCTAAAGGTCTTTCAAAGCTGGCTAAGCGTGTGGAAACAGAACAAAGATACTACGTTGATTTGGCTGTTCATTGAGAGCTAGGAGCCCAGTATGATGCCAAGGTTTCGTGCGTGGTCCGTAGGGGTGGGAGAGGATTCTATGTGCGGCGGGCCACCAGGAGTCATCCCAGGCTGAGGGGATGGATCCCAGGATGAGTACTTTGGTCTTGTCTGAGTTGAGTTTGAGGCAGCGGTCTTGCATCCAGGTAGCAACTGCCTTCATTCCGTTGTGAAAGTTGATTTTGGCACCTGTGGATTCTTTGGTGAGGGAGATGATCAGATGGGTGTCCTTGGCGTAGGAGACAATGTTAAGTCTGTGGCTTTTGATGATTGCTGCGAGGGGAGCCATGTAGATGTTGAAGAGGGTGGGGCTCACGGAGGAGCCCTGGGGAACTCTGCAGCTGATCTCTGTAGGTTCTGAGAGGAACGGGGGTAATCTGACTAGCTGTGTTCGGCCGGTCAGGAAGGAGTAGATCCTGTCCAGTGCCTTTTCATGGATGCAGGCGTTGAGGAGCCTCGTGATTAGGGTGCGATGGGAGACTGTGTCGAAGGCAGTCAAGAGGTCCAGTTGCATGAGGGCGGTAGTTTCACCCTGTATGAGAGGGAAGCAGATGTCGTTGGTGGCAGCGAGGAGTACGGTCTTTGTGCTGTGGTTGCTTCAGAAGCTGGATTGGGAGGTGTCCAGAACTTGGGCATCTTCGATGAACTTGGATAGCTGGACGTTGATGGCCTTCTCGATGACCTTGGCTGGGAAGGGGAGGAGGGAGATGGGTCTGAAGTTCTTGAGGTATGTCGGGTTGGCAGATGGTTTCTTCAGCAGGGGGTTGATCTTGGCGTGTT
This sequence comes from Lissotriton vulgaris, assembly GCF_964263255.1. Classification (NCBI taxonomy): domain Eukaryota; kingdom Metazoa; phylum Chordata; class Amphibia; order Caudata; family Salamandridae; genus Lissotriton; species Lissotriton vulgaris. The sequence continues at coordinate 1,549,143,274 of NC_141696.1, read as the reverse complement.
TCCAGTCGTAGGGGTTTCAATGGAGCAGTTGATCTTCTGCAACAGTTTTATCTCACTCCCTTCAGTGTTTATGGCAGCGCTGGGAGGCCTTCGCATAGCCATGCGCTATATAAGACTTCAGGAATAGAATAGCATGCAGTGGTAGGAAAAACAACCGCCGAAGGTTGATGCTTGGATTGTCTTCAACCCTTTGCAGCAAAACCACCTCTAAGGGCCAGGAAATGTAATTGGCACCATTTGGCAGGTTAGAACTACCAGAAGAGGAGTTCAGGGGTTGCAGATGAAGTCTTTAATGGCCCGGAGACTTCTTAACAGGATACAAGCTGACACAAGCCCTTGGAGAACCTTGGCAAGCAGGATTCAGAAAGCAAAACTCTAGTCCTTTCCCTGCCCAAGACAGAAGCAGCAAGCAGTAGGTCCGCACAACAAAGCAACAAGAAGAGTGGAAGTTACCCTTCTACAGCATCCAGCTCTTCTTGGCAAAATCTCTACTTAGCATAAAAGTGTTCTGAAGTTATAGTGTCAAAGCTCCAGTACTTCTACCAGTGTCTGCCTTTGAAGTAGGCAAACTTTAAAGAAAAGTCTTCGTATTGCACATGATCCTGCCTTTCCCTGACCTGGCTCCAGACACACTACAGGGGTAGGAGACAGCTCAGTGTGAGGACATGCACAGCCCTATTCAGGTGTCAGTGACCACTCCTCCCACCACTCTAGCTCAGTAAGACTCATCAGCACAGAGAAGGGTCATCAGGATATGCAGGGCACACCTCAGCTCCTTTGTGTGACTGTCTAAAGTGAATGCACAAGCAGCCCAACTGTCACCCTCCCTCAGACGCGGATTCCACAGGCAGGCAGAGGCACAGAATGGTAAAGCAGGAAAATGCCCACTTTCTAAAAGTGATACCAAAGGGAATGATGGACGGAGCGTTTGAGCAAATCAAACACTCAACCTCAGTCAACTGATCTGGGTTTAATTTTTATTTATTTGGACATTTATTAAGCGCCTGGTTACGCCACTGGCGTGTCCCCGCGCTGTGATAACTGAAATGGCTGTCCCCCCACCTCCCACAAAAGGCTATCTGCTGAAAAGATAAGTTTTAAGTTTTTTTCTGAACAGGACTTCGGAGGGTTTAAGTCGCAGTTCCAACGGGAGATCATTCCAGCGCTTGGGGGCAAGGTATCTAAAAGATCTGCCTCCCATACGGACTTTAGATACTCTAGGGACTTTTAACAGCCCAGTCTGGGAAGACCGTAGACTGCGTGTGGGCTCATAGCGGGATACTGGGCTCTGGAGCGGGAGAGGTGCTTTGCCGCTCAAGATGCGGTGACATGTGGCAAGGGCCTTGAACTCCACTCTCCTCTCGATGGGAAGCCAATGGAGGGCCCGCAAAGCTGGTTTGGCGGAAGACCTCCTAGGGAGCCTGAGTACCAGCCGTGCTGCCGCATTTTGAAGAACCTGCAGGCGGCCCATGACCCTGCCTGTGGCCCCCAGATAAAGCAGGTTCCCATAATCAAGTCGGGAGGTAACCAGGGCGTGCACCAGCGTCTTTCGAGCGGAAATCGGAAGCAGATCTAACACTTTCCTAAGGGCTCTCAGGACACTGAAGCATACCCCCGCCACCCGACCGACCTGTGGGCCGAAGGCAAGGTCTTTGTCCAGCCACACGCCAAGGTTCCTGGCCTCACGGCAGGGAACAGGAACTTCACCCAGACAGGGTGGCCACCACGCCGACGACCACGCAGACGGCCCACTCCCCACCACGAGCACCTCGGTCTTGCTGCCGTTCAATTTTAAACAGTTTGCGGACATCCAGGCAGCGAGATCTTGCATGCAATTCCTGAAGATGTCCGCTGCAAGGCCGGGTGTGCGCGATAGGGAGATGACCAACTGCGTGTCATCGGCGTAGGACACCAAACGAAGACCATATCCTTCCACGATGGCCGCCAGGGGGGAGACGTAGATATTAAATAGGGTTGGGCTCAGGGACGAACCCTGAGGTACGCCCTGGCCCAACTCCATCTCCCTTGAGTAGCATTCACCCAATCTGACTTGAAAGCACCTATCAGACAGGAAGGACTTGATCCAACCAAGCGCAGCTCCTGTCACCCCTCCTCCATTCAGACACTGTAGCAAGATGGAGTGTGCTACAGTGTCAAATGCTGCACTTAAGTCAAGAAGGATCAGTGCCATAGTTTGGCCCTCGTCCACGCCCTGTCTTAGTGCTTCCACCGCCACGAGAAGAGCAGACTCCGTCGAGTGACGGGGGCGGAAGCCAAATTGCGAGTCGTGGAGTAGCGAAGCCGTCTCCACGAACTGCATAAGCTGTACATTGGCTATTTTTTCCGCCACCTTTGCCATGTAGGGCAGGAGAGAAATGGGACGGAGGTTGTCCAGTTTTTCAAAACTGACGTTGGCCTTCTTCTGCAGAGGAAGTACCACTGCCTGCTTCCAGGCATTCGGGACCACCTGAGACTCAAAGGAGGTGTCCAGTAGGTGACGCACATAGGGCTCAAGTACTGGCAAGCTGCCCTTTAGCCGACTAGGAGTGGTCGGATCTCTAGGGGAACCGGATTTTATTGATCCACAAATATGGAGGAGCTCCGTTGTGGGGGGAGTAACAAAAGTGGTTAAGCGTTGTTCCCCTTTCATTCTAGTGGATTCCGGGTGAGCAGAGCCGCTATCTGTCCTCTGGGGGAAGGAGTTATAGATGTTGGTAACCTTGGTTGCAAAGAACTCAGCAATTCGGTTACAGCCCTCCGTGGTGCAGAGTTTCTTAGGCACCACGGCGGGTTTCCCTATCGCAATAGACTTATAAATAGAGAAAAGCTCCTTGGTGGATTGCTCTGCTTCCTCTATCTTATTGCAATAGTACAATGATTTGGCCTTCCTAATCAAGGTGTGGTAGATGCGCCTGCAGTCTATGTAATCTGTTTTGGCCTGAGTGGAATAGGCAATCCTCCATTGCCTTTCGGCACGTTTAAATGCTGCTTTGGCCGTTCGCAAATCATCGTTATACCAAGGTGCCGATCTTCGCACTCGGCCCCCCATTTTCGCCATACTCAATGGTGCCACCAGATTCAATGCTTCCATAATGCGTTGGTCAAGATTGGAATTAATTTCATCTACCCCATCTCCCCCAGGATGACCCTTCTCGGTAAGTGCCAGATTGAAATTGGCTTGGGAGAACGCTGCCCCATCACCATTCTTTAGCTCACTCCACCACCCCAGTTCAGACACTGCCATATGCAAATCAGTCTGACCCTGCCAACTTAGGGCGAACAAAGCGATACCAAAGGGTATGATGGACGGAACATGTGAGCAAATCAAACACTCTCCCCCAGTCAACTGATCTGGGTTTAATCCATCACCTTTCTTTAGCTCACTCCACCACCCCAGTTCAGACATGGCCATATGCAAATCAGTCTGACCCTGTGCCTCATGGGAACAGTCCAGCCTAAACTGCCAAGCCATGTCTTCCCTGGACCAGAAACAAGCATCCTCTGACCGGTTTCGGATTCATAATCTTCATCAGCCAGGCTAACTTGAATCCACTGGTAGAGTGAGCAAGGGACCCACGTCTGGGCATTCACTGCCAACTTTGGGCGAACAAAGCGATACCAAAGGGGATGATGGACGGAGCGTTTGAGCAAATCAAACACTCACCTGCAGTCAACTAATCTGGGTTTAATACATCACCATTCTTTTGCTCACTCCACCACCCCAGTTCAAGACATGGCCATATGCAAATCAGTCTGACCCTGTGCTCATGGGAGCAGTCCAGCTCGAACTGCCAAGCCATGTCTTCCCTGGACCGGAAACAAGCATCCTGGGACTGGTTTCTAAAAGTGGCATTTTCAAACACACAATTTAAAAACCAACTTCACTATAAGACGTATTTTTAAATTGTGAGTTCAAGGACTCCAAACTCCAAGTCTCTATCTCTTCCCAATTAGAAGTGACACTTCTAAGAGGTTACAAGGCAGCTCCAATGGTAACCTATGGGAGAGACAGTCCTTGCAATACTGAAAAATACATTAAGCAGAATTTTACTATTGGGGCATGTAAAACACACCAGTACATGTCCCAAGTTTTACATACACTGCACCCAGCACATGGGGCAAATCTTGGGCCTACCTTAGGGGGGCCTTACATGAAGTAAAAGGGAAGATTTCAACAACATGGCAGTTTAACACTATACTCACACACACTGCAGTGGAAGGCCAGAGACATGTTTTTCAGGGCTACTTGTGTGGTTGGCACAAGAAGTGCTGCAGGCCTTCTAGTAGAATTTGAATTATGGGCCTTGGACACACCTAGTGCACTTTTCTAGGGACTTACTAGTAACTCAAATAGGCCAACCATGGGTAAACCAATCAGCAATACATTTTATACAGAGAGCATATGCACTTTAGCACTTAGCAGTGGTAAAGTGTCCAGAGTCCTAAAGCCACTAAAAACAGGCGGGAAAAAAATAGGACGACAAAGGCAAAAAGTTTGGGGATAACCCTGCAAAAGGGCCAGGTCCAAGTATAATGATTTAGCCCTTGCATGTATATTTGTTGCGCTCATACCTTTACAGCAGGTGTGCAAATACAGGTTGTGTGTTTTATCAAATCAATTCACAAGCAGAGAATTAGTAGCTACAGCCCCGATTCATGAATGTCTTGCAGTGTCCTTGGCACAGTCTTTAAGAGGGGATTAACTGCATGAGTATTCTTCGTTCTAGAATTAGCTGACTGCTGCATTATCAGTCGTGTCCTTTAGCAAAAAACATTTCACATTGAATGACTTGAAGCTCATTTTGCGACTAGACTATGGGGAGGAGCTATTTCACGTTAATTACAATTTGTCAAGTCAAGTCAAATAATTTATATAGCGCGCTACATACCCAGTGGGTCTCAAGGCGCTTGAAGAAGGGTGGGGAGTTACTTGTCGAATATCCAGGTTTTAAATTGCTTTCTGAATGCTAGGTGGTTCTGAGTGAGGCGAAGGTGAATGGGAAGTGAGTTCCAGGTTTTAGCCGCCAGGTAGGAGAAGGATCTTCCTCCCATGGTGGTTTTGCTGATGCGAGGTATAGCGGCAAGGGCTTGGTTGGAAGAGCGTAGCTGGCGGGAGGGGGTGTAGAAGGAAAGTCGTGTGTTGAGGCATTCGGGTCCAAGTTCGTAAAGTGCTTTGTGTGCGTGGGTTAGTTGGCGGAATGTTATCCTCTTATTGATGGGGAGCCAGTGGAGGTTTTTCAGGTGATCAGAAATGTGGTCTTTACGCGGGATGTCTAGTATGAGTCTGGCTGATGCGTTCTGGATGCGTTGGAGTTTTTTCTGAAGTTTTGCGGTGGTACCGGCGTATAGGGTGTTGCCGTAGTCCAGGCGGCTTGTAACCAGTGCGTGGGTGACCGTTTTTCTTGTTTCGGTGGGGATCCAGCGAAATGTTTTTTTGAGCATGCGAAGAATGTTGAAGCAAGATGAAGAAACGGCGTTGACTTGTCTGGTCATCGAGAGTGAGGAGTCCAGGATGACGCCCAGGTTCCGGGCGTGGTCCGTCGGGGTAGGTGTTTTTCCAAGGGCCTCTGGCCACCAAGAGTCGTCCCAGGCGGAGGGTGAGGTACCTAAGATAAGGACTTCTGTTTTGTCTGAATTCAGTTTCAGCCGGCTGTGTTTCATCCACTCGGCAACTTCTTTCATTCCTTCATGTAGGTTGGTTTTGGCGGTGTTAGGGTCTTTGGTGAGTGAGAGGATCAGTTGGGTGTCATCAGCGTAGGAGATGATGTTGAGGTTGTGTTGGCGTGCGATGGCCGCGAGGGGGCTCATGTATACGTTGAAGAGGGTGGGGCTGAGTGAAGATCCTTGTGGTACGCCGCAAATGACTTCAGTGGCCTCTGACTTGAATGGTGGGAGGCGGACTCTCTGAGTTCTTCCGGCAAGGAACGAGGTGATCCATTCCAGTGCTTTTCCTTGGATTCCGATGTTTCTGAGGCGCTGTAACAGGGTGCTATGACTGTGTCGAAGGCTGCGGAGAGGTCGAGGAGGATGAGGGCGACTGTGTCTCCATTGTCCAGTAGAGTTCGAATGTCGTCTGTTGCTGCGATGAGGGCGGTCTCGGTGCTGTGTTTGGCTCGGAAGCCGGACTGTGAGGAGTCGAGGGATTTGTTGGTTTCGAGGAAGGCGGCGAGCTGGTTGTTGACAGCTTTCTCGATGACTTTGGCCGGGAATGGAAGGAGCGAGATTGGGCGGTAGTTTTTGAGTTCGGTGGGGTCAGCTGTGGGTTTTTTCAGAAGGGCGGTGATTTCGGCGTGTTTCCAGCTTTCCGGGAAGGTGGCGGAGTTGAGGGAGCAGTTGATGACGTCTCGGAGGTGTGGTGCTATGATGGAATCTGCTTTGTTGAAGATGTGGTGAGGGCATGGGTCTGTGGGGGATCCTGAGTGGATGGAGTTCATCAGGCGGATGGTGTCCTCAGTGGAGATTGGGTTCCAGTCGTTAAGGATGTTCAAGGGGGGTGAAGGTACGTCAGAAGGTTGGGTGGGTTGGACTCCGGGTTGGTTGTCGAAGCTGTTGTGAATGTCTGCGATTTTGTCGTGGAAGAACGAAGCTAGGGAGTCGCAAAGGGTTTGAGAGGGAGTGATGTCGTTGGAGTTGGCAGTGGGGTTGGTAAATTCTTTAACGATGTTGAATAATTCTTTGCTGTTGTGGGCGTTGTTGTCTAGTCGGTCTTTGAATGCGGCTTTCTTGGCAGTCCGGATCAGTTGGTGGTAAATGCGGGTGGCGTTTTTGAAGGCGTCCCTGGTGCTGGTGTTTGGGTCTTTTTTCCAGGCCTTCTCAAGGGAGCGACAGAGTTTCCTGGATTTCTTAAGATCATCGTTGAACCAGGGGGCGTTTTTGCTGCCCAGTTTGATTTGACGTTTTTTCAAAGGTGCTAGGTTGTCGGCGCTGTTGGTTAGCCATTGAGTGAGGTTAATGGCTGCTTGGTTGGGGTTCGAAGAGTGGGCAGGGGGGTTTTGAAGAAGCGATGAGGAGATCTGGTCAATGGTGATTTTGTTCCAGTTTCTTCGTAGAGTAGGTTGAGGATGGTTGTGGGTTGTGTTTTTTTTGTAGATAAAGTGAACGCAGCTGTGGTCCGTCCAATGGAGAGCCGTGGTGTGACTGAAGGAGATATGTTTGCTGGAGGTGAAGATAGGGTCGAGTGTGTGACCTGCGTAGTGAGTGGGGGTATTGACGAGTTGTTTGAGTCCGAGGTTGGCGAGATTGTCCAGAAGGGTGGTGGTGTTGCTGTTGTTGCTCTTTTCCAGGTGAAAATTGAGGGGAGGGGAGGGAGTGTGGGGTGATAAAGTCAGTGATGTCTTCACTGAATTGTGCACGGGGTCCTGGTGGCCTGTAAAGGAGGGTGCCTCTGAGTGTGGTCTTGGGGTCGGTGTGGATCTGGAAGTGAAGGTGTTCGGCGGTAGCGAGGTTGACGTCAGAGCTGGTTGAGATGCGGATGGAATTCTTATGGACGATAGCGATGCATCCTCCTGTTTGGTGGGTGCGGTCTTTTCGGATGATCTTGTAGCCTTCCGGGATGGCGATGGTGATGTCTGGGGCTGAGGAGGCGTTCATCCATGTTTCTGTTAGGAAGGCGACGTCTGGGGAGATGGTGTCTAGTAGATTCCAAAGGTCGATGGCGTGTCTGTGGACCGAGCGGGTGTTGAGCAGGATGCAATTAAGGTGGTTGGTGTCAGATCTCTGTTTAGGGTTGGTGGATGAGGAGTTGGTCTTGGTGCCGTCATACTTGCAGGAGTTGCATGTGAAGGGTCCATGGGTGTGTCCAGGTGCGGCTTGAGCGCAGTTGGGGAGTCGGCCGGGGTTTAGGGCTAAGAGGGTGGAGGCGTCGTATGTAATGCGGGTGGGGTGGGTGGGACGGGGGCCAGGGGGTCTGGTGCTGGGCGCGGTCCAGGCGCGGACGGGCGTAGACGGGCTTACCTTTGGCGCACCTTCGGCGCAACTGGGGCGCGACCGCTGCGTGTGGACGCTGCACGCATTAGCATCTGACATAAATGGATAGTGGAGGGGGAGGGGCGAGGGAGGAGCAGCTGGGAGGCGGGTGCGTGGTGTAGGGGGCGGGGTCCGGCCACAACAACAACACAAATAATGGCGGCTCAAAGGGAATAGCAGACTGGGTTGGGGAGATAGAGTTATTTAATTAATTCTGTGGTGGGTAGCGGGGCGCAGAAGCAATGGTATTCCCAGACACAAGCAGACAAACAAAGCGCAAATTCTATCAAGCACAGGCGCTGTAAAATAGTGAGTCAATCAATGCAGGCTCAGCAGCGCAGCGCTAACGATACCCAGCCAGCGTGGTCAGGAGAGAGCAGGGCAGAAGGGAGCGACCGTTTCCGACAGAGTCAGGACAGTCACAGCGTCTCGAAGTACAGGGAGAAGCCTTGCCTCTAAGTGGGAGGGAGGAGCATCTGGGAGGCGGGTGCGTGGTGTAGGGGGCGGGCTCTGGCCACAACAACAACAACACAAATAATGGCGGCTCAAAGGGAATAGCAGACCGGGTTGGGGAGATAGAGTTATTTAATTAATTCTGTGGTGGGTAGCGGGGCGCAGAAGCAATGGTATTCCCAGACACAAGCAGACAAACAAAGCGCAAATTCGATCAAGCACAGGCGCTGTAAAATAGTATTTAATCAATGCAGGCTCAGCAGAGCAGCGCTAACGATACCCAGCCAGCGTGGTCAGGAGAGAGCAGGGCAGAAGGGAGCGACCGTTTCCGACAGAGTCAGGTAAAAGATAAACACTGACCACACTATCCTAGGTGCATTAATCCCCTTTTCCATGCCTTCTATTGTACCCTGTGAACAACAAGTTATGCACAAATCTCTGCATGACACATATGGTCACCATGGATACAAGTATGAAGGCCTCAGACCAGGGTAAGAAATTTTAACTTTATAAATAAGAAAGTTAACACTTTAGACCTCTTTGAAAATGGTTTGTAATAGCACAAACAACAGACCTCTAGGAGAGTCTATGGCCATAATGATGAAGGAAGCCACAAAAGTAGGCACACAACTAGACACTATAAAGGAAAACCAGGAGCCAACTGTGAAGGCTATAATGCCAGCATTATAGGCATGCTCAATAAAGCACCTACACTGTGTAGAGCAGTCAGAGCCGCAGCACAATGACACACCAGAGACAGACGCAGATATGGAGTCTCCTTGCAGTGCTCCGAAAATAGAGACAAAAGTCTGCTGATGCTACAGGCGGCCATGAGAGAAGCAGGTGGAACAATGACTATGAATGCATCGAACAGGAAGAGTAAGATGCAGGGCTTTAGTAATAGTATGAAACTTGATTCAAGCGAAGAATCTGTACATAATATATAGAATCACTGGATAGTAAAGGAGCATGTGACCCTGGAATGCAAAAAATAAGTATATTTCAAACTTATCCAGTGTACATTCAGGGGCATTTAAATCAATGGTAATGAGGAGGGTAGTTATAAGGCAGGTTGATGTTTGTTTTAGCAGCAAAGAGCATGGGGGGGATGAAGCCACTCACAGGAATACGGAAGTTCTACACCTTTAGTCCAGTATTTCATGCCTCTTACTCAAGACAGAAAAACAGTCCATATCTCATAAAAACTGCAACGGTACGTAAACAGATGCAATCGTAAAATGGTGTCTTGAAACATAATATGAATAGGAAGTATTACTGAAGATCAATTATCTTTATAAAGGTCTAAAAATGGGGTCTCTGGTATTTTAGAAATGAGTAAATGAAAACATGAAGACATTTGTGGATGTTATTATTTATGTACTTTTTTTTGCATTTCACCAAAAAAATATTTCAGCACATGGTGGAAACCGGTGTGCAGCTTAACAGTAAATGCCTCGAAGAAAAATGTTACTTTCTGATCAGATCAAATGTGCCAGAACCAAAGCCAGTATTTCAGCTGACCTCTCTGTACTATAGCACGCGTTGTGAAATAGTTGAGGAGATTGATTAAAAATAGTTACAACAGAAACTGCCAGTTTTTTTTTCTTTTGATAACCAATTTTATTGATTTTATGAGAGACCAACAACAGAAAACAGTAGACCAGCAGCTTGTACAGATATCAGTGCAAAGCAGAAATATGGTGTTATTACAGCATCGTACATGACCTTGATATGCAAGGGAAAGGCAGAGCAACACCCAGCATCAGCCCTCGGTTGTTCAATGACAGTGTCAATCTGCTATCACCCGAACCCGTTTGCCCCACATTTTGCTAAACTTCGGGGAGCCTCTGCACTCGTACAGGGGCCGTTCTTGCGCAGCGCACCAATCCACCCCTCTGCGCCAACGTGTCATGGTGGGAGCAGTCGAGTTCAGCCAGTTTGACGCAATGTCCCTCTTGGCCACCATTATGTCCGAATTTAGAAAGAGTTTGTCAGCTTTGGAGCCATCCATCCCCTCGGTGATTCCCAGGAACACGTTCATTGGATTGAGAGGAACTTCCCAGCCCTGGACATCGGTAAGCTCCCCTATCACTGATTCGCAGTAGCGCGTGACTATCGAGTAAAACCATACCATGTGGAAAAATTCAGCTTGTGAGTGGTTGCAGCTGGGACAGGATGCACCGGGTCGGAGCCTCGCGCGGTGGAGGCGCAGCGGTGTGAGGTAGGCAGAGAGATGAGGTAGTATACTTGGACTAAGCAGAGCCTTGGGAGGCTGCCATTGTTTGGAGGTCATTAGCGCATCCCTCCAATCGACATCCTCCAAGGAGCCAAGCTATCCTTCCCACCTATCCCTGAGCCAGGGTAGCGTGTTGGGGGTGTTGTTTGTAAGGGAGCGATAGATACGGGAGATCCCCCCTTCCCCAGGTTGCCAGTCATGATATGGGCTTTGGGCCGCTGTATTTGGGTAAGGAGGTGCCCTCCAGGATATGAGAGGCAGGGCATGGTGCAGCTGCAGATAGCGATAAAACTGGAAATTGTGGAGGGAGTACCGGTTTTGCAAGTCCTGAAAGGTGCGTCGCTGGTCCCCACCCCAGACGTCCCCCAATTGTGAAATCCCAATGAGGTCCCATGCTCTAAAGCCAGATAGACTGGCGACCTCCCGGAGCCAAGTGCCCCGCCAAAGTGGGATATATTGAGTCAGTTTGTCCGACCAGAGTAGGGAAGCCCGCCAGGGTAAAAGCACCCCACATGTGACCTCGGTTAGGGTTCTGGGAATGATGTTCCCGTACAGCATTCCCTGGATGTTATGCAAGCCTAGGGTGTGCAGTTCTAGTCGATATGCTGGATCTGACCATTGAAACAGTCGTGCAATGTAAGGAGCCGAGTAGCTAAATAGGAAAGGTATAGATTTGTCATCCCAAGGTTGCCATTGAAGGGCGGAATCAGGCACTGGGCGAGGGCCAACCGGGGCCAAGCTGTTAATTTCCAGCGACCACGTGAATGTAAGGGGCGTATTTTGAAGCATGTAGAGGAACCTGGGCAGAATCATCATTTTAAATAAAGCTATTCTGCCCATAGGATTCAGCGGCAGAGGAGGGAGAGAGGGGGCATCCCTGCCTCGTGCCCCTCCTGATGGGAAGGGGCTGCGACAGGGCTCCATTAACCAGTACTCAGGCCCGCGGCTTACAATATAGCGTCTTGACCAGTTTACAGAAGGAGGCTCCATACCCCATTTCCGTCAACACCGCTTCCAGGTACTGCCAGTCCACTGAATCAAATGCTTTCTCGGAATCCACGAGAAGAAGGGACAAGTATGGGGTCAGTTGTTGGTGGTTGGCTAGAACAAGGTGGAGACGTCTAAGGCAGTTTCTGGTGCCCCGAGAGGGCATCAAACTGCACCGGTCAGGGTGGACCAGTTTGGCCAGGTACGGTCGCAAGCGGTTGGCTAAGATGGAGGCAAATACTTTGAGCTCCAAATTGATGAGAGAGATGGGGCGATAGTCGGAGCATTGCTTTGAGGGAGGCTGGGACTTGGGGATCAACACGTAGTCAAGTCATGCATGTGTGTGATGGGATGCCAATGTGTGGGTATAATGTCAGGCCGTCGAGTGCCAAAGTCTCCAAGCATCCCCTAGCCCCAGGGCGGTGGCCCAATTCCATAAGAGATTAGAATGGGTGATCCTAGAGGCTGAGGGGGCCCTGACAGTGTCAAGGTCGGGGTTCATAACTGTATTGAAATCTCCCCCGATGATGGTCATCCACGGGGGTAGGGCAGCAACCACTTTAGCAACTCACCTAAGTGTGGGGGTCATCAGGGAAGGTGGAGAGTATATGGATAACAGGCTCAGGGTCCGGTCTCCTATGTTCCCTTCCAAGGCAACAAAGCAACCCTGAGGGTCATAAGTAACCTTTCGCAAAACGAATGGGAGGGCGTGGCGCACCAGGACAGCCACCCATCTCGATCCCCGATTAAAACCGGAGTGCCAGACTCCGCCATAGTCGTATCTCGCCAGTAAGGGGCAGTTATTGCCTACCAGGTGGGTTTCTTGGAGCAGCAATATGGCTATAGTGTGACGTTGTGCATTTGGCAGGACTGCTGTGTACTTGACCCTGTCTAACAGGCCATTAATATTTCAGGACATTATATGGAGCGATGCCCTTTCCGGTGCGGTTATCAGACATGGGGGGTGTGTGTGTAGGATAAGACACCCAGTGTGGGTGTCGGTGGGGGAGAATCGTGGCACCTGCATGATGTAGTGGGTACATCCCTATAGTGCTGGTCATGTGAGCACTCGCCTTGCTACTGGAGACGAATGCTAGTGCAATGAAAACAAAAACATCGGGATAACGGTCCCAACCCCCCCTCCTTCCACCCTTCCCACCCTACACTTCAGAAATAGAAGCATCTGTTGTCCTGAACAGGCGAAGTTAGTAACCAAACTAAAACGTTCGGGTTGGGTTGCATGGAGGACCTCTCAAATAAGGATACATAGTCTCAGTGGTGATCAGATGGTCATAAGTGAAACCTATCCGTGAGGCTGTTGAAGATGGACAGTTAAAGACGCGGCGCTGATCCGATCTGTCACTTCAGGAGGACCGGGCTGCAGGAGAGTTCGGAGTCTGCAGAAGCAATGCGGAGGCTTTCTGGTGAAGTGTTACGCAGATCGATATGGCTCGTGGTGCTGGACCGGCATGGGTAACGAGAGGTGGACAAGGCCGATCTTTAGTGCGTGGCTCGGATTCGTTGGGTGAGCCATACCTGGTCCGCGAGCTCGTGCCTCCTGCGAGACTGTGTGCGCCTTCCGTGTGGGTTGGATGTTTCCTTGTGGGTATTGCCTCCTTGGGCCTCTGGACTGGGATCTGAATTGAGCAACTTGAGGGGCCGCTCCTCAGTCAGCCAAGTCCAGGCCATCTCAGGGGAATCGAAGAAGTGAGTTTTGTTCTGAAACATCACACTGAGACGAGCCAGGAAGAAAAGTCTTTATTGGAGATTCAGAACCCGCAGTTTTTGCTTCACTTCGGTGAAGGAGCACCACTGGGATTGTACCTCCTGCATGTAATCCGGGAAGATCAGTATGGGATCTAGCAATGACAGGTCTGTGTGGTGCGCCAGGTGGAGGCCTGGGAGCTAATGAGCAGTGGGTACGCTCTACGGCGAACCAGGCGGACAGGGAGACTTTGGGCATCCAGGATCTGATCCATCGTTCAATACAGTCCCCCATTTGCCCCTGCTCTGTGGTCGCATTTGTGGTGTCTAGATTAGACTACTGCAGGGATAAACAAGGGGCTCCTACACCGACTTAAGCTGGTGCAGAATGCTGCTGCTAGGCTGGTGATGGGCCTCCCCAAATTCCACTCAGTTTCAGCCACCATCAGAAGCCTGCACTGGCTCCTGTTGGGGAGGAGAATTGTGTTCAAAGCTCTATGCCTGGTTCACAAAGCCGTCCACAATATGGGGTCAGAAGGCATCAATAAAATGTTCCAAAGGTACCTCCCCAGCGAGGATTTGAGATCTGCAAGCAAGAACCGGGTAACAGTGCCTAGGGTTAGGAAAGCCAGGTTTGGGGGTCCTTTTCGCTTATCGGAGCTAATTTGTGGCACTCCCTTCCTTCCCCAACTTACTCGTTGGAAACTCACTTCTCATTTCATAAGGCCTTGAGTACTTGGCTCTTCACCTGTCCTAACCTCTAAGCCCTGAAAACTATGGACATCTCTGACTTTGATCTAGTTCCGCAGCGCCTTGATGCCCCCGGGCTAAGTTTGCTCTTTACAAAATGTATATTCATTCATTCATTCATTCTCTGTGCCCTCCGGGAACCCCACCAGGCGGAGGTTGTTGTGCCGCGACCTGTTTTCGCCATCTTCTGCTCGCCTGCGCAGGTCTTTTGCGTGTGTCTGCAGGCAAGCCACTTGTTCTTTCAACTGGGTGACTTTGTCCTTGACCGTGCAAATGCGCAAATGAGTTGTTTGTGATGCGGGTCGTCGCGTTACGGAGGTCATGTCGAAGGAGGGTCACGTCCACCTGGACCTTGACAATCTTGCCCTCAACTGAGGCCTGCCAGGCACTGATCGCCTGGAGTATCGGGCTGAGGTCAGTGACTGGCGTGGCGGATTTCTCTATAGTTCCGATCACAGACCAGTGATCGTTAGTTGGGCACAGGTTCATTTTGGTCGGCGTTGATGGAGATTAGGCCTTTGGTCTCTCCCCATGTCCGCCGATGATGTGGGTGACCTCGAATGCGGGGATTTCGAGGTGCGGCACAGGTCTTATCAGGCAGGGCACGGGTCAGCTGTGGTGTGACGTTGCCGCCACGAGCGGCAGGTCCCAGCAAGTACGGGAAAGCAGGGCCCTCGCCGGTGGGGTGCCACAGGAGTCAGAAAAGGATGCTGCCCGTGGTGAAGCCCTGGTTCAGTTCAGCAGGGGCAGGGAGGGTTAGCGGCTAGTGCGAGCCGTGAGCCAAGGTCACTTGATGCCGCAGGTGCTAAGCAGTGCTGGGAGGAGGTCCCACCGCTGGGCTTCTCGCCTGAGGGTACTGGTGACAGGAACCCGCCCGGCCGGGATGTCAGTCCAACTGTGGGTGGTGGTGAGCGGCGTCTCACCCCAAATGACTGCTCTGCGGCACGGACCAGGACCCTGGAAGTGCAACAGGGTGAGGGAGCCCGCCGCGCAATCTCACGGCCGAACCACCACAGATGACCCTCCACTGCCCAAGGCAGTTGGAAGATTCCTCGTTGGGGCAGAGGCCCCTCGTGGGCAACAGGAGTGATGCAGGGGGTTGGGCAATACGGCGCCACCTGCTGTCCGATCACGACAGTCAAACTCCTGCTTGGTGATCCCCCTGCACTTCAGGTGTGGGTGTTGGTGGGCCAGGGAGCTTGTCAACGTGATGAGGCTCGGAGGATACTGGTGGGCGTGGGCCTCCTCCCAGTGCAGAGCAGTCCACCCTCCCCACTGCCTCCCGTGCTGGTCTCTTGGTAGGCGGGGTGCCGTCTGACCACGACAGCCGAACCCCCAACTGGTGATCTTCAGGACGCTGTGTGCAGGGATGTTGGCAGGACAGTGACCAACCCCAGCGTATCAGCACCAGGATGGGTGCGGGGCTCCTCCTTCCGAGACAGTGCCCGATCCAGCACCGCCAATGAAGCTCGCCGTCACTCTGGCCCCCACACCCTCTCCGGCGGTCCTGATTGCCTCGGGGGACGCAGCAGAGGGGCTCCCACTTGGGGCCTACCGCTCGATACAGCAGCCAGTATTGCGGCCCATACTCCCGTATGGCACAGCCTGCACGCCTCAAGAGCAAGTACGGCAGAGGATAGGGGCCCGCCCCAGGCCCAGAGTTTCTCAGGCAGGGCAGAGCACAGAATCACGCACCAGCTCGCTGCCGCCGGAGATGACCCACCTCAGCTGGATCGGAGCTTGCATGCCGGGCCCTGCCGCTTGATACAATGGCCGGTGTTCCAACCCTCGCTCCCGCCAGGAACAGCCTCACAGAATCAGGCCTGTCTCCAAGATCGGAGGTGATCGAGGCCTCAACACCACTGCGGGCCCGGCAGAGGTCAATCTGCCAGGTAAGGCTGCCCATCAACTGGAATCGGGCCCCAGGTTGGGGTACGGCCCGGCAGGCACTGCCATCTTGCGTGGGGGCAATCGGGGATGCAGACGCAGCTCTCCCTCTGCGGCCACCCTGGATTCGATTTCACGATTTCTGCTGGGAGTCTTAACATTAATTAGGTGCCTGCATCAATTTAGGGCCAGATGAGACTGTCAATGACGTTGGATGCGGGAGCAGATGAGGAAGGGGTCAGGAGCACTCTTATAGTGAGATCGCCATCTTGACACTCCCGGCCACGCCCCCCAACTGTCAGGCTTTTACAGCGTTAATAGAACAAAATAATCTTGAGCCCTAAGGATAACCTGGAAGACTGCATCAACAACTGTATATAGTGCATTTTGCAGACAAGACAGAGAATAACTGAATATGAAACAGTTTTTCAGCTAATGAATATGTTCTGGAATTTGCTCTGTCAAGCTTTCTTGAGGAGGGTGGGAAGAAGGTAAAAAGAATAATTCTAATAACAGCAGAGAAAACCAGCATTGCGCTTCTGTGCCACAAGTTTTTGAGAGGATCAAGATAGATGGATTATTTTGTATTTCAGTGCCATACATACGTATATGTATTCATTAGTTTAGCATTGTATGTTCCAATACATCACAAAGTTTAAAATATACAAATTTATTTTTAATTAATAATATATGGTTTCAATTTTACATAACCTATCTCAGTATCTTGTTGTCACTATAAGGAAAATAATTAAATTAAGACAAACCGATAATGGCCCGCCCGCTCGATTTAAATACAGGCAGACCATTGATGCAACCACAGTGGGCCATCAGAGGCTGACCTCTACGTCCACCCACCTAAATCAGATGGGTGGACATGTAGGTCAGTTCTAAAGGCCCATCACCGCCAGGAAATGTCTGGAGGTCAGGGGTAATGAAAACTGTTAAAGTCCCGGTGGGGGATTTTCTTTTTAAAAATAAAAAAAACATATGTTTAACAGGTGGCTCAACGAAGCTGATGGAACTGTGTGTAAAAAAAGAAAAAACATTGATAGAAACCGCAGTGGCTGCGGTTGTTGCCAATGCCTAAAAAATGACCACCAGCTTGGCAGCCATTTCTAAATGTGGCTGGCCGGGACTCCATTTCCCTGAGGGAGTAAAAACTTGTCGGCCAAATTATACATCGAACCCTAAATGGCAAGCAGACCTTATTGATGTGCATGAACATGCAGTGGATAATGATGGAGTAACGTTTATATTACCTGATAAATGTTCTGTCAAAGTATGCCTTTGCAATTGGATTGAAGAATAAATCTGGTAGTGTCTGAAAACTAAAAACTAAGGAAGAATTTTGCTAACTTTTGACGCAAGGTAGCAATCAATGTTCCAGCACGGTGTTGCATCAAGGGGATTGCGAAAAACTCCACCAAGATATGGCACTGTTTTTCCTCTCACCCAGCGTTGATGCACTTCAGGCTGCCATTTGCCAACACACACACACCTGTGCACCATGGTGCAAGGGTGTGTGCATTGTAACAAGCATAGGATTTATACTGACAGGAATTAAAATTATTCTCTTCTGTTAAGCCTGCCTCAAGGAAGAATAATGTTTTGGTGTAAATATTTCTCTAAAACTGCTAATAGAGTAGATTTTGTGTCAAACTCCATGGGTGGTTGTTTGAAAACACCAATTTACCACCCATGGAACGACCCTGTGAAGCAAAGTAGCGCTATTTTTCATCATATTGACCAATTTTCTATGAAAATTCTGATTTGCTTTAGAAAGTAAATACCACCAAAATGCCTTGAGCAGAGTTTGCATAACTCAAACCAGCTGAAGGGCAGATCGCCCCACTATGGATGAATGGATAGTCGGGAGTGCGTACTGCGCCGGTTGGCTGCCGGCTCCATGTGACTAATTGGGTAGTAAAAAAGAACATTGATATCAAGGTGAATGACCAAATAGCGGAGTGTTGACACTGGTTAGGTGCCCCGAATGGGCCCCAGGGGTGTCAGACAGACATGCATTATATGCTGATGATATCCGGACATTCCTTGATGAGCCTTCGCAGTCAGGACCCCAGGTCCTCCAGATCTTTGGGAAAATCTCATCGTCATCATCAACAAAGATAGATCCTCTGTGTATCTCATGCTGTACCACCCTTTCACTGTTTGAAAGGGCAGGGGACTTTCAGGTCTTGATGAATTTAAATACCTCTGGGTATACATTACAGAGGATGTTCAGAGGGCCTGGGACAGAAACATTCAACCGTAGCTGGATCGCCTCCCTCAGTCCTTCTTGGGGTGCTCCTCAATCTTTAAGGCAGTAATCTAGCCTGGCTAATTATACCATCTACAGAATTATTCCATATATTATTCCCTGCTACCCTTTCACTCGAACGGATGCCGTCTTGCAAGGTTTTCCAGGGAAGTACCACCCATCCCCAGAATTGCTCTGTCAAAGTGCTTCAAATCCATGTTCGAGGGACACATAGCGGCTGTAGTGGATTCATATCTTCGAGCATCCCATTTAATTATAAAAAATGGATGGTGGTTTGATAGCTGGGGCGACCCAGCCTTTGCCCCTGACAAATGGCCAATGGGGAGGCCAAGGTATTCCACCTACTTTATGGGGGAAGAGACCCCTTCTTCTCTCCCTCTGGCCATGAGTGACGTTTCGGGTTTGGAATGAAGCTATTAGGTCTCTGGATGCGTCGTATAACAAGGACTCACCCCTGTAGTCAGGGGGTTTGGCTGGGACAGATGTCTGGGGATACAGGGATTCCAGTGGTAGCATGCGATCCCAAAGTGGGGGAGGTCATGTCGAGCTACATTGAAATAATCTACAGAGCTCAATAGTGATTATAAACTCCACTGTTGTCAATTCCTTAGACTTGGTTAGCTCCTTTGTGCTCTTCCGGACTTTGCATGAGGGAGGCCAAAGTTTTAATGAAGGAATTGAGGTCATAAGATCACAGCGGTCTATTGCTCTTTAGCAACTTGTTCACCTGACTCTTTTGGCCAGTTGTGGGATGTAGGAAGCTAGTTATATATGTGGTATACCAAAAAGAGGTATACCGTGCAAAGAGCCCAGGTATTTCCATATGAGTGGACAGGGGCTTGCTCTAGCAATCCCAAGGTGCTCTTCTAGGGGGTAGTGTGATTGAGCACCCCTAGGCTTATCAGAGAGGAGTGTTAGACATCTGCAAACTATACACAAAGTCAATAGTTCTTGGGAAAACCCACTCTTGTAAAAATACTAATGAGGGCTCAGGCAACTGTTGGAGCAGTGACAGTCCTTAGGGGTATAACTTCAGGGTGCCTGGTGGCATGATCCACTACCACCAGTATAAAGCTGTTCACCAATGCTATTGGAGAGTCTGGGGGGGGGGGGCAACAATGTCAACCCCAACCCTTCAAAGGGAACCTCAACCTCTGGAAATAGAATTAAGGGGGCCTTTGGGCGGCCATCTGCTTTGCCACTGGCTTGGCAGGTGGCACAGGAGTTCCTACTCCAAGTTTTGGCCTGGTCAAGATGCCCAACTAGGGGGATGTCATGAGCCAAAGTGAGTGAGAACTCTCTATACATGTGAAGCACTACCACTATCCTAGTGGCACCAGGAATGGTGTCTATGGCCTCAGTGCAAATTAGTCCAACCCTCCCAATAGGTTCTGTAGTAGCGACTGACATCTCCCCTTCTTGATCAGAAGCTTGCCATCTCCGGATTTCAAGAGTGGGACAGGTCCTCTGAACCTGGCACAGATCTTGCCTGTGTATGTTCTTAACCTTGAGGGGCACCAATACTGTATTTCAATTCTTAATGCATTCAAAGAGTGATGTGCTACCATTAAGACCACCACTTCCGTCTGTAAATTATTGTACAGATCTTGCCTAGAGGGCCTCCCTGGGCCTAGGAGCTCTGATGTGTACGGCCCAAGTTCCTGGGGCTCAGTCCCCTCTGAGGCTGACAGATCTTCTCCCTGAGTAGAGTGGACCTGATCTTGTTTCTCTTGTGAAGCTGGGTTCCCAGACTTCTTGCATTTTCTCTTTGAGGGTTGGGCCATTACTCCAAGCTCCAACTTCTCTTTTTCGCCCCAGGCTTTGCATTGTGCTCTGGTTTTGACACACACTAATTCGGTTATACCCAGCATAGCTGCATGGGTCTTTCTTTCAACCTCAGCCCATGGGAACTATGGGGGCATATGAATCAAATACTGTATTTGCGATTCTTAAATGGGGTTTTTTTGAGAACCGCTATTTGAGAATTGCAAAACAAGATTTAATAAAAAATTCGCAAATATTTTGCGATTCCTTGGTACTCGCAATTAAGGAATGGCTTCCCATTCATTCCTATGGGCCTAGAGGCCATTAGG